>NC_084709.1:4066876-5512244 GCF_033807575.1 Cydia pomonella | reverse complement strand
AGGCCCCCGGGTACACTAACGGAGGCAGTTAGCAACCGAAAATCTTTGCTAGATTTCGTAGAGGAGCTGGGGTGGTTAGAGGTAGCGCTAACTAGTTATTCACACAAAATAAGTAGGTACAATGTTTGTCGATTTCCGGAAAATGTCTATAAAAACTAATATCAATTTCCACATAGATAACACGACTTTTGACGACCGGTTTGGCCTAGTGGGTAGTGACCCTGCCTACGAAGCTGATGGTCTCGGGTTCAAATCCTGGTAAGGGCATTTATTCGTGTGATGAGCATGGATATTTGTTCCTGAGTCATGGGTGTTTTCTATGTATTTAAGTATTTATAAATATTTATATATTATATATATATCGTTGTCTAAGTACCCTCGACACAAGCCTTATTGAGCTTACTGTGGGACTTAGTCAATTTGTGTAATAATGACCTATAAAAAAACCGCGCATCTTAAGGATGACTCACGCTAGACCGGGCCGAGACCGGACCGGGACCGGGCCGGAGCGTCCAACACGTCACTTTCTATAATGGCTGATCGGTGATCCTGTGGTGCTTGCCATAGAAAACGAAGCGCCAGAAGCTCCGGCCCGGCCCCAACTCTGTCTAGCGTGAGTCATCCTTTATAGTCCGTGTCAACCACGATGACGCGCAGATTTATCAAATCTTCCAGGCACGTGTCTTTGTAAATGAAACCATCTATATTTATTTACGGTTGGTAAGATACACGCCAAATGTGGACTGTAAAAGTGGATACCTTTACAACCTCCATTGTCTGATGAACAAAAACGTGCTGTCAACTCGTGCTGTCTTTCAGGCCAATTCGAACGTAAACTGATATCCAAATGATGACGTTCAGCTATCGTGCATTTCATCGTTCTTGTTCGTACATTATTGGCGCGAGCAAGATGTAAGATATCTGAATGCCATCATTCAGATATTATTCTGGTGTCAGTATGGAATGGATTGGCCTGTTAGCCAAATAGAGAAACGTTTGATTTTAAGCATCACCTTCACTTGGAGTGAAGAAAAAAGGAATAATCATTCCGCTCCAGCACTCCATTATCAAGACGATCCTGACATCTGTTGGATAAATTAAATAGGTACCAGTAGAAGTAATACTAATCAAATAAGAGTTAAAAAAAAGGATAAAGAGTTGAACAAATGATCTTTATATATATATATATAACTACTTAAAGGTAAAACTCATATAGCTAACACGCGGATTCAGGCTGCACCAGCGTAATAGCATACAGCATTGCGGAATAAAATGTCAAAAATCCAAGCATCAACACAGCTTGATATTTCTGAAAAAATTAAGTCTGCATTATTGCTATGTACTGTACGGACGCCTAATTGTGGTGGAAGATGAACACTCGTTGTCGATTTCTGGCTTTATATATTTTTTTTTATCATTCAGCTAGATCACAGTCAACTACAATCATTGCCACCTTCGGACTTCCCGCCTGCAGACAGATTCATCTAGCAGGGCGATAGTTCTAAATTCAAATACATAATCGTTGCCAGTTACCTACCAAAATACTGTGAAGGTTTCAAACCTTCACAGTACCATTACTACAGCGGTATTGCAGGAAATGTCAGAAAGGTCATTTTATCATTACATTTATATTAATTTTGACGTTTATTGCAGCATTACCGTGCGTACCAGCAGGATTGCGATGCAATAAAAACGCTGGTGCAGTTGACATCCGATCGCCAAAGCATCCAACAGCAGCCATCAATAGCACAACAATATCAGTTACTGTTTACGCGTACTCCCGGTGAGATTTTTAGTGCGGGCCGTAAAGGGATTATAACAACGAGAACAATAAAACATGAAAAGTGCGTTAACGGCCTATATAACCTAGTTTACTGCCGTAGCTCAACCGAATCGAACGCTGACTCGGTTTGGAATCGGTTACGGTTAGTGTTTATTTATTTACTTTATCTACACACATATTATAAACCTTCTATGATGCCTTAAAATCCGTAAATAATGGCCAACATTAAGATACACTGGTTTGTTGTAACAAATTTCTTATCTGTGAAAATATTGTAATTGCTTCATTACTACATCAAAATCGATTTGGTAATTACATTCAAATATCGAACATCTCTGAAAAAAAAGCAATTCGAATCGACCTCTATTCTACTTAATGAAATGTAAATTGCATAAAATTTTGACAAATCTCGCATGTTATTTTGTATCGAATGATACGGAAACAGGTCCCCAACTCTAGTTTGTCTCTGAATAAAATAAAAAAAACTACGAAAGCGTATATGCAAGAAAAAAGTTTTCATTTACCGCCATTTGACGTACAACATTTTTTTTGTTGTTTTTAAAGTAACTATATCAAAAGTTTCGTTTAAAATGAGCGATAAGTAAAGATATTTCGGCGACACCGCCACATGTCCGCGAGTTCCGCCAAGAGAGCAACGATGCCCCAATGTTGGCTGTAATTTGGGGTTAAACCCACACTTGTGTTTTAATGCCCTTCATTATGTAGCAACTATATAATTTTCTTATAATCGTCCACCATCATAGACAATCTTTTAAGAAAAACCATCACGCTTTTTTCTGTTATTTAACTTTTTGTTAAAGACAAATTTAATTACCTATGATCATGGACAACCTATAACACTTCATTAACAAAAATAAAAACTTTTTAACCGTTATGTCAGCACTTCGATTATGAAGAAAATTCTTCAAAAGTAATCAGACTCCGATGACATTCAGTGTGTCACTTGTTATGGATAAAACAAAGAGGATGAACATAAATGTCGTAAATAAATTAAAACTTTTCTTTGAATAGTAAATAATAACGTTAATCTCACAACTAATACTGGTACGAAACATTTGCTTATAATGAATGCGCAGACTTGATTCTGCTCACGTCTCCTGAATCATTATATATATGCACCTTCGGTTGAATTTTTTCCATTTTTGGTTATTATCAGAGTTATTATTAGTGTGTGCGTGCGTGAGCTAACGTAAACAACGTTTGTTACTTGTTCACGTCGAAAAATCCGCAAAAAAATATAAAAACATCGAACTTCTTATCGTGATCTGACGAAAACTGAACACTGGACTCTAAGGCTACGGAAGAACACTATGGAAATACACTGGTGAGCCACTCACTGTAAATATTCCAACCCAAAAATGCGAAGTAGCAGTTAATAATACTTAACCTACACTCACACACTCAAAAGATTTGAATTAACTGTTAATTATCACCAAAAAAAGTAACCAAAAAGCGGTATATAATCAGCTGAGCACAAGCGCTGTCAGTACCGATTGACAGCTAGTCTTTAATCTGTCAGTTGAAGTGACGGATGCGTTCTGAAATTGCATAAGTCGTGCAAGTGTTTACAAAGATAGCTTCAACCAACTATAAATCCATATCAAAATGCAGTGCTCCGGTTGTGACCTCAAAATTGAAAGGGGAGACTTATTACAGTGTACGCAATGCCCGCGCATATATCATTATCAATGTTTCAATATGACATCAGCTTATTTTAGAGAAAATCGCATTCACCTCAATAATTACTGGAAATGTCCTACCTGTGAAATAAAAACGCGGCAAATTCGAACTGACGATACACCTGCATCTCCCTCAGGATTTATTAGACAAGCTCCGATGACCATAGAAGCAACCAATATGTCATATGACGATATTGATGTGTCAAACATAATGGGCAATACTGCATCACAGTTAACAGAATACTCGCATACTCAAGAAAATCATGACACTACAAAAAATATTACAGAAACCACAATAAACCTTGATTCATTCAAAAAAATTCTAGACGAGAAACTTGAGTCAAATAATATTACTATTATCAACCGGCTGAAATCCACAATACAGAGTGAAGTAATTTCTGCAGTCACAAAATTCAGTTTACAATTTAATACAAAAACAGATATTCTCTCTGATGAACAGAAAAATATATACAACTATATTACAAACCTAACTCAAAAAATAAATAACCTGGAAAAAGAAAACCTTAAACTACAAACGGAGATAAAACGCATCCAAGAACACGACATAAAAGTACACCAACAAGACAAATCAAGCGACGATACGAGCAAGAAAATTGTATTACACGGACTGGACGAATGGTACGGAGAAAACGAAGAGAGCTTAATAGAACGACTTGAATATATCTTCCACGATGTACTGAGAATAAGCATAGATGGATATATCGAAGAAACCTATAGGTTAGGGAAAAGAGGAAGTCGGCGACCGTTAGTAATAGAATTGACCAGCAAAAGGATCAAGAAACATCTACTACAACACAGACCGGCGTTCAAACATTCCGGACTAAGTATCACAGAATATTTAGATGAAACATCACTGAAAACTAGAAGAAAATTAATAGAGGCCCTGCGCGAGGCACGTAACGAAGGGAAATATGCAATCATAAAAAATAATACACTACTAATAAATGGAAAGCCATATAAAAACGAAGATACACAAGCTACACAACTTAGTAATACCGCTACAGAAAAGGAAGAGGTACCTTCCTTTCGTAACAACAAGTAAGAAGCTACAAACATACAGCCAGAATATCAACAACTTAAATAATGAAAATTTCCCATTCAATATATTATTCCAAAACTTCCAAAGTTTGTACAACAAACAACACATTCTAGAAGCATTTCTAGACCAGAACAGAAAATACCATGCAATAGGAATTTCAGAAACTTGGCTTTCCCGAGATAAACTAAACCAAATGCAGTTTACTGGCTACAAAGTTTGTGCATCATATTGTCGAGAAAGTCGAATGGGTGGAGGGGCCTGTATCCTATTACAAGACCATATCAAAAGTATTGAAAGGAAAGACATCGCAGATATGTCAATTGAATACGTATTAGAAATATGCGCAACGGAACTACCGCAATACAACATACTACTTGTCGTCTTATACTGGAACAGAAGAGAAGAGGACCTATTTTATACACAGCTACAACTAGTATTAAAATACATTAATAATAAATATTATAAATCTAAAATTGTACTGGGAGGCGATTTAAATATTGATATTTTAAAAAATGACACTAAATCCACTTATCTACTTAACTTGATGGCCGAATATAATTATAAACAACACATAAAACACCCAACACACATAACTCAAACAACGTCAACGTGCTTAGACTTGATTTTTACTAACTTTTATGGGAAAAGAACATACACTGAAGTTAAAGAACTCGGTTTTTCAGACCATGCCGGAACCACTTTACAAATAGAACTACCCGTACCCCTCCAAAAACAAATGACCTGGTATAAAGAAAAACGAATATTTACTCAGAATAATATCAATAATTTTAAGTCCCAACTAAAAACAGTAGATTGGCGTAACATTATTCACCCAAACAACACAATAAACGAGAATTATTCAACTTTAGAGAATACTATAAATAACATTCTAAATGATACCATTCCAAAACGTAAGATATCAATAAAAGATACTAATAGAAAACCATGGCTAACTGTGGGTATCAGACAATCATGTCAAAACAAAAGACTCTTAAAAATCATCGCACATAAATCCGGCAACAACATATTAATGGAACACTATAAAAAATACGAAAAAACTCTTAAGAAAACTGTAATAACATCAAAACGACTGCAGTATATTAGAAAGTTAAAAACGTCAGAAAATAAAATAAAAGCTATGTGGAGCGTAATTAACGAACGAACGAACAAAAAACAAAAAACAATTAAACAAAATAAAGAATTACAAGTAGATAATAAATTAACAAGCGACCCGAACATCATAGCCAACGCTTTTAGTAATCATTTTGCTGAAATAGGTGAATCATCGAACATAGATAACGTACGCCGCGGCAGACCAGTAATGCATTTCATGGAAAATACAATGTTTCTTAGCCCTGTCGACTACCAGGAGATCTACAAAACTATAAAAGGACTAAAAAATAAAAACAGCAGCGGCATAGACGAATTACCACCATCTCTCATACGACAATGCGCGGATTCACTGGCACTTCCCTTTTGCAGCTTAATAAATCAATCTTTTAGCGAAGGAGTTTTCCCAGATCAATTAAAGATAGCCCTTATAAAGCCGATACACAAAAAGAAGTCCAAAACTGACCCCAATAATTATCGTCCAATTGCTTTGTTACCAACTGCATCAAAACTCTTTGAAAAAGCCATGTGCGATCGTGTTTTTGCCTTCTGTGAAAAATACAAAGTATTCAATGAAAACCAAAATGGTTTTCGCAAAAAGCGATCTACAACAACAGCAGTTTATAAATACATGCAGGAGGTTGCAAACACCATAAACGCCAAAAAATACGGTGTTGGCGTCCTCCTAGATATGACAAAAGCCTATGATAAAGTCAAGTATACAATACTTTTGGATAAATTGTATGGGGTTGGGATACGAGGGCCTGCCCACAAATGGTTTGCATCATATCTAAAAGATAGAGTACAACTTACAGAGATAGAATACTATGATATAAATAGCAGAGAAATAAAAATGATACGATCACACAGCAAAGTGGTAAATTCCTCGATCCCTCAAGGAAGCGTAGCGGGATGCCTTTTATTTTTGTTGTATATCAACGACCTTCCAAAAATATTAGATGAAACATGCATACTATTTGCTGATGACATTTCGTTACTTATTGAATGCGAAAATGATGCCCAATTAAATGACCAACTAATGTCAGTATTACAAAAAATATCAGATTGGATGTATGACCATAATCTTGAAATAAATTATACGAAAACCAAATTAATCACTTTCCACCCCCATCAAAAAGCTCCACTAGATTTAGTCCTTCATTATAATAATACTCAGATAGAAGTAGTAGATGAATTCTCTTTACTTGGACTCGTAATAGACAAAAACATAAACTGGAAAGGACGCATACAATTAATAGGGTCGAAACTTTCTAGTTTTACTTATGCGCTGAGCGAGATAAAAAAAAACTACAAACTTACAAACAGCCCTCGCCATGTACTACGCGTATGCCAACGCATGGCTAAGCTATGGGATAATTTTATGGGGGAATAGCACTGACGTACCATCATTATTTATAAAACAAAAGAAACTGATCCGTATACTGGCCAACGTTAACTACACAAACACATGCCAACCACTCTTTCGACTATTCAAAATTCTAACATTACCGTCCATATACATCTTAGAGATGTGTAAATTTGCAAGGCAAAATACTCACATGTTTAAAAAACGATACGAATTACCAACAACCCACCTATTGAGACACCAAAACAAACTATTACTACCGGCCTCTAGAATAAAAAAACATTCCAACAGCACTTATGTCATGGCCATAAAAATATTTAATAAACTGCCTGATGCCATAAAAAATTTAGAAAGAGATAAAACATTTTTTAAAATCATAAAGTCTCTTTTATTAAAAAAATGTTACTACTCATTGAATGAATATTTAAATGATAACTTAGAGGATGAAATAATATCGATTAGTTAATATTTAAACAATACATTTTAGCCCATCTAATGTTAAAGTAAATACACATTGTCGTAGTTGTTAATTTAGTACATAAGAAAATTGCTGTGCCCTAACAGGGTATCATGTACTGACTGTAGTTTATATAACATCTGTATACAATGAACATGATTGCAATAAATAAATTGAATTGAGTTAGTAGTGAATGACGAATTTCATACAAATTGTTAAGAGCTCCTAACTCTAATAATAATTCAAACAAACGAAGGGGCATACCTGTGGATAATTTAGTTCAAATTGCGTAGAAATATTTTCTATACTATTAATATATTCCATGGTATTGTCTAAGTACCCTCAACACAAGCCTTATTGAGCTTACTGTGAGACTTAGTCAATTTGTGTAATAAAGTCCTATAATATTTATTTATTTATTTATATATATATATATATATATATATATTATATTATATATTATATATAATTAAATTAAAAAGACAGCGTCCTACGCCTAATTATGTAGAAAAGGAGGTAACATTTTTTTTTTGTCACTGCACCCACCTTGACACATTTCAGATTTGCCCTATGATTGACTGGTAAGATACCCGCAATAGAGTATTTGACTGTATTTAAGATAAATTATTTCACACCATGCATGAAATAAAGCACCAGATAATTATAAAAAAAACTAAATAGGATAGAAATATAAAAATGTATCTTGAAAACCTAACTGCTTGACAAACATGCACAGAGAACAAATTGCCAAACGTGAACTATGCATCGTTGAAGAGTTCCATTCTGTTCATCATGAACAGTTCCACTTCATCAAATGTCACTTCTACAAATGTAAATACTTGATTTGTTGATGAAAATACAAAAATCACTATATATATGCCTTTCACATTTGAAGAGTTCCCTCGATTGCTCATGGACCCCATCGTCAGAACTCGAACTTGACAAAAATTTGTCTTGAAAATCTAATTTACTTAACAAACACAGCGAAGAGGACAAATCGCCAAACGTGTACTGTGTATCGTTGAAGAGTTCCATTCTGATCATCATCAGCAGTTCCACTTCATCAAATGTCACTTTTTAAAATGTAAATGCTAGATTTGTTAAAGAAAATACAAAAATCATTATATGTATGACTTTCATATTTGAAGAGTTCCCTCGATTCTCCTCCTTTTGAAATCTGGAAGTCGGTCAAAAATGAGTTTACTTACACAATTAAATGGTGGCAAAATCAACACACATATCAACACGCGTATAACTGCATAATTATTTAAAAAAAAATATTTTCTCCGTCATGAATTACCTAATCGTAATTTTATCGTATCCATATTCATACGTATCGCCTCTTTTAAGCACTTAATAATGGCTACGAAGGTGGGTACTATGAAAAAAAAAAATTCTCTGATGTTTGCGGTGTAAATGTCAAACGATTTGGGACACGCATTTTATACGCGTTAAAATGCCATAAGAACTAAAAACTGAAAATACCTTCCCGAAAAAAAGCGAACCTTTCACGAAAGTCTCGCAACGGAACGGAGGTTACGAAACTATAGCGAATAGTAACTACCAGAGACGTTATGCAGCATCGTTCCATCCATTGAAAACCTCATTCGTAGCGTGCACGGAGACCTGAGCCATTCTTGGGTTTGTGAGAGATCCATACTCACGCCCATAGAGGAACGGTCCATGTTCACGCAGAAAAATGAGCAGGCAGGAAATCGAAGGTGAACATGCAGTATATAATTCCATTAACACTGTCTTGGATGAAGGCAATGTCACAACATACCCGGTAGAGTTCCTTAGCTCATTGAGTGCTTCAGGACTCCCAGCACACACATTAACCCTGAAAGTTGGAGTTCCAATCATGCTTCTTCGGAATTGTCGCCTCCGAAGTTATGCAACGGAACTCAGCTAAAAGTAGTGCAGCTGCAGCGAAACCTCATTGAGGTGCAGATCCTGACGGGGTGCGGCGCCGCAGAAGTCGTGTTCATCCCGCGCATCCCCCTCATCCTGAGCAATTTCCCGTTCCACTTCAAGCGCCTACAGTTCTCCGTGAGCGTCTGCTTCGCCATGAACATCAATAAGTCGCAGAGGCAGACGCTGCGCGCCGCTGGCGTGGACCTGTGCACGGGCTGCTTCTCGCACGGGCAGCTCTACGTGGCGTGCTCGCGCATTACCAGCTGCACGGAGCTATTCGTGCTGATGCCCGCCGGGGAAACTCGCAATGTGGTGTACAAATAAATATTGTAAAATGTCAATGTTATGTAAATAACTATTACATACCTACTTATTAGTATGTAACTGTAGATATAATTATATGTATACATTTAGTTGTGCATATATAAACATAACTGTAAACAAAATGTAAATACTCGGCCTCAAGTTTTTGATTTCTACGAGTATTCTCCTTTCCTCTAATCCTACTTCTAACTAATAGGTATTACACCTAAATTCGATTGTGTTCGGAAGTATGGATTTCTATGGGTATATTTCTTACCATTTCATGCTTAGACTGATTGGTCTGGAGCATCGATTTGGATGATATTTTCCATGGACATGATTTGGATAGGTACAGTCAAGGACGTAAAAAAAATACAAAAGTAGAACTGTATTGTCCGATATACATCTACTACTCTATGTCGTTTAAATCACGTCAAAAATTTTAATAAGGACGAATTTGAAAAAAATAACAATTGATTTTGGAGTGTAGTTTTATTAAGTGGTACCTAATTGTAAAATATTTTATCTAGACTACAGTCCTCTAGCGTATCCATCTATCAACTTTACTTCAAGTTCCACCTCCAGGGGAGAGGCAGAGAAATTAGCGGTGAATGAGCCGGTTACTGACACAGACCGAATACCACGCGGGCGGAGCCGCGGGCACAGCTAGTTTAAAATAAGTTAAAAGCGATTTGGATTTAATAAATGTTATTTTATCAGGAAACAGTGGAAACCACAAATGCTTTATTTTGTTACAAGGAACTTTAAGGGACGTTATAATTAGTAAACATTGAAAACAATCTCAAATGGAAAAAATCGATTATATCGATACCTAAATATCGTAAGTTTAAAGATGACAAGAGGAAATATGTACTCACTGGCTCAAACGTGCATAGATTTGAATTTTGTTCTTTTACGTTTTTGAAGAAGATATGTAGTAAATAAAGACTTGGGAAGTATTAGCAGTACTGTATGCTAAATCAAAACCAAAGGGGATAATGTCACGTGACATATAGAGAAGCACCATACAAATGTAGTTCCCATTTTCCTTATATATATATATATATATATATATATATATATATATATATAAGGAAAATGGGAACTACACTTGTATCGTGACACTATCCCCTTTGGTTTTGATTTAGCATACAGTACTGCTAATACTTCCCAAGTCTTTATTTACTACATATCTTCTTCAAAAACGTAAAAGAACAAAATTCAAATCTATGCACGTTTGAGCCAGTGAGTACATATTTCCTCTTGTCATCTTTAAACTTACGATATTTAGGTATCGATATAATCGATTTTTTCCATTTGAGATTGTTTTCAATGTTTACTAATTATAACGTCCCTTAAAGTTCCTTGTAACAAAATAAAGCATTTGTGGTTTCCACTGTTTCCTGATAAAATAACATTTATTAAATCCAAATCGCTTTTAACTTATTTTAAACTAGCTGTGCCCGCGGCTCCGCCCGCGTGGTATTCGGTCTGTGTCAGTAACCGGCTCATTCACCGCTAATTTCTCTGCCTCTCCCCTGGAGGTGGAACTTGAAGTAAAGTTGATAGATGGATACGCTAGAGGACTGTAGTCTAGATAAAATATTTTACAATTAGGTACCACTTAATAAAACTACACTCCAAAATCAATTGTTATTTTTTTCAAATTCGTCCTTATTAAAATTTTTGACGTGATTTAAACGACATAGAGTAGTAGATGTATATCGGACAATACAGTTCTACTTTTGTATTTTTTTTACGTCCTTGACTGTACCTATCCAAATCATGTCCATGGAAAATATCATCCAAATCGATGCTCCAGACCAATCAGTCTAAGCATGAAATGGTAAGAAATATACCCATAGAAATCCATACTTCCGAACACAATCGAATTTAGGTGTAATACCTATTAGTTAGAAGTAGGATTAGAGGAAAGGAGAATACTCGTAGAAATCAAAAACTTGAGGCCGAGTATTTACATTTTGTTTACAGTTATGTTTATATATGCACAACTAAATGTATACATATAATTATATCTACAGTTACATACTAATAAGTAGGTATGTAATAGTTATTTACATAACATTGACATTTTACAATATTTATTTGTACACCACATTGCGAGTTTCCCCGGCGGGCATCAGCACGAATAGCTCCGTGCAGCTGGTAATGCGCGAGCACGCCACGTAGAGCTGCCCGTGCGAGAAGCAGCCCGTGCACAGGTCCACGCCAGCGGCGCGCAGCGTCTGCCTCTGCGACTTATTGATGTTCATGGCGAAGCAGACGCTCACGGAGAACTGTAGGCGCTTGAAGTGGAACGGGAAATTGCTCAGGATGAGGGGGATGCGCGGGATGAACACGACTTCTGCGGCGCCGCACCCCGTCAGGATCTGCACCTCAATGAGGTTTCGCTGCAGCTGCACTACTTTTAGCTGAGTTCCGTTGCATAACTTCGGAGGCGACAATTCCGAAGAAGCATGATTGGAACTCCAACTTTCAGGGTTAATGTGTGTGCTGGGAGTCCTGAAGCACTCAATGAGCTAAGGAACTCTACCGGGTATGTTGTGACATTGCCTTCATCCAAGACAGTGTTAATGGAATTATATACTGCATGTTCACCTTCGATTTCCTGCCTGCTCATTTTTCTGCGTGAACATGGACCGTTCCTCTATGGGCGTGAGTATGGATCTCTCACAAACCCAAGAATGGCTCAGGTCTCCGTGCACGCTACGAATGAGGTTTTCAATGGATGGAACGATGCTGCATAACGTCTCTGGTAGTTACTATTCGCTATAGTTTCGTAACCTCCGTTCCGTTGCGAGACTTTCGTGAAAGGTTCGCTTTTTTTCGGGAAGGTATTTTCAGTTTTTAGTTCTTATGGCATTTTAACGCGTATAAAATGCGTGTCCCAAATCGTTTGACATTTACACCGCAAACATCAGAGAATTTTTTTTTTCATAGTACCCACCTTCGTAGCCATTATTAAGTGCTTAAAAGAGGCGATACGTATGAATATGGATACGATAAAATTACGATTAGGTAATTCATGACGGAGAAAATATTTTTTTTTAAATAATTATGCAGTTATACGCGTGTTGATATGTGTGTTGATTTTGCCACCATTTAATTGTGTAAGTAAACTCATTTTTGACCGACTTCCAGATTTCAAAAGGAGGAGAATCGAGGGAACTCTTCAAATATGAAAGTCATACATATAATGATTTTTGTATTTTCTTTAACAAATCTAGCATTTACATTTTAAAAAGTGACATTTGATGAAGTGGAACTGCTGATGATGATCAGAATGGAACTCTTCAACGATACACAGTACACGTTTGGCGATTTGTCCTCTTCGCTGTGTTTGTTAAGTAAATTAGATTTTCAAGACAAATTTTTGTCAAGTTCGAGTTCTGACGATGGGGTCCATGAGCAATCGAGGGAACTCTTCAAATGTGAAAGGCATATATATAGTGATTTTTGTATTTTCATCAACAAATCAAGTATTTACATTTGTAGAAGTGACATTTGATGAAGTGGAACTGTTCATGATGAACAGAATGGAACTCTTCAACGATGCATAGTTCACGTTTGGCAATTTGTTCTCTGTGCATGTTTGTCAAGCAGTTAGGTTTTCAAGATACATTTTTATATTTCTATCCTATTTAGTTTTTTTTATAATTATCTGGTGCTTTATTTCATGCATGGTGTGAAATAATTTATCTTAAATACAGTCAAATACTCTATTGCGGGTATCTTACCAGTCAATCATAGGGCAAATCTGAAATGTGTCAAGGTGGGTGCAGTGACAAAAAAAAAATGTTACCTCCTTTTCTACATAATTAGGCGTAGGACGCTGTCTTTTTAATTTAATTGTATGAAAAACTCAACAAAAATCAACAATAATCGTTCTTTCACCGATCTACCTCATTGAAGTCGGTTTTTTTCTTTTCTTCTATCTTTAGAGTTAATTTGACAAAATCCTTCTTCGGTGGCTTAATTTCAGCACCATATCTGTTAGTTTAGCAGGGTACTCGATACTCGTAGCACATATTTGTTGTAAAAGTTTGCACCTCCTTCCTAAGTAGCGCCATAAGATTCAGGTGCAAACTTAACTCAATCGAGTGTAGTGGCTACCCCCCCTTCTAGCGGTTGAATTTTTATAGCCTATAACTTGGCCGGGCATTTTCTCGACAGATTAGTAAAGTTTGCATCAAAATCCGTTCAGCCGTTTTCACGTGATGCGAGGTCAAATAAACAGACAAACAGAAAAACAGACAAACAGACAAAAAATCTAAAAACTGTTGGAACGTGTTCTGTTAACGATTCTTAGTATCCCCAGGCTACTTTTTTTCGAATATCTTCCATGTACAGACTTTCGACCCCCTTCAGCTTTATTATATGTATAGATAAACTATAATTTGTTGCACAAGCCAAAATCAAACTAGCTATCACAACGAAAAACAAGAATAAAATTTTAACTCGGAAAATCTTATATAATTTTTATCCGGAACAACTTTAAAGCGATGTGAACTATAAAAGTTGGATTCATTAATAACTAGCGAAGTGGACGGTCAGCAGGAATGCTCCGCGATCGATTATTCATAGTTTCTCGGTTGAAGGAGCATGACTTGGCTTCTTTTTCTATAAAACACTAGATTTATGGATTTTAAAATGCAGTTTGACAGATTTAACTCTTAAAACAGCTTTTCTTACATTAGCCCCGTAAAGATAAGGTTGCACGAAAAATTATTTTCCGTCTTAGATTTGGATTTTTACATAATGCATATAAAAGTAATACAAAAAAAAAAGTATAGTAGTAATAGTATAGTAGTATATGTAAGTAATGTTTCTCAGTAGGTACATGAATAATGTATATATGTAGATATTTATGTAAGTATATTATACAAAGTATATGTTTAAGTTTATGATTTCATTATATTATATTAATTAGTAGGTATTTAATTTGTAAATAGTAGGTAGTGATATCTTATTCTCAACAACAAAGCCTGCACCTAACAAAAGTCTCTTTTTGACCCAGTGGTTGACTGGCAGAGAATGCCTTAAGGCATTAAGTCCACCATTTGTACTTAATATTTTATGTGCAATAAAGTATAAATAAATAAAAGTAAAATATAAAACCACGCAAAACATAATACAAAATACAAATAAGCACATTATAAATACCGCGACAAATAACCTAACCTAACTATTTTTGCCTCAAATCAGTAAAAAGCAAAATCAAAGAAAATAATTACATGTAATTAAAGCTAATAAATCTACAAATGTAGAGCGCGTGCGATACATGCCTTAATTTTCTAGAAACAAGTAATAAGTAGTAATTTGTTTAGATGCGTATTAAATGATGTAACTAGAAATAGTTGGTTGTTGATGAAAGGCATCATGCTTTTCAACAGACTTAAGAAACACTCTACTTTTCATTTCGAATACGAGAACTTCAATTACATGACATAGACATGTTTTTTTTTTAAATTAAGTATAACTTTTATAGCTTTTCTTGAGGGTAATTACAATCAGCCATTTAGATAAAAGTATCATCAAAGATAAAGATATTTTATTATTCAAGTAGGCATATTACAATGCGCTAGGCATATTGCTCTGCGAACGTCAAATAAAACTACACTGGCTCTAACCCTACACCTCTGACCCGAGAAGATTTAAATACCCCCTTAATTGTTTATGGAATGGGGAGAAAATATCAGAATGGAAATCAAATCAAATTTCATTTGCTTATCGCAAAAAAAAAAACAGAAACGTATTTGGAAAGTAAAATGCTCTAGTGCAGAAACGGCTCACTGTCTGCGCATTTTTTTTTTCAGAACAACTGTGACCCTCCTTTAGAGCATGAGAAATGATATTTCTATTAAAATATCCTACAGAAAAAAAAACATTTGGAATAGTTGCATACATACTCGAACCGGAAAGTATATAACAAGAATTTGTTTGATTTTAGTTCGAATATAATACTAGAAATATGATATATCAGTTTAATCAAAAATATCAGCTACTGGTAAACTGGGGTGATGACGTTGAATCGCGGAAAACATTGATCATCGATTTTAGAACTACAATGATTTGGTTTCTGAAAGCGTTCACCATGTATATAGGTATGTTGCCAACCAAATTAATTATAACATTCTTAAACTAGCGTTTTATAATCAACTCCCTATTTCTCAAAAATCGATGATTAACTAACGGCTATTCTTAATATTGTTAAATGACATCGTCAATAATAATAGATTTACGCATAAATAATACAACACAGATTTACACTTTACATTTCTTTCGAGTTAAGAATGCAGTAAAAACATCATTGTCCGCCGGCCTAGCCAAGCCCGTAACCAACCAAATCTTTTCTAATTAGAATATCAAGTTGAAGGCACACTTTCTATAATTAGGATAGACTTTGTTGGTTACGATCATCGTTAGGCTAGCGGAAAAACGGCCCGATTTGAAAGAAAAGAATGGAATAGAATAATTTTTATTCGTAAACACAAACAAGACACATTAAATTACATGATATAACAAAAACAAAGGAAGTATAAAGTGCCACGAAATGGCCTCATCTCAGCATGTTGCTGGTAGCTTCCAGCGCTGATCTTCCGATGAGACCATCGAGTGAGAAAAATCACGAAAGGTAACAGACAAGAAGGAGGAATACATAAAATAATATAGAGTGAACAAATTGAAAAATAGATAAATGAATGAAGAATAATAGAAAAATGAAAAATAATAGAATGAGATACGATAACGATAAGTTCTGGTTTAGATAAGTTATGAAAACTATCTATATTAGATGTCGTATAATTGACAAAAGCAGCTCGATTCGGGCAACCAATGTCACTTTGACGTTAGAAATATCGTAGATAGATCTAATTGGGATCACAGCGGAATCGAAATAAACGTCAATTTTGATATGTCGTTTAGTTATCGATCTTTTAAAGATCTTAAACTTGAGCTGAAAGATGATTTTACTGCATTCTTAATGCGATCAAACGATATGTTCTGAGCAGAGTGTATTCAGTGAGCTTGACAAGAGTTAAAACCCTATAGCTTTAGTTTATTCAATACATTTGCCTGGCGACGCGTGTATTTTGTTAAAGCGACACGGTATTTTCTTGAGCACTGCACACGATGTTCGTGCTTGAATAAATGTCCATTGTTCACTAAACGTAATCAGTAGTCGTAATCTACGTAAACGTTCAAGACAGTGGAGGAAAAAAAATAGTAACCGTTTGTCAACTTATTTACAAATTATGCATATAATTATATCAAAGCTGTTTCATTGCAAAAAAAACCGGCCAAATGCGTATCGGTGTCGCGTTCCAATGATGAAAAAAATCCGAATCACCTTGTTAACTTTTAAGATATACTCACCACTTTATTCAGATATTTTATTCAGATCGTTATTAAACTCATTGTTCGCTAGATTTAACTATTGTTATCTCAATCTTTGAAGTCCCTCCTTGAAGTTATTTCCTGAGCCTCTCCTACCTCTAATGAAAACAAAACACGTTTTAACTTGTTAAGATCTATGCCTCAAAGAACAAAGGCAAATTGAAGTCATTTGCCGTAATGATTAATTAAATCTTCAAGAGTTCCTCTTACAAGTTCAAAATATTTTTAACAAATTATTTTGAAACCTTTTTAGGGTTTTAGATATTCTCTTTATATAAGAAAAATATTAAATGTAATGTAAATTTTACGTACGTGTAATTTTTGTGGAGTCAATAAGGATAAGGAGTTTGGTAATGCTTGAGGTAAATATGCATGATTGAATAAGTTTGGGAACGTACACGTGTATGATATTAAAGAATTTATTTGTGTCGGTGGTGAGAAAAATGTGTAGTAGTGGAACGTGTAGACGTGTGTAAAGCGCCGTCCGCCGTCATTACACGTTGAAATGTGAAGTTTTTGGGACCAAAAATTTGATTTACTCTACCTATCAAGTTAAGTACCTACTACAGCCCCTGTATTGATCTAATATTCATGTTTATTTATTTTCATTTCACCACACCAGCTGGTAAAGACCCTCTTGATTGTTCAAAAACTGATGGGAAAGATTAATTCGATGCTGTTTTTGAGTGGTTTTTTATGTTAGCTGGTAGAATTTATCAATCAATAATCAATAACTATTATAAATTAATATATAATTATTAATATAAATAAATAATTGAAAAAACTTATCGTACAAAAGGCTGACTTAATGCCAAAAAGCATGCTTTACCAGTCAACCTGAAGGCTAAGCAGAGAAGTTGTTAGCGGCGCTACTGCTACTAACAAAACATGTTAACAGTTGAAATTAACATCTATTCCGCTTGACTCAGATTGTTCATGAAATATCTAGTTGAGGAGTAATAACTCCTCTTTTGTTATACTCGTAAGTAAAAGATAGCCTTTAGGGATGACTCGTAAATCTGACTTAATTTTTTTTGTCGTTTATATTAAAATTCAGTCTCAAGCAGCCGAAACTTCAAGTAACAGAGACAGAGAGGTAACACGTCGAACGTGGTTCGCGGTAGGCCCTCAGGGTAGTGGAAACTATCTCATTCAATGGATTTTAAACGTGGCACCTGAGTTATGGTGATAGCTTTAGCTACGAATGCTGAAGACTCCGGTTCGAATGCGTCGTCAACCACGAGACATACCTCAGTCCCTTCTTGAGAATTATATAGCTTTCTCATTAAAAAAAAAATGAGAATATTAAATCAAATAATTTTTTTTTCTTTTTTGCACCAGTAAATCTTTTGCCTTAAGACTATTTTTTTGTAAATATTATAGGACATTCTTACACAAATTCCCTAAGCCCCACAGGTAAGCTCAAGAAGTCTTGTATTGTAGGTACTCGGACAACGATATATATTATTATATATAAAAATACTTAAATACATAAATAAAACTAAATTATAACTAAAAACTAATACTAAATAAAATTAAAATATGTCTTAAAAATTTGGCCCCTTTGGCATGGTGCCGAGGATGCTGGCAGCATTTCCCCGCTGTATAGCGATGCTAATACGTTGTGCGAGAAAGCTGCCAGCTCTTCGGTAAATACATAGATTTACATGGGTGAACTGGCAGCTTTCTTTCTGAGTCATGGGACTCAGGAACAAAATATCTGTTGTCATCACACAAATAAATGCCCTTACCAGGATTTGAACACAGGACCATCGGCTTCATAGGCAGGATCACTACCCACTAGGCTAGACCGGTCGTTAAACTCATTTTGGAGTATAAAAAAAATACTTACATCAACATCAATCCCCGGCTGAGGGAATATCCTCGTAAAAGGATACTCTTTAGGCAGATAGCTGAAGAATTCCTGCCTGCCCCGGTACCACTTCACACTGTAAAGGGTCTCGTTCCCCTCCAGCGTCCACTTGCAACCCAGCTGCACCTCGTCGCCGAGGCGGACGGCGGATGGTGCTATTAGTTGGACGTCTTTTAGGGCTTTTGTATCTGAAACAAGGAGATATATACATTTAGTTGAAAACCTACTATTACACTTTAGAGCAGTAAAAAAGTAAGCCTATGATGGATGACGCTGCCTGGAAGATATTTTTTTCGGTAGGGAACTTTACAGGAGGGAAAGTAGTTGACACTGTTAATATCACGCTGCCAAACAGACAGATAAGACCCCTTTATGGCGCTGGATAGCTTTAAAACTAACCAAGCTGTGCCCATATCATATTTCTGAATTACGTCAGTAATAATAAAAGCTACGTTTATTGAAAAGATTAGTGGAAATAAATGATATTTATTCGTATTTTTACAAATTTAGGCAATTATCTAAAATTAAGAAGATTGTGGTCAAATTCGATGTAACTAATGCCATTTCGAGTTCAAACATCCGTAAGGCATTAAATATTGTCACGTCGTTATACGATCACTCTCATTGCTTGCTTGCTTACATCGATAATAATTACACGACTGTTGTATTGTTTTTCTATAAGTGATATAAGTCTTATCTTCAACGACATTTGTTCATAAACTTTGCGTGTTTTCAGATAAAATGAAAATAGTTCAAGCTTTGATGTCAACATGGTTTAACAGGCAACCGCAACCATTACATTCAACTGTTGCTTAATGAAACGGGTTTATACAATTGTATTTATCGCCCTGACCAATTTGTGGTTTTTCCAATTTGATTTTATTTCGACCGTAATTGTCATTGCTGCAACCCACTAATTCAAATATATTTTTTGAACAATTATTCAAAAATTAGTCTTCACCAAGGCACTTTACGAAAACTAGTTTTGACTTTTGACTGAGAAATCTTAGTTATGAATAGTTATCACCGAGGCCTTTTAACTAGGGAAAACGCGTTCTCACTAAAAACGGTAACAGTCATATCGATAAATTCTTGGGAAAGGCTCCACAAGGAACTTCCGAAAATTCAAGGACATTTGTTAGGTATGTTTATTAATATACCCCGAGGTTTTGTATGTAGAAATTATTTCGTGTATTTATAACTTTGTTTATTATAAAATAGTAACGAATCTACGAAAAAAAAATAGGTGGTGGAGCTTACCCCAAATGTACTTAGAAATGTTACATAAGTTTCGGGTACTACCGTTTTTACTTAATTTTTGGTTAGTGTAAAATTATTCCTGCACCCAAAGCCCTGGGGAATGTTAATTAATTTTACGATTATTTGTACCTCTCATAAACTTTCAATTCTGCCCGTAATAGCCATTAGAAAAGTCATTAAATTGTTGATATTATTTTTGCATTATAAATTCAAAATTTTAACTAGATTTCCAATACCTGTTACTGCTGTTATGCATTGTGGGTGTGTTAAGCAAGTAACAAAAAGCATAATCGACTATTTAAATACTTCGATCGGTATTAGTTTTCTTAAACATTAGGTTGGATATCCGCAGTCAATACTATTGCAGTCTTTGAGATGAATGTGCCCATAGAGTTTTGTGCAAAAAAAATCGTGTTACAAAATATCGTAAACCAATAGACAGTCAAGTTTAAAATAATGTTTAGTTATTAGTTATTCATTTTATAGCCAAATTTTTGATAAAATTCAAACGTTCAAAATAAGATTATATGCCTATGTAATTTTATTCCGTGATGTATCTATATTTTTTATATCGTCATATATTAGGCTTGTCCTTATATTAGGTCATAGTCGCCTAGTCTTACTAGGATGGCATATAGTCGAGAAATTGGGACCTGTTCCGCCGTGGCGAGGTGGCCTAAGGGTTCATAGCGTTAGCCCGGATAGCTAAAAACGCAAGTTTGAATCCGGCCTTCACCACTGGATGAATTCGTCACTTTTTTTTTTAAATATATGACATCTATTTCAGTTCATTGCCGTAACAAGTTGATAAATCTGTATCAGGTAGTGTTGGTAGGAACTCGAGTCTATTAAGTCTAAATTGAAGAACTTGACTTGTTTTTACGACACTCAGAGTTTAAAAAAACTTCTGAGTCTTTTTAGTCCCCAGTTAAATCCTTTATTGGGTATTTTTTAAGCGCAACAAAAAAAAACTCGACTATCTGAATAAAGACTCAGTCAATCATTTTATAGGTTTTACCGAAACAACAGTAAAGGAAATAGGCGTTATACTTAGTGTGATTTGTGTTAAGTACATGAATTAACAAAAACGACGCATTTTGAAATTATTTGTAAAAAAAATACAAGTTGTCCGAAAAGGACTCAAATTTCGTCTTAATTATAAGAGTCTGAAAGACTGAATCGAGTCTTAAAGCATAGGACTCAAAAGACTCGAGTCTTAACCAACCTTAGTATCAGGCTGCTGCATGACGTATCCTACATTGACATATTTGTCGGCCAGACACATCAGCGTGGACAACCCTAACCGGTGACCGCAACAATCACATTAACCGCTACTGGATGCAATTACTACCACACCCGTGCTCACAGCGGACGTGCAAGCGTCAAAATAATTCCTTTCAAACTTCGGCGACATATCATCAGTAGAAATGGAATAAGATATCAAACATAAATAACTAGTCAAGTGGTTCTGTGAGCTCTATACCTTACAAACATCATGACTGAAAAAAAAAAACATAAATAATTATCAATCTTAATATTTCCGAGAGAACGCTTAAGAAATGCGATCTGTAAAGGTGAACAGCAACTGGACAATCGGTATAATGAAAACGTAATTGGCCAAGCCAAAGTGGAGGTTTTTTTTTTAATTTTCAATAAGTCGTACCTTCTTTGTATGGCTGTAAAATTTATTTAGTTGTATAAACCTATAACGTCCCAATGCTGGGCAAACTACCACTGTGCTCCCTATTCAGGTATCGCGGTCTTCACCTGTCTTCCACGGGGTCGTCCAGAAATCATGTGATCATATTTGGCCTATTTATAACTGTGAAATCGTGAGTCTTACTCGCTACGAAAATCACTAAAATATGCGATGCGGTGCGAACTTTTATTATTAATGTTTTCTTTTATTGGGTAAATACGCATATAAAATAGAGCGGATTATTTTATCTGATTAAATTTTTGAGTAATATTGTTGTTTTTGGCTTTTCCGCTTTGAAAAAAAATTACACGTTATAATATCTTCTCTGCCCCTAACCCCCATCGTGATCATTCTTGATATGATATTTTTCTTACCCCCACCCCCCTCCTAAACGTAACATGAACTCTGGACGACCTCCACCAGTCTCTGTCAGGTCATCTTGCTATCACTGCTTTAATTTAAAATTTAAAATAGTGGAGGTGAGTAGAATTGCTAACATCTGAATAACTCGATATCCGCAAGTGCTCAAGTATTCATAATACAATTTGGCTGGTAATTATATACCTTCGTGTGTCATTAGCCGATCGTTTAACATGCGGGAACGGCGGCTGTGTCAATTACATTAAGGACAGTTTAATGCAATTGGGTCGTTGGATTCTGTATAATTATAATATTTAATAAAGAGGTAGCAAATGAGCAAGAAAACACATAGGTACAATTTAATAGTAAAGGTAAGAAAAAAAGCAGACCATAAGCCGTGGCAAAACCCTGGGACAATGATAGGAAGAAGAAATAGGAGTTAAGGATACTTTTTTTCACTTCATTAAAAAAACACACACACACATAAACGCAATAAGGTGCATTGAGATAATTTTTGAAGGCGGGGTAATTTTGAAAATGGCATGGTATTTCATACTTAAGCAACACTTACCCTTACTTATTATTTATTTAATCTTAACTGCACAATACATGAAGATACAAATAACGGACTTAATGCCTTAAGGTATTCTCTACCAGTCAACCACTGGATTAAACCCTTACAGTTGCTGCAGTTGAAAGTGCTTCTAATTTAATCAATGTAGGCCATTTCAAAATCATCCCGGTCTCGAAATTACCAAACTGCACCTTATTAAAAAAAACATGTTTTTCGTGTTTACATTAGTGCGGCTGCTTTACAGCTGTGAAAAAAAGTCGACAAATGATTTTAGTATTCGATATCAATATTATAAATTTTATTCAACTAAAATAGTCAAGAGCTATGCGCTAATTGACAGCCACTTAAACACGTGTAACAGTAACCGATCGGTTAACATGCAGCAATGGCGGCGGAGCGTAATATATTGCATTGAGGAGGGTTTAATGTAATTGTTGCCACGATCGGTACTGCGCCTGTAGGTAATAGTTAGTTTCCTGTTAATATTAATAATTTATTTCAAGATTTTACTTTTTGCTAAGTTTGAGGCTTGATTTTTGTTGAATATATTTTTACAAATTCGTTAAGATTTCATGCGTGTATGAGGGCCATTTTATTTTGAGTTGTTACACTTTTTTCTATTCAGTTTCACGAGCTTTTTCGATCCTAATTGTGTTAAGTTTAAGTATGTTATCAAATTTTCAAGTTTTTGTTAGCAAAAAACTCCCAAAATATATATAAGTACGTACATTTCTAACACATTTATTAGATTATAAACTAAAATAGATGTCATATACTAAAGAAAAGTGACCAAGCTCTCCTGTGATGGGAGCAGGATGCGAAATTGGGACAGCCTTGGTCCAGGGCGTTAACTACTTAAGCAGAAGACACCGGTTTTAATCCAGCCTCGGGCTATGGAAAGCTTGGTTAATTTTTATATACTATAGAATAAACCTTCTGTTGCCATCTATTTAAGTTAATAATTTATATATAGTAGTGTCAAAATCATAATAAAAATATTTAGTTAATATTTACCCTGTAGTTTGTACTTTGACTTATGCTCACCACGAGTTTTTGTTCCTTCTGCGTTGCAATAGCGCATCATTCCTGATACCCCATACTTATTTGAGTATTCGACTTTTTCTGATGCTGTTTTGATAATAAACATTTCTTGTGAAATTAATTTCATGAACGCTCGATATTGGTCTGGTCTGTCATTGCCTTTTAGTTCGTGAAGCTACCAGTCTTTGAAAACTCCCTTGTTGACAAGAAACGCTTGGCGATAATGTTCCCAAGGATGCAACAACTAGACATTAATACGTACATACGAGCGTAGAACGTAGTAATTATATGCTCTTTAGAAGCTACCGTTGGCGCTAGTTGCATATGCAGCTGTAATGTTCAGCCAATGTATGGTTGGATCGGACCGATACAGTGTTATGTGTACCTACGAAGCTTGATTTATATAAAGCCCGACCAGAAATGTATGATCATATTCAAGAGGGCGCTGTTATTGTTGTGTACAGGGTGACATATTCATTTTAGTATGAAAAATCTAGTTCCAATGAAATTCCGCAAAATTTAGTTCCAATGAATATCCGCGTGATCATATATTACTGGTAAGGCTTTAAATGATCCTTATCTAATTTCGGCGTTATGTTGTATCTTCTTGCTGTGTAACTTTTCCTATTTAACCATTTATTTACTTTATGTTATTTGATGTTTTTCTTCCTCTTGTCTGTTACTTTCCGTGGCTCTTTTCACTTGATGGTCGCATCGAAGATCAGCGTTGGAATCCACCAGCAACATGCTGAGATGAGGCTATTTCATGGCACTTTATACTTTGTATGTATTTTTTTTATATAATGCAATTTGTCTCGTTGGTGTTTACGAATAAAAATAATTCTATCCTATTCTAATAAAATAATTTGATTGGTTCCCTAAGTTACACTTACTAGATCACATATAAAGTACGTATAGGTTTTATATATAAATATAAAAAACGACGATAATAAACCAATATTCATAGACAGGGCTATTTATCTAACAGTCCTAGACAATTGAGTTGATTTGGCACGATGCTAAGACAAATATACGATTCGAAGGCTATCCTACGCAAATTCGCTTAAGCCGACTAAGTGGGCACTGTTATGATAATAAATACGGGGAATACACGATTAAGAAGGGGCTTAAAGCAAGGAAATTAGAAGGTAAGATATGGATGGATAAGATACAGCCGCGGGAAATTTGGGACGGAAGATATTGCCGTCGCGCGGGTTTTAACTTTTTATCGCAATTACTCTGAAAATATACTTCAGTTTGAAATTTTATTCGACAGATCCCTAGGCTATCGACCCGATTCCAAATTTACGATTCGTCAAATATTACGTCTAGATATGATATGTCAAATGTGACGTTTTTGTTTGAAAAAATGTCAACGTATCGTATCACTATCGTATCTTAAAGTTAGAATCGGGCTGTATGTAAGTTTTTAGCTATTTCATACTAAAATTATACTTTTTTATGCAGGGTAACGATAAACAACTGCAAATAAATAAGTAATAAATTAGACATATTATTGTGTTTTTATTTTCTGTTTTTTTTTTGACGTTTCAAAGTTTTGGTTGGAGTCTGCCCTCACAAAATATAGTCTGGTTTACCAAGACTGCCTTAGTAAGGTCAAACTGACGTCTTCGCTAACGTCTGCATAATTTACTTTCTATATATATATTTCACCCAATGTTCTCTTTTGGATATGGCCGGTTGTTGGTGACGTACTTGTCGTGCTCATAAACCTTATGTTCGAAACTGGTACATATCCTGCCGTTTTAAAAAATGCCAGGGTATGTCCAGTTTTTAAAGGAAAGGGCGACAGGTGCGACGTCAACAATTATAGGCCTATTACAATAGTGCCAACCATATCCAAAATAGTTGAGTCTATCTTGTCGTCCCACCTAATGAATCACTTGGAATCGAACAAACTGATTACGAGTAACCAACATGCGTACCGACAGAAAATGTCTACAACCACCGCGGCGTACAGGATGTTTGATTCTATAGTGACTGGGTTAGATGACAAAAACAAGATGGCGGGAATATTGTGTGACTTATCGAAAGCATTTGACGTCATCAGTCACGAGTTACTGCTCAAAAAACTAAATTTGTATGGTGTCCAAGACAACGCTCACCAGCTGTTTACGTCTTTTTTATCGGACCGCAAACAAGTCGTAAAACTGCTTGCCGACGGCAAACCACTACAATCCAACGCAGGGTCTGTAAATATCGGTATTCCGCAGGGTTCTGCTCTTGGAAATACGTTATTTCTGCTCTTTATAAACGACCTGCCGTCGAATATTGCAGCTGGTTTGCCCGTATTGTTTGCGGACGACACAACCGTGTTAGTTAGTGCAGAATCTTACGACCAGCTAAGCCTAAAGATAAGTAATGCTTGTGCGCAGTTACAGACCTGGTTTTCAGCAAATGGGCTCATACTAAACTGTTCCAAGTCAAACGTAATGCTATTCTCTGGTCGGAAGATTCCACTGCCACCATGCATGGCCAGCAGTCCGATGCCAGTGTGCAATGAGAGTAGGTTCCTTGGGTTTATAGTTGACTGTAACCTTAACTGGAAGCACCATGTTGACAGTGTCTGTGATAGGTTGGGTAGTGCAGTCTTTGCGTTGCGAAAGATGAAGCCACTTATCTCGAAGGAAGCTCTAAAGCAGGTGTACTTTGCTCACTTCCATTCTATTATGTCGTACGGCACGCTCATTTGGGGTAACTCCACTGATGCCAGAAGAGTCCTCATAGTTCAGAAGAGAGCAATTCGTACACTTGCTGGAGTAAAACACAGACACCCATGCAAAGAACTTTTTATTTCGGAACGCATAATGACTCACTACTCACAACACCTCTTTGAACTAATAATATTTGTCAGAAATAATATTGCTCAATTTTCTCGTGTGGATTGTCCGGGAAAACAACTGCGTAACACAGGTCGTCTCAGAACAGTTCCTCGTCGCTTGGTGCTTTCAAAAAGGAACCCACGAATAATCGGACCTACTTATTTCGAGCACCTACCTGCCGAGATAAGAAACGAGCAATGCGACGAAATATTCAGACGTAAATTGAGAAACCTTTTGTTGGAAAACCCTCTGTACTCAGTAAATGAGTTCATGGAATTGACATTTTGATTCAGAAATTGTTTTTATTCTTATTGTTTTTATTTATTGACATTGTTTTCTTTATCATACAGATGATCCTTATTGGGAGATATTATTTCATTGTTTTTATATTGTTGTGTGTTGACGATTCTTATTGGGAGATATTATTTGTGTTCTTTTATTAATTTATCGTTTTTATTTTTATTGTTCTCGTATTTTCGTAAGTTTTGACATTGTACATTTATATTTTGGATTTTTGTAAGTATTTACCTACTTACTGTTTCTCTTATTTATTCTAATTGTATTGACAATCCTTATTGGAGCTATAATTTTATTTCATTAGTATTGTTATTATTTTCATTTTTATTATTTTATTTTGACGATCATGATAGAAATTCTTATATTTTTGACATCAATGCAAATTTATTATGTAATTGTCTTTCATGAAATAAATCATCTAATCATCTAATCTAATCTATAATACATCTCGCTCGCGCCAATATGCGAGTACGTACGCGTTGCTTATCATGTGATTTTTTTCATGACCTTGTTCGTAACGTGTAAAAAATCAATAAACTACAATTGTGCGTAAAGCTGGCCATACACACTAGGGTAGGACTGCAGTTTTGCCAACTGCAAAGGTAAAACGTAGCGTATGCAGCATTGGACTGCACAGTTTTCAAACCAGCTTCCAGCCCGATTCGAAGAATGATTAAGACACGTTTAAGATCTAGGAAAGATCTTTAAAAGATCGATAACTAAACGAAATATCAAAATTGACGTTTATTTCGATTCCGCTGTGATCCCAATTAGATCTATCTACGATATTTCTAACGTCAAAGTGACATTGGTTGCCCGAATCGAGCTGCTTCTGTCAATTATACGACATACAACAGATATCTAAATGAGAACTTATCTAAACCAGAACTTATCGTTATCGTATCTTATTCTTCTAATCGGGCTGTTCGACTGTACAGGCAGGCAGGCAAAACTGCGCAGACGTACCCTAGTATGTATAGCCAGCTTTAGCGGCATTTTGAGCTACTGACTAATAGGGCACTGTTATGATAATAAATACGGAGAAATACACAGTTAAATTAAAAGCAACAGAGCTGTTCTGAAGCATTTCCTATAACTGCTTGTAAATAATTTGTAGGCTGTTTGTAAATTCATTTGAAAGCACTAGTATCGAAGCTATATGATATGATGTGCGGTTAACAAAGTGTTGTGCTTACCCCGGCTTGGAATATTGGATTTACCGAAACATATTTTATATACGAAATATCAATTTAAATTTATCAGGTAGCTCTTTGGTGAATGCAAATATTAGGAAACTGGACTAAACCCAATAGTGTAATAAAAATATTGTCTGAAAGTAATAAGTCATTGGATTGGGTTGAATTTAAATGTCGATTAAAAGATTTGCTGCTCTGTAAAAGTATTTATAGACCCTAATTGGTGTCCCGTGAGCTAGCGACGTTTAAGCAAAAATAACGAGCGAATAATCATCGGTTTTGATACGACGTTAACGATCGCTCAGGCTTACGCAATTGGTGCAAGCGGAATGCGCTAGAAACCGTACCATTAGACATCTCGCTTGTTCTATCCAGTGCGAGTGAGATACACTGTGAATTGTGTCAAGGTCATATCATAAAAAAAAATGGTATTAAATCAGAATCAGCCCCCAGTACCCGTACCACGAGTCACTGATAATGTCAACACTGACATATAGTGAGTCGTGTCAATGTCATATCATAAAACAATTGGTAGTAAATCTGAATCAGCCCCCAGTACCCGAACCATGAGTCACTGACAATGTCAAAACTAACATATACGCTATCGAGAACGTATGTTTTTTTATCTCTCTTGCACTTATATGCGAGTACGAGCGAGATGCATAGAAAGTAAGTTACGTTATCGGTAGCGTTTATGTCAGTGCAATACTGTTGGTAGCCACACAGGCCCTAATCAAAACCGCGCGGATAAATGTGCTATTAGCCGAAATCACTAACAAATCCAATTTTCTAGCCACCAATTACAGTCTGTCATCGTAGCCAAAAGCTGCAGTTACATTTAATGTTTGACCAAGCCTGCAAGCCGCAAATCGCCACCACACAATTTGGGAGCTAGTTTATTTATTTAGGACATCACCCTAACTTTGAATGGAATTTGAGGTAAAAGTTGAAAATTAGTAACCACTGCACAGAATATTGCGATTGTTTTATAGTATAGGTATTCAAATAGCTACACCTAATATAAATTTAATAAAATGACCTAGGAAGTGCTATGAAGCCCACTCAGTAGTACCCTGCCTACGAATGAGGAGGTTCAAATCCTAGTACCTAAGTGCATTTTCGCGCCTATTTCCTCGTATTTATATTTACGGGCTACATAATTACATACACACTACTTGAGCTGAACAGTGAATAAGTAACCCGTAAGTGAGTATGTGTGCGTTCAAAATTGGCGGGCCTTTTATAAAAATACAGCCCTGTTTTAGCGACGCGACATACGCTATAAGTCCATACGGTGTTCATGAATTAATTTAACAAAGACTGCCAAAAGCAACATAATAATATACAGCGGATATTTTTGATACAGCAAAATTAAACTAGACGTAGGTTTTAGTGCTAAAAAACGATTCCGAAAGATTGTCTAATTTAGTGATAACTCCCAGAGCATTCATTATAAAAAAAAAAAAAAAAACCAGCGGCAATGTATTTCGTACATCATGGTCACTTGTAACAGTTGTGACGTCGCGTCATTAATGAGACGTTTTGAGTTAAAACAAAGTAGTGATACGTTGCTTGCTGAATTATTTTATATGGAAATATAAAAGTCG
Source organism: Cydia pomonella (assembly GCF_033807575.1). Lineage (NCBI taxonomy): Eukaryota > Metazoa > Arthropoda > Insecta > Lepidoptera > Tortricidae > Cydia > Cydia pomonella. The sequence goes on along the minus strand of NC_084709.1, from coordinate 5,482,385 downwards.
TCTGTTTTTTATAACCCCTCTGAAAGTGTGTTCATTAAAGCCTAAACTGACTACCCTTAGTATAATACATATTACAATATACTCATCGGATCCCTTTGTTTGGCATAATTATTGAAAGTCATAATGAAATGATAATCATTTATCATTAGTCAAAACTCCGAAACCGTAAACTTTTCAAGAATTTCCTTAGGTTATCCCAAAGATAGGTTAGGGTAGGTTAGGTTTGTTTATGGCAATCCTGAATAGTTACGCGTTTCTGAGAAAAACCAAATTATGGCTAACGAAAATGCGGACAAACAATACATTATGACTTAAAACTTTATGGGAAACAATAGATAACCTATACTCGTACGTATCAAATTATTAACAAGTACTGTAAGGTTTAAGTATTTTATAAATTAGTTAGCGCAATATACGAGTATGTACCTGCAGGAGAATAAACAAGCTTTAGTAACTACGTCGAGCTCCGAGCTGGCGGCACTCAATCAAAAAGTAATGTTACGCGAGCCCGCTTAGAATAATTGCGCAGCGCTTTAATTGCCAGCTTGATTAATTAGACTTACTTCAGATTACCTGCAAATTCTGCGTATTAACTGGTTTATTTAACATGCTTCACGCCTCGAAGGCTGCAAGAGTGGATTATGTGCACCCGTAGCGGTTACACCGTTATTTTAGACGTTTTTCATCATCTTTCGAACATAGTATAGATGTTTATTAACCTTAGGGTATGGCTACTTTTGTTGTTTGGATATTGATGTAGATAACATATAACGTTCTTAGATTACAAATAGGTATTATATGTTAGTGCAAATATATAGCGGCAAATAGTTAAGTAGTTTTTTCTAATTTCAAATTACCCACTCTCTAATATTCACTAATGGAAATAATAATTTCCGAAAGCCACGCCTGGTATTGTATACGATAGCTAGAAATTCCACATAATCCTGATTATACCGATTACTCGCAACATAATTATCAGGAAAATGTATATTTCGTCGAATAAAAGGTGTTAACTTTAGCGTGTACGTATAAAATTAATGAAATGAAATGTTTCACAGAGATTACCTGTATAAATCGTTCCTAAAATAGACGTTTATTTTCAATGTGTCTGGGTAAATCTGATGCGGGCAAATAATTGAATTATCATCAATTCAGCCAGCTAAACTCACGTGAGGGGTAATTTTCACGAAAATGGGGAAATTGACACTGGAACTGGGTATTTCGACCGTTAAATTATGACTCAACTAGTTACGGGATAATCGACACGGCTTTCGGTCGACAACGAATATTGACGGCAAACAGTCAAACAAAAATGGAATGATTGCAGAAATGAAATCATGTAACTCATAAAACTTCTCGCTCTGCATTTTCTATCGCATGTATAACGGGGAGTGCTCTGAGGAATTGTTCGAATTAATCCCTGCCGCTTCTTTTCGTTCTCGTCCTACGCGACAATATTTCCATCCTCACCAATTAGATGGTTGGCAGTCCTCAACTAAACCGTGGAATGAACTGTCATGTCGCCTGCGGTATTTCCGGACCGATACGACCTTCATACCTTCAAGAAAAGAGCGTACTCCCATCTTAAATACCGACAACGCCCTTAAAACCCCTCTGGTGTTGCGGGTGTCCATGGGTGTCGGTAATCGCTTACCATCAGGTAATCCGTCTGTTTGTTTGCCCCCTAGTTATATCATAAAAAAAAGAAAAATAACTATAGTTGCGTCAAAATGGCGTGGATTTTTTTTTTCAGGCCAATCGGAACGTGCTCCTGACATCAAGCTGATATTGGAATCATAGTTATCACTGTTATCAGTTAGCGATCTGTAAGTCAATGAATTTTCAATACCTACGGCTCAATTCGAACAATTCCTTTAAGATGTCACAGCGATATTATACCGATTTGTGTCAAAAGTGACGTTTTTGGTTAAAGAAATGTCACTCTTGACACTGACAGATCAGTCTCATATCGCTGTGGTATCTTATAATCATTGTTCGAATACGGCCGATAGTGTTGGTTAAGACTACTCGGTTTTCTCTCTCTCATATAATTAAGTCAAAATTCGTATTATTTTCAACTTGTCAGAAACCCGAACCTTCTGTAAAGACTTTGAGACCTTTTCAGAGAAACCTTTTTTTACAAAAAATATTTTTTTATGCATTGTCTTTATGTTGAAATGCATTATAAAATCTGTGTATTAAAATTTTCATGGAAAATCATACAATAACGCCAAGTTTCTTAAGTACCTTAGACAAAAATAAACTGGTTATCATGAGTTGGGCCGTATGCTTGTTTGCCACCGTTGTATATAAAAAGAAATACACTTGCAAATCGTAATTTGTCGTAAATAGCTTAGATAATTAAATTATTTAAGTTAGGTCTACGTCCCCGGTTCCTCAAAAGCTAAGGATAGCGGAGAGGTAACGAGTTCCTGGCATCAGTTCACTTATGGATGTGTATGGAGCGCCTTACAAAGGACATAGCTTCGTTATGAGTTGTCCTGGAGGCCGATCCAGATTTTAAAATGTATTACGGTTTTGACACCATTTTGATACAACCTTAAATATCGCTCACACTCATTGGTGCAAGCGGAATCACCAAGACGATCGTCAAAGTCATGTCAAAACTAGTTCTAAATCTTACGATACAAGTTGTTAAGAGCAGAGAAAATCGTTTTCAAAAAAAATACAAAAAATTGACAAAATTCGGACAGGTTCCTTATCTTAAGTACACAGACAAGAGGTTAATTAAATATAATGAAAACACTTTTCTTGGCAACTTATCTTACTAAATACATCATTTAACAGCGTCTTTTGATTTTTTTAATAAAAAAATAAAATAAAATAAATAGATCAAAAGTTAGCCTCCTGTTAAATATAAAAATACCTTACTTCCCAAGCAAACACATACTGAAAAAAATATAAAAATATGTTACCGAAGTAAGTAAAACATAATCAATATTTCATCATTAATATTAACCTAAGTCCAATTATTATACCAAATACAAAAAAAAAAAACTATAACCAAAACACTCTAAATAAAATACAACATTAACGTTTCAACTCGTGTTTTTTTTTATGTGGTGGAATTAATTAAAAAGTTTTTGTATTAGTCGACATATTTAAGTTTACACTGCTGATTTAGAAAAGCAGCTTGACAATTTATTTGGTTATGAGTAATTAAAAAAAATAATTAAAGAAATACAATTGTACAGTCGAATTCATAAATATGTACACATTTCTCCAACTTAATCCATTGCAATAAGGTGAAAAAATGTATACATATTTATGAACTCGACGGTACTGTATCGTATGTTTTATTACGTAAATTTTACTCAAATCTCACTCAAATCCGCAACGTAGGATTCGTTGGGTGTATACAACCATAAATCAGCAACAGGCGTCCTTATTACACACAAACAAAAAAGAATGCTAAACTTCCAAATACATTTTACAAGACAACTACTCTATAAAAAAATTAAATGTCATAATAAAGACCATAATTCGACGCGATAGGCATAGTAAGCTTACAACCAAGCATACGTTTTAAATTGCTTCCCCACACGTCTTGGACATCAAAAACTTCACATAACAAAAAAGCCTTCATTGTTCACCAACACGACCGCCTAACAAAGGCTTGACTTGAGCTTCCATTCATATTCGAAATTTCTAGAAAATAGTTGAGAAAAACTTCCAATTTGCCGACTATTCTATGTTGACCTGTGTGCTCTTTGACTTTGCTCTGTTTGAAGAAAAACTGCTATTTGGAGGATAGGTCAGTGTTGTTTTGGTCAGTTCCCCGGCTGCCCGGCCCAATGTTGTCACCGCTCAGACTTTGACATTAAAATGTAAATTGAATCCCGTTTTTAAGTCGGCATGCGTGGATCGGTGTGCAACTAAACTTCAAACTCAATTTGGGTTTAGGTTTTTAAAACAGCGGAACAGTATCGAATGGAGGTGCAATTGAAACGATATTGTTTTTTTTTTAGTTTTATTGGCTGTTATTTAGAACGAACAAAGACCAATATATATGCTATTTTCATCAAATTTTCTCGTAAAAGTTTCAAAATAAATGTAGTTCAATGAAGATGCTTTTTAGGGTTCCGTAGTCAACTAGGAACCCTTATAGTTTCGCCATGTCCGTCTGTCTGTCTGTCCGAGGCTTTGCTCCGTGGTCGTTAGTGCTAGAAAGCTGAAATTTGGCATGAATATATAAATCAATAAAGCAGATAAAGTCGTACAATAAAATCTAAAAATTTAATTTTTTTTAGGGTACCTAGGGCTTCAACCCTAAAGTGTGGTATATCGTTGGTAAGGTCTTTCAAAACTAATAGGGGTCTTCAACAAACATTTCTTGATAAAGTGAATATATTCGGAGATAATTGCTCCGAAAGAAAAAAAAAATGTGTCCCCCCCCCTCTAACTTTTGAACCATAGGTCCAAAAAATATGAAAAAAATCTTGGAAGTAGAGCTTAAGAAAGACATTGAATGAAAACTATAGCGGATGTGATCAGTTTAGCTGTTTTTGAGTTATCGCAAAAAGTTTCCCCTTCATAGTCAAAAGACGGACACCCAAAGTTCATCCCTTGGTTAACAATCTACCATACTTTAAGCTCCAGTTTAGCTTATTGTGACGGAAGAGTAACTACGGAACCCTACTCTGAGCATGGCCCGACATGCTCTTGGCCGATTTTTTTAAGTCTGAACACAATTAGAGTCAAGGGCCAAATTATTGAATGGTTTTTAAAAACTTATGTATATTTGACGTCAAAAATATCTTTACATTTTCGCTTTATTACATAGGAGTAAAATATAAAAGTGTATACATATCTTTGACGTTGACTAAGTATACCACTAGGTATACTTAGTCAACGTCTTTAACAATTAAATTTAAAAGAATTCTAAAAAGTTTTTTTTTATATAGCTAACCTTTAATATTTGAATGATAATAACGGGAATTTTATACTTAGTACCGTACCCTATCATTCAGGGATCGGAACCGGTTTTTTGGAAAAACTTTGAAATAAACATATATTTCGGTTTATTTTATACTCCAAATATAGGACTCGGTTGTGTTTTTAGATAACGACTTCGTATTATGAGATTGCCCAATTAGAAATGAAATACCGAACGAAAAAATACCGTTTTCGTTCCCATACAAAAAATACCGGTTTCCGATCCCTGCTATCATTATCATTACCTCTGTCACATACAGTCTGACAGTAAAACCCTTGTATAAGTCATAATTTACAAACAAATCCCTCTCACAATATTGTCTAGGTGAAAGAAAACCATTTATATCTATATCACATAATTACGTATAAACATGTTAGCAGAACAACGTATACCTTTGGCAGCAAAATTGGCAATTAAATACCGCCTTATATTCACCAGAATAAAGTTCAGAATCGGTTAAATTCGCAAGTTAGAAGGTTAGATGTTCGGCTCATATTTTCCTGGTTAATCCATATTTATTCGGGTGACCCTACCACAGCTGCTAGCCCCCGATAAGGCTTATTACGATTTTTTATAGAAATAGTGTTAATATTTTTGTTACAACCTCTTTCCGAAGGGGGTTTTTACGAGTATTTAGTACATTTACTTTCACGGTTGCGTTATGGAGGGTGCTCTTTTAGTATCGGGACTCGGTTCGGCTTTATTACTAGTGTCTGGAATAAATTATACTTTATAGGTATGTGTATATAACTTATGCCTCTTTTATGTCACAAGATCGATTGTTATTGACAGATATAGGATTTAAGGGGGCATAATTGAATGACAGGTTGGATGTTTCTATGACTATCGATGAATTTCCCATAATATAGATAGTTTCAAGTTTTGTTTATAAGTGTGTATATTGTGGAAAAATATTTTGAAGACAATAAGAAAGTTTACACAGAGCATATTTTAAACGACCGCTGGTTTACAAAGTTTATACATTTTTAAAAGTACAAAGGTTATACATTTTTAAAATGAAGAAGAAAATAATTGAGCTATTGTTTTGTTTAATTTTTATACTTTCAATAATATAATATTTTAACTAAAAAAACTTAGAACGATCATTAGTATATGTAAAAAGCATCGATGGAGCATGACACACTCCTCAGAGCGAATCGGATGCTATGTGCCTATAGGTAATTGAGTTCATTTATTTTGTTCCCTAAAATCCGGTGTCTGGTTATTTGTATTTAGACTACGTTCGCGTACAAGTCGTTCACACATAAACACACAAAGTTACTTACACTCATACACACACACGCACGCACAAACGCACACGCACACGCTCACGCACCCACACATGCACACGCACACCCACACGCACACGTACAGGCAGCTTCTAATAGTAACAGCAATGCGGCAATGATAGCAATGCAATTTTAGGACATTGACAGTGACATAGCCTGCATTAGGCAGATTAGGCTACATGAGTAGCGTGGCAACAGTACCGCTGGGCTGTTACAGTCGCCATCCAAATGTAACACTAGAATCATATCTAATGCCTTATTATTTTTTCATCAGTGGCATATCAGCGTAGAATCTGTGCTACAGATGCGTCAATCCTAATCTCACTGGCAAGTTGCAACTGATCGTGACATCACAAATAGTTAAGCTTTGAATATTGAAGAGCATTATCGCGCCTCGGCCTAGTTCCGAACAATGCGATAGTCGAGTTGACTGATCGCGACAGAGGAAACTACGGCTAAGCGATGATATTCGGTTGTAGTTAGCATTTTTACGCTATTGCAAAGAACAAAATGTTTAAAATAATTGAATTGTTTTTTTAAATTGAACTGAAAAAGATATTTTAAGGAGCTCCTCGCAGTTTTTATCGATTTTTGACGAGATGTGAGTCGTTACTCTTACATTTGCACTACATATAGAATTATACGACAAACGGCTATCGGTGCTTCAATCTTTTATCTCCATTGCTGTGAAGGATTTTACATGTACGAAATCTACACATTTGGGTTCGTCTTTGACGTCCCTAAAAAGTGGTCAGAGATTACTAATGAACAGAGTAAACTAATGAACACAAGAGTTATGGCCAGTAAACCAGTTTTTTGGCCTAAAATTGTTCAACTTTGATGCCAAATATCTCGAAGACAATGAACTTTGAAGTAAATATACTATATTGCTTAAAGCCGTTACTGTTAATATGATAAGCTACAAAGAACATTAGAAAATTAAAGGATTCAGATCGAAGATCATTGGCGCTAGGGAATTAAAGAATAATAATTCCCTAATTTTTTTTAAACATAATGCGACGTCATAAGTAGCATACGGTGTCAACTGAAAACCGAACCCTTTAAACAAACGCTTTCTAAATCAATTGGCACTGAGTATCCATCGTTAGACTGTCAGTCACTGTGGACAATTCTAACATACACCTTTTTTTCAGTTTATTCAGAAACCAGTCATAAATACGTTAAAAAGGCAATACAAGCATTAAAAAGGCACTTTAATGTCATTTTGCTATATTCACACGCATCCCGCTTGCGCCAATACATGTATGCACAAGTAACAACGAAATGCACGCGTGAATGATAATAATTTTAATATCCAAATGTAAGTTCAAATTGGCCTCACTGACGTCGAAATTCACCATTACCTCTCTCGAATCTCGTTTGAGTCGGTAAACGTGTCGATTTGCAATGTAGAACGCGGAGACTTTGGCGAACGTCCGATTTGTATTGTCACGTTGAACAGTTGGGTCTGTGGTTTGAAATATAGGGAACGTTTTCGACTTAGGTATAGTTAGAGACTAGTATGGCAGCTGTACCTATTGAAATCGAAAAAATCCAACTAACCAAGCCTGTCTTTGGGTATGCAATTGAGATTTGGGGAAATACTTTATTTCTCACAGACTCCAAAATCAGAACTGAATTTTCACAAATATGTAAAATGAACCAATCTGGATGTAAATCCTTTCAAATTAGAAATAATGAGGTAAAAATAAAGAAGTTCTGAGGTAGCAAACATTAAAATTGTAAAAACTCTTCAGAAAAACAAACACTATTAAATTAAAGTGGCTCTTACGAAAATACCTCGGCATTTGAGATAGATTGCCTGGAAAGGTTTTGTGAGGTAATCTCCTTAGGAACCTAACTTCATTACATCGTCGTCTTATGAAGCAGCTGACCACACCTGACAATTCCACTAAATAAGATAAAAACTAAATATTTTAATGAGATTACAAATGTATTTCAACGTTCAGGCGGCTTTTTGATTATTATGTGATAGTTATCAAAACAAATAATTTTGTAAAACGTAAAATGAAGCAAAAATCTACAAACTTTGATTTTTTTTTGTGTGTGATATGATATGATATGAGTACACTATATAAATTGAAATGAAATTAAATTGAAATTATTTATTTTGCCAGAGACATGGTTACATACGGTGTTGTAAGGTTTTACACAAGGTAATAAGGTACACACATCTCGCCAACATTAAGGGCATGCAAAGCAATTTCTTACGCTAATTATTTACACAACATAACAACATAACATAGGATATTATTTAAATCATAAAACTGTATATTTCTACAGTTAACTATTACAACAATATTTACACAGAATACCTACTTTTTAGTTAGTTTAGTACCTACACAGACATTTACATTAATTTTCAAAATTATACTAAATCAAAATTACCCAGGTACTTCAAAAAAAATCAAGCAAAAATAGCTCAAGGGTAGATGTTGTTTTCTTATTCAGCTACGGCCTTACAAGCTACAGTTTGAATAAATACTGACCATCAAACTGAAGTCAAAATTATCAAGTAGGTATTATGTTTTTTCTTACTATACATCCTATAAAGAGTATATTTATATAATCATCAAGATGCATTTAATTAGTAATTTTTTTCCATTAATATCAATGTATGATTCGCAGAAGTATTTGTTTAATACAAAATAACAGAGGATTGTTTCATTTCCTCCTATGAAAACTTTACAAGGTGATATATATTATAATTATTTATTCGTATTTGAAACAACCTACAATTTTAAAACTAATCGTTTTTAAATATACATATCATTCACATACACTACTGGATACTTAGGACGGTGCGCGTTTTTAGTATGGGATTGGGTATCTGTACTAGTATTATATGATCTGTGACTGTATGAGGTGCATTGGGGTAAATTAGGGGAGAATGCGAGATAATTTTAAAAATGGCTAATATTATATCCTAAACCATCCGTCATATTTTAGCAATACTCACACTACTGCAACACTTACCTATCATGTCATCTTGCTTACTGTTCATACAATAGAAAAGAATTAAAAAATTTCTATTCTTTTTTTAAACTTTATTATTGCACATTAAAAGGTACAAATGGTGGACTTAATGCCTTTAGTAGATATTAGCAATTTTTAAAATCGTCCCACGTTTGAAGTACCCCAATGCACCGTACTGGGCATAGTGGGTATGTGTACTACTCATACAGGCTATACATTGTGTAGCCCCTAGACCATGGACCACGAACGAGATTTAACCATGTTGTCCAGCTTCATTCACAGAAATGCTTTGCGGTGTGCCCTCAAGACGTTGTTTCCTTCAATTTGCCGGACAAGGGACAATCGAGGCAGGTCGTGTAACAGATAACGTGTGACATCAGACACGAACAGGACATACGACACGACACACACGTTCACAAGACTATTATATACTTGTAAGCTTGGGGGAATATCTTGGTAGCTTAAACTGGATATAATACTTACTAGCTATACAAGAAATATTATATTAAAATGAGTCGCTCATCTCGGCATGCTCGGGGTGCTCGACATGTTTCGTTCGAAAAACTATAACTAGAGCGCGCGTTGGCTGACCGAGCTCTCAATTACTCGGCGCGTGCGACAGCGGCGGCAGGGGAGGCGAGCAACTACCCACGTTTTCTGCATTATTTTCAAATAATGGATTGCACACAACACAACACTTATTACGCAATTATCGACCAATTCGATGTCGAGCAATTTTTGACTTGAAAACGTGGGAGGCCCGTTTTAATGCGGGTTGAAATGTTTTAGGTGATACAAGATATACGCGACTCATTACTGTAAGCAACTTTTTTATAAGCTGAAATAAAATAAAATAAACGTGTTTCACACTAAAGTTAATTTTGCCATAACATAATATGCTATGATATAGTAAAAGTTAATCATAGAAATGAGTGCAATCGGTACTTACCATGCATGTTGTATCATGAAAAAAATTACACCTTGTACATTTTTGTTGTGTTTGAGTCTCACGGAAGTTTCGTTACTACAAAAGCGTGCATAGATTTTAATCGGAGACCCTTAGGTGGGTTAAGGACTGTTAAGAATTGTGTTTAAATTAGTTCCCTTTAACAAACACGCTAACGGTTTAAGGTTACGTTATGATTACAACAAAAAAGCGTTACTGCTGAAGAGTTGCCTGCAGCAGCAGGCATCACTGTAGATTTTCTTAGAATAATGAGGATTACGTTGATCGTTCTACTTGTGACAACTGCAATGTCAGTATTTCTATTAGAATGTAGGTTTTAATTAAATTAAATATTACTACATAGCTAGGCACAGTCAGCATCAAAAGAAGCGGATCAGACAGATGCGTCAAAAGTGTTGTAGATACTTCTCTGTAGTGACTTAACAAAAATAGAAATGGCTCTTTATGAAGAGGAGAACAATGAATTAGACTGAAACAAATACTCAGTTCAAGAATCCTTTTTTTTCAAGGTTTAACGATTATTTCACAAGTTGTCACTAATTTATACGAAAATGATACCAAACTTGACAGTTACAGGTACGTAGAAACAGAGCGCAAACTGGACCGCTGGAGCAACCTTTCTCCTATCCTTTTTAGGGAGTAGGCAAGAGGTAATCTCGTGGTTTGGGCATTAGATCAACTAAGTATGATCCAAGGAACAATCTTGCGAAGCGGCATCATCTGAGAGCAAAATGCATAATATATTTACTCACTGCATTTACTTCACCCACTAGAAATACACGTCAAATCTCAGTTTACTCTACCTAATTCTAGATACGACTGTAATACGGACCTAAGACAGGCACTTTACCAAAATCACCTGAATAACCAAGGCTCTGTTTAGACACCAGTTTACATAAACCCATCTCGCCATTAAAAATACCAAGTAACAGAGGCCAAGGTGAACTAGTCACCTCACATTGTTTGATCCTCCAATGCCTGATTGTGTCGTAGGTCACATTCGATTTACCACACTGACAAGGCAACGTTTGTATCTGGGCAGACGGTGTTGGAAATGTACAAAGGCATAGGTATAACTAAGGATTCTGGATGTAATACAGGGTCTCACAGGGTTGTCTTATCATTCTCTGAGTGGTGAATATGTAGGTCATACTGAACACTTTTAATAGGGGCCAACACCGGAATCGCAAAACAAAAGATCCGCCGTCACATACATTTTGGCGAAGCATATGTCAATGTTTTCTATGGAACAACATTTTTTTTTACGATTACGGAGTTGGCCCCATACAGTAAAAGTTGTTCAGTACTACCTAAACCCCTCGGAGTATGCTCAGTTCAAACACCCTGTAACCATATACGGAGTGTATTTACGTTGAGATCTTGACTAGATCTTCAGTCTCTTTGTCAAAGATAAAAAAGCAACAGCATTTTTATACATTTCGTTCTGAAAATCCTTGAAGGTAGCCTACGTGCAGCAGTGGACCTCTTTCCTGCAAGATTTAAGGTGGAATGCGGGTCCAGACTGCACCAGACATACACAGTATAATGCTGGTGGAGTCTGAATTCAAACGGCCAACTTCTTCGGACACTAGACTTACTACACATATGTAAGTACATAGTAATATCACATCTGTGGATGTTAACAAGACATTAGTATAAATTGCGCGAAAAATGTGTAGTAACCAGATTTCTGAGGATCCGAATGTCACACAAAGTACTTTATCTCAGCTTTAATCGAATTGATTTCGCCTGTATTTACACAGCAAATGTCTAAACGATACCAAAAGAACAATAAGCGTTTCAAGAAAATCCACATACAGCTCACTGCAATTTGAACCCAATGCTCCACAGGTTACGATTGGAATATTAATGTTTTATTTGTTGGACTTGAACTGACCGCAAAATCAGACCACAATCTATTTTCAACTTTGCGGTTTAGGACTTAGGTTCTTATTGGGAAGTTGATGGTTTATCAGAAAACTGCCCACGGCGTATTCGGTGATTTATATGAAACGTAATTGGTTTTGTTTTGGTCAAGGACGCCATTAACGATAGTTTTATACTTGTAATGGTCGCAATAAGCGAACCTTCTCTTAATACCTATTTGTCGATAATTTTTCGAAACTATTTTGTATTGGATAAATATGATTTATGTTAAGCTATTGGAATAAGAGCACAGCTTGGTCTTTTCCATTAACTTCGTTTATGAGGATTATAATTTTTATGATTATACGTTTTCGGACAGGTTAATATAATAATAGATCAAGGTAATCGTGTCATTTTTAATTAAAAAAAAAACTGATCTTCCGAGAGAAAAGGGGACGACCGTTTCTTTATATAAACGTACTCCCCGGGTACTGCTGGGCTCTTCAATACATTATAGAAAATATTTTTACGGAATCTAATGTATATTTACCACAGCCATGCAGGTTTTATATTTCAAGCTTTTAAATTTTTATATGGAACTTGTTTTTCGCTCGTATTTTTAAAAATTAACGCCGTGTCAAACACAAAAGCTATCACTCGAACGCCACGTCACCGATGTGTCAAAATTGAAATTGAACTTCATGCTTATATAAAAAAAAAATCTAATAAAATGCATTTATTTCAGACAAATAAGTGTCCATAGTTTGTTATTAACAAGAGTTATGTACATAGGTCTATGTTGCTTTGTGGTCTGTGACGGAATCACCCGTCTTCGCTGTTGGACCTACGGTGCGAATATATCCGTCATTAGCGACAAAAAGGTTAAAGAAAAAAATACTTCATTTCTTGTTTAGATTGTGGGCCCATAGTTGTAGTACTTGACCCGTTGGGTGGTTTTATTATATATAATTAAAAATGTAGTGTTTTATACATACACACTAACATTTTAACACTTTCAAACACGTGCATTGTTTCACTAGTGAATACATAAAAGATGATTTGTATATCATACTCAACTAGTTATTATCTCCATGTTTTCAAAACCATCTAAAAAGTAAATACAACGAATAAAGCAATCCAAAATACGGGCAAACATAAGCAGACGTTATTTTTATAACCCTTTTTGTAGAAATCGACATAAGTACGCGTTGAACGATGTGGGGACCCTCAGGAGGGTGCGAGTGCAAACATTTTGAATTAAAGCTCTGCTTACCACGGAGTTCCCTGAATAATTGCGGTTTACAATTTATCATTTTATGCCTATGTACAGTTATTGGGGTATTTGGTATTACAGAGCGATATTGTCAAGACAATTTTTTCTGAGCACAATATTTGTTCTCTCTGTATCTTTTCTTTTAAAAAATAGAGAAATAAAGTGCCCATTTCGGTTACTAGTGCAGCGTCGAGCACTAGTACTTCTACCTTATATAGTACAATTCATAACGTTATATAAATTTTAATAATATACCACTAGACAACTTTAACTCAAGATCGAAAAAGTAAAAATAAAATCTTGTCAATTGACCAATCTTACTCTACCAGAAAACTCCCGCTCTTGCTACAAGCCTATTCAGATATCCTCAGACTCCTTGTTATCATACGATTATGGATATGTGTATTTTCAGCTGTCAACATAATTATCTGGAATACTAATAACAAATAACTATAACAAATCCTTGACGTTTATCTCTTTAGCGCTCTTAGGCCAGTAAGTCCACATTTTTTTACCGTTTTGATGTGCAGTAAAGTTGAATAGTTATTTGTTTTACAAGAGGCCAAGTTGCTGTTTAACCGCTTATGCTAATATTGATGTCCGAGCAAGCAAAAGATTCCATAACTGAACCACGAGCAGAGCGAGTGCCTCGAGAAATTTAAACTTGAGCGTTGTGAGGGTTTCAAGGCACGCGGGATAAACAAACTTTGCCTCCGAGTGAAACAAAATTTTTCACCACACCAACGCGAGAAAAATACTAACTATGCAATATCAAAAAAAAAAACAAACTAAATCAAATCCACGTATAAAAAATAATAATTCAAAATCATAACTTAAAAGTCAATTCTCCCAGCTAACATAAGGAAACTACTCAAAATTTACATCTGATTACTTTGCCCCACATGTGGATAAAATGCAACTTTCTCATTAGTTATTGAACAATCAAGAGGGCCTTTACCAGTTGGTTTGGTGAAAAAAATAAATTTGTACCTAGAGTACCTACTCGGTTTTACCGGAGATGTTATTTATTATTTTGCTATCTACATATATTTATAATATATACTCACGCGTCAAGGGCGCGACTATATGTCATGCCGTAGTGACAGGGGTAAGAAAATGGACGGAATGTTAAACAGAGACATCGATATAGCCATACTAGAATACTCTTTTTTTTATATTAGGTAATCTAGTAACATTACTACTTTAGACAGCTTAAAAATGCTTATTAAGCAGTAAGATTTGTAGAGTTCTTATTTGATCTAACTTTTCTTCCAGAGGTTCGCTTCTGTATCTATTGTTTTTCTTCAAGCTGTATTTTTATGGTGGTGTGCCAATATCTTCCAAATATACTATCTATCTTTTGTCAGACATATATTTATTAAAATAAGACACATACTAAATGTAAAGCAGGCAACAAGCGATCCGTATTTTTCTTGCAACCTAGCAAGATATGCGTAATAATTATATTATATCATCCAGTAACCTCTACTCGTGTACAAAGCTTCTATTATTTTCATTAACAGATGCGTGACTGAAATAAAGCGAGCCTTTTACCGAGCCCCAGCGAAAATTATAAAGAGGAGGCATCCAACCGAACACAGATAAAAACTTTCCCTAATTTAATGTCTGAGACGGTGGGATTGGCTACGAAATGTAGATGGCAGGTGATTTCGTTTTCAATTTTATCTGACGTGTTAGGCGCTAGTCCCACCATATGCGAGGAAGAAATTAGATATCGACTATTTATTCGCTCAAGAAACGAACAAAAGATAGAGATCGCGTGTAGGTAAAAGAGAAAGATATAGTTATAGTTGATCACTGGCTATTCATACTGCCAGCGAGACTCTTTTCACTAGTTACTCGCAGCGATAATAGCTTTCAACAATAAAACTCGCCTAGCGGTACTTTCTGACCGTTGCCCGCTTGGCGGTCAGACCATACGCTGAGAGACCAACTAGCGATCATTCTATTGCACAGCGTGGATTTGAGTGCACGTATATTTGCTATGAATTTAAAACAATCGTAATTGTCTAGTTCGGACGCCGATGATGATGTATTTTACAAAAGACAGGGTTATTGTCTTACACACTGAATAAAAAACTCATCCATATTTACTTGAAAACATCGTGAGGAAACCGGACTAATCCTAACAAGGCCTAGTTTACCCTCTGGGTTGGAAGGTCAGATGGCAGTCGCTTTCGTAAAAACTAGTGCCTACGCAAAATCTTGGGATTAGTTGTCAAGCGGACCCCAGGCTCCCATGAGCCGTGGCAAAATGCCGGGACAACGCGAGGAAGAAGAAGATTTACTTGAAATAAACTTCTTTCCGCTGATAGCGTGTGTCTCGTGTGATGGTTTGTACAGGTCTGTACTCGTATGTTAGCCCGCCTCGTATGGTGCGAGTAATCGTCCATCGCACTCGAACACTCGCCAACTCGTTTCTAGCTCTAATCGTTTCTCGCTCATCGTCGGTGGTGGGACCAGTGCCTATGGAGCGGTTTTAACTCTCAGGCCAATTCGATTGTACACAATATCTGAATGGCATCAGTGTGATATCATCCTGATGTCAAGTGTACGTTCGAATTGACCTGTTACTTAATAAAACTATATCAGTAACGAAATCAGTAACTGAATAATATTATTATTCTGCAAGGACCGATTCCAACTTCTTTGCGTTAAGGATGACTCACGCTAGACCGGCCCGGGCCCGAGCCGAGGCGTCTGACACGTCATTTTCTACTTCCACAGAAAACGAACATACCTAAGACTATAGTATAGCTTGCATATGCACTGTTAAGTCACAAATACAGTATATTCCTCTAAATCTTACCAAATTATTTTTTGGCAAAACATTGCACAAAATGATAAACTTGGATGTCCAATTTTCTCTTCTATTAGATTCCGACAACTCGCGATTATTATCTTCATTTTCTGACCGTACCATGCCAACTTAATGGTGCAGTTGAACAGATTAGGAACTAGTCGATTCTTGTACAAATTTATCGGGTTTGTTCCACAGTGGTGCCGTATGGAACCGCAAGAATAAGTTTGTGGGATTGTACTTTTATTTTAGTCACGCGTGCAACTTGGTATTGGAGTTGTGACTTTTGCTGCAGTTAGCTTCTCCATTTGAAATAAGTTCGTTCGTTAGTAAAAGGAAGAGTGGTAACTGTCGTTTTATATTGGGAACGATGGAACATGTTGACAGTTTTGAACTTTCATTAATTGGTCCATTTTCGCAATCGCATCAAATTTGTTCGAATTCATAACAAGGTCGGTTTTTTTTTTAAATTATTTTGTGTAGAAAGTTAGAAACTCATAAAACTAAAACAAAATCAACCTTTGTATCCAGGGTGCGTAGCCAAAATCGAACAAAACGCAACTGTCACTGTCGTACTAATATGGAAGAGTGAAAGAGAGATATGAATACGCTACGGAGCGTTAACTATTGGCATGATGGCTAAGCACCCAGGATAGCCTAAGAGTAATGACATAGCCCGTGAAATCAAAAGACGCTGGTTCGATTCCAGTCCTGGGCACTGTTGGCTTGGGCCCCATTTTCTTTATAATTATGACATATATTTCGTTTAGTTTCAGTTTCGCTATGAATATTGCGTAATTATTAATAGTAGAGGTAAAGGATTAGTAGAGAAAAAGTATTAATATTTTCGTTCTAAAGTTTTAGATACGAATACAACAGAGAAAATCACAAATCAAAGTCGGTCGAGGCCAGCATGTCGCTTAGACAATGTCTTTTATCGACGCTTGCACTTGGCAAGTTGGCATTGTCATGGTAAGCGGGCATTGATTCGAACAGAGCGGCCTGGAGAATACTGGAGCTTTCATTTTGCGTCAAAAATAGATGAAGTCAGCAGTGAGGTAGTTCTCGTATGCCCTAATGATGTTGAGGCGGACCGAGCAACTTTACAGAGACATTGTGATAACAAAATGTGGATATATCGTTTAAAAGATGGCTTCCATCAAAATTATATAAATGATAATTGCCATTGTCAAAAGTGTGCTTTTAGAGCATGACGTAGATCGGTAATTTGCTTTAAGTAAAGTGATAGCTGGACTTTACAAATAGCCACAATGGATTGCCGAGTGTTGATAAAAGTATGGTTAAACGAGTTTCAAGGCTAATTCTTCATTAGTTGAACAGTTCCACTTTATTTCACTGCATAAATAAGCTATCACTTTGAACAGCATTAATGCACAAAAAATACATTCTCGAGACGACTTAGCCATCTTGAATTTGAAACGGAAATCCGTGGAAATCTCATAAATGTCTGTGAAAATATTACGTTTACAGTGAGATAATGACACCTCCACACTTTGTTCTGACAATGTTTCATATACTATTTGTATTAAAACACTTCACTTGCCAACTTAATCTTAATCAATCAACTCGTGAGGATTCAAAATTTACCTTAAATATAAGGGGCTGTAGAAAAATCTTAATAGCGCGAAGTAGCCGATAGCGCAGCGCCATCTAGTGTCATATTGGTCAAATAAAACTAAACATTACACCTAACAGATTTTGTTATTGGTTCTTGAATAGTTCCGTTTTATCGGCGACCTTTATCCGCGCCATTTCGAAATTAGTTAGCATTGTGGTATGGTGATTGGAAAAAGGTGGGACACTAAATTTTATTCAAAAATATATCGATATCTCTGCATCAATTCCGGAGTGATAGCAAAATGTAATTTTTTTGCAAAAATCGCGAAGCGTCTGTTTGACGTAACTGGTGAACGAAGAGGTGGCGGCTTCCTCGCACAACGTTTCAGTATTGCGATACAATGAGGAAATGCCGCCAGCACCGTTGGTACAATTGAATTCAATACGTTTATTTCAGACACAACTATCTATATATAAAAGTTGAATTTAAAATAAAATAAATAAAAAACTAAAATACCTCAAGGGCCTATTTTAGATTTAAGCTAGTTATAGTAATCCTCTGTATATACCCAAATGTACATAGATTAAATGAATATCATGTTTGACGTTTGTTTCATTTTGTTAAATCTCGTTGCTACTATCATCGCTCACAGTTATCATAATAGACCGAACACCGATGAAACATCACTGATTTATTAAAATTATTAAATATTGCAAGTTAAAATATTGTTTTAAACCATCCGTTTATCCGAAATAATCAATTAAAATAACCTAACAAAAATTCCCTACCGCAGCATAAATAAATCATTCAATGTGTTAATTAAGCGAGATAGTCCAATAAATGGATAATATTTGCAATTTGTAGGCTGACCTACATAAATTGCCCGTTATTTACACGCCTTTGTTTTATATTTGGAATTAATTGATTGCGATAGTGTTTTGTTCATTTAGGGCTTAAATATTATGGCCGTTTTGTTGTTTTACTTTTTTGTAAAATTCATGGCACATAGTGTATAAAATGTACCTTCAATGCATTTTTTTTAATAAAAATTGTTTAACCGCCTGCATATCCAATGATGACTATGAATATCCAAAAATGTATAACACGCTTTTAGGTTTTTAAAAATATTGTGATCAATCATCAATTGACTAAGTTCCACGGTAAGTATATTTGGATTGAATTGAATTAAGCCAAGAAGGCTTGTGTTGTGGGTACTCAGGTACGATGTATATCAGGAACATCTGTGCTCATCATATAAATAAATGGCCTTACCGTGATTCGAACCCAGGACCATCTGCTTCATGGGCAGGATCACTACCCACTAGGTCAGACCGGTCGTCAAATTGCGGTCAAGTCGCTTATTGCGGGACCAAGTCGGTTTGTGTAACATTTTTGATAATATTTATTTAATTTCAGTTACAATAGCTGACTATGTTACACAGGGTCGTATTTATAATAATATGAAATATTGAACGGATGCAATATATCTCCGCCAATACGTCAATAACTGTTTGAAAAAATGGCGCAAGGAATAAGCGACAAAGAAAAACACTTGTTTTAACCTCTTGGGGTTAAACTCCAATACTAGTACAAAATACCTCCAATGAAATTTGAACCAAAAATAAATGGAACAGAGTTGTTTTTGTTTTGTATTTTTTAATACCGTTGATTCAAATCTGACTGACCATGTTTCTTTTATGGTGGGCCGCTAGAGGTTGAAAAACTGATTTTTTATACATAATATTTGTTACGTTTAGCCGTATTCGGAAGTCGATTTAAGTTTTGGTTGAGTAAATGTGGAAATTTTAATGGAACCATCTATTTTTTAGCCGTAAAGTATGTATTCATCCCGTGAAATATGACAAAACGATAAAATACATATAGTTTTAGTCGTCTATGTATCCACTGTATCCTCGTGTTGTATTTTCGTATCTTTGGCAGAATTATTGAGGGCGAGATGTAAATTTTTGGACCTAAGAAGTCATTAAAAATTAACCCTTTTTTTATTTAATAACAACAATGCTATTTGGCGTTTTGCAATATAGCCCTATGTTTAAAATTTTATAAATAAAAACTTATATTTTTGAAATAAATTGGCTGTACCTACCTAATATATGAACGACATACATACAACGTCCATTCAAAACAACTTAAGTTTTTTGACACTTTGGCTACACAACCTTAACCCTTTTAACCCGTCATAAACATAAACATCATTCAAACGCCAAAATCCCGGGCGTAAGGGAGCTAATGTAAACCTTACTCGAAAGTGTGAAGGTTACTTTGACAGCGTCCGCCATAACACCTGTTCTGTGTTCTTGGCGTTCAAAAGGTTAAAGAGACGAGTTTCTTCCCGGTCCCATATTGGGATACCCTCCTACAATTTAGGAGGGATTTAAATCTTCTCGGGTCAGAGGTGTAGGGTTAGATCGAGCGTAGCTTTATTTGACTTTCATAAGCGCATTGTAATATTACAATACTGCATATGCCTGCTTGAAAAATGAGCTATATTTATCTATAGTGCATAGACATCCTTTCTGACCTAATATCACCTTCTAATATACGACTGAAAAATGGCACATCCCACGTCTTCACACTTATGATATGCACCACACGCCCGACGTGTAAACGTGGCGGGTGATTTATAACGGGCCGATCAATGCCCGCTTTTATGCTCGGAATTTAGAGCACCCTGTACATTAGGCGATGCGATCCGTATGGAATCTGCATACGATCCGATGATATGAAAGATTTGGTTTGATAGATATTTTCTTCCGCTCTTTGTTTTCTGGTTCGTAAACTTTGAAAGAGCTCGTAAGATTGAAAGGATAAAGTGCCGTAGAGCCGGAAGAAAAGATAGCCGTTTGAGAATTAGGCTACGTTTCGACCAGAGATGTGCGAGGGGTGTGTTTGTGTTAAAAGCCAATAGAATCACTTCATTTGTTTTCCTCGCTCAGCGTGAAGTGATTGTTGGTTCTTTAAAACACATCCGTCGCACATATCTGGTTGATAAGCAGCGTTACTGGAATATACTGCCAAAGCCTTAAAAAGGCTTGATATAAAAATCGCTAAATCATGTCTAATTTTCATTTATTTTCAGATGTAGGTATATTGTTACCCTGCATACCATAGCAATATAATTTTAGTATAAAATAGCTGGTGACAAAGCCGAGGGAACTGACAAGCAACATTTTAAATATAAGTATATTTTCTCAGTAATTGAGATACGTATAAACCCCGTACGCCGTATTTTTTATTTCCTTCTAATTTATTGGCTTTACCCCCTCTTAAGAGACGTTATAATTCATCCACAGTGATTTTATCACTTGAACTATGCAATAACCATGTTGTGTATAATTATAATAATAATGTAAGTATCTACTTATAATAATATAATATATGTAAGTCAAGTGCTTATATGTCAGGAATATTTTACAATGTTGTTTGTTGCATTATGTTACTGTTACTGTTAGGAATACATACAGCTAAGGATAAAATGTATAAATTGATTATTGTTTCTATACTTTAAACTTTAAATACCTAAAAGGAAAAAAAACTAAAATATAAATAAATAATAACAATATAATAATACAAAATAATGTACATTTAAATAATCGTTTAGTACTTACTACTTCATTGAGCAGACCCAAGGACCCAACTTTGCTAAGCCACTCAGACCAAGTATCTCAGTGACATCGTTATCTTGTTTAAATGTTTGTGCAGCGCATGAGTCGGAAATGTGTAGCGGTAACTTATTGTCTGAGTATTTTGTAAACTACCTTATTGTTATTTTCTTAACGCTTATTATTAAGTAATTAATTTAAGTTCTCCTAATAAGTGAATCGTAGAATTCTTAATAAGAATAAATGATCTTTAAACCTAAACCTGTATCATCGCGCTCCGCGAGTTGAGCCATTTAGGGTCCCAGCTAAATTGGTTGTATAATACTTACGCTATGGATTGTCCAATTTAGTCAGAACTCTTTATGACATAACAACCACGAAGCGTGTGGCTCTGTGAGCTGTAGGCTTCGCGTTATGCTTAGAAAATACAAA
This sequence comes from Cydia pomonella, assembly GCF_033807575.1. Lineage (NCBI taxonomy): Eukaryota > Metazoa > Arthropoda > Insecta > Lepidoptera > Tortricidae > Cydia > Cydia pomonella. The sequence goes on along the minus strand of NC_084709.1, from coordinate 5,460,581 downwards.
AGTGATGGTCTTAAGCGGCATAGATCCGCATTTTGAAAAAATCCGATCCGCATTTTGAAAAATGGATCGATAAGATGTCTATTAAATTATAAAATCTTGTCACTAAATGAAACGAGAATCGGTTAAGAATTGCAACCTGTAGAGGAGAACATCCAGACATACGAAAGCAAAATACCCGAGTTAAAACGGTATAACACTTCGGTTAGTCGGTTAGTAAAAATGACATAAAACATGATAAATAACAAAGTGTTATGTACCTAACATTTTACAGTGAATTAAGAAACCTTTCCCAGTTAATCTTTGAGAGACGTGGGAAAGAATTATTATTGCGACTATCCGTGTAAATATTACACAAATCATAGCACATATCATTTACCTCCCTAAGAAATACACAGCAAAAAAAGACAAGTAACATGATTATTCTCGGATCTACTGTGCTCAGTATGAAAAATAAAGCTATGAGCGAGCCAGTAAATAAGATGCCACGCTGTTCTCATACATTACATCGTGGTTAGCTGAGTTATTATTGTACCGAAGCGCCTAGCAAGCGCGTCGGTATTCACCGTCAACGACTATTCTAAGGAAGACCTCAAAATACATATAGTTGTTACGGGGCTTAAAAATCATTATGTTGGTTCGTATAAAGGAAGCACAACTCGGATAGCAGTAGGAATAGCACTGTACGACCTTCGTCTCTGAACTATGAACTTTGTTTGTTTTTGGAAGACCTCCCGTTTTCCAGCTAGTCACTGTGTCGGTTTTAAGAGGAAACTTTAGTCTGATTTGGTGTTCATTCAAAGGTAAATTTCTGTTGAAAATTTTCGTTGAAATATATTTTTCTCATGCGGAGTAATGATTGATTCCCACCTCGGTAATATATTCTTTAACATTTTTGGCATTTTGCCTATAGTAGATACCAGTAATAATGGTGAAAACTTACGTAATAATTGGTTCATAATATTTTTTTATGTTATTATTTTCGTATTTATAATACATTTATTACAAAATAATCTAATAATTTTTTTTAATACTACGTCGGTGGCAAACAAGCATACGGCCCGCCTGATGGTAAGCAGTCTCCGTAGCCTATGTACGCCTGCAACCCCAGAGGAGTCACATGCGCGTTGCCGACCCTAGCATTCCCCCCCCCCTCTCGTTGAGCTCTGACAACCTTACTGACCGGCAGGAACACAACACTATGAGTAGGGTCTAGTGTTATTTGGCTGCGGTTTTCTGTAAGGTGGATTTATATGTTTCATTAATATTATTAATAATATTCAAGATGATACCTATGTTTTAATATGTGCGGAAAATCATCCCATTTGCCTCTTATAATAAGGGTGTCGATATTGTGTTAATTTTCTTACACCGTGTCGCTGTTGAGACGAGTTCTTATAATAAATATGCATGTATGAGGTAATTGAATGTTTCCGATCGGGGAAATTCTGCCCCACAACTCATATTAGCCGTAACAGCCATTGGAAACTCATTCAATTATGCATTGTATTCTTGTGCAATAAAGTCCAGATTCCAACTAATTTTCCAATGTCTCTTACGACTAATGGAATGTGAAGAAATTGCGGGCATAATCCGCTTTCCGTGAGTGGGTCGACAAGACTCATATCCGAATTAGTAACTTGACAAGGAGATTAATTTGACGATCGGTAGAATCGCAAAATGATAATGATTTTCAACAACATTGCAATGAATAAAAACTGTTTTTTTCTTAAGGAAGGGTAACACTATAAAGTCTAACTTAAAATAAAATATATATACATAATCAAAATCAGACTTTAACATAACCTGCTACCTACTCGTATTTTTAACTTGACCTGGGTGTTCTATGTCCTTTGGGTAGGACAAACGTAGGCACAATCTATTTAATTTCTAACTGCATACATGAAATAAAAACTCACTTTCAGATTTTGGCGTGAAGAATAGTTTATAAACGAACTTAAACATATTCCTGGCTTGTCAGCATTCCACTAAGCAAAATTCATAGATATTATGTCAATAGACTTCGGGATGAGACTAGCTCAGGACCAGGATAAGTGGCATAGTAGCCCCGGTACACGAAAAGAGGCCTATTCTAAGCTCAGCAGTGAGCAACAAGGGACCAGTACCCCTAGTGTAAATAAATTCGATTTCGAAACGTAACGTACGCGTTTGCGTTAAGTCTCATTTTGTATGGGTTTTTGAACAGCGCGCCAAGCGGGACGTTTTGGAAAGTCAAAAATCTCATACAAAATGACACTTAACGCAAACGCGTACGTCACGTTTCGCTGTCGAAAATATTTACACTAGGGGTACGGGATGATTAAGATGAAAAACAAAACAGACGAGTGTTGCCTTCATCCTTTCATCTTTCAAAAATAACTCACACTCAAACTCAAAGTTCCGAATGTGGCAAAACCGAGTCAATTTCTAAATTTAGGTTTAATCATCTCGATTTTTAGGGTTCCGTACTCATGAACGATGATAGCTTGATAGTTGAAAGTTTCACAGATGATGTATTTTTAAAACAGAATAAATAAATATTTAAGCGAGGCTCCCATACAACAAACGTGATTTTTATGCGTAATGGTTATGGCCCTTCGTGCGCGAGGCCAACTTGCACTTGAACGGTTTTTTGTCAACACTGCGAAAGTAGCTATGGTCGGTTGTCTACTGAGTTGAATGTCTGTAGTACAATCTGTTTAGTATTCAGTAATAGTCACGATAGTTTGAGAAACAATTTGCAACTGACGTTTCGATCTTCAACATACCGCGCGACGTGAGGGTACTGCGCAAGTGTAGTTGCCCTAAAGTCTAAGTAGTGGGGCCAAGTGTGGGGTCAGGACCGAGTGAAGTGTTAAGGCTTAAAGGGCCTAAGGCAGATCTCGACTCGATTTGCAGAAACAAAAGATAAGATTATTACTTCAAGATATCTTAAAAAATGCACGGGACCCATTTTAAAATAAAAAAATATTAAAGGACATTTTTACACAAATTGACTAAGTCCCACGGTAAGCTCAAGAAGGTTTGTGTTGTGGGTACTCAGACAACGATATATGTGATATACAAATACTTAAATACATAGAGAACACCCATGACTCAGGAACAAATACCTGTGCTCATCTCACAAATAAATGCACTTACCGGGATTCGAACCCAGGACCGTCGGCTTCATAGGCAGGGTCACTACCCACTAGGCCCGCCCGGTCGTCAATATATTTTAGAGATAATAACGAGCGGCCTATTTCTAAACCTCATTGGATGTTTTAATATTGGATTATTTGGTCTAAACTTTAATGAACAGATGTTAAGTTCTTAGAAGTAGTGTAATATTATTGATAGAAAACCGTCAAAACCTTAAAGCTAATTTCATATACTCATATAGGTCGACAAATTGATTTTACGTTAAACAATGGACTGGTTGAAGACCCAAAAGTTAGTTATGCTATTTATCATGTTGCCACTTGCGTTTAGTGGTAAATGTATGAACTCGCAATAAACACTAATCAGTACCCCTAGTGTAAATTTAGTCGATAGCGAAACGTGACGTACGCGTTTGCGTTAAGTCTCATTTTGTATGGGTTTTTGAACAGCGCGCCAAGCGGGATGTTTTGGAAAGTCAAAAATCTCATACAAAATGACACTTAACGCAAACGCGTACGTCACGTTTCGCTGTAGAAAATATTTACACTAGGGGTACTGGCCCCAATGTGAATGGCCTCAGCCACACTTAACCCATATATTTACCTTAAACAATAAGCCATATATTTACCTTAGTTTAGATATTTATCTTAATTTTAGTAACTAACTTAATAAAAACCCCGTAAAAAAGCGAAACACATCAATTTTCCCTAATAAAGCCTAAGTACAAACTGAATAAGCAAACATGTCACATTCCTCACAAACAAACTATACACACAACACTCTTAACTTGCCATATTAGACCTTATTATCAGTAAAGTAAGGTTTACGATATTTCAGTTTTAGGCCGATGATACCTACTTGTTTTCTCCCCCAACTCACTTTCTGGTCGACTTAGCAGTCCCTATGCTAATGCGGAGCAGGCATTCCTTTGTAAGGGACTGGACTATCCTTTGTTGACAACATAATACCTACTGGGAAAATAAAAATAGTATAAGTAACATATTTTGAAAAGACAATACGTATGGAAGGTCATCAAAATACCTTAAATAGGTGGCGCTACAATACCTAGAATACTTGAAAAAAAATCAAATCATAGACAGTGCACTTCACTTCGTCAATAACGCCAAGGTTCTCTAGCGCTACTCTGGAGAGATTTGGAACTATTATTTATAGCTGGACACTTGCAACTGTTCTACCTACCATAAGAGATTTCACTCCTTTTAATTCCACACTCCATAACAATACGGTCAATACGTCTATCCATGCATTGCCAGGCGTGTGTGAGTCGAGTGTAGAACAAGCATGTCACCTCGAGATACGTGAAATATGGCCCAATTAGACTTTAAGATACGTCAAAGATGTGCCAAAGATACGATATGGATTAGATATGTCGGTGTCAAAGGTGACGTTTTTGTTTGAAGATACGTTCGAATCGGGCCGTAAGTGAATAAACTTTTTCTTGGTACTTTTCACCTTATTAGTTATTTTCTATCTTTGTACCATTTCTATCTATGTTAGTCTATAATGTATTTGCCTGAATCATTTTTTTTTATAAAATAATTAAATATATAAATAAGCATTAAATTCGCTATTTCCAGACGTCACCAAAAATTAAATATGTTAGGGCCAGTCACACCAACCGCAATCGAAGGACTGATTAACGCAATGGCTTACGTGAGCGAATAACTCGCGATGCGACGCGGCGCGGCGGCCCAACAGCATTCGCGTTCACAACGAGATCGCCCACGTAGGACACTTCCATAGGTATCAAAGGATCGAATTCACCCGCGCCGTGCCACGTTCGGGAGTTATTCACTCACGTAAGCCGACACTTAACGCTACTCAGCAGTGAAATTTCGCATACAAGAAAATATATTCCCATATTCATCAACCTATAACAGCCGGTTTCGTGCAATTGGCGTTGGACCTAATTTATATTAATAATCCTCTTCTTCTATTGTCAACTGGTTAACGGGGAAAAAGAGAATGAAAAAGTACCTACATGATAGATTCATATCAAAAGTAATGCAGTTAGAGTCAGACCAGCAAGTGTTATTTTAACCGTCAAACTTCTATGAAATTATGAATATAGGTACAATACAAACTTAAACTAATTAAAAACTAAAATCTATATCTAAAGAGGGCATAGTGCCAAAGATACTGGCAGCATTTCCTCGCTGAATCGCAACGCTTATTCGTTGAGCGAGGAAGCTGCCAGCTCTTTTGTCCCCTGTAACGTCAACCAGCAGTTTGGCCAAATCATTAAAGAAGCTTATACTCATTCTTATTTACATATACGACTTGTATTTTTGTATTGCTCTCGACGAACTATTTATAATTTTACTACCACAAATTGGTTTGTCAAATATGGAAATCATAGATAGCCACAGTTTGTTAGTAGTTTAGCTTAATTAGCTGCCAGATAATTAGTCCTAGATAATACGTTTGCTCTGCGGTTAATGGAATATTAGATTAATATTCATTTATCTTTCATGAAACTGTGAATTTGCAACTTTAGCAGTAACACAGAGTAAACCCATTAATTGTGCCAGCAAGTATTATTTATAAATATATGAAAGCAGATACTGATTTAAGAATTTGTGATTAACCTGCGAGCTAAGCACTTATCGCCTGTCACCATGCATGTCTCGTTCCAACAAGTATATAAGTGCGAAAGTGACAGGCATAGTGACAGGTGATGAAAATGCAACCATCGCAGTAGGGCTAAGATGGTCGGCTTTTTATCATTTGTCACCATGCCTGTCACGTTCTAACAAGTATGTGAGAGCGAAAGTGACGGGCATAGTGACAGGTGATAAAAATGGAACCATGCTGCCATCGCTGAATAGAAATTACAAATGTAGGAACATAACCGAGTTGTGATTCTTATGACTTTTGGGCAATCAGAGTCATGTCATAAGGCATCTCGCTCATACTTATTGGTGCGCATGAGACGCCTAATGACTTGTCCTAAGTCGTGACTCAAGGCCTTATCAAAAAAATATGAAAACTTTAAAAAAAATGTTAAATTGGTATTGGTTGGCCCGCTTCATACGTAGCGCTACGTTGTAATCAAGAGCATGGTTTTCCCGATATGTAGCGGAAATAGTTTTATTTTTATTTCTTACTCTATTGGGTTGAGTTTTTGGTACACACGCAATCGTATAAAAAATCTTTTTTATTGTTTGTAAGGAAACTTGGCGTCGTCAAAAATGGATAATTTTGGTTTTGTGACCCTAAAGTGTGTTTCTGGTACCGTTGTTAGTATAGCCACTCACATGTTACCTGTAGCTGCCAGCTGTCACCCTTATTTTATTTTTATAATAAAGAATTCTAAATAATATCAATCATCCCTTCAAATGAATCTATATGAAAGGAACCTATATAAAATAGACATTTAGAAATCAATGACTACAAAAGAAATGTCAAACTACTAAATAAAGTTACAGGAAATGGAGCGTTTCTCCAAATAGTTCAATTTCAAAGCTCTGTCGCCAAAATAAATTTCAATTTCCTATTCCAAAATAAACATGAGCTTTCTTTTGATTCGTATTGCTTAAAGCGCAACTCACGTTTCCTCTTAAAAAGCTTTCAAAAACAAATGCCGAATATCATTAATCGTCCACACCACATAAAGCATTCACTATCCCATTTACTTTCATCCCGCAAGTTTAAACGTATCAAAAGAATAGCCTGGCAAAGGACAATAGGTTCGTGTACGAAACAATTGCCTACGTAATTTATAGCACCGCAACATCCCAGCAAATGGGACCATAGCCTATTTGCATGTATCATTTTCTGTTTTAGTCAGCTACCAAACGTATAGGGGCGGGAGAATTTGCTGTAATATTGGTATAAATATTATGATAAGCAGAATACGGGTAAGTGAAGTTATTTTGGTATTTTAGAGGTTGTTACGTAACTTTCCTATTTATGAGAAGCAGTGTTTTTGATTGAAAAAATGAAGGTAAATCACTGAAAAGCGACTGAAAGGTACAGTTATCTAAGTATTAACTAACAGTACTCGTAAACTGACCATTATTTACTGTACATAGTAGATTAAGAATTAAATCTTACACGCCGTTTAACGAAGAAGAAGGTAGACTATGCGAGCTTGAAATTAGACGCAAAAATAACACGAAAAGTAACGAAATAAATTTAAACAATTGTTACTATCGTTTTACACGGTTAATATCGACATCAAAAGTTAATGATATTGATAAATAACTTACCTAAGGTCACTTTAATTAAAAAAAAAAGATTGAAAACCTACCAGCAAACCTTTCAATAATACGTTATGGATTCTAGAAATATAATAGTATTTCGCGTTTTGTCACTCCACGCTGTAAAGATCAAAGCATTTTTTTATCTTAGATATAATTTTAGCGGCTGGATGATATTTAATAGAACATCGCCTGGACTGAAGCCTAATCCCAGACCGGTTAACCAAGGGAATTCAGAGGATTATCATAATACATTTTATTAAAACTTTCATATCTGAGACATATTTTATGACCCAACTTTCTTCGAATAAGTCTAAACTCAATTGTATTGGAGTGCTAGGTATTTTTTAACATTTATTTTTTCAACTTTTAGGCTTCAAAGTCTTCGCCATACATTGCAAAGTTTGCGAGCTTGGATCAGGTAAAGGTGCTAAAAAAAATATTAAAACTATATTATATTCTTATTTATCAGAAAATAGTGTATCCAATTAGAAGTAGTTAAGAAAAGTTTATCGCTGTCAGTTATGTGTCGACAATTAGGTACTGGTCCCATCACCGACTATCAGCGAGAAACGATAAGAGCTAGAAACTAGAAACGAGTTGGCGAGCAGCGAAAAGCGAGTATAGTTCTGATAGTTTGTCGCTCGGCTCAGCTATAAAGCGACTGTTTGAGTGGGATGGACGATTACTAGCACCACTCACTCATACGAGACTTGCTAGCATACAAACCTGTACAAACCTTCACGCAAGACGCACGCGTTCAGCGGAAAGAAGTTTATTTCAAGTATGGATGAGTTTATTATTAAGTGTGTAAGACAATAACCCTGTCTTTTATAAAATACATCATCATCTTTGTCCAAACTAGACAGTAGCTCAGCAAGTACTGCTAGGCGAGTTTTATTGTTGAAAGCTTTTATTGCTGCGAGTAACTAGTGAAAAGAGAGTCTTGCCGGCAGTGTGCAGTGTGAACAGCCAGCGATTAACTATAAATATATCTCTCTCTTTTACCGACACGGGATCTCTAGCCTTTTGTTCGTTTCTTGAGCGAGAAAATAGTCGATATCTAATCACTTCTTCGCCCTTGGTAGGACTAGTGCCTTAAGCATGAAATCTTCAAGGGAATCAACTTTTTGCCTTTTTTACACTGTAATATCTCTTAAATGTTTATTTAAATACTACGAGTATTTAAATAAACATTTGACGATTGCTTAATTATCGTCACAAAATTGACAGTGATTAACTTTTCTTAACAACTCACGCTAATAATGTACAATATTTTCTGAAAACTCCCATTTACATAGTCATTTTTCATCATGTAAATCTGATAGTATTCACAAATTTTCTTGCTAAAAGGTACAACCAGACCCCAAGGTAGAAAAACGGAAGCCTACGTGGAAATAAAATCACCGATGGGGCTACCAACAGTACCTCATACACCAGGCTTCTGCTATCGCATTAAGGATGCCTCACGTTGCCTCACGGATCCGGGCCGGGGCGTCCGACATTTTGTTTTCTATATGAAGCATCACGTAATCACCGGTTACCCATAAAAAGAGATTAAATGTTAGACGTTTCGGCCCGAACTCGGAACGTTCTAGGGTGATTCATCCTTAAACTCTACTACCTCATACGTCTCTATTAGATGCTTTCTCTTTATTTGTTTATTTATGTTAAGGAGAACCAACAGCTTTAAACTTTCAATAGAACAACAAGATTAAATCAGAAAGCCAATAACAGGAACTCACAAAAGTAGTTACAAAGTATTTAAAAAAAAGTAATGCTAGCTATGCTCTAGCACTTACGCATACACACATGCGTACAAACAGAGAAAAATAAAAACACAATTGAAAATAAAAATAGAAGCCTTCCAAGTAGATCCTAGGTTCCGAACAACTTAGTTCATTAATCATTAGCGCCCAGAATAACTGAAGTCTCGGAGTTCAAGAGAAAAACAACATAAAGTATCAGTATCAGATTTCAATGCTGGTAAAGCATATTTTAAAGTTCTTTATGTTGAAACCTACCGACTGCGCCAAGGCAAACATGATATCCAAACAACACAGCGAAGACATTGCAGTTTATTTGTTTGCATGCATAAACTCCACATATCAGGAACGACCCGCACTTAGTTCTCTCGATGACAATTATACGCCACCGCTGACAATATTGCGAACAATATCACTACGATTATTTCATCCCAACACTCGCCATTCTGACTTATAGAGGGCTTAATTTAGATATTCCGTTGAAATTATGTGCTAATCGTTAGGTTGGTAGGGGCTAAATGTATTAAATTAATGGTTTGTTGGAATTCAGGACCAATTTAAACTTTCGAGGTTTATTGAATATTTTGATACTATTTTAGAATAAAGGTTTTCATCTGCGAAAGTTATATGTAAATGTATTTTTGTGATTTAAATTACTGAGTATGTTCAATTCAGTAATATCTGTAACTTCTTTTTTAAATGATAAAAAAGTAAAAAGGGATAAGTTCGCCTTTGTACTAATAATGAGTGTTTTATTTCCTGTTTTGTTTCCATTTTTGTACAATAAAGAGTTTTACTATTACTACCTTTTTTGTATATTCTCCTCTTTTATTATACATTCTCGTGACACAGGTACTTTTCAAAAGTGATCCAGGAAACTTCATCAACTACTTACAAAAAAGTGAAAAATATATTTATTGTTATTTATTGCTGCATTATTATTGTTGCATATTTTGATATTATTTTAGACAAAAGGTTTTTTCTGCAAACGTTATATGTAAATGTATTTATGTGATTTAAATTACTGAGTATGTTCAATTTAGGAATATCTGTAACCCTTTTTTGTATATTTACCTACATTACCTCTTTTATTATACATACATTACATCAACTACATACAAAAAGTACTAAATAAATATTTGTTGCATTTTTGCTATATAGATTATAGTACCTAGATTCTATTTCAAGTATCGCAAATAGTTTAACATTTGCACTTATCATAACAACACATATCAATCAAAACAGGTTAGCTGTACATATAGAACCAGTGGCCTTAGTAACGGTAGTTATTTTTGTTGACATTCATAATCGCAATGTGCCTAAATTGAATATATATGAAACAGATATTTTACTTATTTTGATTAGTACATTCGGCCCCAGCGTTTACTTTTGCAACGGTTTCCACCCCTCTATTCTCAATGATCATTCCTCTTGGTTATTTCCACGGATTACGAGTGTTTTCTAAACCTACCGACTTTCGGAGCAGTCTTTGCATAACAGTAATAGTTGGCAAAGCGCTCTGGCAGTGCGCTCCGTTATCTCCGCTTTGAGTAATTTATGATATGAAAATATTCTCTTTGGTTATCTCCTTTTAAGGGATGCAATTATTATACACGCAGACGTCAGCGTTACAGCGTCAAAAGTCAAATTTCATGGTGCCAACTTAGGTTTTTAACATTAGCATATATCTAGGCCGGGCCTTGCGGGCACTAAGAATGGTGCTAATTCAGTGGTGTCACTCATGAATTCGAGCCAATCGCGCAGTCTAATGCAACTAGTTGCGACCAATCGCGCGCATGATGCGAACTCATCAACAAGTCGCGTTGACTGTAGCGTCAGACTGTACGATTGGCTCGAATTCGTGTGCGTGACAGTCGTGACACCGCTGTACTGCGCTGTACACGATTTATGTTCCATGTGTCTAATTTAACCATTACCAGCCCGTCAGTAGCCAAAACTCTGAGTATAAAAATAATAAATACTATTAAATCCGTTTATTTAAGACAAAATAAATCCAATCTCTGGTCAATTCTGAGTTCTTAGCGAGTTAGCAGGAATACCCATAAACGTTACCAAAACGGGATTTAATGGTACGCACTTACTTTTATTATTTTCAGCACACTTGCTCGAAAAAGAACTTATTTCATGCAGGTGTACTGAAGGACAAAGGCCTATTTTTGTTCCCGCGAAAGTTATGAATTGTGAAAAAAAGCTATAACTCCCTAGGGAGTTAAAGCTATTTTTTTTTAAATAATGTCACTTATTCATACAAACCGAGTAGCATAAATGAGTTTTACTTTTTAAATACTGACGCTTAGTTAAAATTGCTTAATTTTTTAAATTTAACAGCCGTTACAATATTTTTACATAATTTTCAATCGTAGCTGAATGCCGAATAGGTCTGTGCCTTCGATACCAACCTGTAAAGAAATTACAAAATGGCGGACGAATGATTAGTATGTCACCAATGATTGGTTATGTTTAAGTATTATTTCACTTAAAATTTAGCTTTTTCTTCGCAAGTGTGATGAAAAACATTGTGTGTAACTCCGGGGGTAAAAATATTGCAAACACGGGTCTTTAATTATCGGCCTCGTATCCAAGATTTCACTTACCTTACCCCCCTCGTTGCACAATGTACTATACCTTGACGTTTGGAGGGCAACTAAAAGTATGTCGCTTTTGGTTGCTTCACAATAAAGTCCCTTTGTAGTTTAAGTAATCCATTATAATCATACTAAGTATAATAAGTACGACCAAAAAGATTAATGTTCTACTAATAACGGGACAAAGCATGTTGCTTTTAGTTGCTTCACAATAAAGTCCCGTTTTAGTTTTAGTAATCAATAATAATAATATTAAGTATAAAAATTCCGACCAAAAAGATTAATGATCCACAAATAACCACTCTATGTGTCACGATCGCTATGAAATTCTGACGAATATCGCCCACAATAGGGGTACGTTAAGCAATGTGACATTTACGTCAAATTTCCCGATTTGAATAGTAATACAAAAAGTTCTTGATTCGCATTACATCCCCACTGCCACGCCTGAGTGCCGAAACACACGGCTTATTCCAAATTTCGTACACGCGCGACACGTTTAAGGAAAAGTGTGACAAATTTTATTAACGACAATGACGTGAGCAACAATGTTCCCTTAAAATCGTTACGTGTTGTGTTACGGGCCATGCAGCGCTAAAAATATAGGCCTAATTTCATCCCACTGATATTATCGGAATATATAAAACAGTTGCGTTAAGGTAATATTTTGATAGCAACCGAGCAGCAGCGAGTTGAAGTTCGGATGCCAATTGCAGCTGCGTTCCGTTGCGGTATCGTTGTTTTCGCTACTGTATAGTTCGTGTCATCCACAATGACGTGCAAATTTTTCAAATCTAACCTTTAATCGCATGACCATACGAGTCGTGAATGAAATGATCTATATTTGTCAATTACCTTGATAAAATGTGTGACGAATTGAACCTCATAATCACGGAAGTAATGCGAACGTCACTCATTAATTCAAAGATACAGCAGCGACAACGACACCGCAACAGTAATGCAGCTGCAGTCGACATCTGAAAGTCACCATAATTGTAGCATTCTTGATACGGGCAATGTTGCTGTTAATCTTCATGACAAATTGAACGTAGTAATCGCAACAACGATATGAATTCATCAAGAAATTTACAGTAAAATCTTCGATTTTTCGCTACCGTGACCAGAAATAACGCTGCTGACTCGCAATCTGAATGCTGACTATGTAAATATAGACAAAGCACGACCTAAAGGTGGCGTTTAGATGGCAGCTGCAGCTGCATTACTGCTACGGCATCGACGTGGGCGCTGTTATTCTCAATTTCCTTAGTAAAATAAGTGGTCTATTGAATACAAACGTCACTTATTTCATCAAGGAAATTGACAGTGAGAGCGCCCGCGACAAGCCTGCAGCAGTAATGTCGCAACAGTAATGAGGCTGCAGTTGCAATCCGATCGTCACTTTTAACCACTAAAGGACTTTGAAATAAGAACGTATACTCTTCAAATATTGTAGTGATCCATAGAGAAAGAGTTGAAATCGGGGTTGAAAGTTTTTTCCCACTTTTAGTTTCTACGGATAAATGTGAGTGAAATAAATACATTTAAGTAAATAAGTGCTAGTATTCAACGGTTAAGGTAACTTTCAGACCTAGTTGAGATCGTAGGACAAGTTATTAATAAATTACGTCCGAATATCATTTAAGCATCCCAGAGAGCCAACTGCGGACATCGGAAAAATCGAAATTTCGCTGTATTTGACAACCAGTTTGGCCTAGTGGGTAGTGACCCTGCCTACGAAGCCGATGGTCCCGGGTTCAAATCCTGGTAAGGGCATTTATTCGTGTGATGAGCATGGATATTTGTTCATGAATCATGGGTGTTTTCTATGTATTTATAAATATTTATATATTATATATATCGTTGTCTAAGTACCCTCAACACAAGCCTTATTGAGCTTACTGTGGAACTTAGTCAATTTGTGTAATAATGTCCCATAATACTTATTTATTTATTTTGAAGTTCGTGGTAGACCGTGGAAGAGCAGACTCTTGGAATCCCAAAATATCGGAATATCGCACCGGTTTTACGATATTTCAACACCGGTATCGAAGAGGATCAATATGTGAATATCGGAATTCCGGTTCTGGATTTTATTATGTAGTTTCATTTTATATTAAAAATACTACGAAAACTGCTATTGTTGTGAATCAACGTAAAATCTCAATGATTTAATTTTGAAACAATATTTTTTTGTATTTTACGAAACGCAGATTCCAACAAACAAAATATCGGATTTCGATACCTGTATTGAGAATTGCCCAATATTGAATGCCCTAGCTCTCAGTATTTAGCAGACATTTGATCGGGAACACCAGTTGCTCCAGGGCAAAGGAAAACTTTGAATGGATACCTGCATGATGTATGAAGAAATTTAAAGGTGTTTGGAAAGTTTTCCAACCAATGCTGATGATGGATATAATAGGCTAATCTCAATCTGTTTGTGAAATTTTATATTATTGGGTACGATTGAAAAATGGAAAAATCTGGATAGATTTTGTAGAAAATTAGCATAACAATCTAGATTTATATAGATTTTTCTTATTTTATCGTAAAACATCACCAAAATTACAATTAATTATTTTGTACCTACTTGTGTCACCAACTTTAATGCTAACAGGAAGGGTGTTACGATAACTATAAAAAAAGTACCTGCGCTAATTCCTGGGATTAGGTTGTCGAGCAGATATCCGAGGCTCCCCAAACCAAATGAGACGTTGTAAAAACATGGAGCAGCGTTTTCCTACTGATTTGATTACTTTCTCTTATTATTCTTGATATTGGGAAAAAATGGTTGTAAAATAGTACAAGTACTAGAATCTTGAAAGGGCATTTTACAAGTTATATTCTTCAATGTCGAATACGAGCCGTACGTCGTTCGGAGGATCAGCTGGTACTATATCAGCGGCACGGCACTCGGAAGCAATTCCGTTCCGATTTATTACATCTATGTCGTTCAGTGTGTTTGTACCCTCTGATATATCGGGCTGTTTGGAAGGCCCTTAATTGTGGGCGGGCCGAGGCAATTCGTCAAGTACCATTATTATAAACAAACTTTAAAGGAACTATTTTCGAAAAAAAGTGTCAAGATTGTGTGGATTAACGCTTTAAAACATAAAGCAAATAATAAATAATTATGTTACCGTAAAAAAGTGAAAATGCGTTTTCCCTAGTTAAGACAAGCTTTCCGTATCGCCTTGGCATTTTCACTAGTTAAAACGAGTTATCGCATAGTGCCTTGGTGAAAACTAGTTTTAACTAGGATTTTTCAGTAAAAACTAGTTTGTACCAAGTGGCTTGGTGAAAATAAGTTTTCACTAATTATTCAAAATTAGTTTGAGTCAAAACTAGTTTTCACGGTATTTCGACAAAGTAAAAGATAGGTGCGACGACGAGGGAAGCGAGGAGGAGCGTGGTTAGGTTAACCGTAACCAAAAAGCGCCAAAACCAACTTTTGCCAGACCAAAAATGCTTTTTTGCGTTATGTGTCCTCTGGTAAAAACTAGTTTTCACCAAGACATTTTTCAAAAACTAGTTTTGACAAAAAAATCCCAATTTAAAGTAGTTTTCACCAATGCCTTACGGAAAATTAGTTTTAACTAGTGAAAACGCGTTTTCGCTGAGGCGATACGGAAAACTAGTTATAACTGGATAACGCGTTTAAACAAAAAAATATCCCATTGAATTGCTTGAAATAACTGAAGCATTATAACACAAGTCTTGAAACTAACTTCGCCATAGTCCAGAATCGTGTCGTTCGTTAGTTGATTTCGTAAGTCGGTGCAATCGATGTGAATAAAAAAGTATCCGTTTCCGTATAAAAGTCGTTAAACTGCCCTCCCTTTCTTACTACTGAACTATACCCCCGTAAGTAATCCACCCCACATTTCACTTCCACGTTGATGCTATATGCTATTTAATCTGGAAATTATTTGTACGAATTTTCTTAATCTGACGCATAATGTGTTTCGCATGTTTAACCGTCAGATTAAGAAAATGGGTACTAACTAATAACTAACTAATTGTAAGATTAAATTAGCACAACACCAACCAATGGACCAACATAGACGGATAAAAGTGATTACGGTAAACTCCACAGGTAGCAAGGTATTACTCATATTCTTAATCTGACACGCTCGAATAACTACAAAAATGCCCTCTTGGGCTCCCCTACCATGAGTGAGGATGCATGACATAGCAGACAATAAAACTACAACCATTGACAACTGTAAGACATTTCCGAAGTGCCTCATTCAAATAAAAGGTTCAACCTTGGAGGATTGAACAACTGGAGACGCTTTGTATGTAATTCGGAAGACGCCGCACGTCGCCTTTTTCGGAAGATAGGCACGTCAAATGTATGGCGATTTGTACGTAATAATGATCATTGTCCGAGGTTTTCGATAGAGGGGTAATTTCTTAATGGCATCTCCGGTTGTTAAATCCGAAAAGGGTTAAACCGTTCAAGATGGACATTGTAGCCGCCCATACTTATATGGCTTTATTGGCACTAATATTTGAGCCTTTTTTTTTTTCTACGATTTTAAACTGTAGGTGTATCGCGTTGATTTCAAACCACCTAAGTAAGTAAATATTATACATTATACATACTGTAAAACTACAAATAAATTTTAAAGGAAAATAGAACCAAATAACAACAGGCGGTCTTATTGCTAAAAAGCGATCTCTTCCAGACAACCTTTAGGTAGTAGGAAATTTAGAACTCATACAAAAGTCAACAGGTAGTGCAAGGAGCACGTATTTAACATTCCAAAAAATACTTTTTAACCAGCCTCAATTTTTGTCAAAACAAAAATGTTTTCAGAAAATAATTTACCCAATTAGCGTGAGTTGTTAAGAAAAGTTAATCACTGTCGGTTTTATGACGATAATTAAGCATTAAGGTTCAATAAAGATTTGGTTTTGGTATTCATTTCATAAAATTCCAATTTTTGATATTCCAATGTAAAAAAAAAAGCAAAAAAGTTGATTCCCATAAAGATTTCATGCTTAATTGTCATTACAAAACTGACAGCGATTAATTTTTCTTTATAACTTAGGTTCATTGGTTAGGTACACTATTTACTGACTGACCCCCATAATATGGCTTATGACATAATAATAAAAAAATCTGTCTCCACTCTTGGAAGTAACGACTATTGTTTCCTGTATGTCAAGTATAACCTTTACGAGCAAGTGTTAAAAAAGTATATTTTATAAAACCGGCTTTAAAACGTTATTGAAGTGTTATCATCACTTCCGAGCATGCAAGCAGATGGGTAATATACCTCCCACTTTATTACGGTAACTTGAAAAAACTGCCATCAAATTCTACGACAGTTAGAACTTTGATGCCCGCATTCAGTTTTAATAGTTCCCCTACATAACAATAAAACCTTAAGGACAATGTCCGTATTCCTGCCAACCGTAAAAAACAAATTCTGTTTACCTCGTTTTTTACTAAAAAGGAGGCCAATAATAAGCCTGAAAGGAGATAAAAACGGTAACGAACCATCTACATAACAATACTCCTTAGACGAGCATTCGAACATAAAAATCTGTTATTGATATATCTTTACACGCAATGCATCTCGCTCGCTCCAATATACAAGCACCGACGAGAATCACGAGCGAATAATAACAAAATGATATAAAGTTGTCGTCGATTCGTAAGTTCGAATCTGGCTCCTGATATCGGCCTACCCTCTTTATTGGGGATGCTTTGATGTAAAAATTTATTCCCGACCTCAAAGAAACGAACTGTCCCTATCGGGGACTAGTTTGGCATTTTAGTTCATTAGGTTTATGCGTGACATGTCGTTTGTGAAGTTGACAGTATTTTTAAGTAGGTACTGAACTCTTGAGTCATCATTTATTTTTTTCGATTATAGAGTATGTCTTTAGCTTTGTATTTCTGTGCACATAACAACTCAATCTTCCATCAAAAATTAAGAGTCGGCAGCTCGGCCGAATTTCACATTCCCATCGTTCTCATTTTAAAACTACGTGTTGGATTGTAATTCAATTTTCCACGTACAATGAAATAATTTACATTGTTTGACGACCGGTTTGGTCTAGTGGGTAATGACCCTGCCTACGAAGCTGATGGTCCCTGGTTCAAATCCTGGTAAGTGCATTTATTCGTGTGATGAGCATGGATATTTGTTCCTGAGTCATGGGTGTTTTCTATGTATTTAAGTATTTATAAATATTTATATATTATATATATCGTTGTCTAAGTACCCTCAACACAAGCCTTATTGAGCTTACTGTGGGACTTAGTCAATTTGTGTAATAATGTCGTATAATATTTATTGTACCACCTTATAAAACAAACGAAATAAAGCAAAAACAAGTTTTGTATGAAAATCTTAAATTCGCTGTATTTTTTTAATTATGGTACCTCACGCTACATAAACTAATTACAGCCCTATATATTGTACGTACCTTATCTTATTATACGTACAAAGATTCAGAGCAATCTGGATAGTCGTTTTAAAATGAAAGCGGAACTACGTTTAAATGGAGCACAGAACTTGCTGGTGACCCTTAAAATAGTATAAAAATCGATTTTTACCAAACAATCAAATATTCTAATCCATTCTATCCGTCGTTGAATTGTCAATCTACGTAATTCGCAGTCAAAATTTCTAGCGCCAAATAAATTGAAACGTCAATCCTTATCTGTAAAAAAGGTAATCGTCGACATGTCAATTCTAAATTTAAAATTCCGCTCACTTCGACAACTTGTTCCGTTATAAATTTAACCTTAAAGTCGAGCGCTTACAGTTGATTTTATAAAAAAAAATAGATGGAATATAAATATTACAGGAATTCTGTCGAAAACTGTATTTCTGATAATACTAATAACGTCGGGTCAGGAAAAGTCATTCCGGAGTTCTGGCAACAAACTTTCTTCAATATAACGAATTATTAGATTTGAAGACGGCCAAGAATATCTGATATTGGAGATATATTTTTGGAAGGTTTGCTTTTTGTCTAGAATAACAATGAAATTCTTAATTTGCGTTCATTTGGGATGGAAATTTGTTATTAGTATTTGTGATTGCTGTTAGAATCTAGAATCAATCGTGATAATTAATGATTGATGGATAAACTGAATACACCGTGTTTTTTTTAACTCCGTTAATTTCAAGGGTACATTCCTGAGTGTAAATTAGGCTGAAGTTTACTCAAGCGCCACAAATACTCATATGTACTGCAAAACAAAGTGGAGACAATGGGTCCCTGGTCGGCGAATATGATAGCCTTCACGAGGGCCCTGTCGACACGGGACCTTATAATTTAAGCGTAAAAACAAATAACCTTCCGAATTACCAATAAAACGTATGATATAACGTGTTTTTATTGAATTCCGTTAACTTCGGGGTATGGGTAAGTTTAAGGAAACTAAATGGCATTAATAAATAAAAAAATATTTATTTATTTTGCATATAGCGTAGTTGTAACACGGGCATCACGTTTAACTTAACCAAACAATTGAAAACGATGACATATCAATGTCGTTTTGAACATCGATTGTCCTAGATAGTACTTACGTTTAGTAGAATATATAAACTCGTACTAAACACTAATCAATACATAAACAGGCCCTAAGGCAAGTGTACACGCTCGTAGAGGACTTATCAGATAAAAATAAATTATTGATTAACTCCGAAATGGAGATAATTAGAATACCGGTGTCTTCAAGAAAGCTTCTTAAATTTAGTTCAGGAATGCACCCTTGAAAGTAACCGAAAATACCGGACGTGTGCAAGTCGGACTCGCCCACCGAGGATTCCGTACTTTTTAGTATTTGTTGTTATAGCGGCAACATAAATACATCGTCTCTGAAAATGTCCACTGTTTAATTATCACGGTTCATGAGATACAGCCTGGTGACAGACGGACAGACAAACAGACGGACGGACAGCAGAGTCTTAGTAATAGGGTTTTACCCTTTGGGTACGGAACTCTAAAAACACCGTGTAGAACCCAACGATGAAACCTTTTATTGGAAAGCATGATAAGAAAAAGGTGAAATCATTTCACATTAACGTCATCATGATTGGCATCCCGCTATAAAATCCGATCTTCTTATTACATTACCGTCCCTTTCAATATAGTGAGGCTTCATATTATATTAGAGCCATATATAATGTATATTAACAATGTACTTGGTTCTTAGAATTATCGGACATGGCCAGCACGCGCGGCATCTAAATAGGTCGGGGTATCGCATGTGAAACCCTACACTCTCTCTATTGTTGCATGCTATCCGAGCACATAATAATAAAATAGAGAGGTATATATTAATATACAGGTAGTGTTTTAAGGTTTCGTTATTTTTATCTACACACATAGGTATCATAAACCTGTTTTGTGAAAATAAATTTCTTCTTAACTATGATTTGAACATCTCTGTAAAACAAAGGAATTTGATTTCACCTCAATTCTAATATTACTCGACATGATTTTTTAGTATGTGTATATAAAGTGTATGTAATTGTGTATAATAAGACCTTAAAATAAGAGTGTGGGTTAATGAAACGAGCAAAGCGAGTTTCATAACAAGATCACATAAGTGCCATTATGTAGCAGGCACATAAACTACTATTATGCAACCGGCAACTTTCCCACACTTCTAGCTATCCCGAACTTATTTCGCGTAATTCTTAATACCTGAAACAGTTCTACCATTTAAAGCACATCCATCTGACTTATTTCAATAACATGCAAGCTCCATTTCTATAACCGCATTAAAACTACGTTAAACACTTCAATCTACTATAAATTAACTCTTTTCTTAATCCTCGAAGTAAAAAGGCTTTTAGCTGATTAATTTTTCAACCCCCTGGAGCCGGTCCAAGGCATAAATCCTGAATAAAACAATTAGAGTTAATCTATGTTTAAACAGCGTCTCTTAGCTCGGAGACTTGTGTTTTTGTATAGCACTGTTATAGTGAATGGAAATAAGTAGCCGTACCACGAGTTGGCACTTGACGTTCGCAATCCATCTCGCTCGCACTGATGACTCGCAGTCAGTAAAGTAAATGTCACGTAACGTAAAAGTAATTCGTGGTAGCTGTAAAGAATTAAAATTATGTAGTTTTGTTTTAGCCGAGTCAAGAACAAGAGTGGTGTTAAATCCTGGGTTATTCACACAGTATTACATGCATAGTCACAATTAGTCATATAAGGGGATTTAGCGAAGATGACAATCGTTAAGAGGAAACTATCCAAACTTCAGTAATGTATAGATTTTGATAATTTTGGAACACAGTTCCTTATCGGACGGTTGGCGGATGGGGGTTAGGCTCTTTTGTTTAAATTCTTTCTCGAGAATAAGTACCTAGCCTAATTCCACCGACTTAGTATATCATATACTGGCACAGTTGGCAAACAGCCGCATAGAAACAGGTGGTAACAGCGACAATCCGGGTTTGATCCCCGGGTGTGAGTGCAGATATTACATTTTGTACTTTTTTGCACTTCAATTTCATATTTTTGATTGGCTAAGCGAGTGTGAAGCTCGAGCTAAGCATAACAATTACAGCTTGTACAAAAATATGATCTTATGTTTAGTTGTTCTCATCTGTAAGTCACATTTCTGAACTGATTTGTGAATTTTTGTGAGCAGTTTCGACAATTTTTTTTTTCGATGTCGTACGTTTTTATTTTGTATTTGTTGATCAGTAATATACTATGTTTATCAATAATAATATACTTCGTTCTAACCGAGAGTTCCACGACACTCACGCATTTATTTATTCGTTTGGCGTTTGTCGACGTACGATTGCAACACTCAAGTGCGCTAATTGCGGGCATCTTTCTCTGTCACTCTATCTACGACTTATCTGGAGTAAAATGGAAATATGCCCGCAATTTGCGAACTTCGGTGACACCATTAAGAGGGGACATATCAAAGGGGGCATCAAAGTTACTATTTACTCTTGTTGAATAAGCATATTTTTGACATTTTGATAAGTATTTTTGCAATTCTGTTTATCGGCTTTAAACACGTTTATAGACACACAAACCGCTGTTTTTGTTAATATTTTGTTGGTTTTAGCGATATACATCCATTTTTCAACGACGCTTTACTGTCCTGACCTCTTTTCACTTCGCCCATGTTTACTTTGTGATGTCGTTAAACAATGTGGATAATGTTTTTAAATGTGTTCGTTATTTGTTTTGTGGCTGACGCTTGAAAGAGTTACTGTTTACCTGTTTGTATGTCGGTTGATTTAATCCCCAGTATGATAATCCACTGAAACCTCGTCCTAAGTGATTTAAGGTTCTCGCTCTTAGTAATTCATTAATGTTTTTTCTGTATACACCGTTTTTTTTTAATTCCATTAAATTCGGGATATGAGTAGGTACGTTTAAGGAAACTAAATGGCATAATATTACATTAAACTCAACCAAACAATTGAAAACTGTGACATATAAATGTAATTTCGAATATTGAGCCTCCGTGATACGTTAAATAAATAAATATAATATAACCATTTTACACTAATTCTGTTGTTTTTACTAAACGTCAATAACATTATAGATAGATGTATAGAATACATACACCGTGTTTTTTTTAGTTCCGTTAATTTCAATGGTACATTTCTGAGCTTAATTTAAGTAACTTTCCCAAAGACAATGTATTCTAATTAACTCCACTTCGGAGATAATCGATAATTTATTTCAATCTAATAAGGCCTCTACGAGCGTGTACACTTAACGTGCGAGCGTGTAGCATTAGGGCCTGTTTACATATTGATTAGGGTAAGTACGAATTAATATTACGTTTACGTTTTGCGTTTTTACGTTTAGTAGCAAATGTATTAATTCGTACTTAACCCTAATCAATATGTAAACAGACCCTAAGGCTACACGCTCGCACGCTTAGTGTAAAATGGTTCTATAATATTTATTTATTTTATAGGAACATTTTACACTAATCGACGCACCGTCTTTTCAGCTTACACTGGTACCTACGATCGTGCATTTTACTTAAAATTAATTATTGTATTTATTTGTTTAACCAATATTGTAAATAAATGCATGAAACAATAAGTGCAAATAGCCCACTTTATGCCTTAAGAAGGCATTCTCACCCAGTCCACTGGGCCAAAACAGTGACTTTTGGTAGGTACAGGCTTTTTGATTGAGAATATTTAAAACGATTTCACTACGAGTACTGACACGATTTTAACGATATTAATCTTATCAAGATTACCGCGCCTAATGCCTAATGCGCGATCTATATAATAATAAATATAGGTCGCGCGCTTAATTAATACAGTTTAGTAGCAATGAAAATAGGTCACTATATATGGAAATTTCGAAATAAAATGACAAGTTTTCATAGCGCTTTCGTGTAATTTTATCAGCCTAAATAGCCTCCAGGATCAGTAGTCGGCGACGTCCACTGAGCCATCTTTGTCGTTATACGCGATACAGCCGGGAATTGCAAAGAAGTTTTATCAAGAATTTTTATTATCTATAGATATTTCAGTTAATGCTGACCTGATTCCTTATTATTCTGTTAAGCGTATCCCTACTTGATAACAATAAAAACGTGAATGTAACTCTATCTGGCTGTTATCTCTTCGCGTTTAAACCGCTGAACCGATATTGATAAAATTTGGTATGGAGATAGAGATCTGAGACACAGGTAAGGACATAGGGTAGTTTTTAATAATCACCATCATTATTCCACGCAGATGGAGTCTAAATAAAATAAATAAATATTAAAGGGATATTCTTACACAAATTGACTAAGTCCCACAGTAGCTAGTAATAAAATAAATATTATACGAAACTCTTCTACTCCCTCGCGTTGTCCCGGCATTTTGCCACGGTTCGTGGGAGCCTGGGGTCCGCTTGGACACAAATTCCAAGAATTGACCTAATAGGCACTAGTTTTAAAGAAAGCGACTGCCATCTGACCTTCCAACCCAGAGGGGTAGGCGTTATTATGATTACTCCGGTTTCCGCACGCGGTTTTCTTACATCTACTAAATCTTACAGTTACTAATAAATATCAAATGATATTTCATAAATAAGTTCTGAAAAACTCATTGGTACGAGCCCGGGTTTGAACCCACGACCTCCGGATTGTAAGTCGCACGCTCTTACTGCTAGGCCACCAGCACTTTTTACATATTATACGAAACTAAAATAAAATAAGCTTCATTTATATACTGAAATACTATAAATGTCATATACGAAAGAAAAAGCCGCGACCCAGGTGGCCGAATGCAGAGGACGCTGGTTCGATTCCAGTTTCGGGCACTGACGGCTTAGGACACTTTTTCTCTTGTATACGACATTTATTTTAGTTAATAATTTATATAGTAGTGTTTCTACTTAAAATAAGACAAATTAAAATATTTTTATGTTCTCGTAGAAGCTTCAATATTTACAAGCTTTTATTTAACTTGCCCTGTTAGTATGTATATTATTTTGTTAAATGTCAAATCTTTGAAGCTAAATTTGACCCACTCCCCGATTTCCGATTGGATGACAATGCAATATTATGGTACCATCGAGCTGATCTGCTGATGGCGACAGAAGATGACCATAGGACCTCTGTGATGAAACAACGCAACCTAATTGTGTTTGGAGTTTTTAGAATTGTTTCGATGAGTACATTAGTTGCCCGCGGTAAGAAAAGTACAGTCAGCTACAAAAGCTTGTACTAAAATATTTTTTTTCCAAAAACTTTTTTTTTACAATATTTTATTATACGACATTATTACACAAATTGACTGAGTCCCACAGTAAGCTCAATAAGGCTTGTGTTGCAGGTACTTAGATAACGATAATATATATAATACATAAATATTTATAAATACTTAAATACATAGAAAACAATCATGACTCAGGAACAAATATCCATGCTCATCACACGAATAAATGCCGTTACCAGGATTTTAAGTATTTGAACCCGGGACCATCGGCTTCCTAGGCAGGGTCACTACCCACTAGCAGGGGGGTGTCACTACGCAGTTTAGGTATATTTGGCCGGCGCGCCTCCCGGGCAGGCGTATAGCAGCGGGCTGCCGCTCGGCTCACACGTTCACGATAGTCGTGTCACGTGGCGCTCGCGCAAATTTGAAAATACACAATGGATTCGAAACCTAAATCTCGATCTAATCCGTATAAAAGATATTGTTCTGTTTACTGAAGTCTGAATAAATGGAAGAACAAGGAAGCAGATATAACATTTTTTTTTAATTCTGGACGATATTGAAAGTTAGTTAAAGTTACATTCTTTCATCTTTAATAACATTTTGATTCGTTTAGTTTGCATAAAATTAAAGCGCTTTAGACCAAATTAAAATGAATTATGCATTCCTAAGCTTAAACTAGGTAAATACCTACTTCTAAGAATTTTTCAATAGCCTAGGGGGTAAGGTCTATTAAGCACCTACTAAATTATTCCTTATGAATAACTTATAGGTAAACACATATATCAACAACAAGGTATCACAAAATGTTAAACAAGAAGGTACCTATAATTACGTCGTCAAGTAGGTTGATGATTGATATAATGTAAGAGCTAGTGACCTTTTCGCGAATCGTACTTTCTTTTTAAAAATTTCGACATTCACACAACAAAACATATTTTTCACCACACCCGCTCGTAAAGGCTGATTTTACCCTTTAAAAACAGTGAGTAAAGTTGCATTTTATCCTCTAGAGAGTTAAAGTAATTTGATTTTGATTTGTTGTTCACCCGTTAATTAGCTTGTTGGATAGACTAATAATAAACGATTTTTTTTGAATAGTAAATATTACATATAATTAATATTTATTACATGTAATAACAATTGTTGCAATGAAAACAGATTGTAGTTTCCTCGCATAGGTGTGGTTAAATAGTTATTTATTATACAAGGGGGCAAAGTTGTTGTCTAACTTTTTGTGATTATATTGAGACCCGAGACAGCAAAAGATTTCAAAATTGATCCACGAGCGTAGCGAGTGGTTCAAATAGTCGAATTTTGAGCGTGCGAGGGCCTCGAAGCACGAGAGGTTGAACAAATTTTGCCGCCGAGTGCCTTCTCAGGAAGTAAAAGAGTACGTTGAAAAATTAGGGATTGCATTTACACACAATTTTAAGCACTATTTACACGGAAATCCTCGAAGTGAAATATAGTAGGTAATTGCCATGTTCGTGTTTCCCTGCGGACTATTTATTAAGATTGTATATTTTCGACTCTGAGATTTAATAATCGAACTTTTAAATTGGGGATAAATCAATTAAATAAAGTAAAACAATTAAAAGATAATGTTGTAATAAACAATTTGATTTTTGTACCTATTTGTATTTTATTTCGTTACAAATACTCAGTTAAACGCCCATCGGTCCAATAAACTAACTTAAAAATTAACATAATTAAGTTGCCAGCTCTTAGATTATGATTATAGCGCGTCGTCTTGGAAGCAAGCGTAAAGGCGGCGGCGCCCAATCGGTTCGCATTTCTTCTTTAGTTCCCGGAGTCCTTACTTAGTAAGAGTTAAAATAAACATCCTTAATTTATTGAATATTGGTTGGCCAGAAACAATATTAGGAACTGACCGACATATACTTCCGTGAGAATCAAACATACTATCTCCGGATAAAATTTTTATGTTTACAGAATCAACGTTTGTAATTCCTACATAATTATTTACCTTAAAAATAATCAGTAGGTATAGGTACAAAAACTTGTCAAGTGACAACCCTGTGCCGGCACTCACAGCTGGGTCATAAAACTGCGGCGCGCAAAGAAGATTCACGGTTCGTGCGCGGTTATAAGTTTCAAGTTTGCTTGCAGGCGGCGAGTGTAGGTATAATTTTATACCTAAATCTGACTTTTTTGAAGGAGTGAATTTTCTGTACGGTAGTGCTATTAGTTATTCTGTGCCACTAGGCCAGACCGGTCATCGAAATTAATGATCCATTATATTAATATTCAATTAAGTATATATTCATATAGACTTACCAGTTATCCAGCCCAGAAGTAACACCAGCATCAGCTGACACACACCCATTTTTAACATTTGTTATTAGTTTACTTATATTTAAATTCTCGTGAGCTCTTCGCACTTTTTATACACATACTGGTATTTTTTAATCACATTGACACAATATTTGAACTTTAATTGCGATGTTCATTATTGATCGCCACACGCATGGCTGCCGTTATCTGTAACAAAAAACGTTTGGTTAATTCAATCCGATGGCTGAATGTGATTCACTCTGGCTTAAAGTCGAAAATGAATTTTGTTGGTTATAACTAAAAATATTTAATTATAATAAAATGTTGTAACTATCGATATGCCGACGGAAAGTTTCAAGACTTGCAATTATTTCAGAAAAAAAAAACACATTTATTTATTAGATACGAATGAAGTACGAGTAGAACAAACAAACTTTAATTTTATAATTTTCCAGAAATTTCTCCTTTTTTGGGAATTTCCTGCAGTTTACACATAGGTATGTAGTTTTGTAACATGAGTATGATAAAAACAACAAAGCATAGTTATTAACTTTATCAAAAATTTCAGCTTTCTGGTTTAAAAAAAAATAGAATAACTTTTTATTTTTACTTTTCTATGACATACAAAAGCGGCAATGTATAAATTTCAAGCATAGTTGAACATAAAAAGTCGTATAATTATATGAATTATCAAATTCTTAGAACAGAATTTTTGACCGGGCCATTTTACCGAACATTGAGTTTTTAACCGGGGCGTTTTTCCGGGCCTAAGTGAATGTGTGAAGCCATTGCCCATGAATGATGGATGGCGCGTCGCCGTGCCGGGTGACAATAATGATGAACAGTCAGGTTCATAAATATGTATACGACTTTCATCTTATTTCAATGGATTAAGGTGAAAAAATGTTTATATATTAATGGCGTGTAAATACAGTGTGTTGCTTAGGAGTAAATGATGATAGATGTTAGCTAAAAATGGAATACTAGCTCCTATCAAAGAGAAATTGAATTAGAGGTATATTCTCAAAAAAAAAGCTTTGTAGCGACGTAAATTTACTGCCATTTCTTGAAACATAATTAAATTTTTTAGAACGCCATTTGACTTTGATCCTTATTCTTTCACTGATATGGGTTCAATTTGTTAAATATCAAAAAGTGGCGCCATCTTACCGGTCACTACGTAAAGGTTATGGCGCCATCGCTCGAAACGATGACCTTGCTAAGAGGGCGCCACTTTTTAATATTTTACAAATTTAACTCATAACAGTACATAAAAGAATAAGGATTAAAGTCAAACGGCGTTCTAAAAGTTTTAATTATATGTCGAAAGATGGCAGTACATTTACGTCGCTACAAAGTTTTCTTTGACAATACGCCTCTATTTCAAATTCTCTTTGCTCGTACTGTATACGAGCAAAGAGAATTGTGTGTGAGAAAGTGCTTTTGCGTACATAACAATGAATGTCGATGCTCTTTAGAGTCCTTATATTTAGAACACGACTCAGTTATTATGATACTAGGCATTATGTTGAAATTTCTGTTATTTTACACTTGTCTTGAGTCTTGTTGTGTCTTCTGACAGTTACTCAAGTGCTTCCTATATAGAGAAAAGTAAAACAAAATTGCAACGAATGTAAAGACGCGTTGCATTGTTGGCATACAAATCACGGTCCATATAAAGAAACTACTATACTTAATAGCGCCAATTTTTATTTCTCTTATTTAGACAAACTCGCTGATTATAGGCCTCAAGTCATTTATTTGAGTTGTTCAGCAAAATATTATGACGATGACGTGTTGAAGGAATCACTTTAATCGCAGCCCCAGCAAACAAATAACTTTTCATCATAGCATTAAACGTTAAGGAATTTTCGAATGATCACATAGTTTTCTTAAATATATGACAAGGGACAAATAGATTTGCCACGAGTTTTATGAAATTTGACATTGAGATTAGAGAATGATAAATCTAATCATAGCACCGTTGAAGTTGATCTTACTAAAACGACAATAAATAAAGTTTGTAAGCGAGAATTATGATGTTTTAGTGGTTTTTCTTAGTAAACACCATTATATTTATCTTTCTATCTACAAGGCAATTTGAGTTTTAATTATTCGATAGGGCTAACATGTTATGTTGAAATTTCTGTTATTTTACACTTGTCTTGAGTCTTGTTGTGTCTTCTGACAGTTACTCAAGTGCTTCCTATATAGAGAAAAGTAAAACAAAACTGCAACGAATGTAAAGACGCGTTGCATTGTTGGCATACAAATCACGGTCCATATAAAGAAACTACTATACTTAATAGCGCCAATTTTTATTTCTCTTATTTAGACAAACTCGCTGATTATAGGCCTCAAGTCATTTATTTGAGTTGTTCAGCAAAATATTATGACGATGACGTGTTGAAGGAATCACTTTAATCGCAGCCCCAGCAAACAAATAACTTTTCATCATAGCATTAAACGTTAAGGAATTTTCGAATGATCACATAGTTTTCTTAAATATATGACAAGGGACAAATAGATTTGCCACGAGTTTTATGAAATTTGACATTGAGATTAGAGAATGATAAATCTAATCATGGCACCGTTGAAGTTGATCTTACTAAAATGACAATAAATAAAGTTTGTAAGCGAGAATTATGATGTTTTAGTGGTTTTTCTTAGTAAACACCATTATATTTATCTTTCTATCTACAAGGCAATTTGAGTTTTAATTATTCGATAGGGCTAACATGTTATGTTGAAATTTCTGTTATTTTACACTTGTCTTGAGTCTTGTTGTGTCTTCTGACAGTTACTCAAGTGCTTCCTATATAGAGAAAAGTAAAACAAAACTGCAACGAATGTAAAGACGCGTTGCATTGTTGGCATACAAATCACGGTCCATATAAAGAAACTACTATACTTAATAGCGCCAATTTTTATTTCTCTTATTTAGACAAACTCGCTGATTATAGGCCTCAAGTCATTTATTTGAGTTGTTCAGCAAAATATTATGACGATGACGTGTTGAAGGAATCACTTTAATCGCAGCCCCAGCAAACAAATAACTTTTCATCATAGCATTAAACGTTAAGGAATTTTCGAATGATCACATAGTTTTCTTAAATATATGACAAGGGACAAATAGATTTGCCACGAGTTTTATGAAATTTGACATTGAGATTAGAGAATGATAAATCTAATCATGGCACCATTGAAGTTGATCTTACTAAAACGACAATAAATAAAGTTTGTAAGCGAGAATTATGATGTTTTAGTGGTTTTTCTTAGTAAACACCATTATATTTATCTTTCTATCTACAAGGCAATTTGAGTTTTAATTATTCGATAGGGCTAACATGTTATGTTGAAATTTCTGTTATTTTACACTTGTCTTGAGTCTTGTTGTGTCTTCTGACAGTTACTCAAGTGCTTCCTATATAGAGAAAAGTAAAACAAAACTGCAACGAATGTAAAGACGCGTTGCATTGTTGGCATACAAATCACGGTCCATATAAAGAAACTACTATACTTAATAGCGCCAATTTTTATTTCTCTTATTTAGACAAACTCGCTGATTATAGGCCTCAAGTCATTTATTTGAGTTGTTCAGCAAAATATTATGACGATGACGTGTTGAAGGAATCACTTTAATCGCAGCCCCAGCAAACAAATAACTTTTCATCATAGCATTAAACGTTAAGGAATTTTCGAATGATCACATAGTTTTCTTAAATATATGACAAGGGACAAATAGATTTGCCACGAGTTTTATGAAATTTGACATTGAGATTAGAGAATGATAAATCTAATCATGGCACCGTTGAAGTTGATCTTACTAAAATGACAATAAATAAAGTTTGTAAGCGAGAATTATGATGTTTTAGTGGTTTTTCTTAGTAAACACCATTATATTTATCTTTCTATCTACAAGGCAATTTGAGTTTTAATTATTCGATAGGGCTAACATGTTATGTTGAAATTTCTGTTATTTTACACTTGTCTTGAGTCTTGTTGTGTCTTCTGACAGTTACTCAAGTGCTTCCTATATAGAGAAAAGTAAAACAAAACTGCAACGAATGTAAAGACGCGTTGCATTGTTGGCATACAAATCACGGTCCATATAAAGAAACTACTATACTTAATAGCGCCAATTTTTATTTCTCTTATTTAGACAAACTCGCTGATTATAGGCCTCAAGTCATTTATTTGAGTTGTTCAGCAAAATATTATGACGATGACGTGTTGAAGGAATCACTTTAATCGCAGCCCCAGCAAACAAATAACTTTTCATCATAGCATTAAACGTTAAGGAATTTTCGAATGATCACATAGTTTTCTTAAATATATGACAAGGGACAAATAGATTTGCCACGAGTTTTATGAAATTTGACATTGAGATTAGAGAATGATAAATCTAATCATGGCACCATTGAAGTTGATCTTACTAAAACGACAATAAATAAAGTTTGTAAGCGAGAATTATGATGTTTTAGTGGTTTTTCTTAGTAAACACCATTATATTTATCTTTCTATCTACAAGGCAATTTGAGTTTTAATTATTCGATAGGGCTAACATGTTATGTTGAAATTTCTGTTATTTTACACTTGTCTTGAGTCTTGTTGTGTCTTCTGACAGTTACTCAAGTGCTTCCTATATAGAGAAAAGTAAAACAAAACTGCAACGAATGTAAAGACGCGTTGCATTGTTGGCATACAAATCACGGTCCATATAAAGAAACTACTATACTTAATAGCGCCAATTTTTATTTCTCTTATTTAGACAAACTCGCTGATTATAGGCCTCAAGTCATTTATTTGAGTTGTTCAGCAAAATATTATGACGATGACGTGTTGAAGGAATCACTTTAATCGCAGCCCCAGCAAACAAATAACTTTTCATCATAGCATTAAACGTTAAGGAATTTTCGAATGATCACATAGTTTTCTTAAATATATGACAAGGGACAAATAGATTTGCCACGAGTTTTATGAAATTTGACATTGAGATTAGAGAATGATAAATCTAATCATGGCACCGTTGAAGTTGATCTTACTAAAACGACAATAAATAAAGTTTGTAAGCGAGAATTATGATGTTTTAGTGGTTTTTCTTAGTAAACACCATTATATTTATCTTTCTATCTACAAGGCAATTTGAGTTTTAATTATTCGATAGGGCTAACATGGTCGGCTCTTTATCATTTGTCACCATGCCTGTCACTTTCTAACAAATACTTACGTATTATAACACATTTAGGTAGGTTGACCCACAGTTGCTTCCGATGTCTGTCCATCAGCTCGTCCCGATCAAAAGTGAGCTCCAGCTATTCTCCGTTCCAGGTTCCGTTTACCCCTTCCTATACAATCCGATTTTAAATAATGTTGCCATACAATGATAAACATTTAACCTAAAACATGTCAGTTAATTGCCATGCTTAAATTAATTGTATTGAATATTATTTATTAAATCATGACATATGTAAGCGCGAAAGTGACGGGTATAGTGACAGGTGATAAAAATGGAACCATGCTGCCACTGCTGTTTCCAATGTGATACTGATATGATGTCAGTGTCAAAAGTGACGTTTCTGGTTGAAGGTTGAGATAATGCGCAATTCAGCAGGTCCTCTTATGAGATATCCAATATCCAAGTCATATCTAACGTCAAAGTGATTTCACTCACACCTACTTCTGTTGTTAAAAGGAGATTGGAACCATTTCATATTGGAATGTTAGAGCAGTATCACATTATATTGTTGGAATTGGCCTGTTAGTTTAAATTTGTGATAGAAAACTGCGCGATATATCACCCGTATTTAAAATTGTGAAAATTTAAAAGCTGTAACCCGCATTTAAATGATTTTGGCTTGACACTACAACTTCCCTCTCGTCTAGGTTGCCTTTTATCCCAGTTGTCACTCGGGCATCGACAAATCAATTGAAAAACGTCAGACTCGCAGTTGTAAAGCGACCCCTTTAATTAACCTCCACGGGCAGTTTATACCGGTTTAATGCCCGGGCAGTTTATACCCGGGTTGGAATACCCGGGTATTGTGTGAAGTCAATATCGGTTGCCTTATTGTCGATGTTCGAACAAGCCTTTGTCACGACTCAGACGATATTATTCGGTAGATTGAGTTCACTCGGATTGCAAGGATATATTAATCTGAGTTGAGGCGTTTGATAATAATGTCTTGATTTGGGATCTAATAGTGCCTACTGTGTATTAAATGCCACAAGGTTACATGAAACAAGTTCTAAGATTATTTTAGTTTCAACTGAGTAGGTAACTAAACAATATATAACAATGGCCGTGGCAAAAAGCATACAGAAATTTGAAAATTGTCTGCGTCCCTGTCACTCAAATATCGCAAGAGTGATAGATTGATCTTTGAATTATTATTTTTGCGGTATGCCTATAGGTCACCAGTATGACTACCACCAGTTTGACACTGATATATTCGCTAGCGTGTGCGTAACTTATGAAATGTATAGAAAGTAAGTTACGCAGACGTTAGCGAATATGTCAATCTGCTAAAGCAGTTGTGGTAAAGTTACTGATGGCAAGCGGCGGTGGCAACGTGTCAACCATACGAGTATTTAGCGAGCTTTGCTTTTTTGGGAAGCTCTTTCTTCGTTACTTACTAAAACAAGCCTATGGGAATGGATTTCAATAAATAGCTAACCAGTAATAAATGGATACCATAGCTAGGGGTTTATACCCGGATTAAAATGACCGGGTATTGTGTGGAACGATTTAGGTTCACTTATTGTATAAACGTAGCTTTTGTCTCGACGCAGCCGATGTTATTCGGCAGATTGGGTGTTGTCTTGGATAGCGAGGATATTATAATATTAATCTGGCTTCAGACCGCAAGTAACCATTTCTGGGACCTACTACGGACACTGAATCTTAAATATTAGAAGTTTAGTTTGAGTTTGTTCCGAGTATTATAGAAAATAGTGTCACTATAGTAGCACTATCTATGTTTGATCGGTGTGATGGTTAGCGGCCACAGTAGCCAATGGGAGCTAGCAAGAGCACCGTAGCCAATAGGAAAAAGATCTCTTGCATGCATGTTTAAATGGCATGGTCACTAACTTTTAAAAAACTATTCAGATTGCTTTAGCTTTCAATCAATTTTTTATCCGTTTTTTAAAAACTAAGTCAAACGATAGAAAATAGAACTAACATCAAAACGATTACCGTTTTTGGGAATCGGTTTAAAAGACAACAAAATTCGTGTTACATTAGACCTTTACAATCCTTTCTTTCTGTGAGTAATTGAATATTTTTCTTCGTAATTCGTTTCTTTGTCGGTCAGAACAAAGTCATATTTGCTTTGTACCAAGAGCCCTTGGAAAGACAAAGTACCTTGCGACTTGAGAAGGGCCGTAAGCGGATCTTTTTGCCTTTATCAATCCACGTCAGCCTTATGAACTTCAATAAAATAATGTGGTAATCGGTCTTTTTTTCTATTACTTATAGACTCCGAGGGAAACCGGAAATATCATTTTAGTTTTTTTTTTTTTTTTTCAAAAGTCGCATGTTTACCCGGTATTGGTTTTATAAAGAGTTTACTTCGAAGAGTTTGTTGAATAAAACCAAATTGTCTAATTTAATAACTTTAACCAACTACTTAAACAAACAACAAAACCTGAATCACATTTAATTACGTTTAGAATACGCATTTTTCGGCGGAAAATAATTGTAAAGCCAGCATGAATGTGAATGGGAGGTATCTTATTATTATATTATTATACATTTAAACGAGCAATTCTCGTATATATATATATATAAACGGATCTAACGATTTAGATGAAATTTGCTATATGGGCGTTTTCGGGGGCAAGTAAGTAAGTAAATATTCTTTACAAGAAAGCAAGCTAGTTTTTTAAGACCAATGCACGGACTGAATCAGTTGTACTCTCTAGTTAGCAATGTAGAATACTGCATGCATGTTCTTGAACCGTTTAAATGGGATTTAATATGCGCGTTGCTGAACCTTTAAACACCTGTAGTCTCTTGGAGAATCGTTATGTGAACGAGCTCTGAGACACAAGAGAAGCCTCGCTTGTGCCTCACGCCACACTTAGTAAACAACGTGTCTTTTCAAGAAAAGTACATTTGGCTCTTAAATACGAGTATTGTACTGGAAATGATACTTTCATCAGAAACTAATTGAAGTATTTTATTATTTTTACATCACACTTGCTCCAAAAAGATCTTATTTCACGCAGGTATACTGAAGGACAAAGGCATGTAACTCCGGGGGTAAGAATATTGCAAACTGCGTGCTGCTTGCGGCTGTTGTGTATCTAAAGACATCGTTTGCAAAATTTCAGGTACACTCACTCGTTGCACAATGTACTATTATGGTAATTTAGTTAAATAAATACAGCCTAGTTACAATAGTTTGTAAAAAACGCCAAACAAAGCTTAGATACAAAAGTTGTTGATAAAATCACGCCAATGTTCGTTGCATTCGTCATCCCGGGACATTTTTACTTTTCTATATACGATTGTCATCTTTGCTTCGGCCTCTGGTCAGTCAAGCGTTTTCTAAAGCTTTTAATCTGCCCGATAAATGTTGTCCAATCCAACCTGAAAAAAAGCATTATCTGTCATATTTCAAAAGAGGCCGAGTCACTTCATATTTCTATATTAATGGATTGCCTAGCTTTTATTCAACGATTCTCGGTCAATCGCTGCGGGTTGCTGGTCTATTGAGATGTGGAGAGTTTTGATAAACCACTGTATCCTGATCTCTCGACTTATATTACTACTTTGTAATCGTAGAGCGCACTTATACTGGAAAGTAGTAGTTCGAGTTCCGTGGTTGATAATGATAAGCGACTGAATGCCGGTCTATTGTTAGAAAGAATGATTGATAAATTGAATTGAGACGGAAAAATGATTGTCATATATTTCTAACGTTTATTGCGTTTATTTGTTTGACACACATTTATATTTTAATAGAAATAAAAATAAGACCTTGACGGGACTTATACCCTCTGCCTTGGCTTTACCAATTACCTATATAGTTCGGCTAGGGACTGTCTCATTTCAAACAGACAGAGATATTTTGTTTCACACTGTAATTATCTTACGCAATTACTAGCATCCAAAAGAAAGAGATGAGTATAGTTTTTTGGGTTATCCTCATCTGGCATAATATTATTTGTCAGAAATATACTTCGCATAACGTGTATCGCAGAAATACTCTTAGTCGAATGATAATATACTTGGCATTATTACCACACATACAATACATTTTGCAACATAATGATTTAGCAGAAGATTAATTTTTGCCGATTTTCGTTTAGCATAATTTTATGTACCTTAATAATCCTGCATACCTATAGCATAAAGTTTTATTTTTGCTAGCAGAAAAGTGGGTTGGGTCAAGACAGAACTTCGACCCCAACAGAATCCAGCGGTTTTAGGAAATCCAAATTCGTTTTATTATTATTATCAGAATTTAAAAAATTATGCGAAGTGATTGTACACTATGCGAAATGTAATTCTGCCAAACGACATTTCAGCCAAGTAACATTAAGCAATACAAAAATATGTTAAAAAAACTTTCTGCGACACATTAGTGAACCAGTTTTTGTTCTTATTTACTGACAAATTGGGTTGGCCAGGCTATAGTTACACCAATGTTACGGGTTCAAATCCCGCTGAGGTCATGAAATTTTTCGTTTACCTAACTATACAACTTTAAGTAGATCTCCAACAATAATAACCATATATTCTGATCAAGGTATAAACTAGTAGTAGAACTACTGTACTGTACTGTTACATAAAAATTACGTTAAAAATATTGACCCACATGAGATTTAAGGACTTTTCCTTCATAGTAAATGTATAACGGTATTGTTGCCAGTATGGTGACTGACTGACTGATATAGGTACCTTCTTGCTGTAGTTTCCATATTTTGCAGACCGTTACAATACAAACTAGAAAATACAAAATCTTACTGTAAAACCGATAACATTGTACTCATTTTAAAAAGGAGTGCATCAACATTAAATTTACCACAATCAAATGTTTACACACATTACAGTGTTATCTTATTTTGCTTTACAATTCAAAAGCAACCTTATATAATACGAGGTAAAGTTGCTTTCCTAAAACAATGAATCGTCAAATACGCGGTGCAAGTAGTAGATAATATTATCGCCACGCTTTTTTCACGTCAAAGGAATTTTACCTTTATGTCATATCGCCACAGTGTGTGTTTAATTTTCCGCGTAGCCCGAAGCTCCTACTGACGTATCAGATGCAGGTTAAAATGCACCGAATTATTCCGTTCTGTCGCAACTATTACAGAATAGCATGACGTTATCAAAGTGTTTTGTGTAAATTCTGCTTTTGTGTCGTGATAAATGCTGTTTGTAAATTTTAAACATTTTTGGAACAGCCATTGTGTAATACCGGCATTATAGGATGCGACGCTTTAAATTACCTGCTCGAGCAATATAACAAAAGATACGGTGCCTTTGTTTAAGTCACAGATTAGTGGGAATTCTTTTCTGAGTACCTACGTATACTTTTGTGTTGTGACATAATTTTTCTTTTCATGTTTAGAACAAGAATTTTCTTCTTCAATAGAATCTGGAGCGGTCGTATTGTGAATATCACGTTGTGACTAAAGGTGACGTTAGGATGTCAGCATTACTGCTGCAACGTCAAGGTGACATTCGGATATCAAAATATAAAGAATGACCGCAATTTGAATAAACTCAAACTTCCTTTTTCTAAATTGAAACTAAATATATACTTATATAGTCACATCTAGCCCACACTATATGTCAATTTCAATATCGAATCACCTCCCAAATAACATAAAAAATGAAAATAAACTAAGCTTGTTTATCAAGAAATTAAAACATTTCTATTAAATAAATATTACTATGATATAACAGATTTTTTTAAAGATGAACAATATTTATCTTGTGTTGTGATTGTAAATTTGTATTGTTGTTGTTATTTGCATTTCAGATATTATTCAAATGTAAAATAATGATAATTATTACACATATATAATAATAGATAGATAAAATCTAGATTTGTATGTTGCCCTCTGTGGAACTATGTGGCCGTGCCCTATGTGGGCGTCACATGAACAGCCTTATAACTATTTAAGATCAATTTCAATATCAACTCAAGCTGCATTACTGTTGCGACATTACTGCAGCGGCGTTAATGAAACGGGTAACGTTCGCCGGCACATAACTGCCGCGATTATATCACCCATTTTATCAAGGCAATTGACGGGTACAGCGCTCGAGTCAAGGCCACAGCAGTAACGCCGACAACAGTAATTCAGCCGCAGTTGCCATCCAAATGTCACCTTTACTGCTGTAGCGTTTTTGCGATGTCACTGTCAATTCGTTTGAAAATTGGCGGTGATGTTGCTCCCGCATTACTGCTTTAATAAGTCACTCGTTTTATTAAGGAATAATCCCCTGCCTACTACTTCTGCTGTCAATACAGTATCACTACCCGTGTCAACGCTGCAGCAGTAACGTTGCAACAGCAGGTTTTTTTTTCACCACACCAACTGGTAAAGGTCCTTTTGATTGTTTAAAAACTAATGAGGTAGTTGCATTTTATCCACATGTGGGGCAAAGTAATCATATGCAAATGAGTTATTTTCTTATACTGGCTGGTAGGATTTACTTTGAATGATTTTTTTACGTTCATTTGGATTTGATTTGGTTTGGTTTTTTTGGTATTTCAGAGTTAGTATTTTCCTCACCTTTGTTTGTTTAACTTCGAAACGCTCAAGATTCCACTTCTCAAACCACTCGCTACGCTCGTGATTCAATTTTGGAATCTTTCGCTTGCTCGGATATCAATATTTGCACGAGCGGTTAAACAACAACTTTGCCCCGTTGTAAAACAAATAACTATATTATGCGTTTGAAATTTTGGGTCCAGTCCCCGCGATGTTTACCGGCGGCGGGATCCGTAAGGTCTGTGGGATGTTTTATACCTCTAATGAATTGTGTGACACTGGGATAATTTTGTAGGTACTGTTGCTTTAGACAAGATTGGCATTTTGTCATAGAAACCCATACAATTGCATGGCATCGAGATATGAGTAGGTAAGCTCAGGGCCACTTGCACCAATCCTATGTTAGCCACTAACTCGGAGTTAACCTTTAACCCAGGGTTAAATTGTATAGATAACTCCAGGTTTAACCGGTTAGTGGAGAACCCTGGATGACGCAAGCTTTCCTTACATGTTAATAGTAAGTTTTATGGTAAAAATGTACCCGGTAGTTTTGACTGGGCGACCTGTACGTTGCTTTGTTCCTTTTTAGTTGTATAGGTTAATTAGTAAATACTAACACTAGCTAGGTACGTAGCTTAGATAAACTAATAATATATATGGATTGTAAAGATCTGAAATAAATGATAATTTAATTTAATTTAATTTTAATTTAATATTAAAGTTTTTAACTCGCCTATAACTTAACACTTATTAAGCTTACATCTTATCAAGTTTGTGCAAAGCTCGCCTATTACCTACTTTTCTATGACGATAGGTAAGTTTAATAACGAGCCAGTGCCTTCAAATGGACCCAGATGAAATTCTAAATACGTAACAAGGTTAAGTCACCTTCACACAGCCTATAGTAGCACTAAAGTGACAAACAATCCTAAGCCTACGAGTACCTCCAATGTCTAGACTTGTTATGTGCATCTAACCTGAAAATAGGTCTGAAGTGTATCGATTTGGGTCATTGGAATGGAAAATCGACAGATGTGTGGGTTGACTTTATGATGTCAATATTTAGTACACGACAACGAATAAAGAGATAGTTTGCTACACGCGCCCAGTTTCCAGCTTAAACGAAAGAGAACAACCACCCCGAAACCGCCTTTCCGTAGAAAAGTAGTCCACGTTTTCCTCTCTGGATGTTAACAGTTTTGAAGTGAGAGAGTTGCCGTCTCGGCAACGGAACGGAGACGCTCCGAGCGTGTACGCTCGACGCTGACGCGATTGGCGGTCAACATCGAACGTGCACGCTTGGAACGTGCGTTTCTTAGCCCTCATAGTTACTGTTGACAGTCAAAAAATGCTACTGTAATTCAGATTAAAATATTAATTGACTAAAATTTGACAGTATGGTGCCTTTTTCTGATAATGCCATATTTATTCGTTCTCACGCGGATTAATTAAATCAGCGAAACGACTTAATTCCAAGTTGTTTATTCTTGTTTGACCTTTAATATTAACCAAGCCTTGATCGTAAAAGTGTTTCTTAGAAAACTTTTTTCGAACTCATCTTGAGGAAATATCACAGTTCTATGTTAGTTAATTCAAATCTTTTTCTGTGAAAATCCATTAAATTGATTTAGAAAATTTGAGAGACTCTTCTACAATTACAGTCCGTGAATCACTTTTTTTGAATTTTAAATTATATTCTACTAATATGACTTACTATTTTAGGTTAACTTTACCTGAGATGGTAAACTACAAAAACAGGTGTAGCTTATGTAATTTGGTAGCTAAATGAGCACCGTACCACAGCAGGCGACAATTCCTTCATAACCTCTTTGAGATACTAAGTACCCATTATGGCGGTGGCAGACACTTTATCAAACAGACTTCCTGTAATCTTAGAAGCTGAACAAAATGATAATTATTGACTTAATATTGCTTGAACAAAGAACAAACAAAATAAAAAAAATTATGTATTTATTTATTTACCCTTATCTGTCTACTCAAATGAATTATCCAAGCGATTTGTTTTGTGAACAGTTTTAAGTCGTGTTGAGTGATGTGGCATATCTTCATTGAAACCCTCCTATTGGTCTTTTTTTAACATTTGTAGTTTAGATTTGGTAATGTAATGCCAAAACTTTTGGGCACCTTTATTTAGGTAAGTACGAGTATTCCAATAATAAAATAACTAAAATTTAAATTGATAATTACAGTACCTATTAGATGAGGTTGGGATCTAATGGAGATGATGAATTAAAATAAAATAATAAGAAAATCATAACCAGGAAACAGCTTTTTAACACATCTGTGACACCAAAAAAAGCATTTGAACAAATTGAATTATTTTTAGGAAATATTTTAATTTGTTTTTATTTCAAGTAGTAACACTACTAAGTATATAAATTATAAACTGAAATAAATGACGCTAGTTTGTTTCCAGCCCCCAGGCTGCCCCAGCACTGGAGGCATTGTTCATTTTTTTCAGTTCACCATTAAAGGAGTTTACACCTAAATAAGCATAAATTATGTAATATATAAATTAAAATAGAATACCAAAACATAGACTATTGCTGTGTTTAAACTTTTTTTGAATGATACAAAATACAGGAAAAACCGC
Organism: Cydia pomonella; assembly: GCF_033807575.1. Lineage (NCBI taxonomy): Eukaryota > Metazoa > Arthropoda > Insecta > Lepidoptera > Tortricidae > Cydia > Cydia pomonella. Next base: position 5,419,511 of record NC_084709.1, on the reverse strand, counting down.
AAAAAGAGAAAAAGAAACATGAATAGTCGCACAGAGCAGTTACAACGTGAACTGGGCACTTGGGCAGTGATATCCCAAACTAAAAAGAGCGTAGCTAAATATTCATGAGCTAAGTTAATAAAGCACTGTCCGAACCCATCCCAAAAACAGTTTGTTACCCGTCAAAACGCAGGAGACGTAACAATATTGCATTTCTTAAATTCCTAAAGTGGCTTACGGAGAATTTGACAAATTGTATCAACGTACGTGGTGGCGTTGCGTGCATGCGAATCTCTAGCAAACGAATTTGTGTCTTATTGTAAAGTGATAGGGTTTATTCGCGAGTTTTAGGAGGAGACAATAAATCTCTCATGCTATTTCGAGATTTGATCTCGTGAAGCCTTATCTGGTCTGTTGACGTGCTATTTTGCTTTGCGGTTATTTAGGACCGGTAAGAATCGAAGAATGTTGCGAAACTTGTTTGGTCGACTATATTTTTATTTTTTGGTTTTAAATTTGTACAATAACTTCATTCAACTTAACATTAGTATTCCCTGTCGTATTCAATAGAGACTGATAAAATTGATGATCTGACTGATAACACTGACTGATAATCATACAAGGCTCGCATATTGGAGCTGAAAATCATTAAACCGGAACGAGAATAAATCGTATACACTTACCTATTTTGGGCCACCATTTAATGAATACGACGAAGTCGAGTGTAATTAATTACGAGCTCAGTAAAAGCTATGATGTTTTTTAGCTGGTAATATTTTTTTATTACATTTATTTACGCACAAACGTATCAATATTGCGATACAACTAGGAAATGCCGCCAGCATCCTTGGTACAATGCCTCAAAGGCCTATTGTTCGGCCCCTACAAGGTATCTCAAGGTACTTTTAATCTGACAGAAGCGTCACGTTTGCATGTTCAGACGCAAAACGCGTGGGCACAAAATACAAATAACCGTATGCGTTCGCGCAGACTGCGTTCGGTGATGTCGCTCCGCACCAATATGAGCATGGTGGCTGAGGCCAGCTCCATACACATCCATTGTACATGTAGTATAAAATAGCTATAGATATATCCGAGGGATCTGACGATAAAAAATTTAAACCGAAATTATATTTTCTGAGTTATTGAATAAAAGTACAAACCTGCGCGATAGTAATTTTTCCCCTCGCAAGTGCCATATCTTTTTCCCTTTTTGATTTCCTGGCTGTACGCCCCCTCTTCAAGCGAAGTCGTCCGTAAAATGTACTCAAGACGAATTTATAAGAAACCATATTAGATATTTGTAGTTCTCTAAAATCAGGGAACAATGAAGATATTTAAGCGTTGTTTTAATAAACAAACAACAAATCGTTTATTTACTTTGGTAAATAAACGATTTGTTGTTTGTTTATTAAAACAACGCTTAAATATCTTCATTGTTCCCTGATTTTATAAATTGACATAACAGATTTAACTTAACATAAATAACATTTTTCAATTAAGCTAATATACATCGGCATACAAACTAGGCGCAGCCTGTATCTCGGGAACCGGGACCGTTTATTTGATAAACGCAGCATTGATCGCATGCGTTAACGGAATGTAGGGAAATGACAATGCGCTTACCGCTGCGTTTGCCGCGTAAAAAATATAGTGTCATTAGATTAGCTGATGTAAAATGGGTGTGCGACAAACGCATTGCGTTTAACGCTGCGTTTATCGCGTAAAACAACCGTGCGCTTAAAACTTATTTTCTTACAGTTTTTTTTACTAAAACGCTTTTTTTCCTTCTAAGCTTTATACTCCGTGTTACAAACATGGGATCAAATAACAAGTGCCAGAAATATCGTTTTATTTAACGTATATTTTCTCTCCACCCTGAAATCCAAGCTGAACAATATTACGAACTTCCAGGAATAATTAACGATCACGCTGTAATATTTAAATATTTTAAATTGGTGAACAACACTGTGGGTGACTTTGAAAGTTAATTTTGTTTTAATAATATTAAAATGTAATCAGACAATAACCGATTTTAATAATTAACACTCAAAGTAATAATTGAATTTACTTCATGTTCATGAATATACGAATGGCTTTTTGGCGATAAAATAAAATCACAACCACAATTCGAGAACTTCAAATAGAGAACAATAATCAAGAATCAAAAGTAGTCAGTCTAGTAGAAACCAACAAGTGACAGTGGGCACTTAGTACGGGAAAAAATAAAGGAAAACAACAGAACATTAAAGTTATTATAAAGTGGGGCACTTAGCTGGGCAAGGGTGTTATTTTCATTGCTAACCTAATAAGCGCTTCGCGAAATCGAACTACTACGGGTACTAGATGATTGAACCAGTATACTGGTTTAAATTGAGGTTATAGCTCGATTGAATGAAAATAACTTCATCTTACGGAGTTTTTGCTTTTGCTTCGAACTGTTATTTATGAGTATGAATTCGGTTATTCTCACATGGTATTGAAGTTGGTACAACTTTAATTTATCGGGAAATATTTGTATATAATATAACTTTATGAAATCGTTTAAAAGTTTGAACACTTTGCGTTTGATAATGTATAAATCTTTGATGTTCTATATGGATGTATATTGGGGGTATGGTAACAAAAATAGTGCGGATCCGTTTAAGGGCATATGTATTCAGTATCGTGTTTTGAGTAGAAGAAATTTTTTATTGACGCGAATTTTTTTTGGCCTTTGTCCAAGTCAGCCATAGTCGACTTAGACGATCTACCCCATAGGAAAAAAAATGGTTTCAATTTTTTTTTTCTTCTCGTCGCCACTATTTTTGTTACACTTTGTATATCCTAGATGCCGTAAAATTTTAAATAACATACGTTGAGATGAGACTACATGACGCCTCATTTTACAGACAAACGTAGGTTTTTGCTGAAGAATTTTTGCTTTTGGATCATGTTAAAAAATAAAGGTTTAAAGTATACTACTTGCTGTGTTCTCTTCTACTGGGTGATTTTAGGGTCGTGATCCTGAAAGTAAACTAGGTATGTATTCAGACGTTCATACTGAATAAGGTTTACCAACAGACCGATATAAAAATCGTGATTATATTACCCCTGGTCCCATACGTTTCGTTCACGTCGGGCACTTAAGGTGTCCAATTAGATTTTTTTCCGCAATTTTATGGCTAGTCCCATGGGAAACGTTCGGTATGATCTTCTCAATACATTTTTGTCATTCGGGATCGCGACCCCAAAATCACCCACTATAAGCTATTATAAATATCTAGATCTATTTAGTCTGGTTCGTGCAACGAATCCGGATAAGCAACTAGAAGATCATCCCAGGAGTCGGCCACTTAAGGCGGCGCCGACCGACTTCGTTCGGAGACGGCAGATGAATAATGGCCGCTTGACGGCGAATGTTCCGACATAGTGTCGTTTTCTAATGCGTCGTTTTAAACTTTGCTCGGATACTACGCAGGTTACTTTAAAACGTAGTTGTCTTTTCAATTTCTTTTATACTACTACATAAAAAGTAGCAGTTATAGAAAAAGGATAACCGATCCTAGAGCTTGAAAAGAGGTTGCGAACTTTCACGAATTAGGCTTTTGGTTGTTAATGTTTTAGAACATGTAGATTTGGAATAATTATATAAATAAAAAGTAGTGGTAATATAGGACCATAAGACAAATTCAATAAGCTCAAGATCAATATTAGGTTTGTGTTGTGGGTACTTAGGACAACGATAAATAAATATAAATATGCACGTACTTAAATACGTCGAAATCACCGATAACTCAGGAAAAAATATTCGTGCTCATCACACAAATAAATGCCCTTACCAGGATTTGAACCCGGGGCCAACGGCTTCATAGGCATAGGTATAGGTAATAGGAATGGTTTACTAAGCATGTTAAGTTTTTACTTTATTTTGTTACTTGAAAGAAAGTGTAAATAAAGGTACGCGGTCCTGTTTTAGATAAAATAATCTGCACATTATGTCAATACCTAAGCTTAACTATGAAATCAACTGTCGCCCGTGGTATTTCTAGACCGATACGTCATTCAAACCTTCAAAAAAAGAATGTACCTACCTTAGGTAGGTCTATCTTATGGGCCGGCGAAGCATTGCTTGTAAAATATTATTGGAGTGACTTTTGTACACTACATCGGTAGCAAACAAGCATACGACCTGCCTGATGGTAAGCAGTCTCCGTAGCCAATGGACGCCTGCAACTCCAGAGCTGTTACATGCGCGTTGCCGACCCTAATACTCCGCACCCTCGTTGAGCTTTAGCAACCCTACTCATCGGCAGGAACACAACACTATGAGTAGGGTCTATTTATAGTGTTATTAGGCCGAGGTTTTATGTAAGGTGGAAGTACTTCCTCAGTTGGGCCCTGCTCTAGATATATTTCATCCAGATATATTCTTTTTTTTTTTTTTGTCATATTCTTATATGTTCCATCTACAGTAAAATTTAATTTTAATGCTAATTTTACTACGTACAAGTCTTTACACAAGTCTTTTCAAAGTTATGAACATAATTATTTTGAACAACGAAGTGTTCAAAATTAAACTTAGTTCTTCAAAATAAGAACTTTGCGACAACAAAAACTTAACACTTTCTTCAAACAACTCTTCAACTCATTAATTTTGTAAGTGCCAAGAAAATTTTATTTAAGCCTGATTGACAATTTATTTTACAAAAAACAAATACGTACATAATTGACGCAATTAATGACTCAACACATTTTGTTACTGGCAAATTCTAACGTACACTGTCAAAATAATATTTTAATGGCGTCATTTAGTTATCGTGCATTTCGCCCGTACTTCTCCGTACATGTATTGGCGCGAGCGAGACACCACTGCTTTTTCTGTCACTTTCCTTGATAAAATGAGTGACGGATTGAATCTCTTAAATGTAGCAGTAGAAGTAATATCGCCACAGTAATGCAGCTGCAGCAGTTGACATCAAATATCGGGCAGCAACATCGATGTTGACATCTGCGGCAGCAATGCAGTCGGCAGTAATGCAATATTACTGCAGTAATGCTGATGAAGTCTGAATCTAATCGTGAATCGTTTTTTGCAGAAATCTCGAAGCGTCTGGTTGACGTAACTAGTGACCGAAGAGTCTATTTTAGATTTAAGCTAGGTTATATATAGTAACCCCACTGTATATATCCATTATGTAGTCTGTTATTGGAAATAAAATATGTTGTTTTCATAACATTGAAAGGTTTATTGTCACCTTAAGAGCGGTTAAGACTAGCGTTTCATACGAGCGTACGCGTACGCGCATATAAACTTGTATAGACCTAATGTAGGGAAAAGTAAGGCGCGTGAAAGTGCATTAAAACCAAGTAGGGAAATCGCTCGTAATGCGGAAATGTCCGTATATGCACAGAAAAATACGCTAGTCTGACACCACCCTAAGACTATTGTTTTATATATTTTACAGTACATATGGTGCTACTTTCCCGCACACGTGCGGGAATGAGCACTTTCCGTCCATATGTCGAAACTTTAAAGAGCCATATGTACTGTAAAACCTTAACCTTAAAAAGAAAGTTCTCGATTCCTGTATCCTACCTTGCCTTTCGTACGCTAGCCAGACATGGATATAAACTATAATTGCGTACTTTTCCTGTATGGGCTCCCACTCAACTATAAGATTCATTTCGATACGCTGTAGTCAACTAGAATTGAATGCGTTTATGTCTACAATTTTGTCTACTGAGATACTTACCAATTTTCATTAATTATTTAGGTTTTATAGTTTAAAAAAATATATTATTTTAGATGACTCGTAGAAAACTGTATACAATAGTAATGTAATCAAGCTTTTCAATCGCGTACCTTACTTAGGCAACTCAGCAAGCTTCTTTGCCTAAACACGGTACTCGCTGAAAAGTTATTCTATTCACCTGAGACCCAGAAGCAATTGTTTTGTTTTTGAATTTGGAATCCTTAGTTGCACAATAAAAGTCCAAAATAGATTTTGGAATAAGTACAAAAATTTGTACTCAGGGGTACAAAAATTTGTGCTTAGGAGGCTATCACGGTTGGATAAAATGCTATTGTCTTCGTTTTCCGAATGAAAAACTTTAAACCCAGCATCGAAAGTAACAAAACAATTGCCGAACAGTAATGAATTAGCTAAAAGCCCTCGCGCACCCATAACTCCCAATTACAGAGCTTGGCACAATTAGCCCGCCTTATATATTGCCACGGCGCTTACCAAATTTCTAAGTCTTAATGAATTGATTTGGGATACCGTACTGCGAAAACATTTGGGATTCTGGATCCGAAAACAACTCGGGGAAATGAGGTTGCTAGTTGAATACGAAAAAATTCGATAGCCTTGGTTAAATGGTCTTTGGACGCTGTTAAAATTGCACTGAATACGGCATGTAATTTTGATATGATTACACATTATAAGAGCGATTTCACACTGTCCGATGTCGGATGCGATATCGGACTTAGAATGAAGATAGGAATTAGAAGCAATGACCTGACGTTTTCCGGCATGTATTTTATTATGCATAATTATAATAACTGCTATCATACCTTTGACGGCATCCTACCCAGTCTACGGAGCAGGAGGTCCCGGGTTCGAATCCCGGTAAGGGCATTTATTGGTGTGTTTATCACAAATATTTGTTCCTGCGTTATGGATGTATTCTTATTATGTAGGTTTTAAAGTATTATTAGCATACAACGTGTCTCCTACTCTATGTATGGAGTTGCAGGCGTACATAGGCTACGGAGACTGCTTACCATCAGGCGGGCCGTATGCTTGTTTGCCACCGACGTAGTATAAAAAAAATAGGCCCATACTGTAATGACATACTCTTAAATTACCGTGTATCTATATACAGGCTGTTCCGAAGTATTCAATCGTAAATCATTAATTTCTCCGTTAATAATGTAGCGTTTGGAATGAGACTTTGTAACATAGGTTATAAATTTGTAAAATCGACACGTCCTATTCATCTATGTCCAGAGGTTATATACATTTTGTATAAATATAATTCACATAATATATACCGTCGTCTCGTACCCATAACACTTAATGATCACTGAGCTTGTATGACTAAGTCCATCTGTGTAAAATTGTCCCGTAATCAGACATAGAAGTTTTTGTGGCAAAAACGAGTGCTTGAGAAAATTAAATATCGACACATAATAACATCGATAATTCAGTCATAGATTATTAATTATAAGATGTAAATTCTACTTCCTGTAATTTACCAGGAAATTTCAGGAATGCAAATCAATTACAATTTGGCCATAATTTCTTTATTGCATATACGAGTATTAAGTACTTATAAATAAAAACGTAAACTGTAGAATACAGTGTCAAAAAATAAGAAAACTACCAATGGGTGTATGAAAGAAGATATCGAATGTGTTGTGTGTTTCGCGGTAGCTATCTTTTATACAATGTTAAAAATATCTATAACGCTAAGGTAACATCGATAATAGACATGTCGATATTTGATTTTGTCAATTACTTTATTTTGCCACAAAAACTTCTGTCTGCCCGTAATATACATTTATACATATAACTTTTCCTATTCCAGATATGAATTTACAATTTGGCGCGGTAGTGTGGCAGGTGCGCTTAAAGCCCTGCTTTCCGAGTCCGTTTCGCACTCCATTAGCCAGTCAGATAAGCAGATTACACTTATCAGATCTGATCAACGATTTTTGGAGCTTTTAAATGTATCTGATCAATTGGAGATGGATTTGTGACGTTGAAGCGTGTTAAATGCAGTCTTTGTACGAGCTTTTATTCTGAAAATTCATTTATTGACAATTATTATCAAATGAAATCAAATGAAATCACCTTATTACCAAAACATGATGGTACAAAGAAAAAGAAAAGAAATTTTCATATACGGGAAAGTGGTGTCCCGGACGTGAGGCGTATGTGGAGCCAAATCCGTCACGTGCCCTTTTGTAAATTTTATAAAATGTAAAGTGTACATTTATTACTGTAATTAGATACTATAAAATTACCTTGTTAAGTACGACTTGACTATTGTTAAGTACGAATTGAATTTAAAGTATATGAAAAGGACACAAAAAAGTATTCCTTCAAATGATTAAATACTGTTGAGGCCGGAGGCCACCGGCCAACCGGGCCATCCTGTATTAATATTAAAAGTGGTAGTGGCCTTATCTTGCTAATATACCTATTGATAGTCTCAACTATCCCGCGCAACTGAAGTTTTAATAACTTCAAATTATTCTGCAAAATGGTTAAACTTTTAATTTAAACGCTTCATATTAAAATTAAAACATTCCTTCATCCAAAGCAAGTTTGCATTGGCAATCTAAGTTTTCTAGCGCGTCACAAAGTCGACTATTGCCTTGGTATCAATAGAAGCTGTATTGCTACAAAGTATGCGGCAACGGACTAGAATAAAATAGAAGTGTAACTAGAGCTCAATAAGGGTTCTTTTTGTACCTTTTTGGTACGGAACCCTAAAATTGACCTCACGTGTATTGTACCGTGAGGGACTCAACTGTATTGCGCGCATGTTGAAAACGTCAAATATTGTAATGCCGCGCAAGAGGTTTGACATACCTATAGAAATTTATTTTAGATAACCGGAATTTTTATCAACCACTATAGCAAGTTTTTTTTTATTGCGGGAAATTATAGGTTTTAATTTTGTGTTGGGTATAGTATGGAGAAAAGATAACTTTCAGTGATATGTGTCAGATAAGTGTCAGTCATGTATCACTGAAAGTCAGATAATGCCTTGATCACACGTACCGAGTATAGTGGCGAGAGAATACACTCGGCTGAGGGCTCCGTTCGTGTGTACTTAGTGAGGAATACTCGGCCTAGTACTCGTCCCAGCAAAATGAAGAGCGAGTCACTCGGACCTTGTTTTGTTTACTTGGGCGAGGGCCCACACTCGCACTCCTCTGAGCACACTCTGCGACAACTCGTTCGCTACTCGACAGATATGAACACGACCACTCGCCACCTGCCAATAGCGAGCGGCGGAGCGCACAATTTTTTTTTTGCTATTCATGTTAAAGCGGTGGTGGCTGAGTGGATATGACGTCCGACTTTCAATCCGGAGGTCGCGGGTTCAAATCCTGGCTCGTACCAATGAGTTTTTCGGAACTTATGTACGAAATATCATTTGATATTTACCACTAGCTTTTCGGTGAAGGAAAACATCGTGAGGAAACCTGCATACATCTGCGAAGAAATTCAAAGGTGTATGTGAAGTCCCCAATCCGCATTGGGCTAGCGTGGGGACTATAGCCCGAGCCCTCTCGCACATGAGAGGAGGCCTGTGCCCAGCAGTGGGACGTATATAGGCTGAATTATTATTATATCTATTCATGTTGACGCGCTGACGAATCTCTCGAAATTGAACTGACTCGTCAGGAAAACCAAAATGCGTGTAAACATCTACTCAGCTGCCCTACTCCCTCGGCCGAGTAGCAATTTGCTGTCTCGCCACTGTACTCGGTACATGTGATCAACGCATATGTGTCAGGTTCATATATTCCGTTACTAGTATGTGGTTTACGCTTCGGTAAAAAAACATTTTGATCAAATTGACTTTACGCTGATGCTAGCAGCGTCAGCATCAGCAATATCAGCATACACCTATCATTATCACCCACCTTATTCCAGTAGTATAAGTGTATAAAAAAATATGGGGCAGCAAGAGAGAGATGCTGTCCAGGAGATATAGTCAATTTGTCTTCAAGAACGAAAATTGTATGTTGTAGAGCAAACTGAATAAAAACACTAATCTTAAACCAAACCATCAGACACCAAATGTTTTGGGTAAATTTAGCTTACTTCCCACTAGCAAATAATATTTTATGAGAAGTTACAATAATTCCTGTATTTGTTTTTAAATGGACCGTCATAATTTTTCCCTTGAACTCTAGAACTTAAACTGATCTTTGACTTTAACAGTAAGCACGTATAGGTAATCCGCTTTATGCTTCAGAGCATCTTTAACCCTTTTAGCAAGTCCAACAGCAAGTTTCTTCAGCCTCATTAAGAATTTCCAACACCTCAATAACCAATTCTCGCTACAGTCTTAAAACAGGGCGCTTCCGAAACGCAATATACGAAAATACATAGTCCTCCTTTGACCTAAAGCTCTCTATCCAAACTTATCTCTGATGTAAAAGTCAGGAGCCTCAAGGGAAGTTTAACTTTACCCAATCTTGATAAGACTGCTTTTGGCTTGGAAGTAAATAGTGAAGTCTTACGATAGTTTCATTGAGAAGGTTCGATATCGCAGATGTGATCTGGGTAGCCCTTGTTTCCTTATTTTGGGCTGTGTTTAAAGGATGAGCGACATTCGGATAAGTTGACAGTGTGTGAGATTTGGAGGGAAATGGATTAACGATAGCATCTTGATGGCTAATGAAACTTCACCTTTGAATGGTTCGTTTCGACGGGTTATAACAAAGGCGGGTTTTACGAGTTTTGATCTTAAATTATTCGTATAGGCGAGAATAGAAACTATGAAATATAATTAAAATAGATAACAATAAGTAGTAGTTAAATCTGAGCTTTAAAAACTATTAAAAAACCCTCCTCCTAATTTCCTAAGGCGCATATGAAGGATATGGTGGAAATATTCGCTGTCAACGGGTAAGTTTCAAAGACAGTTAGTTTTTCCACTTTTTTTTGCTTTTCGTATTCGTATTTGTATTCGCGGGCTTGTTTTCCGCAACTCGACGTCGCAATTCGCGCCTATTTTGCGTGATGGTGGGTTGACGGCACTACTCCTGCCAACCCAACTCTACCAGGAAGCCTAGCAGACCCTTGATGTTGCCGACGACTTCTGGGAGAGACCCCGGAGAACCGAGATATTGTGCCCGGTATTCTGCCACCCCTGGGCATTCAAGAATGACGTGGGTGGTGTCTCCTCTTCCTCCATGCACGCTCTGCACAGGGGGCTATCTGTAACACGTAGGGTTAGTAGGTGTTTGTTTAGTGGGGCGGTGTTTTTTTTTTTTTTGCTTTATTTCTAAGCATTTGAAAACACAATTTTCATTTCATATTTGTTTCATAGTTCCCACCCTTCTCCTTTGATAGTCTCGTAATACATTGCAACCCCATTGCACACTCTTTGGGTTTAATTCTGCGGTAGTTCCTATGTCCTTTTCCAGTTTTCCACAACCACCCGTGAACCATCAAAATCAACAACAACAATGAGGAACAAACATTCAAACATGGAACAGGAACATTCAATTAAAGAAATAGTTACGCAAATCATTAATTCAAACATCGATGAAGGAAGTATAAAACATACAAACTTTCACAGAAATTATATAGGTCAATTGCGCTTTCAAAACTGCAAAAAACTGGCCAAGTGCGAGTCGGACTTGCGTTCCGAGAATTCCGCACATCACATAATTTAAACAAGAGCATGTCGGACCACGCTCAGTGTAGGGTTCCGTAGTTACTCTTCCGTCACAATAAGCTAAACTGGAGCTTAAAGTATAGTAAATTGTTAACCAAGGGATGAAACGGTACCTTTCACCCGAGTTAAACAAATAGGCAAATTTGCATAATCAGTACCTAATTAAAGTAAGTCTTTTTACTATGAAGGGAAAACTTTTTGCGATAACTCAAAAACAGCTAAACTGATCATGTCCGCTATAGTTTTCATTTAATGTCTTTCTTAAGCTCTACTTCCACGATTTTTTTCATATTTTTTGGACCTATGGTTCAAAAGGTAGAGGGGGGGACACATTTTTTTTTTCTTTCGGAGCGATTATCTCCGAATATATTCACTTTATCAAAAAATGTTTCTTGAAAACCCCTATTGGTTTTGAAAGACCTTTCCAACGATACCCCACACTCTAGGGTTGAAGCGAAAAAAAAATTTTACCCCCACTTTACGTGTAGGGGAGGTACCCTAAAAAAAATTAAATTTTTAGATTTTATTGTACGACTTTGTCGGCTTTATTGATTTATATATCCATGCCAAATTTCAGCTTTATAGCACTAACGACCACAGAGCAAAGCCTCGGACAGACAGACAGACAGACAGACAGACAGACAGACAGACAGACAGACGGACATGGCGAAACTATAAGGGTTCCGTTTTATGCCATTTGGCTACGGAACCCTAAAAAGTTTTTTCTTATGTCCGACTCATGCTTTACAGTAGATTTCATCGTCATGCCATCTATAGGTAAAAAACAATTTTCTGTTTTTAGCCGACTTCAAAAAAGGAGGAGGTTCTCAATTCGACTGATTTGTTTTTTTTTTTTCAACAATTTTACCCCAAAGATTTCAGATATAAGGGGGAAGTGGTAGTAGGGAAAGAGGAAGGGAAGTTTTGGCGCATTTTTTATAAAAAAACTTCTGAACTGTTTATCTTAAAATTATAGTACCTGGGCGACCGAGCTTTGCTCGGTTATAACTATAAAAATAAAAAAATAAAATTGAACATATAAAAAAAAAAAAGTTAGTCACTGGGCGAGATTCGAACCCGTAACACTCGTTTAGCAGTCCGCGTTATAACCCGCTAGACCAGACGGACAGTGGCCGGCAATTCGAAATTAGCGACCATATTCTGCGTCGAAAGAAAAACGCATGAAAACTCGAAAACACGCGTTTTCCCAAACATAAGACTAATCCAGATAGATTGTATATCCCCAAAAACCCCCATATACCAATTTTCAGCGAAATCGTTAGAGCCGTTTCCGAGATCACAGAAATATATATATATATATAAATATATATATATATATATATATATATATATATATATATATATATATATATATACAAGAATTGCTCGTTTAAAGGTATAAGATAAAAAAAATAGTACAATAAGCCCATCCGTTTGATATTGAATCCGACATAGTTCTACCTACCAAAAGTGGCCCCTGTATTTAAAATTCATTTATTTACGTTACATGAGGCTGAGAATGCGTGTGTACCAACGTGTCCTGATATGTTTACTAAATTTAAACTAAATTGGTCCAGTAATTTCGGAGCAAATAAGCTGTAACAGAAGACACAGACAGGCAGACGCAAACAGTGATCCTATAATGGTTCCGTTTTTCACTTTAGAGGTACGGAACCCTGAAAAAGCAGCAATGTCCCTATTTTACGCCATCGTTTCTGATCTACCCGACAAAAGTCTAAAAACATCAAACAACAAATCTAATTAATCATAATTTTCCTTATAAACAAAATAACAAGCTGAAAATGTTGCGACAAATTTGCTATTTTTATCGCAAATAATGTATTCAGCTCACATTTTCAACAAGAAGAGTTTAATTTAACACTTTATTGACAGTACGACTCCAATTACTTTCGAGATTTGTTTAGAAAGATTATCTTTTATTTGTTTACACGATATAACATAGATCATAGATTACCGCGAATAGATTTCGCATTATGAAATATAGGGCTCGTAAAATACATAAACTGCCTAAGCCTGCACCTAAATAACAAACGTCTCCTTTTGGCCCAGTGGTTGACTGGAGGCCATAAGGCATTTTCCCTCATGGCCTCCTCCATTTGTACTTAAAAAAAAACTGTTTATTTCCACAAACAATTACAAGGAAATATATACTTAGTACTAATCTCACATTTTAAAGATTATCTTGACTAAGGAACTGGGGATGCAACCCCTGTTTATATTAACAAATTGCAAAATTAAATGTTAGTGAGTCTTTTCACATTTAAATCAATCAGTGCTTTTTAACAATAGTTTTAGTATTATTTGGTTTATTAATTATGTTATTAATTACATCGGAGGGCAAGCTGTTCAGAGTTTTTGATATCTAAGAAGACCATAACCTATTACCGTACTCATTGTTATTTTTACATTAATAATTATAATTTTGTATGTGCAATCAAGTTTAAATAAAAGAATAGGTACACTCTCATGTTGTTTACTACCACTATAGACTATGTTAGGTCCTTATATTATTTAAAGACCTGTCTGGCATAGTGGGTAGTGACCCTGCATATGAAGCCGCTGGTACCGGGTTCAAAAATCGTTTCCTTACTTTCCTGTTAATTTTTCATTATATATCTGAGAACTTTTTCAACTTTTTGAAAACCCTACAACTTGCATATGTGTATTAAAGGCTCTATCTAGTGTAACTGATCCGTGTACGGTACATAAGCTCGCGATGTCATTCCATTCTGTCAAAGTTAATTTCGATTGCAATTAATATTTAATGTATAATTAACTTTAAAACTGGGTCACATGTTAATAAAGAAGCACATGTAGATTCGTTTTAATTTTAACCTCGTTAATTATGCCTAATAATTATTTTCAACTGATAATTTTACATTTAATGTGTTACACAGTACAATTGTATTGTATTGTAGTTCGGGCGATTTTTCCGCAACTCGACGACTGGCGCCTATTTTGCGTGACAAGGGGGGGTGGAGGGTTGGCTACTCTTGCCAGCCCAACTCCTCGAGGAATCCTATCAAACCTTTGATGTTGAGTAGGACCTCAGGGAGGTCTCTCGGGGATCCGAGATGTTTTGCCCTGTATGGGGCCACTCCGCTGCATTCCAGCACCACGTGAGAGGCTGTTTCTTCTGTCTCCATGCATCCTCGGCATAAGGGACTGTCTGTGACACCTGTTATGAAAAGATGTTTGTTAAATAGTCCATGACCTGTTATGACACTGGTTACCATACTCAGTCGGACCTTCCCTAGTTGAAGGAGCGCCCTTGTGAGCTTTCCGTTGATGCCAGGCATGGCTTCTTTTGCCTGTCTGCATCCAGTCTGATTCAGCCAGTGTTCTGTGTGTAGTTTCCCTGTACGTGCCAGCAGCATTGAGCGTACCTTGCTAAACGGTATCGGAAGAATCGGTTCCGGACCAATCGCCCCCGCACCCGATCCTTGCCTGGCAAGCTCGTCCGCAGCATCGTTACCCCGGGATCCACTGTGTCCCTTGATCCATTGTAAAGTGATCTTATTATTATTACGACATACCTCCATTAGTCGTTCGTGGCATTCGTGTATAAGTTTGGATGTAATTATATGGCTATTTAGAGCCATTAAGACTGCTCTACTGTCGGAGAGTATGCGGATGGAGGATCCTACTACCTTCCTTGCAATGATGGCAGCCGCCGCGTTTAAGATGCCCATGCACTCAGCTTGGAACACCGAGTTATGGGCTCCTAGCGGTGTGGTGATTGACATGTTCAGGTCTTCTGAGAAGGTTCCGGAGCCCGACCCGCTGTCTGTTTTGGACCCATCAGTGAAGATTCTCAGCTCCCGGAGATTGAGTCCTTCGTGGTTGTCGTCCTCATATAACTGTATTTTGTACCTTTTGTCAAAGATAGCTTGTTTGTGAATCCGATCCGTGCCCGACCTAAGCACTGGAAATTCGTCATATACCTTTTCCAGGCATGTTGTGTGGAGAGCTCCTATGCTGTTAGACCATATATTAAGGGTTCGCAACCTTACCGCTGAGAGACTGGCCTCTTGCTGTATGTGTAGGTGCAGCGGTGGAAGGTTTAACATGACCTCCATGGCTGCAGTCGGAGTGGACCTCGTGCAGCCAGTGGTGGCCGCGCATGCGAGCCTTTGGAGTCTTTGTAGCTTGTCTCGTACGTTGCCTATGTTTGTTCTTGGCCACCAAACCAGGGCACCGTAACAGAGTAGGGGGCGGATTATCGTCTTATAGAGCCAAAGGGTGATTTTCGGGTTCAGTCCCCACCTCTTACCAATCATCCTTCTGCACTGCCAAAAGACAGCTCCCGCCTTGTCTATACGTTTGTTGATGTGATTGTTCCAATTGAGTTTACTGTCGAGAGTTAGTCCTAAGTACTTAACTTCATCGGTCAGCTGCAGCTCGGTTTGGAAAAGTGTTGGTCTGGTAAAGTTGCCAAGCGCCCTTTTATTGGTGAACATTACCATTTCTGTTTTGGTGGGGTTAACTGATAGGTCAAATTCTCTGCACCAGCGTTCTACGATCCGGAGAGCTGACTGGGTGAGGTCGCATACTGTACTGGCAAATTTACCTGATATCAATATTGCCAGATCGTCAGCGTAGCCTATTGTGTAGAAGTGTTCCTCGTTCAGTTTGGTTATAAGGTTGTTAACTACTAGGTTCCACAGCAGAGGCGACAGGACTCCCCCTTGAGGACATCCTCTCACCGCTGCTACGGCCTGCGGTTGACCTGCATACCTTATAATCCTCTTGTTTAACATGTTCATGATCCACTTTGTTAGTCCGGGTTCCGCGCCATGGCTTTCCAAGGCATTCCCTATACTGGTAAAGTGGGTCTTGTCAAAAGCGCCCTCGATGTCAATGAAAGTGCCGAGGCACAGTTCTTTGTCGTGGATGGCTCTCTCAATGCGGCTTACAACCATGTGTAGGGCTGACTCTGTGGATTTACCTGAGCTGTACGCGTGCTGGTTGTTGTGCATCGGTATGTTCTTTAGCGTTCGATCCCTCAGATCCCTGTCGCACAGTTTTTCCAGAGTTTTCAGCAGGAATGATGTGAGACTGATGGGCCTGAAGGATTTAGCAGCCGTGTAGTCATTCTTACCTGGTTTTGGTATGAAAATCACGTTGACATCCCTCCATCTCCTGGGCACGTAACCCCAGGCTAGGCAGGCTACCATGATATCGGTTAGAGTTACAGTACAATATTTGGGATTGAGATATTTATTGCTACAATTTTAAATAATTTACTATTATAAATAAATGTGCTAAGTAGCATGAAATTTTTAACTAACAAAGCGGATTTTGTATAAATATTTTTTCCTTTATCTTCAATTCGCCACTAGTATTATAAATGCAAGAGTAACTTTATCTATCTGTTTGTATGTCTGTTCGTCTGTATATTACCTCATCACGCTTAAACCACTAAACAGATTTAGATGAAACTTTGTATGGCAATAATTTAAAGACCGGGGAAGGACATAGGGTGGTTTATAGTTATCAATCATCATCATCATTATTCCACGCAAACGAAGTCACAGGCAGACGCTAGTTATAATATGAATGTAAAATATGTATGTAGGTATGGGCATTGTGAATGTCATCTAGCTTTGTGTGGTAGGGCACAGCCAGTGGATGTCATTCCAGATCTAGAGCAGAGCCCAACTGGGGAAGTACCTCCACCTTACAGAAAACAGCAGCCAAATAACACTAGATCCTACTCATAGTGTTGTGTTCCTGCGGGTGAGTAAGGTTGCCAGAGCTCAACGAGGGGGGCGGGTTTAGGGTCGGCAACGCGCATGTAACTCCTCTGGAGTTGCAGGCGTACATAGGCTATGGAGACTGCATACCATCAGGCGGGCCGTATGCTTGTTTGCCACCGACGTAGTATTAAAAAAAAAAGTAGCATGTTTGGATTTCTCTAATTGAATTTCGTGTCAAATTTTTAGTAACGCAAAACGGCTAAACTTGTACCCCTAGTGTAAATTTATTCGATAGCGTAACGTGACGTACGTGTTTGCGTTAAGTCTCATTTTGTATGGGATTTTTGTATGAAATTTGGAAACAGCACGCCAAGCGGGACTTTTTGGAAACATAAAATCCCATACAAAATAAGATTTAACGCAAACGCGTTCGTCACGTTTCGCTATCGGATAAATTTACACTAGGGGTACTGTTTCAAATTTGGAAAAACAGATAACTTATAACATGGAGAAACATGAAACTTCTTTCTACTTCGGGAACCATTAACTTAAGGGTTTTGCTGACTAATCAGCATTGAATTAACGTTCGTATTTGGGTTTTAAGTTTTTTTTTGTATGAGCACAACATTTTATTAGTTGTTTTGTTAATATTTGTAATGTTAATATTGCTACCAAAAGACGCGTCGAAGAGTTCGAGTGGGGTATGTTGAGCTACTTGTATGCAAACGAATACCTACTCGAGAAAAATACTGGTAAATAATGATAACAATTTCAGCATTAGGATCTTATCCACATGGAATCCAGTTATAAGTAAATTTAAGCGAAAACCAATATCGTCGGTTAAAACCAAACGCGCGTGTGTTGTGCGTCGACCGAATGACATCTCTAGTGCACAAAACGTTCAAGTTGATAAACAAGACCAAGTGCGGGTAGTTCGAAACACTTTTGCAGCTAGATGTTAATGTCAACTTTAGCCAGTCTTCCTTCAAGACCAAGGGCACAATGCCGTCCTCGAAACGTCGGAGATAATTATAAAATTAAATTATTCACGATTAAGTCTCGTTTTCATAAAGAATAATAAAATATATGAATACCTACTTTCACAAAATATTTTCAATCAAGGGCACGTGCATAATCTATAATGTAAAGAAATCTTACGGTAATTTACTATACTTTACCTACCTATTTACCTATAGGTACATGCATGGTTTCAGTATCGAAGTTTAATCAAATCTGTCTCGTATTAGCCGTTTTCATCAAAACGTCAAAGCTGCTTCAGCCCGAGGCCATGCGGAGTTATACCCTGCTCGGCATCAGAGTTGGTTGTTGGTATATATAAAATATACTGCATATAATAACAAGTAAGTCTGGTGCTCATACTAGATTCAACATACAAACATACAATTCTTGCAAGACTTAAAGTTGCATACTAGTCACACTACACTTTCGAGCTCTTTTGATCTTAGAAGGAGATAACAGGGTCCCATAATTTTCATACATTTTTTTTTGAACATTCGGTTCCATTCCTGTCATACAAAGTCTATGAAAAATGGTAACGAAATGGAAATAAGAATCTTAGGACTTGATTCTGAGAGAGCAAAAGTGTAGTTTACAATATTAAATATAATGAACCACAATTCAAATGTATGGAAGTGCTTGAAACATTTTAAGTATCTACATTCATTGACAATAGTTCTACAAAATATTTTCTTATGACAACATTATGCATTAGAAATCTATTGCATCAAATTTCTATAGGAAAGTATCTACTGTATGTTATTTTAATACTTTTTTTTTAAATTCCATATTAATTTAAATTGTATTTTTTAGGGTTCCGTACCTAAAGGGTAAAACGGGACCCTATTACTAAGACTCCACTGTCCGTCCGTCCGTCCGCCTGTCACCAGGCTGTATCTCATGAACCGTGATAGCTAGACAGTTGAAATTTTCACAGATGATGTATTTCTGTTGCCGCTATAACATAATAATAATAATAATTCAGCCTATATACGTCCCACTGCTGGGCACAGGCCTCCTCTCATGTGCGAGAGGGCTCGGGCTATAGTCCCCACGCTAGCCCAATGCGGATTGGGGACTTCACATACACCTTTGAATTTCTTCGCAGATGTATGCAGGTTTCCTCACGATGTTTTCCTTCACCGAAAAGCTAGTGGTAAATATCAAATGATATTTCGTACATAAGTTCCGAAAAACTCATTGGTACGAGCCAGGATTTGAACCCGCGACCTCCGGATTGAAAGTCGGACGTCATATCCACTCGGCCACCACCGCTTAACAACAAATACTAAAAAGTACGGAACCCTTGGTGGGCGAATCCGACTCGCACTTGTCCCGTTTTTTATTTAATGCATGTTACTTATGTCCCGCAAAGTTTCTTGCCGGTCCCATATTGGGATACCCTCCTACAATTTAGGAGGGATTTAAATCTCTCGGGTTAGAGGTGTAGGGTTATCTGGCGTAGTTTTATTTGACATTCATAAATGCATTGTAATATGCCTAGTTGAAAAACAACCTATCTTTATCTTATTTTTCTCTGCTAACCTTTATATGTCTCTATTTAGCCGGTTTAGGTAGAGAATAAATACTATTAGGCATCATTTTTATTCTGACATTTGTAGTTTGTGCAATAAAGTAATAAACTTTTAGTTGCGGTTACGATTATTACAGCGGTATTATAACAATTAACATCGCGGTAAATACCACATTACTTTAGTTTATATTACTATGAGTACTAAGAATACTCATATAGATATGCATCAATAGGTGTTTCTGAAATATTAAAAAAAAAATCTCACTTTACGAAATTTCATAAGAAATTTGCTCTATTTTTTCACATTTTAGAACTTTTTCGTTGCGGGAACTTGCACATCTGTACATATACACACACAAAATAGAACATAAAATGACAGATGTGAATCGGTATTTATAATGCTGTATCTAGTGGTTAGTAGTAACCACTACTTAGACGTCTTACATTAGCTGAACTATAAACTTTGGACAGGAGTGGTTTAACGCAAATGTTAAATACCGGTACTAAGCTACTCTTGACTGGTAACTGGTGGATCTTATGTCTTTACGATAAGGTTTATGAATTGTCAGTTAAGCAAATTGTATATTGAAGTTTTACTCAATTTTATCCAAAAACAACCGCCGCAAAATGTTTTGCCGGCCGTGGTCACATATTTGCAAGGGCAGACCAAACTTTACCTCCAACCAAAATTTTAAAAGGTTAACATTTTAATCCGTAGCGGCAACATATTTAAAACACTTATACTTAAAACAACAACCCATTTCTACTATAAGAGTTACGGTTCGAAATCGAATGACTAGAAAACAATGTCAAATGGTTAAAGGGTTAAAGTTGTTTTTAGTTATAAAATAGGTATATCGTTACCTTGGAGGATTTAACAACTGGAGACGCCTTTATAAGCTTACCCCTCTGTCGAAAACCTCGGCCAATGGTTATATGATTGTATGAACTGGCGTTATTTATACATTTGACGTGCCTCTCCCCTGCAAAAATTGCGTCTCCAGTTGTTAAATTCTCCAAGATCGTTATATAATAATAATAATAATAACCCTAGGTTAGGTTTTTTATAATGTGTTTATATATATTTTGTATTGTTTTGTAAGTGTTTTTATATTTTACTTTTATATTCATATTATAAATAACCTAGCCTAAGACCAAAAATAAATAAAGGAAAAAATTATAATAATAATTGATTAAAAACCCGCGCGAGTGAAACTGAATCGATTTACGTTTATTTAACCTAAAATGTATACAATAAAAATATCAGTATTGACATATTTTTTATGTCAAGTCGTCGACTATTCCTTTTATTTGCGAAATTACGTCTTCCTTTAAAACAAAATTTTGCTCTGGCGACACAATCTGATTAACGCCCACCCCATTTTTTCTCTTTAACAATTCTAATTCACCGAATTCCACAGAAACTCTCAAACATCGTTACCAAAATGAGACTAAAGTACCCCTATTGACAAGTTTCCCGGGAAAGAAAACAATGTAGTCCTGGTCGGGCTATATTTTACACCATTGTCCTCTTGCCGGGGCAATTTTTCATGTAATTGCACTTCTCGACTTGGTAAGTTGTGAGTCTTTAGGCCAAGAACACACGTTGGGGTACGTCAACACGTTATGCGGCATAGATTTTCTTGGACGTTGGGGATTGAACTCATGATTAAAATACATAATTTAAGATAACAATTTTATTTTATTTCACTCCGCTCTTTTTTATAGATACTTTTTTGTAAAATCATTTCAAGCGTAGACAACCCTAGCGTTGTGTCTTTGTGCGCTGTTCGGCGAACGGCGCGGTGAAGGGCACTCCGTTGTATTTTTGGTATCAAAAGTGTAGGTATTTGCGTTTTCCTTGAGAGATAAGTATCTGTTCTATAGGTACTTATTTGTACAATCATTTCAAGCATAGACAACGCTAGCGTTGTGCTTTTGCGCGCAGTGCGGGGAGCAGCACGGTAAAGGTCACTCCATTTTATTTTTGTGTAGGTATCAGAACGGTAGGTATTTGCGTTTTCTTTGAGAGATAAGTATCTGTTCGGAAGAACTATTATATCAACTGTAGCTGGGGGCCTGCAACATTTTTTATACGCAGGGGATAAGAGATTTGGTAAGTCCCTGGGGGCCTGCAACATTTTTTATACGCAGGGGATAAACTGTCGTGAGTCATACTATCATTAAGCTAATTTTGAGTATTTGTGATTCAATGTTGATTTAATCTTCCACGATTTTTTTAGACCAAGTTCGGGTAGGTCACAAAACTCACGCAGCTAGAATATGTTGATGTCAACTTTAGCCAGTCTTCTCCGAGACCACGGGGACAACGCCGTCCTCGAATTGTCGGAGGTAATTTTTAAAACTTAACTTATTGTTTCCTACACGCGATTAAGTCATAAAATCATCGCACATTTTTTTTATATTCCTTCGGTGGCAAACAAACATACGGCCTGCCTTATGGTAAGCGACCACTATTGCGGTGCAGACGCCGTAAGAAACTACACACACATACACATTTTCACACATTGTAACGTTTTAACGTGGCGTTCTTGCGAAGACCGCGACCGACTCTCTGGGACCCTTTTTGGGTCACTGAGCTATATTAGTTAGTTTAGCGCATCATGGTTTCCAGTTAACGCCTTATGTCGCATGTCATGTTGAATGAGACAGAAACAATTGAATAGATCGTGCCGCTATTACGTCAAACAGAGACGCAAGCCCAAGTGTAAGGCTTGAGTGGACGCTCGAGTTGGCGTGCAGCGGGGCGGGGCGTCCGGTGTGCATGTTAAACAAATGTAAACTTATACGAGCGGCCTTAGTGCACGCTGCTCACATCACTTGTGAGCCCGTCGCCACGGTACACGCCCCGCCGAACGCTCCGCTTCGAGCGTCCACTCAGGCCTTACAGTCGCGTAGAGCTGTGTGCGTTGCGTTCGTGTGTACCGCTCCTAACCTAAGTCTTTATGCCGATGGAGTCATTGTTTGGCCGGGAATGGGTCTGTCGGTCGATGCCGGCTATAGGGAAAGTTACTTAATTGTAATGTTTGCAGTTGCAAAACATAGATTTGCTTGGGAAGTTTATGCACAGCCCCTATTCAAATGTAATGATGAACACTCGAGAATGAAGCTAAAGTTTTACCGGAGATACTGCGGAAATACTTTGACGTCAATATTTATAATTATTTTCACCTACAATGTTATGCATGATAGCTGAAGATCAATTTACCGCATATAATGTTTAAAACTGTTTTTTTGTGAAATCCTTGAGGTAGTAGACTATTGTAATAATTAGAAGCAAGTTATGTCCATGGATCGAGAACGTTTCAACTAGAATTATTTATATGTGTTATAGACCCTAGTTACTAAATTTTATAATGTTTAAATAGTAGATTGTTAACCAAGGGATGAAAGGCACTCTTTTCAGTCGACAGTTGACAGCAGTAAGACTGAAATGGTGCGTTTCACCCGAGTTAAACATTATATTTTTCATTTCGAATACGAGGTAAGAATAATACATATGTACTAAAGATATATGACTAAGTATAAACTTAAATATAAGTAGTGCTTCTTAAGGGTACTTTAAATTAACAATTTAGGTAAAAGTATCGTTATTTACGGAATGGGTATACTCCGTAGTACAGTCAGCATCAAAAGTAGCGGATCAAACAAGGTTTCAAAAGTTCTGTAACATCTTAACAAAAGTTGACGGTTCTATATGCAGAACAATTAAGACTGTAAAAAATATACTTTTGAAGGTGAATTTTAGAGATTTATCTATATTTGGAGAAGTTATCCGGGATATCAGATAATTTGGGCGCGTTGTTTCATCCGCTACTATTAATGCTGACTGTACAACAATGACTCACTTTTAGAGCATGAGAAATGAAAATACTATTGCAGCAGACATAGCACAAGAGCACCGCGACAATATCTTGCGAGCGAGATAGACTACCCATATTTAACTAATTGTATTAATTAGGGAGGGAGAGAGTCTATCTCGCGGGTGAGACACTGTCGCGGCGCTCGTGTGCTAAGCCTAGTACCTTGATAAACCGCGCCCTAACAACAACACATCGGAGTCTTTTATAAACAACTTAACCTCAATATTTTCGCAATCTTAACTTTAGATTTTATCATGCTTAGCCATTTGAAAAGCTTATTCTGTATAAATCGCTTTAAACGGTGAAACAATGAACGGGAAAAAATATCAAAAGCAGAAGGATCCGCACAATTGTTCATTCACTATGAAAGCAAACAACTTTTTATACCAGGCGGTACGAGAACTACCACAGCGGCCTTAAACAGCCTAGGCATTCCTTTTAATTATTTGTGATATATGATCAAAGAGGAAAGATGCTCGGACACCTGTTACGATACGTAAAATTTATAAAGAACATTACAGAAAGGAAGGTTTGAAGAAAAGAGGAAGTAGGGAAGACGAAGGAGCGCGTACCCGGATCAAGTAAAGGAAAACTCAACGCCGTGTCGTTTCAGACGGTTAAGAAGAAGGCAGAGGAACAATATACATGGAAATTTCTCTATTGAAAAGAGTTTAACTCTTAAATATACGTATCTATACATTATGTTGATGTACAAAAAATAACGAGTGCTGAAATTGTACAATGTACTATCAAGTTTTATAAGGTATTCTATTATTCCTTACTTTTAACCTTCCTTTGCATATTTTTTTAATAATTGTTATTTATTATTCTTCCTTGAGGTAACGTACTATACGTAAGGTCAATTGAGGTAAGTAATTAAGATGATAGACGTTGAATGGGCGCCATGAATAATGTATAATTATATTCCATTATCATCAAAGATAAGGAAATACGCTAAATTTGAACTAAATCAGAAAATAATATATTCCACAGAAAATGATTTTACATAGAGTGATACTAAAAGCATTTAAATTTAAAACTAATACTCATCGAGACAATTCTATCAACCCCAAACACAATTAGATTGCGTTGTTCTATCACAGAGTTCCCATGGCCACCTCCTGTCTCCATTATCAGATCAGCCAGACAGATTGCATTGTCACCCGACTTGAATAATGATGTATGCAAATTTTCAGCTTCATCAGAGATCGAGAAGTGGGTAAAATGTAACTTGAAATATTTAATTATAGACAGACAGAGAGACAATCGGGCAGGTGAAACTGAATCAAAACTTGTAAAAAATAAATTTGAACTATTAAACACAATCTAGTATCATAAAGTGGACCAGCTGTTTCAATCTGTAACCGTTTAAAGCAAAGGAAACAGAAAATAAGAACCGAGAGCACTAAGAGGTAATTTTCATTCCGTGGCGAAGTTGGGATTCCTTTACCCGTTAGAATGACGCAATTAACAGCGCAATAACGTTATTTGTTCATTAACATTCATTTTCCTTGTTATTATAATAATTTATGTTTCTATGAGAAATATTTAGTTTTGAAGCTGTCGGTTGTCTTTTGTTTTTAGGGTTCCGTACCTCAAAAGGAGAAAATGGAACCCTTATAGGATCATTTTGTCGTCCGTCTGCCTGTCTGTCTGTCAAGACTCTTAATCCCCAGAAAGCGAGAGGTATCGAGTTGAAATTAAAACCATGTACTCAGGTCTACAGTCCGTTAACCTTTTTGCTGCCACGTCAATGAAGTGTCATCAATGCCACGTCAAAAATTGCACGTTTACAAACCCGACCAAAACCACGACTTTATATAAAGTCGTGGCGTGTGGGGCACGAAATGAAACTTTATATCAAGACAATGGCGGCGAAAACGAAGCTGTGAAAAATCAAACTTCTTAGTTAACGTAAAAATAGATACGGCCATTTATGCCGCAAAAAAAAATTATATGTCGGCACTCTGAAGGGAATCAAAATTGATAGGGTACTCTTCGGTGACCATGAAATTTGGCATATCGTCTTATACTCAAAGTGCAGGGAAAAATCTAAAACTATACATTTTTTAATTATATTGTAAGGGTAACCCAATCTATTTGTAGATTTAATCAGTTTTTATAATATGAACCCTCGGTGGGCGAGTCCGACTCGCACTTGTCCGGTTTTTTCTTTGTGAAATGGTCGCAACATTTTTGGAATGTAACTTTTACCTGACTTCCCAACAAAATGGACCTCTCCATTTCATTTAATTAATAAAATAGGAGGTAAAGCAGACGATCGAAAGAACATATTAAAATTATTTGAAACGGGTTACTCGGGTACATGTAATGTTCTAGTCTCACGGGAGTTTTATAATTAAAAAGCACGCAAAAAGTTTGCAAATTGCTACATTGAGATTTTTGCCAACTAATTGAATGTATAATGTGTTTGACTCTAAAAATTCGTCTGTGTTTAATTAATACCTGACAGTAGAGAAGTCTGGCTAAGTAATGTGAGCACACAAATCCTATCACGAATGATAAGCCGTTATTCATGATCATAGCAACAAACATCTAAACATGACATCAATATAATAAAAATTAAAAATGATTACAATGTTTTTTTTCCGTTTTCATTCAGCTGAACTAATAATGATATTAATGGATTTGCATCGAGTTACGGCCTGATTCGAACTTTAATATACGTCAAAAGTTAGCTCTAGATACGATATGGATCGAATATGTTTGTCAGTGTCAAAAGTGACGTTTCTTCAAAAAAAATGATCCGATTAGAATGTTTGTGGTCATTTTGCGAATCCTGTTATTTTAATCCCATTGAATTGAATGTGTTGCGAAGATGTCTATAATCCGCGATATAATCCATTCAAATAGTTTTATTTCACGTAGTACCTAAACGGGCCGAATATAATTTTGTTGTAAATTCTTTGTTTTTAGAACTGTAAGCCAGATGATCAGCTTTTTATCATTTGTCACCATGTCTGTCACGTTCTAACAAGTATGTAAGTGCGAAAGTGACAGGCATAGTGACAGGTGATAAAATGGAACCAAGCTGCTACCGCTGGTTGTCAAATTTCTCATTCTGGGTGGAATAAATATGAAATAAAAACTTGCCCCGAAAAAATTTACGAATTTTTCCGTTGGGCTACGAAAAGACCTGAGTTTTCGTACGTCAGAGGATTTTTTTTAAGACATACGGTGAAATGACGCTAATATTGTACAGAATAGGAAACTATCTATTATCAAAATCTGACGAATGGGTCATAAACATTTTTTAGCAAACTCATTCGCGTCTTTTCTTTACAGGCGGGATAATTTTATTCACTTCAGCAGCTCGAACAAGGGTAATTTGCTGCTTAAAAACAGTGAGCAAAATCGCATTTTGCTCACTGAGTGAGACAAAATAACATTCAAGTGACCTTTATATTCGAATGTCATTTCAACGTGCGGGGCCTAATACAAGTTCGAAAAATTTGGATTCTGTTGTCTTTGTCCCTTTCACGTCATTAGCAAAAAAAGAGACAAAAAAGTTCACACGTAATTCAACGGTATATTGACGGTTAATAATAGACCCCCGAAATATTTAAACGAGCAATTTGGTATATGGGGGTTTTTGGGGGTATACAATCGATCTAGATTAGTCTTATGTTTGGGAAAACGCGTGTTTTCAAGTTTTCATGCGTTTTTCTTTCGACGCAGAATATGGTCGCTAATTTCGTGTTGCCGGCCACTGTTCGTCTGGCCCAGCGGGTTAAGACGCGGACTGCTAGAAAAACGAGTGTTACGAGTTCGAATCTCGCCCGGTGACTAACTTTTTTTTTTTATATATGTTCAAGTTTATATATATATTTTTTTTAATTTTTATTGTTTTAGACAAGTTTAATTTAGTAAAAAAATGTAGTTAAGATTATCATCTATACACCACCATATTACAATAAATAGTTATATCCGAGCAACGCTCGGTCGCCCAGGTACTAATTAATTAATGAAATAAAAGTTTAAAATTAAATAAAAACACCATATTTTACGTATTTTATTATACAATCAAAACAATGAACTTATATTAATTTACGCAATTGTTACGCAAAGTAAATAATTTTACTTTTAACGATCACTCCTATAGTCGACAAAAGTAGTATCCGCAATTCGGACCGTATCTTGCAATTTTTTTTTTAAGTTGTCGATTGAACTGTCAATGATGTTCGTTATTTCATTATTTTCGTATTATATTGAAATTACTTTCGTTTTGTTTTATTGCGGTAATTAAACTTAATTGTTAAAAACAATGAGTGAAATAGTGATGAAGACGGATTAAATTTTTTCAGGTTGTATTTTTACCGTCCAAATATGTTTTCACTTACGACGTGAAAATTTTTGTGTACTACACGAGATCAAAGTGATTTACCTTTGCTCTCTTGTACAAATAACTATTTCAGTACTTGAAACTTAAATAAGAAAAACGGGATATGTATGTACCAAAGTCGTCAACTTTAATTGTATTGCCCACAGAAGTGCCCTTTTTCTAAAATATGTTTGACCAGAAAACGAAATTAGAACTCATAAAATCAACCCTAACATTGTCACTTAAAATTGGCAACAATCGCTCCGGCAGGCAGTAATTAATAATGAGCCCTCGTAATGATGTGGGTAATCGTTCGCGGCGGAAGGGTGTTCAGTTCGTGGCTAAGGTTTAACAATTAATCGATTCCCGTTTGATTTTGATGCGAACCAGATTTTGGGTTTTATTGGGCCTAATTTATAATTTCCAACAGATTTAAGACAAGGACGATCTGGTTAAGATAGATTATGATGATGATGGATGATGGATGTTGCATTTTGTTTTAAAAGATTGTAGAAAAGAAAAAGTTCAAAGCCCAATACAAAAATACAAATACAAAATTTATTATTCAAAAAAACACGTAAATTATGATCAAAGGGATGGAGTCTCTCTGTAAGCAAAATAAATGCTTGTGTTGGGAGCCAATGACTAGTTTTTCGTACAGGTCTTTAGAAGGCATTTTAACGATTAATATCTTTCTAAAGGATGGAAAATAGTAAATTAATTACATACTAAATTATGGTATCAATAGCCAGGTACGTGTTTAATTTATAATTTGAGCTAAAAAAAATTACTTATATTGGTGGCATTTACTTTTTCGCTCCTTGAGAACCAAAAGTACTACACAAAATTTAAAACCATTCAACTGACGTTTTTTTTAAATATGTAAAGGTTGAATTTTGAAGCACAGAGGCTTTTCCCCACACCAACTGGTAAAGGCCCTCTTGATTGTTCAGAAACTAATGAGAAAGTTGCATTTAATCCACATGTGGGGCAAAGTAATCAAATGCAAATTTTGAGTTGTTTCCTTGATTTTGAATGATACATTTCCTAATACAATCATTTGGATTTTTTTTGGTATTTCACGGTTAGTATTTTCCTCGCGTTGGTGTGGTGAAAAATTTTGTGTTTCACTCGGAGGCAAAGTTTGTTTAACAGTCGTGCCTTGAAACCCTCTCAACGCTCAAGATTCCGCTTCTTGACCCACTCGCTACTCGCGTGGTTAAATTTTAAAATCTTTCGCTTGCTCGGGTATCAATATTAGCTCGAGCGGTGAAACAAGAATTTTGCCCCCTTGTAAAACAAATAACTATTGGACAGCAACACTGGTTTTCAAGGAGGTTGCACATAAAAAACCCAATTTTACAGAAATAAAAATGTTTAGTATATTCCCGCGCTAGGCTAGTACTTGCAATGCACTATTAAAAGACTACGTCTGCCTCTCGAGGCGAGCGGGTCGTTACGGAACTGAGTCAAGAGGCCGCTACATCGTTATGTCACATTACTAGTCTTCAGTGGATCATGACGTGAGGTTAGATCGTTTACAGCTATACCACACTCGACAATATGTCGTCATATGATAGTAGTTTGATTCATTGGTGGAGTTTTACCTTAATATGATAAAACTTTGTGATATCTTCATTTAGATTTTGGTGGCCAACTTTATATTTTATGTATGTTACTAATAATTTTAGTGATGATTATTTTTTGGGTCCATATTGGGTTGCATACAAGTTCAATTCATATCTCTGATACGCATAACAACTTGTTTCATAATTCATAATCATCATTGCGCATACAAATAAAAAGTCATATTACATTGTGTCATACATTTTTAGCCATAATATTTGTTGACATACATAGCAGTTGTCATATATCTTTTGTGCATACCTAACGAACCTAAGCTAACAATTAAAAATATGACAATAGTTATTATGCGACCATAGGGAGTTCCTTATTTTTTGTGATGCTTCAATGTAGCAGCAAATTAAATATAATAAATATATTTTTTTACTTTTAGCACAGACCATAGCAATTTTTTTTCAGTAGGTACTTGCACACAAAATTGTGGGGCTCACCAAAAAAATTGGTCGAAAGTTGCGTACCTAGGTATAATTTAAACGATGGAAGTTTGTTCAAATTGTCTAATTATGATGTTGTGCAATAAACAAACGCGTTTACTGCAAACATGAACAATATAACACCTCTAAACACGTTTAATTAAAAACTGAACAATGAAAAACACGAAACTATTACCATTCAGTATAACGACGGACGCGCGCACAAAGGCCAAACTTCGTCCGTTGAAAACGTTGCAATGGTTTGGACATCTCATTTAGTGAATAAAAGTGTATGAAATTAAGGAGTAAGTTATTCGTAACATTAAGTTAAACAATACATAAAAAATAGTTGCAGTAAATCGTATAAAATATAACAGATTGTGTTTTTAAAGGGAACAATCCCATTCCAAATGATATAAACATAGGTAAGTTAAAAAAAAAACTACATACATATTATAATGCAGTCGGTTTAATTCGTAAAATTTTGAGTTCTAAAACAAGACGATAAACAGATACGTGTTATTATATCGTTACAAATTAAAATGTTAGTTCACAAATATATTATAGTTATATTTGCGAGAGAAATATATATTTTTGTTTTGAAGAATAAAAAGTAACTAACAAAGTTAGGTGAAACGTCATTAAACTAAGATTTATATGATTATGTTATTTTTAAGGAAGCGGAACCCCGCTTCAATTTTGTTTTATTAGAACGAGATTTTCGCTTGCATTACAAGTTTGTAAAATAGCCTCAGATCGTTTCATTGCCAACCACGAAGTTCGCGCTTCCAACTCAAATTAAATATCAACAATTTTTATTAAAATGTATTAGCTTTTAAGTTTGTGAATGCTGTATATGACCGTTTAGAAATTAAAGCAACGTGCTCAAAACTTCATTTTGTTGACACTGCTCGAGCACAGACATCACAAAGACAGCTAGTCCTTTTGTATTGCGACGACCCTTTGTGGCTCGCTTTTATCTGAGCCCAATGAATGCTCTGTGGACAGAAAGTCTGTGTGAACAATTATCAGATTTTTTTCAGGGCACATACGAGTGACTTTGTAAATGGAGTAAATTGCGAAATCACAAATGTTTACTAAAATGTTAACAAGGTTATATTTAGAATCTTTAATGTGACTCCCACTTTATCAGAATTAATTTATACTCAAGTAAGAACCCTAAATAATAAATTATTATTATTATTTATTATAATAAGAACCCTAAAACATAAAAGTATCTAGTAAGTAGTAACAAAGTTCACTGTTTTCATGTCGAGTAAGCAGTCAATTATTTTCGGTGACTACACAG
This sequence comes from Cydia pomonella, assembly GCF_033807575.1. Lineage (NCBI taxonomy): Eukaryota > Metazoa > Arthropoda > Insecta > Lepidoptera > Tortricidae > Cydia > Cydia pomonella. Next base: position 5,388,257 of record NC_084709.1, on the reverse strand, counting down.
CTTTCTAAAGATTATGATGAAGCTGCCAAGTGCTCTTAGAAAAGTACTTTTAGTGCCAAAAGTAAAACAATGCTGAGCTGCTTATATTTTAGATGTCAAGCCATTATAATTAGTAAAAACAAAAAACTAAAGAAAAATATGATCAAAACCAAACATTGAACATACTAAACTCTTTAGAAGCCGCATTTGAACTTTAGGTCACAACTTGATTGACATCAGTTTCGGATCAATATCAAAACTATGAAAGGTAGAGGTAAGGAATGAAATCTCCATAGGCAGAACTGTTGCAAAAGTGTCCAGCTGTCAGCTATAAATAATAGTTCCAAAACTCTCCAGAGTAGCGCAATAGTAGCTAAGAACCTAGACGTTATTGACGGTGTAAAGTGCGCTGTCTATGATTTGAATTTTTTTAAATACTCTAGGTATTGTAGCGCCACATATTTAAGGTTTTTTTTGACGGACACTTTTTGGTACATGGAGATTTCATTCCTTACCTCTACCTTTCATAATCAAAACTATGAGTAAATAAATGGGGTCCTAGCGCGCACAAGTTTATTGCCGAAATCGCGAAGCATCTGGTTGACGTAACTGGTGACCAAAGAGCTGGCGGGTTCCTCGCACAACGTATCAGAATTGCTAATCTACAAAGAAGGAAATGCAGCCAGCATCCTTAGTACAATGCCTCAAGGGCCTACTTTAGATTTAAGCAAGTTTTAGTAATACCTCTGTATAGGTATATCCATCATGTATATTGTTATTGTAAATAAAATATTAAAGCAATAGATACGAATATACAGATATAGTTAATAATCCTTTACCATCGTATTTTTACGGAAACGTATGAACATACATTTCAGTCAGTTTCAGTACAAACAGTACTGAGATTGACTGAAGTAGCATGACAAATACAAACCCTTCCGAGAAAATACGATGGCAAAGCATTGTTCACTACAATTGTACCTCTAAGTTTCTAAGACATCTGAAAACCGTCGTTTCGTTTTTGTTTTACTTATAGATGAATTTTCACTGAATGCTTAAACTATTTCCCCATTAAATTTGGGATTTTTTATTGCTCTTAAAGATTTTTATTTTCCCCTGAAAAAGGGGGTGGACAAATAACTAATTCTTTAAAAGTCGCAATAATTCTAAGACCATACTAACTAAACCTAAAAGTAGTAGTAGTAGTAAACTCTTTATTGCACAAAAATACATATTAAAAGTAACATACCAATAGTAAGAAGTACAAAGGCGAATTTATCCCTTTGAGGGATCTCTTCCAGTTCACCTTTGAGTGATGAGAGGAGAGACTAAGAAGAGTGTGACAATGCAGCAAAACGTACAACAAGGTGCCGGATAGACAAAGGATATAAATACAGACATTACATAATATATGGGATAAACATGTATTAAGCAAAAAGAAAAGGGGAAAGTACACTAAAATTTGCTAATGTAAGAAATGCTATAGATAGATCAACCTCTCACGACTTCACGCGCGTAGCTGTTAAAACTTTCAACATTATTTTCACCCCGTGGGATTAAATTTCAAAAAATTCTCTCATAGTGGCTTTGCAAAATATGTAGAATATACATATGTATATTTTATATTCCAAATGAAGCTGAATTTTCATTTTCGTCTCGCTGACTCAAGCCTCAATTTTAATTACTTATGATCGCAATGTAAACTAAGTTTTCTAGTCCACATAATTATCTTTAATTACTCTAGAGGGCAAAACCTGGTTTACTGTCTAGATAAACACAGCTCTTTATTTTGTTAATAGTAGTTTACAAGGACTTTGCACATTAAGTAGACTCATTAGGCTGGCCTGGAAAAACTTTTATTCCTCAGGTCACCTAGATAAAAGGACTGGATTAACTTTGCAATTTAATTACAGCAACGGTTATTTTTAGATTTCTTTGATGAGGGTTTTAATTGAAATGAAAAGTATTTTGCATGAATTGCTTACTTTCCGTGTAGATACTCACCTCTAAAGAGGTCAACCCCATGTCACCTTTGTGAACATACTGGACATTACAATAAAAATAAGTTTTTGGCAAAAATTTCATTTTTGGTACAAGCTTTTATCGCTGACTGTACTTTTCTTTCCACAGGCAACTAATACTCATCGAGCAAATTCTAAAAACCCCAAACCCAATTAGGTTGCGTTGTTTTATCACAGAGTTCCTATGTCCACCTCTTGTCTCCATCATCAGATCAGCTCTATGGTACCATAATATTGCATTGTCACCCGACTTACATATGTATGCAAATTTTCAGCTCAATCGGAAACCGGGAAGTGGATCAAATTTAACTTGCAAGATTTGATTACAAACAGACAACGGTCAGGTGAAAGTAAATAAAAGCTTGTAATAATTAACGACTGGTTACCAATATTTTTGCAGCTCGGCTCCTGGAGTATATTTAAGTAGCCATTATAGGTTTTATGATGTCTTTTTAGAGAAAACTGCAAAACTTTGCTACGTACAAACACCCTGTCAATAAGATAATAAAATGAGACCTCGTCGAACAGGTTCTAGAGCCTCTTTAAATGACACGTTGATAGAGTCAGACCAAGATAAGTTGGTAGGGAGTTTGATAGCCCAGAAGATGCAAGTGTTAAGTAAACGTTATAATTTCACAGTAGATTGACGTTTAAAATAACCCGTGCACCGTCTGGGCTATCAAATTCGCTGCTATTATAGCTTGGCTTAATTCTAGTGCCATTTAAGACAATGAATTGTTAACATGTCCGAAATGTTATATTTCTTGTAATTTAAATGCACGTGATTATTATTTTTAACAAAAAAAACGTTCCGTACTTTTAGTATTTGTTGTCAGAGCGGCAAAAGAAATACATCATCTGTGAAAATTTCAACCGCTAGCTGTCACGGTTCATGAGTGTATCTCATGACCAGGGGTCGGACAAAAAGTGCGGATGACGTAAAAATGACGTAATCTTGCACACAGGATGATGTTTGAGTTTGTATTTAAACTTCCGTGTGACATGTAGTAACTAGTAACAAAGTAGTATTATTGAAGTAACAAAATAATCGTAAATAAATCCATGGAATTAATAATACATTTATGCATTTTTTATGAAATTACGGAAGTTTTCATTTTGTAGTTGCACCCAGGGTATGTTTGCTGCTATCATAAAATTTGTAAGGTTCATATTAAATTTACTTTGCCCTTTTTTTCTACGTTTCCGACATGTTTGGTTGTCTCCAAATGTCTTTTAAAATTGCTTACCTTCGTTGGTATATCTTGATTACAGCAAGAGCAGTATACGTGTTTGTCACGTACCTCCAAAAACGGAAAATTGCCACAATATTCGAGTAAAGATGACATTTTAGAGCGTTTTCTTATACATTAGTAAATATAAATTTTAGCTAAATATAATCGTGAAGATACAATAGCTAAACAATAACGAAGTCAATTTATTGTTCATCTGATTGACAATGTGTCAGTCAAAAACGTACTTACTCATTTCAAGTGGCGATATCGTTTAACAAAGAGGTTGATAAATGATAAGTGATAATTGTTTATGAAAATCAAAAATACTATTTGAAATCATCCTATGAGTGGTTTGACGTCATCCGCACTTTTTGTCCGACCCCTGCTCATGACAAACGGAAATCCTGGTGACAAACGGACATATCTATTTAAAGTTAATTGTTTTAATACCTTCTCTTATAATATCGGTAGCAAATTTTTTAGCACCTTATTTCTACCGTTTCTTGTATTTCAGTCTCAAGAACTGAAATAATTTACCTATCCCGTCAAAAAGGGAGCAGCGTAAGAATTAGCTTTAGTGATGTCTACTGGAAAGACGTGAACGAGTTCAGCACACTTTAAAATGTGTACGACCCAATCAATCCTACTGCCAAGGCCTTAGAAAATTCAATCAATTGTTTAACATACCGGTGAAAATCGAACGTACACTAACATCAGAATGATAATTGAATCATGTTATTCGTACTTGTCCGTACATGTATTGGCGCGAGTGAGATGCACGATAACTAAATAATATGATTCAAATACCATTCTGATTGCAGTGTACTTCTCGTGTAACGGCCCGCCGTTTTGCATGTCTAAGACACTTTTACTATTGGGTCGTGTTTAAGCTTCAACTTCCCCCTCTCGGGTGACGCTTCGTGCCTTCGGCCCTACGCGAAGTTCGGCCTTCGGCCTTCGCTAGTTTAACTAGAGAGAGAAATTGGGACGACATTTATATGGAAAAGCCGTCGTCCACTATCCTATAGAGGAGTCTTAGCATTTAAAGCGTTAATATATCTTGACAAGCCTCTGTTCACTAAAATACTCTCTATTTTTTGTATCTTTTTTTTTTATTGAAATAGGTTTGACAGACATTGGACATTATTCTTTAATGAAACATAAATCCCCACTTACGAAGAAAATAGAGGACTAATTAATTTGAAAAAATATAATCGTATACTTTCGTAAAAAATGTAATTTAGAATATCTAGTCGAAATATGGGGTTGTGCTGCCAAAACCAACTTAATAAGTTTACAAAGGTCACAAAACAAGTTAATAAAATCCTTATTCAAGTATAACTACCTTATGAATACCAAAACACTTTACAAAAAAACCAAACTATTCAATATAAAACAACTATACACTTATACTACTTGTATCTTAATTCAAAAAATCCTAACAAATAAAATACATACAAACATTACATTAACAAAACGAAATTTTAGACATTGCCTGAGAAATACAGACAAAATTAAATTATTTAAGCACAGAACAGGATACGGCAAAAGAAACATCATGTCCGAGGGAGCACAGATGTACAATAACTTACCTAGTGAAGTGAAAAATTGTAAGTCATTAAAAATGTTTAAAACCAAGTTGAAGAAATATATCAGTGATAATGTATATTAAGTATCATCGACTAGCTGGATGTGATTGTAAACCACGTATGAAATTGTTTATAGTTTAAGCTCATTGTAAGTGAACTTTTGTTCTTTATGAGTAATAAAAAATCTTTAAACCCAAAATGGAAATTATTTTTTTCCAGTTTAGTAAAAGTTTCAGTTATCAATTAGCAAAAAGTAAAACTGATTGATATCAGTGTTCTGACTAGACCCTGCAGGAAAATAATGGACGACGTCATGCAAGATGCAGTCAGCGGAAAAACAATTGAATCATGAATTCATCACTCTGTTGTGTTTAAATTAGCCTATAAAATGTAGGTAGATGTGAAGCTAATTAGGTAAGCATATTACCGGCATCGGTCTAAACTTGAACAATATTCGACATTACTTTCGGTGCATTCCACTCGTAATTATATCTGGTGTGTACATACGAGATATATGAATGAAATTAATACCTTCCAAAACAATATAAGACTTTCAAAGATCGAATGCGCTTCTAGCATTCAAAGTTACATAAGTGCAAGTGAGACTCACATGATCAGATAGATACCAATAATTATAATAATAAGCATATTTTTTTAATATACTGCATTCCGCATAACGCCATCTACTCAAGCTCGTAGCGTGCTGTCAAGGACGTAAAACAAACAACACTGGCCGTGTATATAAATTGATTGTGTGAGGATAACGAGTCAAAGTTTTGGTGAAACCAGTATTAAAGCGACCGCGAGAGGCATTCGAATTATTCGAATTTCAAACTTCTCATGATGATATGATAGTACTCTCAATTACTGGGCAACTGATGCCAAAATGAGATGTAATTAACATCAATTTGTAAGTTCGGTCGGTCTTCTGTCTATAATGACTTGGGTCTGTGACATAACGACTGAGGCGTCTCTAGAGGCCTCAACCTTAGGTCTAGACTCATTTAATGTAAGCAGCTTAGACTAATAGTCCTAAAGTTGAGGACTTAAAATACTACTCAGAGTATTTTCGGGATCACATTTATTGTGTACTATATAATAAATTGACTAATCATATTATTACTATAAATAATTTAATGGAATTTAAAAAATGCCTGTATGAGTTTTTAGGACAAACACTACCTATATGTACCTACTCTATAATGAAATATTACGAACATATTTTGAATTTAAATTATAATTACTATTATTATTATTATTTATTTATTTTTTATTCCGAAAAGGTAAGCATTTGACCACAATCTCACCTGATGGAAAGTGCCGATGTAGTCTAGGATGGAACATGCTTACCTAAAAGATGTCTATTCACTCTCGATTTAAAAAGGTCCAAGTTATAGTGGGCTGGGAATAGATTTGCAGGAAGTGAATTCCACTCCTTAGCCGTACGCATGATAAAGCTGGATGCGTAGCGTTTAGTGCGAATCAGTGGTAAAGTAACGACGTAAGGGTGAAACGCAAGTCCGCGTCTAGTCCCACGGTGGCAGAACGGAGATGGGGGGATAAGATTATGTAATCCCATCGCACACTCCCCGAAATGTATCCTGTGGAATACCGATAAACAGGCTACCTTTCTACGGTGTTCTAGGCTCTGCAGTCTAGCCTCTACCAATCTCGCATCCCCAATAAGCTTTCTAGCGCGTTTGTCTATAGAATCTAGGGTGGCTAGCTGATACTTGGCGGATCCATCCCAAAGGTGACTGCAATACTCCATACACGACCGGACTTGAGCTATGTAAAGCTGAAGAAGCTGCTCCGGTGTGAAGTACTGCTTGACCTTAGAAAGGACGCCTAATCGTCTAGCTGCAGATTTAGCCAGAGATTCAATATACGCCCCGAAGCTCAGGTTAGATGAGATACTTGTGCCAAGTAGCTGGAGATGGTTGGATATCGGTACGGATACATCCCGGAAAGTCAGAGTCAGGTCGAAAGGACTCCGTTTCGCAGAGAACAGACACGCCTGTGTTTTGGTAGCGTTGAATTTGACCAGGTTTGCGTCGCCCCAATCGGATACTACCTTAAGTGTCAAATTCAGACGGTCTACCATAGCCTGTCGATTAGATTGGACTTCCTCTTTTTTGGCCCGAGCATTGGAGAGATATCTGTCCACGACAGTGCTGTCATCGGCATACCCAAAAGTATCTGGAACTAGCATGTCGTTGATATGCAGCAGAAATAAGGTCGCGGACAGAACAGAACCCTGAGGAACACCGGCATTAATAGCCCATTGGTCAGATGTGTAGCCATCTAACACCACCCGGATGGAACGTTCACTCAGGAAATTCTCAATCCAGTTGCACAGGCCGGCTGGTATCCCATATGCTGGAAGCTTGCTCACCAAACTTGCATGCCAGACCCGGTCGAATGCTTTAGAGACATCGAGAGATACCGCAAGGGCTTCACCGTGCCTCTCAATTGCCTCGCTCCAAAGATGGGTAGCATGCACCAGAAGATCTCCAGTCGAACGATTATTACTGTCTTATTATTGTTATTTTTTTCATTTGATATCATATAACAATTAGTGCATGCTGAATATCAATATCACGATTTCTGGTTATTGTGAGCAAAATGGCAAAACATTGTGAAACACTAATTATGTAAGAGTTATAATTAAATACCTAAAAATAAATTAACTGTCATTATGATTTGATTTGAGCCTACACTCTTTTTGATTGCTTTTCTAAACTTTAGTCTCGCCCAAACTCTGTATGCAAATTGAAATGCCACTGGATGGACGCAAAAGACAATGTGTGCAGAGCTGTCACGTTTTGAATGGCGTTTTTCACGTGCTTTGTTCGAGTGAACGCGCTGTTTTTACTTCCAATTTTTTTTGCAGAATACTTTACAATAGAAGTAGCCAAAAATGAACAGGTCTGGTTTTTTACTCCATTACTTTTTTTAATGATTGAGCTGTTCGAACTGATGAATTATATCTTACTCAGCTTTTTTTAAACCCTCAATAAAACTAATAAAACAGGTTAAATTCCAGTGGTGGTAGTATTGGTAAACAACTCACGGTATTATGAGTAAAAATATCTTTCAGGCTAATAAATGACATGTCAGTATACTTCGTGTCATCCACAATAACCGCAGATTTGTCAGATATAACCTTTAAAAACTTAAAAAAAAACATTGGTCTTGTAAATCAAAAATAAGATTTTTCTTTAAAAACTTCAAAGAAAAAGAAAATAACTAAAAGAGTCAAGGCGCGCGTCTTCGTGAATGATACGATCTATAGGTGTGTTACTAAATCATTAAAAGCAACCTAACACAAAATGAAACTCCGGTAACGGTCTAAGAAGTGTAATCTTCTTACGGTAGATGTCTCTAGGGTCCCCTAGACCCATATGGTGGGAAAATTTGCTGGCTGTGATGTGGCTCAGATGGCAGAGCACTGGAGTATCGATCCAGTGGCCGTGAGTTCAGGTCTCACCCAAGGCAGTAATTTTTCCACTTTTAAATTTATTCTACGCTTAATAGCATCGTTCGCAGACGTTTCTACTTGTTACAAATTAATTTAAGATTAAAAATACATTTACTGTAAATACTTTGACTTGAGATGAAAGTGGATAACTGTCTCAAAACCGCTGTTCCATACAAACGTAGTCCCCGTATTTCCCCTTTGGATTTTAACATTATTGAAATCGATACCAACTTTACCGATAAACAGATTTGGCAATATCATAAAAACTTTATTTAAAACCAAGTGCTACTATGACATAATACGACAATTTAAATGACAGCGAACTTTTTAAATAGACAGATAAATAGATAGTATTTAATAATAAATAATAATATAATAATTCAGCCTATATACGTCCCACTGCTGGGCACAGGCCTCCTCTCATGAGCGAGAGGGCTCGGGCTATAGTCCCCACGCTAGCCCAATGCGGATTGGGGACTTCACATACACCTTTGAATTTCTTCGCAGATGTATGCAGGTTTCCTCACGATGTTTTCCTTCGCCGAAAAGCTAGTGGTCAATATCCAATGACATTTCGTACATAAGTTCCGAAAAACTCATTGGTACGAGCCAGGATTTGAACCCACGACCTCCGGATTGAAAGTCGGACGTCATATCCACTCGGTATATCGGATAGTATTTATTGGTAAAAAATAATATTTTACATGTCAAGTTAATTTCAAGTAGCAAAAAAAATGCATATAATGTAATATTATTGCTAAATCATATAATTTAAATACAGGCATTAATTTTATATTTAACAATTAGAATTTTTACATTAATTGATAAGCATCAGTAGTCTACATTTATTATTATGATGATGACAACTTAAATCTCATAAGCTACAACGCCACTCAAATTAAATATTTATATGCCTATGTATGTAACACTAACTACTTTTCGACAAATAAATGAATTGAATTTGAAATATTTTTACACAATTTGATGTATATCAACCACACCTATACCCCTTCGTATGATTATTTCCTATTTTAAATTATAATTAAGAACATTTAATAAATTGTATGCAATTAGTTTATTATCAATATAAATTGAGGGTTATTTTATGTTTTTCCTTTGACGAAGTTTTTTTAGAATGATTTTCTCATGAGAAGTCGACTTGTTGTCTTTTATTTTTATTTGCTTGTTAATTGTTAATAAAAGCACGAATTTGATTGATGCGATTTTTTCCTCCATCGTTTCATATGTCATTTTCGCACTCACATACAGAGAAAAAAAACGGTTTCCTTTTTAATATACCTAATATAAAAAAAGTCATTGGCGTTTAAGTAGATAATCCACTTATTGTTATATTCTATTAGATCAAAAGTGTTAGTACATATACATATTCGCGTTTATGCTAGGGGGTACCAATTTTATTTGATTTTTTTAACAGCTTTAGTGATATGCAAATCTGATAAAATGGTCGTTTGGTACCGATTTTCTGAAAAACAATCAAACATTTTTAAAACCGGGCAGAGCGATCAGTAATGGGTACAGTATTTTACAAAAAATATAATGGAAAGTATTATGAGGAAGGTTTGAAGCTTAACTGGTTAGGGCTTGAGGGGCTGGTGGTTGAGGGGACGGCAAAACATCATCATCATGGTGAAATTGGCCTATCAGATGTTGTGATTATTTTGCGGCTTTATTAGTGGAAATAGTTATATGTGTAGCTTACTTATCTTTTTTTAGAGTGATAATACCAGAATAAGAAACACTCAGTGTTTTTTGGTTCCGTAGCCAAATGGCAAAAAACGGAACCCTTATAGATTCGTCATATCCGTCTGTCTGTCCGTCCATCCAAATCCATACGTATGGGGTATCTATGGATAAATCTTCAAAAATTATATTGATGTTTCTAATATCATTTTTTTCTAAACTGAATAGTTTGCGAGAGACACTTCCAAAGTGGTAAAATGTGTGTCCCACCCTGTAACTTCTAAAATAACAGAATGATAAAACTAAAAAAAATATATGATATACATTTCCATGCAAACTTCCACCGGAAATTGGTTTGAATGAGATCTAGTAAGTAGTTTTTATTTAATACGTCATAAATGGTAAGGAACCGGAAAGGTCCGACTCGCACTTGGCCGCTTTTTATAGTATTTATAAAGATGCACACTAAGAATACCTAAAGATACCTAAAGGGGTAGTAAAATAAATGTAAACAATGTGTTTGTACATTTTCGGTTACTTGAAACATACGGTTAACCAAACAAACAGAAAACTGCCTGGATCTGTTCCTCATCGTTCTGGTTTCTAACCTATTTCATTTACACATGTAATGTTTTCGTCTACCTTCAAATGGCTAAATATTCGATTTTAGGTTCATTACTAGAGCGAAGTAATAGCAAACATTACAAAACTAAATTACTATTGATTAATCAAATCATCTCGATATATTCCGATTAGTAAAATAGCACGATTATAGCCGCTTCGTTATTACGTTGAGTAAGATATTTATATCGTTGTAAAACTTATGTAAGTTTTGGTACATGGAGTCAAATTAATTGACTTGAAGAAATTTCTTGCTCATTAAAATATCTAATTGTGCTGTGTTTACATTCTTTTAAATACCTAAAGATACAGACAATAGATAAAGAACATTAAGTAGCAGTAAAACCTACTTACTGAAATAGATGCCCCCAAGTTTATACTTCTAAGAAATTCTTCATGTCTTGTACAAAGTTTTTTCTGAAAATGAAAAAGATTATTTGTGCTTTAAATGAAGCAAAGAATACCCGTTTAGTTTTTTATTTAAGTTCTTTTATTTGAAGCTTACTGTTTACACAATATTTTTTTCACTTAGTCTTACCATTTTGAGCTAAATAACTTTGAGTTTAAATTCTTGGTAAACCTAAACTCAAATCGACAAAGGTATACGTTTTTCTTTTCAGGGTATTTGTTTGGAGCCCAAATAATTGTAAAAATGAAGATAAGTTTATTTTTCAAAGTAGGCATATTACAATGCGCTTATGAACGTCAATTTAGCTACTCCGGCTAAACCATTGCTCGAGAAGATTTAAATCCATCTTCAATTGGAAGAGGGTATTCCAATATGGGACCGGCAAGAAACTCGGCGGGACACATCTTTTCAAAACTTACCTCTTTACGTCTTACAATTACCACGCATTAAATAAAAGAAATACAATTTAAATGTATATTCAATTAACTACAATAAAAAAATCACAAACCGGTTGACATGAGACATAAATGGCCTCACGATTTATCAAGAACGAATGTTAAATTAAATACCTAATAGAAGCCAGGTATGAAGTATACATCAAACTTACAGGTATAGGGTTCACATTATAGTGTATTTTTACACACTAGCATCTTCCGAGCGTCGGCGTCTAGTCAGGGTTATGGAGAATGGCGTTGCTGCACAGTTGCGCCAACGCTGCGTCGAGTAGCAGCCATAGAATTGACTAGACGCCGACGCCCGGTGGACGCTAGAGTGGGGTGCCACTTAAGCTTAGCAGCTTAGCGGACGAGAGCTATTTGAAAAAAATAAATAAAGAGGTATCCCTTGTTATTGCTTAGTTGTTACAATAAATCAAATGCTGTCAAATCTTTTTTGGATTTGCCGAACGCCCTAAGTGCTTGAAGGGCAAGTTGTATAACAAATAAGTTATGTTATCTAAGCGTGTACCCGTTATTTACGTTTCGTAGTTCAACACTTAAGTGTCCAAGTTACATTTAATTAATAAACAAACACCCGAAGTTATATTTTTGAACCAATTTGCAGAGGCATTTAGGTCTTAATTGTGTTTATTAAGAAGTTTGCCGCATTGATTATTATCATTGCGTATTATTAAGGAATCAAAATGTTTGGCAAAAGACTTTGATTTGTAGTAATTGAACGTTATTCACGTTACGATTAATTGGCGATCGCATTTGGATTATTTATTTATTTAAACTTTATTGCAAAACTTAACCAAACGAGTACTTAAGGCATTCTCTACCAGTCACCAATTGGGCTAAACAGTAACAGTTTGGTGCAAGATTGTAGAGTGGATATATTTTAATTTATCAAGTACCGCGGAGGTGCTCATAAATATCTGAACACGCACTCTAGCGCGTTGACAATAGACGCGTGTTAAGATATTTGTGAGCACCTTGGCCGCTCCGATATATCTGATGGTGACTGTACATGGACGATGACATTTCCCGCAGCAATCCGCATGGCAAAGCAGCTGTAATTTTAATTAAATCTTTAAAAAACAACATTCATCTAATATTCGTGGTCCTTAAACTGTTATAATGCAATTTTATTTATTTTATGTTACTAAAAATGTGGACATTCACTTTGAGTCACGAGCGAGCGAACGAGTAGCTGTGGCGTCCATTATGCTCGAAATCATTTTTAATCACTCAAAGGCGTAAACATATCTTTTAACCCTTTGAACGCTTTATGTCATAAACACAAACATCACTCCGCCAAGCTCCAAGCTCCAAGCTCCCGGGCGCAAGGGAGCTAATGTAAACCTTACTCGAAAGTGTGAAGGTTACTTTGACAACGTCCGCCATGACACCTATAGGTGACCTTGGCGATGTTGGCACGACTAGTTACGACAACTTTAGGTGTTCTTGCGTTAAAAAAACAAAACCAATATCATAACAATGAAATTTATTTTGAAGTGTGTCATTTCACTTTAAATTTTTATACGTCTAAAAAAACATCTCTACTATAATTTAACTGAAACAAAACGTATTAACGTCAAAATATTCTCGTTTGGATTTGATATACAAATGCAATCATTGTAAACGTATTTATAGGCTACCCTAAATACATACATGTAGATACAGTGCTCGTTTGATATTTACCAGTCGCTTTTCGGTGAAGGAAAACATCGTGAGGAAACCGGACTAAATTCTAACAAGGCCTAGTTTACCCTCTGGGTTGGAAGGTCAGATGGCAGTCGCTTTCGTAAAAACTAGTGCCTACGCCAAATCTTGGGATTAGTTGTCAAGCGGACCCCAGGCTCCCATGAGCCGTGGCAAAATGCCGGGACAACGCGAGGAAGAAGAAGACAGTGCTGGTGGAACAGTCGTGGTGTGAAAGAAACAGATACATATTTTGGGAGAAACCTTACACAAATTGATCTAGTCCCACGGTTAGCTAAATATGGCTTATGTTGCAGATAAGAAACGAATATAATATGCAGTATGTATCTGAACGCAAGCAAACCTACTTAAACCCGTTAATGTTTAGGTCATACTGAGCTACTTTTACTACATATGGGTCTAACTCTGAAATTGCGAAAAAAAAAAACGTTGACGGGTTCGAGTAATTGCTTTATGTTCAGTAGGTAGTGTAAATTTATTCGATAGCGAGACGTGACGTACGCGTTTGCGTTAAGTCTCATTTGAATAAATAAATAAATAAACGTTTCCTAAACGTCCCGCTTGGCACACTGTTTCTAAATCCCATACAAAATAAGACTTAACGCAAACGCGTACATCACGTCACGCTGGCGAATAAATGTACACTAGGGGTTCAGATACATACATTTGCTAAAGATACGATATGGATTAGATTTTTTTTTACATATTTTATTTTAGATATATCTATCGTATCATAAAGTTTAAATCAGCCCGTACACTATACACTGATAAAGATGTAGTATATACCATTAAAAGATATTATTTTTCGTATATGCCATCTATATCAGTTTATAATTTACATACATACACAGTATGACATAAAAACAAATCAAAATATTTGACAAAATAATTGGGTTTGAACCCAAAGCTGGAAAATATTATAAATAGTTAATGGCCACATTTACGATGTTTAATTTGAAGGACCATTAACCATAAAGTTAACATATCGTGCCGGCAGTCGGAAACCAGTGTTTATTGGCACTAACATGGGAAAATCCAGTTTAACTAAATTGCTATTGCCTTAATAGCATGTTTTTCTTTACGGTTTAGCCGCTTAATCTACATATTTACGTAACTTTCGTTGTTGGTTTATTAACTTAACTACGTTTTTTACGTCCCGTTTAAAAATATTTAATATTTTTGTCACGAAACTAACTACGTGTGTTTGTTTCTTTAATACCATACTTTTATACTATTGTTTTATAGTATAATTAAGTGATAAACAAAATTACGTTTGGACAGTTATTTATTAAAAATAACAACCGCAGAACCCTGCAAATAATAATTCCCAAATGTAAAATAATCAACATTTGAGATCGAGCTATCGTAATATGTTCTATTAAATAAACGTTGTTTAATGAAATTTGGTTAAATAATAAGCTTAACAATACTTTTGTTTACAATAACCACAAAATCAAAAAAAAATCTAAATTAATTTTCGAAAAACTCACCGTCGTTAATAATCACTCCGTTCACAAAACAGCACAACACACTTAAACGCACTGCAAAAACTGTCACCGTTCTCGTTTCCGATCGTAGCGCCGAGCGGTCGTAGCACTCAGGCGGCCGGCGCGGTTCAACTGAGCGCGTAGCACGGCTACGCGGGTCTACGGCGCGCGCAGCTACGAAAACGGTAATTCAAAATACACGGAATTGGACTAAATGATGACACTTAACTCGATAAATGATTTAACTGGCTAATTTAACTGGTTACTGATGCTTGGTTAACTTTCCGTCTCACTTACTTACAAGACTATGGTGAACTATAACTTTAAGGAGGATTGTGAAATCGAAATGAATTCGAATTGTTCAGGTTTCAGCTTACAAAATAGATTGAATATAATAAATTAAAATTGTTACTTTGTTGAAACAGTTGAATCATAATTTTATATAAAAGATTACTTAAACATAAAGACTTAACTTTTAATAAATAAACTAATAAGCGCAGGTAAATAAATAAACTATTTAAAATTGTGTTCAGACATGTTATCTTTTTATAATAAAACAATATATTTTATGACAAATAATTAAATTCTTATAATGAATCCGACAGTTAAAAATACTTGAAAAACCATACACCAAAGACGGTTCATTTTAAAACTTTGATAATTTCACCAATGGTTTTTCCTAATGAGCCAAATTAGAACCTTAATGAATTAATTCAATCGTGCGTTAAATCCCAAGGAATCACAAATCTGAAAATCTGTTATGAAATAAAATAAAAGTTCTAGGCTCTATATCACACCCTTGTGGTATTCCACTAAGCCTTTTATAAAAAAATAGGTGAACGTTTCCATCTATAATAATTCTAACGATACCTATACAATATCCGCTACACGATCAGACAAACTACCAACGCACGTTTAATTAGAAGGTTTCGGGTACGGAACCCTAAAAACGCGGTAAAGGAAGATGTTAACACTAGTTAAACTAGTCAAAGGCCTTGCTAACATCACGCAAACACCTCCAAAACTCTAATTTGTTATCCAAAGGCCCCTGTGTTTTCTCTCGGAAAACTTCGAACATTGTCGGTTTGCTGCGTGAAGATCCAAGCCTATTCGAGTCATAAAACTCTAACTTAGTTTTTATTGATATCGTAATATCATACAGAGGCATATTTTGATTATTCAGTTCAATTATTTATTTGTATCGAATCTAGGGAGATCCATATAGTATTAATACAATACTTACAGCGAATCTTAAAATTAATTAAGGTTAGTGACAGAATTTATAAATAACTTACACACACACATGCCACAATAAGAAAACACAACAAGTATTATAATAGAATAAATAAAATAATCTACATTATTATAACAGGTTATGAATTTAATCTGTTATAATAATAATAATAAAATAATAATTATTATTATAGGACATTATTACACAAATCGACTAAGTCCCACAGTAAGCTCAATAAGGCTTGTGTTGAGGTTACTTAGACAACGATATATATAATATATAAATATTTATAAATACTTAAATACATAGAAAACACCCATGACTCAGGAACAAATATCCATTGCTCATCACACGAATAAATGCCCTTACCAGGATTTGAACCCGGGACCATCAGCTTCGTAGGCAGGGTCACTACCCACTAGGCCAAACCGGTCGTCGGTATAATAATGTTATGTTATGTTATGTTATCATATCAATACGTCGGAAAGGGACAAACGATTATTAGCGGCTTGTCAACTTTAGTAGACGTTTATGAATAAGGGGGTTAGTGCATAAATAGTCATTTCTTCAAACAGAAACCTCACTTTTGAGACTGACAGATCATATCCATTACAAATCCCGATCAAAATCCTAACCTGTTATTACAATCAGAATCATCATCATCATCATTTTAGCCTCCACTATCCCGGTCCTGGGCTAGTCTTGTCCAGAAGTGCCCCGCGATTTTTCCAATGGCATCCACGCAACGAGCAAGAGCAGCGAGATCCGAAAGCGGCCACCAATTCGTCAAAATTTTGGTCCATCGGCCATCACTCTGGCAGAATCAGAATACGCCTCACGAACAACTTAAATATCTCAAGCGGCTAGTAAAGAAGTTGCGAGTATTTTCTACAAAGTAGTTGAGCTTAGGGATAAAACTAGTTTATAATAATTATGCATTTTACTTACCTTGCATAACTAATACAAATCAACTTAATGCAGCCAAACCTTCAACCAGTCCGTAGCTGCCCAGAATAATTCTGACCAATCGCCTCAGCTAGAAATGACTGACCTATGTATAGGTGTAGTGAACAATCCTTTACCATCGTATTTTCGCGGAAACGTTCATATTTAAATAATGAAAAATATTATTTTGCTAATCCGCGAAAAGATGTTGTGCTAATCGATCAGTATTTCAGTGTCAGTAGTTTCAGTGTATTTTTGTTTTAATGTTAAAATTTCTCATGCTACTTCAATCAACCTCAGTACTTTTTGTACTGAGGCTGACTAAAATACCATAAAACATTCGTGATTCGGGATTATTGAGTACATCTGATCTTGCGATTTATGAGTGTACTCAAGAGTTTTCGCAACGTGACAATAAATAATAAAAAGTTTTGATTTGTACGCTTTAAATAGGCTTCTAAGAGAGCGTCTACAAAATACAAAATAATATCAATTTAATCTCATTTAGAGATATCACAGACGTGTGCCAACACGTCTGTGCATCACACTTGTAGGTACTCTTATATTGGTGTGAGTGAGATGCCCTGCAATTTTTTTAATGCAGAAACCAACATTTAATGTTTGAATAGCGTTGCTAGGCAAAAGGAGGAAAAAAATGACAAAAATTGAGAACTACAGGAGGTTAATGATATGAAAAAATTAAAGAGGGTTTGCAGTTTATTTGTGTTAAGGTAGACTAGATTTAATAGGTGAGCTTCAAGAGGATAAAATAATAGAAGAAACCTAGAATAAATATTTTAGAGTTTTGCTTGACAGGGGACCGATTCTGATTCACTTTATAGGGCGTCAGGAATTATGCAAAATTGTACCATATCTCTTTAAAATAAAGTTCAAAATCTGCCTTATAAACTTAACAATTGGTTATGGTTTTGTACCTACTGGTTTTTATCATTTGGAATCACCTTTTTGATGACTGCAGTCTGCAGCATTGCTGTCACAATTAGAATCGCGCTACCTTTTTTAACCTATATGAAACTGTATATATGTATATATGTGTATAATCTTTTATCTCAACTCTCCCGCTGACACACATACCCATATTTGATATTATAAGCGTTATAATTTCCTCATGCAAGAAATAACGCCACATCATACGTTTTCATCTAAAACGCGTGTAAATTAGAATCCTATCCCTCCGACATAAGATTTAATTTCTTCTGTAATATACACAAAGTATTCATGTCAGAAACTGTACAAAGACGTATATGTACATGAGTCGATGCCAATTCTGTTTTGTTCTGTTGTGTTTTGTTCTTGAGTAATTTCACCATGCATATCAGATGAGCCTAATGAGACATTCCTGATTAAATTATTTTTATATTTTATTAATATGTTATATATTAATTTATTAACCAGCAATTCTTGTATATATATATTTACCTTTATATTTGGGTGATCTCGGAAACAGCTCTGACGCTTTCGATTAAATTTGCTATATGGGAGGTTTGGGGGCAAAAACCGATCTAGGTAGGTGTTATCTCCGTGAAAACGCGCATTTTCGAGTTTTTATATCTAATTTCTCCCAGATATTCCTAATTACATTTCGGCATCACCAATCAGCGTAAGTAAATTGGATAAAAGGAAAGATTCACCGCTTCGGGCGATTCGGGATTTTTTTACAATTTCGTTTAATTTAATAATTTCTAGTATCGCTTCGCTACGCTCGTTAAAAAATAGTTTAATCAGCGTAAGTTACTAATGCTCGTCGAATCACGAGCGTGTATCAAAATAATATAGAAACCACATCCAATTGTTGAAGCAGAATCAGCCTACATGTAAGGAACTGTCATAGACGTAAATGTATAGTCTCAGCATCGATCAAGGTCATTGTTATCTTGCAAACTTCTGCCTAAAGGTCAAAGTTGAATTGTTTAACAGTGAGGGACGAGAAGTTTGGACATACATCTATATCAATAGCATATAGCCTGGGGTACACTAGGGGACAAATGCGCGGGACATTTTACTCTTACTCTTTAACTATAGCTAACCTGCACAATCATATTGATATAGATGATCATCACCAAGATGATCGTTAATGTCGTATTAAAACCATAACCAATTATTAAATCGAAAAACAAAATTTCCGTTGTCGCTGCACAGGAAATACTTGTTGATTGAAAGTAACCTTAAGAAGTACTATGTAAGTTTATACTTAGACATGTTTTTTTAATACTTATGTATTTTACTTTCTTCGTATTCGAAATCAAAAGTAGAGTATTTAACTCGGACGAAACGTACTATTTCAGTCTCGGACTATTGGCGCTCTCACTGTGTTCAAGCGCCAAACTACCGCGACAGAAATCAGTGCCTTTTATCTCTTCGTTGACAATCTACTGCTATGGGGGCTACAAACATATTAATAGTGAGATTAGTATTACATACTTTGTAGTATTTTCATTGAAACAAATAAATTAGGAAAGCAAAAGTATCAGAGCGGGTCTTGCACTTGACCAAGTTTATTTTTACTCCCATTCTCCCCCCTTGAAAGTTTGCAAAGTGTAATTCCATCGGTTCCTGGCGATCGTGGGGCCATTTCATCTGTTATTCCTAATGCTTACATTGTGTACAACCAATGACATTATATTGGACCCACCATTTAGGAAGACACACGTTTAATCTTGTCATCTAGGAAGAGGAGGGGCTGTAGCCTAGATCAACAATCCATCAAAAAATACTAATCGAAAATTAGAATACATTTCCAGAAGGAAACAAAAGATATACATAAAAACTTGCGACGAAAGATATCGCCGTCACGTATGTTTTTACTTTGTATCTCAATCACTTCGAAAATATACTTTAAAATGTTGCTCGTCAGATCCCTTGGCTATGTATTTATACTAAAATAATATTGATATAGTATGCAGGGTAACAACATACAACTGAAAGTAAATAAAAATTAGACATTTTTTATGTTTTTTCTATCGAGCCAACTTTTAACTTTTAAGATTTTAGAGTCTGCCCTCTCAAATACAGTCTTATTTCCATGTGATTTTTTTATGTCATTTGCCCTTGATGAATGCGTGTACAGGGTGGGCAAATAAGAAGTATACATTTTGTTTTTAAATTTTAACTGTATTAAGTTCAAAAATTATTAGGTATTGTTTTAAAAATATATTCTTCAGGGTTGGCAAATTCATGCAAAACATAATGTCTGACATATGTCCACCTCTAACAGCAGGCAAATGTAAGCCCTTATCATCCCAATGTTCAGCATCTATTCGCACATTTTTGGCATTATCTTAGTACATTTGTGTCGAATAGTCGGTTTTAACTGTTTAAATTTCATCAGCTCGTTAGCATAGACACGTAATTTTAGATAGCCCCACAGAAATAAGTCAAGAGCTACAAAATTTGGAGAATTTGGGTGCCAATCACTGTCACTTTTTTTCAAAATTAATCGAGCAAACAACGTGTTTTAAACAACAGAAACATTTGAGATAAAATTGCTTGCTGCTAGTGGTATACATTTGGCAGAAATTGTCTTCCGTATACAATTGCCAACCCTGAATAATATATTTATGAAAAAATATTTACTAAAATTTCCACTTAATGTAATTAAAATTTAAAAACAAAGTTTATCATTCTTATTTGTCCACCCTGTATATTATCTTTATCGCTCGGTCTGTGAAGGGCTTAAACAACTCTCATTGGACTTCGATCCCAGGCACAACACCCATCAGGAGAGAGTACTCTTACCGGCCGTTCTCTCACGAGACTATTCAAATGCTACGCGACCGGGATGCAGACCATGATCGCCTACTGGTATGCTACTCGTTTTCGAACACAGTGCTACGCAAATGAGACTATTTTTTATAACCTAACCTAACCTAAAAATCTAATTGCGCAGCAAAAAAAGGAAATTTGGCCGCAAAACTAAACGAAACAAAGTGACAAATATCATTCAAGGTACGAAATCAAGATACTACCATAAAGCTTTCATGGACTGCAAAAATAATCCATCAAATGTGGAAGCTAATTAATAGTCTATCAGCGAACAAAACGATAGAACGCTCAGCACCGGCAAAACTGGTCTCTGGAACAGCAACTACATCAGATGTAAAGGAAATGTGTGACATTTTTAATACTTATTTCTCCAATATCGGCTCGTCGTTAGCAGATGCAATTCCTAAAAACTACAGTCAAAATACAACATATACTTGTACTTCCAAAGCCAAACCCCTTTAAACTATTTAAATTTAAACCGGCTACTACTGATGAAATTTCAAAAATAATTGATAATCTTAATCTTAATACAAGCTCAGGACTAGATGGCCTAAATACGAAATCAATAAAATATCTTAAGAACCTAATAAAAGAAGATTTAACTAATTGCATAAATAGAAGTCTTAACGAAGGTGTCTTTCCTAATAGCTTAAAACTAGCTAAAGTGTCACCAATCTACAAATCTGGAACCCAATCTGATCCAAATAACTATCGCCCAATTTCAGTTCTCCCAGTAATTTCAAAAATATTTGAAAAGGTCTTATATAGTCGCATTAAAACATATTTGGACACTGTAAATTTCCTTTATGAAAAACAATATGGTTTTCAACCCCAATCAAACACACTTTCGGCAACAATTGATATAGTAACAAGAATAAAAGTTAACATAGACAATAAGCAAATAGCATTGGGCATCTTCATAGACTTAAAAAAAAGCATTTGACACCGTCAGTCACAGCCTGCTTATACAAAAACTACGAGCGTTAGGTATTGCTGGTACTGCATTAGATATACTTAAATCATACCTCACAAATCGACACCAAATAGTTAAAATTCAGAACTATCAAAGCGAGCTAAAAGCGATAACATGTGGCGTCCCTCAAGGCTCAATTTTAGGACCGTTACTGTTCCTTATTTACATTAATAACATAAACGAACTTGGCCTTAAAGGTGACATTACACTATATGCAGACGATACAAGCCTCTTTTATTTTGGAAACTCTATCAGCAGTGTTATAAATGATGCGCAAAATGATCTGGACCTATTAAAAACGTGGTTTCAATGTAACCTATTAACATCTCGAAAACGAACTATATAATTTTTGCAGCCAAAAATAAAAAAATACCGGAATTTCAACCTCTTAAAGAAAAATACTTAAAAACGATATACGAACTCAATTAAACTTCACTAGGAAGCACCATGTGCAAAGAATGAAATTACGTAATGCCAACGACTTAATTTTACGTCCATCGCGAACAAACTACGGGCGAAAAAGTATTTTATACGAAGGTGCTCAATTGTTTAACAAACTTCCTATAGTTATTAAAGAAACAAAATCAATGTCCCATTTTAAATCCTTGCTTAAAAATCACGTTTTAAAGAATTTCTAAATTAAAATATTGCTATATGCACCTAATACTTACTTGTATATACTTTCATAAATCGAACTTATCACTGCAGCCATAAAATATACAATTCAATAAACATAATTAAGATACAATGGCATAATAGTATGTATTTAAAATACATTTATAGACCTAAGTAACGCAACTTACCTATGTTATACTCAACTACGCTCAGTGTATGCATGCCACATCTAGTATTAACCTTTCTGTGTACCCAATTGTAAACTTGTTTCGCATAGATACTCGTGCGTTATCGCCGCCCGCTTTGCGGGCGGTCGGTTATTAATAAGTATTTTGTAAAACTACCTGTTTTAGTTAAGTTAAATGAAATATTTAAGTTATTTGTGCGCTCTAAACAAAATTTAATATACTGTTTTGTATTTATCTCGATAAGTGAATTGTAAATTCTTATGAGAATAAATGATCTTAAACCTAAATTTGGCCGCAAAACAGCATTCTGGTGTGCGAATACATTATTCTGCCGTGCAATGTTAGATTTTTTGAGGTGCAATTAATAATATTCCAATAAAATACTACTTACTGACCTCTCAAATTGATTTTTTCCCCAATCTCAATCCACGACTCTTCTGTTACATCTTTTCTCACATATTCTGGAAGCTTATAATTATATAAGCATGGATAATTTTCCACTTCTTGAACAAAATTAATATTTATAGTTGGTTCCGAGGCCATTTTGTTAATAATTCAACGCGTATACAAGAGTAGCATGCGACCAGCAAGACAGTCTCGTGCGATTGATATCAAACGCGTCGTCGACGTCGAAGTGAATATGTATGTGGGCTATTCACAAGCGACGCGTAGGAATCGTAGGATACGCGTACAAAGCACAAATCGCTTTAGAGTAGCTTCGTGAGAGAAGGACATTATTATACCTTTCTTTAAATCACAACTGCAGAACCGCCTGGACTTCTGGAGGTCTCAGTACACAGGTTGGACCGAAAAGCTCTGCAAACGGCGGTAAGAGCGAGTGCAAACAGAGCAGTTGTTTGCGTCGTATTAATTGATTTCATTAGCGCCGATGAGAGCAACTATTTGCACTGTTTTAATGGACTTCGATTTTAGTAAAACACGTAAATGGTTAAAATGGTGTGTAATTTTAAATTATATAATATACTTCGTCAGTTTCTATATACCTTAAAATTGTGTATGTAGATGAAGGTCAGTTTCATCATCTCTCGTGTCATGCTCGTCGATTACTAGAGTTGTGTGTCCTCACTTAAATACGTGCTTTTAGAAAATGACAGTCACGATGCCAGTCAACAAACGCGCGATCATATTCAGCCCCGAAATGCAGAAGTAAATGTCAAATGATAAAAAACCGCATCTAGTAAAAAGCGCCTACGTACAGATAACCCCCTACGCTACCTATAGGTAGTATACTACGCCTATATCCTACTACGTACAGGGAAAGAGAACAGGGGTAGGGTATAGTTTTCAACCCCAAAAAAACCCCGTAATGGAGAAAAGGGGGTAGAAAAGGGCATGTTAAGGGACATGTGGGATATTAATAGTCTAATACCGTTCGAGAAATGGGCCCCAGATGGCTAATCAGGAGACACCCATAACTACGGAAGCCTAAGATTCCGAAGTCGGCGAATGGTCGGCACCAGACGACAAACAAACTGATTGCGACGTGTCTCCTTAATTAGTCTGGGATCAGCGACACGCCATTTATAATTGCGGCCTGTCTCGCGCGCCGGCCGTAGAACATGACGATGAAAATTGTTCTAACTGAATATAATAGTTATTTACAATACAAAAGAGAAAAAGTAGGAAACTCGCAACGAGTGGTGATAAATCAAAACATACCGAAGAGAGTTCGTATATGTTTCGTACGTTTTACAGTACATTTATGGTGCTACTTTCCCATACTAGTGCGGGAATAAACACTTTCCATGCCTATGTCGAAAATATAAGGGGCCATATGCACTATAAAACGTTGTACAATACACGTGCGAATAGATAATTTACTACTCGTGTCGGTCGGGTCAGTCGTCTCGGTTTGCAAGTCGTGACTCGTGACTCCCTTCGGTCGTGTTTTAATTGATAGCCACTCGTTGCTAATTACTTACTTGCCGCACTTGTACCGTAAATTACTATTTATAAACTAAACTTACGGGCCAATTCGAACGTAATACACAGACATCAGAATGATATCTGAATGCTGTCATTTAGTTATCATGCGTCTCGCTCGTGCCTATACATGTATGGACAAGTACGAGAGAATAAATGTACGATCGAATTGGCCTCCGTAACTTCGATTGCATGGCGGCGGTTAGGCATACAAACCTAACTTAACGGCCCAATTCGATCTTTAAAATACGCTAAATACGATACGGCCTAGATACGATATGGAGCGTATATGCCAGTGCTAAAAGTGATGTTTCTTCAAATAAAAACGTCACTTTTGACACTGACAAATCCGATCCATGTCGTATCTAGACCTAATACTTGACGTATCTTAAAGTTCGAATCGGGCCGTAAGTCACATACATCATTTTTCCCAAAAACATTTTAAATTTGATTAAATTTCAATGGTGTACTACATTTTTTTTGTAATCCTTCTTTATTTTTTTTAACGTTTACGTACGTTTTTTTTCATAGACCCATTATCGCCACATTAAGAGCCCGGTAACGATTATAGAGCAAAAATGTAAAATTGATAGATTTAGTCGTTGAAATTGCATATCTTTTGTTACGTAATATTTAAATAACAGGTATTGGTTTCTATTAGCACGTCTTCTCCTTTTAATAATGAGGTCGCAAACGTGCGTCCCCGGTAATATGTGCGGAGAAGGGACAGTTTTCAAAAAATCATCAAAAATTATGGTGGTAAATTATACAAAATGATGTATAAGAACAGTTTTAGCAAATGTTGTAGATTGTTTAAGTGTCATAATTACTTTGAAATTAAATCGATTTTCAGAGAAATTGTCGCTTGTTTTGAAGTAATTTCTGGAGAAAATTGATTTCGTCTAACTTTCATTTACACTACTTCAAATTTATAATAACAAAAATGTAGTTTATTAATGTTGAAGTTTTACTATTTTTAGCAATTCAAACTTTACGAAATTTACAAATAAGATCGACGAAATCAGTGTTTTACGCGCGTTTACCTAAACGTCCATCAGAAAAAAAACATTACTAATTGAGTCTGATTTCAAAAAATAATTTATTAACATGAAAGATAACAAAACGTGCTAATATAAATCAGTACTTGTTGTTTCTCAGCGTTAACAAAAGTATACAATTTCATCAACTAAATCTTACAATTTGTCATTTTTCCGACTGAAATCGATAATGGCCTCTTAATAGCTACAATACATGGTTCTGTTTCACGATGTTCAATTAAATATTGGATAGGTATTTAACAAATAAATCGACTGCCAGATAAAACTTTATGCAATTTTTTGCACTTTTTACAGTTTAGCTAATTTGAAGATTGTGAATCGCCATCAATGACTTTATTCGTCAAATATGTGGCAAGTAGCTTATTTTGAACTTAAGTTGGACAATGTGAAACAGGCCCTAAGTGGTATATAAAGTGGTTCTGCAGAAAGTTTTATCTGTCAGTTAATTTATTTGTTAATTAGCTATCCAATACTTTACTAAGAGCCTGTTTCACAATGTACAAGTAAAGTCCTGAATAACCTACATGCCACTTATCTGATAAATAAAGTCATTTTGGCGTTTTTCAATCTTAACTGGTAGCTAAAGTGCTAAGTTTTGATGATTTTTTTATCTGGCAGTTAATTTATTTAGCTATCCAATACTTTCCTTGGACATTGTGAAACAGGCCCTTATAGTTAGGGCGGCGAATAGGGGAATTTTCGGTAATACTCGAGCGTGGCAGTTTAAGATATGAGAGATACCTTAGACCTAATAGAACAACCTTGTAAAGTGTTTAGCTCTATATGTAGTGACGAGCGCCTAGGATAGAAGATCAGATTAGTAAAAAAAAATCGATAGTCTGAAATACTCGAGCGCGTCAGATTAAGATATTGGGGGTTGATTTTAGTGTTTTAAGACTAAATTTAACTAATCTGACGATAAGTCCTTGATGCCGCCGAGTTATAGGGTCGCGAACTTGTAAAAAAAAACGTCAATCCGGCATTCTCGAGCGCGATTTTTTTTTTTTTTTGAAGAATATAATCTAAAACTTACTAAAAATACAAAATCTGCCGGTTTCCGCATGGCCGGAAGTGTGGAGGAGCCATTTCGTCTTCCGAAAAACGCGTTGCGGCATATAAGTCGCGAACGATACATTTTACAAAAAAAAAAGTTTAAATAAACAAAAAAGGTAATGTTATTTTACATAAAAAAGGTCTCTTTACATTTTTGTCCAAAGTTAAAACTTTTTGACTTGAAGCATCATAAAAACTCAAACTCCCGGTTTTTTTAGTATATCTCGAAAACTGAGGGTGTTAAAAAAATTGATAAGAAATAACGATGATTAAATTATGCGACTTTTATTATATCTCAATTTTTTTTTCTAAAGCTTCTCGACAATTTTCGTGGACTCGGAAAAAGTTACGCGTATCTGTATACAAAAGTATTATTAACATGTACAGTTTCATGTATATATTATTCAATAGCCTGTTGATCCTCAAATTGTTTTTTGGACGTACCGTAAGCAAAACGAAGTGAAGAATTGAAGCAAAAAGAGGAATTTGCCATAAACATGTAATACAGACTGAGCGCTTCGCGGAAATATATTTTTATATCAATTAATTTTTTTATACAATATAATAATAATTTAGCCTATATACGTCCCACTGCTGGGCACAGGCCTCCTCTCATGCGCGAGAGGGCTCGGGCTATAGTCCCCACGCTAGCCCAATGCGGATTGGGGACTTCACATACACCTTTGAATTTCTTCGCAGATGCATGCAGGTTTCCTCACGATGTTTTCCTTCACCGAAAAGCAAGTGGTAAATATCAAATGATATCTCGTACATAAGTTCCGAAAAACTCATTGGTACGAGCCAGGATTTGAACCCACGACCTCCGGATTGAAAGTCGGACGTCATATCCACTCGGCCACCACCGCTTACTTACCTTACCTTTTTATACAATAAATAATACAATTCGTACTACATTTCATCTACATTTACGTTGGTTGCATCTATCGCTTTATTGTCATTCTTAAAATCCCCGTTTTATCAAGGAGAAAGAAAGGAAAAAAAAGAAACCAAAAAACCTTTTTCGGTCAGATTAAGAGAACCCACCAACATTTTTGTCAGATTAAGAAAATATGCTTTCAGGATACCGAGATAAACCTCCCCTATGAAAATCTGACGCGCTCGAGTATTTCAAAAAAACTTTTTTTTTTTGCATTTTCAAAAATTCATCGTAACTTATCGTCACGCCGAAATCGTCAGTTTTTTTAAAGGGAGCTTCCTTGGGGCCTACTTAACACCCCTTCCGAAAATCTGACGCGCTCGAGCTTTTTTTTGCATTTTTGACTACTTTATATTCCTACCCCCACGACGCAAACCGGCAGATTAGTATACCGTTGTTATCAGAGGCACTTGGGGAATACGTAGTATGAATATCTGACGCGCTCGAGAATGCCCAAGTAACTGTTTTTTTTAACATTTTTGAAAAACCGTACACGCCAAACCCACCGCTAAAATGGTTTTTACCATACGAGCTTTTCTTTTCGAAATTATTTTATCTTTCGATTTTGATAGGTCTCGACGGCGCCGTTGAATTACGCCATTTAGCTACCTCGCCTCCCTAACTATTATACTCGTACTTTGTGAAATAGACCCTTAATATTGCAACTCAAAGAATACCTAGGTGGCAACAAAAAGTGAAACATCTGTGCATAATTCATCTACGTCGGTAGCTTGTAGCAATTATCATATTCTAAAACAATTCGATTTGAAAGTAAGATAATGGGAGTGTTCAGTTGCCGCTGTAATTAATTTAATTTAATTAAGCGTCGCTCGCTGGCAGTTTAATTGTGATTTTGGATGTTGTGTAGGAAACTGACAGGGAATTTGAGAGGAACAGTATTATTATTAAGACTTTCGATAATGGGCCTATTTCCTAATTGACAAAGAGGATAAGTTAGATATAGAAATACGTACTCAAACTAAACTCAGAAGTTTTTGAGTACGTATATTTGTATGTATTTGTACGTGTGTATTTGTGTGTGTAGAGCCCAAGCTTGGTCACTCACAGAGTTTCAGAAGTCCAAACTGAAGGTTTGCCAACGCGCTTTGGAGCGCAGCATTCTATTAGGTGTTAAATTAACTGATCGCATAAGAAACACCACGCCGTGCTCTAAAACCCGTATTGCTGACGTTGGCGAGAAAACCTCTAGGCTAAAATGGAACTGGGACTGTAACGTCTACCTCATGCATCTGGGAAGGTGGGCTAGCATATGGACGGGGCAGGCCCAGGCGGAGATGGCGGGATGACCTGGACAACTTCCTGAACAACCGGCCGGAGGAAACACCAAATCGGGAGTCACGGAAATAATCAAAGAGAGAGGCCTTTGCCCAGCAGTGGGACACTCAAACGGCTATTTAATAATAAATATATATTTGTATACACTTTGGGTTGAAACTCTGGGTCCATAGGGTTCCTAGCGCGCACAAGTTTTTTGCAGAAATCGCGAAGCGTCTGGTTGACGTAACTGGGGACCGAAGATCTGGCGGCTCCCTCGCACAGCGTATCAGCATTGTGATACAACGCCTATAGTAATACCTTATGTATATATTTATTATGTAAATAAAGAGTCTTTGGTTATTATAACAGGACAAATGTGAAGGGTTTAAATGTGTCTCCAAAATTGTGTCCGGAGAATGATTAATTGATTGGTCATTAATCATCTGGGTTCATTTATTTTAGCTAGTAAAAGTTAATAAACAGGTGTAGGTATACTCGTATTAAAAAATACTCCACTATCAGAAATACTTCCTATTTTCAAATTCCTTTGGTCAATTTAATCTAGATATGTTATTTGTGAACAGCAAAAAAAATAAGCGCCAAATCGGTGGTTCAAATTGTTAAAGGTTGTTTCAAACAAATAAACTGTATAAGACAAGTATACTTATATATTTGAATCACTTGAATTTACGAAGTAATAGAATTACTTGAACTTTTGTGAGATTGACTTTGGTGTTCTCAAAGAAATATAGCTTTTAAGGATAACCCTTAGTGTTTTGTCAGGTTCATAGGCATGATGTATGCTTATCACGTTCGTGTCTTTCCTGTAGACATCGCAAAGTTAAGAGAATCAAAAGAAATATTGATATTTTTTTGATGGTCCCAGTCTCCCTCGGAATACCGAGTACACAACTTAAGGTCGCATTAAGGTCGTGTATTCATATTTTTGCCAGTTTGTCCATGTCAATATTTAATAGCTGGTTTGTACCTCTACTCTCGCGTCTCGCCTATCAATCGGCGTTGTAATCAATCAGTAAAAATATCATACCTTTATACATATTTCTAATATTATAGGGCAATTTTACCCAAATGAACCTAGTCCCACGGTCAGCTCAGTAAGATTTTTATGGCGATACCTGAGAAATAAAATTACAAGAAGCGGGCTTTAATAATATTATTCGACAGCCTCGTGGTATTAAAATAATGTAATACTGTAATATATTGTGTTTAGAGTACGAACTAAAAGTCAACATTTCAAAGTCAAAGTCTGTGTATACCTTAAGCTTGTTTTGGACCGTTCGCTCGGACATTTATAAATTTAGTTTGGACCAACGATACAACTAAGTTTTAGATGCGTCGCTACCTCATTTACATCGAATATATAGTAAAATACCTTAAATTTTTGACCTACTTATATCTATTACATTCATACAAATAGAAATTTTGATGGATTAATATAGGATATTATCCATTTTATACTAGCCTAATTTAATGTCTTACTGCGGGGCAAAAGCCTTCCCTCGTTTCTCCACTTAACCCTGTCGTTTGTACTTTCCCAGCAGTTCGGATAAAATGTGTCCAAATCTTCCATTTTCTGCCTGCACTATCTATGGTGTTCCGTGGGTCCCGCTCGGTATCCTTTTTTGGCCCAACTTTCGAGGTACACGCGGCAATACATGTCCAGCCCATCCTATACTTATCAATTTCCCAAATTCTTCTCAAATTCGGGAGACGGTTATACACTGTATAGTACAGCCAACATAAAATGCTAGTCTCTGATGCAAATTATTTTTTCCGTTCCTCCAATGTTAATGTTTAATTCGGTACAGCAGTACCTACTTGTACAGTCAGCATCAAAAGTAACGGATCAGACTACACATCAAGCTTAATAATGACTGTGACAGATACTCTGAACGCGAAATGTACAGATAATATCATCATCATAAATTTAAGAGATGCGTTCTTGTCGGTGAAGCAATCTCCAGTCATACCTTTCTTTGGCCTCTTCCTTGATACAGATAATAATATACCTCTATTTGGAAAACAATTCGAGTATCTACTTTTGAAGCGTCGTTTCATCCTCTATTTATATCATGCTGACTGTAATTGTTCACCTACATACATCTATAATAGTACTATTAAACGAGCAATCCTTGTATATTTATATTATTTATATATTTCGGGAATCTTGGACAACTCTAACGATTACGAAGAAATAAAGGGTTTTCGGAGGCCAAAAATCGAGCTAGCTAGGTCTTATCTCTCTGGGAACGCGCATTATTGAGTTTTTATACGTTTTCCGAGCAAATCTTGGTCTCCCAGATATTGGCACTAGTATGAGACCTAAAAACTTCTGTATAATTTAAACTTTGAATATTTTACATTTATCGTGAAATGTTGTATTTATCATGGTAAAATAAATTAACGAATCTACGAAACTATAAAACAAATACGTCTTACTGCAGCCAGAACCATTTTATTTGTATTTACGTCTGAAAATCCTCTTCAAATAAAGAAGTTTTTTTTTAGATTATAGCGAGTATTTTAATATCACAGATATTTTTTTTATATTTTATAGCATACTCTCTGAATCCCAATGCCCAAAAAGCCTACCAGTGTTAATGATTATAATTAAACATCGACTCAAGTGTGTTATCTTCTATGAAAAGTATTCCTTTGTTAGGTATCTATTTGCAAACCTGTAAATCTGACATTTA
The DNA here is from genome assembly GCF_033807575.1 of Cydia pomonella. Lineage (NCBI taxonomy): Eukaryota > Metazoa > Arthropoda > Insecta > Lepidoptera > Tortricidae > Cydia > Cydia pomonella. Next base: position 5,356,850 of record NC_084709.1, on the reverse strand, counting down.
ACTCTAGTCATTTATATTTTTTTTTTAATACTACGTCGGTGGCAAACAAGCATACGGCTCGCCTGATGGTAAGCAGTCTCCGTAGCTTGTACGCCTGCAACTCCATGTGTAGTTAATAATCAAAATGCAACGCATAATAATTCAGTTCATTCCATTGTAAAAGCGATTACAATGTGTTTGTATCTATGTGCTATCAGTATAATAATAATCTTTAACCAAACCTGTATAGCCATTTTTAGTGTTCCGTAGCCAAATGGCAAAAAACCCTTATGAATTCGTCATGTAGGTATGTCTGTCTGTCCATCCGTATGTCACAGCCACATTTTTTCCGAAACTAGAAGAACTATACTGCTGAAACTTGGTAAGTAGATGTATTCTGTGAACCGCATTAAGATTTTCACACAAAAATAGAAAAAAAAAAACAATAATTTCGGGGGTTCCCCATACTTAGAACTGAAACTCAATTTTTTTTCATCAAACCCATACCGTGTATCTATACAGGGTGATTCATGAGACGTGAGCTGGACTAAGCCTACACAATCAGTAAATGTTAATGAATCGTTCACCATCATATTTAAGTAAAACAATCACGCTTTTTATCTGTTATTTAACTTTTTCTTAACGACAAATTGGATTATCTACAATCATGGACACCCTACAACACTTAATTAACAAAGATAAAACCTCTTTAACCGTTATGACAGCACTTTGATTATGAAGAAAATAAAATGTCACACTTGAGTGAGATACGATTTTATAAAAGTAACCAGACTCCGATGACATTCAATTTGTCACTTATTATGGATAAAACAAAGAGGGTGACCATAAATATCGTAAATAAAATAAAACTCTTTTTTTGAACAGTAAAAATTAAATTAACGTTAATCTCACAAATACTGGCACGAAACAGTTGCTGATAATTTACCGAATATGCAGGCTTGATCCTGCTCACGTCTCCTGAATCATCCTGTAGATAGGTCTTCAAAAATGATATTAAGGTTTCTAATATTATTTTTTTCTGAGCTGAATAGTTTACGCGAGAGACACTTCCAAAGTAGTAAAATGTGACTTCTAAAATAAGAGAATGGTAAAACAAAAAAAATGATATACATTACCATGCAAGGTTCCACCGAAATTTGGTTTGAACGATATCTAGTAAGCAGTTTTTTTTGATACGCCATAAATGGGACGGAACCCTTCATGGGCGATTCCGACTCGCACTTGGCCGCTTTTTGTGTCTCAATCAGCTAAATCAATCATTAAAAAACACATTGCTGCATCAACATGAGTATTTTTGTTCACAGAGTCACGGGTGTTCTACGCATTGAGTTATTAGGTCTTACTATAAAGAAGCCATACCAAACGCAGGTCATTGCGAATTTTATGTACTTTGTATTCAATTTTATTTGACCCAGCTGCACCTAGTTATCTCAGGTCTAAATTTGAATTTATAACAACCCGTCCTGGTTATGTTCTTCGTGCTTCTCGAACTCTGAAGCTGGCTGTCCTCCCTCATCGGACTGGATTCTTGTCCAACTCATTCACTTGCCAAGCAATACGTCTGTGGAATGCTCTCCCCCTGCCTATCAGACAAGCTCAGAGCAAGCTTTCATTCAAAAGCAAGTTGCGTAAGCACTTATTTGAAAACATTCGTGACTAAATGTCTGCGTGATATCTCACACTAATAGGTACATTATTATTATATATATGTATGTTTATTTATATATATTGAATATGTATATGTGTAGGTATATTTAAAATATATATTTGTGTAAGTATAGTATCATAGTAGTCTCGACTTGTGTCTATTTCCATATCAACTCTTTACAATCCTGCACCAAACTAACTATTTCTGTTTAGCCCAATGGTTGACTGGTAGAGAATGCCTCAAGGCGTTAAGTCCGCCATTTGTACTCTTTTTGTAAATTTTTGCAATAAAGTTTAAACAAACAAACAAACAATGAAATGATCGCAATCGCAACCTGTACCACGCGACCACAATGTCGTAAACGCCGTAAAATTTTATGGCGCTTACGCGTTTAGGTCCACGCTCCGCTTATATGGTTTGTTGTCAAAACAACAACAACTCATGGTGAAAAATACTGATTCCCGGTTCTATACGTACCTAGTAATAATATTTCAATGGTTCTACGTATGTATTTAGGTATCTTTGTCTACCTAAGCACAAGCATTATTTTATGTTTTATTGTTTAGCAATGTGTCATTTTGATATAATCTGGAAAGATGGTCTCAATGATTGGCGCGCATCTCACGCACAGCTTTCACTTCATTTCGCATGCACCAATCAGCGTGAGTGATCTTCAATGTCGTAACAAAAAAGATCAAAACCATTACATGTTGTAAAATCTGAATCGAGCTTCTGGTCGAACGGTGTAAAAAAATATCCTTTAACCAGTTTAACCCCAATCTTCTTTAAAAAAAAAGACAACAAACTTAAAAACACTATCCTAAACGGTTCACTGGAAATGGTCTATCCGGTCCATAAAATAAATAACCTACCAAGAGGTAATCTTGGTCAGCTCGAAGGCGAACTAAAAGCACATACCGGTTCCTAGCTCACAAATACCGGTACCTAACGTACAAATACCGGAGTTTAGGTATCTAAAGTGTAGGAATACCGGGCTGAGACGGAAGTGAGGTGAGCGTCACGTCGTCGCCACTACCGGCCGCGTATTACCGAACCCTACTCACTAATGTGCCTTCAGAAAGTTACCAAAATGCGAAATTTCCACATGGAAAATTTCAGAAACATGTCTTGTGTTGTGTTAATTTTACAAAATGAATATTTCCTTTGTTCTCTGTAAATTAATCCTGAAATTTCCAAGAACTTTTCCATCTTTTTGGAACTTTCCGCAATTCGCGCTTCTGTATTGAACTAACCACGAGGCCTTGTATATCTTTATAGTTTATTTAGACTCCCGTCCATGAGAGATGAATTAATAATACATTTGTTTTTTACAATTTCAAATCTTGCAATGCACTTGTTATAAAGTATTCAATTTAGTTGAAATCTGCCCTTGCACTTTGTTTTAAAACAACGTAACCTCGATTAGTACCAGATGACTTTAAAGAAAAGTACAGTCCGCTATTAAAACTTTTATCAAAAATTAAATTATTAACAAAGAAAAATTACAAAGACTGATCAGGCAGAAAGACTTAGATGAGCCATTTTGGTCAATAAACCCAAAAAAAATATCTTAATACACATACAGTCTACATTTTGAGATAACTTAACTTTTTTTAATACCACGTCGGTGGCAAACAAGCATACGGCCCGCCTGATGGTAAGCAGTCACCGTAGCCTATGGACGCCTGCAACTCCAAAGGTGTTACAAGTGCGTTGCCGACCCTTTAAAAACCTTACACTCCTTTTTTGAAGAACCCCATACTGTATAACCTCGGGAAAACCAACTACCTACTGTACCGTCACGGGTGAGAGTTTGTAAAATATATCCTCCTCAGAATCAGCACGCTCTCAACTGTACTTCAAATACGCGACATCCGCTATCTCGCTCTGTTTTAGCACGTGCCTCCGGAGCAACCCCTACTTGTATTCTAAAATGACGCAAGTCCACATAAACACATACAAACTTACGCTTTTTATAAATCCACGTTGGAGAGCACAGTCAAACTTTTGTTAAGAAAACTCACTCAAGGATTCATAGTAAAGTAAATTTATGCCTCAGTGAGAGACCTAATTAGTTGATAATTATAAACTGGCACTTATTAAATTTAACTTAACAATGCCTCCAGTGCCCTAGGCTGTGATCAAACTAGTTTCTATTATGGCGTTGTTTATCGAATCTGTCGCGAATGCAAAAAGCACTGGTTTGTTTCTAGGTAACTCCAGCCCTAGAAATACAGTTTTATAGTTAGTACCATCTATAGGGAAAACCTCAAGTTCCATGAAGATATAGAGGCATATTCTGATTGTAATAACATTGTCGTAGTTTGTAGTGTTTTTTTTTTCAATAAAAATAATCAAATAATGCACTAAACTTTTATTTAGGAAATATATAACAAAACACAGTCTTACATATGTATTTAGAATATTATGATACCGATCTGTGAGTGTCAAAAGTGACATTCTGTTTATGGATCCGAAATTCTAGCGGCACAAAACACCAAAATATTACAGAAACATATTCTCTTAGACTGTAAAACGGTAGAAGTATACAGAAACAAATACCTAGGGACCCCGTGCACACTAAAGGAGGCAGTTAGCAACCTGAAGACACTGCTAGGTTTCGTGGAAGAGCTGGGGTGACTACGCGAAATAGGCACAATGGTTGTCGATTTGCGGAAAATGCCCAGCATAACTAACTAACTATGGATACGACCTGTCAGTGTCAAAAATAATGGTTGAAGAATAACACTAACAAACCCAGATCCAATTCATAACCTGTTATTAGAATCTGAATAACTCTCGTTACTATGTTGATTGATTTCACTTTTCTAGGAAAGGTACGAAATCCTCCATTGTACAGTTAGCCGCAGAGATAACTGAACCCCCCCCCCCCCCCTCCACCCCACTGCATGTTTCTACATGCTCCGATGAATGTTTTTTAACGGTTTTTTAACCCATTTAGCGATTAGAGATTGACCCAACATCCAGGTCAGTCAATAGCCACAACACAATTTATGCCCGCGGACGTTCTTGCCCGGCGAACCGGGTAAAGGCAACAATAAATTGACTCGGCTTATCTCTTAAAAGCTTTCGGCGAAGGGGTATGTCAACTTTTAGGGTAGGGTAGCCAGCGTTATACAAACGTGACGTGGGTAGGTAATTTGGAAAAATGTGTTTTGATGACGCGTTGACCACGACAGTTATGAACAGATTGTTATGTGTGATATTATAAGATATTTTATTGTTGTTAAAAATTTACTGTGGACGAAGACAAACCTTACTGATTTAACGATACTTTTGTATTTAAGTTTAGTATTTTGTTGTAATTACCTGAATGAATAAATAATAATAATAAATCAATATTGAAAACGGTAAAAATAACCTATGATTATCAAATATAAAAAACCGAAGTGCAAAAAGCGGACTTAATGGTTCATGGCATTCTCTACGAGTTTTAGTGCTTAACAAGAAAACTTCCTGCCTTGCACATTTCAATTGTGTTATAAACTGTCGCTTGCGGTATTTTCGAAACAATACGACCTTCAAACCTTCAAGAGAAGAGCGTACCCCCATCTAAAATGTCGGCAACGTACTTGCAACCCCTTTGTTGCAGGTATCCATGGGCGATGGTAATTGCTTCGCAGGCGATTCGTGTCTTTGTCTCTTATATCATAAAAAAGGTGTATCCTCATGACACTTGAGCTCTTTCAGCAACTCCTTCTTTTGCTTTCTTTCAACGGAGGGCAATTTTTCGACGATGACTCTAATGTAAGTTGCCTTTAGTCGCACCCGGGCAAGCGAGAAATGTGCACGTCTTAACGAGCTGCCACTCACCGATAAAGAAAGACGGCCCGATTCGAAGAATGATTAAGACACGTTTAAGTTCTTTGAGAGATCTTTAAAAGATCGATAACTGAACGACATGTCAAAATTGACGTTTATTTCAATTCCGCTCTGATCCCAATTTATACCCTACGATATTTCTAACGTCAAAGTGACATTGGTTGCCCGGATAGAGCTGTTTCTGTAAATTATACAACATACAAACGATATCTAAATGAGAACTTATCGAAACCAGAACTTATCGTTATCGTATCTCATTCATCGAGTCGGGCCGAGAGACAAACTCATGTTTAACGACAAGTACCTATAACAGAGATGAATATAGAATGCGAAAATTACCTAAACTCAGCTCAATTGTGTCAAAATAGCAGATCCGATTGAGCATCAAGATAAAAATCGAAACGACAAAAAATTACGAATTGGCTGAGTTTTTAAAATGTCAACTCGTTCGCAGATTTGAGAATTGATACGTTTCAACAGCTAAATTGAATCATTTCTATGGATACCAAAAACTAAAAAAAATATATTTTTAACTGATGGCTTTTCAAAGCGCTATTTTTAATTGAATAAACAATGGCAATAAAAGCATTCGGCGAATTACTTCATAGTTTGTTTTTTACACAAACTGCAAAACAAATTCGATAAAAGTTTTATTTTCACCACGGCAGACGATGTGGTGGAAAATGTTCGCAAGAAGACCCGTTACGTGCTGAGGGTGGTTTAAGTTGCGATCGCGCCATTATCGGCCCGATTCTGCGATGCCCGAGTTCTGTAGGGCTAAGATGATCGGCTCTTTACCATTTGTCACATTGTCTGTCACGTTCTAACAAGTATGTAAGCGCGAAAGTGACGGGCAAAGAAACAGGTGATAAAAATGGAACCATGTTACCGCTGGTTTAGATATGTTCTCATTTAGATATAGTTTCTGCCTTCCTAACGTAAAGTGCAATAACTCATATTAAAATATAATTTAATTGTTTACCATATTCTCATACAATGTGTCATACACTTGAATGAGATTTTAATAGTACATTACGATACAAGTGCGAAAAATAGGAAATTCGAAACGAGTGGCGATATATTAAAACACGACCGAAGGGAGTGTTTTAAATCGACACGAGTTGCGAATTACCAAGTAGCACCATATGTACTGTAAAATTAGTTATTTCACTTGACGGAGGGCAGGTTTGTATATCGTATAATTGACAGAAGCAGCTCGATTCCCACCACTGTCACTTTGACGTTAGAAACATCTTAGATAGATCTTACTGGGATCACAGCGGAATCGAAATAAATGTCAATTTTGACATGTTTAGTTATCGATCTTTTAAACATCTTTGTAAGATCTTAAACGTGTCTTAATTAATATTCGAATCGGGCCGAAAGTCTACTTTAGCTCGTTTGTGGTGCGCGTGCCGCGGTCACTGCTGGAGACCATCGCAAACGCAGATTTCTGGCCGAGAAGTTTGGTATTTTGGCGGATCCATGTGGATCTGCCGAATACTACACTGGGACAGGTGACGCAACAGAAAACTGTGTTGCCAACTGTATTATAATTATAAAGTAACCTGTCGGCCTGTATATTATTAACTCTTCACACGTAAGGTGCTGTACTGCTTTTTTAGATCACAATACGGTTGCCAAAAATGTAATTACCGTTCTTGCGGATTTTCTCTAATAACTTCATTGATTCGAATCCACATTTTTTTTACTTTCGCTCGATAGAAAAGAATCACGAACATAAGTCTAAAACGCACTTTCTAGAATTTATGCACAAAAGCTAAAAATATGAAAATTGCTTCTTAAAAAGCGCAATCTTTTTCTAAGGGAACTTATCTTTCTTTTTTTTTGTTAAAACTTACAACAAATTAAAATTCAAAAATATGATATCCGCGGTCCTGATCACGTACATCCATTTTGCTCACGCTTAGACTTAGTAAGAGGAGAGAAAAATACGAATCTACTGGGCCTTAAACCGCTTCAGATGAAATTTCGGGATGATGATGATGAAAATGGGGATAGTTTGAGTTTCGTGAAAGGACATCGTATAGTCCTCGTCACGGACATCTTTCTATGCAGATAAAGCTACCCTTTTATCCCTTCAAGAGGCAGGCCGTCGGCTCGTGGTTGATTACGTTATTTAAATTTGAAATTCGACTAATTAATATAAAATAAAATTCCCACTACTGAAAAGTGACGTATGCCACTTGAATGGTCAAAGTTCAACCAACCAGTTCTTCAACCAGAAACGTCACTTTTGACACTCATACTCATACCCATAACAAATCCAGATCAAATTCATAACCTGTTATTACAATCAAAATACGCCTCAACTCCCTCCAAAATGTAGCAGGCGCGTTGCCACGTGGTAGCTTCAATTAAAACAACAGGTCACCGCCTAAAAGGAACTTTGCAAAATAAAAAATGCAAGAACGCTCAAATGGGGTTTTTAATAGGGAAAATCTCGAGCGCGTAATTAGACCGGCGTTCCTAAGACGTATTAAAATTAAAATGGACGGTGACAATCACAAGGCTTTGTTCTCTGACGGTAATTCATTTAAGAGATAAGAGTTGCTAAACCTTTGATGGGTTTATTTGAAGGATTCTTTTATGTAATAAAACTAATAAAGGTATTGGCTTAACAGGGATATTCGGTACTTATCTAATCTTAATAATAAAAAATCGTGATTTGCGAACCAGGATTGCCTGGCTCGTAATAGCATACGTCCTCATTGACGCTCGTCTCAAAAAGCTTCACACTTTCTAAAAAATCTCATGGTTGGGTACTAAGATTAGTTGTACTCAGACTTGTACGCTATAACGCTAATTTGAGAATAAGCGCTGCGCTGGTTGCGTGGCATACGGAGGTAGTGGAATCGAATCCTGGCTCGCACTAGTTTTTATGAGAGAAATACCATTTTATATTAAGTTTACCAGTGGTTTTTTTGTCAATGATAAGATCGGAAGGGAACTAGAACACAGTTACGAAGTTAAGTTTTGGCAGTCTTTGGTGGGATTCCTTCCTTTTCACCCAACTAGGTATATGAATATGAATACACATATAGTGTCATGAGCAATTAAATATTAACCATTTTGTACCATTTGACGTTGAAACTCTAGGTCCATGGAATCCCAGCGCGCACAAGTTGTTTTCAGAAATCGCGAAGCGTCTGGTGACCGAAGAGTTGGCTTCCTCGCCAACGTATCAGTATTGCGATACAACGAGGAAATGCCGCCAGCATCTTTGGTACAATACCTCGATGGCCTATTTTAGATTTAAAACAATTATGGTAATCCTCTGTATATATCCATTATATAAATAAAATGTTGATTAAAAATTAATCGATTGATTTTCGACCGTCAATGACGTTGATAGCATTTTCAATAAATTCTCAGTAGTGTAGGAAATAAAGGTAGTGGACCCCGCAGTAATTCCTCTGCCAGAAAAAACTTTACAGTATGATAAAGTATCAATAAATAAAAAGTATTGTCTTAATTTCAAAAGAATAATAATAATAGGATTTAAGTAAATACCTAAAGTATTAAATCGTTAATATCTTTTTACGGAAAAATGCTCCGTTCAAACTTTCTTTACCAGACATATTCATGTAACGTATTACAACAATATATGAAATATCCAAAAAAATATCCCAGTAGAAATACCAATATTAATAAAATATAATTTTTGGACGTGTCTTGGACCGGAAAATTACTCCGTCTAATTTTTTCACTGGAATGCCATTTTATTGCCGTTTTATAGCTACAAAATGAAAATCTAAAAAAAAATCCATATAACTATACTATTTTCAGAAATTGCCTTTTTACTCGCTGTGAAAAATTTCTCTATCCATTTTATTTATTGAATTAAGATCACAGTTTTATTTCCATCCAACTATAAAAACATCCAAAAAAATAACGAGCGTATTAAAAACTTAACATATCGGGAGCAGTGTGTAGGGAGCGGGGTGTACAAGCGGGGTGCGGGAGCGGTACCGGCCGCCGCAAGCGCGCGCGCCGCGCCTGCCCGGCGGTGGCAGCTTGCTACTTCTCTATTCATTCGCGTATCGCCAAGGTGCATAGGTTACTGTTGTTAAAAATATTTCTACTTGTTTCTTTTTTGACCTGCCTAATGCCTACCTGTCTGTGTAGTACCTACCGTAAGTATAGTCTCTACCGTACCTACAAATGAAGTAGGTAGGTTATGCGATGTGTCTAATTTAAATATTTATATTCTTAAATTCAATTTATTCAATTCGAGTCGTACGTATTAGGCCATCAAACGAAGGAAAAAACGGGGAAATAATTCGTGTATAAGCGAATTTTGGCATAGTTGTAGATAAAGGTACCTTACATAACATACTGAAAGTACTGATAGAGGGGGGTGGCGCTATTGTGTACGGGGGAGGGAGGGTTTAAATGTCCCTTTTTTAGTTTATCTTAAATAACTCGTGAACGGTGGCCCATATCAAAAAATGATCTATCACGCAAATCATCTATGTAACATTTCCTACAAGAAAAATTCAGTACACTTTTTACTAGGATCAATATTTAAAAAGATATTAAAGCGGGAAAATTAATTAAAATCAATTTTCTGGTCCATTTTTCTATATTTTCGTAAACGGTGGCAATTAGCAAAAAACGCTGTAAAATGTAAATAATCTACACAAAACTTCTACAAAAAAGATTCAGTACCCTTTGTGAAAGGATCAATATTTAAAAAGATATTAAAGAGGGAAAGTTAATAAAACCAATTCTAAGGTTCATTTTCTTTATTTTCGTAAATAATTTGTAAAGTATGACCCATAGCAAAAAAAAATGTCTTATACATAAAATTTTCTATAAGAAATACCTAGCACACTTTTCGGTAGGATGAATATTTAAAAATATACTAAAGCGGGAATGTTAATAATAATCAATTTTAAAAACCCTTTTTAGTTTTCATAAGTAACTCGTAAACGGTAGCCCGTAGAAAAACACGTTCTTATACATAAAGAATGCACATAATATTTCCTACAAAAAATAATTCGATCACTTTTCTCTAGGATCAATATTTAAGAAGATATTATAGGGGGTAAATCAATTCATAGGTACTTTTTTTAGTTGTTCGTAAATAACTATTAAACGGTGCTCCAGTGCAATAAGAATAAATAAATATAATAATAAATAATAAATAAATATTATAGGACATTATTACACAAATTGACTAAGTCCCACAGTAAGCTCAATAAGGCTTGTGTTGAGGGTACTTAGACAACGATATATATAATATATAAATATTTATAAATACTTAAATACATAGAAAACACCCATGACTCAGGAACAAATATCCATGCTCATCACACGAATAAATGCCCTTACCAGGATTTGAACCCGGGACCATCGGCTTCATAGGCAGGGTCACTACCCACTAGGCCAGACCGGTCGTCAGAATGTTAAACATAAATACTTAACATAAAATTTTCTGGAAAAAATATTTATTACACTTTTTCTTTAGGATCAATATTATTGAGATATTAAACGGCGAAAGTTAATTTTAATCAATTCTGCACATTATTTGTGTTTCTCGCTTTAAAAGCTTAATAAATATTGATCTTAGGGAAAAGTGTTCCGCATGTCTTTTGTAAAAAAATTATTATAATTGTTTATATACACTTTTATAATATTTTTTGCTATAGATCATACTTTACAAATTATTTACGAAAAACTAAAAAAAGAGACCTGAGGATTCATTGTAAGTAACTTTGCTCCTCTTTGACTAAAAAACCGGACAAGTGCGAGTCGGACTCGCCCACTGAGGGTACCGTACTTTTTAGTATTTGTTGTTATAGCGGCAACAGAAATACATATAAATATAAATATTTCTGTCATAGCATGCCAAACTATAATTCTAAACGTAACCAGCGCCAATGATATCGCTCGGAGCGCACGTGAGACAATTGCATCGACGCGGCTGCTAGCTCTAAATGGCCCTTTTTTAGTTTATCTTAAATAACTCTTAAACGGTAGCCCATATCAAAAAATGTTCTTTCACACAAATCATCTAAATAAAATTTCGAATAAGAAAAATTTAGTCCACTTTGTTATTTAAAGATTAGGCGGGAAAGTTAAATAAAATCAATTTTATGGTCCATTTTTCTATATTTTCGTAAACGGTGGCAATTAGCAAAAAACGCTGTAAAATGTAAATGATCTACATAAAACTTTCTACAAAAAAGATTCAGTACCCTTTGTGAAAGGATCAATATTTAAAAAGATATTAAAGAGGGAAAGTTAATAAAACCAATTCTAAGGTTCCTTTTCTTTAGTTTTCGTAAATAATTTCTAAAGTATTACCCATAGCAAAAAAATGTCTCATACATAAATAAGTAACATAAAATTTTCTATAAGAAATATGTAGCATACTTTTCGCTAGGATGAATATTTAAAAAGATACTAAAGCGGGAATGTTAATAATAATCAATTTTAAAAACCCTTTTTAGTTTTCGTAAGTAACTCGTAAACGGTAGCCCGTAGCAAAACACGTTCAAACATAAATACTTAACATAAAATTTTCTACAAAAAAGATTTCTATTATTTTTCTTTAGGATCAATATTATTGAGATATTAAACCGCGAAAGTTAATTTTAATCAATTCTGCACATTATTTGTGTTTTTCGCTTTAAAACCTTAATAAAAATATTGATCTTAGGGAAAAATGTTCCACATGTCTTTTGTAGAAAATTTTATTATAATTGTTTATATATATATTTATATTATTATTTTTTTGCTATAGGTCATAATACTTTACAAATTATTTAAGAAAAACCAAAAAAGAGATCTGAGGATTCATTGTAAGTAACTTTGCCCCTCTGACTAAAAAAAACCCAACAAGTGCGAGTCAGACTCGCCCACCGAGGGTTCCGTACTTTTTAGTATTAATAATATATATAGCTGCAAACCGACTGATTTCTAATGTATATGTTTTATTTGGAGACTATGGGGTTTAGGTGAAAAAAAAAAATTGATTCGTATAGAGCTCGGAATTTGTAGGTCCAGAAAAATATGGATTTTTCGATCTGATGAAAGACCAAAAACCTGCACAAGAGCCCGGCTAAACGGTAAGACTTAGTGGGGGGGTGCTCGACCAAATGTCATAGAGGACCCTGGGCAGTTTCTAGAGCCGCCATTTTTTTTTCAAAATGGCGGATTCAAAATGGCGGCTAATTTTCAAGTTGGTCCTAGCGCGCTGAAATTTTGGTCACGGAATCTCGGGCCCCTCTAGATGCCTATGGAAAAAAAAAAATTTTGAAAAAATCCAAGATGGCGGAAAAAATGGCCACTTTAGTTTTGTATGGCAACTCTGAAACGGTGCGCGATAGGTGGGGGGTGCTCGACCGAATGTCATAGAGGGCCCCGAGAGAAAAAAAACTGCATCAAAAAATTTTCAAAATGGCCGACTTTTTTTTTTTTTTTTTTTTCAAGTTGGTCCGAGCGCGCTGAGATTTGGCATGCGGCGAGCCTGGGGGCCCGAGGTTACCATGTGAAAAAAAATTTTTGGAAAAATCCAAAATGGCGGCGGACAGGGGCAAATCAAATTTTCGAGTAGGTTAAGCGAGCCCGAAGGGCGAGCTTCAGGCCGGGAGGCCGAAGGCCGACCCCGCGACGGGCCGACAGGCCCGGAGCTTCACCCCGAGTGGCCAGGCGCGCCCTACCCCCAGTAATTTTAAGCGAGGCCGAAGGCCGAGCTGCGGGAGTGAGGAACAAAGCGAAAACCTATATAAAAACTGTCTTAAGCGAGCCCGAAGGGCGAGCTTCAGGCCGGGAGGCCGAAGGCCGACCCCGGCGGAGGGCCGAAGGCCCGGAGCCTTCACCCCGACCCCCAAGCGTGCAACCCCCAGTAACTAAAAGCGAGGCCGAAGGCCGAGCTGCGTGCACAAGGTGCTCCCAAGCGTTCTAAGAAGTCAACTGTCTTGATAAGCGGAGCCGGCGGGCCGACGGCCCGACGGCGACGCGTCGAGGCTAGCGAAGGCCGAAGGCCGAGCTCCGCGTAGGGCCGAAGGCCCGAAGCGTCACCTGAGAGGGGGAAGTTGGAGCTTAAACACGACCCAATAGGAAAAGTGTCTTAGACAAGCGAAACGGCGGGCCGAAGGCCGAAGGCCGTAGGCCCGACGTGAGCTTGTCAAGACACTTTTACTATTGGGTCGTGTTTAAGCTCCAACTTCCCGCACTACTCCCGAAGCGAAACCAACCCTCCCCGAGTGTTTTAATAAGCGAAGCGGCGGGCCGAAGGCCCGACGCTGAGCTTCGAAACCCAGCGAAGGCCGAAGGCCGAGCTCCGCGTAGGGCCGAAGGCCCGGAGCGTCCCATTAGATTGGCCAATCACGCGAGGCCGAAGGCCGAGCTGCGAGAGTGCGGCCCAAAGCGGAAGTAAAACCGCATTACTATTCCCCTTTGGAAAACAAATATTCTTTATACTAAAAATAACGGGCAAAGTGATAAAGCGAACCGACAACAAGTTAACTGTCTTAATAAGCGAAGCGGCGGGCCGAAGGCCCGACGCTGAGCTTCGAAACCCAGCGAAGGCCGAAGGCCGAGCTCCGCGTAGGGCCGAAGGCCCGGAGCGTCCCATTGGATCGCCCAGGCACGCGAGGCCGAAGGCCGAGCTGCGGGAGTGCGTGCTCGCACGCGGACCGTTCCTTGCAAGCAAAAGTACAACTGCTTTACCTTTTCCCTTTGGAAAACACAAACTTTTACACCTAAACAACAGCAAAAACAACAGCACCAACTACAACAACTCATTAACAACAACATCAACAACAGTACCAACTACAAAACAACAGCACCACACACACCAGTACCAAGCAAAACTCTAACTGCTTTACCTTTTCCCTTTGGAAAACAAACTTTTACACCTAAACAACGGCACCTACAACAACAACTCATCAACAACAACACTAACAACAACATCAACAACATGACCAACAACAGCACCAACTACATCACGACTACCGCGGGGCCCTCGGGCCCCGCGCACAAAGCAACATACTAGTCTATATTATATAAAGCTGCAGCCCGAACACTAATCGACACGAATTGTTCTCCCGGAAGGAGGCGCGGGGGGGATTCGAGTTTGGTACGGTCGTACAGGGGGCGGTCCGGTGACCTCCGGAAAAATCCGACTTTCGGTCTACCGGATCGGGACAGAAAAAAGTTTGACGGCCCGGCTAAACGGTGGGAGATAGTGGGGGGGTGCTCGACCAAATGTCACAGAGGACCCTGGGCGGTTTCGGAGGCCGCCATTTTTTTTTCAAAATGGCGGATTCAAAATGGCGGCCGATTTTCAAGTCGGTCCCGGCGCGCTCAAATTTCGGTCACGGAATCTCGGGGCCCTCTAGATCGGTATGGAAAAAAAAAATTTGGAAAAAATCCAAGATGGCGGACACCATGGCCACTTTTATTTTGTATGGCAACTTTTAAACGGTGACAGATAGGTGGGGGGTGCTCGACCAAATGTCATAGAGGGCCCCGAGACAAATGGAATGGCATTTAAAAAAATTCAAAATGGCCGACTCAAAATGGCGCCGAAATTTCAAAACGGTCCGAGAGCGCCGAGAACCGGTATGTGGGTACATATGGGCCCCCGCATTCGAAAAAAAATTTTTTTTTTTTTTTAGCTCGAAAAAAAATTTGTATGGGATTTTTTTTCGAATCCCCCACATGCTAAACGGTGAGAGATAGGTCGGGGGAGCTCGACCAAATGTCATAGAGGACTCCAAGTGGAATCTGAATAAGAAAAAAAAAATTCAAAATGGCCGACTTTTTTTTTTTCTAAAACTTCAAAAAGGTCCGAGCGCTCTGAAATTTTGGTCGCGGTATCTCGGAGCCCCAATGACTCCTATGAAAAAAAAAATTTTTGGAAAAAATCCAAGATGGCGGAGAAATGGCCAGTTTAATTTTGTATGGCAACTCTCAAACGGTGCGTGATAGGTGGGGGGTGCTCGACCAAATGTCATAGAGGGCCCCGAGACAAATAAAACTGCATCAAAAAAAAATTCAAAATGGCCGACTTTTTTTTTTTCTTTTTTTAATGTTGGTCCGAGCGCGCTGAGATTTTGCATGCGGCGAGCCTGGGGGGCCAAGATTACCATATGAAAAAAAGTTTTTTGGAAAAATCCAAAATGGCGGCGGACAGGGGCAAAGTAAAATTTCCAAGTAGGTTAAGCGAGCCCGAAGGGCGAGCTTCAGGCTGGGAGGCCGAAGGCCGACCCCGGCGGAGGGCCGAAGGCCCGGAGCCTTCACCCCGACCCCCAAGCGTGCAACCCCCAGTAACTAAAAGCGAGGCCGAAGGCCGAGCTGCGTGCGTACGGTGCTCCCAAGCGTTCTACCAAGTCGACTGTCTTGATAAGCGGAGCCGGCAGGCCGAAGGCCCGACGGCGACGCGTCGAGGCCAGCGAAGGCCGAAGGCCGAGCTCCGCGTAGGGCCGAAGGCCCGAAGCGTCACCTGAGAGGGGGAAGTTGGAGCTTAAACACGACCCAATAGGAAAAGTGTCTTAGACAAGCGAAACGGCGGGCCGAAGGCCAAAGGCCGTAGGCCCGACGTGAGCTTGTCAAGACACTTTTACTATTGGGTCGTGTTTAAGCTCCAACTTCCCGCACTACTCCCGAAGCGAAACCAACCCTCCCCGAGTGTCTTAATAAGCGAAGCGGCGGGCCGAAGGCCCGACGCTGAGCTTCGAAACCCAGCAAAGGCCGAAGGCCGAGCTCCGCGTAGGGCCGAAGGCCCGGAGCGTCCCACTGGATCGCCCAAGTACGCGAGGCCGAAGGCCGAGCTGCGAGAGTGCGGCCCAAAGCGGAAGTACAACCGCATTACATTTCACCTTTGGAAAACAAATATTCTTTATACTAAACATAACGGGAAAAATGCATTTATAGAGCGAACCGGTTACAAGTTAACTGTTTTAATAAGCGAAGCGGCGGGCCGAAGGCCCGACGCTGAGCTTCGAAATCCAGCGAAGGCCGAAGGCCGAGCTCCGCGTAGGGCCGAAGGCCCGGAGCGTCCCACTGGATCGCCCAAGCACGCGAGGCCGAAGGCCGAGCTGCGAGAGTGCGGCCCAAAGCGGAAGTACAACCGCATTACATTTCACCTTTGGAAAACAAATATTCTTTATACTAAAAATATCGGGAAAAATGCATTTATAGAGCGAACCGGTTAGAAGTTAACTGTTTTAATAAGCGAAGCGGCGGGCCGAAGGCCCGACGCTGAGCTTCAAAATCCAGCGAATGCCGAAGGCCGAGCTCCGCGTAGGGCCGAAGGCCCGAAGCGTCCCATTGGATTGGCCAAGCACGCGAGGCCGAAGGCCGAGCTGCGAGAGTGCGGCCCAAAGCGGAAGTACAACCACATTACTTTTCCCCTTTGGAAAACAAATATTCATTATACTAAAAATAACGGGAAAAGTGCATTTATAGAGCAAACCAATTACAAGTTAACTGTCTTAATAAGCGAAGCGGCGGGCCGAAGGCCCGACGCTGAGCTTCGAAACCCAGCGAAGGCCGAAGGCCGAGTTCCGCGTAGGGCCGAAGGCACGGAGCGTCCCATTGGATCGCCCAAGCACGCGAGGCCGAAGGCCGAGCTGCGAGAGTGCGGCCCAAAGCGGAAGTACAACCGCATTAACTTTCCCCTTTGGAAAACAAATCTTCTTTATATTAATAACAACAAAAATAACGGGAAAAGTGATAAAGCGAACCGGCAACAAGTTAACTGTCTTAATAAGCGGAGCCGGCGGGCCGAAGGCCCGACGGCGAAGCGTCGAGGCTAGCGAAGGCCGAAGGCCGAGCTCCGCGTAGGGCCGAAGGCCCGAAGCGTCCCCTTCGAGGCTCGCCAGCGGGGAAGTTGGAGCTGCCCCACCCCCAGTAATTTTGAGCGAGGCCGAAGGCCGAGCTGCGGGAGTGAGGAACAAAGCGAAAACCTATATAAAAACTGTCTTAAGCGAGCCCGAAGGGCGAGCTTCAGGCCGGGAGGCCGAAGGCCGACCCCGGCGGAGGGCCAAAGGCCCGGAGCCTTCACCCCGACCCCCAAGCGTGCAACCCCCAGTAACTAAAAGCGAGGCCGAAGGCCGAGCTGCGTGCGTACGGTGCTCCCAAGCGTTCCAAGACGTCAACTGTCTTGATAAGCGGAGCCGGCGGGCCGACGGCCCGACGGCGACGCGTCGAGGCTAGCGAAGGCCGAAGGCC
The DNA here is from genome assembly GCF_033807575.1 of Cydia pomonella. Taxonomy (NCBI): domain Eukaryota; kingdom Metazoa; phylum Arthropoda; class Insecta; order Lepidoptera; family Tortricidae; genus Cydia; species Cydia pomonella. The sequence goes on along the minus strand of NC_084709.1, from coordinate 5,339,149 downwards.
GAGCTCCGCGTAGGGCCGAAGGCCCGAAGCGTCACCTGAGAGGGGGAAGTTGGAGCTTAAACACGACCCAATAGGAAAAGTGTCTTAGACAAGCGAAACGGCGGGCCGAAGGCCAAAGGCCGTAGGCCCGACGTGAGCTTGTCAAGACACTTTTACTATTGGGTCGTGTTTAAGCTCCAACTTCCCGCACTACTCCCGAAGCGAAACCAACCCTCCCCGAGTGTCTTAATAAGCGAAGCGGCGGGCCGAAGGCCCGACGCTGAGCTTCGAAACCCAGCGAAGGCCGAAGGCCGAGCTCCGCGTAGGGCCGAAGGCCCGGAGCGTCCCACTGGATTGGCCAAGCACGCGAGGCCGAAGGCCGAGCTGCGAGAGTGCGGCCCAAAGCGGAAGTACAACCGCATTACATTTCACCTTTGGAAAACAAATATTCTTTATACTAAAAATAACGGGAAAAATGCATTTATAGAGCGAACCGGTTACAAGTTAACTGTTTTAATAAGCGAAGCGGCGACCGACGCTGAGCTTCGAAACCCAGCGAAGGCCGAAGGCCGAGTTCCGCGTAGGGCCGAAGGCACGGAGCGTCCCATTGGATCGCCCAAGCACGCGAGGCCGAAGGCCGAGCTGCGAGAGTGCGGCCCAAAGCGGAAGTATAACCGCATTAACTTTCCCCTTTGGAAAACAAATCTTCTTTATATTAATAACAACAAAAATAACGGGAAAAGTGATAAAGCGAACCGGCAACAAGTTAACTGTCTTAATAAGCGGAGCCGGCGGGCCGAAGGCCCGACGGCGAAGCGTCGAGTCTAGCGAAGGCCGAAGGCCGAGCTCCGCGTAGGGCCGAAGGCCCGAAGCGTCCCCTTCGAGGCTCGCCAGCGGGGAAGTTGGAGCTTTAACACGACCCAATAGTAAAAGTGTCTTAGACAAGCGAAATGGCGGGCCGGAGGCCGAAGGCCGTAGGCCCGACGTGAGCTTGTCAAGACACTTTTACTATTGGGTCGTGTTTAAGCTCCAACTTCCCTTCAATCCCCAAAGTAACCATATTGCGAAGGCCGAAGGCCGAGCTCCGCGTAGGGCCGAAGGCCCGGAGCGTCCCATTGGATCGCCCAAGCACGCGAGGCCGAAGGCCGAGCTGCGGGAGTGCGTGCTCGCACGCGGACCATTCCTTGCAAGCAAAAGTACAACTGCTTTACCTTTTCCCTTTGGAAAACAAACTTTTTCACTAAAACAACGGCACCTACAACAACAACTCATCAACAACAACATCAACAACAGCACCAACTACAAAAACAACAATACCAACAACAGCACCATGCACACCGCGGGGCCCCCGGGCCCCGCGCACCAAGCAAAATCTAGTTAATAATATATATAGCTGCATCCCGACTGATTTCATATAGAGATGTTTTATTTGGAGACTGTTGAGTTTAGAGCGAGAAGGAAGATGGCATCGTATAGAGGTCCAAAAACTTAGGTCCGGAAAAATATGGATTTTTCAATCTGACTCCTGGGTCAAAAAATGTTTGACGGCCCGGCGAAACGGTGAGAGATAGTGGGGGGGTGCTCGACCAAATGTCATAGAGAACCCTGGGCAGTTTTGGAAGCCGCCATTTTTTTTTTCAAAATGGCGGATTCAAAATGGCGGACAATTTTCAAGTTGGTCCTAGCGCGCTGAAATTTTGGTCACGGAATCTCGGGCCCCTCTAGATGCCTATGGAAAAAAAAATTTTTGAAAAAATCCAAGATGGCGGAAAAAATGGCCACTTTAGTTTTGTATGGCAACTCTGAAACGGTGCGCGATAGGTGGGGGGTGCTCGACCAAATGTCATAGAGGGCCCCGAGAGAAAAAAAACTGCATCAAAAAATTTTCAAAATGGCCGACTTTTTTTTTTTTTTTTTTTTCAAGTTGGTCCGAGCGCGCTGAGATTTGGCATGCGGCGAGCCTGGGGGCCCAAGATTACCATGTAAAAAAAAAGTTTTGGAAAAATCCAAAATGGCGGCGGACAGGGGCAAATCAAATTTTCGAGTAGGTTAAGCGAGCCCGAAGGGCGAGCTTCAGGCCGGGAGGCCGAAGGCCGACCCCGCGACGGGCCGACAGGCCCGGAGCTTCACCCCGAGTGGCCAGGCGCGCCCTACCCCCAGTAATTTTGAGCGAGGCCGAAGGCCGAGCTGCGGGAGTGAGGAACAAAGCGAAATCCTATATAAAAAACTGTCTTAAGCGAGCCCGAAGGGCGAGCTTCAGGCTGGGAGGCCGAAGGCCGACCCCGGCGGAGGGCCGAAGGCCCGGAGCCTTCACCCCGACCCCCAAGCGTGCAACCCCCAGTAACTAAAAGCGAGGCCGAAGGCCGAGCTGCGTGCGTATGGTGCTCCCAAGCGTTCCAAGAAGTCAACTGTCTTGATAAGCGGAGCCGGCGGGCCGACGGCCCGACGGCGACGCGTCGAGGCCAGCGAAGGCCGAAGGCCGAGCTCCGCGTAGGGCCGAAGGCCCGAAGCGTCACCTGAGAGGGGGAAGTTGGAGCTTAAACACGACCCAATAGGAAAAGTGTCAGACAAGCGAAACGGCGGGCCGAAGGCCGAAGGCCGTAGGCCCGACGTGAGCTTGTCAAGACACTTTTACTATTGGGTCGTGTTTAAGCTCCAACTTCCCGCACTACTCCCGAAGCGAAACCAACCCTCCCCGAGTGTCTTAATAAGCGAAGCGGCGGGCCGAAGGCCCGACGCTGAGCTTCGAAACCCAGCGAAGGCCGCAGGCCGAGCTCCGCGTAGGGCCGAAGGCCCGGAGCGTCCCATTGGATTGCCCAAGCACGCGAGGCCGAAGGCCGAGCTGCGAGAGTGCGGCCCAAAGTGGAAGTACAATCGCATCACTTTTCCCCTTTGGAAAACAAATAATTTTTATATTAATAACAACAAAAATAACGGGAAAAGTGATAAAGCGAACCGACAACAAGTTAACTGTCTTAATAAGCGAAGCGGCGGGCCGAAGGCCCGACGCTGAGCTTCGAAACCCAGCGAAGGCCGAAGGCCGAGCTCCGCGTAGGGCCGAAGGCCCGGAGCGTCCCATTGGATTGCCCAAGCACGCGAGGCCGAAGGCCGAGCTGCGAGAGTGCGGCCCAAAGCGGAAGTACAACCGCATTACTTTTCCCCTTTGGAAAACAAATATTCTTTATACTAAAAATAACGGGAAAAGTGCATTTATAGAGCGAACCAATTACAAGTTAACTGTCTTAATAAGCGAAGCGGCGGGCCGAAGGCCCGACGCTGAGCTTCGAAACCCAGCGAAGGCCGAAGGCCGAGCTCCGCGTAGGGCCGAAGGCACGGAGCGTCCCATTGGATCGCCCAAGCACGCGAGGCCGAAGGCCGAGCTGCGAGAGTGCGGCCCAAAGCGGAAGTACAACCGCATTAACTTTCCCCTTTGGAAAACACATCTTTATATTAATAACAACAAAAATAACGGGAAAAGTTATAAAGCGAACCGGCAACAAGTCAACTGTCTTAATAAGCGGAGCCGGCGGGCCGAAGGCCCGACGGCGAAGCGTCGAGGCTAGCGAAGGCCGAAGGCCGAGCTCCGCGTAGGGCCGAAGGCCCGAAGCGTCCCCTTCGAGGCTCGCCAGCGGGGAAGTTGGAGCTTAAACACGACCCAATAGTAAAAGTGTCTTAGACAAGCGAAACGGCGGGCCGGAGGCCGAAGGCCGTAGGCCCGACGTGAGCTTGTCAAGACACTTTTACTATTGGGTCGTGTTTAAGCTCCAACTTCCCTTCAACCCCCAAAGTAACTATATTGCGAAGGCCGAAGGCCGAGCTCCGCGTAGGGCCGAAGGCCCGGAGCGTCCCATTGGATCGCCCAAGCACGCGAGGCCGAAGGCCGAGCTGCGGGAGTGCGTGCTCGCACGCGGACCATTCCTTGCAAGCAAAAGTACAACTGCTTTACCTTTTCCCTTTGGAAAACACAAACTTTTACACCTAAACAACAGCAAAAACAACAGCACCAACTACAACAACTCATCTACAACAACATAAACAACATGACAAACAACCAAACAACAGCACCACGCACACCGCGGGGCCCTCGGGCCCCGCGCACCAAGCAACATACTAGTTTGTTGTTATAGCGGCAATAGAAATACATCATCTTTGAAAATTTCAACTGTATATCACGGTTCATGAGATACAGCCTGGTGACAGACGGACGGACGGACAGCGGAGTATTATTAATAGGGTCCCGTTTTAGCCTTTGGGTACGGAACCCTAAAAAGGACCTGGAAACTGATTATAATGAATTTTAAAATCTCATTAAATATTGATCCTAGCGAAAAAAATTACGGAACTTTTGTTGTACAAAATTACATTTCTATTATTAATGTATAAAGAACTTTTTGCATTGGGCCACTGTTTACGAGTTATTTACGAAAAACAAAAAAATTAGGGACTTGTAAATTGTTTGTGATTTACTTTCCCCCTTTAATATTGTTTTAAATATTGATCCTGGAGAAAAGTGGTCTGTATGTTTTTTGTAGGAAATATTATGTTAATTATTTATGTATAAGAACCTGTTTTGTTATGAGCTGCCGTTTAAGAGTTATTTACGAAAAATTAAGAAGTGACTTTAAAATTGATTAGTATTAATATTCCCGCTTTAGTATCTTTTTAAATGTTGATCCTAGCGAAAAGTTTTATAAGTATATCTTTCTTGTAGTAAAAATTATGGTTAATATTTATGTATGAGAGATTTTTTGCTATGGATCATACTTTACAAATTATTTACGAAAAACGAAAGAAAAGGAACCTTAGAATTGATTTTAATTGACTTTCCCCCTTTAATATCTTTTTAAATATTGATACTCTCAAAAAGTTTACTGAATCTTTTTTGAAAAAAAAATGTGTAAATTATTTACGTTTAACAAGGTTTTTGCTATTTACGGGTTATTCACGAAAATATAGTAAAATGGACCATAAAATTGATTTTAATTAACTTTCCCGCTTTAATATTTCTTAAATGTTGATCCTAGCGAATAAGTGCACTGAATCTTTCGATTCGGCAATTTTATATATATTATTTACGTTAAAGAACATTTTTTGCTACGGGCCACCGTTTACGAGTTATTTAAGAAAAACTGAAAAAAGGGACCTTTAAACTCAGTCAGTCTATGTGGGCGTCTAAAGAAGGTAGCTGGCAGGGACTGGATGCAGAAAACGGGAAAACGTGCTTTGTGGCGCATCTGGGGGAGGCCTATGTCCAGCAGTGGACTGCAACAGGCTGACGATGATGATGATGAAGTATCTTTCAGCTTATAGTACAAGTTTCATCAAAACTGGTTCAGTAGTTTTAAAGATCTCGATGGTTAAGTTTTAAGATATCGCAATTTATTAACGATAAGCATACAATAAGTAGGTAATCTTTATTACGTGGCAAAAATTCTAGAACCTAGTTGTTTTTGACGTCGGTTGTTATTAACGTCTTTAGCGTGATATTATTCTAATCAATGTTATATAAAACTGCGTAAGTATATATTATTCGGTACAAAGAAAACGCAAAAATAACTAAATGTAGTGTAAAGACTCACACATCAGTGACAACGACAACTCCCTTCTTAAGTGTGGACTGCGGGTCACGCGGTCGGGTCGTACAAGTAGCACAAGGACACTAATCTGCACTTAACTACTAAAGGAAGACGGTACATTATTGCGTAACCGCGGGATGGATTTATCTTCGCTTCAAAAATTTCGGTGTTCTGGATGATATTTCTTTTGGATATTTTGAATTTAAGTGTATACGTATATATTTAGTATATATTTAAAAGAATACAGGCTGAGAAATTTTCCACTCTCAGTTTTTAATAGTTGTAAAATACATACATTTGGGTATGTATTTTTTTTGGATATTCTTACCCACTACGCCAAATTATATTCTAAGATCATATAAGAAGAAAAAAATGACAGAGCAATTTTCCGATGAAAATGAGCGTCAAAAAAGGAATTATCATTAAAAAAAAAATCTCATGTTTGACAAAATGTTTAGATTTTTTTCTAGTATTACATACTGATACAAATAACTTATTTGGTAAAATAATTTTGGACAGAGGAATTACTCGGTTAAACATATAAACAGATTTATATTTTTACGTATAAATACCTAACTTAGTTTTTTTTTTTTTTTGGATATTTATATGTTAGTTTCGGCTCATACTATACAATAACCAAGCAAAATTTCATGGACTGAGAAATTATTGCATGGGTCTCCATACAACAACTTGCTAGATTTACTACACTATCAGGATCTTCTTAATCTTCTGTTCAAAAAAACCGCAATAAAAAAGGTTCTGTTACTTTTTTAATGTTACTTAAAAATAAATCTGGTGTTACAAGCGATGATTTTAACAACCCGACAATCCTCTTAATTATTCATAAGAGTGCTTAACGAATTAGGGGCGTATTACAAGTCGAACAAAAGACAAAACTCCCCTATTACGCGCAATAATAAATTCATCTTTAATTATACCGGGCGGGGCGATCTCGTCAAATGAGCGCGCATTAACCGAACGATTGAGCCATTATATTACCACAGTGGACTTTAATTGAGTCTGAATGTCGGCTTTATAATAGTCATTTGCGGGTCTTGGTTCATGATCAATCATTTTTGATAAACATATTCCTCAAAGGGTTTTAAGTTCGCGTTTATAGTTAGCTTTTCCCTATTGTACGTTAGTTTGATTTACCAATGTGATTCTGTACCCCTAGTGTAAATAAATTCGATTTTGAAACGTGACGTACGCGTTTGCGTTTAGTCTCATTTTGTATTGGATTTAGAAAGAGCGCGCCAAGCGGGACGTTTTGGAAACTCAAAATCCTATACAAAATGAGACAACGCAAACGCGTTCGTCACGTTATGATGTTGATAAAATGTACACTAGGGGTTCTGTTTAACACAGAGTTTACTCTTACTATTAGGTACTACTACTACTAGGTACTACCACTGTGTATTAGGATAATTACAGAAGGAAAAATTACTTGAAAAGTAGTGGATATCTAATTTCGAAAAGGGCTGATGAGTGATTTCTAAACGATTTTATGCATTGCGCAATTTTACAAGATGTTTTCTATAAGAAAGTTAAATGTTTTGTCGCGATTCCACCGATGGTCACTTCGCAAAATTTTCTCATTTATGATAAGTAATGATCATGATGAATGAATGAAGAAATAAGTTTCTTCATCTCCAAAAATGGACTAATAGTAAGATGTGTATACACGTGGACAAAAAACATTTCTAGTTTATAAAATTTGTTACAATAAATTTTCGTAGTTAATATTGAAACCCCAAAAAGTAAACAAGGGATGGAATAACTGAAACTTCCTGTATATATCCGGAATCTAATTAACAAATACTTGCTAGCGATATTTCATTGTTGATTTATCGCTCCTCGGTAAATCATTGCGTAGTTATAGAAACACGAGTGAGGGGGAATCACTTGGATTTCTCACGGAAAAGTCACTGGGAAATGTGGCTTATTTTCTTGTGCTAGCATATTGTTTGACCCAAATATGGTGGACATCAAATCGTCACTGTCCCAGTATATGTCAGGCCTGGCACGGGTCACCAAAAATGAGATGCTAATAAAGCGGCATCTCTTGGGAATTTGCATGAAGGATTTAATACTAAACTATTGTGAGTTCACTGTGATAACGACTCAACGAACTAAGAAATTTTTACTTTTTCATTTTCTAAGCTTAACGCGAGGTCTACAGCTCACAGAGCCACTAGTTTTATTTTATTTGGTATTTTTAGATCTATCCTATTGGCGTTATTGTTAAAACGTCCAGGAGTTCAATTCAAAGTTAGTCTACAAGCTATGCACAAATGGTACGCGTTCCATTAGACCCCGTGTAGTAGGAAATCCAATCGCGCTCCCCAAGGTGTCACCCGGCTGCTCATATCTTGAGTGGTAGCACAAGCGACTAGATACAGCGGTTATAGATAGAGAATAACACGTATTCACGACAACGCGTGCCTTGACTCGTATTGTCATGTTTTTATAGGTCGTGGATGACACGAACTATAGCTTTCAATATCATATAAGACAACGAAAGGAATCACAAGAGGCGATCAACATACATACTTATAATACCGGTTTTATCGTGAAAATGCGATGTCTTCCAGATTTCTGTAAAATAGCAAAAAAAATATGTTGTTGTCTTAATGCACTCAGGTGTACAGAGCTGTCATAGACATTCGCCACGGCTTATTATTATCTCCAGCAACCTTTAGCTTCTTTTTAGCTCAGTCCAACAGCTTGTAGTTGGCTTTTGACAGTCCGACGCCATTAGCGTACAGAAGGCCCTACTACGGCTTCATCCCGGCTGTTTCCATAGCATTATTTACTTTTTCTCTGCAGATAGTGTGACTTAACGCGTTAACTGACAGCACGTCGACAGACACACGACAACGCTTAACGCTAGTTCTTTTCCATGTTAGTCGATGATTGTCAGTATACTTCATCGTTTCGTCTGCAACACAAATGGAAATTTGTCGTCCAAGACATTAAAATGAAAAACAAATGTTAAAAGCGTATGACTTACGGCAAGCGCTCAAACTGTCAACTCCCATCCACCAGTCTGTTGTGGCTTTCAACACTATCGAAGGTAACCAGTTATTTGATGCCGCCAACTAAAGTGTTTCTGTTTCGCTTGGAGAAAGCTCCGCTTTAATACATTAAGAATGCATAGGATCGCCACATGCTACACCGTGATGAGCCCGAACCGCTTCCATATAACCTGAAACTACTATTTGGCTGTATAATAACTGTGACTTTGGTATTAAAGCTCATGTCATCTACCTATCAAGATGAGATTTAGACTACTCCAGCATTACTGCAGCATTACTGTATAGCGACATTACTGCCGATTGTACTGCTGCCGCATATGTCAAATTTCGGGATAGTAACATCGGTTTAGGCAAACAAGCATACAGCCCGCCTGATGGTAAACAGTCTCCGTAGCCTAAAGACGCCTGCAATTCAAGAGGAGTTACATGCGCGTTGCCGACCCTAAACCCCCGCCTCGTTGAGCTCTGGCAACCTTACTCACCGGCAGGAACACAACACTATGAGTAGGGTCTAGTTGGTTTTGCTTTTGTATAAACATTGTCGAGCTTCTTGTTTTATTTGTCCATGACGATACACGGACTTCATTTTTTTTTATTAAAAAATTTGGGGACAATCTTACACACAGATCGACCTAGCCCCTAACTAAGCAAAGCTTGCGGTATGGGTACTAAGCGACGATATACATAAATACGTATATAGATAAATACATACTTATATACATAGAATACATCCATGACTCGGAAACAAATTTCTGTGTTTATCACACAAATTAATACCCTTACGGCCCGGCCACGACATCGCGCGGCGGCAGCAGCGGCAAGCGGCGGCCATGTGGGAACAAAAGGTCGGATCGCTGTGTCTCGCTCCACCCTATGGTCGCCGCTTGCCGCTGCCGCCACTGCGCGATGTCGTGGCCGGGCCGTTACCGGGACTCGAAACCGGGACCATCAGCTTCATAGGCAGGGTCACTAGTTACTACCCACTAGGCAAGACCGGTCGTCATTGTCGGTCCATTTAGGGTTCAAGCTAATTTGTTTGTTATTAACTAATGGTATGAAATATCCAATGTAAAATAAACTCTAAATTGCTCAACAATTAAAGACCGTGGCTGTACCTACTAGTTAATAAAATAAGCCACCCGCAGTGAGTTCTAGGAAAAATAACTCCGTTTATTTCGATGCAACCGTTCGTTTTGTTTGTACAAACGAATCCTTTGTAAAACAGTTTACCTATTGCCTTTATTGGGCTATGTGTGGTTTGAGACTACTTTTATTTGGTTAAAGGTTTTTTCAAATAAAAACTGCAGTTGTCAAACAATTAATAAAATGTTCAAGATCGTTTTGACGGGTAACAATCAATACCCCTAGTGTAAATTTATTCGATAGCGAAACGTGACGTACGCTAGTTTCCAAAACGCCCCGCTTGGCGCGCTGTTTGTAAATCGCATACAAAATGAGACTTAACGCAAACGCTTACGTCACGTTTCGCTAGGTATCGAATAAATTTACACTAGGGGTTCTGACGTGTTCATACAGGCGTATTCGAATTTTAGCTGTTCGAACTGTTTCAGGTATGATACTGGTTTCCCAGTGTCAAAAATGTCATTTTGGTTAAAGAAATCGAAGAGATCGGTGTGATATCGAAAACAAATGTAATAACTAAAATTTGAATACGCCTGCTTGATAAATCTTAAGGTGATGTTAGGATGGTTACTGCTGTGGCCTAGACTCAGGCGCTGTCAGTGTTAAATGAAATTTTTGTTTTATACTACGTCGGTGGCAAACACGCATACGGCCCGCCTGATGGTAAGCAGTTTCCGTAGCCTATGTACGCTTGCAACTCCAGAGGAGTTACATGCGCGTTGCCAACCCTAAACCCCCCTCCCCTCGTTGAGCTCTGGCAACCTTACTCACCGGTAGGAACACAACACTATGAGTAGGGTCTAGTGTTATGTGGCTGCGGTGTTCCATAAGGTGGAGGTACTTCCCCAGTTGGGCTCTGCTCTAGATCTGGAATGACATCCACTGGCTGTGCCCTACCACACAAAGCGAGATGACATTCACAATGCCCATACCTCTCTTTTATTAACAACTGGGCAGCAATTCGGTGGCGAACGTCACTCATTTTTTTAAGGAAATTGACATCAGCGCGCGTTCAACGAGCGTTGAATCGGGCGGCGCGCAGTGCAACCAACGCCTGCGAGCACAAGCCTGAAGAAGGACCCCCGATGGGTTCAAAACATGTCGCCAATAGCGACGAATAATTCACGCGAGTATAGCCATAATATTCACGTGATACTTTAGAACATGTCTAACGAAAGTTTAATTTTAATCTAAATCCACATTATTTATTTATTTAAATAGTTTTATTATTAATTCCCTTGCCCAGACCCAGTATAGTATCGGTAATAGTGCCATCTCATATACTCCGATACAAATAGACAGGCGCTTTAGGTAGGTATTGACAACCTCTTAAGAGTCAAATGAACCCGCCGCCAAAATGCCGCTCACATACAATCAAAGATATACTTTCATTTTAAACGACATGCTTGAATTACATGAAACTTCATTTTAAACGACATTTGTTCGAAAGTTTTGTATGTAAAACTACTATTCGTTCTAAATTTTAGCAACAAAAATGATTAAGTACTTACCAGATATAGATATATAAGTTACTTTTGCATTAACTTTTATTTCCGATTAATTGCAACGTAGATACTGTTAAGTTTGTTGTCCCAATTTCCTGATAGATGGCGCTGTTCCAGACGCAAACTAGGTAACGCTAGTTTATCATAGAATCTGTATAAGAAACGTTACATTACATAATAAATGATTGATGGCGTAGCAACATCTATCAATTTTGCTAAACCCCGTCGAACCGAACCTTTGGGTTTGATTGAAATCACAAATAGAATTAGCGTGTATTTTATTATGCAATAGGCCCCTGCATATTGGCTTTTTCTTAAGCTTTCACGTTAATAATACTAGTGGGATATATTCTACACGATCGAGGGTCAACCCTACACCTATATTTCATTTCTCGTTATATTTCGACATGATATTAATAATTCTTGGTGGATTGGAGCGACTGACAGCTTTCAAGTCAAACCCCATTTGCTGTTTAGGGCTGTGCAACACTTATCATATTTTTATATAAAACTATTTGATTTTCTTTTCATCACACTTGCTCGAAAAAGTTCTTATTTCATGCAAGTGTACTGAAGGACAAAGGTCTATTTTGTTCCCGCGGGAGTTACGGATTGTGAAAAAATGGGAGTTATAGCTTTTTTCAAAATTATGTCACTTATTCATACAAACCAAGTAGCATAAATGAGTTTTACTTTGAAAATAAATAATAATAATTCAGCCTATATACGTCCCACTGCTGGGCACAGGCCTCCTCTCATGAGTGAGAGGGCTCGAGCTATAGTCCCCACGCTAGCCCAATGCGAATTGAGGACTTCACATACACCTTTGAATTTCTTCGCAGATGTATGCAGGTTTCCTCACGATGTTTTCCTTCACCGAAAAGCTAGTGGTCAATATCCAATGACATTTCGTACATAAGTTCCGAAAAACTCATTGGTACGAGCGAAGATTTGAGCCCACGACCTCCGGATTGAAAGTCGGACGTCATATCCACTCGGCTACCACTGCTTGAAAATACTTAATACTAAAACAAAAATAAAAAATAAATATGAATATAAATATGATGGATAAATACTTTGAAAATACTGACGTTTATAATTTTATATTTTTGTTTATGTTTAAAATTAAATAATTTGATTAATTTAACAGCCGTTTAAAATATTTTTACATAATTTTCAATTGGGGCTGAATGCCGACTAGGTCTGTGCCCTGTCAAGAAATTACAAAATGGCGGACGAATGTTTGATATGTCACCGTATTTAGGAATTATTTCGTTTAAAATTTAGTTTTTTCTTAGCAAGTGTGATGAAAATCATTGTGTGTAACCCCGGGGGTAAGAATATTTCAAACTCGGGTCTTTAATTCCCTCCAGCCTGCGGCTCTCGGGAATTACCACACTCGTGTCCAAAATTTCGCTTACCGCCCTCGTTGCATAATGTATTATAACTGAATAGCTATTGTTGTGAGTATAACAATCAGAAACATAAAAGTGTACAATACCTATCAAACAATGTACTTCATAATCCGTTTCAGTATTTTCTTCATTAAATAACGATACAATAATGATATAAAAATGATGAAGATCTTGGTGAGCGACATTCGAAATGATGTAAAGTTGACAACATGCTGACAGAAGTACGAAATACATTATTAAATGAATAACATGAAAACATGGAAGAATCGAGCACTTTCAAGCAAAGAGCGTACTCCCATCTTGAATTCGACAACGCACTTGCAACCTCTCCGAAATAAAAATACATTTTTTATGATCTTGTTAGGTGAAATTCAGAAAATCAAACTTTTGAAAAAATTTAAAAATAGAAATAAAAATGTTTTTGTACTTCAAAACTTATAAACCACATGTTCAAATATTTCACATAGATATATACAAACAGATACTTAAACAAAAAAATTAAAAATTAATTCTTATTTTTCATACAAAAAAAAATGAAAGTGGTTGATCACCTGCTTGTAGTTGAGATAAAGTTACAAAACGGTGTATTTTATCAGCATAACAAGTGTAACAAAATAAGGGGGTACACCGATCGAAAATTAAAAAAAAAGTTACGATAATTATTTACCTTCAGCGATTCAGCTCTTTTGCTTCCAATATCATCAAAAGCTTAGATTTTACAATTTGTTGAGGTTTCTCAAATATATATAATAATGACTCAAATCAAATACCATAACATTTAAATTAAAACTAATGAAGTTTGCCGGTCGAAGTATTTTTCAGATGGCGCCAGCATAGGTTTTAAAACTAATCCTAAGTCAGTCAGTAGTCAAATCTTGTTTTTTTGGGAATTTCATGACCCTTAAGCCAAATCCCCTTGAACCAAACTAGAGACAGATAGAATCTATACTGGCGCCATCTTAACGATGATAGTAGCCAACCTTATTCCACAAATATGAGCCCACTCTAAACCTGGATACAACTGTACATAAACCACAGGCCGCCCCAAATCAAATCGCTCAAATTGATCATGTTCGATAGTAAAAAGGGCCCATAGCCGACCCTTGTGGCATTCGGCAAGGTGTTACATGGCAAAGCTCTCAAGCTTCAGTCAAACGAGACCTTTAGACTGCCATTATCGCGTCACACGTCATAGCACATAGGGCTGTTAGTATGTAGACTGGACAGTAGAAGGTAAGCACTACCTATAAAACATAGGTTTGATTCTCGGTAAACGCAATATGTTTGTAAGTTTAAATGTTTGTATGTTTGCCACCAATGTATGTATGGCGGGCCGTATGCTTCTTTGCCACCGTCGTGGTATAAAGAATATTTAACCACTTTATTGTACAAGAGATTTAATTATGTTCATTTGAATTTGATTTGTTATATTTTACAGTTACTATTTTGGTTGGTGTATTTCACTCGCAACATCAAAGTTTGTTAAATCCCCGTGCCTTGAAATCTTCGCGACGCTCAAAATGCCACTTTTTGAGCCACTTACTACACTTGTAGTTCAATTTTGATATCTTTCGCTTGCTTGTGTATCAATATTAGCACGATGGGTCAAACAACACTTTGTCGCCTTGTATAACAAATAACTTCTGCGCGGATGAAATTAAGTGCGGAAGTTAGTATATTATCATGAGGGTCCATATTGGGTTGCATACAAGTTTAAGTCATATCTTTGATACGCATAATAATTTGTGTCATAATCATCATTGCGCATACAAATGAAAAGTCATATTATATTGTGTCATACATTTTTAGCCATAACATTTGATGACATACATAGCAGTTGTCTTTTTTTGTGCATGCCTAACGAACCTAACCTAAAATTTTATTGGAATTAAATTAATTGACTATAAAATTTTGACATAACTCATTTATGACAAAAACCCAGTTATGCTCAGGAATAATTCTGACTAAAGATTTGTACGACTTACAATTTTATGCATAAAGTTTTATGACAATTAAAAATATGACAAAAGTTGTTATGCGATCAGAGGGAGTCCCCATTAAACAAGCTTGTCTTAATAAAGTAACTTTCCTGTAACAAAGTGATATGAAATATTTTGTAATACGTAATATTATTCAATGATTTACATTATATGCAAAGTAACCGTCATGATGTCAGTTTCCTTTCCAGCAATCACAATCACGAGGTTGATTGAGGAAATCATATTTTGTGCTCTGATCCAATTACATTTGTACGAGCTATAATATGCACAAATGTAATGAACTATAATTACGGGAAATACCGATTGTGCACATGAAGCCATTTTCACATTACCAGAAAGCGTACTACTTACAATAACTAAGGTGCATTGGGGTAATTTTGGCAACGGGATTATTTCAAAAATCGCTAATATCTACTTAAAAAATCGCTAATATATACTAAATAACGACTGGCAGTAAACGGTCGCGGCGGCCTCGTACCACATAGAGGCGATCAGTTGAGAAGGAGGCTGCCTCAACTGGACTCGGCTGGAAAGAGCTGGAAGTTGCCGCTCAGGATCGCGACAAATGGAAAATTCTTCTGCGAGTCCTATGTCCATAATGAGGGATACCAGGATTACATCATCATCATCAATATCTACTAAAATTTAAGGTCTTGCTTATTGTAACAACGACATATTGGAAGTGTTTTATTCATAAGGCGCTATCTCACTCTTGCATTATTAAATAAATAAGTAATAAATAAATTAATATTGTAGGACATTCTTACACAAATTGACTAAGCCCCACAGTAAGCTCAAGCAGACTTATGTTGTGGGTACTTAGACAACGATATATATAATATACAAATACTTAAATACATAGAAAACTGGTGAAGCTTAATGTTACAACAGGTAGAAAACGCTTCTAGTTTTGTTTTGTACCACGCTTTCGAATTTACCCCAAAGCACCTAACAAGTAAGTAATAGAATAATAGTCAAAAGCTTACGAATAGATTGGACCAACGTATTAGGTAGAAACACCGACATGAAATATTACTTTCTGAAGAATTATCTAATCTACATAACGACTTATATAATTCAGTAACACTGTGCAGTATAAAAGCGATAGTCACAACTACTTCATAATAACTCCGAACGTACGCAAGTTTCCAACAAAAAGTTGTACTCGTTATCGTGACATCGTTTATCTCAACAATTTCGCTCCTAATAATAATTCTTTAGCTTTCAGATAATAATAAACATTTTACTAAACGACATTTTTGCGCATCATAGCTTAGATTATTTCTAGTTTTTGCCGTAATTCTTACTGGAAAAATTGCTCCTAGAAATTCAGATAATATTATAAGTACCTAAGTAATTTATGTCTCATATTATTTTGTTTCTTTTCTTTAAGCTTGTTGCTCGTTACCTGCCGTTTTTATTTTGACTTGATGGTCTCATCAGAATATCAGCGCTGGAAGTCGCCAACAATATGCTGAGATGTGGCCATTCCTTAGCACTTTCTTCTTTCTTAAGATAAACGTTTCTTATTGTAGATATGTAGGTACCTATTTTGTTTCGTTAGTGTTTACGACTAATTATATTTCTATTCTATGCTATTCTATTATGTTGTTTGCATTATTAATTGTTATTTTTTATTATTAGATATTTTGTCAAACAATCATTCAGCCCGTCACATACTGTATCCTATGTTTGCTTACCAAACAATTCATTCATTTTATTTTTGTATGAGCACATCAATTTAGGTCGTCGATATTAATTTATTAGTAACAAAATATTTGCCAAAATTAAGCAAAAACTCTACAGAATCCAAAAATAACTCAAATCATTCAGCTATAAAACTTTCCCCGTTAATTCTCGCAAACAAGCGAAAATGAATCGCGCATTCGTCTTCTTCCTAACTTTCTGTTCGGGGCACTGTTTCTTCGACATACGAGATATAATGTCGGGCACTATGAACCGGCTCCCCAGGGAATTCCCGGCGGCCATTAAGGACATCGCGGAGGGTCTGCCCGCGAAAACGATGACCGTTGTCCGGGGGAACTCGACGAATTTAAGGTAAATAATTGGGTTGTGAATGTTGTGATCATTTTGCCGTAAGTTTTGTTTGTTTTTGAAAGCTTTTCATTAGCTTGATGTGTGTGTCAGGGTCCAGAGGGTCTACTGCGAACCATGTTCGATGTGTTGCCTCCCTGTTACACTTACGTACGAATTTACAAGCGCGACAGAGAGGCAACACGTCGAACATGGCTCGCGGTAGGCCCTCAGACTTCCAACATTTCGTTTTCTATAACGGGTAATGGTGATCACATGATACTCGTAATTTCTATAGAAAACTGAAGTGTCAGACGCCTCGTTCTGGACCCGGACCGTTCGAGATGGAATCATCCTTTAGAGGGATTTACATAAGATTCTCGTAAATATGTACATCGAGATGCTAAATTGTATGGACCTATTATGAATGAATTCATTCATAAATCTTTTTACAAACAAAACTAATGTTTGCTCTATTTTTTTTAATAATAATTTTTAGCTACAAAAACTATAATCAGTCAAAAAACTTTGTCAGTAGTAAAAGGCGCGAAATTCAATGTCTCTATAGGACGATAACCCTTCGCACCTACATTGTTTAAATTTTCAACATTTTCTACCGAGGGAAATGGCTTGACAGACTATAGTAACAGTCGTAGATATATGTTACATAATGTTCATGCTAAGTTTGACGTAATTTAATCATGTACTTTTTACATATAAACGTATGTTTCCAAAGTGACTTAGAAGACGTAACCATGGCAACAACTCAAAAGAACAAGTTCGGTCCAAATAAATACATTTTTAACGTTGTAGTGCCGAAGATATGTACGAACTTTTCTGCTTGCTGAGCGCGCACTCGGTCCAAGTTATCAACTTAGACATCACGACGAAGGAGAACAAAGAAAAGGTAATAAATGTAATTAATCATTAGAAGATAGGAATGTTTTTTAAAGGTCATAGTTCGTGTCATCAACGATGACGCGCAAATTTGTCAAATATAATCTTTAATAACATGATATTATGAGTCAAGGCTCGTGTCCTCGTGAGTGACACGATCTATACATTGGCGGCAAGTACGCCACCGCAGCCCAAGAGTAATGCAGCTGTAATTGACATGCTTGCGTTACCTTTATACTCATATGCTATTACAGTATTACACATTCGTGAAAGAAGCTCTGGACGTCTCCGAAGAAAGAACGAGTCTCATACTCTGTGAGCCGTATGAATGTGAAGCAATTCTATCAGAGGTTTGTATTCAATTAATTTTGTTCTTATTTACTTTTTTGCACAAAATACAAAAAAATGTACAAATGGCGAATCTAATGCCTGTAGGCATTCTCTACCAGTCAACCATAGGGATAAAATGGCGCAAGTAGCAAAAGTAAGAGAATTAAACTAGGAACTATTGCACGCAAGTGAAAAAACCCAATAAACTACATATATAATATACAAAAATTATAACCCTTTCGTAATCGGTGATTATTTTTAAATAGCCACAGCCGAATACAGAACCTACTCCTTCTATAAAATTGAAGTCGGTTAAAAATATCATAATATTAATATAACATACTAGACACATTTGTACTACGATGGATACTACTCATATATATGGATATTCGTTTCGGAAGATGTTATGTAGCAAACTCTTAAAAGTAACCTCGCTTCTATCGTCCATAGCATTATGTGCGTAGCCAACATGCCAATAGTTTACCCTCCGTAGCGAACAAACGCAACTGTCGTTGTCGCACTAGTATTGAAGAGTGACTGAGAGACAACAGGTGAGAGTTTTAAATTGAGAAATATTGACAAAGTCAGTATCACAAAATAAAACAGAAGAGGAAATGAAAATTTCCCCTTTTTAGTGGAATGTTTGAAACACAATAAAATTCATGAAAATAAAATTACAAGTGGGCGTAACAGGTAAATTGTGTTTATATTCAGATATTATGAACGCTTTTTATAAAAGAAAATAATACAAAAATAAAGTTATTGTTCAAATAAAATTGAAAATAACAAAATGAAAGTAGATATGACCTTTTCGAGTAATGGAATCTTAAAATAAAAGTAATAAAAAAGATTCCAACGAATCGGAAACCTCCTTTTATTGAAACATTTAAAAAGAAACGGTCATTATGCTCCAAATAATACGAATAACATTAGCTATTACCCTCAACATTGTACGCATAAAATATGAAAGTAGGTTACTTACCTACATATAAGTAGATTGTCGGCCCGATTCGAAGAATGAGATACGATAACGATAGGTTCTGTTTTATATAAGTTCTCATTTAGATATCGTTTGTATGTCGTATAATTGACAGAAGCAGCTCGATTCTGGCAACCAATGTCACTTAGAAATATCGTTGATAGATCTTATTGGGATCACAGCGGAATCGAAATAAATGTCAACTTTGGCATGTCGTTTAGTTATCGATTTTTTAAAGATCTTTCCAAGATCTTGAACGTGTCTTAATCATTCTTCGAATCGGGCTGTGTGTCATAAATTATTAATATCGTTTTCAAGGAACAGTAGCTAGTTCTTTTTGTGGCGCAGGTTTCCCTAAATTATACCGTTTTTTTCCTTTTTCATGAAATACTCGTAGTATTGAATTGATATACTAAACTAACATTTTTATTTTTGTGGAATGGTTGGCAGTGCCGGTCCTCAAAATATTTCAGCGCGTGATGATAACTAGACAGGATTTGATGATGGAGACAGGAGTAGCCTGATCCTGTTAAGATAAAATATTGTATCGACGTAGATTAGGAATGAAGTGTTAAGATTCCACACATGTGTATAAGTACTAGTTAATTCAATTCAATTCTTTATCATAGATAACAAATGATCCACACCTACAATAAAATTATTAAAATTACATTAAATAACGTATATACAGTTAAAATAGCAATAAATAGACAATTTTTTAAATCCCATACAAATAAGAAGGTAGGTACATTTTAAAATTACAAATAATCTCAAAATAAATATTAATAATAGTTCAAATTCTGTCTATTAATCGTACATGCAGACTATTCCAGTGTTTCACTTTACTCCTATCGTAAATAATAAATGAATGGACTCTCCAGTCCAAACTGCTAGCGCACACACCCAGAATGCTGTTGTTATTCATCAACCGCGGCCCCCAACGTTGAAAATCAAAAATTGGTTAATTTATGTTCTTATATTGTCTAGTTGGTGGATAATAACCTGATCCACCGCACGATCCTGTATCTGTTCTACTGGTCGTACGGGCCCGTCAGCGAGCGGTTCTTGCTCACACTCTCAGAAGCTATGAGGGTAGCTGTCATCACCAACCCTCGGCCTGGTGTGTGAGTACATTTGTTTAAGTTGTTGTGTTAGATGACGGAACACAATCTGATTCACCACACAATGTGTTCGTGTTGTACTGGTCGTATGGGCCCGTCAGCGAGCGATTCCTGCTCACCCTCTCGGAAGCTATGAGGGTAGCTGTCGTTATCAACCCTCGGCCTGGTGTGTGAGTATATTTGTTTTATGTCATTATGTTAGTTGACGGAACACAATCTGATCCACCGCACGATCTTGTACCTGTTCCACTGGTCATACGGGCCCGTCAGCGAGCGTTTCCTGCTCACACTTTTGGAAGCTATGAGGGTAGGTATTGTTGCCAACCTTCGCCCTGGTGTGTGAGTATTTTTGTTTTAAGTCGTTGTGTTAGTGGACGGAACATAATCTGATCCACCGCACGATTCTGTACCTGCCCGATTCGAACTTTACGATACGTCAAATATTAGATCTAGATACGATATGGATCGGATATGTCAGTGTCAAAAATTACGTTTTTGTTTGAAGAAACGTCACTTTTGACACTGACATATCCGATTCATATCGTATCTAGATCTAATATTTGACGACGTTTTAAAGTTTCAATCAGGGCGTGAGTGGCTAAATTATTATATTAGATACGGTAAATTATTATATTAGTATATTTTAGGGTCGGCAACGCGCATGTAATATATCTGGTGTTGCAGGCATCCATAGGCTACGGTGACTGCTTACCATCAGGCGGGCCGTATGCTTGTTTGCCACCGACGTGGTATATAAAAAATATATTAATGAACATATTAAAGTTTTGCTTGAAGTCCACCCATGCGAACAGAATCTAAATAGTTTCAGTGTGAATGTTTTCATGGCGTTTACCCCAAAACGTGTAAAAATTCGATATAAAAACTACAATTTGCGTTAGCTCCTACTTAATGTATTAGGTACAATAAAATACTTACTCGTGATAGTGTCACCTGCTTAATAAATCAACATAGAACAGCCAAAACATTTTTCCGTTGCCGTAGCCGAAACCAAACATCACCCCTATTCGGGACGGCAATAATTCATTTATCTCCCCCGGGAACAAAATAGACGCCATCCAATTACTACTAATTAGTAAATAATAAATGAATGGAGTATGTAATAGGTAATTTTCCCTATTAATATTAACTATATCACTTGGGACTAGAAGTATAATATTATACCCTGTTTACTTTTAAACTGAATGGCGGATTTCTTTTTTACTTAGGTACTTAGATGAAAATGTATATTTTGCTAAATATGAGGACGTTTAATGGCTGTCAGATCATATCTTGAGCGTTTTTTATTAGGGTTTCCTACCCTAAGGGTAAAAACGGGACCCTATTACTGAGACTCCACTGTCCATCTGTCTGTTTGTCTGCCACCTGGCAGTGGTATCTCATGAACCGTGAAATTTTCACAGATGATGTATTTCTGTTGCAGCTATAAGAACAAATAATAAAATATATATTTAAGGGCCCCACTTACAACAAACCTGATTTTTTTGCCGTTTTTCATAACGGTACGGAACCCTTCGTGCGCGAGTCCGACTCGCACTTGGCCGGTTTATTACCCAATATTTCTTATAATTTAGCAGGAACCTTGTTGAGATAACTGTGTGTTATCTGATGATCGAAAGAACTTAGCACCGATTTAGATGTCTATTATTATGTCAACGAAGTCGACAAGGCATATTCTTACTATATCCACATTTGTTTGAATAATATATAATAAAAGTTAACGCAAACGATGTCGCGGGCAAATGCTAGTTATTAGTAGCAAAGATAATTTGAAGAGGTGGATTTTCAAAATAAATTTTGTAGCTCGCTCAAAACGATGCCGCCATTCCTTTGGCCTATGCTCTATTAGATGGCGCCACTTTTTAGTATTTCGTAAATTTAACACATATCAGTGAAAGAATAAGGATCAAAGTCAAATGGCGTCCTATAAGTTTTAATAATGTGTCGAAAGATGGCAGTAGGTTTACTGTAGCTACAAAGTTTATTTCGCAATCCACCTCTATTTCAAAATCTCTTTGCTAATACTGGGTTCAAGTGTTGAGAGTTTTTATTTGTTTTAACGACCTCCTAGCCTAGTCGGTAGTGACCATGCCCATGACTATGAAACAAGAGGTTCTGGGACTTTCGGGTTCGAAACCTGGTAAGGGAATTTATTTATCTGTTTACCACAGAATAGATACTAATTCCTGAGTCATGAATGTTTTCTAGTAATAATAATATAATAATAATAGCCTTTTATTTCATGCAATTTTAAAATAGCAATACAATAATTACAATTACATAATTAGCAAAAAACATGCAAATAATATCTACTTATTTATCAATATTTTCCATAAGTAATAAATTTATATTTACCGCTGTCTATTAGGTGATATTAATATTGATTGAATTTACGAATTTTATTATGATTAAAAATAATGAGTAAATTATCATAAATTAACTAATTGCGTGGCGCTTTACGCGCAAAGGCCTCCCCCAAACGTTCCCATTTTTTTCTTTCTGGAGCTGATCTCCACCAGTGTTTGTCATGACTTTTCAGATCGTCTCTCCATCTAAGTTTAGGTCTATGGTTTTTCCTTTTTCTATATCTGGCAGCCACTCTGTTGTAATTTTAGCCCATCTATCACCTAGCATTCTACATACATGTCCTGCCCTGAATGTTTTCTAGTATTTAAGTATATCTATATAATATATATTTCGCCTACTACCCCTAACACAAGCCTTCATTGAACTTACTGTGATACAAATATTCGGATGAAAATCGGTACTTATACAATTCAGTCTGTTTATATCACAAGACCTTTGCGAAAATAGAATAAACATTTTTACAGCCTCAGTCTTTGATCGAAATCCAATTATTTCATCTCCGGTTGCTCTCTCAATTCATCAATTATGAAGCAAAATAAAATATTTACTGTTCGATAATTCAAAGGGATGCTTGATTTTCCCCATTTTCCGGGGAAACGCCAAACAACGCCCGATTGTCGGCCGCTCTCGCCGTATTTCTTAAAATTACATTTTGTCCAGAGTTCAATAAGTCAGAGTCGAAACAGTGGAAGATGTCTCACTCTTTACAATACTGTATGATATTGGGGTCGTGAGCATGCTAAGAGGGTAAAATTAAATAGCTTTTTCTCAAACTTGCTATGAAATGATGACATGACTTACGTCAAATTAGGTCCGGAAATACTACATATCAGGTGCGATGAGTGAAGATGATATGTAAAGAAATTTCATACTGTCTTACACACCTAGGACTGTAAAGCAACCTTTTTTGTTTTTTAACGTCAAATTGTGACACAACGTCTTGGCATCCAACCATCAACTAACTTCAGTTAGCTTGGTACGGTGATTTGTTGTGCATATTCGTTGCTAAGCAACGGCGGTGGCGCATCGCACAGGCGCGCGGACTTACGCGCGTAAGGATGTACACCGCTGGTAGAGTGGCGAGCCGAGTAGGTCGCCACGAAACAAATTGACTACAATTTTTTGTTTTAATTGCAAGTTTGAGAAAAGCACTATACATATCTCGGCGAGAAACGGGGTTGCCGGCCGCGTATCTCTATCCGGCTGAGCTATTTCTATGAAATTCCATTTCGGGAGAAAACGTTTTCCACTAACTAAATCTTAATAAATCACTTTGATTTTGATTTCGATCGCTTCAGCATAATATATTCTAGTGCTATAGGTTTCGCTTTAAAAAAAAAAAACAATTTTTCTTTTTTTTTTGTTTTGCAAATTTTGAAAAAACAGGAAACCTATAAACCTAGTTTTTCATTGTGTCAATAACATACTAAAAATCATGGAGAATGGAAAATGTTTAGAAGTGGAAAAACGTTTTCTCCTTTTGTATGGGCGATCATGTCGTTTTTTTTTTCACGATTTTCATATCGGCCCTATAGGAAACCTTGTTCAGTATGATCATCTCAATACACTGGGGATCACGACCCTGAAGTCACCCAGTATAGCCAGGAAAGCTCGAATGTTAAACAAAATAGTAGTTTATGTGACTGGTACACAATTAGAGGCATTAAAATACGAGTGTGGGTTTATGAAACGAGCCTAATTATGTACAGTTACATACAATACTCTATCTACACACATAAAGCTCTAGGATATGTTACGACCGCTATTGCGGCGGATGACATACTCAATAAAAACCGGTCAAGTGCAAGTTCGATTTACTCGCGCACTGAGGGTTCCGTACAAACTTTGAATTATCTTGTGTAACTATAAAGGCGAAAGACTTTTGATCAGAAGTACCTATACTAAGTATAATTGTACACAGTGCCATCTATCGGCAAATTATCTGATTTGCGCCAAGTAATGCACGTATGTTGGTTTTTCAATCAATGTGAACCGATTTCAAACATTGTTCTTTTCTTTGAAAATGGGTGCCTTTAATGTAATCTCATAAAAAATTCAAGTCGAATACACGTAAAGTTGGTCAAATTGCAAACTGAATTCGGAAATGTTTTTTTGTTAACAAAAAGAAAGTTATCAAGATAAAGGTCTGATTATAATTTTCGTGTAAAGTTTATAGTAATGTTAATATTATATAAAAAAAATCATAAGTTTGCTTCGGTGAACTTCGGAGATAAGGGGGAATGGTATTTTTTTAAAACATTTTCCTTCCTAAATCATTTTTTTTTCATTATGAAAATAAAAGAAAAAATAGTTTTGAATGTACAATTTGAGCTCTTTTAAATGATATCCCACTTGACCTAGTCACTAGACTTTGAAATTTTGCCTCCCCCCCCCCCTTCTTCATATTGGGCATTTCCCATAGTTGATTTAAAAAAATACTTTGGCACGGAACCCTAATTGGACTAATACTAGAAACGGTGAGGTCAAATCAAATTCCTTTGTTATTATTACGCAATACTAATATTTTTACAATACGAAATTTGGTGTAAGTAACAAAATGGTTTATCTTTTTGCAGGCCGTAATTTGCGGTTTTTGAACGCATTTTTTTGTACGAAAAGTGTGTAGATAAAGTCTGTATAATGAAATTGTGTTATTCGCGCAGTACACAGTTATGGCATTTCGCGGGTACGAGACACATTAGTTGTCTGACAGTTGACAGCTGTCAATTTTATTAGTATGGATACGTTGTCCTATGACACTTAATCCTTCATATTTACTCTTTTTTGTAATAACAATCGATTTTTTTTTAAGTAATTGTCAATTCAGAAGCGATATTTAAGTACCGAGTAATATGCCTGTAACATACGGACAGACGTGACAAAATTATAAGAATTTAGTTTTTGCTGTATATTATTACTTAATCTGCTAAAGAAAGAAAAGATTAATTTTATTGATGGATGCGGTTAAATACTTTCAATAACTATCTAGTGATCAATCTTTATATACTTTCGTCTTTCACGAAGTTGCACAGAATACAAGCCTAGCGGCCACGTACTTAGTAATTTGATTGGCCGTCCGGTTAGGACTTCGAAACATGTTTTATGAGTACCAACGAAAATACGACTTGTTGGTCTGGAAGTTTTTTTCACTACTGATGTCTTGGGTTATTGGATTTCGTGATTGCTTGGGGCCAGACAGGCTTAATTTTTGAGTGGCTAGGTGGAACTTCGTCCAATAGAAATGAGGAGCTTTTAGTTTCGCGTGTTGTTCAAATGCTTCATCATTATTACGTCAAAAAAGAAATATTGTAAGAATGTGCCATCAGTACAACGACCTGGTATCTAAGCATAGGCATATTGATATTTTTAACTCGAGCTTGCCATCCCTCGGAAACAAGTTACAGAAGTTCTTTGCCATCAATCACCATTACGTTAAGTTTGTATTCATCTTACACGTGTGTTTCAATCTCCTTTTATTCTTTGCTTTATTTTCTTTATACAAATTGTTTTGAGTCTGAAAATTGTTTTATTGTGTAATTAAGTGTAGTTAGTATAGTTGTAGTTTTCGCTCTTTAATGTGTAGTATATGCTGCGCATACATGCTTTGGATGGCATTCCCAACAAAAACTCAACTTAAAATAATTATTACATTGTGTGCCTAATAAAAAAAAAACAATATACATTAGGTACGTTGTCATGTAAGGTAAAAAATAAAATGTATGTAAGGTAACATGTCATGCTCTTAGAGTTCTACAAATTAGATCGTGTCGGATAATTTTGCACGCTTTACTGTGCAAGATATTATTGCACGTGATTATACATAATTGTCTTATTGTTTTCAATCAATTTCCCATTAATTAAATGTAATGTAAATATTTACGGGATCGGCCGTCCGCGTAATGCTCGATATCTTGTGTTTACTTTATAATTAATACAATAATAACATTGTGTAATTTTTAATTTGTTAAAGTAAAAAAAAATGTAAATAAACAGATGAGAAATGAATCATTATGGTGAATCATTTTAGGTCAAATTAAAGGACAAATGAGAGAAAGCTCTCTCATTTGTCCTTGTGGCTACGCTACCCCAATGCGGATTGGGGATTTCAAATACACCTTTGAATTTCTGGACAGATGTATACAGGTTACCTCACGATGTTTACCTTCACCGAAAACCTAGTGGTAAATATCAAATGATATTCTGTACATAAATTTATTTTATTTATTTTTTATTAAGAAACTAACGATTACATTTACAATTCAACAGAAATATATGGTAATATTAAATTAAACCTAACCTTAAATTAATTACAGTTTCCCTAATTGAAAATACGATAGCTTATTATATTTATAAATACTTTAAAGAACCTTCGCTGTACCATAGCATATTAAAAAATTACTGCAATTAAACATACCTATATATGTTTATTTATTTAATAACACATCCTAATTATTATTTGAATGCTTTCTTAACATCTTATATCGTGCAATTAAATATATCGACTTCAGAGAGTTTTCAATTATTATTAAATAACTTACAAGCACGCCTGACATAATTATTATGTACATAACTAGTCTAGTTTTCGGTAGGTACAGTATGATTCGAGCCCGCGACCTCCGGATTAAAATCAGTACCCCTAGTGTAAATTTTATCGACATCATAACGTGACGAACGCGTTTGCGTTAAGTCTCATTTTGTATAGGATTTTGAGTTTCCAAAACGTCCCGCTTGGCGCGCTCTTTCTAAATCCAATACAAAATGAGACTAAACGCAAACGCGTACGTCACGTTTCAAAATCGAATTTATTTACACTAGGGGTACTGGACGTCATATCTAGACCACCACCGCTGCTTTTGCCTCTGTACATACTATCCGTGTTGATTTTTTCCACAGATTCCGTATTTACTACAACCAGGCTACGCCCCACCAAATCCACCATCTTTCTCTAGTCAACTGGTGGTCAGGAACATTGTACAAGTCGCCAGTGTTGCCGCCTGCTGACAAGGTGTACCATGACTTCAAGGGGAGGGTGTTTAGAGTACCCGTGTTACACGTAAGTTACATCGACATGTATTTGTCTACTATAAAAAATTATATTAGATAAATTGAGATGGTCACATTTTTGATATTAACTAATTATACAGTGGAACCTCAACTTCAACTTCAACATTCGATAACTCGATAACTCGAATCTCGATAAGGCGAAATCCTCGTTAACACGAAATAAAAGGTGGTTTCCTTCAAAGCCCAAATCCTTCAAACCTCGAAATACGTACGCACGCATGAAATCATAGCAAGCAAATTTAGCCCTACAAGGGATTTTAGTAGGGCGGAGAGTTAAGTTCTGACTTATTGTTAGATTATCTCTATTATTTCGCTTTTCATCGCACTTGCTCGTAGAAGGTACGTACAGGTAGGCGATGCAGTCCGTAAATCCTAAATTTCGACCTAGGGCTGTAAAGCATGTACGAATAGACAGCAGTTTTATTTATTTCGCTGTTTCTTCCTCACGTGAAATGTGTGTTGAAAAACATTGTGTGTGCCACGGATTGTACAGGAACTACGAACTCGTTGTGACTAAGCCCTCGCTTTTGGCTTCGGTTTTCAATCCACACTCGTTCGTAAATTCTTGTTAACCTTGAATACACAATGAACTATTTCGAATTGGAATCACATTTCCACAGGCTCCGCCCTGGCACTTCGTGAAGTACAACAACGACTCGACCGTCAACGTCACCGGGGGACGAGACGACAAGTTACTTTCCCTGCTCGCCAAGAAACTAAACTTTCGGTAAATCATTTTCTTACCATCTATCCATCCATTTTCGATTTTATTTTGTTTAAAAAGAAGTGTACAATTCACGTCAAAGATATGTTTACACTGTTACTCTTGTAATAAGGTGAAAAAATGTAAACATCTTTGACGTCGACTGTATATATCTATTAGAAAATATTATATTGTGTATTAAGGGCGGTAAACAAGAATTTACGAACAAGCGCAATTTTTGAACCCGAAGCCGAAGATGAGGGCTTAATTAACACGAGTTCGTAATTCTTATACCGCCCGTGACACAACGCGTTGCATGGTGGGTTAGGACCGGCAACGTGCATGTAACACCTCTAGAGTTGCAGGCGTCCATAGAATACGGTGACTGCTTACCATCAGGCGGACCGTATGCTTGTTTTCCAACGTCGTGGTATAAAAAAAATCAATGGTTTTATCACACTTGCGAGGAATAAACTAAAGTTTAAGCGAAATAAATCTTTAATACGGTGGCTTTTGAAACTTTCGTCCGCCATATTGTCGTTATTGACAGGTTCGGCATCGAAGGTTATCCGACATTCAGCCATGATTGAATTGTGTAAAAAAAAATTAAATTATCAAATTAAATATAATTATATATACAAAAAAAAATGAACGTCAGTATTTTAAAATTAATACTCATTTTATACCTACCAGAAAAAACATTACGCCCAATATGCCGATAGGCTTAATGAAATTAAAAAAAAAACTATTACGCCCGTGGGCATAATATAGCGCATTCCATCTCAGTATGCTGGCATATAATAACACCGTTTACGAGCAAGTGTGATGAAAAAAACATTCCGGTTATCGACATAAACTGCAATGTGTACCTATTGCCAAAAGTTTCGAAGACAAAACTCGTGCGATGCTATAATAGTTATTTGTGCAACAAGAGAGGAAAGTTAGTTTTTCTTGCAAGTGTTGATTTTGAGTCCTGAGTAAGCAAAAGATTCTATAATTGAATCACGAACGAGGCGAGTGATTCTAAGTAAGAATCTTGAGCGTAGCGAGAGCTCAAAAACACGAGATGGAAAATAACTTTGGTCTCATGTTATGCAACTTTTCACCTCATTAGTCAGTGAGAACATATTAAAGGTTAAAAAAATTCAACATCAAGTAAAGTTTTTATTCCTGTATTCATTGCCTTCACTAAATTATAAAGCTACTTTGTCTCACTCCCTGGAGTGACGAGAGTAGGCTTGTTCGAGCTGCTGAGGTAAATGAATATTTTAAGACGGTTATTCAACTTGTATGCTACGCGCTATGCTATGCTACTTCCTGGCCTAAAACATGCTTAGTTTTGCCGCTGTTATATCAAAAATCGTTGACTGGTAGAAAATTCCTTATAGCATCAAATCCGTAATTTTTACTCTTTTTTGTAAAGGAGGATGGGCAGATTTGTATAGACACTGGCCCATGAAGATAAGAATAAGCGATATACCATCGGAAAGGTTTTTTTTATATTATTCATTTTTTTTTGTATAACGAGACTTGTCAAAACTCTGTTTAAAAAAATGTATGACACAAAAAATATATTACAAAACGAATAAAAAACTAAAATATTGGGACACAAAATCATCGACAATAGCAAAACCTTTTGTGACACAGGAACTTAGTATCGTAAAAAAAAAAGACAGTCACGTTTCAACTCACAGTACTTTGCGGCGATAACTTTATTCACACAAAGATTTGTGAGTATCTGCCATAGTAAAATGTTGACAACTTGGAATAACCTACCCGGTGATTATATGGCTTGCCCTTATTGGTCAAATAGGCCAATTAGCCCACCCTCCTTTGTGTAATAAATTTTAAATAAATAAATAAAATGTTTTTAGTGGCTTCATGACAATATATCGTGATAGAGCTTAATGGGTTAATAAAAGTTTATTTTTAGGGTTCCGTACCCAAAGGGTCAAACGGGACCCTATTACTGAGACTCCGCTGTCCGTCCGTCCGTCCGTCTGTCACCAGGCTATATCTCATGAACCGTGATAGTTAGCCAGTGGAAATTTCTACAGATTATGTATTTCTGTTGCCGCTATAACAACAAATACTAAAAACAGAATAAAATAAATATTTCTTTCCAATCTCGAGGTTCTCATCCAATCACCGAAGTTAAGCAACGTCGGGCGGGGTCAGTACTTGGATGGGTGACCGTTTTATAGAATAATGTAACTGTATAGTCCGACTAGCACTTGGCCGGTTTTTTTAATTTAAATTCTTCTTTAGATTGGTTTAAGTATCAGAAGGATGCGGGTAATGTGTCCTGCATTACCCGCCTTCAAAAAGCAAATGTTCTACCCGGAAAAAACAGAAGTGGATTTACATTTTTCAAACGTTTGACTTGTTTAGGTACGAATACTACGACCCACCCGATAGAAGCCAGGGATCAGGGATTTCTGGAAACGGGACCTTTAAGGGCACGCTTGGCCTAATCTGGAAGAGGGTAAGATGATTCAAAGGGTGCTTCGTATTATAAGTATTTTTACTTGATTTACATTCAATCATCTGATAAGATTTCGCTACACGCGTACAGAAGATACACGCAAAATACTAGAACAATTGAATTTATGTTATGTTTTAACTCATCCAATTATTATTACGTCCTATTTACGAGTAGGTCACTATAAGTGTGGCATTTGTAACACATCTTATCTTATATCTTTAAACAAGCAATTCTTGTATTTTTTTGGATCTCTGAAACGGCTCTAACGATCTTGATGAAATTTTCTAAATAGGGGTTTTTGTGGGCGAAAAATCGACCTAGCTAGGTCTTATCCTTGGGAAAACGCGTATTGCTGAATTTTTATATGTTTTCTGAGCAAAGCTCGGCCTTCCAGATATTTTGTAATAAATAAACAATTATTAATGTCAAATACAAACTTCCGGCTGTCTCATCGGCGACGGGCAAGAAGTCGTAGGTGGCTTCCAAGGCAGAGTATTTCAGGCGCTTGCTTTTGACGGCAGTCTCTGCCGCTGAGCCTGCCGACTTAGCAGTGTGTCCTACATGGGATGCAGCAAATGTACTCGCACAGGTTGCATCCCATAAAAGACACCGTCCTCTCTGCCATGCAACCAGCGTCAGCCCGTCGGGTCGTTTGCCGTCTGTTCGAGACACCCCTGGTGATTCCAGGAGGCACGAATTTAATTTAGTTTTCAATATATTTTCGTATCTCTAATTGGTTGTTTTCCCTACAAGTGTTTCTCTTACATAATCTAACCTTATTCGTCTAATAAATGTGATTTGTTCAACTAAAAATAAGAGGTATCTAATTATACATATAAGTGCTTAATTACCTAACTCATGCAATAAGCAAAATTACAGATGCATATTTTGATTAATAAAGATTAACTGAAATACCTAGAATAATAAACATGTTACAGCGAAATTATTTGCGGAGGTTAATTGATTCGCAGAATAGTTTTATTTGTGAAGGGTTATTCAGGTGTAATTATTATTTATTCAAGTTAAGCAGGTTACTGAATATGTATAGTGTATTTTTCCCAAATTAAACTATATTTTGCTATTTCAGGAAGGAAAAATACTCGTATGATGAATTGAGTCAAAAACTTTTCAGTTTTTTTTCTGTGGACATCCCATCACTCTTTATTTTCTTGCTACATCCTATGTTCGAACCTTCTAGTTGTTAAAAACTGTATAATAAGAGCTTTTATATATGTGCTTGTCGAAATTGTTAACACTGATTTTCCACGGGAAAGCCGCTGTTTTCCGAAACCTTTTTCAGCCAATTGCCGAAGCTAATTCGTTTTAATTTGATTTCCATTTTCTACCCAGACCTTCTTAAGTGTACCCAAATGTGAATGGGTAACATTAGGAAAATAACATAAGTATATGAAGAATTTCGGTGTTATTCACGATTCCAAACTTATATTTGACAAGCACATTGCTAGTATTATTAGTGCAGCACTAAAAGCGTTAGGCTTTATAATACTAAATAATACGAAATCCTTTATATTTCACCTAAGCTAAAACCCTTGAAGTGCTTTATTGTGCCTATGTGAGGACTAAACCGGAGTACGCATTACAAATCTAGGCCCATTGTTATAATACTTACGTTGACCGAATTGAACGCGTGCAGCAAAAAATATCAAATATTTATGCTTAAAACTGAAATTTCCCTATAGTTCATCTAACTATTTGTTATTAGCACCATCTAGTCCCCTTACAAAAAAGACGTGAAATGTCTGATATTAGGTACCTTTCTCCTGAACATCAGCAGTGGCGTAACTGACTGTTCCGAGATACTAAGCATACTTTCATTCAATATTCCCTACCTATCTAACAGGTACTATCCCCCTATATCTGTAAACACTGCGTCCTCCAAGTAAAGGCAGCGGCGGCATCATGGTCACTATTTTTATTACTTGTCATGCCATACGTCACTTTCGCACTTACATACTTATTAGAACGTGACAGGCATGATGACAAATTATAAAAAGCCGACAATCTTAGCCCTGCAGAATAGCTTCCTGCCGGCCTAGCTATCACTCACTATCGCTTCGACAACGAAATGCTGTGTATCTCTCTATCACTCTTCCATATTAGTGCGACAGTGACAGTTGCGTTTCAATCGACCTGGTTTTCGTGAGTCGAAAGCTAAATGAGTTGTTGAAGGAACTTGATATATTCAACTGTAAAGTTCCTAATGTGTAATGTCTGGTTAAGCGGTATTTTATGTAGGCGTTCTTTCTATTAATGTATTATTGCATATATACTCGTACTTTTTTATTTCTTTATTATGTTTTGTTTTCATTGCGCGATAAATGCATTTAATTCATCAAACTTCATGTATTTACATATGTATTAGCTTGATATGAACTTGAAAATATGCTTTCAGCATTAAAATCTGATAAATTTACTTTATGTTGTTTTCTCTCAGTTATTCAGGGCGCTAATGAACTAAGTTGTTCGGAACCTGGGATCTATTTGTAAGGCTTCTATTTTAATTTTAAATTGTGTTTTAATTTTTTCTCTTTGTACGCATGTGTGTTTGCGTAAGTGCATTACTTTTTTTAGAATACTTTGTAACTAAGTACCTGTGAGTGTCTGTGAGTGTGGCTTTTTGTTTTAATCTTGTTGTCATAATGTAAGTTTAAAGCTGTTGGTTCTCTTTAACATAAATAAATACATAATTGGTAGGTATTGTAACAATACATACTACTAATTTTTAAATTAAAGAAAAAAAATATTCACCGCTTTGGGCAAGACTCCAAACTTGGACCCATCAAAGTGTGACCAATACTCAGAATGATGTCAACTGTAGGGTCAAGGCGGCAACAGTGGCTTAGTCACCCAAATATCGCCTCACTCACACAATGTTTTAAATACTTCAATTATGTTTAACAGAAAACAAAACGTTTTTCCACTTCCAAATATTTTCCATTCTCCATGATATTTAGTATGTTACTCCACACGTAGGAAAAATAATTATGTTTTAACTATTCCAACAATCAAAACTGCATTTGCTAGGAGCACTGGCTAGGAGGCAATACGCTTCACAATCTGATTACGTATATAACTTAATTAATAAATATATAGATATTTATCCCTCTTCCAATTTCGAGTGCAAAAATAAAGTAATAAATCACACACACACACACACACACACATACACACACATACACACACACACACACACACACACACGCGCGCGCGCGCGCGCGCACACACGCACGCGCACACGCACACGCACATGCACACGCACACGCACACGCACACACACACTCACACTCACACTCACACTCACACTCACACTCACACTCACACTCACACTCACACTCGCACGCACGCACGCACGCACGCACGCACGCACGCACGCACGCACACCTATATAATATTCTGAAGCGATCGACATCAAAATCAAAGTCAATTTGTTAAGATTTCTCCCGAAATGATATTTCAGGAATAGAAAACGTACCGTGATTTCATTTCATTGTACTCCCATACAAATTGTGAGTTTAACGTCTTTTTTTATACTGATATTTGGTTTGCCAAAGAAGCAAAGCAAAGAGACACAGGCAAAAAGGGAAAACCATTCAAACTCTGAAGAACTTGCTCTGAGAAATTACCTGGCCATTTTTAGATTTTACTCAAATATGGCTCGAACTAACGTGACTTTACAGCTCTAGTCAGCATTAGAAGTTCTAAATAGTCTACTCGGCACAACTTTATTGTAAGGGAGTAGATATAGTTGCGTGTGCAGAATAATTTTATCCACCTAATCTGCGTAGCCACTTCTGCTGATTGTACTTATTTGCGTTCCATATTAGCAAAGAACATTTGAAATAGAGGTGGATTGTTCAAGAAAGCTTTGTAGCCACAGTAAATTTACTGCCATCTTTCGACACAAGATTAAAACTTTTAGAACGCCATTTGACTTTGAACCTTTTTATTTCACGTTTGTGTTAAATATCAAAAAGTGGCGCTCAGTAAAGTGGTATCAGTGATAGAATAAGGATCAAAGTCAAATGGCGTTCTAAAAGTTTTAATCATGCGTCGAAATATTTTCTTTGATAATCCACCTCTATTTCAAATTCTCTTTGATATTAGCATTCTTTTCTCAGGATAACGTTTCCATAATGGCAAAAACGGAACCCTAATAGTTTCCTCATGTCCGTCTGTCTTTAGTTTATGACTTAAAATTTTAAAAAATGGAGGGGGCACTCCATACTTGTAACTAAAAGTGAAAAAGCAATCAATAAATATCAAGATTTTGCTGATCATTCGATAGGATTCGAAAAGCAACTAAGATTTCATAAAAAGATTTTCGATAAAATGAATACATTTGAAAATAATCGCTTCGAAAGTACAAAAAAATCGGAACCGGGCATATAAAAAAAATTAAGAAATAGCTTAGAACATACATCCCACGAAAATTGTTTTAAACATGATCGGTTGGGCTATTAATGAGTTTTTCCAAAAATCTTATTCTTTGTGAAAAAAGACGTAAGTGCCGCGAAGGTGTGACTTTTTTATTTTTATAGATTTATCGTATCGTATGACGGAACCTTCCATTATGCGTGCCCCGACACGCTCTTTGCTGGTTTTCATAATCAAAGCCTGCCCAACGCCTTTGACTTTTATAAAATATTTTAACAATTTAATGAACTGAGTATTAAACTTTTTTGGAGACAGTAAATTATAAACTCAAATTCGCTCGAACGAATTTGAACAAAGACATAAGATTTAATATTATTTTTTTTTGCACTTCAACACTGTTTTCATTTCATTTGATAGATTGTAGTGTATTGAGACAAGGGCCCTTTCAATTTACTTTGCAAATAGTAATTTAGTTTTCGAAGAGAATAATTTGTGTATATTGTTTTGTTTGTGTTAAAATAATTCTGTCTCAATTGGTATGTATAACGATTTATGGGATATTTACTATAATCCATGGAAATAATTACTAAAGTTGTCTTCTCGTTCGCAGCTATAATTCTGTTTTTTTTTTTCTTTTAAGATGTAAGGGGCGACCGGTTCTCCATAAAAAATTAGTCCCCATTTTTCGCTCTGAATATTGATATTACTGAAAATATTTTATCTAAACTATGTCCCTTCGTTTGATTTTTATGGAAGTTTTTCATATTATTTTATTTATAAGAGCTGCGAGCGAAAAACAAATTCCAAGCAAATGTTTAAAAGCTCCTAACTGTCATAATTTTATTTTTTTGTTCGTTTTTTTTTAATCGAAAAATTCTAACAAAGGGAGCTATAGTCAATAAACATTAATTTGTGTAAAAATATTTTCTATAAATTCCATAGCTTGGGTGGAAAATGGTAAACCAAGTAAGAAAGCGACTTTAACTTAAACAACTTTGTTGGCAGAAAGCGGATTTCTTTCTCGGTGACGTGTCAATGACATGGGGAGGTCTCCAAGCAGTAGAATTCTCATTCCTGACCCTAGCAGACTCTGGGGCCTTCCTGACTCATGCACCAGCCAAACTCAGCGAGACCCTGGCTATCATCAGACCATTCCAATGGGAGGTAAGGCACATCATGGAAAGGTCTACCAGTAGGAAATATCAAATATTTTGATGACATTTGGTCGATAGAGTTGTCTATTATTGTACAATATAAGTGTAATTTCGCCGTAAGTCCTAAAAAAACTTCATTTACGTTACGAAAACATATGATATTTTCCTAATTCCACGGAAAATTACATATTTTTTTAAACAAGTTGGGATTATTTTTCCGCCCGGACTGTGGAGCTCATAAAATAAGCCAAATCTCCAAACCTAGCGAAAAAAAATCTTCAAGATGATAAGTCACTCCAGATAGTGTTAAAAAACTTTAATCGTTGAATACAATATTACATTTCGATCGATTTTATATAATATGCTTTTAGTTTTTCATGAAAATGGAAGAAGTTCGAAACCAATATCGTTAAGTGGCTTCAACAAACTCGTTTTAACTTTGTTTGTAAATAAAATACATTCTCATATATTACATATATTCCTAAAACTTAAATTGCAGTTTTGAATCAAGTAGTTTAATCACCAAAAAATATAATTTGCTAGTTTATCGATGCGCTTTAAGTAGAATAAAGGCGCTCATATCGTTTCTACATTATACTAAATACGTTTCCTGGTGCAACATATGAGACATATTCATTTATAGGGTACCACATTGTCCGTTATAGTGTCCGAGATATCGATGATTTTATAAGTGAAGTCAAAATTTACGAAATTTTATTTTGTTCAGAAACAGTCTCTAAACACTTAAAATAATCATGTGCAGGTATTATACAAAAGTTGTAAATCCCAACGACAACTTGACAAAAATGCCTGAAGTTTAATTACAAGGGTACCTCATTGTCGATCGTCCTTACGATCGACAACCCTAGTCGTTAAACTTTTACGTCGAAAGGTACGAAACAGTTTAAAAAGCCGTAACATTGTTTAGGTTATTATTAACTTTAAATATGCCTTTTATAAGTTCCCATAGTCCATAGTATTTATTTCCTAAACATCTGTAATAGTTAAGACGATTTATGATCGCATATCTTTGACCACAAAAGATACGAGAAACATACGTGCCAATATGGCGAATGCGATCACGAAATGTATTTATAAAAATTTACAATGCGCTTACCGCCGCGTTCACCGTGTCAAACAATATACGGTCATTAAGATTATTTGATTTAAAATGTAATTTTTCCTACATTCCCTTGATTACATGCTTTCAACGCTTCGTTGATCGCATAAAACAACCGCGCTCTAATTAGTTTATCCTCACACCCTAGAACCTAAATGGTCGTGCACCGTGCGGTTTAAGAGGAGTTTCCTCTCGTGGACGCTCCGGCTGTAGAATGAGCTTCCTATCGAGGTTTTCTCGAGGGCTACAAGTATGGGATTCTTAAAAAAAATAGTGTAAGTATATGTCAGTCAAGGGCGTAGCCAGCCAGTGAACAACGGAGAGGGGCAAGTGGGTCGCGTCATACATTATATTGCATGTTCCTTCCTACCTACCTTCTCCCAAGCCCGGAGTTTCAGGCATCGAAAGGCTACGGAGACCGCTTTCCACCAAGCCGGCCGTACGCTTGTTTGTCAACGACGTGGTATAAAAAGTGGTCTCGGAACTTTCAGCGGCAATCGATTTGGTAAATATTTATTAATATCAATACACTTTTACAAATTTTACAAAACAATACAGTAAATAAAACAAAGATAGGTATCTAATCCAATCTGAGCTCATCAAAAGTACATTCTAGAATAGATCCACTGGTTGATTCATATTCATTTGGTTATCAAATTGGTAATCCCCCGGCTGCAGACGGACAACGAACTTTAATTGGCTAGGTGAATGTTCTATTACATTTCGATTCCAAGGAGAGGGATTTATCGAATTCGGGGCTTACGATTCACCGCCCTGCAACCTAATCGTAATATCTCGCGGCGATTTTGCACCTTTATTAAACGACTTCAATTTCGTAGAAGGAGAAGGTTCTGTATTCGGTTGTGGCTATTTTTTTAATATGATATGATTTAATACTAGCTTTTGCCGCGACTTTGTCTCCGTGGGATGATGATGATGATTGATTAAAATAACCCGATATCCTCTCCTGGGCCTCAAATTATCTTCATAATTAATTTCAACCAAATCGGTTAAGCGGTTTTGGCGTGACAGACTGTCAGACCGCTTGTAAATTTCGCTATGTGATCTGTCAAATTTCCAGCGACGGTCGCCATGCCTGTCACGTTCTAACAAGTACGAGTATGTGGGTAACTACGAAAGTCACAGGGCATAGTGAAAGGCGAGAAAAATACAACCATGCTGCCACCGCAGGAAAGAAAACCTTATGTCGTGTTTTCAGGGATTTTATTTCGGTTGTCAAAAAGGAATTTACAATCGCTACGCAGAGTTAAGCATTTTTATTTACTTAGTAGGGATTATAAGAATGTAAATTTTATTTGGTTTGGTCGTGTTTTCGTTATATGTGTCATTCTCAACTCAATCAAAAGTTAACTTATTGTCGGTATTGAGTTATAGCATACACCACCACCATCACGATGTACATAGTTACCAGCAAATAGTTCAAAACATGCTCTTTTATATGCAAAAAGAATCAAGCCTCTAAGTTTAGTACTTATTTTTCTATGTGTTTTTGAAAATTTTGCCATGTAAATGTACTGTTTAGAGATATTTGTAAACAAGCATTGTTCACGTTAGTTTATGCATAAAATTAACCAAAAAATGTAAAAGTAATACAAAATAATGTTGTTTTGTATTAAAAACCCGGCTTCGAATTTGAACTTTGAGTACAAATTTTGTATGAAAAATGATTAAGGGTACCACATTGTCGCTATTCATAACTTTACAGAATATTATAATATATTATGATCAATCAATAATATCTGGCCCGCATAACACCCGTAACAGTCATTGAACAAAAACAATTTGATTTTTTATAGCGTGGAAATACGGTTAACAATAGGGGCAGGGGCGTCATAACAATAAGTCTGCAGTGCGTAAATCAAATACGGGCGATAAATTAAAGCAAATATACAATTTATCCGTGTAATCTTTATTTAAGAAGTTTTTTTAAGTTACACTTAATTCAGAAATTTTTTGGAAATTTACCGAGCAGCAATGTAGTGCAAACATTACGAGACATAGCATTGACATGACATTACAGTACCCGGCGGTACATAGTGACATCGGTCTTTAGAAAGAGAATAGGGAGACAATGAGAGAGAAAGAGAAAACGCTCTAGGAAGCCGAAAATCCAATGTGCAATATTTAACCCCAGATACCTACTGTACGAGATAGGAGCTTTTTATAGTAACTGCCAACGAGCGACTTAGACGTTGTGTGTTGCTTTACATTGTGGGCCGAATTATTTTCTCTCTATGCAACATTTATCTCAATATACTTCTCCGGTCCTATAACCACTGTTTAAATATTCGCCCGTTTTGAATTTACATCTTGTATAATGTTACTAACCAACCTAACCATATGTACATTCATTTATACCCAGCCACACCTAAAATACCGATACCACAAATGTAGCATAATCAATATTTGTGTATATTGGTATCGATCTGTTCTATACTGAAATCTAACTTAATTTTATAACAAATTGAATAACATCAAATGTAACTTTATCCGTTTCCCCACGAGGCTCGGATTTCCGAGAATAAACCAAATTAACATGCCAATTCGAACATACACTGACATCAAAATGATATTTGAAACATATGATTTAGTTATCCTGCGTCTCGCCCGCTCCAATACATGTACAGGCAAGTATGAGCGAAATTCAAATACCATTCTGATGTCAAATATCTACGTTCGAATTGGCCTGCAAGTTTTGTTCTGAGAATAAACCAAATTATTGGTTTACACTCGTTGGATTTCGGCTCATAATAGCTGCCTACAACTGACGTCGACAATAACTTTAATTGCACGTGTTTATTTGCACGTTTCAGTTGAATGCGCTAGACGAAATTGAAATGTCACATTGACATGACCTCGTCACGTCTGTTAGGACAATTAGAAATTAATTAAATAGAATTAGTATTAAATATAGACATGCCATTCGCTTGCGTTGGTAGCCTGCGGTAAGAGTACGACTTTCAATCTGGAGGTCGCGGGTTCAAACCCCGGTTCGTACCAATGAGTTTTTCGGAACTCATGTACGATAATATATCATTTGACATTATGAGTATCTTTTCGGCGAAGGAAAACATCGTGAGGAAACCGGTCTAATCCCAATAAGGCTTAGTTTCCCCTTTGGGTTGGAAGGTCAGATGGTAGCCGCTTTCGTAAACACTAGTGCTTACGCCAATTCTCGGGACTAGTTGCGAAGCGGACCCCAGGCTCCCATGAGCCGTGGCAATTAGCTGGGACAAACGCTAGGAAGAAGAAGTTCGCTAGCGCCCGCCAGGGACTAAACGAACGCAATGCGACGAAATTAAAAACACTTTTTAATATACCTGACAACATACCAAACATAACCTACGTAATTTGGTCGGGTTATTTGTTACCCAACATAAACCATACTAAATTCATGGTGGGGAAAAATTGTGAGACTATGACTGTGATAAGGACAAATAATACTAACACTTTATCTGCTATTCCTACTGAAGGTTCCATAAGAGCATCTCGTTCGGTCATCTCCCCCCTCCCCCATTTTATCTCTATATTATTATACCTCTATGTCTTAAGTAGGGCTTTATTTCTCCTACTACGACAAGTCTTAATTGTATACATTTCATAAAATATGCCCAGGTATGGCCTCTGGTGTGTGCAACGCTGCTGGTGACGGGGCCGGCGCTGTGGGCGGTGATCGCAGCGCCATCTCTGTGGCGGAAAGGCCGGAAGAATCAACTGGCGCTGTTTAGCAACTGCTGCTGGTTTACCACGTCTCTGTTCCTGAGACAATGTAAGATACAGATTTCATAGATAATCTCTGTTGACATTTTTCTCATGCCGCTGCTTATTAGGCCAATTCGTGTTTTAGTTCATTTATTCTTTCTTCTAAAATTGTAGCATCAGTCCAGTGGGATTATCTCGCCAGTGAAGTCAAGTCAAGGTATTAGTAGCTTTAAATACGACAAAAATTGTACGGTTAGTACAAGACAGTGTACGGTAATTTTATAAGTTCTTATAAAGCGATAGCTGGACTTTACAAGAAGTAGGTGGATTACCGGGTGTTGACTTGAGCCAGGTCCATAATGGTGGTTTTAGGAGCACTACCACATTAGTTGATTGTATAATAAACTATTGATATTACACTTAAAGCAATATGAATGAGCAACAAAGAAATAAATTACTTTCACGAGACGTGACAATCAAGATGGCGCTCAAACCGGAAGCCAGAGTTTTAGGCAGTGTCTTACGTGAGCGATGACTCGCGAATGCGACGCGGCGCGGCGGCCCAACGGCATTCGGAGATAATAGCACACTTCCATATGCGTTAGTTATTCGATCTGTTTCCGATGCGATGCTTTCTGTCAGTGTCAAAAGTAACATTTTTTCAACCAAAAACGTCTGTTTTCACGTTAAAATGTCAAAATCATGATTAAATTTTCGCACGGCGTGCCGTAGCATGTTCAGTGCAAGCAAAAGCTTATAAAGGTAGTTTCCGATCAGATAGCACCATCGACAGCATTGCTGCTGCAGCACAACATGACTGCCGCAAATGTCAAAATCGATGTAGTTGCTCGGATTTTTGATTTTGAACAACTATGCAGTCGACAGCAATGCTGCGATGCAATATTGCTCGTAACTGCCGCAAAATTGATATAAATGTCAATGAAGTTTCTTACAGCAATGCAGTCAGCAATTATTTTCCCAAGGAATAGACGTCAGTTCAAATTCACGATAAATGCTGCGTAATAATAGTAATTAAAGTGACCAAAATAAAAATTGTAAAATAACCTTCGCCATTTTAGCGCTTAATAATTTTTTTATTCCTTAATGCTGAATCATACTCGCCCATGATACAGATTATAGTGGAATTATGGTTCAGCGCTAGTTAAGGCGAAGTTATGTACTAAAAGTGAATTCAGGGTACGTATATCCGCCAACCCTAAACATTGATAAAGAGGTTTGCTCTTGACGCTGCTGATCCATTGACGAATCAATCAAAAACTTTCTGGATCAGCGAGATGGCTATTAGGCCATGATATGGTTATAGCGCCTCTACACGATGGCCCAGCGCTGGACCAGCGAGATGACCCTACAATGGTTGAGAGTACTCACTATAGAATGGGCCACGTGTAGATACGTACGCACCATCGCAGGCCCACTACCTTTGATGTGCAAACGAAAAACCGGCACCGTGGCCATCCCGTCACCATCCCGCCGAGCCATAAGCCATCCGACACCACTACCCTCTCTACACGCTGGCCCATCTTAGTGGGCCAGTATGATGGTCCATCGTATAGAGGAGCCATTACAACATGGTATAGATATTACAATATTTATATAAGAATACCATTATCCTTATTGCCAAAGAATCTAGAAAATGACTAGCACTATTTAAACTCCAAGAACTTCAGATAACTCGTCAGGTCGAGTCCATTGATGAAATAACTATAACCTACTTTCAGCATCAAGCAAAGAACCTTCCAGCACCCACAAGGCTCGTCTCGTCGCGGTCCTGATATCCTTAGGAGCCACCTACGTCATCGGCGACATGTACTCGGCTAACCTGACGAGTCTGCTGGCGAGGCCTGCGCGGGAAGCACCGATAGGGACTCTGCAGGCTTTGGAAGAAGCAATGAGATACAAGGGATACGAGCTGGTTGTCGAGCGGCATAGCTCTTCATTAGCAATTTTACAGGTGGGTCAATCACTTTTCACCACGCCAGCTTGTACAGGCTCTCTTTATTATTCAAAAACGGATGAGAAAGTTGCATTTTATTCACAAGAGTGACAAATAATCTGATGCAAATTTTGAGTTCCTCATGTGGGCGGGTGGAATAGACTTTTAAGTGGTTTTTAATGATACCGTTAGTATTTTTTTCGCGTTGGTATTGTGAAAATTTTGTGTTACACTCAGCAGCAAAGTGTGTTTAACCTTCGTGCCTTGAAATCCTCACAACGCTCATGACTTTTGGAACATTCAATTTTGGAATAATTCGCTTGATCGGGCATCAGTATTATCACTAGGAGGTAAAAGGATAGTGGACGACCGCTTCTCCATACGAACACAGTCCTCATTTTTCTCCCTACATATTGACTTCCATAGCTATTAATCAAACGAAGGGGGTTTGATTTTGTGGGACTACGTTTGTATGGAAAAGCAGTAGCCCACTATCGCCTAATATCTTTTCGACTTACCAGAATGGTACAGGCGTATACGGACGGCTGGCGCGGTTAATGCGTCGGCAGCGCGTGCAACGCGTGCGCAGCGTTGAGGTCGGCGTGCGGCTCGTACTGGCGCGCCGACGCGTCGCCGTGCTGGGCGGCCGGGAGACGCTGTACTACGACACCGAGCGCTTCGGTAACGACACTCACTGCTTCTACTAACCGACTGCTGCAGATGAGGGCGTAATGACTATCTCTACGAGAGACTCCACACTAGCGTCTTTCGAACGCTGGCATCTAGTCAGCGCTATGGAAAATGGTATCGCCGCGCAATTGCGCCAACGTTGCGTCGAGCAGCAACCATAGAGCTGACTAGACGTTGACGCTCTGGAGACGCTAGCAAGAGGTATCTCTTAGTATTTTATTAGAATGGTACCTACGGGTGTAGGTATACGGACGGATGGCGCAGCTGAGGCGCCGGCGCGTTGCTGTGCTGGATGGCTGGGAGACACCGAGCGCTTTGGGAAACATCCTTCAGCAAGATAGGCATAAAGGCCAATTCGAACGTGAACCTGACATCAAAACGATGTCTAAATGATAGCAGTTAGTTATCATTCGCGAATTCATTTCGCTCGGACTTGTCCGATCACGCATTAACGCAAGCGAAACGCACGGGCGAGTGAGAACAAAATGACATTATTAAGATATCGTTTTAATGTCAGGTACAAGTTTGAATTAGCCTCCCTCCTGCCTGTCGAACCATTGCCATAGTAATCTAAAAAGTGACATTAGAAAATCGGTTTAAGATTGTACTTTATTGTACTTAATCTCATAAAGACATTTTTATTTAAACCTTATCAAAATATAATAAGTTAACACACTCAACGAATTGCATGTTGTTATAACAAATATGAACTAAGCGTCAAAAGTGCAATCCAAACACGCGAGCAACTTGCCCGCAACTTATCCGCAACTTGGCCGCAACTTTGTTCCAGGCTCCCACAATTTCCACCTGAGCGAGAAACTTTACACGCGCTACTCGGCGATCGCGCTGCAGATAGGGTGCCCGTATCTAGACACGTTCAACCATGTGTAAGTATTA
The DNA here is from genome assembly GCF_033807575.1 of Cydia pomonella. NCBI lineage: Eukaryota > Metazoa > Arthropoda > Insecta > Lepidoptera > Tortricidae > Cydia > Cydia pomonella. Next base: position 5,294,562 of record NC_084709.1, on the reverse strand, counting down.
TATTATTGTCTTGGTTGCACTCAGATGAATAGTTATTATTATCACTAATTTTCAAGCAAAAGTTTGACTGTCTAATACATGCTTCGAATTTGACAGCTTAATAGGTACTATACCTGGCGCTATAAAAATGTGAAAAGTCTGGGCTAAAACCGCGAAAGTCGAAGTTAATCGTCAATTACGGGCATCTTTCGCTGTCAATCTAATTACGTCGTAGTGAGAGTAAAAGAGAAAGATCCCCGCAATTTGCGAATTTCGGTATTCGCGGTAGGCCCCCTGATTTTTCTTTGACTTACACGCCCTGGAGGTACTTAAACGCAATGAATTTTTATTTTCAACCGTACCGACTTTTGAATAGAATTATTTTGACTAATTTAAGTCATAAGTATCATTATTTTTGCATTAAAATTTAGGTTTGTGGGAGTAACTAATTCGAAATCTGTGAACTTTTTTGATTAATTACATAAAACATGTGTAGAAGTGATAATATTTAAATTTAAAAGTGGTCTTTGCATTTCAGAACCACCCCGTTTTTAACTCCCGACACAAAAAGGTTATAAGATTATGTTATAAGTTTACCACTATGTGTAAAACTCTGCTGGCTAAACCCACTCCATGACGTTATTTTTTCATCGACCTTAACGAATATTATTATTTTTGTTACGATAATTAAAAATAACAATCCAATAACATGGACATCCGCGATTCCGGGCACGCACGGCCGTCCGCTCAGTGCTCAGCGAGCTGCGTCCGGAGAAGGACCTGAACGAAACAAACGATAGTTTGGTTTATCCGTTTTATTAAAATCGGTTTATCCGTTTCATTGCGTTGGATTTATTTTTTATTTAATCATAATGTGTACATTTTGTGTCACTGCCATAGTAAAAATTACTATAAAAGTTTGTACAGTCGAGTTCACAAACATAAAGATGCTAAGCCAACATTGCAAAAATACACACGATCTACTCACCTTACTGTTACCTTATTATCAGTGTTTTTGAGGCGTGTACTTAAAAAATATACTTTTTTGGAATGTTGGCTTGTTAAGATGTTTTTCTACTTGTCGACTGTAATGGTTGAAATTTCGTATGCGATACTATAATTGTGTATTTTTCTTGTATGGGCTCCCAACTCAACTATAATATTCATTTCGATACGCTGTAGTCAACTGTAAAGAATTTGACCAATCACACGCAGCCACGCTCTCATAGAAAAGAGATAAACGGGCGACAATAGTCACTCGTTTATGTCTTTTTTACTTCATTTTGTGTACTGAGATATTTACTAATTTTCATTAATTATGAAGGCATCAGAGTAAAAAAAAAAATTATTTTAGATGACTCGTAGAAAAAATATTGTATACGATAGCGATATAATCAAGCTTTTTAATCTCGTACCTACTCCTTACTTACTAAACACGGTAGTCGACTCAAAAGTTCTCTATTATATCACGATTGTATAAAATACTATTGTGAACTCGACTGTATGCTATAACATTTGTTATTAAAATAAAAAATACATTACATTGGTGTGACCTTTTCATTAATGATTTATTAAATGTTATTGAAGTTCATTAGAGTTAAGTAATTGATGGCTACGAAACACTTTTTTCTATTAAATATTATTGGTTCTAAGTCCAATACGCATTACAGTCTTCAAAAATATTTCGAGACCGTCACACGGGCTTCTTAGTCAAAATTCAGGAATCGAAAAGAAAGTTATAATATGAGTACTAATATCACTGTGAATACAAAGGGCCAGATAAATGACAAAAGGAAAGATAACAATGGAATACATAAAGTGATTTATTCTTTAAAACCACTGTTTATCTTCGAACACATTTTTGGAGTGTTTAGATTTTGCATTAAAAATAACGATATGATCGCTACCGACTGGAGAGTTAAAGGATTTGGATTATTTTTAGCGATGATTTCCGCTGGCACGTTTGGATCATTTCTTCTCAACTATACGCCTATAACAGAAATCAAAACAATTGCTTCATTAATTGGAATTTTAGAATTTTCCAGCTCGATACTATGTTACATATTGTATATTGCAGTTGTAATAATTCATTTGTTATGGAGGAACGCTGAAAACATTCGTATCGTCTCAAATTTTGCGGAAATCGACTCAAGATTGAACCTCACTTTGATGGAAAACTTTTACAAAACTACAAGGAGATATAATTACACCATTATTTTTGCAACACTCGTCTTAAATTCGGTATACTTCGTGTTGTACTCCTTGAGTAGAAATATCACTAATTATATTTATTTTTATATTGTCGGCAGTATATACACGTTGCATGACGTTGAAATATTGTTTGTATGTGTCTTGGTTCACATGCTTAAAGTTCGACTGGTTATAATCAATAACAGTCTCGATAGACTTGTCAAAGAAAATGAAAAAAAGCACAAAGCATTCGCTACGACAATTCGCCAGGATAAAATGGAGACAAAACTGCATGAACTCTCGCAGGTGTACGACGTTATCGGAGAGACGAGCCGCTTGATAAATAACCTCTACAACTTTCAAATCTTCATGTCATTAATATCTACGTTCATTAACGTACTGCTTTCTATATGGGTATTATTGTATTCGTTTCAAAAAGAGATGATTATTGTCGACTTAATATTGTCCATTGGTTGGAGTGGTATCAAGTTGTTTTACTTACTGGTATTATCGCTTGTTTGCGATGGCTTGCTGTCGGTGCGTGGGCAAACAAAGGTGTTGGTAAATGAGCTGGTGATGGACTACGACCTGCTGCCGAACGCGCGCGCGCAGGCTAAGGCGTTCACTCAGCTGATCGAGGCGCGCCCACTGACCATTCACGTTTACGATATGTTCACTGTAGATATCACTTTGATGTTGAAGTTCATAAGTGTTTCCACTACATATTTAATTATCATTATACAAATTACAAATTTTGTTTGAATGATAGGATACCTAGTCAAATGATGATCGAGTATTGCACAAATTTGATACAATGCACCGCGACTTTCATACGTTGCAGTTTTACGTTACGTGCTAAAATTAAAGTGTAATTTTTCCTTGTTTCCTTCTAGTTTTATTTGTTCCTTTGACCAAAGTCACAGAAAATCAAATTAGCCCCTTGAAGAAGAATTTGAAAATGAATTGCCTAGGTATAATTCATTTATTATCCACTTAATAACCTTTTCTAAATCTATGAATCGTGTATTTATTTGTTTTTTTTATCATTTATTTATATTTTAATTTAGTAAAAAGTATATTATGTTTCTTGAATAAATATTCAATTTCTCCTTCAAAGTTCATTAAATAAAAATGTTCTCTAATGAATTAATACCATTTGCTCATATATACTTAAACCTAATGGTTTTATTATAAACGTAGCTTCAGTAAACTTAATTTGCTTTATTGGGGTATACCTACACAATACCCGTTGCTATGACGACGGCGAGTGACAATAAAACTAAAAAACAAGAAATTCCTTTTGAGTAAATATTTTAGTTCGGTTACTCCATAATAAAATGTCTGCGATTGCCTTAATTATATATAAATTTAACAAAAGATGGTAGCAATTAGATGCAAAATAAATCGTGTTTTTAAAAAAAAAACTTCGTATTATTTTAAATTCCAGGTAAAGTGTAATAATTATACTAAAATGAGGACGCTAAGCACGCAGAATTTCGTAGACACGTAATTTTCCATCTCTACCGCACGTGCACAATTATATCGCTGTCCCGCCGATTAAGCCGGCGGTCAATGCCACTGTGCAAGCGACACAGCTACATAAATATGATGGCGTAAAATGGAATGTCAATGAACAAAGTTCTTCGTTCTTATCGTCCTTACTTTAAGTTTATTTCAATATTGAGAAAATACCCCAAGCTGCACAAATATAACAGGGTATATTTTCAGCATAATGTCGCTATTTGAAGCCGGCATCATAGCCAAGATGACGATGGACGAGTACAAGAACCTGCCGGAGCACTCTCGAAGGTCCGACCCGGTCAGCGAGTCTGATCAGGACGGCTCGGAACTGAAGGACTCCACTGGTACTGCGTCACAGGTAATGCTTTTTTCAATACACTTGCTCAAAACGGTGTTTTTATTCCACCGGTTTTTGGCTCATAATTCTAGATATTAAACACGCGTGCTTTTTCAGTATATTATAACACTCGTGCTTTTTCATTACATTATCCGACTGAGTTAAGAAGGTAACGCCGGCGGCGGGCCGAGGGGCGGCAGGCAGTATGACAGATGCAAGACTGCATACTAACCGATTTAACAATTAAAATCTAGACACGCGGTGTTCAGCCAAGTTCAAAGAAAAAGGAACTGGCGACGCAACCGTGTGTAATATTACACCAACCATTTCGAGCTACTTTTGACCCCTTCACAACTTGAAACCTATTTAACCTACACACATAAAATTTGACAAAGTTATTCAAGCCCCTTAGCTGGTCTAAAATACAAAATTTCATAAACGTAGCTCAAACAGTTATTGATAAATTAATGTTTAAAAACCGGCATTTTTGTGACTGACTGACTTATAGATCAAAAACCTAACCCACTTCCAGGTGACCTAGAAACTTGAATTTTGGCACCAAGGTTGGTTATTAGGTGTACATAGGGGAAAAAATATGAAAATAAAAATTATTGAAAATTAGATTGCAAAAAAATTGGAATACACAATAATAAGATTTGGAGGTGTAAAGGTTCTCCAAATGTCAAAGAATAAAAAAAAAAAAATTGTATGAAATACATATTTCACGTCAAGAGACTGTTAAGCTAACAATCTTAAAACTAGTTCTACAGAATACATAACTACTATATATTTAATATGTCAATGTCATCATCAAAATAACTAAAACATAACAAACATTAATACATAATAAGGTTGAACAGCTAGAAACAACAGCGCCATATGCCTCTCCGGGACACTGCACGCAAAACTATTACAGCTTTTGAGACTGGATACTTGGCCATGATTCCGTGTCTCCCAAGTAGTCATCTATTTTATAGTATCCCTTTTTTTAGAAGTTTTACAATCATACTTTGGTTATCTAAAGTTCTACTAAGTAATTGCCCCTACCCAGGGGCGGATTAAGAAGGCGCGGGGCCCTTAGCACATTAGCTTGCGGGGCCCCCTGGTTCGAAAAAAAATATGATTAAGTGCGAGTCGGACTCGCACCCCGAGGATTCAGTATCATCACAACATTTTTACGATGTCTTAATATTTTTCGACTCGTTCTCAATTAGTTTTTAACATGTTATGCAGTGTATTTTTTAAGGTTTCGTAGTCACCTGGAAACTCTTATAGTTTCACCATGTACGTCTGTCCGAGGGTTTGCTCCGCGATCGTTAGTGCTAGATAGCCGTAATTTGGCATGGATAATTAAAGGTGACGTTCGGATTCCGACCGCAGCTGCACTACTGCGTCAGTATTGCAGCCTGACAATACTGCAGACTGCATTACTGTTGCAAATGTTGTTGCCCGGATTCTGAACATTTGCTGCAGTAATGTCACGCTGCCATACTGCTGTAGCAGTGCAGCTGCGGTCGAAATCCGAATTCGCTATAAAAAGCTCCGGTACCGGCTCACCGCACCCCGTTCGCTTTTATGAAAAGACCCCGCTACACACGCTTTCACCGCTTAGCTACTTCGCACATCTCTGGTGGAAACATTCACATCGTTCCACATCCTCGCTACGTATCTTCTCACCGCTCAGATACCTCGCACAGTTGGAAACGGAGTCTAATACACCTATAACAATTTCAATTAACAAATGGATTACCGGGCGTAATTAGATTATGCTGTCACAAATTCACCAAGAATTTAAAAAAATGTTATGGTGCGAATGGTTTAAAAAATAATACGTTATGTGACTTGGCCGGTATTCAGCTGTTTTTACATCTCATTCAATTCTAAAGAACGGCTTAGGTATACTTAACGGTGATTTAGGAGAACTGTCGTAGAAATTTTACCAGTTATTTGCAGCGCTAAAACACAACATTATGATTTTCTAATAAATAAAACATTATTGGATAAAATGATTTTCAAGTTAAGCATAAATATAGTTTTAATTGCTGCATAAAATAAATCTGGAAAGTACACACATTCTAGTAATATGGGTTTAAATGTTTTTGCCCATATCTGAAAACTATAATTTGTGGGTTAGTTAGGTTTTAGAGATTGGACTGCAGTGCTCTAGATGTTGGATAAAGGAGGGAATATACATATTATACACGTAACGGGCTTAAGCCACTGGACCCTACCTTATACCCGAGAAATTATTTACGAATGCTTTTTAGGTACCTAAGCAAGATATCCACTGAGTATGTTAGCCAGTTCACTGAGCTATTTAACTGAGATGGTATAAGCAAATATCATAACCGAGCGTATCTTATCAAACGGATTCCCGCCGGCTGATTCAGTACTACGTTAATGGTTTCGAATACATCGTTTTCCGACGAAGTGTGAATGATAATTTTGTATTAGTTAACTTCACTTCATTAAGTATCAGAAATTATTTATTTTTATTCCTGAATAATTAATGAAACAGAACATACAACATAGAAAAAGAACCGGATAAGTGCGAGTTGGACGGAAGGTTCCGCACTTTTTAGTATTTGTTGTTGTTACAGGCAACAGAAATATATCATCTGTGAAAATTTCAACTGTCTAACTATCACGGTTCTTGAGATATAGCCTGGTGACAGATGGACAGACAGACAGACGGACGGACAGCGGAGTCTTAGAAACCCGTTTCTAAGACTCCGCTGTCCGTCCGTCTGTCCCGTTTATTCTTTGAGAACGGAACCCTAAAAACAACTTTTGGGTAAGTAGATATTCTATTTGGATGTGTGTATTGAAACATTTGCAAGAAACACAACACAACAATTGATCTCATGGTAGTGCCGAAAAAGCATACCATTTTTCAAACATTCATACTTAATCGGTTCAAAGTCTCACTCTTGATTTTGTATGCAGGTGAAAAGAAGATTTACAGGTAGGTACAGGAGTATTTTTCAGTCGCAATGGGTGCAAATACATATCCATAGAGCTTCTTTGCTGCTATGTCACCTTGTTGTAAAAAAAACTGGTTCAACAGAGGCGATTCCGGCTATTTATTTAAAGTAGATATCAGTAGCGGCGCGTGGAAATTCTGGCTAGGCAACTCGAAACAAAAAAAAACCTAATTTATCATTATGTACTTTTTTCATGATAAAAGTGAAGCGTGCGCTAGGTGTATCCTTGGGCGCGACCTTTTGCAGTTAGTGAATAACCACCTTTTCCATACTATTTTACACAAAAAATACAAAATTTGATATTGAGTAACCTTCGACATATTTCACACCGTACCGACGAGTGTCCGGCAACGGTACCGGACCGGCGCAGGCTGCGGACTGTAATACCATAATACCGTACCGTACGTGTTATCGTACTGTAGATTAGTAATGTAGTATTGCGATGTCACAACTGTATTCTAGTTCATAAGGAATAAATTAGTAGGATTAGGAATACGATTGCTGTTAGCTTCCAATATACAAATTTTCAACACAAACCTTTCCTATGTTGGCAACACTCACCCTATCAAACATACGTTCAATATCATCCCAACGCACTTAACTGTTACAGTCGTTAAAGCATCGATAGCTGGTTTAATGATGATTAAGTTTCTTCATAAAGTTTACATATTTCTCTGCTCATTTTTGTATTTGTCTCTAACGACAACTGCCGCCTACTGCGAAAACCGAAGTTCGCAAATTGCGGGGATCTTTCTTTTTTCTCTCCCACTGTCTCACTGAGACGTAATTAGAGTGACAGAAGAAAATGATGAATAATACATAGCAACATTTATAAATACAAATTGTGAGGGTTTCAAGGCACGAAGGTTAAACACACTGCTACCGAGTGAAACACAAAATTTTCACCACACCAAAGCGAAGACAGTAACTGTGAACTATTAATCTATAACTTTAAATTAAATTCAAATGGTTGCTATTAAATATTTATCATTCAAAACCACTCAAAAACCAACATGAAGAACTCAAAATTTGCATGCATGCAAACTTTGAGTTCTAAACAGAAACAGACAAATGTTTGTAGAAATATTCGTTTGGTTTAATAGTGACAACTCTCGTAAACAAAATGCAATTTTCTCATCAGCTTTCGAAGAATAAAGAGAACCTGTACAAGTACAAGGTGATACATTTTTCCAAACTGCTTTCTTTGGTGAACTTACCCTTCCTAATTCTGGATACGCCCTTTATACATTGTAAGTCACAGGGGCGGCGTAGTAAGGGTAATTTTGGTTGTAGGCGCAACAGGTAGAGTCGACGAAAGGCCTCACCCCCGTGTCACTGAGCATGCTTCGGGGTGCGTTCTGCTTACTGGGGATCGGCCATTTACTGGCAGGTAACACTTCTGTTCCATTTATATCTCTTTGACACTCTTCTACGACAATACGGGTAATAATTTGATTTGTTTTAGATCCCATCGTATAATTTTAAAGATAATCGTGCCTAGACTCAAAATGATTGTTTTGGAGATACTGTCTGTAAATTATGAGGAAATACAAATCAGTCTATGCGTAGATGTGTTATATAAGTGTCAACGTTTGCAAAACTAAAATCAAGCAGACGTATTTTTACGTTAGTCTGCAAGCTATACTACAAAATTACAAATTAAAGGAAAACATATAAAAAAAACCTTTTGTCCAGATTCCAAAGCGATGAATTACACAATTTATTCTGTAATTCAAAAATTTTTACGGTTGCAAGTCAATACTCGTATTATCTATAACTATAAAGATTTTGAATGGTGTAACTGAGGAAAGATGATTGAGCTTTTAGAAATCGTCTACCAATTTGTTAATTCTGTTTTTATTTACATTTTTCTATCATTTCCCAGCTATAGCCCTAGCCGTGGAAATTCAACTCCACCGTCGTTCCAAAAAGAGGACGACCATAGAACATTCAACAAGCAGAAGGGTGGTCCGAGTGAGCGTTCTCAGGAAAGCAGTTAAGTGCCTGAGGAGACTGATCAGGCGGCTGGCTGCGGCTGCTCACCGTCAACTCGACAGAGCATTGGGACCTGCAGTTTAAAAGTCTAGTCAAGTGCCTGGAAAAAATACGACCATAGAACATTCAACAAGCAAAAGTGTGGTCCGAGTGAGCATTCGCAGTAAAGCAGTCAAATGTTTGAGAAGACGGTTCAGGAGGCTGGCTGCAGCTGCTCTGACTAAAGTGTCTGAAAAGAAGACGACCATAGAACATTCAACAAGCAGAAGGGTGGTCCGAGTGACCGTTCTCAGGAAAGCAGTCAAGTACCTGAGGAGACTGCTCAGGCGGCTGGCTGCAGCTGCTCACCGACAGCTCACCAAAGCCTTGGGACCTGCAGCTTAAAAGTCAAGTAAAGTGTCAGAAAAAATATTTAGAGGAGCAGAACATGTCCGCCTAGCTAAAAAGGGCCTTACGACTAGCAGGTTTAAAAGTTAAATGTCTGAAACTATATTTATTTTGAGAGGCAGACCAGCTCAACAGGGCCCAGGACCTGCAGTTTAAGATTTTTATATTTCTTTGGGTACAAATAGACAGGAAATGCAGTTTAAGAGAGTCTTCACTAAAGCGGTCAAATGTCTGAAAATATTCTTCAAATGTCTGACTTCGCAGCTTCTTATCAGCAGATCAACAAGGTTCTAGGGCCTACTGTTAAAAATGAACCATACTGATGTTTTGCTAAGCAGAAAATGTCTTATAAATAATATTTATAGTCTGTCAAGCCATGTTGTCAGTAGAAAAAAAGCATAGAAAATTCGAATTTCGTGCTTTTTTCTACTGACAAAGTTGTTTGACTATAATTTTGAGCTTCTAAGGACTTAAATTTAAATATATTCAAAGACTACGAGTAGACTATTGTAATTAAATTAAGCTTCAATGTAATTGATCCTTTAAAATTGTAAGTTAGCTTTCATCTCGTTAGGCATAAATTCGACTTGTTATTAATTACGGTCTGTGAAATTGCTTTACATTATAAGTTTGTACCTTTTACTTACTGTAGCTAAAAAGGATCTTACTCTGATGAAAGTTATTGAGTAGGTACCTATATTCCTATCGCAAAGATATAATAATAGTAAATAAATGATATTATAAGGATATCCTCACAAAAACATCCTCATCATACAAATAAATGCTCTAACCGAAATTTTGAATCCAAAGCCATCGGCAGTGTTACTGACTAGGTCAGACCGGACGGTCGTCAAAATAATACCTATATATTCTGTGAAATAAATTTTTACTTAGATCACAAACCACTTAATCATCCTTTATTACGTTAGTACGCCAGCACCGACAGCTGAGACTAGATTATTGTATCAAATAAGTTAGCCCCGTGTCAACAGAAAACAAGATAAGAAAGTTAGGAACTCGACGCTTGGTTTATACCACAACTAAAAGTGATCAGACCTTCACGTCATGGAAAAAGTTGTGCACGTGCTGGTATTCAATATTTATGACGCTGCCTTTAATAGTTTTATCAATAATCGCTATGTTGGTTATTTGATTTTATATTTTTTCATTAAATTTATTAATATAATATTTTTCTACTCGTCGACTGTAATGATTGAATTAATATTTCGTATTCCAAACTGTAATTGCGTACTTTTCTTATTGTAGCTCCCAACTCAACTATAAAATTTATTTTGATACGCTGTAGTCAACTATATGAAAAATTGACCAATCTCGTGCCGCCGCGCTCCCATAGAACGGGGGACGGGCGGGCGAGAGCTCGCGTGTTTATGTATTTTTGTCTACTGTAATTGGTAAGTATCTCATTTTCATTATCTATTTAGGTTTTATAATAAGAAAATATGATTAATGACTCGGAGAGAAAGTATTGTATACAATAGTGATATAATCAAGCTTTTCAATCTCGTGCCTCACTTAGGTAACTCAGCAAGCTTCGTTGCTTAAACACGGTACTCGACTGAAAAGCTCTCTATTATATCACCGTTGTATAAAATACTATAGCTCACTTTACTATACCTATTTTTCAAATTAGAAAATAGTAGTTTATGTGACTGTTACATAATGAAAGGCATACAAATACGAACGAGCTGAAAGCGAGTTTCATAAAACATCACACGAGTTCTTGATGCCTAATTATGTACAGTTACATACACTGCGTTATCTACACACATATTATAAGCTCTCTATTATGGAACGCATGTTGCGCCCGCTATTGTGGCATTTAATCACATACTGAATAAAACGTCATCTTAAAATGAGGTCAAATCACATTCCTTTGTTATTCAGAGATGTTTATTTGAATTTCATTATTAAATTGATATCGAAGTTACTATTAAGCAATAATAACATTTTCATAGATATGAAATGTGTTGTAACAAAACAGGTTATATCTATGCTGGCCGAAATTTGCGGTTTTTAAACGCATCATAGGGTATGTGTGTAGATAAAATTAAATAGTTTATAAACGGCCCGATTCGAACAATTAAAAAGTCACAACGATCCGATACCGATCTGTCAGTGTAAAGAAATGTCATTTTTGACACTGACAGATTGTATCGTATCGTTGTGACTTGTAGAAGCATTGTTCGAATCGGACCGATACTCATAACAGCTATAACAGCCATTTGGATTCAATTGTTAACGGTATTCTCCTACAATAAATTCCAAACTAGTTCACCAATGGACGTTACGGCTTTTTGGGGTTGAAGTGTACAGACTTTTATCAACTACCGCCGATTAAAATGGCTGCAATATTTATCCTTAAAACTGAATTTAGTAAAAAGCGATGCAGAAAAACTAAAACTCGTTTAAATACTTTACCCAGTCATGGAATCTCTGGCTGTTTAAACCACAGAGTGATTTTATTTGTTACTGGCTTCTGCCGGTGACTTGGTAGAGACCAAAATGATGATGATGATGATTAATAAAAACTATCCTCAGTCCTTTTCCGGGCCTTAAACTATCTCTATACGAAATTTCATTTCAATCGGTTCTGTAGTTTAAGCGTAAAGAAGTACTTAACAGACAGACAGAGTAACTTTCCGCCCTTGCTAAAACAGTCTTATTTCCGTGTTTTTTTTTTTCATGGCATTTGCGTTTGATTAAAACGTGTAAAATCTTCACTTTTGCTTTAACCCCCTCTTAAAAAATGGTGTCAATCAAAGTCCGTACGTCTCCAGAAAGGAAACGATCTTATTGAATTAAATCGCCTTTGTAGGCTGCTGCTAATAAAGTTAATCTGGCCCGCTTCAACGTCTCTGACTGTCCAACTGTCCCGCTGCTAACAATAATTCCCGGAATTAAGATCTGTCTAATTTGAAATACTTTTATTAGGAAGCGACTTCCGTTTTTATTATACGCGTATATAAGACACGAGTAAATAAGGCTAAGTTGTTAATACTCAACAATTTATTCTATTTCATTCCTATTCGATTTAAAGAAGCCTTATGTGTAGACTTATCGAGGTGTACAAGATTTCTCTTTGACGTGTGTCATTTTCTATGTATTTGTGTCATCACAGATTGCATTTTGTATGGAGTGAGTGAGAAGTGTGACTGTTTGCACTTCCCCCCCCCCCCCCCCGCATTAAATAGTAAAACAGTTTGTACGGTAAGATATCGCTTGGGCTCTTCCTTTCCGACGTGTCGAAATCCGGTGTCGCTCGAGGGTCGAGTCGTTTCAATAGGCATTTTGGTCGCACTCATTAGTCAAAGTAATTTCATGTTAGTTTAATTTAATGTTAGTTGCCTGAAAATAATTGATATTTAATTTAATTTAATCAGTGCACGTGAGATGCACTATACTGCGAACTATGTCAGGTTCGCATTCGTATCATAAATCATAACAAGATCAAAACTACATAACGAATTGTTAAATTAGAATCGACCTCAATGTCCAACCGGATTGTGGGCAAAGCTCAAAAACAGATTAAATTCCAAAACCGTTATCATGTACTTGGCCTAAAACCTTTTAATTTCGGTTTCGTTCGTAAAACCGTTATTTATAAAGCGGTTTAGATCAATAAAAACCGGTTTATTCCTACGTCGGGGTCTTTGTTTACGCAGCACACCCCACCGCCAGGCCTGCTGGCCATCTCGTCGCTCATGGAATAAACCGGTTTATTTAGGTTATTATAAAGCCCTTAAAACGTTCACGTTCTTATGAAAGTTTGGAGTAAAACCAAAATAAACCGATATTTACCGCTATTTTTTAAAACCGCTTTCAAGCCATGTTTGTTTAAAACAAATGTTATGGAATAAAAATCTGCTACTCGTTTCATGGAACTGGAAGTTAGCCCAAACTGACTATTTGCTTAAAAAAACCCGGACTGAAAATGCTTGACCACACTTTTTTGTTATTTTCCACTGATAGTTTTTACCAATTTTACATGAAGTTTTATTTTCGTTTTAAATCTGCATTTTCCCGTATACTGGTTAACTCCTTAACTTGGGTGTTTTGATCGATTTCTAAAGGAGGTTCTCAAATTCGACCGGAACTTTATTTTATCGGGATTTGGTACCTACCTGAAGACCTAAATTTAAATTCACATTTCAGTAAAAATGGACTCCTCGAAAATGTCATGTCACATACCTAGAGTCATCATTACAATAAAGAAGCCATACCAAACCATTAAATTATCACGATCGCAACCTGTACCACACGACCAAAACGTCATAAGCGCCGTAAAATTCATTGCGTTTACGCGTTTAGGTCACGACAGTCATGCTCCGTTTCTATGGTTTGTTGTTAAAACAACAACTAATGGCGCAAAATACTGGTTCTCTGTGCCGATTTTATATGTAGTAATATTAATTTAATAATGGTCACATACCTACCAAGCTATGCCAACTACAGCTGCATTACTGCGGCGGCGTTGATCTTTCAATTTCCTTGATAAAATGAGTGACGGATTGATTTTACTGATGTGCCGTCGAAAAGCTTCGAAAAATGTGAAATTACCACAGTATGGAGTATGGACAGACTTTGGAAAGGAGAATGGGCAATTTGTCCCATGGATGTATACTGTTGAGACATATCTCGTTTGAAAGGGTTTACTCTTAGCATTATTTTATTGTATGACACCAACTTTGGATAACTTGCAGGGACTGAGCAATTTAAAAAAAAGAGTGGCCAATATAAACGGTTGTTTTACAAAATACTTGTTATGTAGCCGGTTGTTAGGTGTTTTGTATGAAAGAATATGAGAAATTCTAGATTTCTGTTTACCACTACTTACGTTTAAGTACGTACAGGGCTGGAATTAGTTGATAAAACATATGCTTGAATTAAAAATACTGCTATTAAACACTGAAACTTGCTTGTATACTCAAGCCATATATATCATTTAAAAGACATTTTTATAAGGTATTTTAATATATATATACTTGCACTCAAATGCTTGCAGGGGCGGTAATAAAACTAGTTTTTTCGTTAATTAAGTGTGGTAAATGCCGCTTTGTTTGTTCTACCTGGCACTAGATGGAGCCTTGGTAGCCGTTTGGGTAATTTTTACTAGTGGTATATACAATTGAGTTTTATCCTATTTGGAAGGTCTTCAATTAAGCATTAATTACTTATATGACACCAAAGACCGAAAGTGTCCAGGGAAGATGATATTAATAATTTTGATCATGCGCTGCGGCGTAAACTGGAACTAAAAAATGTCATTCATATAGAGTTACTTTTGTAACCATTTACATCACTTTGCATGCCTGAAATATAATGAAAAAGTAATTTATATATTTTTTTTAAATTATTACCGCTCAATAAATGGCACTAAACTACTTAATTATGATTTTTCAAATCCTCTCTAGTACTGACATCTTGCGTGCAATAGGAGAACCGAATGAGCGGCAAATGCTGGATCCGTATAGTCGCTTATAAACGCTTAAAAATGTCACCGAAGAATAAGTTTGTTTAATTCGGAACTTTGACAATAAAACGAGTTGTTACCTTGAACGAGTAAGTGTCGTCTTTTTATCTCTCTTGCTCTTACATATTCGAGTGATAAAGGTAGAAAAAGCATTATATTTTTTAAAGTTCGCGTTATGTCCCGCTAGAAACGTTATATAAACTTATTATTAAACATGAAATAAGATTCCTAAGCAGTAAGTAGGTAAGTAAATGTATTTATGGAGTACCATAATTAGCAGCAAGAAAATAAATCTAAGTTTATATGTTACGATAAAATAAATCGTAAAAAGGTACTATGTACATACTTGTTTTGTCTCTCTGCAGGAAAATTGTGTAAACGTGAAACATTTGAGATTGCGCCGCGGTTCAAAGCAACGTTCCCTTCGTTTGCCATATGAAGCAGGATTAAATTGTGTAGTTTTAAGTTCTCATGTAAGTGAATTGTCAAATTCTTAGTGAGAATAAAGAATCTTAAACCTAAAATTAACGCAGTGAATACATTACAAGCATCAGCGACTCTTAACTGTTTGCCAAGCTAAGATAGTAGCTGTATTTCGTTCCATTATATATACGTATGAAATAAAAACTTTTGAATACATTTAACACCTTTATTTCATATAAATTGAAAAATAACTGACGGCATACATTTTCTAGTGAATAGGTGCATCCAGATCCAGATAAGAGAATGCATGGTTATTGCGCCAATCTCGGACCATTTGCGATTGGTTTGCTAAGGGCACCGCTAGCTGGTGCGGATGCACAGAGCACTTATACATACCTTATTAAATAAAAACTTTTGAATACATTTAACATCTTTATTTCATATAAATTGAAAAATAAGTGACGGCATAGATTTTCTTCACGGTCGCACAAATATTATCAGGACGAGTCGACAAGTTACTTTAAAGCAAGCATTGGTGAATAGGTGCATCCAGATCCAGATAAGGTAATGCATGGTTATTGCGCCAATCTCGGACCATTTGCGATTAGTTTGCTAGCTGGAGCGGGTTAACGAAAAACAGTAACTGGCGACGCTAACTGGCGCGGACGCGTGCGACGAATTTTACCTACAAAGGCACCCGCGCGCGTGCACCCGCTCCGTGCACTCGCGCCAGCTAGCAAACGCCCTTAACCTTTTAAACGCCAAGAATACCTTAAGGCGTCTTAACTAGCTATGCTCAAAGCGTCATAAATACATTATAGCTGATATAGCCGCTGTCAGAGTAACCTTCACACTTTCAAGTAAGGTTTAGGGCATAGGGCGTCCGCAACGTCTCGCGTGTGCATGGAGCGGGCGTGCGGCTTACAGTATCAGCAACGCTAACTGGCGCGGACGCGTGCGACTGATTTTACTTACAAAGGCACCTGCGCGTGTTTGCCCGCTCCGTGCACTAGCGCCAGCTAGCAAACGCCCTTAACCTTTTGAACGTCAAGAACACCTAAAGGCGCCGTCACTAGACATGATTTAAGGGCCATGAACACATTAATGATTATAGCTGTTATAATCGCTGTCAAAGTCCCTAATGTAATACTCATGCACTTTCAAGCTCACTTGCGCCCGTGACCTTGGCGTGTGAGTAACGTTTTTGTTTATGGCGTTCAAATGGTAAAGTATCAATGTCGTAATGCGTCGCTAGCGCGTTATTTTCGAATCGCACCCGTGCTCCCGTGTTGGACTGCACACGCGGTGTACACTTCTTGTTATTGTAACCGTTTGTGCGCCTAGATAACACAAGTACACATACACAACTCGCAATATGCTCGCGTGCTCTTGTTTATATGTAAAGTACGTCTTCTAGGGCCGCGGATTGGACCCACGCGACCGGCGGGGCGGTGAGCGGCATACATTGGTCGCAATGCAAGCTGTAAAGCTAGTGCAGTGCATGAGGGACGCGCGGCTTTCTCTCACCACATCTTTAGGTGTTCTTGCCGTTCAAAAGGCTAAAAGCACCTAATGAGGTGGCTTTACATTAGCTAGATGCCGGCCCACACGCCGATCCGGTGTGCAGGCTAAGGAAATCGCTATGTAGGCCAATTCGAAAGTGCAACTGACATTAAACCAATTTTAGAATAATATTGGAATGATACCAGTTAGCTGTCATTCGTGCGTTCATTTCGCACTTATACGCATGTATTTGTGCGAGCGAGACGCCCGCAACTAACTGATATGATTCCAATATTACTCTAATATCGGTGTGCACGCCCCTTTTTATTCATAAGCAAGGTAATATTGAACCACTATAGAAGGCAGCGAAGAGGCCGGCAATGGAACTGGTAGCGTTTGATGGAGACAGTTTTCTGTCAAATGCAAGTTCAAATTGGCCTGACTGTCTCACTCGCACACCGGAGTAGCGTTTCATATAAGCGTACTTTGTTATATCCAATCGACCCGCTCTATTCAGTAGGTTTCATTATCTCGATCCATCAGTTAAGTAACAATCTCTTCAATCTGGTGGATCGAGATGGTGGATCCTACTGGACAGATGGAACCTGTGGATAGGAAAACGTTATGCTCAACAACTTGGTAGCAGAAGCGATGTGATTTTTTAAAATCGCGACTGTGTCATTGACATAATATATCTGAGGACGGGCCTTACGGGCAATAAGATTGGGGCCAGTACAGCGGTGTTACGCACACGAGTTTGAGCCAATCGTGCAGTCTAACGCCACAAGTACCACTACCACAACGTGATTGGTTGATGAGTTCGCATTACGCACGCGATTGATCGCATCTAGTTGCGTTAGACAGCACGATTGGCTCGAATTTGTGAATGACACAACTGAACTAGCACTATCGTTATTGCCCCTAAGGTCGGTCCTTAGATATATGGTAAGCGTCAGGATGGCGGTGGACCTCAGCGAATTTCAAAGAAATATTTATAAACATATTGTACCTTCTGTGTACCTCAGTGTACCTTTAATAGAAACCAGTGTACCTTTCCCCGAAACGAGATATTTTACAAAACGGTCCACCCGCCAACCTGACGTCAGGATGGCGGGTGGACCTATGAAATCTTGCATTATACCGCACTAAAAGAATGCAGTTATATTGTGCATGAGCTTAGCCTAGCTTGTTTTGGGGAGAGGTACACCGGTTTCTATTTCTATTTACAGAGGTACACTGAAGGTACAGTCACCATCATATATATCGGAGCGGCCAAGGTACCCACGAATATCTGAACATGCCTCTACTGTCAAGAGGTTAGAGTGCGTGTTTAGAGATCTTTGAGCACCTCGGCCACTCCGATATATCTGATGGCGACTGTACCATATAACTGCATACTTTTAGTGCAGTATAATGCAAGATTTCATAGGTCCAACCGCAATCCTGACGTCAGAATGGCGGGTGGACTTTTTCTTAAATATCTCGTTTTGGGTTAGGTACACAGAAGGTACAGTATGTTTATAAATACTTACTGCTATGGCGCAGCGACCCGAAGTGGATCTTGGCCTCCGACACCAAAGACCGCCATGCTTCTCTGTCCAAAACCGTTTCCATCTAGTCGACGGCGCCGAGTTCGCTAAGGTCTTTTTGCATTTCGTCTCTCCAGCGGGACCTACCTAGGACGTCTAGACGGTCTTCGGCCATTTGGAACTTCAGAGTACGCCCTCCAGGCTGCACGATCCTCACCCATCTGGACTACGTGCCCGAGTCATCGGAGTCTGGCAGCGCGAAAAATCCTAGGACTCACACGTGGAGAGGATGGAACCTGGAGACTCCACAGGAATCAGGAGATTGAAGATCTGGTGTCCGAGCTGAACGTCATTGGATGTTTATAAATATTTCTTTGAAATTCGCTGAGGTCCACCCGCCATCTAGACGCCAGATGTCAATGCCGAGTGCGACCGCCCTTAAAGCGGTGTATTATCTCTAGTCTCTCCAATATGTTCTCCTGGTGGGTTCACGGGGTTTATTTTAAGTGTTATCATAAACAGTGTTCACCAGCGGGTCTACGGGTACCTAATTATTTTTACCATGGGCCGACCATGAACACGATTCTATTTTTAAAACGTAACCCGCGTAGCTACTTCAGTCTTAGGCGGTATATACTCTACACCACGTTCACAAAAGATTGATATTTTAGGTAAAAACTCACATTTCGCTATATTTGTCCATAGTAAATACTAATTCAAAAACTGTACGGTAGGGCCTAAAATCTTCTGTGATAGTAATGTAGAAATAAATACTGTTGACAGGCGGTCAACGGTATTTAGTACAATAATTACACTGAAACAATTCGTATAGAATACAGAACCTATGAATAATATATATCTAGAGAATCTAACTTTAATGCAATAATATAATTGAACAAAAGATATACATTAGTACGAGTAGTACGATCAACCTATATGTCTATTTTTAATAGTCTTAATGTTCGTGTATCGGTTCTGTATTCTATGGCCATTAATTATGCTTTATTTTTCAACTTTCTTTGACTACACACAAGTACACATTATATTTGCTTTTTTCTTGAACTTTATCTTGCCCATGTTCGATTCTTCTTATGTCGATGCATCCTCATTATTTCCGTATGGTTTCTGAAAATACAATAACAGTTTTTGTAGTGTTTTCTAATACCTATGTTTGAAGTCGGTTTCCTATTTTTAAGAGAAGTTTTTTTTTTCATGTAAGTACCTTTTTTTTCAGGTGGGGTAAATTAGAGCAGATGGGATACCTATCGACAATTATGTCAATAAACAGTTTTACGTTCCATCAAGAATTGAGAGGTTGACTCAATTCCTCATGGAACCCATGATGTAAGCTAGACCTTTACACAAATATTCCTTAAACCTCGTTAAGCAAGTAGCTTCTTTACAAACATAACAAAGAAGACAAATCGTCTAGCGTGAAATACGCATCGTTAAAGAGTTCTTTTCTGGTCCTGATCAGAAGTTCCACTTCTTCAAATAGCACTTTTTTGAATGGCAATGCCTGGTCTGTTGATGAAACTAAAAAACGCCTATAAGATTTGGGGAGTTCCCTTAATTCCTCGTGGTTTTGTCAAAAATAGGACCATCTTGGAACTATACACCCACTTTCAAACGATAACTAATTTTCAACATTGGTTCAGAAATGACGAAGATCTTACTTAACATATATACAAAAAAAAAAGTTTTTGAAGTCGGTTAAAAAGTAGTATCTTTACAATACTTCCTTTTACTAAGAAGGGATAACTACTACAATTTGCTTACTAAGTAAGTACTTACTTACTATTAGTATCAGATTGGAGTCGACTCGAGAGTCGATAAAATGGGCGTCGCTATCCTTTCCGGGTGGGGGGGATTTCACCGCATGAAAAAGAGACACATATAGTGAGTTCTTACTGTTCTACCAAACTACATTATATAAAGTAGTCGTACTTTTTGAGTCAAATTAATTTAATTCTAAAGGTGCGACGTAATGGCCTGAAGCCCGCTCTTAGCATACCTAGTTATACTATTTGATGGATATTGGTGTCAATTTATAATACGTTTAATTATTCATTGTCTTTACCTAATTATCTTTACCTTTTGCCGACCGGTTTGGCCTAGTGGGTAGTGACCCTGCCTATGAAGCCGATGGTCCCGAGTTTGAATCGCGTAAGGACATTTCTTTGTGTGATGAATACAGATATTTGTTCCTAAGGCTTGCGTGTTTTCTATGTATATACGTAAATATATATTTATCTAAATAAGTATGTTTAACGTCGCCTAGTACCCATAGTACAAGCTTTGATTATTTTGGGGCCAATCTGTGTAAGATTGTCCCTACATATTTATTTATTTATTACCTAACGTAACCTACATTAGGTAATGAAAGCATTTTATTTTTGTAAGGGTAACAGTTTTGTTGGGATATAAAATGGTTAATGATAAAAACTAATACTTTTACCAGCATTTTCACTTTATATTCATGTATTCGAAACCTATACATTTATGACATTAACTTTTGCAAGACGATAAGATTTTTTATTCACAATAACTTGTCCGTATTCGAACTGTCTGGCTACCCGGCTAGCCGTGGCTGTGTACCCGGATTTTATACTCTGAAACTGGAACTAGTGACAGATAAGAGTCGATTGATGTTTTTTTAAAGATACTTATACTTAAATAGAATTACTTACCTATGTTTAATTAAAAGAAACTACTTATACATAATAATCCTTACAGTTTTAACCTATTTAACCTACCTACCTAGCTACTTTTAATAGTAGCAGTTCGGTTCACTTCGTAGAAATACCTGTTCTAAGAATAATGAAAAAGGAAGAAGAGTAATAAAAATAAAGAATCTGGAAGTCGTTGAGGTGTTCCGTTCTTCATCAGCAATTCTACTTCAACAAATGTCACTTTATTGAGTAAAAATGCTTGTAATATTGATGAAAATCCTAAAATGACTATATGTATGCCTATCCTATACAATATGAGAAGCTCCTTCAGTTTCTCGTAGAACCTATCATCAGAACTGGACCTTGACACAAATGTTCCTTAAAAGCCTTACATGCTATAAACGAAATAAAAAAAAAAAACGCCTAAGGTAAAATACTTGTCGTTGAAGAGTTCCATTTCAGCAGTATCAGCATAGTTTCAGTAATATCAGCAGTTTCACTTCATCAAATGTCACTTGTTCAAATAAAAAAAACTTGATATGTTGACGAAAATCCTCAATTCCTCCTAATTGTGAATTCAAATCGATTTAAAATCCTCAATTCCTCATTGAATCCATCATCAGAACTGGACCTTGACACAAATGTTTCCTAAGAACCTAGCTGAACCTAGCGCGCGTTGAAGAGTTCCGTTCTGGTCAATATCACTAACTTGTTTAAATAAAAATGCTTGATATGTTGACGAGAATCCAAACATTACTATATATTATTGTATGCCTATAAGATTTGAGGAATTTCTTCGATTTCTCATGGAACCCATCCTCAGAACTAGACCTTATGACACAAATGTCTTCAAGAACTTTACTTGCTACAAAATAAACAAATAAAACATATCGCGCGCGAATTGGCGAGTTCCATTTTGGCCAGCATCAGCTGTTGCATTTCGTCAAATGTCACATTTTAATAAAAATGCTTGATATGTAAATAAAAATCCAGAAATTATAAGATGTCAGGAATTCCCTCGATTATTTATGAAACCCATCATCAGAACTGAACATTGATATAAATACACCTTAAGAACGTTACTCGCTACAAGCTTAATAAAGAATACAAAACGCGTGCGTTGAAAAGTTCCGTTCTGGACAACATCAGCAGTTCCACTTGATCAAATATAACTTTTTTAAAATAAAACACCTAGAGATATTGATGAAAAAAAAAACTATATGTATTTCTATAAGGTTTGAGGTGTCCATCATCAGACCTAGACACTGGTGTCTAGTACAGACATTTCTTAAGAACCTTACTTTCTACAAACTTAAAAGTTCCGAGGAATTGTTCGGATTAATCTCTGCCGCCTCTTTCCGTCACCGCTTTACGCCACATCATTTATATCTTCACCACTTAGATGGTTGGCAATCCTCAACTGTGCATTTCTCTAGAAACTTCCTGTCTCATACAGCTAAACTATGAAATGATCTGTCGCATGCGGTATTTTCGGCCCAATACGATCTTTAAAACTTTAAGGAAAGAGCGTATTCCTATCTTAAATGCCGGCACCGCACTTACAATCCCTATGGTGTAACAGATGTCCATGGCCAGCGGTAATTGCTTACCATCAGTTGATTCGTCTGCTAGTTTGCCTCTTATATCACAACAAACAAAAAAAGAATAAAATCTCATGCGTTGAAGAGTTCCGTTTTAGTCAACATCACTAGTTCCACTTCATCAAATGCCACTAATGTGAATAAAAAAAGCTAAAGATATTGATGAAAATCCAAAATTACTATATACCTATAAAAATTGAGGAGAATGAGGAGTTCCGTCGCTTTCTCATGAAACACATCATCAGAACTGTACTTCGACAAAAATGTTTCTTGAGAACCTTACTCGCTACAAACTTAACAACGAAGAAAAATTGCGCGCGTTGGAGTTCCGTTTTGGTCAACATCAGTAGTTCCACATCATCAAATGTGACTTTTGTGAATAAAACTTGATAATATGTTGATGAAAATCCAATAAGTACTATATATATACCTATAAAATTTAAGAAATTCCCTCGATTCTTCATGGGACCCATCATCAGACCTTTACCTTGACACGAATGTTCCTAAAAACCTTAGTACTTAAAACTTACTTGCTACAATCTTAACTAATAAAACAAATCGCGCGCGAGTTGGCGAGTTCCATTCTGGTCAACATCAGCTGTTACACTTAGTCAAATGACAATTTTTTTAATAAAAATGCTTGATATGTAAACAAAATCCCAGAAATTATTACATGTATGCCTATAAGATTTTAGGAATTCCCTCGATTCTTCATGAAACCCATCATCAGAACTGTACTTTGACAAAAATGTTTCTTAAGAACCTTACTTGGTACAAACTTAACGAAGAAAAATTGCACGCGTTGGAGTTCCGTTCTGGTCAACATCAGTAGTTCCACATCATCAAATGTCACTTTTGTGAATAAAAGTTGATAATATGTTGATGAAAATCCAATAAGTACTACATATATGCCTATAGCATTTAAGAAATTCCCTCGATTCTTCATGGGACCCATCATCAGACCTTTACCTTGACACAAATGTTCCTAAAAACCTTAATACTTAAAACTTACTTGCTATAAACTTAACTAATAAAACAAATCACGCGCGAGTTGGCGAGTTCCATTCTGGTCAACATCAGCTGTTACTTTTAGTCAAATGACACTTTTTTAATAATAATGCTTGATATGTGAATAAAATCCCAGAAATTATTACATGTATGCCTAAAAGATTTTAGGAATTCCCTCGATTCTTCATGAAACCCATCATCAGAACTGGACATTGATGTATTAAGTACACCTTAAGAACCTTACTCACTACAAGCTTAATAAAGAATACAAAACGTGTGCGTTGAAAAGTTCCGTTCTGGAACACATCAGCAGTTCCACTTGATTAAATGTAGCTTTTTTTTAATAAAACGCCCAAAGTTATTGATGTAAATCCAAAAAAAACTATATGTATTTCTATAAGGTTTGAGGTATCTATCAGACCTGGATCTAGACACAGATGTTTCTTAACAACCTTACTTTCTACAAACTTATCAGGACAAATCTATTACGGCGAGTGTTCCATCGCATTGCTCGGATTAATCCTTGCCGCCTCTTTTCGTCATCGCGCTACGCTACAACATTTTTATTTTCACCACTTAGATGGTTGGCAGTCCTCAACTGTGCATTTCTCTAGAAACTTCCTGCCTCATACAGAACTCAACAAACTATGAAATGATCTGTCGCCTGCGGTATTTCCGGACCAATACGACATTTAAAACTTTAAGAAAACAGCGTATTCCAATCTTAAAGGCCAGCACCGAACTTACAACCCCTATGGTTTAGCAGGTGTCCATGGGCGGCGGTAATCGCTTACCATCAGGTGTGACGTCTGCTCGTTTGCCTCTTATATCATAAAAAAAAAACAAAGAAGAAAAATCTCGCGCGTTCAATAGTTCCGTTTTGGTCAACATCAGTAGTTCCACTTCATTAAATGCCACTAGTGGGAATGAAAAAGCTTAAGGTATTGATGAAAATCCAAAATGACTATATGCCTATAAGACTTGAGGTGTTCCCTCGCTTCCTCATGGAACCCATCGTCAGACCTTTACCTTGACACAAAGGTTCCTAAAAACCTTGGTACTTGAAACTTACTCGCTACAAACTTAACAAAGAAGACAAATCACGCGCGTGGAAGAGTTCCGTTTCTGATCAACATCAGCAGTTCCACTTCACCAAATGTACTTACTTACCACCCATTTATTTGAAACAGTACCTAGGTACTCCATTTTGATGCCGCCAGCTTGAAACTTCAATGGCCTCAGTGTCCGATGAACAACTTAAAAATGTTGAAAGTAATAACAATTATAATAAGTTGGGGAGTAGCGACCTTACACACCCGAGTGCTCCTGGGGAGTTCTGTTACCGGACATACAATAATAATAACAATAAATAAATATTATAGGGACATTCTTACACAAATTGACTGAGTCCCACGGCAAGCCGAGAAGGCTTGTTTTGTGGGTACTCATACAACGACATAATAATATATAATATACAAATACTTAAATACATAGAAAACATCCATGACTCAGGAACAAATATCTGTGCTCATCACACAAATAAATGCTCTTACCGGGATTCAAACCCAGGATCATCGACTTACTAGGCCAAACCGGTCGTGAAAAAAAGAGCAAAAAAAAAGAAAAATATGTCAAAAGAAAATGCGATTTGGAAACGTTATTCGCCACTTAATATATTATTATATCTGGTTCACAGCATTTATTTGGTGCTGATATAATGTCTGCAATATTACCCGAGTACATTAAAATATGAATAAATTATCATAAATTCAGAAGATGGTCCCTATAACAGTTCATTTTTACATGGAAAAATGGCTTTCATGTAAAATGTTTGTCAGACATATTTTTGGAAGTATAGTACAATCATTAACTTAGAAATATAGGTAACATTTCACGAATAAAAATACGGTAACACATATTTTTAATTATTTTTTTAACTTATCCTACGCAAAATAGAATTGGAGAAACTGACATAGGGACTATCATTCGACACGACACGTATAGTAAAGTATGAATCCGCTCTAAGTCCCATTACATAGACAGTGGGAAGTAAAATAATTCTTGTTCTGAAAACAATAAAATGTAAAATGATTAGGTAGGACAATCCAAACTTCTAAGGTCGCGTAGATCAGAAGTAGATATGAATTTGTTCGACAATACGATAGGAAACTTTTCAGCATTTACATTGGCGCATTTTTTTCTGGAATACTATCTAAATTGCACTTTGTATATATGCTATATTTTTTATATAATTTGGAGCCTTTATTTTCCATGGAGTCGAACGCTATATAGCAGCTATACGAGAAAAAATAATACTTTTATCTTACCTACCCCATGAATAGTGAAGATCATCAAGGAGCATACTCTCTGAGATCAATGGAATGGAGTGCCTTTCGATTGGAGAAAATTATAGCGTATTAGAAATATACTATTTTGTAATTACAATGTTGAATATTTTAAATTGCGTGTTTTGACAATTATTGTTGACAATATTACATTCAGAGTCATCTTGACATAACTTTAGAAATCCATAAACTAGTCTATACTTTTTAAAATGATGGAGTAAGACTGACGAGATTACCGCTATGTATAAATGTTTTACGTCAAGTAGAATTTTGCTTTAGAGCGACATCTGGCGTTGAGTAGAAAAGTTAAGGCGTAATTAACTACAATTAATTAACTCATTAAATGGTTTTATTTTGGTCCCTGCAACGATTTGACCCCAGTTATATTATACGAAAAATAGCTTATAAAAATACTTTTCACATGATATACATGGCATTTGTATACACTCTTATTTCGCTGTGTATCAAGTAATTTTTAGAAAAACGATTTTTTAAAACTGTACATTGTGTCCCTTTAAATACTTTATCATTGGTGTTGATACAAAAAACATAAAGCATTTTTTATATTCTTTCGAATAAAATACGCTAAAACTTTTTATATCCCGCGTATAAGGAAATATAACTGCTTATATGCGCAACTTCTTTTTTTATATAGCTCGGTCCCTGCAAGTGGTCCAAGGTTGGTGCCATACAATAAAATAATACTACGATTAAGAGCTTTAAAACGACATATGTCTCAACAGTATACATCCATGGGACACTCCCCATACAAAAGTGCCCATTGTCCTTTCTCATATTTTTCTAGAGGAATCTAAATTTTCCATTTCCAAACTGACAGCTTGCTTTGTTTCCTTTGAGAGTTTCAGAGAACTTTTTCAGCTTTTTTGGAAACCAACTTACAATATGTAGGACTGAACTTCAGTCACTGAAGATCATAATTCTGTAGCCTCATTTTATCAAGCCGCGGTTGAAATCGGAATATGTCATATTTTCTTACATTTTATAAAATTTCACTGCGCGAATTCTACTGGATTGGGCCTACTACGTGCCATTACAAAAAGCAGAATTCCCGCTCCCACAACCGAGAACCAGCAATATTGAGAAGAGCGGCAAACGTTAGGTACACGTGTATAATTTGACGTGCATTTTTCCAACGTTGTGCGACCGAATTGGCGGCGCAAACAAAGCCGCATGTAAATGCGATGCACAATACTGACAGTGCAGATTACTTATACAGTAGATATAGCAAAGGACAAAAAAATTAAACAGAATACTATACACGGTGTTTTTTTTAACCCAGTATGGCTAAGTCAGCTGCATAGAAAGGTATAGATTAATTGTATGCACAGGGGGTCACCTCTCTCTGCATCTGACTGTACATTTAATGGAAACTGATTGTCATAGTTCTTTTTCGGAAAAAGCTATTAACTAATAACGTTGTTACTTCCATTACCTATATCATTTGACTAAAATAAACTTAAAATTTCATGAACCCGCCACCAAAACGCCGCCAAAAATTGTTTTCCAAAGAAAATAGAGTGAGTAGAAGCTTTTTTATGTAAAACTTCTAATCGCTCTAATTTCTTTCTAGTACAAAACATACGTTCATGTTCATGTCAAATTTTATATTATGTTATTTAAGAATATGTTTTTAACCTTATTAAGGCAAAAAAGTGTAAGGACTTATGCAAAATTAAACCCTTATCACTTTGAAATAAAGTTCAAAATCACGTGGGAAATATATTTCCCTTGCATTATAGAGGCTTAAAGGGAAAAAAATCGTGTAACTCTTGAAATGACTTCCGACCTTTGATGAACGTGCCTAGCGTCAAGCTCTTTGCGACGCTCATCTTCAAAGGAGCTACCCTTTGGACTCCAGGGTCACTTATAAGCCGTTTCTTACACGAACTATGACACATTTTAAGTGAAACCTAGCAATCAGGCGATACTAGTACTTGAGTAGCACAATAGATGGCGCTGCTAGTTGAGGAATTCACTTAATTATAGCTGAGTTAAAAGGATGTTACCTCATATGTGATTCGAGCGGAGGCTCGGACACCTAAATTAAAAGATTTCAGGATTGTCAGATCGAGAGGCGATTTCACCAAGACGAAACTATTGAATATTTAAAATCGACTTTTATGAAAAATTTCACAGTTTTCTACGTGATGACAACCACTGGCGCCACATTTACTTGCTTATTCGGATTTCCGGTTAAACTTCTAATAAAAACGCAGCTGGAGCTAAAGATTTTTTTTTTTGTTTTTTGATAGCTTATTACGCAGTGAATTAACGTGGAAGTGTGCAGCTAATGAAGAATTGCTCTTGTGACACGTTTAATCATTCTTTAGTCAACACCCGCCAATTCATCGTGGCTATTTGTAAAGTCCAGCTATCACTTCTACTGAAACGTCCTGATCTACAAGTAAAGAAGTTTGAATTTCTATCTCTATTCGAAAGTGACATATCTGATATAGTACTTATTCATGTCATCTATGCTAAAAATAGACACGCAAAATAAACAACGTAACAACATAAGAATTCTATGACAATATGTTATTTCGCTACGAATAAATACCCCAGCCTATTTCAGGAAAGAACTCAAGGTATGTTTGTTTGTCGTTAAATATTATCGTACAGCACCCAACCGGAGATTTTTGCAAAAAAATTTATGAACTGAAATTTGAAGGTAACCAATTTTTTCACCAAGAAGGCTTATCGTTATAAAATGTTTAGAATCCTAATGCTAAAGCTAAACGAAGGGATACACGATAAATAAAAAAATAAAATAAACAAACTTATATGTATGTCGATACTCTCTGCACACATTTAACGTCAGCGCGAATTGTAAAATTGTATTGTTCGAAATGTTATAAAACCGTAATCATCATTGGATTTCAAATTGTATACCGTTTTATTAGGCAGGGATCGGGTTTTTTTATGCCATAGCCCAGTAGTGACACCATAGTTTTCACCCAATAACCTAGTTCATTTTAAATTCCATCAACTCTCAGCTGAATAGTCCTTAACCGTGGGTTCTGTTTCCGCATGCGTCCCATGACACGGGCAAGTTCAGGATCCGCTAGCTGTACCCCTTACATCTCATTAAAGTATCAAAAGGGTCTCTACGTGTTGCATTCGGCTCCCCACACGCCTCCCAAATGTCCGAAACACCACTGTTCCGTTATGGATAAAGACATACAATTAATAATAAATATATTATTCTCTCAAAACTCAGACTGAAAATGTTCTTTACAGTACATATGGGGCTACTTTATAGCACTAGTGCGAGAAGTAGCATATTACGTTACTGTGTCGAACATTTAAAGGGCCATATGTACTGTAAAACGTTGTACGATACATGTGCGAATAGGTAATTCGCAACTCGTGTCGATTTAAAACACTCCCTTCGGTCGTGTTTTAATTTATCGCCACTCGTTTCGAATTTCCTATTTTTCGCACTTGTATCGTAATGTACTAATTCGTGTTTTATTTGTAAATATAGGTGATACTGATCTTACAATAATTGGTGTCCCTATATTAGACCAACAGGCAACATGCATAAAAATGGAGGAACGATATTATTTCAAATATAATGTTTGTTTAAGATCAAAATATACCACGTTATATACATACAACACAAAAAAAATGTGATAAAAATACGAATAAATATAATATTAGTGAAATTTTCCAAAAATACTTGTTTTATAGTATTAAAATCGAAAAGTCAATAAATAAATATACGTAATAAATAAATAAACAAAAATCATGATGTGAAAATAATAAAAAACAGTAATTTTAGACTAATAATATGTTTATGATCTGTATAATCGTTACTATTCATAACAATACATTTTAGTCTTATTAAATATCGGTAGACAAAGCGGCCCCAGCGGTAAAAAAAAGAAAATTAACAATGCTTACCACGATATAAAATTTTCAATGTCATAAATATTTAAGAAACAATTTCGAACTACGAAGGAAATTGTAGATTTTCATTTAATAAAGAAAGGCTAATTTAACCACGATTTCTACCTTCATTATCAATTTATGACGTCAGATGTTGGGTTTGAACTAAGCACTTTAATTAAGGGCCCGCCTGGTACTAAAGACGAAGTTCCCTAATGAACAAAAGCCGATTTAGTTTGGCAAATTAATAATTGGCCTTGTGAAAATGAATTGACTTTTGTTTTATTGACTAACAGATGCCCGTGATTTTGTGCGTTTGAGTTTGTCAGGAACTCGGGTCTTATTAGTGTATACCAATAAATATCAAGGCAAACTTATTTTTTATCAATTATAATAATATGAAAAATCAAACCATTCATCGAGTCTCCTTGCATTCCAAGTATTCCAACCCGCCAAACCTGTTTTCTTTTTTAATGTTCCACGCCAATGGGCACCGAACAGCTAGTTTTTGGAACCTACTCGTATAACCGATGCTGGCATTTGTTCTCAGTCGTGTCATCATCGTGAAAAACTATAAAATAAATGTGATAATTGTTGTAACTATAGGTAATAATAATAATTTGCATATAATATAAAGCATTGAATTAAAGTGTATTTAAAAATAATATTAAACTATTTTGAAATCACGCTTGAGTCTGTACTTCTTAACTCAGTTTTTATGAAATGCTTTTTTTAACTTTTTGGACGCCAATAAAACCTAAAGGCGTCGTTACTAGTCGTGCCCACAGCGCGAAGGACACCTATAATAGGTGTTATGTGTTATGGCGGACGCTGTCAAAATAACCTTCACACTTTCGAGTAAGGTTCATATTAGCTCCCTTGCGCCCGGGAGCTTGAGTGATGTTTGTATTTATGATATAAAGCGTTCAATGGGTAAAGTTTAACCCATTGACAGGTATTTAATCGCAGCGGCACTATCAAAATACATTATTCAAGTATTTAGAAAAATTGACATGACTTCGGAACTTAATTCAAAACTGAATTAAATAAATAAATTTATTCAATGAAGGGTAAGTTAATTTTTGAATATATATATATGCCTTATTATCTCTCTTGAAACAAACATCAATTAGTTTCTAACGTGACATTATATGGACTAAGATAAAGATAGTGACAATAACCTAATGGAAAGAAACGAAGTGTAAACAAACCCATAATAGTAATTAGCTCCAACTTGTTTACACCAACTACGCTAATCACTTTACTTCGGCAGTGTCCACGGAAAAATAACTTGTTTTCAGTTCCATTAGTATAAGGCTTCGAGTGTTTACAAAGCTCTATTAGATGTACAAACAACCAAAAGGACAAAAAATGTTTCCCAATATATATTAAAGTCTAGAATCGCAGGAGAAACCGCTCAAATACTAAAGCTGCGTACAGAACGAGGTATGAGACTGTTACATCATATTAAATTGGGACTTTCTACGTAAACAGAGAACGAATCGAAAAGGGTTGACACCCGAAACTTTGTTGATAAAAACTATCGGTTGGCCGCAAAATAATATCTGTGAATACCCTACCGACGTCAAATCGCGGGGAGTTTCTGTGTTAGTTGAAGGATACATCAAAAGTTGGGATAACTTGGTTATTCACGTAGAACAGTGATACCAGAGGACCTACCGTGAACCAATTCTGTCTTTCATTCGTCTATTTGTCTCTATCGCTCGAATAGGCAAGAGTGATAGAGAGGCAGATTACAAAATTTCGAATTTCTTTTTTCGCGGTAGGTTCTCAGGATTCGGGTCATCGGAAGGGACATTGCGAAGTTTTTTAAGAAAATACTTGTCGCTTAGCTGTTTCTAGGGCGCGCTCGCGAAAAACCTACCTATATCAAACATAGTCGTGAAAATAGGGATTACCGTGAGTTAACATTTAAAATGAGTCATTGTACTTAAAATTGATTTCAGCATTTGCAATGCTAAAGCCGAGATGTGCGTTTATCGATCAGGCCAAAGAGAAGGGTATTATGATAGTGTTGTATCACGAGCACAAAACACTAGCAGAAAAGCGGGATGAAATAGCGTTTAATACACTCTTAAAACTCGTCTCGTTTTGTAACTTCGGCCCTTGAATTTAAAGAACCCTTTTTATGTACCTGTGGCACAAAATACTACTCGTATAACAGCCCAGTTCTTAAGTTATTCTCAAATCAAATTTTACGCGTTATCATTTCTAATCATCCCACGGTGATTTGGTGATGACATGGTGAAGATAACGCGAAATTATTTAATTTAAAAATATTTCACGTTAGCATGAATGATTTTTCATGCATGAATTAAAAGCAAAATCAACGAAAACGACGCGGGACATATTTCCAAATACAAACAAAATGTCATTGAACGCCAATGATCAAAACCGCCATATCGTCTGCTCCAAAATAATCCTTAAAAACTAACATTAAAGTTGATTTTAGATGCGATTTGAATAACACTTGAATGCAGTTTAGTTTTGAAAGAGGACTCACAGTCGTGAAATTAATCTCATACAGGTATACTCAGATAAATTATAAGCCGACTTTGTGTAGTTTCTGTCTGCGGATCATTAATTATGAACCTCTGTGAATATCATGCGAATATCACCCGATTTTCCAACTAAGGATGCGGCATAGCAGTGAAAATACAGCGGCGACACTTTTAAAAGGTAAAAACTAAACATGAAACAATATTTACGTCAAACTTATTTGTTTTTTTAGCTTTTTTTCTATGCAGGCAGACATTATATTTTTGACTAGTTTACTTTTACAAAACCTTAAACAATATATCCAAATATACAATTACGCCATCAGTTTTAAGAGGGAAGAATCGCTTCTTGAATCTAACGAATTGACGGTAATTTTTCTATGAAATTCCATTTCGGGACTGACAAAATCTAACATCTTAACAAATCCCTTTGATTTTGATGTTTATAGCTTCAGCATAACATATTCTAGGTTTATATTATAGGTTTTGCTTTATTGAAAAAAAATTTTTTCTCCAGCTTTAAAAAAAAAAGATAAAGCTAGGTATAAACGTAGTTTCACATTGTGTCAATAACGTTAAAAAAAACATGGAGAATGGAAAATATTTAGATGTGGAAAAACGTTTCCCTATTTTGTATGTATACTTCCCTCTTTAACACCGAAATCAACCATACTTTGCATGGGATCTTACGACTCCCTCCCGCAATGAATGTGTTAAAGAAAAATTCATAACGTGTGACTCAATTGACCCGCTCTATAATCCGGCAGTTTACACAGCCAACGCCGGATTACAGAGCGGTTGCATATTATATGTAGAATTAATTTTCTGTGTAAAACTTTTCCCATACAAATCCAATAATCTGGAAGTTGAAATAATCCGGAATAGAGGGAAAATTTTCAGAATTATCGAGTGCCTATAGGTACAAAACTTCGCGAAGCTCACTAGAAGGATATTAGATTAGATGTTCCTACACTGGACATGGAACATTATTAACCTAAGAAGTTGGTAAGCCCTTAGTGCTAATTGGACATTGTCATATAAATATATAAATGGTTTCACAAATGTGGATGCCGACCGTGCGAGTCGGTTTTCGTAGCCTAGTCGGTATTGACCCTGCTTACGAGTCTGGAAGCCTTAGGTGCGAACCCCGTTTATTTGTGTGATGAGAATAAATATTTATTCCCTAGTTATGAATGTCAAAAAATAATAATAAATGTAAAAAATTGGAAGTACATAAATTGGAAGAAGGGTGCAAAGGGCCGGTGCAAAGGGAAAAACTCTGTAGAGGGGAGGCCAAGATCCACAAAAAGATGTTGTATCAGATGAAGTAAGAAGTAAGTAAGTAGTTCTGAGTGTTTTCTATGTTTAAGTATATATCACCTTATCTCGTATTTCATCACCTTGTTGCAATGGTTTAAGGGAATACCCTTTCCCTTTAGGAAGTACAATTAGTACAGTGCAGTTCATAAATATATGAACTGCACTGTACTAATTGTACTTCGCAAAGTTGAGAGCTAGGTCGATCTGTGTAGGTTTGTCCCCATTTTTAGGGTTCCGTACCCAAAGGGTAAAACGGGACCCTATTACTGAGACTTCGCTGTCCGTCCGTCCGTTCGTCCGTCTGTCACCAAGCTGTATCACATGAACCGTGATAGCTAGACAGTTGAATTTTTCACAGCAGATGTATTTCTGTTGCCGCTATAACAACAAATACTAAAAACAGAATAAAATAAATATTTAAGGGGGGCTCCCATACAACAAACATTTTTTTTGCCGTTTTTTATAAATAATGGTACGGAACCCTTCGTGCGCGAGTCCGACACCGGTTTTTTTTTATCAGACAAAGCAATGTTTAAAAGTCCAGAAATCGTCTTGATCTCTCTG
Organism: Cydia pomonella; assembly: GCF_033807575.1. Taxonomy (NCBI): domain Eukaryota; kingdom Metazoa; phylum Arthropoda; class Insecta; order Lepidoptera; family Tortricidae; genus Cydia; species Cydia pomonella. Next base: position 5,260,285 of record NC_084709.1, on the reverse strand, counting down.
TTATAATCTGTGCCTACTTCCTACGTGAAATATTCAGTGATTAAGGTAAAAGCAGGTGTAACGCCGGATCCTATCGCCGCGCTTTGCAAGATTGAACATTATACACCCCAAATAATCAAGGTCAGGGGGAGGAAACTGAAATATGTGGTCCCTTATTATATTTCCTTGGGAGGTTACAGCTGGGAGATAAATGTGTAAATTACACAAACTACTTAGTATATTCAATTAATTTTGCATTAAGCAGAAACCTATTATACAAACGATACCACAATGCTTGGAAGTAAAGTTAAAGTGGATAAACTCATAATCATATCGGGCGAGACTCAACTCGCGACTCCGGTATACCAGCCCGCTGCTCTAGCAACTAAGTAAGCTATAACTACTACCTGCACAAAAAAGGGTTGTATAATTCTAATTGGCACCTGAGCGCGGGCTAGTCTAACGCTCAAAAAACCAGTGTAGGTGTGCTCTCCGATAACGCGCCTTTGTTACGCATATCGAGGACACATTTTAGGCTGGTTCGGTAGCGTTCGACTCGCCGGCACTCAGTAACCGTATAGGGACGACACAAGAACTCGCAAATTATTTTTCCATTTGTTTATTTTGAATCTAATTTCAATTACCATAGGAGTTGTAATTAAATAACCGGTTAAAGTGACCGGGCCCTTTTTTTTGCAAGTAGTGGCACGCGCCGTTTTAGTTAACAAGGAACAATGGATAAGCCGAAACGAGTAGGTATATTAGTTAATAAGTGTCAAAAATCATATCATTTATCATTTAAAAAAAAATCATTGTCATGTTTTTATGACAAAATACTCCTCCTCGGAAGGAAGGGTCCTAGTAGTTCGTTTACAGATAGTATGAGGTAATTTCTTTATTTCTAAAGATAAAATATTTAAAATAAACACACAACATATTATAATGAAATCCACTTAATAAGGCGATTTATACTTGAGGCAAAATGTACCAGCTATATTATACATAATCTAAAAATGTACGATGTTAATTTGTACGGTAAAAACGTTAAAAAAGCCCTAAGGTCCGATTCGAACTTTAATATACGTGAAAAATTTGGTCTAGATACGATACCGTCATTTTTGACACTGACATATCCGATCCATATCATATCTAGATCAATTTTTTGACGTATATTAAAGTTCGAATTGGGCCGTTAATCTTTATAATCTTAGTGAACTGAAAAGTTGTGTATTGTTCTTGTCCCAGATAAAAAAAACAGTGTTCATAATTTAATACATTTATATTAATATCAATGGAGGTAGGTGTAAGCTTGAGTGGCAATAGTTATACATTTCATGTCAATAGAGTAACATGTAAATATAACCGTACCTTGCTCGCCGCCGGTACGAAATAAAATCAAACTCAAGTTTGTGACGTAATTGTCTCCTGGAATGTTTAATCTCGCACCTCGGACGGACGGCTAGAATACTTGGCCGAGGCGTTTAGCACATTGTGTTCGGACTTTTGGGAGGTGTGGCATGCTGGAAGTTTTTGGAATATCTTTTATCAGACAACATTATCATTTTAAACCGTCATACGTATTCTTCGCAGTGAATTTGCAGGTAATACAGAACTATATTAACGCCATAGTTAAGACCTAAAGCCCTAATTTACTTAAGCCTTAATTTACTTTAATTTAAAAAAAAACTAGGAAACATCAAAAGCAATTGTAAAATCGTCAAATGTGGTTTAAGAATTCTTATCGCAGAGGTATTGAAAAATAATCCAGTGCAGTGTTCCATTTCAAAGGCGGAACAAGTAAAATTATACCGTTTGCCAGAACTATTACATGATACATACTCGCCACGCAGTGTGAAATAAAATCAAATCCAAGTTGGTAATGTCATTGTTCCCTGGAATGTTTAATCTCGCGCACCTCGGACGGACGGTAAAGGTTATCCTGGATACTTGGACAAAGCCCGTTTTAACTGCACTTAAATGTGACAACAGTTTTTAGATTATACATGAAGCGTACTAAAAGTTTTTGGAATTTCATTGATAACACTAAGGATACCTACTTATTGCATTTAATATTTTTGACTACTGTTTTTATATTTATATTTTGTATTATTATGACAATGATTACATTGATTACTTATTACTTAATAGCGCCTACCTGGGACTTTTTAAAAATAATATACTTAGGAGGCAAAAGAGTTTAAAACTCAGGAAACGAATCATCACCAGAGCGGTTGTAAGTGCGTTGGCGACCTTTAAGATCTTTTCTTGAAGGTTTGAAGATTGTATCGGTCCGGAAATACCGCAGGAAATGGTTCATTCCACAGTTTAGCTGTGCGAGGCAGGAAGATTCTGGAGAAACACTCAGTTGAGGACTACCAAACATCTAAGTGGTGAAGATGGAAACCTGGCCTGACCTGGGACATCGTTCACAGTCGTAAAAAATCTTGATCATTGGTAAATGATAACTTTATTTCATAAATGGTTTATTACAATTACGAGTATTATTTACAAGCACCATACGATTATGCGAAGAGTTTTAAGTATTGCCCTTGTTCGTTTTTCTCAAATTTAGAAAATCAAATGGAATACAACCGTTTCTAGAGCACAAAAAATATTAAACTGTAAAAATATTTTAAATATACTTATTTGCACCCAGCACACCTTGTAAGGTCAATGTGGAAAATACCGTCTATGAGATAAGACTGTCTACGAGCTCTTTCGTCGCTTCAAACTCCTGTAATTATACTACTCCACTTACATAAGGTCAGTGGAACAGAAGGAACAAAGCTCTTCCTTTCTGACTGTGTTTGAGCTATAACTCTACGTATGTATCCAAATACGAGAGATACAAATGCCGATCTTCGCCACATTGACCTTACTTTGAAACTTTGTCAGGAACTTTCCTCCGCGTGCAATGTGCGACCGGCCGAATCCAATCGGCGAATGACTTGGCCAGTTTTGGAATTGAGAACAACCGAACTAAGAAGCTGCAACAGCATGTTTAGCAACTAGTCGAGTTGTGGCAAAAGTTGCTGACCGTCGTGCGTAGTGATGGGCTGATGATGACAAGACTTACAGTTTTAGCTTCATTAAAGGACACAGGCTTAAAGAGTACTTATTTCCCGGTTCTTACTTCATATATTCATATTTTATACATTTTTAATCTCCAGGTTAGTTTCTTTACAACATGAATATAAAAATAAAATATAAAAACAGATACAAAGACAATACAAAAAGTAGAAAAACACATTGCAAAAAATCGAACCTAGGGTGCCACCAGAAGCGGGGCAGGGCCCAAGCTGCCGGTAGTCAGAGCCGCAGAGTGAGGAACCGATGCACTGATATATTTTTCAATTTTTGCTTGGCTAAGTACCTATGCAATCTATTTAAACAACTATAGGACATAGGTTTATTTTTGTTATTACCCATTTTATTTTCTTTTACCCCTGTAATTTGCAATTATTTAAAACGAATCTTAATCGCTTTAAGGTAAGCAAGAACCCATAAACTAAACAATATAGATTCTAGAATGGGTAGTTTACGTTGAACCCTCAACAATAAAATGAAAGAGCCAAATTCGTTACGGACAACAGGCGGCTTTCATATTTCATGGGGAAAATATAATATACTTACCAACGTTAACGATTTACATACACGCTTACTAAAACGTCCATGATACAGCTTTTAAGAAATGGAAGGTTTATTTTTATTTTATTTTTTATTTTATTTATTTAACACAGTGCAAACTTACAGTACTACACCAATTCGCTTACACGCTAGAAAAATAGATGTCAGGAAAATAAAAACATACAAACAGATAACATGTCAAGAAAAATAAAATTTACATAGTCAGTCAATTAATTACAATATTTAGCATATATAAAGTGTTTGGAGAAGCCTACTACCTAACAAAGTGTACGATCAAAATTACGAGACCAGTCTACGCGTCAAAAGCTCCATTGGCTCAGCGACCCATAATGAGACTTGGTCTTCAGCGTTGGAGATGATGGCGACCAAATGAAAGCAGAGAAATATACAATACTGGTTTAATGTTGACAGAAGGCTGGTTGGAAAAAGTGAACGAATCTACATACATGTAGAAGCTTATATAGTAGCGTACAGCGCCACACTACGGGTTGGTTATAAACTATTACATACACTTATATGGCTAACTAAACTTAGAGAGTACCTATGCTAGTACTGTGGTGCCACCTACCGACGATAGGGAGACATAATCTATCTAGATTAGGTAAGTAGGTATTTAGGGATGCTAATACGTAGGTATTATCTCTATATATATGTATATTTCTTTTTGTTAAGTATTGACAAGTCGTACAGGACCGAGAAAAGTGGTGCTGTCTTGTGTCGGAGACCAAGTGTTAAGACCTATCTTAACAACTACTTGTTAAAAGAAAGAAGTGTAAGAAATATACATATATATATATATAGATATGAAAAATCTCTATATGGAAAAGACTTCCAGGACGGCAGATACTTTTGGGGCGTTACTTCATCCGCTTCTATTGATACTGATTATACAGAAATAAATATTAAAGACTGCTTAATTTTCGATGTTCACAGGAAAGGCGCTTCACGCATCATGTAAACACAAGTTTGACGTTTACACGCTGTTCTTTGGAGAATATTTCAGGAATGGGAATATTCCCGCAGCACATCACTAGTCGTGCGTGCTCACTGGAGCCACCACTTACAAGTTCTTATTGTTGAGTTACTCACTTTAGCAGGAAAAGGTGAACGCGGGGTTCCGTGACTCAAGGAAGAACGTAATGAATTTTATGTCAACTTTAACATTTATTCAGCAAATAGGCCAGAAGAGCACTATTACACGTCAACATGGAATTTACATACAAGCAAAAAAAAACACATCAACGTTTATAAAATACGTTTAACTGAAAATATTTATGTAAACTAAAGTATTATTATTTCTTAAATAATTTCGAATTACAAAAATAAACCAAAAAATATTTAAAAAATAACAGGTACATATTTTTACACCGAGGAGATATAATTTTGCTAACGGTTTAAGATATTTAAGGCATCTAGCACCATTCATAATCAACATGAACATTTTATTAGTGCATAAGATATAATGAAACCACTTAAAGATCACTACCTATTATCAAACTGTTGACCCTCATACAACGAACTTTTGTTTTATTTGTGTACGTTGCATCTAAAAAATGACTTCAAATATGAACTAGCACCATCACTCGCATTACGGCCCTATTCGAAGAATGATTAAGACACGTTTAAGATCGTGGAAAGATCTTTAAAAGATCGATAACTAAACGACATGTCAAAATTGATGTTTTTTTTTCGATACGTTGTGCTGCGTTTTTGCGTGCCAGCATGCCCCTTCCGAAATTTAAAAAATGGTTTCTACCTAAGATCTTCTACATTTCTAATAAAAAAATAACTCTACGTTTAAGCATCTGGCCGGGTCAAGCACATTTTAGAAAAAGGTCACTCGTGTGGAAAATACAATAAAATTTAATGCGATATGACGTTTTTCTTATTTGAGTCTTAAGTACTGAACAAATGTATGTATCCCGCCTTTATAGGTGCCGCGTAAAAATTGGGTTTAGATTCCCTTAACTTTGCGACATCTACAGGAAAACCTCATGGCTAGCTAGGGCCAAAAGGTCTCAATTGCGGGTCAAAACTCAAAATTGGATAAATACGGCAAAAACCAGAGGCAAATGAAATTCTTTGGAGGAGGCTTCTACCCGAAGGGGTCTATATAATATAAGTTACTCAGCTATTGTGCGTGGGCGTGTGCATGTGCATGTGCGTGTGTGTGTGTGTGTGTGTGTGTGTGTGTGTGTGTGTGTGTGTGTGTCTGTGTGTGTGTGTGTGTGTGTGTGTTGTAGTTTTTTTTTCTCTTCGAACAGTTAAAACGATTAGCGACTACGACGTCAGGTTCATCTTTTTTTCTCAATAATTTTTGTGCTACCCATTCACGGTGTGATATATATATACATATTGCGCAATACACTCAACAACACTATTAGACTTAACACCCTATTGTCTTTTTTTGTTTGCTTATCCGTTGCTGTATGTAAGAATTTTTTGCTACAATAAATGCTTTTTTTTACCTGGCTATATTATATTGAGATTAACGTCGTATTATTTATTAGATATCGGTCAAGACAAGATTAATTAGGATTTTCACACTACAATTGCCCCGCATAAACGCAAGCAAAGTTACAACTAAGTTGCTAAAAAGGCCAAGTAATCCCCCACAATTCGGGCTTACATTTTAATCACCAGTTCGGTGATCGATTCGCGAAGATTTATTGTTCAGATCGCGCCCCATTGTCAAACTTGTTGTCGACGCCCGGACCCTTTTATGAAATTCGCAAACCATTGTTTTGATCCGGATTTAAAAAAAGTTTGAAAAAGTTCCCTTGCGCTGACCACACTCTAATTCGCGCGCGAACGAAACAACGGCGAAAATCGCCTTTAACTCGTAAACTATAGAGTTGAAACCTTTCAGTGTACGATTTTCGAGGTGAAATTGAGATTGCCATACTAAATAACGAGGTCATGAGTTTTTTTGCCTTTTGTCGGTCATTTAAAACTTTCATTAGTGAATTCGCGCGCTAAAATTCTCACTTTATTTTCATTCGGGTTGTTTAATTAAATTGCTTGTGAATTGCGCTGAGTGACGTCCATGTTGGATTGCTGTGTTTCGAGTGTGGATGTGTGCTGGAATTTATTTGGTAGTAAACTTTGTACTCGTATAGTCGCGTTTGTCTGGATCCCGGTGTGCTCAAACTTCTCGGAAAGAACAATTATAACAGGTATTCATTAAGAGGGGCTGAGAGTATAGGTACATAATATACAATATCTTGCGAATGCTGTATACGCTACAAATATTTTAACACGACGCTTAAAAGCTTCGTCTAAAACTTTGGGACAACAACAAATTTAGATCAAATTCAAAACTGCCAACAACCTGCTAACAATCAGACTACGCAGCCTTACAGGTAAATCCGAACGTACACTTGACATCACAACGATATTTGAATGATATCAGTTAGTTATCATTCGCGCATGCGTGTCACTCACGCTAATGCATGGACGGACAAGTGCGAGCGAAATGAACTCGCGACTGATATCTAAATGACATTATTCAGATATTGTTTTGATGTCAAGTGTAGTTCGAATTGGTATGTTAGTTCCGAAACGCCCAAGTAATAATAAGATAACAACAGATTTATCTAGGTCTCCCAGTAGCCTAGGGCTAGTTCGTTCCTCGCCTCAGGAATTTAATAACAATCTACAAATCACTGCCCGCTATTTGAAATACCTTTCTCAGGTTTATGCCGCACTGTGGGCTGAATTGCCCGAAAAGAGGGCATTCGTACTTTTTTGAGAAAATCTATTTTTTTTATATAAGACATATTGAGAGCAGAAAAGAATAAAGTCTATTTTTGTTGTTGTATGGGATGGGACCCAAAAATAGGTATCTTGTTTCTCGGAAACTATTCGCGAACCCGTATTCTACCTTTCATGACTTTATTCTCCTACTTTTATAGAATACGAAATGATAAGCAGGTTTGATCTGTCGGGCACCTGCCCGTTAACAAAAAAAAAACATTTTTTTTAATAATGTGATCAATCAAACGTCGCATTCGTTATTCATTGTTATTATTTTTATTATAGCATTTAACTATCGGAAAATCATCGGATCAGCTCGATGGTAGGTACAATAATATTGCATTGTCACCCGACTTACATATGTATGCAATTTTTCAGCTCAATCGGAAGTCGGGAAGTGGGTCAAATCTAGCTTCCAAGATTTGGCCCACACTAACTAACAGACTAACATACTAACAAAGCAAGTTAAATAAAAGCGTGTTATAAAAACATTATATACTTTCATAGAAATTTGACATTAATGATGACACTGTCACACTTTATCATTGCAAATACTATGCAAAGTTAACTTGGTCTCACTGTTAGACTATGTCTTAAGGATACATGTGTTGTCACTACCGAGTCCTACTGTTCTAACTCGCCTACAAATCATCAATCTATGTACGTCTCACTGCTGGGCACAAAAGAGCGTGGGCTATATAGTCCATACGCTGGCCCAATGGAGGTTGGGGACAACACATAAGCCTTTGAACTTCTTCGCAGATGTATGTATTTTTCCTGACGCTGTTTCCCTTCACCGAATATCAATCTAAAAAACTTATTATATGAGCAAGGATTTAAACCTGCAACCTTCGGATTGAAAGTCGGACGTCGGACGTCAGATCCACTCGGCCACAACCTAGGTACAAAATACTACAATATATGCCATCATAATACACAGTGGTTAACATTACAGTTAGAAATTCCTAAACACTGATACATCTTCCCTAAGGGTCCGTATACATAATTAGGATGCCGGCCTCAAACAAATTTCCATATGCCCAGTTTTTCTGGTGGTATAAGTTGTCCAATTTGTAACGTTAAGGCGATCCTCGTCAGCCGGACAGATTGAGCCTACGGGAGACGCGCTGGATCAAACAAAACGTATAGCCAACAGCGTTGAGCTACGAATACATTACTTTTGTAGGTGAAGACTAATAAATAAATAAATAAATATTATAGGACATTATTACACAAATTGACTAAGTCCCGCAGTAAGCTCAATAAGGCTTGTATTGAGGGTACTTAGACAACGATATATATAATATATAAATATTTATAAATACTTAAATACATAGAAATTATTTTATAAATTGGAAGATTTGTATTATTTGATTTTAGTTCTCTTTGATATTTGTACGCAAAGCGGCAAAACATAGCGATTCAAATGTATATACCTATGTATACCTAAAATCTATCTGTACCTATGTTTGATATTTGTACGCAAAGCGGCAAAACATAGCGATTCAAATGTATATACCTATACCTAAAATCTATCCGTACCTATGTTTTACTAATAAAACATTATGATTATGATTATTATAAAAAACGAGAGACTTGAAGGCATTTTGAATACCGGAATTAGATAGGCTACTTATCTTACCCCTTAGCTGCAGATCACGCCACGAATGATGAAAAATAGATTATTTACAGCACTACACAAAATGCACACATACTTTTATTAATTGCCAACAATTTACAAATTCAGTTTAAATAGCAGTAATTCGGTTCGTATTAATTTGACTGAGAAAATTACCACACAACTTTTTTTTAAACAAAATACGCGCGCTAGGCGTCGCGGCGCGCAACGTCTTTTCGGCCAGTTCGAGCACCAATGAGGTTGGCCTTTTTCGAGTCAAAGTAGAACCACGTAGAACCTAAGTAATGAAATTATAAAGGAACTGAATTTATTAGCAACATTTTTATAATATATTTATGATTATTTATTATTCGTAGCTCCTTGCACCACGATCCCTCATACCAAGTAGCCGCACTCGATCTTCGTCTACCCATACAAGTACACTTACATATGCTTTGACTCACTACTTCAAACAAAATGTAGCCTATTTAAACACGTCCTGACGTTCCCACGGGCGATGGCTACATCCAGATATGGCTAATATTAATGGCAGTTTAAGGGTCAGAATTAATCAAAACCCTTGTTTGTTAGCGAATTTGTACCTTTAGCAACAAAACGGATGTAAAACTTTCAGTGTAAATATTGACTTAACCGAAGTTTGCTTGAGCGCGTGATAAATGTTATTTTAATCGATTAACAGCTGGTGATTTCTGTTAAATATTTAGTTATTTATTGAATTGCATAAGTAAATTGCTAGCTTAAAATTTTGAACAATGCCAGTATTTTGTATCAAGTTAATTCCAGTCAGTATTTTCATCTTCGATATTGGGAAGTGTTGGGGCTGGTGGGCAATGAATACCCTGTAGGTTTACGCGTTACAAAAAAAGATGTAAAATAAAAACCTAATTTTTGGACACGTTATATTAAGTGTGTTAAAACGGGTCACTCACGCAAGTTGAAAACGCGACGTTTCACATTGTGCCGAGGAGTGTCGTCAGGAGCTTGCGTAGACGGACCGGCGCAGACTGCGGCGACTGGGGTCCGTCAACATGTCGGGCGTTTTCGACTTAAAATACGTGAGTGACCCGTTTCAACATATTTAATAGAACACATCATCATTTCAGATATAATTATCTGTGTCTCACAGAAGTTTTGTTATTAAATTTATATTAAGTGCCTTAACATGAATGACCTCTATGGGTCTTAACCAGCCTACAGCCGACAAACTGTAATTTATAGCTCTTCTAAGAAGCCTTAAGTCACCCATCTTGACCCACACAAAGACTCTTTCAAGGCCCAAACTAAAACAATTCTCCATGTGAGCTCATAAATTAAAGTTTTCAAGTACAAATTAGTGTCAGGCCGGTCCCTCTTTATTCCCAAAATTGTCCAATATTGCTTGAGCCGGAGATTCCCAAAATGTAAACAGACGTGAGCAGGATCAACGCTGCGAAATAAATGATAAGCTACTGTTTCGTACCAGTATTAGCGAGATTAACGTTCTTTTTTGAGTTCATATAAATGATTTTGATTTATTTACGACATGCATCCCACCCTATAATTAGAATACTTCTGTCAAATACCAATAAAATTTGCCTTATCCATGATAAGTGTCAAATTGAATTTCATCAGAACGGTTACTTTAGAAAAATCGAAGCTCACACAAGTGTATTTTTTTTTTCTTCATAATCAATATGATGTCATCAAGGGCAAAGAGGTTTTATCTTTATTAATTAGACGATGTTTTATTTAGACGATATAAGGTGACCATGACTGTAAAGTATTAAATTTGTCCTCACCAAAAAGTAAAAGAATAGGAATAAGGTGTGGTGTGTCAATATGATGGTGAACGATCAATTAAACATTTAATAAGTGTGTAGGATTGGAGTTAGACCAAGACAAGCTGGCAGCGATTTTAATAGCACATACTATGTAAGTGTTATTTAAACGTCATTATTTTATAGAAGTTTGACGTTTAAAATAACACCTATACAGTCTGAGTAATCAAAATTGCTGCCAACTTAACTTGGTCTAACTCTAGCCCGTCACGTCTCATGATTTACCCTGTATTGTACCAGAGGTCAGAAGTTGGTTGGTTATACAGTAGTGAGGAAGAACGGCCGTCATCGTCGAGTCGTGGACGCTATTGCCGGGACAGATGCCGAATTAATCAAGGGCGTACACGGAGGGGCCAGTTAGGCTACGAAACAAGCGTTATTCGATCGTACACTTATTCGACCATAATATCTAACCTACAGATTCTAACTAATACTTGAATTTATTCCATTGATTGACTTTGATTTATAAATCTTTATAACAAGTACAAAATGAACATAAAATAACGTATGTATACATAATATATAATAATAAAATATAACTAAGTTTAAACTAAAAACTGAATAAAGCCTACTGATTTAGTTCTATTTAGTTATTTAGAGGTAAACCATCTTTAAAGAGCGCGACTTTACCTAAAGCTAATACGCCCACAACTAAATTAATCTTATTGATGCTTGCATGTATTGACACACCTACTGTTAAACTGGGTTCGACCTTAAATGTGTTGCTAGGGATATCATATACACTTCATTTTTCAGATATAATTTTATATTAACGATATAGTTTTCCTATTGTACAAGTAACAACGCACACATTTAAGAGTAACTATTTTGATTAAAACTATCAAAGAGACTTCAGCCCACTTTCGGTTACCGCTAATGCCGCTGGGGCGGCCGCTCCGCTCTTTATTAGGTATTTATTCGTGCGTCGACACCATTTTATTGGTTCTTACTCGTAAAAACACATCATTCGCAACACATCTTTGGTCGAAACGCAGCCTAGACCTGACTTTTGTTGTTATAACACCGAGTGACACGTTACATGTTTCATGAAGTACACATATTTATAAAATATATGAATAGACCTTCTCTATAGTCTGTTTTTTTTTTCAGATTAGGAATATTATTACCTATACTATCCTCAAAAGTAGTAATAACTTTTTTCTCCAAAATTAAAGCCTACCTTGTTAGGTACTTAGAATAAATTTTAGTAGTTACATGTGCACTGAATCACAGTGTCGTTTACATAATTATTGTACCCCAATATTAGATATCATAGGAACTTTAGCATGTCGCACTTTTGAGGTAAGAAAAAATCTAATTTTTAAAAAAAATTTTGGATCATAAAAGGCGCCTTCAATGCCGGCCCGGGACAATAATTGACGGATTACATGTTTCATAAAGCACATACATATTATACTCGTATTCAAGAAATGCGATATATTATCCGACCGTTGCCTGCTTGGCCCGCCCCACAAGACCGTCTCTAGAAGGCACCCTTTAATAATAGTAATAAAACGTTAAATTCAGGCCATAAGCCCATAAAATTGTATATATGCAAAAACTTATTATATGTTATTACTTACTGTTCTTATTATGTTGTTATTAGTTGTTGTATGTTGTGTTATTACAGCCGGGCTGTGACACCAATTGACACGTTACATAATTCATGAAATAAATATATTCAAAAAATGTGATATACGAGTATTCTTCGACCGCTGCCCGCGTGGCCCGCATCACAGGACCGTCTCTAGAAGGCACCCTAATTGACACGTTACATGTTTCATAAAATACATATACAGGGTGAAATTGTTATGTTTGACCATATGATGTGCGGTGGATAGGTAGGTCATACTGTACAACTTTTACTATGGGGCCAAACCCGAAATTGCGAAATAACCTGCCGTCCCATTTTGGTGTATCATTTTATGTCAATGTTTTCTATGGAACACCTGATTTTTTTAAATATAGTAAAAGCTGTTCAGTATGACCCATTCACCCCTCAGCGTATAGTCAAACATAACAATTTCATCCTGTATTGAATATAATCAAGAAATGCAATGTATTCTTGACCGCTGCCTCCGTGGCCCGCCCCACAAGACCGTCTGTAGGCGCCCTTAACGCCGGGCCGGGACACTAATTGACACATTACATGTTTCGCCAATTACACCGCTTGCATATTTACGCACTACTTTAAACTAAAGTACTACTTACAGTAATATAATTATTTCGAAATTATAACTTTATTACTACAAATTTACAGCGATTAGAACGGTCAATCCAGCATTTTATTAAGAACATTATATTAACAGTGATATCACCCCCGTCAATGCCACAGCAGTGACTTTGAAACAGTATGAGTAATACTACTGCAGTTGTCATCCGCTTAAAAGGTACTTGTAAGACTTTAGGTCAATTAAAAGAAACCTAAAACTTAGCCAAATCCAAAAAGCTTTAAGTACACGAAATTTTATTATCTAAATAGGACAAGGAATAGACTATAAAGGTGACAGTCACCTGTCAACTGCAGCTGCATTACCGTTGCGACATTACTGCAGCGGCGCTGATGCCGCCGCTGTATCTGTCAATTTCCTTGATAAAATAAGCGATAGCTTGAACGTCTTCGCTCTACGGCCCGATTGGAAGAAAGAGATACTATAATGATAAGTTCTGGTTTAGATAAGATCTCATTTAGATATCGTTTGTATGTCATATAATTGACAGAAGCAGCTCGATTCGGGCCACCAATCTCACTTTGACGTTAGAAATATCGTAGATATACTACTGCAGCACGCCACATAGCTGGCAGAATACCAGCGATGTGGCTTACTGCATCATCATGCTGAGTCAGCGCTTTTTCTGTGCCACGACACATAGCATATTAATTAACTAAAAAAAAATGTTTTTATTAAATTAAGTTTTCATGTTTTTATTTTACACTTTTCTTTTTTGTTTGTTCTGATGCTAATGCCATGTATGTTGTGGGTATCAATAAAGAATGTATCTATCTAGATATATCTTATCGGGATCACAGCGGAATCGAAATAACCGTCAATTTTCACATGTGGTTTAGTTCTTTCCAAGATCTTGAACGTGTCTTAATGTTAATCATTCTTCGAATCGGGCCGATAATCGTGGTAGTAATACGGCGACGAACGTCACTCATTTTATCGAGAAAATTGCCAAATAAAGGCGCCGCTTTAATTAATATTTATTTATTTTTCGCAACAGTAATGCAGCCATAGTTGACATTTGAATGTCACTTAAGAGGCTGTCAACACCCAATGTCCTTGAAATTGATGTTACTTAAACACTTTTTTAAGAAAGACTATTTGTTTCAGTCAAGTAAGAAAAATATATGTTCATATTAATTATATTTCAAAGACCGTGGTTGTACTCGATACATGATTGAACGAAATCGGCTCGATAGAAAATAATTGCAAAGATTGGTCTTAAAATCACAATTAAACGGTTCTATGTCTTTTTGTTTTGACTTATGGGTCTGCAATTAAAATCACAATTTCAAAACATTTATATCTAAACCGCTATTGAATAAAATATTACACTAATAATCCACTTTTTTTTATTTAAATATTTTTCTTATTATTCCCTTGCCCAGGCCCAGTAACATGCGACAGTGCTATCTCGTTTACTCCGATACAAATAGACAGTGTGCGCGCTTTAGGTATTGACAGCCTCTTAAATCCTTTGAGTTCCTGGAAGGTACGATATACATATCAATCATTAGCAACACTGTAGTGTCTCATACGATTATGTATGTGTGTGTAAGCTACGCTACGTACAGCAATTGAGGAACTAAGATATTCACTGACATTTCTGGCACGTTCCACGAGCAACTGTGTTGCATTTCACTCCAGTGTTGCGTTTTTAGGTTGTTTCGTGCGGAAAAACTTTGGCAATGACTGGCGTAAAAATCGTAAAATCGTGACTTTTGAGCGCGCTGCAAATTGCGAGTCAACTTTTTTATTTTTGCGCTGTTTCATTCTGCGCTTTTTTATACTTAAACAAAATAAGTATCAGTAGGTGTAATAAATTGTGTTGTATTACTATGTATTCTAAAGTTATATTTCGAATTAAGGGGCTAACAGGGCAAATTCGCTGTTTTCGTCGCTACAGCATGCTTGAACGTTGTACTCGTATAAAGAATTAAGTTCTGTACACAATATTTTAGCTTGATATGTATTAAATATATTAGGTAATATTATTATACAATAAATATTAGGTATGAGACAATTTTATTCAATTCGACCTAGAGCCACACTAAAAATAAATTGACATAGAGGATTATCCTGATTATAAATTGAAAAGTAGTTATAATTTGATTTAGATTGGTTATGGGTATGATCTGTCAGCTGTTAACAGTGACACGTCTTCAAATAGAAATCAAAGAAAGAAGATACCTCTCGCGTCTAATAATGGTCGCTATGACAACAATTTTTTATTTGGAGTAACGTAAAATGGTTGTAGATTTTTTTGGAAGATTAGCACATGAATTTATTTATAAATGGAACATTTAATTAATAAAAACAGGGTAAACGCGTATTTCTCAAATTATTTTTTAAATTAAGCTCATCCAGAGGCGTTTGTTATAGAGAGCATCATTCGAAGCGAGAGGTAACCGAGTAAGAGCCTAAAAATACAAGCTTCCGCCAAACAGATCGCCTCCCATTCCTCCCCCTTCCCAGATCGCGGCCTATCATAAATAAATCGTCGAACCTGTCATCGATGCGTTACAAACAAAAAGTAAACATTCCCTACATTTCTTATTGGAGTTCTTCACTTTCTTGAGTCTCCAGCGGTAACGAAACTCTGAACTTACGTCTCAAGGGGTACGTTCCGACGCACATCAATCTAATACGTATTTGACAGATAAGTTCTTGCATCATATTTCTTTCGCGCATTTGGGATTCGGTGTGGATGTCGCGCTGTTGTTTACATACTTAAGAGCAATAAAATGGTCTGATTGTATGCAATTTTCATAAAAAGTTATAAGTTATCCCTCATTTGCTCTTAAGAGTAGAAGAACGGGGAATAAACACTCCTAATAAATCTTATTGCTCAATCGTGTTTATGAAGTTTCTATAATTGTTCGATAAACTACAGACACGTAGATTCACGGGCGTATTTACCTAAGGGCCAAGTGCCCGGTGCGGGCGGCAGGCTGCGAGGGCGGCGCAGGTTCCACGTTTCCAGAAGACGCCGGAAAAAAAATGCATTTGTGTTTATTATATGGGGTGGACCAAGCCCTTTGGCCCAGGGTGACAAATATTAACATACGCCTCTGGGTAGATTCATTTCAAACGGGAGCTTCCTCGTGCCCTCTTTTCCGCAAATTAAACATGAATACAGAATAAATCGTTTGCCACAATACTTATCTTTTGGAACTCAGCATTTTTTCTGTTCACATTACAAACACGTGAATTCCTACAATTCATAAACCCCCAATCCCCTTAGCAAACTTCAAACGTAACAGAAAACATGATTATTTCCCCTGAATTTATTGGATCAAATTCACTCACAATTTTATTGAGTCCTTCGGCGCTGGTAATATACAAACAATTATGAGAGCGTCGATAAAACCCGAACAATTTGTACGTTTCAACGGTCGGGGCAATTTCCGCCCGACTGCGAAATAGAAGAATCTGAAAAAACGTGTCTGTCTGTCGCGCAACAGCGCTGGAAGAGACGTAACGCATTTCTTTAGCCTACACAGTTTTTGCTGGGTATCATAGATAAGTAAGTGATGAAGACTTGTAAACACTTGAATTATTTAGAAACTTGATGTGACCAGCATACTCTGTCAGAGACCTGAGAGACCACAACCAGAGATGCAACGGAATGCACAGGGGGCCGATCGCGGACATCTCCGAACGTTCGTTTTCGATTATCTGGGTCCTAAACATTTTTGCATATTCGAGACATAGAGAGGTAAATAGTCGAACGAATGATGAAATGTTCGCGGCAGGCCCTCACAGATTGAGGTAAATTTTTCGTCGTTGGTATAATTCGTGGAAAACCCAGCAAGGCATTTTTCTTCATTGTTATATGTCGGCGTCCTTTAGGTTGATTTCATTCTCGACATTTGTATGGCGCTTCGGATTCCGCCTACGTTACTTCTATTGTAATAAGCAAAGGTTAAAAGCAATATCAAATAAAGACCAAGACCTCGCTTATTGTGGTCATATTTGTAACAATTATTATCATACCCCGAACAGACGGGCCTTTGCACTATTATCAAACCCTAAATAAGTTGCCCCCGTCTGTCCGGGGTATGATTATTATAAAACGCCACGTTGTATGGAGGCTACTAACAAGTACCCCACGGAGAGGACAGGATGATTTAGTGTCTGACCATACTCTGAGGGGTGAATATGTAGGTCATACTAAACAACTTTTAGTATGAGGCTAACCCCTAAAACGCAAAAGAAATCTCACACATTTCAGCGAATCATATTGATGTATAATTGTATATATGAGGCTGAAATGTATGAGACACAGCCGGGGCTGGGTCCATAGTCAAATTGTACATTATGATAACAAAATCATTCTGTATCTATCTCCAAAGCAGGGAGGTCCCGGGTTCAAATCCTGGCAAGGGCATTTATTTGTGTGCTCATTACAGATATTTTTCTTGAGTTATGGATGTTTTCTATGTATTTAAATATTTATTGTATGCGTATATCGTCGTCTATCAGAGATATGGTAGGTGGACTGAAATGTTAACGGAGTGGTAGCCGCTTTCGGATGACAGAAGCCCCTCGCTTCCGTTGGCACGTTGGGTGGACGACATTCGGAAGATTGCGGGTCACTTCTGGATATGATTAGCTCAGGACCGAGACAAGTGGCGTAATAGAAAAGAAGCATATGCTCAGCAGTGGGCGATAAAGGGCTGATATGATGATAGGTCCATTTGTTATTTACCAAGTTACATCAGCTTCTGTCTGTTTCACAAGTTGTTCACTTGTCTTTCGGGCACTAAACTATTAAAAACGACCCTCCCATTTTGTATTTTGTGACGGACAGTATCTATAATCACGGTATCGCGGGTTTTTTGTGCATATAATTTCAGGATCTATTTTGCCATCAGATCGTGGCAAGTGGTGTGGAAAAGCAAACAAGCTGATTTAATGGCTGCCTAGCCTAGTCGGTCCATGCTTAGGAAGCGGGAGGGCATTTATATGTGTATTTATCACAGATATTCCTGAGTTAAGAACGTTTTCTGTGTATTTAAGTTTTTATCTGTTATATAATATATATATATATATATAAATATTATCAGCGTCCAGTAGTCTTATTGTGGGACTAAGTCGATTGGTTAAGATTGTTCCATAATATTCATATAAAACACACCCAGGGTAGATTGCTACAAATTTGAGCGAAGTATTTTAATCAGCACTTTATTATTAGCACACACAAAACAGCGGGCAATATGAGCCAAAGAAAGTTATTTGACAAAAAAAAAATGTTATCGCTGACTAATTTTATTTTAACAGGCAACTGATTCTCATCGAGATATATCTAATGAACCAAAACACAATAGGTTGCGCTGTTTTATCACAGAGTTCCTATGGCCACCTCTGTGTCCATCTCCATCAGATCCGCTTGATGGATGGTGCAGGGATCGGAAACCGGTATTTTTTGTATGGAAACGAAAACGGTATTTTTTCGTTCTTTGTTAATTACTTCATTTCTAATTAGGCAATCTAACAATACGAGTGTCGTTATCTGAAAACACAACTGAGTCCTACATTTAGAGTATAAAATAAACCGAAATATATGGTTATTTCGATGTTTTTGCAAAAATCCGGTTCCGATCCCTGGGATGGTGGATGGTTATCCAACTTACATATGTATGAAGTTTCAGCTCAATCAAATAATGGAAAGTGGCTCTAATTTAGCTTGCGAAATTTGCCCCGAACATACATACATTGCAAGTTAAATAAATGCTTGTAAAATAGATTCCCATCAAAACAATGAACCATCCAGCACCGCCGAATCCGTTCAGTCCCGTAATTGTTTAAAATGCGACGACCGCCGACCAGATGTCGCCGCAAAAAATATACAATAAGAACGGACAAAATATACAATAACCCGTTTCATATGTGCAGATATGTGCGGCTAATCTTTCTGCGCTATCATGCCCGCGATAAAGCGACAAGTGATATAAATTATGGACGTTTGGGGTGGTAAGAAATGTGGCGAGGTTTTTTGGGGTAACCAAGACGTTGGGGATAATCTAAGTTACATATATTTTGTAACTAGGGAAGATAAGTCTAGTTAAAGTTTTGGTAACTTGGTTGATCAGAATAGTCAGATGATAGAAATGGGTTTGGCATAAAAAAAATATTTTTGTGAATATGTAATTTCATTACGACGTTGACGTTGACGTTGTTTTATAGATTATATTAAATTATATTTTTTTGAAAAACTGTGAATTAGATGCCTTTGGTTGTTCGGGAAAGTCACCTAAGACTCGCCATGTATTTGAGGCGAGAAGCTCCTATACATGCTGCTGCGAAGAAAAGTGAGAAAAGTAAGGTATATAAAGGTGCTTAGCCAAATAGTGTTGCTTACTTTACAATAGACTTAGCACAGGAACGAATGCCGCGATAGTATCTCGCTCGCGAGTTAGCTACCCTACCCGTCCATGTCTAATTAATACAGTTAGACAATGACAAGATACTTTCGCAACGCTATTTTTATTTTTCACATTAGACTATTTATTTCAGATAATTACTACAATAATAACTAATAGTAACTAGCATATAAAACAAAGAAAGTCCATTCTCGAGCTCATTCGAAACATAATTCCATAACTCAAGATCTTTGTAAGAAAAAAATGTAATAAATACACATATCGCACGAACCTCTGCGAGTCTTCAGTTGCCTTAAATTAAATTATTTACTCACGTTCGCGCATTGTGTATATTTTTTGTCTCCGGAATTTAATATTTTTCATTACGTCGTGCTTTATGCCGGGTCTTTTATTGAATTTTATCGCGTTATCGGGGTTCCGTACCCGGGAGTGCCTAACGGAATCTTATTATTTCCATTCTCCATGATTTTTAACCGACTTCAATTTCATTGAAGGAGGAGATTCTGTATTCGGTTGTGGCCTTTCTTTATGTATGTTCAATAATTACTCCGACACCCGTGGGCCGATTTGAGTAATTATTTTTTGTTTGAAAGGAGTTACTTCCAAATTAGTCCCATTTTAATTTGGTTCTGATCTGATGATGGGATCCATGAGGAATTGAGGGAACTCCTCATTTTTGAAAGGCATGTGTATAGTGATTTGGGTGTTTTCTTAAGCAAATCGAGCATTTTCTCTCACAAAACCATCAATTTGATGAAGTGGATCTGATGATGATGACTTTTTGATGATGACGATGATGATTTTTTTTAATGTAGTATGTTTATACCGATTACTCCGCCACCCGTGGTCCGATTCGAGTAATTCTTTTTTTTTAAGGAGTAACCTGTGAGGTGGTGTCATAATATTTTTGGTTCTGAATCTCATCTGATGGTGGAATCCACGTGGACTTGAGAGAACTCCTCAATCTTTAAAGGCACATGTATGGTGATTCGACGGGATCCTTAAGCAACTCAAGCATTTCCTCTCGAAAACTACCAATTTGATGTAGTGCAACTGTAGCCTTACCACGAGTTTGACTCTATATATTAGCTGACGTGTTCGTAACTTACTTTCTATATGTCGCGCTCGCACTAATAATTTACCAGTACGAGCGAGATGTATTGAATGTTACTTACGCTAGAGAATATGTCAGTGTCAATCTAGTGGTAAGGCTACTTACTGATTATGAAGAGCACGGGCGATATGTGGAACTACACTCTTATAATTGGGTGTATTATGATTTTTGATGTAGTGTTGGAAATAAGAGATGAGGGGTAGGTGTGAGAGGGTTATGAGGTAGACGGTGGTGGTGAAGGTAGAGGGGGGTCTGAGGTTGGGGGTCGAGGGGTTGGATGAGAGGTTAGGGGGTTAAGGGGGAGGTGAGTTGAGAGGTTGGAAGTTGAGAAATTAACTCCTAAAGGGGTTGGGGGATGGAATTGAGGAATTGGGGGTTAGGATTAGGAGTTAAATGTTCTGCGGTTGACGGGTCGGGGAAAGTTGGTTGAAGGATTGGTAGTTCAGGGTCAAGGGTTTCAGTTATCAGGGATAATGTGCTGTGAGGTTGAGTGATCGGAGAGTTAAGAGATTGGGTCAGTGGCGGGGCGGAGGATAGATTTAGAGTAGTGGCAAGAATGATTTGCCAGACGGACTCGAGGAAAATCATGATTACTTATTAAACTAATACGAATTTAACATATTACGTGTTAACGAATTCAGTGTAAAACATGATTGTGATTATATTTATTCGTCACGCGTCACGCATAAGCTCTTAACAATGCCTTAAAACTAAAGATAGTAAAATATATTTTTTTTTTGTATAAAAAAAAGTAAACCGACTTCAAAAAGGAAAAATAAAATATTATCCTTTTTAAGCATATAGCGTTACCAACTGATATGTTTGAAGTCGGTGCCAAGCCAAATAGTACCAATACCGGAAAAAATAATCAGCTTTATGTCTATAAATCACATTACAACTGTAATAATAGGTATTATAAACGTGGAATCAATTCTGTATGTCTCTTTGTTACCTTTTCATGGCTAAATATCTGAATCGATTTAGGTAGGTAAAATTAGACGTTAAAAATAGACGGTCCTTGAATTGTTTTATATTTTTAAATGAAGTTCTCTGAATAAGGGACTGAAAATAAGTCAGTCTCAATTCCACACTTGCGTGCTATGAACAGTTCAAGATTTAGTAAAAATAGCTCTTTAAAAATTACGACGGCAACTAAACGCATTGGATTTATGTAGATTTTTTATGTAGACATATTCGTACATATTGATGTGTTCCTAAGATCCCTATCAGACACGCTTGTATTGTGCACGGAGCGGCCGCACGCACGCGGGTGCCACACACATCCGCGCCCGTTAGCGTTGCTCATACTATTTTTCGTAACCCGCTCACCCGCTCCGTGCAACCGCGCCAGCTAACGGACCCCCTTAGATAAAAAGTTAAACTCTGGCTATAGGTAGGTAAGTTTTTAAAACGGTAAAACATATACCTACATATACATCACAATAACAACAAATAACAAAAAAGTCAAAGTGTATGTATATCATTGTCACGTGTTAACATGGTGTCGATTTAAAAAAAAAATCTTAATTATGATGGTACTGACACTGCGATTTATTTATGATTTTTGTATGGGACACAAAAATTAATATTCTCAACCTAAATTTCTTAAATACCCTACTATTGTACTAAAGTGGAACCCTCGTTGCAAGCGCGACTCGCACATGCTCAAATTATTTTTGATAAAGCGTCGCTCCGCGCGAACATTCGCGAATACATATTCGGGAGGTTTTAAACGGCGCCAGGTTTTGTAAGCGTTATTGTGGTGGAACTAATATGAGTTGAAATGAGAACGTGATGATTTATAGCGGGCTTGCATTCCTTTAGTTTATATCACTATATACTTACCGAGCGTAGGTTAACCAGTATAAGCAAGTACTGCTCCCTCCGGAGTTTGTATAGCCATACCCTGATTTTATTTGGCCTTCGCCATGTTGCGGATTTTAAGTGGTACTAATTTATTTTACTGGCAAGGAGACTCTGGCAACAGATATTAAATTCATCGAATATTACGGATGTAAACAAGAAGAAAATATTTCCCAATTATAAACGATTGTATCACAAAATTGCCAAAAAAATGTTGTCAAAAATGCAAGAAAAAATATTTTGAATACAATATAAAATTTACGTCAATAATGATATGAGGGACGGATCGACGGCTTCCACGCGATCATGAGGAAGCGATGTAGCTCGATGTTGAGACGGTGGCGCGCCAGCTCGAATACCATCCTATGCACGTTGGCCGACATATGGGACTCACCGTGGCTAAAGCACTGGGTGCAGCTACATGCCCCTTTATGTAACAATTTGTATTAATATCATGTCATACAATATCATGTCATACTAACCCTAGATTTAAGTATTAGTATGTTACTAACACGATATGGATCTTGTTCGAAATAAATGGTTTTTGATTTGATTTGAATACAAGGCCGATGGATTGCGTAGCATTTGAATAAGCGACATGACCGATACTGACATGCTATTTGCTTACTTAGTACGTACTTATTGCTATTAGATCGTGTCATTAACGACGACGCATGACTTGACTCGAATTGTCATGGTAATAAAGGTTAGATTTGACAAATCTGCGCGTCATCGTGGCTGACATGAACTTATATTTACATGTAAGCTGCTTGTATCGTCACTATATCAGGGCCAAAGAGAATCTTGTTAAGTATGGAGGGTAAGGAGGAAACTCTTATGGGAGAACAGTTGCAAACGTCTCCAGCTGTCAGCTATAAATAACAGTTCAAATCTCTCCAGAGTAGCGCTAGAGTAGCTATGAACAGTCTCTATTGACGGAGTGAAGTGCCCTGTCAGGATTTGAAACGTTTTATGCAATAAATATTCTAGGTATTGTGGCTCCACCTATTTAGGTTTTTTGACAGACACTTTTTCCTACAAAGAATATTCTCCTTACCTCTACCCTCCATATTGTCAGGCTTTACTGACAGCGACAGTACTCCCAACCCACTAACAACACCTCTGGTGTTGCAGGTGTCCAGGCAGGCGACGGTAATTTCTTGTTTAATTTACAAATAGCCATAGGTACAAATAACGTGCCTCTTCCCCGAAAAAATCGGTAGACTGTTTTGTACAGAAAATAATACAGCCAAGGCGTCTCCAGTCGTTAAATGCTCCAAAGCCGATGCAGTCTAGGATGGAGCATGCTTACCTAAAACCTTAATCTGCGTGCGTTGAGAATATGGGACCTTGTAAGGAATTCTTTCAGCCTTTGAAGGCTATGCATGTTTCTCACGGTCTTTATCCTTAGTGTGAGCATGGTTCAGAAGGACGTTTCTGTTAGTCACAGACTACACAGACACGTTATTGTGAAACGTTTACAAAGAGCATGTACCCATATCTTGAGTTACTGACAGTGTAAAAACTGACATATACACTAACGTCTACATAGTTTACTTTATATACATCTCGCTCCCACTAATATGCCCATACGAGTGAAATGTATAGAAAGTAAGCTGTTACGTTCATACTAGAGTTTATATCAGTGCCAAACTGGTGGAAGCTGTACAGGTCATAGGTGCAATTTTACTTGTAAAATGTTACGATTCGAGCAACTCCACCGAATTGTATTTTACACTATTTTATAAGTACTATAATATCCAACGAACACCTTTAAAGATTAATTTTTGTGCGCAACTGGAATAAGCATTTGCACTCCCATACTAAATTTAAACGGGAGCACAGTGGTGATCTCGATTATCTTATGTCATCCGTCTGACAGATGAGGTGGTCTGTGATGTGCTGATGATTAGCGACAAGCACTTTTTGCTGATATGCCTAAAAGAGAGCAAATATCTCTGGCATCATTTTTGGCCCAGTTGGGCTGTTGCTGCAGCGCCACTAAATCGTTAATTTCCTTGTTAATATATGACCGGGTAATAAATGACGTTCGCCGAGAATTGCAGATTTTCACAAGAATTGTCATTATCCTTAAAACGAGACCTATTTCAAAAGGCCTTTTATGACATTTCATACAATAAATGTCGGGTTATATGTGCCCAAGGTGTATAAACATTGCAAACCCCTCAAGAAAGTAACACTAACTGTAGAAGAAAGCTCCAATAATGAGATGCAACTTACTAAGTCTCCGAAGTTCGCGCTCTAGCGTCAGACGCAATTAAACACTTAACAGTCTTCATTGGACTTACATTAACTGGGTTATGCGACTTATAAGTTGTAAGATACTTACACTTTCGCCAGTCAATGTTAACCCTATGACCGACGAAGACGTCAACTGACTGACAACTGCACGTGGCTACAACCCAATATCAACCTTCGTGCATTTGGACAAGGTTCATGATGTCACGCCGCACGATAGGTGTGGCGTTCAAAGTTTTCATTGCCCAATTTAACAAAGATTTTTAGAGGAAAATTATCCGTTATCAAAAATTGTTTGCATAACGGCACGAAAATTCATATAATATACAGTATGTAACTGAACGTAAAGCAATTACTCCAACCCGTAAATTTTTAAGTCATACTGAGAAATTTTTACTATGGAACCAACCCTAATATCACAAAAAAAAATCTGTATTTGAATTTTTTTTTTTTGCCGTTTCAGAGTTGGTCCCATAGTAAAAGTTGCTAACATTATCGGGTTTGAGTAATTGATTTACGTTCAATTACGTACTGTAGGTATTTCTTCAGATATTTAGTGGCCTACCTATACATAATTGGCTTTGTAATTCTATTGTAATTTCTTGATATATAGCGCAACCAACAGTGGTTTTCCAAGTACTAAAATAAAATAAATATTTTTTGAAATTTCCGAGAATATTTTCAACAGTTTCCGTGACTTTTGTAGACATCTGCAGGGTTGCAGTCACCACTATCGTATAAAAACGTGCAGAAGTTTCTTCGAGTCCAGGAGCTCGATTCAGATCTATTTGTTAAAAACTGATTTTGATACGATACAACCTTAACGATCGTCGTGGTGGTTGGCGCACATGTCACGCACGACATTCATATTTATTTAAAATATTGTGTTACGCTTCGTGCTGCACACGGTCCTGGCCCCGACGGCAGACCAGCAGCATGCTGAGTCAGGACCATTTCTTGGCCTATATGTTATGTTTTGGTATTTATTGTTTTATTCTTTCATTTTGCCACCAATAAACACTATCTACTCTACTTTCTACTTCATTTCACATTACCCATTGGGCGTGAGCAATCTTCACGGTCGTGTCAACACCATTTCAAACACATAACAAATCTGACTGGCTCAAGCTGACTGGTTTACGATAAATATAATTTTATTTCTCTAGAGATTAGCGGTTGTGCTAAAAGTTTTTAACGCGAGTCCCTGCTTAATCGTTAAACTTTTGTCGAAGTAGGACCATCGCTATGGAGCTCCGGGTCACAAACAAATGCGGATCGGTACGGTTATTATTTCAATTAATAACTTTATAAGGCCCCGTAGGTAAGCGGAATGGATGTGCGTGACCAGGACTGCGGATATGATGTTTTTGAATTTTAATTTGCTGAAAATTTTAAAAAAGAAAAGGTAATCGCTGAGTTCCCTCAAAAAGAAATTGCGCATGTTTCGAAGCAATTTTTGTATTGTGTTACGCTTCGTGCTGCACACGGTCCTGGCCCCGACGGCAGAGTACTTACAAATTATTACTAATTTTTAAAGTGAGATTTAGACCTATGTTCTTGATTTTATTTCTACTAAGCGAGAGTCTAAAAAGTCAGAATTTGAATGGCCGAAGTCCCTAGAGAAAATTCACAAGTTTGCTTATTAAAATTTTGGCAACCGTATTGTTATCAAAAAAAGGGGTACGACTTTTGTACTTTTTGGAAAAATCGTTATATTTAACTTGGCCAAGTTGCATTTTCATGCAGCTGTTGGTTTTTTTTTACAAGGCGTTGGGAATCGTGGGCGTATCATACTAGAGACAGCACATCAGAACCCTTATCCTTCAATAGTGAATGACGAGGGCCTTCAATGAAATAATTATAGCACACGTTACATTTCTTATCTTAAGCAAGCCAGTGGGTTTGACCCAGGAATCGCCACCGACGTCATATTTTCCCGTTCTCGTCTGAAGAATGATAGACAGCATAACTTCAATTGTTCTCGATTTCAATTGTTTTAACAGCGCACTCTATGACACCATTGCGGAACTGCGTAGAACGCCACTCGGAAGTAACGTAAACACCCTAGCTTGCTATATTTGTCAAATATAAAACGGCTCTTCAAAGCGATAGATGGCACGATTCAATCGTTCTCCAACACGGCCAACCCTGACATCTTACGCGCCACTGCGTACATTATCCCCCTTTGTGCTTATCACTCGTAGACTAGAGCGGAGATCAGATTCCTTTTGCTTCCAAAAGAAACTGTAGCACGCCAACAATAAGTGTACGTTCCTCCCCGCGATCCCCTACAGTTAACATCAATAGCAGCGGATAGACCAATGCGCCAAAAGTGTCATACTCTAATTGTTTAACAGATAGATACACATATATCCTCCTCCTTCTATGGTTCATCATCTTCCACACGTTGTCCCGGCATTTTTCCACGGCTCATGGGAGCCTGGGGTCCACTTGACAGCTAATTTTTACGAAAGCGACTGCCATCTGACCTTCCAACCCAGAGGTTAAACTAAGCCTTATTGGGATTAGTCCGGTGTCCTCACGATGTTTTCCTTCACCGAAAAGCGACTGGTAAATATCGAATCATATTTCATACATAAATAAAGTTCCGAAATAAACACGAAAAACTCATTGGTACGAGCTGAAGTTTGAACCCGCGATCTCTGGATTGTAAGTCACACGCTCTTACCGCTAGGCCACCAGCGCTTCACACATAAATCCTTATGATACCCGTTAAAAAAAACGAATTGATACATACTCGTAATTGTTTGTGGTAAGTAGTTGTTTTAAGTGCGTTATCTAGTCCTACTATTGATTCTACTTATACATGTGCCTAATCGTATCATAATAACACCTAACAGAAATTTAATTTCTTAATTAATCTGAATTTAAATTTAAGCGTGTAGACGGTTGAACCTTATCAAACTGTCTTCCCGTCATTCAACTAGGTAAATGTGCCAGTGGTCGACACTGCCTTTTATGCGACCACACCAGAGATGTGTACGCGTAGCGAGGGATGTGTTTGTTGAAAACCAATAGAATCACCACACGCTGAACGAGAATAGGTAAATTAACTAAGTGATTCTATTGGCTCTTAACAAACACATCCCTTGCTGCGCATCCTACATCTCTGGTGTAAACGTAGCCTTACTTTCGCAAGCTATGAAGGTAACAAACAAGATGTCAAATTTACTAAGCCTTAGTGTAGGGCCTGAGCGGACGCTCGAAGCGGAGCGTTCGGCGAGGCGTGCAGCGTGGCGTCGGGCTCACAAGTGATTTGAGCCGAGAGCATTAAGGCCAGTCATACATAAATAAATAAATATTATAGGACATTATTACACAAATTGACTAAGTCCCACAGTAAGCTCAATAATGCTTGTGTTGAGGGTACTTAGACAACGATATATATAATATATAAATATTTATAAATACTTAAATACATAGAAAACACCCATGACTCAGGAACAAATATCCATGCTCATCACACGAATAAATGCCCTTACCAGGATTTGAACCCGGGACCATCAGCTTCGTAGGCAGGGTCACTACCCACGAGGCCAAACCGGTCGTCGAAATACATACATTTATATACATTTGCATTTGCTTAACAAGCACGTCGCACGCCCCGCCACGCTGCACGCCCCGCCACGCTGCACGCCCAACTTTAGCATCTACTTAGGCTTTTATTTAGTACCTTACCCACTAGCGTAAAAAATAAAAACAACAACTTTACTGTTCTCCCCTAAACAGCGACCGGAGGTCATTTCGTTTTATATACCTACCCAGGGTTATATTCACAATCAACAATTTGTAAAGGTTTTGATATTCTTTTGATACGGCTTTAAAGATCGCTCACGCTGAGTGGTGCATGCGAAATGAAGTGAAAGTTGTGCGTGAGATAAGCGCCAATCACAATAACGATAGTCAATGTGGTATCAAAACCAGATCCGAAGCATAACCAATTGTTAAATTAGAATCGGTCGCTCGGCTACTCCCATTATTACTAAATCCCGGATAGTAATCGCATTATCCTTTCTTTTCCAAGTGGGTTATATCCAGCTTACGCTATCGATTTCATCAGTTGATTACATTTACCCGTAATAATATTATAAATCGAACTGATTTAATCAATCGAATGTATTTTTTTTAAACTTTTTTATTCTATACGTCGGTGACAAACAAGCATACCGCCTGTTGGTAAGCGGTCACCGGTAGCCTATTGGTGCCTGCAACTCCAGGGGTGTTACATGCGCGTTGCCGAGCCTTTATAAAGCGTGCCATTTCATCTCCCTAGAAGCCGTTAAACTTTTTTTTTTCAAAACTCAATGTCATTCAAAATTAGAATCACTTTTATTAGCAAATTTTAGTCAAATCTCTTTTAAATAGTAAAAAGATTTGCTTAAAAACATAACTTTTCATTAACTGAGAACGCACTTCTGCACACTTATTACAAGTATTTATCCTAGATCTCCACGGCAACGACAAGTTTTACCGTCGGGGGTCATCCATTAATTATGTCACACGTTTAGAGTGTAGGAGGAGGTTAATAAAATGTGACCTGTTGTCACATGGGGGAGGGGGAAGACACAAACTGTGTGACGTCACTTTAAAATAATGATACCGAATTCGAATCACCGATTTTGTTGAAAACAAAATTGGCTACTTGACTGTTTTTTGTAAATAATGTCAAATGATCTTGATTTTCCTGAGGATCAAATGTCTATATAGGACTCATGGCATTTAAGCAACACAAAGGTCAGAAATGAGAGTTAAAGTCTGAAGCTCGCACTCGACAATTGACGTCACATCATATAAGTCTGTCCTAAATGTATGGAAGATCAAGGTAATTGCCATTTTGACTCTGAAATATTGCGTTTATGTTTATAGTTATCATACAATTTATTTTTCAATAAAATGTAAGGAATCGAATGATACCATTTACTTTTCTATTTTTGAAAGCCGCGGTCGCAAGGAGGTCGCGGGCGCAAACCCCGGGTCGTCCCAAAGAGTTTTGCGGAACATGTACGAAATATCATTTGATATTTATTTACCAGTCGCTTTTCCGTATAGGAAAATATCGTGAGGAAACTGGACTAATCACAATAAGACCTAGTTTACCCTGTTGGAAGGTCAGGTGACAGTCGCTTTCGTAAAAACGAATGCCTATGCCAATTCTTGGGATTTGTTGCCAAGCGGATTCAAAGCTCCCATGAGCCGTGGCAAAATGCCGGGACAACGCAAGGAAGAAGAGTTTGCCGTGGCAGGTAACGGAAAGGTAACTTAAAAGGACATAAGCTATTTTATCGTGACGGTAAAACGTGCCATCCTCGGTAAAGTATAAATACCTCTATAGACTCTCAGTAGATTGCGCGTCGGGATTTGATGTATGTTCTTAATTAACAATCATTTTATGCGGCTTTATTTTAATTTAACCGCTCTTGAGTAGATTACTTAAAGAGAATAAGCTTACGTAAGGTTTTGAGTCAAGTAATTCGTCTGCTTTTAAGTAGTATTCAACGTGAATAATCTACCTAGTATCGGTTATTTTAAGATGATCATAATTAAATCTCATAACTGCCTCTCAAGGCCGTCATCTTCCAGACGTCTGAAACCAGCGAAAACGCGACCGAGGTTTTAAAAGAGTTAAATTTTGAATATCTTTAACTAATTTGGATTATGATTAAATGTAGATATAAAGAAGTCGTGGAAATTGACATAAAATTTTGAAAACAACGAACTTGAATAGATTTGGAAGTCTGACTATTCGAGCTTAAAAATTACCCCACTAGAATAGTGCCGCGAGTGACTCCTCGTACTACGCGCATTTTGACGTCAAATACAAATTGTACAATGTATTGTAATGCCGCATTTTCGAAGTCAAAAATGTATTGAGACTATTGAGAGCTTCGTCTTTATATACATAATATATCGTCGCTATTTGAAAATTATTTTTTCGGGGGGAGGGAAGAATAACTACACAGGTAAAATTCCGAATCTCCGCAGCTCTCTGTTAAAATAGCGCTGACAGTTTCATGTGTTTACGTCTTGTGTGCGTCGCTCAAGGTGCAATATCCATAAAAGTTAAATTTCCATTGGACTAACCTCATGTGAAAGGTATTCTCACGAGAGAAAGCTAGTGAATTACAACCCCTTTCAGAAACTAAGTGCATACTTGTGCAGGCTTTACTGAGAGCTAGCTGTATTCTGACTATTCGCGCGAATTCAAGTAAATGCATGAACCAGCGAAGTTCCAAGGTCTGAGTATCACATTACTGCCGCATATATCAAAATCGATGTTGCTGCCTGGATTTTTAACATTAGCGGCAGCAGTGCAGTCGGCGGTAATATCGCGCTGCAATACTGCTGCAGTAATGCTGGTGTAATCTAAATCCAAACGGCGAGCGTCGCGTGCTCAACCCGGCTGGTTATTTTTGAGAATTCTTTTAAGCGTTTATAAGTCAGTTTAAGCAGACGTTTGATATGTAGAATATTGATTGCGTCACCACAGCTTTCCCGTATTGGCTTGTATACAGCTACCTTAGGAGTGTCTTTAGTTTTATTCAAGGACATTTCGGCGAATCGTCTGCCATGGACGTTAAAGCTCAATGTTGATTTGGAAAATCAAATGAACGAAAGAAAATCTTTATTTTCAGGCAACTATTGGCCCATAGATAAATGCCTTGTACATTAGCATACATATTATTATAAAATATATCTAATAACTAAAAACAAATAATTATGGTTGCGATGCAAAGAAGTGAGAGCAGAGCACGACCTATGTCTTGTAGATGTTTTTCGGTTGACATGACATGATGATGATGATTTTACTTACTGTAAATGATGCACCTTTATGCTTCGAAATCATCCCATTCGCGCTAGCATTTGGAACACACACCTGATGTTGGTTCAAAGCAATCACATTACTTTAGTGCATCATGCACTGATGACGTTAATGGCCTAATTCCTACGATACTTCATTTTCACGAAAACACGCAGCAGCAATTCCCGATCAAATACATACTTTTAGTTAGTCATAGAATAGTCTCCGAACAGAATTCTCGCTATAGACGCGCTAGCCTCTTTGCAATCATACATCGACTAAGTCGAATGATACCCTATTTGACCTAGTATCTGGACTTTGAAATTTTGCCCGCTTTTAATATTTGGTAATTTTCCATTGTTAATAAAAATAAAAAATAATACTTTCGATGTACCGTATTGCGTTTGCATTGTTCATGGCTATTCCAATAGCTTAAGTATTTCTCGAAATATTTAGTGATGTGACAGATACGGATTGTAGAGGCATGGAACAGAAACTCCTTAGGCAGAATTGTGGCAAAAGTGTCCAGCTGTGAGCTATAAATAATAGTTACAAATCTTTCCAGAGTAGCTAAGAACCTAGGCGTTATTGACAGAGTGAAGTGCGTTGTCAATGATTAGATATTTTTCTCAAGTATTCTAGGGATTGTAGCGCCACCTATTTATGGTTTTTTGCCGGACACTTTTTGGTATATGGAGACAGGTGCTGCAAAAATTCACGTCACTATTTCCATACGTTATTTAAGTTTCAATTGGTGTTTTCTATCAACGATTATCATCTTGGCCAGGGAAGCCTATAGCCAAATCCAGCTGATCATCGTTTATTGAAAACGCCAAACGAAAGTTGTTGCATTTGTCATCTTCATACACATTCAAGGATAACTCACGCTAGACCGGGCCTGGGTCGGGCCAGAGCTTCCGGCGCTTCGTTTTCTTCGGAAAGTACCACGTGATCACCGATCAGTCGTCATAGAAAATGGT
Organism: Cydia pomonella; assembly: GCF_033807575.1. Lineage (NCBI taxonomy): Eukaryota > Metazoa > Arthropoda > Insecta > Lepidoptera > Tortricidae > Cydia > Cydia pomonella. Next base: position 5,227,796 of record NC_084709.1, on the reverse strand, counting down.
GTATCTGACGCCTTGGTCATAGCGTGAGTCATCCTTTACTCGTAATTATCCCCCTTGGTCGGCCCAAGTGTTATTTCCATTTCAGTCCCCCTAGCTCCATAACCATCAAAACGACCTTCTATCCGAAGAAAAAGACGTAGCCTATGGCCAGACCAACCATGAAGACACACAAACAGATTGTTAAATTTTCCTAGTTGAGTAAAAAACCTTCGGCCTTATTTTCTTCGAAACGAGGGCGAGAAAACTCGTGAAACTTACCAGGTACTCGTACCAAAATTTAATTGAATTCGTTTGGTATTGTTTTCATCTTTTGAACTAATTAAGAAACAGAGTAAATAATATTTAAGTAACGAAATAATTATTTGGCTAAGAACATTACGATTCAATCAAAGTTTAGAGCCTATTAGATTACCATTTAAGATGCCGTTGCACTCCGCTACACAGAAAAACAAACATTGAAATTATACCATTAGCTGTTTCATTAAGAACAAGCAAATTCCACTCTTCAATAAACAGGACTTAAGACAACTTCTCCCAAGTCTGCGAGTGCACAATTGAAGTACTATTTGTCTTAACGTCTACCTGCTTAAGGCTGTTTCAAACTTTCAGTTTGTTTTAAAATTTACGTTGAATTGTAACAGTTCTAAACTGGATATTAAGTTACTGCAAATTGACAGCTTTCTAAAGTTTCGGAGACGTGCTGTAAAAACTTTTAATTATCTCTCATTATCTTACTATTCATTAATGTAAATATGTGTAGTTTTTTTTCAGGTGGACAATTCCTATATTTAGTTTCAGTTTTGCAGAAATCGCGAATCGTCAGTTTTACGTAACTGGTGACGGAAGAGCTGGCGGCTTCCTCGCACAACGTATCAGCATTGCTGTACAACGAGGAAATCCCGCGAGCATCCTTGGTACAATGACTCAAGGGCCTATTTTAGATTTAAGCTATGTAGTTATTAATTTAGCTTAGTATTTGCACGGTTTCTATGTAAATTAAGATTTTCTTACGTTTTGGTTTTGAAACATGTTTTATATAGATTTCGGACTCTTCATGCGAGGGTGTGTAATGCGCTTCAAACTACATTGAAATAAGATCGGAAATATATCAAATATCACGCACGTTTTACTCTAGCGCGTGTGTATACCGAGTGGGCCCTTTAAGAAGACAAAAACCACTCCATCGTAGACTGCATCATCGCCTACCATCAGGTGTGATCGTGAAATATCCATAAAATAAAGTCACCTTATGAAACTATGCCCTTGTCCATGGTCTTTGCTACTGCATGTAGCAGTATATAATATACTTAGTAAACTTAAGTGTCCGCAGCAAGCCCAGCCGAATTTCACCTTCCCATACAAACGGAGTTTCTTTCTAATTTTAAAACTACTAGTTGAATTGTAATGAAACATTGCACATACAATGCCTGTAATTAGCTTTAGCTCCAGCTTATGAAAAAATGAAATTGAGCAAACAATTTTTTTATGAAATAATTAAATTCGTTGTATTTTTTTTACTATAGTATCTGAAGCTACATAAACTAATAACATGCATAGATACTTTACCTTATTGTTGTTGTAAATACAAAGTATCAGAGCAATCTAGCTAGTCGTTTCAAAATGAGAGCATATAACCTATCTCATTAACCATGGCGGGATTCCACTTGAGACGGTCATTAGGCATAAACTATATGAGTAGTAACAATAAAAGATACCCGGCAAACTTTTTTGCGGCGTCATGTCTTACATGTAACTGTCCAGTCTTGATCTTTTTGTATTATTATTTGGCTTTTTGTTTATTAATTTTTTTATTCAGGATTACAACAGCTTATAATAATTACATGTGTAATTTTAAATTTTATGTGTATAAAGCCAATTACAGTAATCCACAAGGTCAAATCGTGATCTTAGTAAATAGTTAAGGTAGTTACAGAATAGTAGGTATACATTAGTGAACATGATTGAGCACTTACTGAGTTGTTGTTGGACTTTTAGTAATAAATAATTCAGTTTTAAAGCTTTTACCGTTATACACAAAAATGAATAAACCAACTTTAGTAATTGTTTAAACTGTCGCTTAACCCGTCACTACATCACTGCAGGTAATATAAAAATTTGGATCTAAACATTTCTCACTAGATCCATTTTGGATCTATAGACTGGATCTATCGAGAATGAAGGATACCACCACACGCTGACTTTGAAGAGCAGAGTCCGTAAAGCAATTGTTTACAATAGGTCAACATTACCGGTGCAGTTTCAAGTGGAATCCCGCCATGGTAAATGAAATGGGGTATAACTACGTTTGTATGGAGAACCGAACTTGATGCGGACTCTTAATAACTAAACTATTCAAATAACAATTAAGTTTAAATACGCCATCTGATTTACGAAAGCATGTCCTAATTAAACACACCCGACAAACGATGTCAATCGGATCGCACCTAATTTTATCCGAACTAGTTGGCGAGAACTATTCGCGGGATGCCGTGGAACTGACTAAAGGAAGGAACTAGAGAAATTTTAATTCGAAAATCCTCCTGTTCCAGTGTTTGAGAATTCGAATTGAACTTAAGAAGTTTAAAATTAACTTGTTAGGTGAGTATTGTTCATTTTTAAATTGATAAAAGTAAAGTGAGACTAGTCATACACTAAATTTGGGATTTTAAAAGTTTGGGAGATTTTATAGTACGTTGTGCAATGATTGAAACCAGAGTTGACTCAAATAAAATTTATATTATAATTTTTTTTGTCCCGTACTGTAACCTAATAAAATGTGTTATCACTTGCTCGTCTGTAATTTTCTGTATAAACCAGTCTGCCGATTTTTGCGGGGGAGGGGTGCGACAAATGTATGGCTATATGTACGTAACGCACAGATAGTCATGTCAGATAAACGCCAGTCCATACAATACATATGACCACAGAGGTAAGCTCTTAAAGGCGACACCAAAGCTTGTGAAATAATCATTACAATTTGAGCCAGAATAATTGTTATTTATTTTATAAAAGGATAAATTAAATACTAAACCGCCAATTTGGGAATTTACCGAAGTATTAGGAAAAGGAACATTAAAAGAAGTTGAATTATATCCATGTTTTTTTGGTACACATTCATTTTATAAGTACCTAATAAGTAGGTACTTATTACAATTAGGTTAATTGGGAATAGGTAAGATTTTGAACAATTGTTATGTAATTTTATTTTGCTTCATTATATATATCTGATATTATTATATAAAATAAAACAAATACAATGAATACTTACTCCTAATCTCTAAAGTGTGAATATTAGAATACTTCAAGATTTAGGTGAAAACACCTGATTATTTAAGCTTATTTCCTGAACACCCGTGCCGTCGGAAATAGTGAAAAGTGCCGGATCCGGCCCGGACTAGTCGGTTTTAATTACGCGCGCATCGCATTCCGGATTGAGGAATCCACTCGATTAGCCGGATTCTTCGCCGGCGCAAGACGGTTTATCGGAATGCGGGGAACGGCTGATTTATCGAGTTATTTAAAGTCGGTGGGGTTGCGTGTTGGGAAATTTTTAAAATTTGAGTCACTAGCAGTCTGCTTTGGTAGGGGGCAATGCATTCGGGGCCTGATCAAGATGACAATTTGTAGGTACATCAACAATCGCCGCACAAAAAAATTGTTTTGATTCAACAGACGCTACGAAAAGTCACGTGAGTATTTCCTCGCATTATCGAGTTTCGATTGGCCCCTAAGCCCCCTGGGCAGAAAGCAAATATAACATGTAAACGTATATCACCTGCTGATGATGATGACGATGAGCAGGTGACGTCCTGCCACTGTTAATCGAGGTTGCTTTCCGAGGCGTTTTTTCGGGCTGGAGTCAAAGGATCGGCAACAACGTAAAGGTACCATTAATCGATCAAAACCGAACTTGCTGCCCGGATTGTCAAACATTTGCAGCAGCAATGCATACGGCAGTAATGTCACGCTTCAATACTGCTGCAGTAATGCTGCGCGGCACTATGACGGAGCAGAAGCTACAACACACATAGGCAAACACTGCAATATTTGCCGGAAGCGGCAGAAGCCTGAACATAAGAGAAGAGTAACCAGTAGTAGTAGTGACCGACCCCAATCTCTCCCGGGACCAGTCTGAAAATCAGCGCAGAGCCCTCTGGCACTGCACATGCTGAGATTGGCACCCTTTGCCACATTATAGATTTAAGTTGTAATTATTATGTTAATTTAAGTTAATTAGTTTAAGTTATTTTGTATTTTTTAGCTATTTTCACAGAAATTGTAAATTTTGTTGTGTGGCAATAAAGATTTTTTTATTATTATTATTATAACCATGGTATAAGAAATCTCCTTTAAATTTATAACCCCCCAGTTGACTACGGAAACCTAAAAACACCCGCACACAATTAACGAATAATATTAATGAGATATTTCTCATTAAAAGTTTTTACAGCACGTCTCCGAAACTTTGCCAAGCTGTCAATTTGCAGTAACTTTATATCCCGTTTAGAACACTGTCACAATTCAAACGTTAATTTTAAAACAAACTGAAAGTTTAAAACAGCCTTAAGCAGGTAGACGTTAAGACAAATAGTACTTCAATTGTGCACTCGCAGACTTGGGAGAAGTTGTCTTAAGTCCTGTTTATTGAAGAGTGGAATTTGCTTGTTTTTAATTAAGCAATTTAATGGTAAAATTTCAATGTTGTTTATTTTCCTGTGAAGCAGAGTGCGACGGACCCTGAGGTCGATTCGGATTTCACAATTTGTTATGAGTTTGACCTGGTTTTGACACGACCTTGACGATTGTCTTGGTGATTGGCACGCATCGCACGGACGAATTTCACTTCATTTTGCATGCACCAATTAGCGTGAGCGATCTTCAAGGTCGTTAAAAAATAAGATCAAAACTAACAAATTGTTAAATCTGCAGCGGTATCATGGTCGCATTTTTATCACCTGTCATGCCATGCATCACTTTCGCACTTACATACTTGTTGGAACGTGACAGGCATGGTGACAAATGATAAAAAGCCGACCATCTTAGCCCAGCTGATTCGGGCTCCTTAAACAGCACAAATCGTGTCATTCACGACGACGCGTAGCTTGACTCGTATTGTCATATCATTAAAGGCTAGATTTGACAAATCTGCGCGTCATCGTGGATGACACGAATTGTACTACTAAAACTAGATTAAAACAATCTGTCAATTTCCTGGAAAAAAGAAGTGATATTCGTTGTCGGAAACCTAGGAAAAAGAGAGAAAGGAGGACCTATTATGAGATGGCAAGATAAAATCACCAAAATTGCCGGCAACATTAATTAATGAATTTTTTAAGCTATGTTTCTGTCGCGCTGCGGTGGGCGGGATTGCGTGCGTGCGATAAGGACAATTGCAGCTGGGACTAAAATACCCACGCAAAAAACTCAAAAATCGAGGTTCGCTCTCGACTATTTCCTCCCCCAAAACGCAACGAATCATTATGAAATTTTGAAAATTGCAAGAGGAAGAAATATTCTATGCCGCTATGTTTTGATTTTTTGGATATTTGTTGTCATATTTGTATACTGTACCTTTTTTACAGCCAATTCAATTGAACCGTTTTTGCGATTTTCGGTGCTGTAAGTTTCTTCAAAATAAAATAATCCAAAAAACAATACATACCGGCACAGATATTGATGATATTGATGGAAGGAGGAAACAGGAGAGCGTTTGTATGGAAAATCGTAACTAAGAATTCCTCCTAAGTGCGTATAATTAAAATTGAAGCCTGAAGTTCGTAAGCTCGTCTGTTCAAAAAAATAGATGGCTTACCAAAATATTAGATAATAATTAGATTTTTTACCAACATACCCTTTTTAAATCAAAATATGATGAAATGAGATTGAATAAGCTTATACCTAATCAGATTGAATATAACTAATGTTCAGTCAAGATTAGTTTTCGCTGAATGCATACATAGAATTTCCAATAAATCGTTAGAACATTATCAGAACTTGCAGAAACCGAAAAATCAACTTATTACTTAAAATAGAAATTGCATCCAAAACCGTCTATTTCCAACCCCTCTAGCAGTTATTATATGGGATTATGCAAGTGGACGAGTCTCTGGGACTTCAGATTAGTTTTCGATATAGATTGCCACCAATAGACCCCATTCTCTGAAATTAACACTTATCTACTACTGGTTCAGAACCCAGGGTTGGTCCAAAAACTCCGCGTTATTAAAAACGAATACTCAAGGTCAACACACGAAGCATCTCACGCTTACATAAATGCAACCCTGGAGATATGCGTGATAGTGGCGTTATGAATAGAAAGAGGTCCGTTCTTTCTGCGTCCACACAGGCGTTCGCTTTAGTCTCGCCATGTAATTGCAACTACAATGCATCCGTCATTACAGTAACTCTGTCTGCCTGTCGGTTACCTCTTCATGCTAAAACTGCTGAAATTTGGTGCGGGGATATTTTGAGGCCCAAGGGCGGAAATAATATAAGTAGTTTATATCAATTATCATCAACATTCCATGCAGACGAAATGCGGGCAGAAGTTAATAGGCCATAGACGTGCGGCTTCCCATCCATGCCCGCCCTACGTGACCACCGCCATACAAGAGGGGGGCACAAATGGGAATGATTTGTATGTAGCGCCTATTCCCATCTGTACCCGGCGGAAACATCCGCTGGGTACTAAATGTAATCGGAAAGTGATCTGCGGTTTGCAGCTACCGCTCACCGGATTTCAATTGCTTTGAGAATTTAAAATTCCATGAACTTACCGGGATTGTTTGTCGATTTTTCACTCTTTGTGTAACTTGAAACAGGCAATTCCATGTCGATTTGTTTTGAAATCTGTAGGGTTTAAGATTAGCTTGCAATGTTTTTGTTTTATATAGTATTAAGAATTCCGTAGAGAAAAGTACAGCCAAGGAATTTGATTTCTGTATTGTGTACGTACCTTGTTACAGTCACTTACAGCCCGATTCGAACTTTAAAATACGTCTTAAATTTCCAAGAGATACGATATTGATTGGATATGTCAATGTTCAAAATGACGTTTTGGTTTGAAGAACCGTAACTTCACACACTTCTTCTTCTTCTTTGCCTTGTCCCGTTATCTGGGGTCGGCCCTCCTCGTTCGAAGGCGCCAGGTTTTTCTGTCCTGGGTTGTCTGGGTGTTGATCTGCGCCCGCTCCATGTCCCTGGTAACGGTTGTCCACCACGTGGTAAGCGGCCTCCCTTTGCCGTTCTTTTTCTCTGCAATGGCCAAGGCCTTTTTGACCGCATACTCTTCGTCGCGTCTCATTATATGCCCGAACCATCTCAAACGACTTTCAGCCATCTTTTCTGCAATGGGAGCGACCTTGAAAGAGCCTCGTACATATTCATTTCGAACTCTGTCCAGTCTCGTCACTCCCGCTGCCCACCTCAACATTTTCATCTCATTGGTGTGCATCTTTTGTTCATGTTTCTTGTTGGTCGCCCAGCACTCGGAGCCATACATTAATGCCGGTCGTACTGCGGTTTTGTAGATGCGCCCTTTTAGCCGTATTGGCATCTGGTTGTCACAAAGCACCCCGGTAAGGGTCCTCCATCTCAGCCATCCTGCGTTGACTCTGTGGGTGACATCTGCGTCTATGTTGGCATCGGCTGTTAGCATGGACCCGAGGTACTTAAACTGATTAACTATAGGCACCGGTTGTCCTTCAATGACGATGTCTGTGCTTGAAAGTGGCTGTTCACTGAAGCTGCATTTTAGGTATTCGGTCTTGGATCGGCTAATGCGCAGACCACTGTCCTCAAGCGCTCGTCTCCATTGCTGGAGGGTGGCATTTAGTTTGTTGGCGCACTTATCGATGAGCACAATGTCGTCTGCGTAGAGCATTGTCCACGGGAGAGAAGACTGGATATCTTTTGTGAGGTAATCCATAGACAGGTTGAACAGGAATGGGCTAAGTGCCGATCCCTGGTGTACTCCTACTTTTACTTCGAATGGTGCGCTGAGTCCGGCTAAGCTTCTAACTTGTGTGCTGATGCGATCATACATGTCCTGTACTAGGGATATATAGTGTTCGGGTATTTGCTGTGACCTCATAGCCTGCCATACTAACTTGCGTGGTACCCTGTCGAAGGCTTTTTCGAGGTCTATGAACACACAGTGTAAGTCTTCCCTGTTACGCCGATGTTTCTCCATGAGGACTCTTATGGTCTGGATCGCATCTGTTGTGGCTTTCCCTGGCGCAAATCCAAATTGGTTAGCAGATATGGAAACAAGCTGGCCTAGACGGTTGTTGAGAACGCGTTCCCAAATTTTAAGGGTGTGAGAAGTAAGTTTGATGCCTCTGTAGTTACTGCAGTCACTGACATCTCCTTTGTTTTTATAAAAGGGGACCAGGAAGCTGTGGCGCCATGAATCTGGGATCTTCTTCGAAACAAGGATTAAATTGAAAAGTTTGGCAAGCCACTCTCCTGCCACAGGTTTAAGATATTTCCACACGTCCGCCGGTATGTTATCTGGCCCTACTGCTTTGTGGTTTTTCACTTTTCCAAGGGCATTCAAAACCTCCTGTACACTTATTTTATCAAGGGGACCAGCAGTTGCTGTGATAGCACTTAAGGGCGTACTCGGAAATTCCTCGTTGAGAAGGCGTTGATAATATTGACCCCACCGGTGATTGATCTTATCGTTTTCAGTCAGTAAAATGCCGTTTTCGTCTTTGACATATTTGTTAATTTTGATATCCTGACTTGCAGCGTGTCTATGTTTCGCGAGTTTAAAGACTAACGTAACTTCACACACTGAAATATCTAATCCACATATTTCGTACATAAGTTCCGAAAAACTCATTGGTACGAGCCGGGATTTGAACCCGCGACCTCCGGATTGCAAGTCGCACGCTCTTACCGCTAGGCCACCAGCGCTTCTATAGGTATATAATATATAAATACTTAAATACATAGAAAACACCCATGACTCAGGAACAAATATCCATGCTCATCACACAAATACATGCCCTTACCAGGATTTGAACCCGGGACCATCAGCTTCGTAGGGAGGGTCACTACCCACTAGGCCAAACCGGTTGTTATGTTAGGTTCTAGTTATGGAGTGAAATATGTCAAGCAAAAAAATTTTGTGAACCGTTTTAATAATTATATTTCATTTGGAAGTTTTGTATTTCATTTCAGTTCCCGGTTTTTCGATTTTTTTCTGTAACTGTCGTTCCTAATAACGGCACGGGCGGCGTATTATTTCGACGTTACCGAAATATAGTGTACGTGTCGAGCCACGCCCAAATTGGCCAATTGACAGCTGACAGCTTCGCTCTTTTGTTTGACAGTTGCTTTGCAATTGTATTTATACGTTACGGGTTACGGGTGGGATTCATTTTTTTTATAAAGCGATGCAGTTAAGAGCCCACTGATTAACAGTCCGCCGGATGATACTGGCCTGTCAGAACAAAAAGTTGACAGTTCCAAACAACTGACATGCCGATACCATCTGGCGGACTGTTAATCATTGGGCCCCTTAAGGTTTATTAGGTTTATTTTAGGTTTAGGTTATTAGGTTTAACTCTGGATTGCCGTTTATTGATAAACAATTGCCATCTTGGCTACGGCCCCTGTTGTTTTCCTAAAATTCATAGCCATGCTAATACGAAATGGAGCGTCAGAGAACACGCACAATGATCGAACTATCTCGATCGAAGTTGAAATCAAGATGGATGTCGCCGGTTGGCATACATGTTTTTTCTATACATTTATCAGGCAGATTGATGGATCGCACCTCGCCTCAATAATCTGCCTTCGCAAGCGATTTGTCAACGCACGACACCTCCGGGACTCCAGCTTAGGGTTACCTGATGTCAGGGGTTTTGATATGTTTTTAGGATTATAGGTTTTATTTTCATTCTTTTACGGCCTACTAGCTTAATCAGTAATGATGGAGGTCTCGGATTCGAATCCCAGTAAGGGCATTTATTTGTGTGATTATGACAAATAGGTATAGGTTCCCGAGTTATCTATAACTGTACTGTACCCTTTACAAGCAATTTTTTTATTGAAAAAATATTTGATCGCAGTCTTACCTGATGGTAAGTGCCGATGCAAGACTAGGATGGAGCATGCTTCCTAAAAGATGTCTATTCACTCTCGATATAAAAAGATCCAAGTCATAGTGGACTAGGAATATATTTGCAGGTAGTGAGCATAGCGTTTAATGCGTATCAGTGGCTGAGTAACTACGTAAGGGTGAAACGCAAGTCCGCGTCTAGTCCCACAGTGGCAGAACGGAGATGGCGGCATTAGACTATGTAATCGCACACTCTTCGAAATGTATCCTGTCAAATATCGATAAACAAGCTACCTTTCTACGGTGTTCAAGACTCTGCGGCCTAGGATCTTTACCAATCCCGCATCTCCAATAAGCTTCCTAGCGTGTTTGTCTATAGAATCTAAGGCGCCTAGCTGATACTTGGCGGATCCATACCAAAGGTGACTGCAGTACTCCATAAACGACCGGACTTGAGCTATGTAAAACTGAAGAAGCTGTCCCGGTGTGAAGTACCGCTAAATTATTTATGATGTTATTTTAAGTCTGGGTCGATCTATGTAAGATTGTCCCCATATATTTATTTACTTATTTATTTTTTGGGACGAGCACAACAGTCAGGCTGGTATAAAATGTCAATATTTTTCCCGACAAATCAACGTAAAGGAAGGTAATGTTTTTATTAGTTATGTATGATGTATGTTTGTTACTTTGTGGCACTCTAGAGATTATAAACGCGAGGTCCGATTTTGATGATTCTGAAGGTGACTTTCTGATGTATCGGATCGGATGTCAACTGGAGCTGCTTTAAGGATGACACGCTAGACCAGGTCGGGGCCGGGCCGGAGCGTTCGACACGTCATTTTCTATGACGGCTGATCGTTGAACTCGTGCTATAAAACACGAAGCCCCGGCCCGGTCTAGCGTGAGTCATCCTTTACCTGTTGCGGCGTCATTGTTACCGCCACTGTATTTGTCAATTTTCTTCGTAGAATGTGACGTTGACGCCGCCGCATAACTGCAACAGTTATGTTCATTCCGTCACTCATTTAATCGAGGAAATTTTCAGATACAATGGCGGCAACGACGCCGCAACAGTAATGTAGCTGCAGGATAACTTTTGAACGTCACCTTTACATTATCAATTCGCCTTGATATTTTTTTAAAATACGGCGGTGGCATACAAACATACGGCCCGCCTGATAGTAAGCAGTCTATGTAGCCTATGCACGCCTGCAACTCCTGTGGAGTTACATGCGCGTTGGCGACCCTAACACTCCGCATCCTCGTTGAACTCTGGCAACCTTACTCACCGACAGGAACATTATTTAGCTGCAGTTTTCTGTAAGGTTGAGGTTCTTTCCCAACTGATCTATATCTGACATAACATCTGCTATGCTTTGCCCTACTACACAAAGTGCGATGACATTCACAGTGCCTATATCTCTCTTAATTTTCGAGTATCACTATAAAGACATGAAAGTAAGAAAAAACCGAGTCATAAATTTTGAAACCACAATCTAAAAACCTTGGTCGTATTTATACGTTCCTTTGAAAAGGGCTTGCGTGGGAGGGATTTCTAGAAACTTAGGGCCGTTAGAAATATGCATGAGTAACCTTGTTTGCCTCCATTTTGCCTCCCACACGCAGTATGAATAGACTCTCGGAAGTAGGACAGTACAGTACCGTACAGTACAGTACTTTGCAGTGGCCCCGGGTACGTCCTTAAACTACGTCCACAAGAGAGGTATGGGCATTGTGAATGTCATCACGCTTTGTGTGGTAGAGCACAGCACAGCGAATATCATTCCAGATCAGTACAGAGCCCAACTGGGGAAGTACCTCCACCTTACAGAAAACCGCAGCCACATAACACTAGACATAAGTGTTGTATTCCTGCCGGTGAGTAAGGTTGCCAGAGCTCAACGAGGGGAGGGCGGGTTGTTAGGTTCGGCAACGCGCATGTAACTCCTCTGGAGTTGTAGGTCTAGGTCTAGGATCTGATAGTACTCGTAGTAGTAAATTCTTTATTGTAAGTACAGTCAAGTGCAAAAATATGTATCGAAAGACTCGTCTCATATTACCATATTTATGGTACTACGCTCTTATTACACTGGAATAAGATGCTATGGGACATATTTTTGAGTAAGATGTGTACACCTATATTGTTACACTTGACTGTACAGTCACGGACTTTAATTGTGGAGCCACTTATTGTTCAAGCTGATTTGGTTGTTAATACTAACGGTATGAATAGTCTAATGTTAATACTAACGACATTAATAGTCTAATGTTAATACTAACGGCATGAATAGTCTAATGTTAATACTAATGGCATGAATAGTCTAATGTTAATACTAATGACATGAATAGTCTAATGTTAATACTAACGGCATTAATAGTCTAATGTTAATACTAACGGCATGAATAGTCTAATGTTAATACTAATGACATGAATAGTCTAATGTTAATACTAACGGCATGAATAGTCTAATGTTAATACTAAACAAACATTAAAGTATATTTTGTTACATTAACAAAACTTACGTCATTTTAATAATAATAAATATTAAAGATTTTATAATACACACGCATATCGTAGGGAATGTATACATAACATAACTAAGAATTGTGCAGTGTGTAAATTCAATCAGGTGATCAGTCTGCTCCTTTGCCTCCTCTATCATAAAAAAAAACAATACGGGTGAATATTAAAACGGTGATTAGCAAAAGATCTAAGTAGTATATTGATATAAATTCTGCTTAGAAATACAATGAAAATATTAACCTTACAAAAGTCATTCGCCCCGCAATGTAAAGCCACACACACACACACAAGCTGCGAGATACGAGCTTTTTACAGTAACTGACAACAAGAGTATAATAGGAAATAATAATTTAAATATTAAAGTTTATAATAGCACATAATAGAAGTAACTTTCTTTTAGGAAAAGGTAACTACTGAGGATAAGATAACAAAGGCGAACTTATCCCTTTGAGTGATCCCTTCCAGTTACTCTTTAAGTAGTAGATGAAAGGAGAAAATTATACGGTAACAAATTAAGCAACATGTACACCCAGGTGCAAAGGTGAATACTCACTAGTGTAGGTACTAGTTTTACAATCATATTATATTTCAACAATCCGCGTTTAAAAGTATCTGCCAAACATAATTGATTTAAATACTTTTTAAATATAAGTAGATTCTTTTTTTCTGAAGCTTTTACAGAATCGTAAGTTTTATCCATGTATATGGATACTGACTTGTTGGAATTTTCAGAAGAATTCTGTTTAATGCTCTTTCTGATTTTGACTTAGAACATTAGGTAAGCAAAAGAATTGAACGTCATACTTATATCTATAAATTACATCTGACCAGCAGTGGCAGTATGGTGCCATTTTTATTGCTTGTCACTATGCCCGTCACTTTCACGCTTACTTACTTGTTAGAACATGACAGGCATGGTGACAAATGATAAAGAGCCGACCATCTTAGCCCTACTGTATTCTTACACCAAATTTAAAACGATATAATACTCGTACAATTAACAAAAAGTTGCTATAACGACAGGGTGGATACGAGTGATACACTTTGGTTTTAAATTTTAATTGTATTAAGTGCAATATTTTTTATAAATATATTAGTCAGGGTTGGCAATTGTATTCGGAATATGGTTTGTGCCAAATGTCTACTTCTAGCAGCAGGCAATGTATTTGCCAACCCTGAATAATATATTCTTAAAACAATACTTAATAATATTTATTTATTTATTTATTTATTTATACTAAATAGCTTTAGTTACATTTAAAAACAAAATGTACTTCTTATTTGTCCACCCTATATTAAATAAAAAAATTAAAAACCCCCTACGCAATTAAACCATCTTATAACAAAATGCCTTAGGGGTTTTGGAAAAGACCTAACACTCTTTGAGTGAGCCACGGGCTCGTGATACTACTGCCACTCTTGGTCTCACGGAATTTTAATGTAGAAAAGATATTGGTGTATTTATTTTTCAAAAAAAATAATTTACTATGGCGGGATGTGAAAGGCGGGGCGGGTTTGCGATACTTTCGCCGTTCACAAAACTTGAGAAGCGACTTAGCCTTAATCTAGGGGCTTACTTGGTGGGTCCTCGTTCTTCGCTCAGGCTTGATCTGCAGAAATCGGGTCCTTTTTGATAGGCGCACCTCGTGGCCCGCTGGATGCCAAAACCACTGTTGCTTCTCGATTTTGATCACAAATCCGACGTAGTCCATATGATTGACAACCCCGGGGCGAAATACAACACATAAAAAACACTAAAAAACTAATAAGGGCGGTGCTACGGCGGCGATGCAATAATATGCTTCCAAACGTAGGAGTTTCAAGCGAAAACTGATTTTAGTAATGGCCGCGGGCGTTCACGCCTTGTTGCCCCTAGGTGGCGCTGTCGTACTCAGTTTTTAATAGGCGAGTATCGCATTGGCTCAAACATAGCCCCGGCCTTGAAAGGTTCCCTTTTCAAACCAGGAAATAAATTTTAGTAATTAAATATACAGATATGCGTTACAAACTAGAAGGGCCGCTTAAACAGCCGAGGGAATTTAAGAATAGAACGTAATTATATACATTAACCTACTTTACTAACACTAATGATGTTACAAAAAAAAAACGGACTAAGGGATATTAGAAGGAAGTGGACACAAACGTACTACCGGGCGCCTATACGTGCCATTCTTTGTTTTTACTAAGACTACTCTTATCGCGCCGTCTTTTCCTGGGTACGTCTCAATAACTATGCCCATCGGCCAGTGCAACGGCGGGGCGTTGTCAGTGATAATAAGAACTACAGTCCCAACGGTGATAGGTCGCGAATCGGTGTTCCATTTTTCCCGCGTTTGTAACGTATGTAAAAACTCCAGGGACCAGCGTCGCCAATATGATTGTACCAGTTTCTCGAGTAAACTATAACGAGATAATCGATGAGTCCGCTCTTCTGTTATCTCCGCGGCGGGTAGGGACCTTAAGGGTACGGTATTCAAAAAATGGGCCGGTGTGAGCGGTGCGGGCTCTGCGGGATCGGCACTCAAGAGGCCCAAAGGCCTACTGTTCAATACAGCTTCAATCTGACACAAAAGCGTGTAAAGCTCGTCGTATGACAATATTTGAGAGCCAATCACCCGAAATAGGTGAGTCTTAAATGATTTTACAGCCGCTTCCCAGCTGCCTCCCCAGTGTGGGGCGTTCGGGGGGATAAATCTCCATTTTACTTGATTTTCTAGAAGCTCTTTCTGAAAGATGTCAGAAAAACCTTGATTAAGGAGATTTTTCAAATGAGAATCAGTTCCGACAAAATTCGTTGCATTATCTGAATACATAGTGTCTACCGGACCTCGACGGGATATAAACCGTTTCAGCGCGTTAAGGAACGTTTCTGAACTTAAGTCGGCGCATATCTCTACATGAGTGCTGCGCGTGGTCAGGCAAATAAAGACACAAACGTACATTTTTTGACTCTTAGCGCCGCGTCTTCGCACCAAGGTAACGTTGAGCGGTCCGCATAGATCAACTCCGGTATGCGCGAAAGCCTTGGAGATTTGTAGTCTGCATTCCGGCAGGTTTGCCATTGCTGGCGGCGTTGTTCCCTTTGGACGTGCCTTGAAACACCGCACACATGACTCAATTCTGGAGCGTACAATACCCCTAGCCGACAATATCCAATACCGAAGCCTTAACAATGAAAACAAATGTTTTTCGCCCGCGTGGCAATTTTTGCGGTGCATATAATCTATAATCAGATTAACGACATGATCCTTACGCGGCAGCAGAAATGGATGTTTGTGATCGAAAGTGAGATTAGCGTTGTCCAACCTACCTCCTACTCGCAACACTCCATCTACTAGGATGGGCCTAAGTTTCCGAATAGCCTTCGAGGCTGGAACTTTGCTAGCCTGATTGGCCTTCAAATATTCAGGAAAATGCACAGTCTGAATAGCCTTGATAGCGGCTACCTCAGCCGCTTCCATGTCTTCTACCGTAACAGCGCCTTTGGATAGCAGCAATTTCATAAAACGTAATACGTAAACAATCACGCGTAGGTATCTTAACCAAGATGAGATCCTTTTGGACAACGTGTACAACACAGGCTCCTCCTCTGGGGGGGACATAGTCGCAATAGTGGGTAAGGCTATCACCTTTTGTTCCGGCACTTCGCTCTCAGGGCTCGCAACGAAAGGTTTTATAGGCCACCTTGAGCGTTCCAGTCGAGCCCACGACGGACCTTGTAACCACAGGGGATGTTCCAATAGTTGGGAGGGTGTAAGCCCACGCGAAAGGCAATCGCTTGGATTTTCCTTCCCTGATACATGGAAGAAACAATCCGATGACAAATTCTTCTGGATCTTTGCCACCCTATTCGCGACGAAAATTTTCCATCGGTGGGGACTGGAGTGAATCCAGTGCAAGGTCACGGTCGAATCCGAAAACGCATATGTTTGAGAGAGTGTGATTCGCGCGGTATAATGATCCATAACTACTCGAACCAATTTCGACATAAGCAATGCCGCACATAATTCCAAACGGGCCAAAGACACAACCCTCATCGGGGCCAATTTCGATTTCGCGCACAAAAATCGCAATGATATGCTTTGATTAGCTACCACATGTAAGTACAGTACCGCACCATAAGCCTTCTCACTCGCATCTGCGAAGGCTAAAAGTGTAACCGTACAGGCAGACGTTACGCCTACGTGACGCGGTATTCTCATTTGGCTAAGAAGCGGTAAATCTCTAACGAACTTAGCCCACGTGTCGATAATAGCCGAGGGTGGAGTCTCATCCCATTCGATGTGTTCTAACCATAACTGTTTTATCATAAGTTTAGCATATAAGATCACAGGAGCCGCAAACCCTAAAATGTCCCACAATCTTGCCACTACCGATAACATGTTGCGTTTGGTGCATCGTTCTGTATTTGAGTTTACTTCAAATGAAAATGAATCGGACCGTGGCTCCCACTTTACGCCTAAAACCTTTTGAGAGGATCCGTCACCAAACTCAACCCAACTCGGGTGTAGGTATTCTTCAGGTATGGCCTTAAGGAGCTCTGGTGAATTACTCGACCATTTCATCAGGTCAAAACCACCCGCCTTAAACATATCGATGAGCTGTACCGCCGTTTCTGCAGCTATTTTTTCAGACGGTGCACTGGATGCAACATCGTCCATGTAGTAATCTCCTCGCTTGATAAGCTCAGCTGCGCGTGGATGCCGGGGTCCCTCGTCAACCGCCAATTGTTGAATGGTTCGTAAAGCCAGATAAGGGCTCACGGATAAACCGAAACAAACGCGCTCAAACTCGAATAATCGCAAAGGGTCGCCGGGGTTGAACCTATACAAGATCCGTTGGTATTTCCTAAACTCGGGGTGCACACGAATTTGAAGGTACATTTGTTTAACGTCGGCACAAAACGCGACGGGAAATAATCTGAAATTCAAGAGTACCAGAAATAAATCAGACTGTAGGTTAGGGCCTGGGTTTAAAATTGAATTTAACGAAACGTTCCTGTCGGTTGGCGCACTAGCATCCAGGACCAGACGCAATTTGGTTGAAATTTTGTCGTTTCGCACCACCCCATGATGGGCAATTACATAACCTTCCTCTCTACTGTCCCCTGTTACGGCATTCAAATAACCCTTCTCTAAGTAATCTCGTACAATGTCGTCGTAAGCGATTCGCAGGGCTGGCGTGGAGGTAAATTTCCTTTCCAGCGATAAAAAACGTTTCTGCGCATGCACCAGCGAATTCCCAAGTTCCTCTGGACTGCTTTTAAAGGGTAAAGCTACCGAGTATCGCCCTGAGTCATCCCGAGTGGTAGTATTTTTATAATTTTCCTCACAAGCTTGTTCATCGGCACTCATGAAGGTAGAAGTACAGGTAGGTACTTCTTCTAACTCAAAAAATTGTTCAACTAATTTATTTAGCGGTGCCCCCGTGAACGCACATAACGCCACGGTCCTTGGCTTTGACTGTGGTACTGCTAAGGGAGTCTTCCCCATTACTAAAAACCCTAGAGTGGATTCCAACACGTCCGGTGAGCCAGGTGGGCCGTGGACCCGACCGCTCAAAAGCAAGGTCCCAAATAGCTCGACTCCAATAAGTAGGTCAATGTCTCCGGGAACATGGAACTCATCATCCGCGAGCGGCACTCCAGACAGGAACGTAAGCGCGGCGCGGTCAACTCGAGCGGTAGGTACGGGGAGCGCTATGCGATCCGCTACTAACGCCGTAATATCGTAAACTACATCCCTCTTATAGCAAGACCGAATAATAAGTTGTGCTTTACCTTTAGTAGTATTAGGAGCACCTCCAAATCCATTTACGGTAGTCGGCAATTCTTTATTTAAATAATTTAATGACAGCTTATTAAAAGCAGCGGTAGTTATAAAATGATTTTGAGAACCGTTGTCAATCATACAGCGCAGAGAGTGTGTTTTCCCATACTTGTCTACCGCGGTCACCTTGGCGGTAGCTAACATTGCTGTCGTTAATTCGCGTGCGACATTTGCTTGTAAATAATTATATGATACCTGTGCATTATTCGTAGCATTTGCTACCGAGGCAGGCGCAGAGAAAGATGAGTCCCAATGCGCGGGCGAATCCATGTTAGTGGGCGAGTCCATATTCATGGCCATCTCGGCACTCGGGGGGGGCAGAGAGGGCGCAGGGAGCGCGCCGCCGCTGTGCATCGTGGACGTCGTGCCACATTGACAAACTGTGCGACCTCTGACCACTACATCACCTTGTGTCACAGCCAACGAAGGGACAGCTACCTCAGTTGTGGTTAGCGATGTCGACAGATTTTCAACGAAGTGTAACAACGAATGGTGCGAATTAGCATTACAGCTATCGCATACTTGACTCGAACGGCAATTCCCACTCTTATGTTTGTGGCTAAGGCACCTTACACACGCACCGTATTTTTTAATTGCATTGTAACGTTCACGCGGGTTCAACCTTTTAAACTCTTTGCATTGATAAAAATGATCGTGTTTTTCGTTGCACAATTCGCATGCAGCTGAGTTTTCCACAGTTGTTACAAATGACTGAGGGCGCTTCGCGTTCGCGATCGACTGTTTACCCTGTAGCCTTCCCGTACGCTGGGTCGTATTCACACCTGCTACATTAGAGGTGGAACTAGGGTCCCCGCGCCGTTCCAATATTTTGGCTTGCTCCTTAATAAAAGTAAGAAAGCTAGCGTATTTCGGCAGCTTCTCTGAACGTACAGAATTTTCAAACATACGAGCAGTTTCGGGATCGATTTTCTTTAAGGCTAAGTATAAGAATATAAATTCTTTCTTGTCCGATATTTCCAGTTTATCGAAGGCCGCGGCAGAGGTTGCAAAACAATCAACAAAGTCGTTCAACCCTTTCGCGGACGGTGAGTCTAACTGTTTAAAGTTAAATAATTCGTCCAAATAGGAAGTACCTAACAACCTTATATCTTCATATTTGTCGACCAGCGTGTCGTAAATTAATTTATAATTTTCACCACATGGAATAATTCCGGCTATTGTGGCTAACGCCTTACCCGAAAGTTGACCACAGAGATAAAACACTCTTTCCGCATCCGTAAGGGCCGAATTACGATGCACCGTACTATTAAAACATTCGATAAATGCAGCGAATTTCTTTTGCTCGCCATCAAACGTCTGAAGAACAATAGGAGGGAGCTTTAAATTCGGTTTAAGATGCGCCGGCGCGGCTGCCGGCACCGGCGCCCCGTCGGACTTGCCGGGCGTCAATTGTTTTATGACATGTTGAATGTGCGAAAACATTTCCTCAAAAGCTTCCCATGTTTGGAACGACGGCACGTACTCTTCATCAGCTTGCATACGGGCAGCATTGAGCTGTTCTACTAGCTTATTAAATTCCGAACGTAGCGTATCAACGGTCGCCGATTGCGACATAAACCGTTGTTGGGACTTGGCCGTCCCGACGTGTAACGACAAGTCATAGACACCTTGTATTCTACCGAAATACGCCTGAATTTGAGCTTCTAATAATTTAATATTAGGCCCTACTTTTTCTTCGGTATTTTTACCTGTCGACGACATTTTGCTCCAGCACACAAAAATAGTATATAAGTAGACTATATGTATATAGTTATGGCGTGAGACGATATTCTGTTTTGATTTATAATTATTTTGAATAGGTAGGTACGCCTATCAAAACGGATACTTAACTACGCGACTCGTCAATCGATAAGTACCTACCGACAATCAACGATAACAACGACAGCTGGCCGCGCAATAATTATACCGGCCAGCGGGATATTCACTGTCTACTTATATGTATCTATATGTACTCGCCACTGAATGTTTACTAGACGAACACTTAGAATTTATCAATTTATTTTTCTGTTAAGTAGGTAACTATGTAATGTAAGTACGTAAGATACGCGCAGGTAAAAAAATGGAACAGTAAATTCGAGGCCTATACGAAAGCGCGTAGGTAAATAAATGTAAATATGAAGATGCACTGTGATTAGAAGATTAGAACACGTAAACACGTTTTGTAGTGAATAGGTACTTATTTTTATATAGGCATAAGTACGTCGTATAAGGCACGTATAGAACGTCCGATACTTAACTAAACAGTTTATAGGTTAGTTTGGTATGGAAAAAATATCGTTGTTGTGTATTTAAAAACACTGAACTGATAATCCAAGGGCGAAGGACCAAATAAATGAGTGAGCCACGGGCTCGTGATACTACTGCCACTCTTGGTCTCACGGAATTTTAATGTAGAAAAGATATTGGTGTATTTATTTTTCAAAAAAAATAATTTACTATGGCGGGATGTGAAAGGCGGGGCGGGTTTGCGATACTTTCGCCGTTCACAAAACTTGAGAAGCGACTTAGCCTTAATCTAGGGGCTTACTTGGTGGGTCCTCGTTCTTCGCTCAGGCTTGATCTGCAGAAATCGGGTCCTTTTTGATAGGCGCACCTCGTGGCCCGCTGGATGCCAAAACCACTGTTGCTTCTCGATTTTGATCACAAATCCGACGTAGTCCATATGATTGACAACCCCGGGGCGAAATACAACACATAAAAAACACTAAAAAACTAATAAGGGCGGTGCTACGGCGGCGATGCAATAATATGCTTCCAAACGTAGGAGTTTCAAGCGAAAACTGATTTTAGTAATGGCCGCGGGCGTTCACGCCTTGTTGCCCCTAGGTGGCGCTGTCGTACTCAGTTTTTAATAGGCGAGTATCGCATTGGCTCAAACACTCTTAAAAAAACATTTTTTTCTTCAAACTGCTGGATCGACTTTTATCAAACATTAGCAATGTTTAGCAATGCAAAAAACCACCACAAAGAAACTCGATTTCACGTAAAAAAAACCATCGAAATCAGAACATCCGTTTGAGAGCTACGATGCCACAGACAGACATTGGCATCAAACATATGACACCTGCGTCGGCGGTTAAAATAGGCAATAGATAGGGACATTTTTTTTACGATGAATCGTATAGTAAAAGTTGCCAAATGGCAAACTTTGTGTTCACTAGCTTCAAAAGTTGCTAAATTTAGCACCTAGTTTTCCGAGTTACACGGCGTAGTACAATCGGCCATCTGAATAACCTTATAGATAGTCTCCAAAC
Organism: Cydia pomonella; assembly: GCF_033807575.1. Lineage (NCBI taxonomy): Eukaryota > Metazoa > Arthropoda > Insecta > Lepidoptera > Tortricidae > Cydia > Cydia pomonella. The sequence goes on along the minus strand of NC_084709.1, from coordinate 5,206,097 downwards.
TTGGTCCATTAGCACTCGCATTTGGGTAACGGCGGGATATCTCGCTCAAGATTAACTCCACTTTCACCGTTCACTCAGGAGAATGGAGTTTAGCTTTCGAAATACTTTTTAAAGGGGGCGTAAAGCCAAGAAATTAGAAGGGGACAAAAGATATGACGGAAGAATTGGCCATCACGCCTTTTCTCTTAATTACGCTGAAAATAATTGTACTTCTGTTTAAAATATTCCTTGTCAGATGTCGTCAAGCTTACCTTACTTATTAACCTATCGAATGAGCTGACTGATACTGGAAAGCGATATGTAAACATACTACAAACCTATACGAGGCCTGTAGGGCTAAGATGGTCGGCTCTTTATCATTTGTCGCCATGCCTGTCACGTTCTAACAAGTATGTAAGTGCGAAAGTGACAGGCATAGTGACAATCGATAAAAATGGAACCATGCTACCATTTCTGGACGTTAGTGAGATGGCGATAACTCATTGCTGGTGTCCTACTTTATTACCTACATATAAAATGAGTTTCACATGATTACCCACCAGGTTTCTTGAGAATAGTCGCTTCCAAACCTCTCCTTATAGCGACCCTATTCCTCGCACTAAGTTTACCTTAAGTTAATATTAGCCGTCAACAATTCCCTCGGATCACTGTTCACTCTGCCGGTTCGCGATATTTGCGACATCAGGTCCCTCTGGGATAAGTATTATTACTTATTACTCTTATTAGTGTAATTTTATAAGCACCGCATTGCAAAAGCTTAGATATATCATAAAGTTTTCTAGGCCTTACTTGCTTCGGCCAATTATCTATCCTCTATCTCAGATTAGGAGAATCGCGCGTGATAAATTGACCCCAATTGGGACAGAACAAGAAGGGAAAACGTCAGGTGACGTTTCGTCGGCGGGCCTAACTTTTTCATTGGCGGAACGGACGAGAGACGGAGCTAACAGATGGATTTTAACAGATTTTAAACAGGTGGAGTACCTAATTTGAATATTTTTGTGTCGTTATTTACAGCGTAATCAGATTTTATTCACATCATTTTGGAGTGCCCCCTTACTATGTATGTATGTATGTATGTAGGAAATTTAAGCGATCCTGTCAGAAAAAGCATCCGCGTACCTGGGAATCGCGAAATTCAAACTGTGAGTTTCCTTTTTTATGTAATTCAGTGATGTCACTACAAATAATAATCCAAATCTAAAATAAAAATCGACAAAAAAATAAATCTCGGTTCATCAATCATCAACTATTAAGTGTCACTTACCTATAAATTATATACGCTACTCTGTTGATTTTTTCAGGAAATACGAAGAAATAGAATTTTAGTGTGTTACTGCGAAATTCCATACCAAACTATGGAACGAAATCGGCTACGGTTTTTGAGAATTATTAAGAGACTAGCATTAGCAGACCCCAAGACGGGACATTATTTATTAGTTTGACATATCCCGGACGAACCCCGCCTGACGCTGCAGGCGCAATACGTCACAGCGACAGCTCATACATCCCGCGTGTAATCACGAGCTGCAATGTGTACAGACGGGAACACAGAGAAACCACTTGACTGAAAAACCGCGAGAAATATCCTACAAGACCTATTTATAATACCCTGCACCCACGTTGACATTATTTCTGTTTGGCCCTATGGTTGAGTGGTAGATAATGCCGTAAAGCATAAGTCCATCAGTTGTACCTTTTTTTGATGTGCAATAATAGTTTTAAATAAATGAATCTGTAGATACGCAACTTGCGGAAAGTTTCCTAAAAGTTCGAAAATTCTTGGGAATTTCAGGTCCTTTTTGTTTGTTATTTACAGTCAGCAAAGCTATTTCCTTGGCACCCTTCATGCACTTTTATATGCAGGGATGCTAAGCTTATAATAATAATCGCATTTTTTTATTATTATATTGTTTAGCTGAGTGTATAGGTACGTGATACCCAACCCCAACATAGCCCCCGTTCAAAGCAACTTATATCACAAGACGGGTAACCACGGAACCCTACACTGAGTATGGCCCCCCATGCTCTTGGTCTATTTCATTTATTTTTATTAAACTGCATTTTGAGTAATAAGCTTCCAATTCCTTGGACCACGGGCGCCAAAACTCTGATCAAGCGCTCGGGCCGGCACTATCACAAATCACAACCACAACAAACACAAACGGCGTGTAATCCGTAGGTACAAGCTACAATGTGTGTACCGACATTGACCTGCGCATTCGCCCACTTGACTGCCGGCAGAATGTCAGACAATGTAACAAAAAGCACTTTCTTAGTCCCATCTCGGCGCTCTTTGCACAGACGAGCTGCAAAATTGCATGGACATTCATAGAGACAGCCACCACTTCAAAGTCTGCAGCCGAGTTCGCTACAGTTACATATAATAGCAGATATAGGTAGTCAGATATTTGAGTGTTTGTCATGTAAAATTGTTCTATCTTGCCGCTAGTATTCTGTGAATTTTGCCGCGCAAGATGAGTTCCGATTTAAATTATGATTAGTTGCAGCAGGTAGGGTATTACACAACGCCATCCCTCCATATCCCTGGGGTTTCTTCATACAATTACACGTAATAGCTTCCTCTATCCTCTACAAAGGATTAAGGGTTTCAACTTGAAATTTAAAAAGACGTGGGGATTTTTGAATTTCGAGCGCTCGATCCGTCACTCGAAAATCTGTGGATAGCGGCGAATTGATATTTTTTAAATACGTGCGATAGAAAATAGGAATCCACTCATTATCTATTCTGTTAGTAGAATTTAAATGCCTAGTAGTGGAGATAGTATTAAAGGGGAAACTATTTTTATTGTTTGTAAAAAATTGACATGTAAATGTGCCCCTGTGGCCTATTTGCTGAATAAATGTTTGATGTTCTGATATTTTTTTGATGCGTGGAACGGTAGTAGGTGCGCCATGATTTGTGGGTGCTGTGTCGCAGGTACAGTCAGCATCAAAAGTAGCAGATCAAACAACGCTTCAAAATTCTGTAACAGCTTAATAAAAATTGATAGTTGTACTTGTAGAACAATTTAGATTGTAAAAGATATACTTTTAGACGTGAATTTTAGAAGTTCGCCTACATTTAGAAAATGTATCTGGAATAACAGATACTTTTGGCGCGTTGTTTCATCCACTAATTTTAATGCTGACTGTACATTACGTGGATTAAAATCAAATACCTAATAACTTACCTATTATAATTTTTTTCTCACCTAACTCGTCCAGAACCTAGCGATATAACTATATATAGGTAACTAAAACGCAATCAGCCCTATAAATTTCAGTAAATTGTTAATTAACCATATTATTATCGAGGGCTGAGGAGCCAATACAAAAGCCCTATATGTTGTCAATAGAAGCAACCACAATGAGCTCCAAGTGTAGTACATAACATAGCAACCTTTACATCACACATGTTAATCCATTTTAAACTATATAACTCACTAATAAGTCTCAATTTCGGATGAGCTAAACTTGCAACATAACGCATTTTAGTTTTAAACTTGAGTATAGAATCTAAATTTGCCAAATGAAGTTACTTACATACAATCTGCAGTAATTAATATCTTATTGTTAGTTGAAACAATGGGTATCGGAAATCATTAATACAAAGTAGTAAGTACAAAGAAATATTTTTGACGTAGGTAAATGTAACGCAAATTGAATAAATATTTCGATCAAAAATTAATTGAAATTATAATTATCTTAGAACTTGCTTATTGCTGTTTTTGGTCACGGTGTTATTCGATTCAATTTTTGTGACGATCATACCTATAATTCGCAACGAGTTGCGATAAATTAAAACACGGCCAAAAGGAGTGTTTTAACACCAACAACAACATTACTTGGGAATTACTCGTACCTATTCACAAATGTATCGTACAACGTTTTACAGTACATATGGCAATTTAAATTTTCGACATAGTTACGTGTAATGTGCTGATTATCTCACTAGTGCGATAAAGTAGCGCCATATTTATCATCAGCTGTAAAAGTGCATGGCGACTTTATTAATGAATTCTTATATATATCGTTGTCTAAGTACCCTCAACACAAGCCTTATTGAGCTTACTGTGGGACTTAGTCAATTTGTGTAATAATGTCCTATAAATATTTATTTATTATAATTATTAATTCATTCATAATTTGTCCGCGCCATTTCGCTCAAAATCTAACAGCTAGAAAAGTCATTTCATGGTTACTAAAGTCAGAGAGAATTCCAATTGCGACAGCATTGCAGCACAGCTTTGCTGCCGGAAATGTCAATTATCCAGCGGTGGCAGTACGGTTGCATTGTTATCGCCTGTCACTATGCCTGTCACTTTCGCACTTACTTGTTAGAACGTGACAGGCATGGGGACAGACGATAAAAATGCGCCCGTGCTGCCCGCAGGACGCCGACAAATACTCGTATGCATATCTATACCGTGCCACCTAGATCTATAGTTTACTATAAAGTTTTCATTAAATTGATAAGAATATTACGTTGCCCCACCACGGAAAAATGGAAATATTTATTTCAGACAACTAGTGGCCCATAAATAAATACCTTAAAACTAGCATACATGTTATAAAAATATTGATAATTGGGTACTTGACACATGTTGAATATTATAACAAAATTTAGTTAAATGTATAGAAAATGAGCCATCCATTATAAAAAAGTGGAATATAAAAAATTATATTGAGATTATAAAAAAATACAAGGCTATAAAAAAATTTTTTTTTTGTCTTTCAAAAATAAAAAAAGAAAGTGGTACCATTCGATTCCTTACATTTTATTTAAAAATAAATTGTATAACAACTATACACATAAACGCAATATTTCAGGGTCAAAATGGCAATTTCCTTGATCTTCCATACATTTAGGACAGACTTATGGTGATGTGACGTACATCACCTTATCATTTTGTTAGAGGCGTTTCAATCGTTGAGTGCGAGCGTCAGACTTTAATTCTCATTTCTGATGTTTGTGTTGCTTAAAAGATCGTTTGACATTATTTACAAAAAACAGTCAAGTACCCAATTGTTGATAATTTAAAGAAACGTTTGTGCAACGCTGTTTGAATATGATTAATACGTTTTGTTTTAGTTAAATGACATCATACATCATCATGGTATGCATCGCGCATGTGATGCCTCTGGTGTTGCAGGCGTCCATAGGCTACGGTGACTGCTTACCATCAGGCGGGCCGTATGCTTGTTTGCCACCGTCGTGGTATAAAAAAAAAATGATTATAAAGCTTAAAACCTAAATCTAAAAAAAAATATTAAACTTAAAATTAAGAATAGAAAATAACAAAGGAAAAGTTAAAATATACTTACCTACAAAATAATAACAAACCCAATCACAAAGAGAACACCCCGTCCAATAAATCGGCCTGCGGCATGGAGCCCATGACACTGGCGGCGTTACCTCTCTGTATCGCAAGGGAGTTGCATTGAGAGAGGTACGCGCCAGTCCCTGGGGTCCCCTGTTGTGTCGACCAGCCAAAAATTGATTGTAGTTTTCATTTGTAGAAGATGTGTAAGTAAGAAAAAAATTCCTATAACTATAGTCCTATAAATATAATACAACTATGGTCCAGTTTTTTAACCGACTTCAAGATTTCAGAAAAACATACAACCGAATTAATAACCTCCTCCTTTTGAAATCTTGAAGTCGGTTAAAAAGTAGGAGGTTCTTAATTCAGTTGTATGCTTTTTTTAATGTTTGTTACTTCATAACTTCGTCATTTCTAGACCGATTTCGAAAATTATTTTATTGATTGAATCTATATATATTCAGATTGGTCCCGTTTTCGTCAAACTCAGTTCTGATGATGGGATCCTTGAGAAATCGAGGGAACTCTTCAAATGTGAAATGCAAACATATAGTGATTTTTATATTTTCATCAACAAATCAAGCATTTACATTTAAAAAAGTGACATTTGATGAAGTGGAACTGCTGATCAGAATAGAACACTTCAACGACGCATAGTTCCCGCTTGGCGATTTTTCGTCTATCTTACAATGTTAGTTAGGCAAATTTGGTTGTCAAGACAAATTTTTGTCAAGCTCGAGATTTAATGGTACAATCTATGAGGAATTGAGGAAACTCCTCGAATGTTAAAGGCATACATATAGTGATTTTTATATTTTCTTTAACAAATCAAGCATTTAAAAAAGTGACATTTGATGAAGTTGGGACTGCTGATGATGATCAGAATAGAACTCTTCAACGACACATAGTTCACGATTGGCGATTTATCCTCTTCGCTGTGGTTGTTAAGCAAATTAGATTTTCAAGACATTTTTTAATATAATATATTAATCTTTCTTTCACCAGTCTCCCTCATTGAAGTCGGTTTTTTCTTGAAAATTATTATAACATTCCTTATTATTCTTATTAACTAGGAACCAGCCTTTTTGAACCGTGACACTCAGAAACTCATTTAATAGTTCACCGTATTCCGTATTACGGTTGATAAACTGTTTAAACTGGTTTCCCGATATCACATACGGTTGTTACCCGTTGTTTGCCATCCCGATTGTATGCAAAACAAAACTATGCATAAATCTGAAACTAATATTTCACTTTAATATAATACAAAAGTATGCGACATGTTTGAGAGGAAATATTCAATATAGTATCGTTTATCCTTTATTTACTCATAACATTGTACTGTTACGAAATAATGGCTTTTAGAAACTATTTTTTAATATGCGTCAATATACGATATTGAATTCTATTTTACAAGTGGTTGCATGCATGCGTTTATTCCTACTAGGTACTTATCGATACTTAACTGAGCTGGTTCGTTATTGTGTTTGATTGTACTGTATTTTATTACGAAGGCTAAGTGTAAGGCCTGAGTAGACGCTCGCGTTGGGCGTGCAGCAAGGCGGGGCGTACGGCGTGCGTGTTAAACAAATGCAAGCGTATAGGAGTGGCATTAGTGCACGCTGCTCAAATCACTTGTGCGCCCGACGCCACGCTGCACGCCCCGCCGAACGCTCCGCTTCGAGCGTCCACTCAGGCCTTACACTGATCAAACATATGCGAGTAGCCTACAGAACCCTCGATGTGCGAATCCGACTCGCACTTGCCCGATTTTTTAGGGTTCCTTACCAAAACGGTATTTTTATTGGGCTTAAGAGTCCGCAGCAAGTTCGGTTCTCCATACAAATGTAATTACGCTCTGAATACTTAGATACTTTTAAAATGTCCGTAACTCAGGAACAAACATACGTGTTCATCACACAAATAAATGCCCTTACCAGGATTCGAACCCTGGACCATTGGCTTTATTGGCAGAGTCACTACCCACTAGGCCAGACGGTCCGTCTAACTATTGCGCTAATTACGTATTTCTAAATAAAGTTATCTGCGAAACTTACAACAGCTCATTAAAATGAACCCGAATATGGGAAATCAGGGGAAATAATTCATGAAGTTTTGTAAATTGATACCATTATACCTTGTGGTGTTCAGATGAACATACTAAAAGTTCTCAAGGGTGGGGGTTGTGCTGACGATGTAGGAAGGGGTTGAAGGTACCTTTTTTCTGATTTTTTCCCCTACATCCTCAGCACAATCCCCACCCTCGAGGAGTTCAAGTATCTTTATCTAGTGACCACAAGGTATATCTATAAAAATTTACATAATTACAGGAATTTTCCTGACTTTATTCATTTTCTTGAGCTACAAATGAGTCTACTAAGATTTACGATTATTTAACGTGACAGGTATGCCGTATACAAAAGAACGGTTATTCGACGCGAGAGATGCATATAATACATAGTTTGTTCTTTACAAATATTTAAATATGTATATGTATTTCGCTAGCACAGGTTTAAATTGTTAGTTTGATTTTATTTTCGTTTTCGCGAAAAATGTAGGAGTCAGTGACGACCGCCTACTTACATTAAAAGCTTAGATTAACCTAATTATTGAGTTATAGATACGGTATGAAATGACACGTAAAAACCGTCCACGATGACGCGCAGATTTGTCAAATCTAACCTTTAAAAACATGACAATACAAGTCAAGGCACGCGTCTTCGTGAATGACACGTTGTCGATGACAGGTGCTACGAAAATTCACGTGACTATTTCCATACATTAATAGCGTTACTCATAAACGCGTTACAGGCCTTTATTAGCTATGAATCGTTTGTCTTTATCTGTCATTTTGACTTATGTATTTGTAAGAAAGGGATAAAACATAAATGAATAAGGGGAAGTATTTAAGTTTCTATTGGCGTTAAATCAACGATTGTCACATTGCCTAGGCCAGGGTTGGGATCGAACCACCGTCTTCATATTCGCTGCTGACGTCATAACCCAAAATGTTTCGCTTCATAACGAGAAGATTTATCGAAAGACATCTGCGTCAATCAGCCGACCTGAGTGGCTCTCCAAAGCTCCTTGTTATGGAGCGAAATATCAGAGATTTTTGACTTAAAAGAGTAAGAACCTGTATGAATATATTGAGTATTCTAAAGTTACTTTATTAAGTTTATTAAGTAGCATTTCACAAGTTAGAGTTACTTTATAATAAGGTTAGCGACTGAGCAAATAGACTAGCTGAATTGGTTGTAAATAAATTTAACACATGTTGCTCCAGAATAGAGGCGGGCGTGTAGAGAAACTTTAAATATGATACACTTACTAGTTTAATATCAATTTCAATTGTAATGCGTCACCTTTCCATCCATTTTGCGCTAGAGCTAACTATGAATGTTGAATATGAAATATCTGTTTCTCAATAGATGCATAATAATAACTTATGTGTATATTATACACATTAGCTATATTTTCAAAAGCTTCAACAATGTTAATGATACGTTACCCTATCTAACTTGAATAATTTTAACAATACAATGCCATTTATCCTGATGAATTCATGATATTCACGTTCGAATTGGAAGCTTATTCTGACTGTAATAACTGGTTATTACCGGAAATGTCACTGTGGACAGTTGACAGATCATATCTATAACAAATCCCGATGAAATTATTTTCATCAACCAAAAATCCCTGTTGACAGCTGACAAATCATACACATACATACATATTATCACGCCTATTTCCCGGAGCGGTACGCAGACACCACGCATTTCCACTTGCTACGATCCTGACATATTCGTAGATCCCTTTTTCGCTTCGATTACAATACAAATACTATTTATTGCACACCTCAATAAAAAACAATATAGAGAGAAAAAATCGCTAAAAAGCGATCTCTTTCAGACAATCTTTAGCTAACCTTTCACTTATGCTAGCATAACCTTTCACTTATGCTAGCATAACCTTTCACTTTCATAACAAAAACATAAACATAACAAAATCATAACCAGTTATTGCATTCAGAATAAGCAATTCTGTTGGGGTTTTCTTTTGGTCATTTAATAAATTCAATAATATTCAACGCATTAAATCGCGTATAATGAATTTAAAATACCTAAGTACCTACATTTCAATGTTTTGTACCCTGTACGGCCTTATTACAGAATTAAATCAAACATCAGTAAAATTCTCCTATTTTATAATTAATTCGAGTACTTTACCTACTACTTCCCGATATATGTGGCTTTCCATGACAAGTGCAATAATAATATGCGTCAAGTGCAATAAAGGACGTTTCCATCTAAGTGCACTTAGGATGTTTAAGTTTAAAATATTTTTTTTCTCTTAAACAAAATCAAATTGAAGTTACCACCATAAGCAATAAATGTGGTTAACAAGTAATTTAGCTAAGTTTACCCATCTATGTTTTACGAGAGTCTCTCTGCTAACAAACTGTCCTACAGTTTGGCAGAAGAGTTGTTTTGTAAAATGGGTTATATTTATTCCGAATAAATTGCATTTGCTAAAACAAGAGTTCAAATTATACTCATCAATATTATATTTATAGTATGTACGTGTGTCTTATACATAGTATATCTTATCTTGTATTTATAGTGTGTTTGTATGTTTGTATTTATGTGATATATATGTATAATAGTTTGCTTTTCTTTTTAATTCATTGATTGTTTTTCTCTCTCTGCACCAATTGTAAGTGTCTCTGTTTGGCCCTATGGTTGACTCGTAGAGAATGCAATTTGGCATTAAGTCCGCCATTTGAACATTGTTGTATATATTTTGTGCAATAAAGTTTAAATAAATAAATGTTTTTATCTGAAGTTCCATTAGAATTTCTGATAAAAAGGTCCTTATTGCAGATGAAGCACAAGGACCCTTCTCCAATGGAAAGCCACATATGTTAGCGGACCCCACAGATCTTTATAAAACCCATTCTATTTTAATTTGAAAACCAATTCAGTTAATGTAGGTCCAAAACGACCTGAAAACCATTCCGAACATGCCCGCACAATGGATTCAGCATTAAAGACCAACACCTATTTAATTCAGTCCGCGTCTAAACTTTAAATTCATCTAAGATTAAAGTTATTTAACAGTCCCATCACGAGTTCTTTGCTCTTTCATTACTTAATTTACAGATGTAATTAACTAAATCTTCGTTAGAAAAGGTACGTGCCCATTTTTTTTGGGGTCGCCTTTGTTTTGTGAAAGAAAAGAAAGTTGGAGATAAAACAGTTTGCGGGGTGTGATACGAATACGAATTAGTTTAATGTTCGTGTTTGTTTTTGCAAATTGCGATGAAACATATTGATTTAGTATCATAATGGTTACTGTAATTTAATTTATTAGTTTAAAAAACTAAATATAAACTTAAACGAGACGTAGGTATTAATGATATGCAATGATTATAAAAGATTTTTTAAATATATTCGTACTTAATTTTTGTTTTTTTTAGAGGGGTGGTGTATTTGGTGACACTCACTCACTTCACTCACTTGTAACAGTTGTGACATTGCTTCATTAAATGCGACGTTTTCAGTTAAAAATAGTGAGACATTACTTGCAGAATTATTTTATATGAAATATAAAAGTCATCTATTTCTTATAAGTCCACGAAAGTGTGTTCATTAAAGCATAAACTAACGATTCTTAGTATAAGTAGCTTGTGTCGTTAGATTTTGATAAGTACATTTTAATTACTTTTTTTGGAGAAATCGCGAAACGTCTGTTTGACGTAACTGGTGACCGAAGAGCTGGCGGCTTCCTCGCACAACGTATCAGTATTGCGATACAACGAGGAAATGCCGCCAGCATCCTTGGTACAATGCCTCAAGGGTCTATTTTAGATATAAGCTATTTATAGTAATCATCTGTATATATCCATTATGTATATTGTTATTGTCATCAATATTGTCTTTGTATAGAAATATACATGTTATATAGGCCACTTTTTTTATATGTTTATTTAAGTACTTTACACGAACATCTTCTGGCAAATCATTTAATAATTTAGGTAATATAATATATATGTATACAGCCTAGTGCCATGTAATGTATGTGTGCATTATAAGTTAGTAAATTAATATTCTTTATTGTGTAACATACAGTTAAAAATAGACAGAAAAACACTTAAATGTTAGGTAACAACAGGCGGTCTATACGGCGGTTATATTTGGGTTTACAATAATTAAATAAATAAATAATGGAGGGATTCGCGCACAAAGTGTACCATTATCTGTAAAACGGCAAAAAATCATTATCTTGTTGTACGGGAGCCACCTTAAATATTTATTTTATTTTGTATTTTAGTATTTGTTGTTATAGCGGCAACAAAAATACATCATCTGTGAAAATTTCAACTGTCTAACTATCACGGTTCATGAGATTCACTGATACAGCCTGGTGACAGACGGACAGACGGACGGGCGGACAGCGGTGTCTTAGTAATAGGGTCCCGTTTTACCCCTTTAGGTAGGGAACCCTAAAAATCACAAACATAGGTCTAAAATACACTTTAAAAAATTGTTACAAATTATACCCGAAAGCTAAAAATACGAAAATTGCTTCTAAGAATCGATAATTATCATGTTTGAAGGAATATATCGATTACTTTTCTTTAAATTTAAACGTACAAAAAATTTAAACTCAAAACACGATATCTGCGCTCCCGGGCACGCACCGTCTCGCTCACACTTAGGCTCAGTGACAGTGAGAGAAGAACAGGAACTTACTGGACGGTATATGACCCTTCCTAATTTATCGACCAACCTACCCAGAAAATATACCAACACCAATCAATCACTTCATTGCCTTTCCAATCCAAATGTTGTAAAGTCCGGATTAGACAGATACGTAAATCAAATTGGATTATTGAAGCAACAGCTCTATTAAGGGGGAAGTGGACGGCCGCTTTTGAACGCTTCTCCGTACAAATGTAGTTCCCATTTTCCTCTCCGTACAAATGTAGTTCCCATTTTCCTCTCCGTATATTAAGATTATACAAAACATGTTTGTACAATTTTAATCATAGTTATGCCCGTAGGTTAGACTTTTTCGAATTTTTAAATAAATAGGAGATAGAAATGAAATACAAATTCCATACAAACATCAAACATTTATTCAGCAAATAGGCCACAGGGGCACTTTGACATGTCAATTTTTTACAAGAAATAAAAATAACCAAAAATGACAAAATACAATTAGAGATGTATGCAGTCTCTAAATATCGAATTACACAAACAAAATTATGATAAAAGAAATACAAACTACAAATAATAATTGCAAATAATTAGATACTAGTTTTGGAAATATTTTGTACAGTGATACAATAATTAAAAAATCTAAAAAGTCTTACGAAGCTATGGTTAAATACATCAAGATCTTCTTCAGCTTAGCGTTTTCCCAGCCAGGGTCCGCTTTCCTACTCAATCTTCTCCACTTTTCCTGGTCTTCGGCATCCTCAGGTTTGAGATTGTTCTCTTTCATGTCCGCTATCATGATGTCCAGCCAGCGCTTCTTAGGCCTACCGCGGCCACGTGATCTAGGACCTTGGACAGTGAGGTCAAGGTTCCGACGTAGTCATATGGCCATACCATCGGAGGCGACTTACTTGCAGCTTATCCGCTACGTGTGAAAACTATTTCTATATTGTCAATACACAGAGAGGGAAATTAGGACTACGTTTGTATGTAGAAGCAGTTGTCCACCATCCCCTTAAAACCCTCGTGGAACATATAAATCAATTAACGGGACAAGCCGTGCCGAGCCGTGGCCCATTTCTGGGACATCCAACCTATTTTGGCGACACCGACCCAACGTTGGTTTAATTCAAATATTACTTGTGGAATTGAAGGCTGGGGCGGGCCAGGAAAACTGCTTGATACGATTTTCTAGCATGCATTTGCTATCTCTATCGCACGCGCATACTCGCGTCATCTCCAGATTTGTGCTTCCATCTTAACTCCGTCAAATGATACAAAATGTATGAAAAGTTTGCTGGAGTTGAGGCTGACCGCAGTCACATAAATTTCGCGACAGCAATGCGGCAACGACAGCAATAGAATTAATTAAAAAAAATTAAAATGATAACTCCCGTTACAATGATTAAAACTATCTCGATTGTACACATTATTATTAACTAAAACGGGACATAATCGCGTATAATTATGTTTTATAATGACCTCCGGCGTTTCGAAGACGGTATTGACAATGCCGTCCTCGGAACGTCCATCTCCGGAACTTTGTGACAAAACAACGCAATCTTATTTTCTCGATAAGTGTTGGTTTACTGTTGTAAGAGAAGTACGATAAAATCTTGAACCAAAAATGAAATATTGCTGCTGTTACTATCGCATGTTACAACTGAGCCATGACAATCGCTTAATAGAAAGCGCCAATCAAAACTGAAATACTCGTAATGTACCTATACGTAACATATCGTCGTCGTCGTCGTTCGTGTTGTCGTTGAGTCATGGGTGTTTTCTATGTATTTAAGTATTTATATATTATATATATCGTTGTCTAAGTACCCTGAACACAAGCCTTATTGAGCTTACTGTGGGACTTAGTCAATTTGTGTAATAATGTCCTATAATATATATATCTGTCATCCCGAAACATTTTTACTTTTTAATTGGCGTTTGTCGATAAGCGCCATGTTTATATCTTGGACTCGAAGTACCTATGGCTGTTCTGCTTTATGTCGGCGGGCTGGATCAGAATGTTTCACGGACCGGACTTGATCCGAGCACTAGAGGCTAACTGTTGAGGTAGGAGTTGATATCAATGTACCTATCGTTCGAATTAGCCTCCAGGAGGCCAATTCAAATTTACAGTTTGACATATGATAAAATTTGGTTGACGTAACTGGTGACCGAAGAGCTGGTGGCTTCCTTGCACAACGTATCAGTATTGCGATACAACGAGGAAATGCTGCCAGCCTCCTAAGTTTGAATTGGCCTCTCGAGCTCTGTATTAAATCGGCCGGCGCTCCATTTTCGTGGCCACAACGCTCCTTGGCGTCGGCATATTTACATAAAACCAATTACCGCGCGCGTCCACCGCAACACTTGGTAAAATTATATTCCAAAAGCCTTTAAACTTGTGTGACGTCAGCAACAGTGACGTCTGGTCCATGACAGTTACTACTCATTCGCGGGATTTAAAATTGAAATATGCCAAAAATACATTTAAAAAATATATCTTTCACTGATATGCGTTAAATTTGTTAAATATCAAAAAGTGGCGCCATCTTACCGGATAATAGAAATAAACATAAATATAACTCTTGTTGCATTGCATTGTTTTCATATACAGGATGACCTTAGCCATGTGACAAACCCTGAAATCCCACGTAGGGTTACTTCTCAGGAATGCTCTGACGTTAATAATTTTTTAATTAGGACAAAAGATAAAAAAAAATTATCGAACAAAAGTTATTTGCAATAATCGACAACGAAAAGAAACACACTGTGTTAATCTTTGGCAGTGTTTTTGACAATTTGTTCGAAATATTTAATAATGATTACATTTTTCAAAAGTCAGAAGCTTATTAGTGTATAAATAAAAAAGATAATCAAAAAGGTTGAAGAAGGTTCCATACTATTCTTTAAGGATATTACCTTAGGAGCTACTAACACATACAGGCTGCTCCAAAGTAAAAATTGGTAATTTGTTAAATTCTTCGAAACCGCTACACCGGCTGTTATGATACTTTGTACACTGGTTCTAAATACCCTAATGCATATGTACATTTCGGCTTTCCAATGGCTAGGGGCACACTGTATAATTTGTGCGTTAGGTAACACACCATACAATAACGCTTATTTTCTTTACTGTTACCTACTATACCATCATTTAAATAAAACCTACAAAATTTGTTGACGGAGTCATTATTCGGAGGCACAAGTCCTTTTCAATTGCGTTAAAAAAATACTCAATTATAGACTCGACTCGGGACTTTAAGACCAGAAGTTTTTTAACGCAGTCTTGTAAAAACGAGGCGAATTCTTCAAATTGAGACTCAAAAGATCAACTCCAACATTTAAAATAATTAGGTTAAGATTTGTCTGTTACAATCCTCTGGTTCCACCCGCCTTGTATGTACAAAGAATAAAGCCGTTTCTTTCGCAGGGGCCCGGTAAATCGCTAATCAGGCACACGTTTAAATCAACAGAGCGGCCGCCACGTGCCCCGTGTGCCGATGCCGAGCCCAGTGGCACTGGCTATGATTAACTTACAGTTAGATGTGCAATTATGCACTAAGTAACTTGAGCTATTCGGGAGCCAAATAGCCACATTATACGGTAACGAAGTTTCAAATAAACCAGAAAAAACTTTCTTCTCCAGCACCACATTTCTAGAGCGACGATTTTCTTTTTCTCGCTTTCCCTTGAAGTCCACGTCTCAGCACGATAAAGAAATATGGGAATCACTTACGCCCAGACAAGTAGTCTCTGTATCTCCATATTTTTCTGAGCCGATCCATGGCGATGTGGTGATAGCCATGCTCCGTTTGATTTCATCCGCGCATACACTGTTATTATGTTGCTGTCTACTCAGTTATTACGAACGACCAAAGCCGCTAGAAACTACACTAGTGTGATCAAATATGGCAAAATAAAACCCATGGATCTTTCGTTCGTTAGCGATCTTGCTCCCTTTAATTACGAGTTTCCGGAATTGTAAACGCATTTTATACGTATAAACGTTCATCGAACGAGGATTAGCAAGCTACGTAACGAGGTTTTTCAGGGACTTTTGACAGTTGCATAGAGTCCGACCAAGCCAACTCTGCATAGTTTTTCAGTGACAGAAACGTCATATTCCTATAAAAATAAGACCTTGTGGCACTTACACGCTTTGTCACTTCATTATCTGTGTTGGAATTGACAGAATGCATAGATTCAAAGGCCACGTCAAGTAACGTACAAGGTAAATATAATAAAGAAAACTAAAGAAAGGGATATAGTACACGATAGTTAAAGAAATTAAATATTGATTAATTCTTTTGAATTTATATAAATATATACAGTGCATCTCTCTAGACCTTCAACATCAAAAAAGTGGCTGTGACATAATCGGACAGACAGACGGACATGACGAATCTATAAGGGTTCCGTTTTTTGCCATTTGGCTACGGAACCCTAAAAACTATTTTTAAAAATTTAAATGCCGTATATGTATCATAAAAAAAAGATATTCGCTCACTGATTAAGCTGCAGTTAAACCAGTGCTACCGGGAGATTAAAGAAAAAGCTGGTGTAATGAATCGGACATCTTTCGTTCGTTAGAGAACGATCTTGCGCCCTTTGATTACGAGTTCCTGCAATTGTAAACGCGTTTTATACGTATAAATGTTTATAAACCAGGATTAGCGGCCACGGCTAATGCCGAGGTTTTTCAGGGCCTTTTGACAGTTTCATAGAGTTCGACCAAGCAGTTTGGTAGCTATGGTGGCTCTGGCTGAGGTGAGGTTTTGCTGAAAAACTTTTTAGTACGAGATAGCGTCATGCCTCCACCTCCTCCACCTTACAGAAAACCGCAGCCAAATAACACTAGACCCTATTCATAGTGTTGTGTTCCTGCCGGTGAGTAAAGTTGCCAGAGCTCATCGAGGGTGCGGAGTGTTAGGGTCAGCAACGCGCATATAACTCCTCTGGAGTTGCAGGCGTCCATAGGCTACAGTATCCGCTTGCCACCAGGCGGGCCGTATGCTTGTTTGCCACCGAAATTGTATAAAAATTGCGTCATTGTGGATATAATACAGTCTTAGAAATAAAGGATTTTTCCATCCTTGAAGACGAGCACTACAAACATGTAGGTATGCAGCCATGTAAACAGAACGAGTCAGTGCGCCTCACCAATTTTGGACTTGTACAAAGCAAAGCAACAGTAGGCACGACTCGCTTCATACTATAGTGAAGGGAGGGATGACATGTTCAATATTAACATTTTTGTTTTTAGTCAGGTTTATTTTAATTTACTGTTTCTGTACAATATTATGTTGTAAATAATTATCAAGAATAAAGTTTTATGTTGAATATTATAACAAATTCTAGGAAATATGAACAATTTATCACAATTAAATTATAGGCTGATGTAGTTTTAACTACGTACCTACTCTTCAGAAAACTGTTTTCTACTATGTACGGTATGTACTTATACAATACATAGGAATAACAATAGAATGATATTTGATTATTTAGTTCTTCAATTCAATTCAATTATGTATTCATACAATTTATATCTTATATGTCACTTATATATTTACAGATTATATGTATATAATAAATAGATTTTATAATTTTGCCGCATCTGGGGAATTCCGGATCCGGCCCTGAGCATGGGCTTATTTACTTTTCCAGTTTATAATTTATGCTACATTTCCTATTTTTTATACGTTAACTAAATAGTTAAATATATAAATATATATTTATACATTTACAGTACATATTTATACAGTTATAATTTATTGCATTTATTTATCATTTCTATATACTAGTTACAAGAAAAATTCGTCGAAGAAGTACAAAGCGTCTTTAACTAGCTTTGTTTTCATTTGTCGTACAAATGAAAACAAAGCTAGTTAAAGTATAGGTAATTACTTATTTGCCATAGAAAACTTTTCAAAATTGTGAAATTATTGGAACATGGAAAAAATTCGGAAATGAGTCATGTCTTTGTATGGGAATCAAAATTTTCCATTTCCAAAATGAAAGTTTCCTTTGTTTCCTGTGAAAATTCCGAGGCATTGTCCTACTTTTTAACGTATAATAAGTCCAAATTTTATTATTAGTAGCCTTAAAATTGCCTACTGTCGAAACAAATACCAACATCTACACATTGAAAGCACATTCAAGCGAAAAATCGTACATGATTTGTCTATCGTTATATTCTTTTTTTCAGCGCACCTTCGTTGTTGTTGTTTGACTCGCGAAAATACTTTGAATACACTTTGGATTGTTCGGTGTTCGGCAATGCGTAACTTGCCGGCTTCTGTGCCAGCAATGCTGATAATGTGTATTGGGATTTTGTTTTTTGGCGCCTTGCACCTCTTGGATTACAAAACTGGGAATTATGAAATAGCGCCACTGCCGGCCATTGCGCCGCGCGCGGATACAAAACACTAAATTTCATTTTTTTTTATACCACGACGGTGACAAGCAAGCATACGGCCCGCCTGATGGTAAGCAGTCACCGTAGCCTATGGACGCCTGCAACTCCAGAGGTGTTGTGTGGTGTGTTGGTGGTGAATTTACTTTTGTTTGTGTTTTTAGTTTTTTTTATTTTATTATTAATCTAGTTTATTGTGGTTTAATATCCCACTGCTGGGCAAAGGTTTCCCTTCGTTTCCTCCACTCGACTCTATTGTTTGCATTTTCCCACCATTCCGGCTAAAATGCGTCCAAGTCATCCCGCCATCTCCTGTCCGGTCTATCGGCCATGCCTGCATCATTTATGGTGCACTCGGAAGCCATTTTGGCCCACCTTTCCGGGTTCATGCGGCAGACATGTCCACCTCAGTACTTTCTACAACTTGAGTTCTGGTTATGACATCTTACTAACTTACTTACTCCGTTGGCTCAGCGACCCAAAATGACACTTGGCCTCCGAATCAAGACAGCGCCAATTTTCTCGGTCCTGTGCGATTTTTGGCCAATTGTTGACTCAAAGTTTGCGCAGAACCGCCTTCATCATGTCGCTATCCTGTCGCTGACCGACGTTACGCGACCCAGGTACGTTCCGATCTTCATCCATTCTCTCAAGGTGGCCCAATCAACGTAGCTTTACTTTCTCCCGTGGTGTTAGGTTCAGCCACTAAAAAACATTTCTCACTAGATCCATTTCGGATCTATATTCTTGATCTATCGAGAATGAAAGACGGTCTTCAATCTCATGATTATGACATGTTACTCTTAATAAATCAAAACATTTTAATAACATATCCCGCGATGACCAGGGTTAATCACGGTTCATTAATTTTTTCATTGTGATAGATATCTGTCTGTCTTTATAAAAACCTATCAAACTTTATGTTTTTATTAAAACCTGTTTCCCGCATGAAGTGCTTCACATCGCCTTTAACTTTTTTTTTCACTTTTCGTAACATATAGGTAAGGCCATTTTAAAACCCGTTTCCAAATTAGTAACTTCTAATGCTCCATTTAGTGGTTACGAGTACGGGAATGAAGCGTCTTAACTCTTATGTACGACCGCTATCGAGAGGTAAGTAGAAAGCCGAAGTGAAGTGTAGGTACAACTTTACCTCAAGTTGGAGTGTTAACTGTCCCGCCGGGGGCTGTGGTCTGTTAGACACCCTGTTACTGTTACCTTAAACATTCTTCGAGCGTGCAAGTGCTTCATTACCGTGTCAGTGTGATGATGGATTTCCTGCCGACTTTTTATTTAGCCTTTACGGACAATTACGTTAAAGTTCTATTCTAATTCTTGAATGATTATACTTTTATATTTTATTCTGTCTTATTATTTTGGGTTTAAACATTTTATTTACAGGTTCTAAAGTTTTATTAAATTGATGTTTACCTGTTTGTTTCAAATCGAAATTTCTTCGAATTGTACGTAAGTATTTATCTTTATGATAGTTAATCCTTCTAAGTAACTACAGTAAAACTCGATTTTTTTTAAAGGAACCACGTTAAAAACGATAAGTTTTATATTATATTAATATTTGTTTACATATAGAAAACTATAGGTCTATAACTAGAAAGATGTTACTTTATATACTTATCTGTTTTGTAAGACTGTTTGTTTCTTAATTAATTAATAAAAAGTGTCCAGCGAGAAAACGTGAAAAATATCTGAAATAATATGAGTAAAAACAAGTTGTGTACAAGTGTAAAATGGCGCACGTATTACACGGGAGATCGTATGAAACGTAATCGTACTAAGCGGGTTCCACTGTAAAAAACCTGTTTTACAAATACGTGAGCTCATTAATAACGATCCATGATTATTATACCGTAAGCGGATATCAAATTATAATTAATACAGGTTTAGGTACATGAGATATACCTACCAGTATCCTTGCCTCTCCTAAATACCTACAGGTCATTAATCCGTGTAACTATCTATTTAGAAACATTGTTATGGAATAGTTATCTCATTTGGCTTTATTCCACGAGTACCACTATTTGTATAAATATTGGTATGTAGACAAATGATTACCGTTTTCCATTAAGGCGCAGGGTAGGGCAAAGCATTCTCCATACAAACCTTGTGCAAGTTATATTCGTTAGTTTTGGCAGTATAGCATTTAATTTCATTTTTTGCTTGTATATATTGGATATACGCAGAACTTGATGTAGACATTTTTCTTTATTAAAAAAAAAAAGAAACACAAAAATACATTTTTTTTTAAATACATCAAGCCAGCAGTAAGCATATTTACCAAAAATAATAATTGTAGCGGAAACACAATCAAAGAAAAACGTGTCCAAAGTTTGTATGGAAAGAGCTTACCCTACCCTTCGCCTTAAGAGGGAGTTTTCCACATGATCGCCCATGCCAAAAGAGAAAAGTTTTTCCACTTCTCAATCTCTTCCATTCTCCATATTTTTTTAGTAAGTTATTGACACAATGAAAAACTAGGTTTATATGTTTTCTTTTTTTTCAAAATTTGCAATACATAAAATGTTTTTTTTTTTTTTATGAAGCCTGTAAACCTAGATAGAATATATTATGCTGAAGCGATCGACATCAGAATCAAAGTGATTTGTTAAGATTTATTTAGTGGATACGTTTTCTGCCGAAATTGACTTTCATAGAAAAAGTACCGTTATTTCGCTAGGATCGCAAAGCTAGTCCCCCTTAAAAGATAATGTAAAAAATAAAAATGGCGTTTTTTTTTTTATAAACCGTAATCGGTTCGGGCGTAGTCTTTAAATGAATACCTAACTTGTTAAGGATGACCCACGCTGGGTCCGGGTCCAGGCTTATAGAAAGCATCACGTGATCATTGATCAGCCTTCATAGAAAACGAAGTGTCGGGAGCCTCGGCCCGGTCCCGGACCGTTCTAGCGCGAGCCATCCTTTACGATTCTTTACTCACGTAGAACCCACACTTGCGGTGGATTTTTTTATAGTCTGTATCTTTAGGTATTAAAATAGGTTTATTTATTAGGTATTTTATTGGGCAAGAAAATTCTTTAAATCAATTAATTTAACGCTATACTCATGCCAAAACTCACCGAAGTATTACTATAAGTACAACATACTACTTACTCAACGTAACAACGAAGTTGCTGTAATCGTGCTATGTTGTTAATAAGGATATATTGGGATGATTTCTTTAATTTAGGTTTGTAATATTTGCTATTACTTCGCCCTAATAAAGAACCTAAATCGAGATCGAATATTTAGCCATATGAGGATAGATGAAAATATTACACGATTAAATGAAATAGGAAAAACACATTGTTTACATTTATGTAACTACCTAAAGATACAGACTATAGTATGAGTGTATTGCCAGTGAACATCATAAAATAAGTGAACATTTAAGCCTGATTATTAATTATTTTTTCTTGCTGGATATTTCAGTAATTTGGTACCCATGTACAGTAAGCGGCAGAAATAACTGACCCCCCCACCCCCTATAAACAAATTTATATGCAGGGGATCACTTATCTATGCAGCTTACTTTATTATTATGTACCTACTATTATCTCCTTACCTACCTACTACTGTCTACGGGAAAGACGCTCGTGTTTCGATTGTTTTTAACCCGGATGGTTTATAAATATAAACATAGAAAGCCATTGTCTGATAAATGAATGCTTCTGCAATCGACACAAAGCTTGATGAGACCTTCCCTAAACCAAGCCACCGAAAAATCCCGATTCCCCGATAAAACTTGCCCCGAAACTCGACAAAATAGTTTATCACCTTACTCCATCTAATTGAAGCTAACTAATTTTCCAGTTAGGTGAACGGTGAACGAATGATTGACCGGTTCAATCAGATCGGAGAGTACCGGGAGTCCGTCGCGTTGCTATTGCTCATTCAGTCAAGGCCTGGACTCCAGGCAAGTGTTTGCTTCATTATTCTAAGGTTGGCTTCCACGCGCCCTGAAACGAAGAATATTTAAATTTTTGGCCCATGAATTTACATTGCTTAAATAGGTACTTACACAAAGTTTTCGAAACTGTCACAGATGTACCAAATTAAGAAGCTAGTTTTTCAAAAGCGGCACAATTTGATAAGCTCTTTTTTGTGGAATCTTTAAAAAACAATAATAAAAACCGTATTATGGTAGGATCGTATAGATGTGCTTTACGCGTGTGCCCGTAAGGGACAAAACATAAGCAATGCGACAAAATTAAAAACACGTTTTAACATTCCTGACAACATACCAAAAACTGCGTATTTTGGTGGAATTATTTGTTACCCACCATACTTAAACCATACTAAAATTTACGGTGGGGAATAAAAAAAAATACTGTGACAAGGACAAATAATAATAACGCTTTCTCTGCTACTCCTACTGAACGATACATAAGACCAATGGTGCCCAAACCCCGGCTCTCGGGCCAAATCCGGCCCACGAGGCGTTCCGATCCGGCCCGCGGTCACCCAACGGTCCGGCCCGTGGGGGATTGCCTAATGGATCCCAGGCTCTAGGCGAATTCATTGACAGTGGAACTGTTCCTAACAGCAGCAACTAGACCCCCCACCCCCCCTACCCCCCTCCGGCACAAAAACCGATAGTGGCCCGTGCGAAAGTAAGTTTCTGAGGTGCAATATGGCCCTCAGGTAAAAAAGTTTGGAGATCCCTGCATAAGACTATCCTGTTCTGTTAGTTCCCTCCACCACTCATGCCCAATTCATACTAAATACTAGATTCATGATAAAAACGGAGGCTTTATAGAGGCTTATGGCGTTTGAAAAATGGACGAAAAAATTGCAACCAACTTTCGTAGAATCGAACACTCTCTAGCTCGGTAAGCCTTGCGAAATTATAACCACAACTCGGCAAGTGAAGTAAAAAATTGATTACTGAAATCAATTCATTTGCGGTGGTCCCTCGTTTTTGTTGATACCTCGTACCCTGCTTTTTGTTGAGCGATCCATCTTACCCAATGAGTACCGACACTGATTTTAATTAACCTCCGACCTTTTTCCTGAGTTCTAGTACCAGTAGTATCTATGTATATACCTAATATAGTGACGAATGAAACAAGAAGACCGACAATCGGCCCGACTCAAAATATTCAGTCTAGATACGATATAAATCGGATACGTCAGTGTCAAAAGTGACGTTTTTGTTTGAAGAATATTTGACGTATCTTAAAGTTCGAATCGGGTCGAACGTCTGTACAGAATGGGGCTACTCCAATATTAAGCTTATTGCCAGATGACCGTTCGAAATGATCAATGGGATTGGCCAGTTATTTTACAGATAGCGCCAGCATAGGTAGTATTGTAACCTGTCAGTTCTATTAAAAGTGTCAAATACTTGTTTTTTTTTAGAATTTAATGGCCTGTATGCCCGTTAACCCAAATTTCATATAACCACTATAACTAGAGACAGGTATAAAAAATATACTGGCGCCATCTATACAAATAAAATAAATAAATAAATATTATAGGACATCATTAGGTACACAAATTGACCCACCCAAGTCACACCGTAAGCTCAATAAGGCTTGCGTTGCGGGTACTTACTCGTAGACAACGATATATAATAATATGATATTTATAATTAGTTAAATACATAGAAAACACCCATGACTCAACACCATGACAAAACTTTGACAGTTGCCAACTCCATTTTATTTGACGCTTAGGCCTCTTGTCAAAATAAATGAACTTCCATCTAACAGATGGCGCTGAATATTGGAGCAACGGAACTTGTATACACACCTTTCAGTCTTCTTATTTATTTGTCCATGGTAATAGGTACTCATACCTAACTGTCGACGTTCATTAATCATTAAAATAGAAAAGTAATTATCTGCGCAGATTGGTAAACGGGAAAATAATATCGTTTCATTTTGAACGTTTTAATGGGAATGAAATTCTTTGTCCGCGAGAACGCGGAAACATGAAACGAATAATTTAAGTGGCCCTTTGTGAATGTCTTGGAAAATGTATAGTTAAATTAAGAAAACCTTAGAATTTACCATAGAGATAAATCTCTGTTATATTGTAGCAGTTATATATTTTAGGATTACTATAATGTAATTTTTACCTAGGTATTCGCTGTTGTATTTATAAATATTGCCATGTATTTTTCATATCACTGTTAATGTTGTAAAACTTGTAAAAAGAACCCTTGCAAATTTTTATCGCGTAGCTGTCACATAAAATGTAACATTCAGATAATAAACATATAGTAAAAACATATTTTTTGAATTATTTTTAAATAACCAAAAGACACTTTAAGGTCATACACCTTCGTCTGATGTGAGAGGTGTAGCACTGTGCTGGCCAAATTAACGTCTTCTTATTTATTTATTATAAGCCTATACGCTGTCCCACTGATAGAACTCCCCCCTAGATTTCCATTCGTCTCGGTTTGAGAAATCTCCGGCCAGTCGTTGAGATATGCGTCCAGGTCGTCCTGCCGTCTCCGCCTACCGCGAACCATCACGTTCGACATATTTGCCCCTATGTCGCACTTGTAAATTCATGCGTAAGAGTGACAGGAATGCAACACGTCGCCCGTCTTGCGGCACCCATACCGTGGTTATTTTGGCCCACCTCTGTGGGTGCATGCGGCAAACATGGCCGGCCCAGTCCCATTTCAGCTTGGCGGTCTAACGTGTAACGTCTTCTAAATACTATATAATATGACATACCGTTTTAAAATTCTACTGCATTCAACCTAGTCCAAAAACCTAGCGCTCATTGTTTTACCCCAAACTGCGCATGAATAGCATAAAATTAAATACGTGGCACGTTCCGCCGTAATGAAACAAGCAGGTAAGTTGTCACTCATGCACGCTGCGACATGGAGTCTGCATTACAAAGCCTTCAATTTGTACCGTCAGTAATTAGTGACACTGGGGAGTCGCTAGAACGTTAGCGAGGCTGGTAGTAGAACGTCGTATGTGGTGCAGGTTTAGGTTGTGTGCAGGTGGAGCGTTTTAAGCGCCGTCGTTTGTAAACGCGCGTTTTGCGATCGAGAGGGCCTACCGCGAACACCGACGTTCGTGTAAATTGCAGGTGTGACGTCTTGACTCCGTTGTATGACAAGGTTGTAAATAACATACAGATTGTGATCGTGTGCTTTGCGACCAGCTATCCGATCATCATGATACTTCACAACGGAGAGTCGACTTGCCGGTAGTTCGCAATCACACATTTATTGTGTAAATTTACGAACTTCGGTTTTCACGGTAGGCCCTCTGGAGGACCAAACATGTGACACCTGCATGCGTGTCTTATGCGATTAACCGCGCAGCCTTATACCTACGTTAGATGTGTGTGTGTGTGCGTGTGTGAAAGGTGGTGAAAGCCTTCAATTTATACCGACACTAATTAGTGACACTGGGGAGTCGCTAGAACGTTAGCGGGGCTGGTGTGACTGGATCAAACACATATAATAAAAATTATTGTACCTATTCTGACAATAGGTACAATAAAATCTATAACCGACCACCAAAAAAACACCAATAAAATTTATGGCCGAATCTATAGACGACCGGTTTGGGCTCAAATCCTGGTAAGGGCATTTATTCGTGTGATGAGCATGGATATTTGTTCCTGAGTCATGGGTGTTATAGATATTTTTTTGCCTATGTGGCTAGCCACATGTGTTTACACGCTTATATGTTTTATATAAGCGACCACGCCAAGCAAAATACGCAATACCCAAGGTACGCGCGTTTGCGAGCTCCCGCAGAACGCTCCATCTGAGCTCAACCTTAACACGTTATTCGTCGTTTCAAAATGAGGACGCCAGGTCGTTTATATAATTGCCGGGTATTGCGGGGGTATTTTCTTCCAGCCGATTTTGCGGAGACATTAAACATTCAGTTTGGAGTCTTGACAAACTATGCAGTCTAGCGCCACAATGTAGAATAGACTCGTTTCGAGCTCACTCGACTTACCTACAATTAGTTGTGTGTACATTGCCATAATTTTGCAGAAGATTCTAAAGTAAAGAAGTTGGAGCGCACAGTCGAAGTCTAAGTTGTTTTTCTTACCCAACGCAGAATTGACACTTCATTCCATGTCATTTGTAGTACATTGTGCAACGAGGGGGGTAAGTGATATTTTGGTAGCGAGCAGAGACTTGTCATACGCGGTAGCGCGGGTGGTAATTTTCCGACAGCCGGAGGCTGTCGGGAATTAAAGACCCGAGGTTGCAATATACTTACCCCCGGAGTTACACACAATATTTTTCATCACACTTGCAAAGAAAAAACTAAATTTTAAGCGAAATAATTCTTAAATGCGGTGATATTTCAAACATTCGTCCGCCATATTGTCATTCTTTGACACGTTAGTTATCGAAGGCACAGACCTATTCGGCATTCAGCCACGATAGAAAATTATGAAAACATATTTTAAACTGCTGTTAAATGAATCAAATTAAATATCTTTAAACATAAACAAACATATTAAATTATTAACGGTAGTATGTTTAAGGTAAAACTCATTGACACTGTGGTTTTTAAAAATTCGTGGCATAATTTTAAAAATAAATTTTACAGTACATATGGGGCTACTTTATAGCACTAGTGCGAGAAGTAGCATATTACGTTACTGTGTCGAACATTTAAAGGGCCATATGTACTGTAAAACGTTGTACGATACATGTGCGAATAGGTAATTCGCAACTCGTGTCGATTTAAAACACTCCCTTCGGTCGTGTTTTAATTTATCGCCACTCGGTTCGAATTTCCTATTTTTCGCACTTGTATCGTAATGTACTAATAACTCCCTAGGAAGTTACAGCTTTTTTTTCACAATACATAACTCCCGTGGGAACAATATAGGCCTTTGTTCGTCAGTAAACCTGCTTGAAATATGATCGTTTTCGAGCAAGTGTGATGAAAAAATTATTTGTTTAAATTTGACCTTTATTTAACAGCTCCGAGACCTCAGTTATTCTGGGCGCTACTGAACCATAGTGGAACAATTTGATGAACTAAGTTTTCCAGAACCTAATGGTCTATTTGTTAGGCTTCTATTATCATTTTCAATTATGTTTTTATTTTTCTCTCTTTGTACGCATGTGTGTGCGTATTTAAGAGCATTACTTTTTTTAGCATACTTTGTAATTACCTGAGAGTTCCTGTAATTGGCTTTCTGTTTTAATCTTCACTTCACTTCATTTATTTCCCACATATAAGCTAACAGTATTTCACCAACACGCTTACATGGTATACAATAAAAAAAACTATAAACAGTTATTCATAACATGCATAAATATAGAAAATTAAAGGCTATTACAAAAATGTCAACAAATTATTAATATTGTTAAGTAAATAAATCACATATACGAATTACGAGTATTACACAGATTAAAATGAATGTCACTATCAATAAGTCATTAGAAAAATAAATTAAAAAATATGTTAATAATAACAGTACATTTATAGAGTCAAGAACACCCTTGAAGAGAGAAGAATCTTGATGTCCTATTGTAAGTTTAAAGGTATTGGATCTCCTTAATATAAATATACATGTATGTATACATATTATCATCTCACTTGAATCTAATGGAACAGCCAGGCTGGAAATGGAAAGTACCTACGGAACCTACATAACAGCCATTAATAACTCTACCCGTACTCCGTACTTATACTTAGGTAAGAAATGACATTGTACCTATAAACAATTTCCTCGCTGTACCGGCAAAAAGACCGCATGCTCCTTACCGACTTACTAAAAAATACTAGCTTCGTAACGTACCAAAACAGTGCGAGCGTGTATGAATTAACATGGTGCGGCTTACTGATAGGGCACATCGGGAAAGCCCGCTTCATCAACGATTCCCCTGCGCATACATTGCCAGCCAAACTGCAATCTATGGATAATGTATGAACGTGCATTACAGATGGTAATACAGGCCAGGTAAGCCTTTAAGGTGCAGTGAATTCAGGGCTATAACCACGAAAACCGAAGTTCCCAAATTATGGGCATCTTTCTCTGTCACTCTAATTACGCCTTAATGGGAGTAAAAGAGAATGATGCCCGCAATCTTCGGTATTCGCGGTAGGCCCCCAGGATCTTCTCCGAACTCAGCTCGCTAAGCACCTTTCCGCCATTATTATTTTTAACAAAAAAAATGTTATCAATGAGTTCCATCAAAAATAACATTATATACTCATTTTTAGAAAATTTTCATGTTAATAGATTTTTTGCAAAAAAAATTACTTATTTTGTTTATGGTTTTCAGACTTATGTTCGTGATTATTTTCTATCAAAAATGCCTCAACCACGCCTCAACATTGCTATTTATATTTTTTGCCAACCGTATTATGATCTAAAAAAGAGCTACGTTTTTTTAAAAACTGACTGAACCATTGACATAAAATAGCTAAGGCAGTCCCTTACGGGCAATGGTGATGTGCTAGTTCAGTGGTGTCATTCGCAAATTCGTGCCAATCGTGCAGTCTTTATGCAACTATTTGCGACCAATCGCGTTGTGGCTTTAGACTGCACGATTGGCTCGAATTCGTGTGCGTGACACCGCTGTACTGGCCCCATTCTTATTGCCCGTAAGACCCGTCCTCAGATATATGTCAATGGACAACCCATTGCACCTTACTGCCAAGGACGCTTGTGTTGTGGTCCTATTATTCTTTACCTGTGATACCATTGCGTAGTTTTGGTAGCAAGTAGCATCAACAATGACCATCAATGGACCTTATATCTTTGCAAGGTTTACCAATTGGCAGGGCAAATTATTTTATACCTATACATGACCTCATTGGCCATATATATATTTTTTATTTTTTTTTGGCACTTTGTCGTTCGTATCTTTATTTTCAGAGTTGACCGTACAAATGGTGAATAATCCTTTACCATCGTATTTTCACGGAAACGCACGAACGAGTTATGCTGTTTCAGTCGGTCTAAATTTAGTCCGATGGCCGCCTGCATGAAACTCATCTGAAAAAAAAATAGAAAATGCCTACTCTGTGGGGGTAGCCGACTTATAGTAGCTTCAACTGCTCTCCGTCGGCCGTGGCTTCGCGAGGAACCTGCCAACACAGGATTGGGCCGACCACTTTTTTTAATATCAAGACAGCTATCCTACCATATAAGTTTCATTCTATCTTTCGATGGGTTTTTCTTAATGAATTTTTATACCACGACTTAAGCGGCGAGCAAGAGTAATTGAAGCTACAAAAAGTCAGCTACCCCCACAGAGTACGCATTTTTTAGGTCAAGGAAATTAAATTCCAATCGTTGGTAAACGCCAATTGTAAGTGAAATAATGTACGGAAATGATCACGTGACTTTTTGTAACATCTGTCATCCCGATACATTCGGTCTTTTCGATTGACGTTGGCGATGTAGGTACGATTGTTAACTTGTCTAGTCCCCAGGCACTTACCACCATGATAATTGATTTCTGCTAATAGGACAAGAAGCGTCTAAAAGTAACATATTAATACTTTGCCAACTGAGTTTTGATTTGACAGATCAAGCGCCGTTAGATTTACTACTGAAATCGGGCTTCTGACTTAAATAAAATAATGAATAAGTACCTACCTGGAAATTGTGTTTATTTTAATTATAAGAAAGGCCAAAAGAAAGCCAACAAACTGTTTCAAATCAAATAATTCATCACTCATAATAAAAGACTAAAAATAGAAGATCATCAGAAAATTTCCGGTTCTACGAAACTTATTTTTTTAAAGTAAAAAACTCATTGAAATAAAACAAATCTTACAGTCAACCCTTTTTTATAAATCAGTTATTACTTCACACATAATACAAAATACACAATATTAATATAAAATACATTTGCTAGTTAATTAGCTAACTTATTATTAATATAAAATACATTAGTCTGCATAATCTAGTTGAATGTTTAATCAAACAAATCGACTCCGGTATTCGACCGACATTTGCATTTTAATGCCAAAACCGATGCAACGGTAATATTATGCATAAATAATTAGGTTTCAAATTAAATGGTCGCTATCAATTTAATTAATGTGGTAACACTAAATACAAATCGTTCATATCAGATCAAAATGGTATAAGTATTAATTTGGAATTCCTGTTCCCTTGTTAAGGATAATGGAGTTTACATATATTTTACGGAAAATTTCCAAAACGTGGAAAGGTTCTCAGATTTTTTTGAAAATATCACGAGAAACAAATGAAGTTTCCATTTTACTCAAATTTTTTAACTATCCTCAGGAATTTCAGAGATTTTTCTATGAGGAAAATGACGACACTGAAAAATGTTCGTCATTCATTATTACTTATATTAAAACCGGTTGAGAATCGTGAGTGAAATACATAGTTCACCAATTTTCTGAACCTTTAGTACAGAAAATATCAAATTAGAAGTTACATTTGTGTATAACCCTTTATGCATCTGTTTCATCGCGCGGGTTAAGTAGCTACACGACCGTTTCTTTAATAAGAAAATAGTCGATAGCTAGTCTGTCTCGACGAAGGGAAATTACCTCTGTGTACACTTTCATATCTTGCCAACATCAAGATAAGAGTGGGCTAAGACTCAAGGATTGTATAATAACTGTAATATATATTTTCTTAAGGCCACCCCATTAGCGTCTCCCAAGCATCGGCGTCTAGTCAACTGTATGGTTGTTACTCGACGCAATTTGGGCGCAACTGCGCAGCGACGCCATTTTCCATAGCGCTGACTAGACGCCGACGCTGGGGGGGAGCTGTCTTGTAAACCTTCGATACCCCAGATACATAAAAGACTGTTCAGTTATTTAAATTTGTCCAACAAATTGGTCCAAAACATTGGGTTGTAAATAGGCCAATCGAACTACCACTTTTGTACCTGCGATAAAAAACAGACCGGTAGTCCGTCTAAGCTAACTTTGCACCGAATTGCACCGAACGTGAGGTGTGTCATTATAAACGTCATATTTTCATAGAAATTAGACATTAATTATGACAATAAGCTTACCCACTTTTAAATTTATTCTAAGCTTAATAGCATCGTTCGCAAACGTTTCTGCTTGTTAAAAATTAATTTAATTATGACATTTCCATACTTTGTCATTGCAAAAGCAAGGCAGAGTTAGCATGGTTCCAATCTAGTATCCTTAGCATGTGTGCTCGTACCTACTGATGTATAGTCGGAAATAATCCAAAAGCGAAATTCTCCACATAGAAAAAATTCTGAAACATCTCAAATATTTGACACTGGTCTTTTATACGTATACCTAATTTGAACCTAATAGAACCTCAGAAAGTAATTCTAATATGGCGTCCAAAATTTTACCCACACATATAGATTAATACGGTAAGGCAAGATAAAATCTGCGTAAAAAGAATAAAAGAACACTTCTTAAAATAGGCACGTTATTGTCGGTAGTATTTTTTATAGTCATATTATCGCAGATCAACATCTTACAATAAAATACAATAATAATTACATAATTTTCTACATTTAATAAGGTACATATCAAACCTCCATATAAAACAAAAAAATACAATCATTATAGAAATTACACAATTTCAATATAAAATACAACAGCCAAGCTATGTTACTAAGCATACAAATTAAAAATATTAAAGCAATGAATATTCTCAGTAAACAACGTAATCTAAATATGCTTTAGTCTAAATGCTTACAAATCACAATAAGACTAAAAATTAAATTCTTAATAATTACCGTAATATTCCGTTACAAATGAAGGTCGGACTTAAAGCTTATAAAAATCAAGCCTAATCGTGTCTCCTGATTATTTTTATTTCAGTGAAATCAAACTACCAGGCCAATTCGAAAGTGCTCTAACATCTAATCGATATTAAAATGATATTAAAATCATATCAGTTAAAGTCTGACCAAGCTAAGTTGGCAACGATTTTGATAGCCCAGCCTGTGCAAGTGTAAACGTCTTCGTGTTGACGTTTAAAATAACACTTGCGCTCTCTGGACTATCATCGCTGCCAACTTATCTTGGTCTGACTCTAGCTGTCATAGTGCGAGTATTAGTGCGAGCGAGACGCCCGCGCGAATGACAGATAACTGATATGATACTCATAATCATAAATCATTCATTCTAATATAATTCTAATGTCAGTGCACGTTCGAATTGGCCAGACTGACCTGTATTCCGTGATGTAATTATTACAAGTGTCCTAGTTGTCAAATCATCATAATTCCTAGATATGAAATCGTGGTGTAACGCTACTTCGTTCATCTAAGCTGTTTTTATTTCCTACATACTAAAATGACAGTTAGTTTGGCCAATTTACTGCCTTCAGCCTACTCAACATTGCCTACCATGCCCAACATTGCCTGGCCTAACGGTGCATATTTACAAAATTAAATTAAGAGGTGTGAAATCTAAGACAAAGTCGTGCTTCGAATTTAACAACGAAACGAGATGGCGCTGTACAGCTCCATACATTTTGCGGTAACTCTTATTGTCAAAAGTTGACGTTTGACAATTCAGTGACCGCAGTACAGCACCATCTTTTTTCGATGTCAAACTAAGGGGCACGTTTTTCCATAGACTTCACTTCTCTATTACAATAAATTATCTGAGAATCGCTACCATTATTAGGCTAGACAAAGACTACTGTTTTGTAGAGAATCTGTTTTAATAAGCCAGGCAATGTTGGGCATGATAGGCAATGTTCATCAACCAATCATCCCGCTTTCCTGACAAATCGGTTGGACAAATTGGGTCAATCTGTCATTCTAATATGTGGGATATTAAAAGTAAATGCGGTGGGTATGTTGGTTGCTTTGTAACCTTTGATATGCATGCAGCGACCGATCTAACCTAATTTCAATTACAATATGAACTAAATTATGTTGTCACTATTCTGAATATGGAAGTCACCGCTTATAAAGTACTTTGCTCGCATATTTTCTTTTTAACGCGCGCTCTGTCAGCTCTGAAACAAACACAAAACTTGAAGTTATGTATACTTACTTGAAATACACTCGAGAGCAATGAACACGGGTCACTTTCTATTGAAATTTCTAGAAATACTAATAATTGGATACACACAAAATAACATTTTCACGTCACCTATACGTAAAAGGTCTCATCTCTGCTGGGAGGCATCAAATGGGCACTTGTCTTCCCTGCTAGGAGGGATCAAAATGTCACTTTTCTGTCCTAGGACACTATTTTTTTATACATGCTACTTGTTTTTTAGGGTTCCGTACCCAAAGGGTAAAACGGGACTCTATTACTAAGACTCCACTATCCGTCCGCCTGTCACCAGGCTGTATCTCTTGAACCGTGATATCTGTTGCTGCTATAATAACAAATGCTAAATTAATTGAAACTTTATTTCCGCATAGATGATATGAAAAGCAGTAGCAAAATTATTTCCACCTTGGGCGTGAACACTTGAACCCCTCACTACGCGCAGGATTCAATGTACGCCCTCGTAAGTATATAATTTTGCTCCCTCGTGACACAATCTAATATTTATCATCGGTAATAAAGGAACGGATTGAAAACAAATTTATTTAAACTTATAAATACAGCACAGGTACTGTTTATTTTCATAAACCAACTCTAAAGCAAAAGTTAGTAAAACGTGTTAGTAGTTTTAGGATTAGGGCTTCAATATAAACAAACCGCGCTCCGACCTTACCCTAATATTATTATTATTTCGGCTTTAAAATCGTCCGGGAAGGATTTCGTTTGACCTACATTTACGTTACCAACACAAAACAACATTAACCCTTATTGTTATTAAGATTGTATTGTACGTGTCCAATTTCTTTGTCCAATGTGCATTGCATCTCACTCTCTCATTAAGCAAAACGTGACAAGACCAACCCCGAAATCGCGAAAACATAATTCGAGGTAATCTTACGCATGCTACAGGTTTAAATGCGCTTTAAATGCGCGAGACGTCTTTTTTTATGGAGGATAGGCAGGCATTTGACCACGATCACACCTGATGGTAGGTGATGATGCGGTCTACGGTGGAGCACGCTTACCTATGAGATACCTATTTACTCTAGCCTTGAAGAGATTGAGATTGTACTCATGCGGAAACACAGACTCGGGCAGGACATTCCACTCCTTGGCAGTTCACAGTTCTTTAACCTTTTGACCGCCACCGTCGGCTATGGCCGACATCTGAAAGACTTGCCAAGGACGCCAACGACGGCTACAGCCGACAGTTTCGCCAATGCAACAGGGACTAACGCGGGACTCCGTAAAGTTCAATTTGGCTTAAATAATCGTGATCGCCTGCGTCCGGGGCACGGCATGTTCCTTCACCGTCTGGCGTTCAAAAGGTTAAACATTACCCACTTCAATACTGAGAACGCGTCTGTATGGAGATACGCAGTCTTTACCATTTACTCGTCCACGGCCAGAAACGTTTATACCCATACTCTGTTAGCGCTCTAAGCCCGTCTGGCAACCTAACTGGAATTCAGGCAACATGCAGGCTCTCTAGACATGAGTTTGTGCTTCAGTATTATAATTATATTCTCTTGTTGAAACCTAGCGTCCTATGGTCTTAGGAGGTATTTAGGATGTTGTACCTACTCTTTGTGATATAAAGATAGTTTATTTTCCAAGTAGGCATATTACAATTTGCTTATGAACGTCAAATTAAGCTACGCCGGCTCTAACGCTACAAGATTTATATCCCTCCCAATATGGACCGGCAAGAAACTCGGCGGGACACATCTTTTCAAAACATGACATCTTATAATGCATAAATAAAAAAATACAATTTAAATGAAGAAGGAATAAAAAAAAAACATAAACTTTCTTTTTCTAAATTTGTAATAGATTGGCATTTCTATTTCAAGTTGTTCCCCCAATTTTTACCCCCGATTTTACAATTTTTATATAATTTCCATTCAGGATACGAGAAAAAAAGTGTCCCCAAAACATCAAACAATTTTTTTTTGTCTTATTTGTTATGGTCATAGACGGTAGTATTGAAAACCGTAACCAAAACATTTTGGAAACACTTTTTTTCTTATTAAAAAATAGAAAATTCTAGTGCAAAAAAATTGAACAACTTTAAATAGAAATGCCCAGATAACATAGTAAATAAACCGGACTAATTTAAATAAGACCTAGTTTCCCAGGTAGGCATCGATGTTGTAAAAAGTAATGCCTACGCCGATTCTTGGGAGTATTAGGGTCGGTAGCACGTTGTTTTATTAGTCCATGGTTGCACAATTGCACTAAACTATCCGTCACCATCCACCACGTCACCAAAAAATCCGCAAAATGAAAGTATACGAAGAGAAGAGAAGGAAGTTCCGGAACTCTGCTGACTTTAGCATAGTTCATTATGTTCCTACAATTCTACAGGTCGTTTCAAGAAAAATAACACGAATAGAATGAACGAAACTTTCGTTGTGAGCAAAGAGAATTTGAAATTCACTGCCATCTTTCGACACATGATTAAAACTTTTAGAGCGCCATTTGACTTTTATCCTTATTCTTTCACTGATATGTGTTAAATTTGTTAGATATCAAAAAGTGACGTCATCCTACCGGGCACAACCTAAAGGTTATGGCGCCATCGCTCGAAACGATGTCGCCATACATTTGGCCTTTAATAAGATAGCGAAAAGTTTTAATCATGTGTCGAAAGATGGCAGTAATTTTACTGTGGCTACAAAGTTTTCTTTGAGAGTCCACCTCTATTTCAAATTTTCTTTGGTTGTGAGTGACACATGTATCGGTATACAGCATGGATACATTAAGATGTGTAAAATCTAACACAATTTCGCACTTCTAATTTGACAGGTAAACGAGAAGGCCCTGTACAGTACAGCTCTATCCATTTTGCGGTAACTCTTATTGTAAAATGACATGACATCCTTCTCGCTCGCTCATACAGTAACTTACCTGTCACCGGCGCGCGGGCCTCGAGTAAGGATGTGCGGGGATCTTCTCCCTCGCACGCATGCATATACCCCACATCCTTCTCGCTCGCTCATACAGTAACATACCTTGTATCACCGGCGCGCGGGCCTCGAATAAGGATGCGCGGGGATCCTCTCCCTCGCACGCATGCATATACCCCACATCCTTCTCGCTCGCTCATACAGTAACATACCTTGTATCACCGGCGCGCGGGCCTCGAATAAGGATGCGCGGGGATCCTCTCCCTCGCACGCATGCATATACCCCACATCCTTCTCGCTCGCTCATACAGTAACATACCTTGTATCACCGGCGCGCGGGCCTCGAATAAGGATGCGCGGGGATCCTCTCCCTCGCACGCATGCATATACCCCACATCCTTCTCCCTCGCTCATACAGTAACATACCTTGTATCACCGGCGCGCGGGCCTCGAATAAGGATGCGCGGGGATCCTCTCCCTCGCACGCATGCATATACCCCACATCCTTCTCCCTCGCTCATACAGTAACATACCTTGTATCACCGGCGCGCGGGCCTCGAATAAGGATGCGCGGGGATCCTCTCCCTCGCACGCATGGATTTATACCCGACAACCTTTTCGCTCACTGTTAGTTTTAGTCACGGCACAGGACGGCACATGGAACAATAGGTTGTTGTTAGTAACATATACCTACCCAAAACAATCAATTTAAATTATACAGTATGTAATCTCACTAAAGGCAAAGCGTATAATTGGGTTATTTTTATAATATTAAATTGTTACAATTATACCTTTACAATTGTGCCTTTTTTGTAGTCGGTAAACGATTTTTGTAGCATCATAACAGTTTTGGTTTAAGTACGACGGTCAGGCAAGCGAAGCTACATATGTGTTACTCTTGAATGAATTATTATATAAATATAAAATTATTTTATACAGGAACTCGTTTCTTGTCACTCAGAGCGGTAATCGTCTTGCCGGTAACCAACCGGATTTCACAAAAAAAACAGTGGCTCCGCTTTACAGTTTAAAAAGCTCTACCGCGTTAAGTGTCCGGATTAGAATAAAGTAGGCATCATATTTAATTATTTAT
Organism: Cydia pomonella; assembly: GCF_033807575.1. NCBI lineage: Eukaryota > Metazoa > Arthropoda > Insecta > Lepidoptera > Tortricidae > Cydia > Cydia pomonella. Next base: position 5,168,659 of record NC_084709.1, on the reverse strand, counting down.
ATTTCCGATCTGAATGTTTTCAGCTTTCTTTATACGCTCCACGTCAGTTTACATACAGTATAATAATTAAATCTTACTATGTAACAAAAACCTTCACACCGAAATGGAAAAAAGTGACATGCGTTATATATACGACGTACCTTGCGTTTTCTTCGCGAGCGGCGTGCCATCGCGCTGAGGCTAGAGTCGAACTCACAAGGTTGAAATTGCAATAGCATAGCACATTCGATAACGACACTTGGACATTGAAAGCCGTACTTAGATAAGTCGCCGGCGTTGTACCGCTTTCAGGGACCGGAAAACCCGTTCATTTGCCTTACCCGTTCGGAATGGGTAACCCCTTCATACGATAAGCTAATCGTTTGGGTAACCCGTTCAACCGGTTACCCAACAATAATGATAACCCGTATTATTCAGATTAACCTAATCGTAACAAGTGGTTACCGCTTACAGGAGCTGATTCGGTTTGTGTTTTGCGTGTACTAACCGGTAACCTTTCGGTTTAGGGTAAGCCTTACCCCTCTCCCGCGCCTTTCCCCCGCCGCTGCGGCACCGCGGGAGAGATGGGCATTACGTAATTGATTCGATAGGTATATTGTAACTACCGACGTAAAAGTACTTTTCGTTAATGTTGACTTACTATATAGATGCTTATTTGTATTGTGCTATTAAGATGGTTTATAACAGGTTTTAGTAAGATGGCGGCCACACACTGTCATAAAAATCATCATTTTTGGGTTTTAGGGAGTTCCGATTTCGAAAATGATGACGATTTTGGAATTCAAGATGGCGGCCATGCAGTAAGTCATAAAAGTCGCCATGTAAATCGGTTTTTAGGTTTATGGGAGTGCAGATTTAGAAAAAGATGACCATGTTGGAGTCCAAGATGGTGACCATGTACTATGTCATAAAAATCGTCATGGATGTCGTTATATAGGTTTTAGGGAGTGCAGATTTCGAAAATCATGACTATTCATGACTATTTTGGAATCCAAGATGGCGGCCATGCAATTTGTCATAAAAGTCGTAATGGATGGAGTCCAAGATGGTGACCATGTCATAAAAATCGTCATGGATGTCGTTTTATAGGTTTTAGGGAGTGCGGATTTCTAAAATCATGACTATTTTGGAATCCAAGATGGCGGCCATGCAATTTTTCATAAAAGTCGTCATGGATGTCGTTTTATACGTTTTAGGGAGTGCGGATTTCGAAAATGATGATCATTTTGGAGTCCAAGATGGCGGCCATGCAATTTGTCATAAAAGTCTTCATGGATGTCGTTTTATAGGTTTTAGGGAGTGCGGATTTCGAAAATCATGACTATTTTGGAATCCAAGATGGCGCCCATGCAATTTGTCATAAAAGTCGTCATGGATGTCGTTTTATACGTTTTAGGGAGTGCAGATTTCGAAAATGATGACTATTTTGGAATCCAAGATGGCGGCCATGCAATTTGTCATAAAAGTCTTCATGGATGTCGTTTTATGGGTTTTAGGGAGTGCGGATTTCGAAAGTCATGACTATTTTGGAATCCAAGATGGCGGCCATGCAATTTGTCATAAAAGTCGTCATGGATGTCGTTTTATTCGTTTTAGGGAGTGCAGATTTCGAAAAAGATGACCATTTTGGAGTCCAAGATGGTGACCATGTACAATGTCATAAAAATCGTCATGGATGTCGTTATATAGGTTTTAGGGAGTGCAGATTTCGAAAATCATGACTATTTTGGAATCCAAGATGGCGGCCATGCTTTTTGTCATAAAAGTCGTCATGGATGGAGTCCAAGATGGTGACCATGTACTATGTCATAAAAATCGTCATGGATGTCGTTTTATAGGTTTTAGGGAGTGCGGATTTCGAAAATGATGACCATTTTGAAATCAAAGATGGCGGCCACACATATTGTCATAAAAGTCATCTTGGTAGTCGTTTTTTAGGTTTTAGGGAGTGCGGATTTCGAAAATCATGACTATTTTGGAATCCAAGATGGCGGCCATGCTTTTTGTCATAAAAATCGTCATGGATGTCGTTATATAGGTTTTAGGGAGTGCAGATTTCGAAAATCATGACTATTTTGGAATCCAAGATGGCGGCCATGCTTTTTGTCATAAAAGTCGTCATGGATGGAGTCCAAGATGGTGACCATGTACTATGTCATAAAAGTCATCATGGATGTCGTTTTATAGGTTTTAGGGAGTGCAGATTTCGAAAATGATGACCATTTTGAAATCAAAGATGGCGGCCACATATTTTGTCATAAAAGTCATCATGGAAGTCGTTTTTTAGGTTTTAGGGAGTGCGGATTTCGAAAATCATGACTATTTTGGAATCCAAGATGGCGGCCATGCTTCTTGTCTTAAAAGTCGTCATGGATATCGTTTTATAGGTTTTAGGGAGTGCGGATTTCGAAAATGATGACTATTTTGGAAGCCAAGATGACGGCCATGCAACTTGTCATAAAAGTTGTCATGGATGTCGTTTTAAAGGTTTTAGGAAATGTGGTTTTCAAAAATGATGAACCTCAACCATGTGTATCGTAAAGAACTCGTCAAGACATTTAAAATGAGCCTAAACTCGATAGCATTATGGGAAGTCACCGATGAGTTCCGCTGACACCTTCCGATTCCACCATCAGACCTTCGTCACCATGTGTATCGTAAAGAACTCTTCAAGACATTTGAAATGAGCCCTAACTCGATAACATTACTAGTAGTTATCGATGAGTTCCATCAACACCTTCGGATTCCACCATCAGACCCTCGCCAACATGTGTATCGTAAAGAACTCGTGAAGACCTTTAAAATGACCCCAAACTCGATAGCATTACTAGTAGTTATCGATGAGTTCCATCAACACCTTCTGATTCCACCATCAGACCCTCGCCACCATGTCTATCGTAAAGAACTCGTCAAGACATTTAAAATGAGCCCAAATTCGATAGCATTACTAGTAGGTATCGATGAGTTCCATCGATACCTTCCCATACCACCATCAGACCCTCGCCACCATGTGTATCGTAAAGAACTCGTCAAGACCTTTAAAATGAGCCCAAACTCGATAGCATTACTAGTAGTTATCGATGAGTTGCACTGACACCTTCCGATTCCACCATCAGACCCTTGCCACCATGTGTATCGTAAAGAACTCGTCAAGACCTTTAAAATGAGCCCAAACTCGATAGCATTACTAGTAGTTATCGATGAGTTCCACTGACACCTTCCGATTCCACCATCAGACCCTCGCCGCCATGTGTATCGTAAAGAACTCGTCAACATATTTAAAATGAGCCCAAACTCGATAGCATTACTAGTAGTTATCGATGAGTTCCATCGATACCTTCCCATTCCACCATCAGACCCTCTCCCCCATGTGTATCGTAAAGAACTCGTCAAGACCTTTAAAATGAGCCCTAACTCGATAGCATTACTAGTAGTTATCGATGAGTTCCATCGACACCTTCCGATTCCACCATCAGACCCTCTCCACCATGTGTATCGTAAAGAACTCGTCAAGACCTTTAAAATGAGCCCTAACTCGATAAAATTATTAGAACCCATTGATGAGTTCCACTGACACACGAGATGTGCACAGACAGCAAACGATAAAGAAAGTGACAATAATAGGAGTAATAGGTACTAAACAAAAATATACCAAAATCAATGCAACGCCTTACCATATTAGGTAATTTGCCTTAAACCTTAGCATGTGTTTTGAAATCTACGTTGTGCGCTACTTGACTTAACGTACACTTTTGTTTGAATTAGCAATATTAGGTCGGCAAATTACAAAGCCTTTGACAAATACCGACTGCCGCCGCGCCGCGCCGCGCACCCGCACGTGCACGTAGGGAATGGAACCGCCGTGTTTCGCGTCGGGCGCTACGTTAATAGACCATATGCAATTTACGTAAAAGCTAAAACAGCTTGTTCGTATTTAATCAGCGCTTGAAGCGATAACCCTTTCCCGGGTTTTTAATATCGGTAAGCGCTAACCTGAATTAATTCAAATAAAAGGATTAGCTTCTTAACCGGTAAGCCAATCAAAAGCTTACCGAAATGAAGCGGTTTTTGGAACACAGCTTTACAATAACCCGGGTTTTTGAACGGGTTAGGGTAAGCGGGTCCGGTCCCTGACCGCTTTCAAAGATAAAATGCAGTACTTACTGAGTGAAGCTATTGCAATTTCAACCTAGTGAAATAGAGAAGATCGTAGCTATTTGTTTGCATTTTTATTATAGTCGTTTGTTTTGTAGCTGGCCCCGAACGGCTAATCCTTTGTATATTGTAAGTAAAACCGTACGTGCTACTTACCTGCATAAAAAGTTTCGTACACTTTAACCGGTTATCGAATACCAACTCTATGGGAATTGCAATAAGATTCGAAATTAAGTAATGAAAAAATATGTTCCGAGGCTGGATGTGGTCCCTCTACGGTTACTGAGTGCCGGCGAGTCGAACGCTACAGGACCAATCTAAAATGTGTCATCGAGATCCGTTACAAAGGCGTGTTATCGAAGAGCACACTTACACTGGTTTTTTGAGCGTCGGACTAGCCCACGCTCAGGTGCCAATTAGAATTATTTTTTGCAGGTAAGGGCACGTGCGGTTTTACTTACAATAGACAAAGGATTAGTCGTTCGGGGCCAGCTACAAAACGAGCGACTATACTTACTATAATTTGTTCCTAGCGGGAGCCTTAAACGCTAGAAAATGACATTATTCAAGTGTAAGCGATCAGTTTAACAAGTATCAAGTATAGCAAGATGATCCGACAACACACGACCTTATCGGCTAGACATGAAGGCGGACAGTACCTTGCGCGGGCCTGGCGAGCGGCTTGCCGTCGCGCGCCAGGCTGGAGCCGAAGCCGGGCGCGCCACCACACGACCTTATCGGCTAGACATGAAGGCGGACAGTACCTTGCGCGGGCCTGGCGAGCGGCTTGCCGTCGCGCGCCAGGCTGGAGCCGAAGCCGGGCGCGCCACCACACGACCTTATCGGCTAGACATGAAGGCGGACAGTACCTTGCGCGGGCCTGGCGAGCGGCTTGCCGTCGCGCGCCAGGCTGGAGCCGAAGCCGGGCGCGCCACCACACGACCTTATCGGCTAGACATGAAGGCGGACAGTACCTTGCGCGGGCCTGGCGAGCGGCTTGCCGTCGCGCGCCAGGCTGGAGCCGAAGCCGGGCGCGCCACCACACGACCTTATCGGCTAGACATGAAGGCGGACAGTACCTTGCGCGGGCCTGGCGAGCGGCTTGCCGTCGCGCGCCAGGCTGGAGCCGAAGCCGGGCGCGCCACCACACGACCTTATCGGCTAGACATGAAGGCGGACAGTACCTTGCGCGGGCCTGGCGAGCGGCTTGCCGTCGCGCGCCAGGCTGGAGCCGAAGCCGGGCGCGCCACCACACGACCTTATCGGCTAGACATGAAGGCGGACAGTACCTTGCGCGGGCCTGGCGAGCGGCTTGCCGTCGCGCGCCAGGCTGGAGCCGAAGCCGGGCGCGCCACCACACGACCTTATCGGCTAGACATGAAGGCGGACAGTACCTTGCGCGGGCCTGGCGAGCGGCTTGCCGTCGCGCGCCAGGCTGGAGCCGAAGCCGGGCGCGCCACCACACGACCTTATCGGCTAGACATGAAGGCGGACAGTACCTTGCGCGGGCCTGGCGAGCGGCTTGCCGTCGCGCGCCAGGCTGGAGCCGAAGCCGGGCGCGCCACCACACGACCTTATCGGCTAGACATGAAGGCGGACAGTACCTTGCGCGGGCCTGGCGAGCGGCTTGCCGTCGCGCGCCAGGCTGGAGCCGAAGCCGGGCGCGCCACCACACGACCTTATCGGCTAGACATGAAGGCGGACAGTACCTTGCGCGGGCCTGGCGAGCGGCTTGCCGTCGCGCGCCAGGCTGGAGCCGAAGCCGGGCGCGCCACCACACGACCTTATCGGCTAGACATGAAGGCGGACAGTACCTTGCGCGGGCCTGGCGAGCGGCTTGCCGTCGCGCGCCAGGCTGGAGCCGAAGCCGGGCGCGCCACCACACGACCTTATCGGCTAGACATGAAGGCGGACAGTACCTTGCGCGGGCCTGGCGAGCGGCTTGCCGTCGCGCGCCAGGCTGGAGCCGAAGCCGGGCGCGCCACCACACGACCTTATCGGCTAGACATGAAGGCGGACAGTACCTTGCGCGGGCCTGGCGAGCGGCTTGCCGTCGCGCGCCAGGCTGGAGCCGAAGCCGGGCGCGCCACCACACGACCTTATCGGCTAGACATGAAGGCGGACAGTACCTTGCGCGGGCCTGGCGAGCGGCTTGCCGTCGCGCGCCAGGCTGGAGCCGAAGCCGGGCGCGCGGCGGAGGGGCCGCGCCACGCCCACCGCGGCCTTCGCCGACGATACTGCGCCACAATACAACAACGTGAGGACGAATACATTCCTCCGTCGTATGCTCGTTCCGAATATACATAATAGGAACGAGCATACGACGGCATACAATTACAAATACAGATATGCACGTTGAGAAGTTTCCAAAAAAGCTGTTAGAAATTACATAAATATTTCACATTATGAGAAATTACATATTCTGATCGTGCGCAATCCATGTTGCTACGCGGCTATTAAATACCCTACACAAACTATTTAACAAAAACATAACATTTAAAGAATACAAATAATATTTACCTTTGTCATTAAAATTAATGGTCCTCTGTACATTCGTCCTGTCTGTCAGCCCTCTCTTCAAATACACAGGTTCATGTTTCACGTTCGGTTTCAAGTTAGGCTCCAATTTAGGTTTCTTCAACGCCTCCATTTTACCCGCCAGCACAAAAGTGGAGTTTAAGTCGTGTGGATCTATAATTCCTGCGTTTTCCTTATCCGATACGACATCAGCCTCCCGCTTTACCTTTTTGGCTGAATTCAGAGTTCTCGTCGTGTCTAAAATCTCGAAAGAATCATCGATGACTATAGTCACGTTATTGGCCAGCTTTATAGGCGTACCCTTGCGTTTCTTCGGCGAAACTTCACGGTTCTCGGCATCGGTTAGTTCGTCACTGTCTGTGACAATATCGACCGTAGCGTTCGATTTACTCTGGACATCGTCTTCGTTCATGTTAAGGCAACAAATTGATTTGAATTCTGGATCGTTACACTCATCTTCCGTGTCCCAGGATATAGATTTCATAGATTTAGCTTTTTTCATAACATCTTTGTATTCCATAGCTAACGCTGGAGGTACCTTTTCGTAACCTCTTAAGGTTAGGTAAAGCTTTTTGAGCATGCTGGGCATGTCGCTCATGTATTCTGTGAACATGTTTATTTCCTTGTGCTGTATCCAGAGTAGTTTCTTTCTCATATTATCGCTGGCTTTAGTAAGTCTCAGTTCTCTTTGGAGGATGATGTTGTCTGTGAAGTCTTTTAGGTCTGGGCAGTCGGTGGCAGCTTGTTCTAAGGTAGTTTGCAACTGTTGCCAGCTCTCGCCACATTTGGTTTTTGCTTCGAGTATTTTCGCGTCTAAATGTTGAGCCTTTTTCTCGTAACTTTCGGCGGCTCGCTCTTGACGGGGGATGTCTTCGGTAACCATCTGAACAATGGAATAATCGATTAAATTTCAAACTGTAACTAAATTTTGATACAAATGGAATAATTATAAATTTAATATTTAAAGCAGTGAGAAATTTGCTCAATTAAATTTCGAGCTTGATGTAAGTTTTTAACTTGAGTTTATAAAGTAGTTAGAAACTTGTTGGTAAGTAATTGGAGCGTATCAATAACAAAAATACTTCGACAGAGCTACAGAATAGAAAATTAAGTTTAATTAATTGATGTCCTATCACTATAGCATGTTAGGCTATTTACTAAGTAGATATTGTTATGTTGGAATCTTAATTATTCGATATTCGCGTAGTTTACTCAATAGTTTCAGCCGCTCATAATATCATTAACTATGTTTTAACTCGTTTTGAATGTAATAATATATCAATTAGGCACAATACCTCGTAATGGTATGACGTATAAGGTTTCTATTTAATCCCCAATAGAACAGAAGGGGAGCTAATTATTAATTAATGTAGTTAATACGGCTTCTATAATCTTCAAACCTTGCTTGAAGCATACATAAATCAAAAATCCTTCTGCATGGCTAGCACACCTCGCCGTTTTCGCGGGACTTGATATAGGGTAATTCCGGGTTAGATGGCTATAAGGGCGAGATGGTCCATCGAAATATTTCATAGTTCTTATGACAAATGTCACTAGTTTTTATTTAGTACGTTTCACATTTCACATCATACATGGGAGCAAGAATATGACCAAAATTTTGACGAAATAAAACGAAAATGTACGTAAAATCTTTGTTGATTCTTTTGACTAGAGGAAATATTTTTAAAGGGTTAATATTTTTTATGATGATCATCGAGTCTCAACTTGTTTCGTTTTTAGGAGTGGTCATTACTTCCAGACGAAAAGTAGAGATGGCAGATGGCCAGTTTTAGCTGGGGTATTATGGCCATATGGCCTTGGAGGGAGACAGTGATGAAGATTCTATCACGGATAGGGTATTCTGAAGGTTATCGAAAAGCAGTGACGATGTCCCCTTATGCATGATAACGAATAAAAAAAAGAAAAGAGAGAAAAACAACTATTGTGGGTGTGGAATATACTATCGCCATTTTCATCCAAGATTTCATAGAAGTGCGCTGTTTGCTGATACTGGGTGACCTAAATGAGGTTTAGACTACTAAAGAAGAGAAGGCACTTGAGTAAAAAACTAAACTGAACAGTTAATTTATGGCACAGTTAATCACTGTCCGGGAGTGATCTGGACCTCGGGTGAGATGGATAATTGTAATTTTGTTTTAAAAAAATTTTCAAACTGTATTTATAAGAAATATTTTTTCTTTCAGTCATTTTCGAAAGTCGATTAGGTAGTATTAATCTAATTTATTTATCGCGTGTCAAAAAAAATATGGCCATCTACCCCGGACTTACCCCAAGATGACGCATAGGTGCGTCCTTCTCGCACGATTCACAGGAAATGTGCAAGCAGTCCTGCAGTAAGAATGACTGTGAAGAACATCGCACTGAATACTTTATTCAGCACACATACATATGATAAAACGCTAGGTAATCAGTATAAGCGCTCACCAGTTCGATGGCCTCGTTGGAGGAGCGGTGCGCCAGCGCGGCCACGTGCGAGTGGGCGCGCGCGCGCAGGCGGTGCCGCAGCGCCAGCACGTTGCCTGTACACATACACATACACATACACACATTCATAATGTTGCGGTCCGCTTTCACAAAAAAAAAAGTGTATTTATTTTCAGATAAAGCCCATTGATATATCTTAAGGTTTAGACTAGCAACTTGCATGCAATTTTCACTACATTGCGGTATCTGATCAAACTTTTGAATACAGTTTTACCTTAGTAGTGGTAACGTAAATTGCATGCAATTTACGCATCGCTTTATAAACTAACATAGATATAGATCGTGTCGTTCATGGCGACGCGCGCCTTGAGCCGTATTGTCATATCATTAAAGGTTAGATTTGACAAATCTGCGCGTCATCGTGTATGACACGAACTATACAACTAGTGGCTCTTTGAGCTGTAAACAGAATAACATAAAATTAGCATAAAACAGAATAAATATTATGGCTTGGCCATTACAGAACATGATATCTTAATTTTTGACAAAATGTGACGTTCTCAAGCAAAAGGTACCACATTGTCACTTGCCATAAGGACGCTCTGACAGGCACAGGTTATTCGTATGAAGAAACGAATTTCGTCCTTATGGTAAGCGACAATGGGGTACCATTTACATGGAAACGTCACAAATCCATGGATGAGTGTAGAAAAGAACAACCAAACAGACATACATAAGCTTTTTTGCCCAAGCAGAAACAAAAACGCATCCTCGGTTGTAAAAATCACTTCAAATATCTGTTTATCTCTCTGAAAAGCGGGAGTAGACCTCAAGGAAAAGAATTTTAAATAAAATAAATATTGTCCCCAATGTTACACAGATCGACTTAGCCCCAAGCTAAGCAAAGCTTATACTATGGATAATAGGCGACGTATGTAGATATATACATATTTGTATACATTAAAAGCACCCACGACTCAAGAACAAATATGTGTTCATCACAGATATGCCCTTACCAATTATTCAAACCCGCGACCATCGGCTTCATAGGCAGGGTCACTAGGCCAGACCGGTGATCATTTTTACCAAATATTTTATGACATGTGGCAGAATAAATCTTACCCCTTGTTTGCAGACCAAGGAGATGCATCTCGCAGGCGTCGTGCAGCTTCTCCGCTTCCAAGATACGACGACGCCACTCCGCTCGGGCTGTTATGAAAACATTTCAATTTTGGTTTTTACACTTTGCTATGTTTGCACTGACTTGGCAGTTACAGGAGTGTTATTTCTAGAGATGCAACGAATATTCAGCCATTATTCGGTATTCGGCCTAATCGGCCACAATTTCACTATTCGGCCGCAACCGAATAGTGGCATAGTATTCGGCCGAATACCGAATAGTACGTTAACACGTAGATAACGGCAAACGAGGGGTATAAAAGTAACAACCTACAAGTCAGACTACCCTTATATTCATACGAGTAGATAGTAATACAAAAAGATGAGAAAAATATTTTTTTTACACACACGACGAAATCTAACGCACCGCAATGTCATGCAGAATAAGCGCAATTTCTATTTATGTAGTTCTTTACTACTTATGTGATAAGACTACAAAATGCGAAAAATTGGAAATTCGAAACGAGTGGCGATAAATTAAAAAACCCAACCATAGGGTTGTGTGTAATGTAGCATTGCGAATCACCTATTCGCACATGTATCTTACAACGTTTTACAGTACATATGGCTCTTTAAATTTTCGACATGGTTACGAAATGTGCTAATTATCACACTAGTGCGGTAAAATAGCACCATATGTACTATAGAAGTCATTGTAACACATGAAAAAAAAAGTATGATGTCAGATTTAAATTTGACTCTTGTCATTGGTGTAGCCTAACCTTTCTCTTTAGCCAAGTTGGGCTGTTGCTTGCCTGCCGCAGGTTGTACGCTACTCAAAGACAGCTTGGCCTCCAATTCCTTCACTCTCTTCTTCAATTCTTCCACTGTCTTCACGTATTGCGAGAGTTTCATGTCGCCGTCCACTATGTTCTTCTTGATGCTTAGCTGGTTAACGAATTATTAGTAATTAGTAAATGAATAATATAGTCCAGGATTTCCCAAACTATGGGCCCAAGCGAATATTGGGTAGGCCCTGTATAGACTAATACAGTGAGGAAAAGACGTGTCTATCTCGCGGGCGAGGTACTTTCGCGCAGCTTCTGTGCTAGGCCAAAAAGAATTTGAAATAGAGGTGTATTGTCAAAGAAAACTTTGTAGCGACGTAAATTTACTGCCATCTTTCGACACATAATCAAAACTTTGAGAACGCCATTTGACTTTTTTTTTCATTTGGCTGTCTTGGACCATATACTCTGCCAAGCCTGCCAGTTGTCAGTCGAAAAGGCACCAAATTTGAAAAACACCTACGTGAAAAATGTCCCGTACAAAATTTGAATAAATTTGAATAATTGCAAGCGCTGGTGGCCTAGCGGTAAGAGCATGCGACTTGCAATCCGGAGGTTGCGGGTTCAAACCCAGGTTCGTACCAATGAGTTTTTCGGAACTTATGTACGAAATATCATGTGATATTTACCAGTCGTTTTTCGGTGAAGGAAAACATCGTGAGAAAACCGGACTAATCCCAACAAGGCCTAGTTTACCCTCTGGGTTGGAAGGTCAGATGGCAGTCGCTTTCGTGAAAACTAGTGCCTACGCCAAATCTTGGGATTAGTTGTCAAGCGGACCCCAGGCTCCCATGAGCCGTGGCAAAATGCCAGGACAACGCGAGGAAGAAGGAAGGACAAAATTTGAATACCGCGCCTTTTTCCCCTGACAAAAATAGTTTGACAGAGTAAAAGTAGTAAGTTTCATATTCACCTGTATCTTGTTGGCGCGCGCAGCGTACTTGAGCGTGTTATAAGTGTCTTCGTAGCTCATGCTGGCGGGGGAGATGTTCGCGATCATGACCGTTTTGCAGTTGCCACCAAGACTGTCCTTTAGTAGGCGCGTGAGCTTCGAGTCTCTGTAACAACAATTTAACCTTTTAGGGCCACTTGCAGCAATTACTAACCCGGGGTTAACTGGTTAAACCTGGAGTTAACATGGTTACTAGTACAATTTGACACTGGGTTAATGCTTTAACCGGTTAACCTCAGGGTAGTGGGATGGTGCAAGTGGCCCTTAATCGCTCGACTATCAGGGACCTAAATATGCCTGCCCAAACTAAACGTTAAAGTTTTAAATTTAGAATGGAATTATGATTCTAATTGAACTGGATTTTGATCAGATGCATAATAAGTGTATTTTTCCCATTATAATTAATAAAAATGAATAAATATTTCGGGACATTATTACGCAAATTGACCCACAGTTAGCTCAACAAGGCTTGTTGTAGGTACTTAGACAATAATACGAGTATATATAATTTGAAAATATTTATATATTCTTAAGAGGGAAGAAAAAAGCTTTGCGATCCTAGCGAAATAACGGTATTTTTTCTATGAAATTCCATTTCGGGAGAAAACGTTTTCCACTAAGTAAATCTTAACAAATCACTTTGATTTCGATGTCGATCGGACGATCGCGTCAGCATAATATATTCTAGGTTTATAGGTTTCGCTTTTTTCTAAATATCTCCATAAAAGAAAATCTATAAACCTAGTTTTTCATTGTGTCAAGAATCGAACCTATTCAGTAATTTTTCCAACTGTCTTTGTCCATATGACTTGACCAACATTTTATTCCACCACACCCAATAACACTTAAACTTTCAAACACTATGTTTAAAGCACTTTTAGCCTATGCCCGAATTAAATCCTATCCCCAGAATGTCACATACGCGTGCTGGCTTGCTAGCTAGAACCAAACTGAGGGTACCGTCAGATCTTATCTACTCACATCTCAATATACATATAACAATACTAAAAAAACATGGAGAATGAAAATATTTAGAAGTGAAAAAACGTTTTCTTTTTTTGTATGGATCATATGATTGTGGTATGCTTCCCTCTTAAATACATAGAAAACACCTACACTACAACTACGAATGAATGAATGAATGAATGAATGAATATTTATTGCATGTCACATTACATAAATTGTTAAAGGTGGTACATTTTAGAAGGTACGAAAACGTTGGCAGTGAATGTGTTAAATATACGTCACCTATAAGGTATGTAGCTGCTCCCGTCAGCAAGCTTGTTGATGCAGTTTCCCAACGACAGCAGACTCCGGTTGATATTAGCGCCTTCTTTGAAGCGCTCGCCGCTGCAGCCGGTGGCGGACGCGCGCTCGCTACCCGCCAAATCGATCATGGACAGTTTTACGACTCTGGCTTGGCCGCTGGTTTTGTACCGCATTTTTATGTACACCTGAAAGATATGCTATGTTAAAAATCCGATATTTACTTAAACCATGAAAATTATTTGTATAGACAACATCTCTCTCTGTGTGAAAAACCAATGTATGGCACCAGATCCAGCCAACATCATGGTTTGAGTTATATAGCTATGAGTGTCTTTACGTGGCAGGCATAAGATGTCAGGGTGCGCCTAGCTAGAGATACATGATTTTCTATACAGTAATTACATTAAATATTTAAGTGGCAATGCCACACTGCGTTAAAGGTAACAACCAACAATATCTTCAAATAGCAGGTCTTGTGTAAAATATATGAAAAAATTAACGAGTTGAACGAGAAACCGTTGGTTAGGGCAGCAAATAACCATTTGCTGTGGAGATCCTTGGGGGAGGCCTTTGTCCAGCAGTGCTGCTCTTTCGGCTGAGATGATGATGATAATGATGAAAAAATATAACTTGTTATAAAAATAATAATGTTATGGTACAATATAAATCTGATGCAAGTAAGTCACACTTTCAGGTAAAGTAACTAAGGATGTGCTTCAAAACGTACAAAATGACAGCAAGTCAAAGAGTGCACATGACATTTTAATCTTTGTTTATGTTTGACTTGGAATTCTGTTGAAACTGTACACTATTTGCACAGTACATCATTAGTCATCAGGGTTGAATTTGTTGTCAGTGTAAAACAGGACCAGGATTTCTAAAACTTATATAATCTCATACCTCTATTATTTCACAGACAACTCTGAACTAGCTTGATGAGCAATTTTTTTCTAAATTTTATTTTTAGCTGCAAGGGAGCCAGCCTTGTTGCAAAACCTTTACAAACACTGGAGAAACCCTAGGGTTTAGTGATTTGGAAAGTACCTGAAAAACTGCATGACTCCTGGAGCTCTCTGCATTGGCATCAGTGGGGTGCTGGGTTCTGTTCTTATTCCCGTTCTCCAGCATATTCAGCAGCTCCCGGGCAGTGTTGATGTTCTCTAAAGTGAGGCCGGCTACCATCACTCCGTACTTTGAGTCTTCTCTGAGTTGGAGAGGGGTTTTTGAGGGTTTAAGCAGGTCAAACACATTTTCATTGTAAACCTGGGAAAATGTGTGTTTTTTAATCTAGGCTGAATTATAATTGACATAGTACCGACTTACTTATGCATAATGTAATTTGCATTTTTATCAAAACCATATTTTGGTAATGTTTATAATATAACAGGTCAAAAATAAATTGCTTGTACTATGTAAATACATAGAAAACACCCAACCACTCAGAAACAAATGTCTGTGTTATTAGACAGGCACAGAGCGAGCATATGTGCGAGGAAATCTCCTTGCACAAACACCGGCCAGTGTAGCCGTGCCTTGGCTAGTTGGACCGCAAGGAGATTGCCTCACACGTATGCTCACTCTGTGTGGACCCGCCTATTCACACAAATAAATGCCCTTTCCGGGATTCCAACACAGAACCATCGGCTTTATAGGCAGGGTCACTAGGCCAGACTGGTCATCAAAGCAGTAATTAAGTTTTTAGTCCATTACTTTGATAATGCTGTAAAGTTAATTTTCTGGCAAGTGCCCGATTTCACTTGTAAAATACTTAAAGTACCGCCATACTTAAATGTAAATTTACTTACTTCAATATAAGAAACACCAATGTCAAACTCTCTTTCCTTCTCAAAGGAATGTATAGTGTAAAAGAGATGCTCCATAGTCAGGTAAGTTATCCCCGGGTTCTCTTTACTACCTATCATTGTGAAAGTCTTGCCCGCTCCCGTCGCGCCGTACACGAACACCGAACAATTGTAACCCTCCATCAGTGACACCAAGACATCTTTTGTAGTCAACTCAAAAATATCCTTATTAGAAGCAGTTTGTCCACAAACATTGTCAAATACAAACTTCAACTCCTTATTCGCTCGCCGTAACACATTCTTTGTTGGTTGCTGGACGCCTTGGTAGAAAAACGGACGCATTTCTTCCTTGGGATCAAAAACTAACATAGTATCGTCGACAACATCAACCACCACACGATTGTTTGCCGCTTTTTCCCTTTCGTTCAAAGGCCGGACGCGAACCACCACTTTTATATTAGCTGCCATGTTCTGCGTAGATCCACACTTTGAAGGCAAAGCACCACACTTTGATTTTGCCCCGATCAACGGAGCAGCTCGAACCATTTTCATCTCAATACATCGATCATCAATATAATGAAATTACACTGTTTCTGAACACTGCGATTAATATTTTCAACTTTGTTTCCAGTCATAAGACATTCAATGAAGCTGAATTAGCACTTTAATTAAGTTTTTGAAAAATAGCTCATAAACAGTCAACGACTAAACAGCGTCTACTATGTAACCGTCAAGATTCGAATTTTGAATTGACAGCAAAGGAATACAGGGAATACGACCAGTGTTGCCAACTCGGATTTCGAAAATATGCTAGACTCATGTCTAACATATATGCCATAAATATGCTACATTTTATTTTTTAATGTGCTATAAAAAATGCTAAAATGTCTGTGTGTGTGTCTAAAAATACGCAGTAATATGCTTGTTATTTATTTACGAATCTGCTGTTGTTTGGAAAACATTTGATAGAATTTTATTTAATGGTTTATTATTGACCACGTGCGTGTAAAACGCGAGCAAACCGTCTCCGTTTCAGGCGTATAACCGCAAACATCGAAAATTGAAGAATTCCAGCAACTACCTCTGTAACTCTAATTACACCTTAAGTGAAGTAAAAGAGGTAGTTGCTCGAAATTTTCGATTATTGATGTTCATGATAGGCCCTCTGCTAAGACTAAAATTCCGACTGCTATCCCATCCCAGCAAAATAGCAAAACAGAGATTTGTGTAAATGTCTGTTCAAGATCAGTGAAGGCCAGTCCAGATGGGACAATTTTTGCCCAATCTGATTAAATTGTCTGATCCAATAAGATGGTGTGGACGCAAAAATAAAAATGGCTGGCCGATCACACTTGATTAGATTTTAAGATTTTGACCAATCAAATGGAGATGCGGATGCAAGAATCCCAATTTTCGACGCAGTGTGTGCTTTTGGGGGCATTTATATTTAATTTCTAGCGCTGTCACCATAAATCTAAAATAGGGTTGTTTCCATCTACAAATCTTAGGGCAGAATTGTATCCCAATAAATTCTTTGAATATTATAAGAACATGTTAAACTACTTTTAGGGGACCTGTAATGACCATATTTTTGTAAATATTGAATTTAAAATATCTTTTGGCACACGTCACGTGACCAAACTCGAAACGTTATTGAAGATTCTGATGACGTCACAACTCTCGGATTGACACTGTTGACAGTTAGGCGATAAACAACAAATGACAAATGTCAGTTGACAGTTCGTATCTTCTACGTGTCTATGTAGTTATGTCGCCGTGTGCCTGCTATACGGCCACAATTCAAAAATTTTAATTTTCTGGATTATTGCAGATTCGTATTCAAAATTGTTCAATTTACGACCTTATTTCGAGACCCATAGCAGAAAAGGTCTTTAAGAGCCTTTTTCTCACAAGTGGCCTTATGGATTTGACCATAAATTGTCAGAAGATTCCCTGCAATACAGCCACTTGCCTGCTCCCGCGGCGTTCGCACGTGAACCTGACGGCCCTTTTGAGTTGTGGCTATATAGCACACGTTATAAATGAAGCTTTTGAGTTGCGTCCTAGAAAATAATAATTAGTTTAGTGATAATTACGATGAATCCCTATAAATATAAAAGAAACAAACGGCAATTGGTTGTGTCAAAGCAGTAAGTATTACACTTATTATTACAAAATTACCAGCTCGCTACCGAAACTACCACAACGCAACAAAATGATTGAGCAAATCTCAACTTTGTAAGAAACAAGTGCGGTTCAATATGGCTCATCAGTCAGGGTCGTGAGCCTAATTCATATTTTTACCCGTCTGAAGAAAGATAAGCATTGAGCATGTTTTCGAAGAGTGTGTATGTATTTAACTAACATTTTATTGTATATAATATTATGTGTGTCTAATTCTATAGCACGCTTTACTGTCAATAATATGCAACGGATTTTATTGTGTAAGGTAAATTACTAACTGTGTTCGGGATGGTGTCATATTATTGCAGTTTTGTTAAATATTATAATAACTGCTTTTATTTTGGGGACTTTGGCGCCAAAAATTAAATCACTTGGAAAGTCGTTACTTTGATATGTTTACATTTACTATTTACTTATTTGTAAATGGTAAAGGCATTTTCGTGGTAATGACTGTGTTTAATGTTTTTTTCGGTGTGTGTCCTAGCTATTCAATTTATTTCAATTAAAATGCTTTTATGAAGAATGATAGAAACTAGATATAGCTATGTTTTATATGCTTGCTTGTTTTAGATCTAAAATTTCGAGGACTACGAGTAGATCTGCTAACACACGTAATGCCACCTCGGACAGTCTCTCTCGTGTGACACCTTTGTCAAAAGCGAAGGATTCACCAGAAAACAGAAATTTTTCCGGTCTTGATTATGACCTAATGAAAGACATGTTCAAAGGACGTGGAAGACTATTATTTGACGCTGCTCGAGCCCTACAAGATTCACCACCAACTATATAAGCGATTTTAATTTTTCCGAAAGTCACTCGCAATATACACAATGCATTGATGAACTATACAGACTGATTATTACATACGTTGATTCTACTAAACTAACGAAGAAAAAATATTTTGTATAACAACGCTTTTTTTATTAGTGCTAAGTTGTGATACATTGTGATATTCGTTATTTCTTGAACTGATTACCTATGATTGAGTTTAGTGTCCAGTAGTTACGTGTTATTCATGTGTATTGTGTATTGGCCTTTTAAAGGAAAATATACAGCAATTTACTACCTTTGTATTTTGTAAGTCTACTTAAAGAAGACTGATTATTACATACGTTGATTCTACTAAAGTAACGAAAACAAAATATTTTCTATAACAACGCTTTTTTTATTAGTGCTAAGTTGAAATACATTGTGATATTATTCGTTATTTCTTGAGCTGATTACTTATAAGAAGTTATCTACTTGTAAGAATTAACGTACTGAATACATTATAATACCTAAATAAATTGCCTGCAATGTTCTTAAAGATGTTGATTTCACAAATTAGCAAGGAACAGTATTGTGTTTTGATTTCTTATTTTATAATATAGTAGGTATTCTAAATACTTTTTATTATTTTGAATGTTTTAAAAAAGAAGTTACAAAGTTTTATTTGTTCAAATTTTATAAAGAACCTTTTTAACAATTAATATTATTTGGTAATGCCATGGTATAATGTTGCTGATTATAAGCTAGTTACACATATTATCGCGTACAGTGATCTTGTTCCTATCAAAGTTGATAAAATAAAGGGATTTTAACTATTTTGGTGTTTTTATTTATATTTGCATGGTAACCTTTATCCAATAATTTTGTGTTTAATTTTGGCCGCATCCCAAAATCTTTAAAAAACGTTTCCGTAATACGGCCACAACTCTAAATACCTGTCTTTCGGGCCTTGTGTCTTAAAAATATACATTTTCTTTTAAAAAGTGGCGTGGTCATAAGGAGGGTTATATCATTCCGAGTAAAAAAAGCTAAATTTTAAATTCATAGACCTAAAACTAAAGGAGTAAGAACTTATTAAACACCCTGAACTATACTCTCACAACTTTGAGACGCGATTTCTCGAAAAAACGGTTTTTTGAGATGTGGCAGTGTAGCAGGCACACGGCGATGTGTCAAACCGTAAACTGTGACGTCACAAGATTATCAAAGAGCGTTTTGGGCGCGAAAGCATCTGTCAAAATATATTTTGTTAATATAACATATTTAAAGCCGATTTTAGTATAAAAGTTGACTTTAGGGCAACTTTTAGTTAATATAGAACGTAATACAAGCGTTTCAAAAAATTGGAAACAACCCTATTGGTGTTTTAATTGTGTACGAGTGGAACTGTGGACGCTAGATAGGATCGACACCAATTTTTTTCTTGATCGACCTCGCTTTGATCTTCCCGTCTGGACGGGCCCTAAGTTCTGTCAGAATATCAAAAAGAAAGCCAAATCAAATAAATTGATTATAATATATAGCTATATATTTTAAAATACATGTACCTACATGTATTCAAAAATACAAAAGTATGAAATGTTATAATGCACACTACGCAAACTTAAATGACGATGTGAACTGCTAGAGTAGCAGAATAAAAAATGGTAGATAATCCATCACAAACTACACAGCGGGTTGACTAAGCATAAAGAATGCAAAACGAAAATCAAATATGTCAATCCACGAAAAAATCAGCGGTCAATTAAACTGTATAAACTGTATTTAGTTGCCATTTTCAAATTATTATAATCCATCGACGTCCATCCGCCCATCCACCACCACAAAAGTCAAAATTCACATGAAAATATGAACCACATAAGGCGATGGCGCATATTGTTGGTACAAAGTGGGTGCAAACTTGGCTTAGACAAAATATGCTAAAAAAGTATGCCAGATGCTAAATTGAAAATTTTGATGCCAGCAGGTGAAAATATGCCAGTTCTGGCATATTTTATGCGAAGTTGGCAACACTGAATACGACACGCTCCGTTTATCGTGCGAACATGGCATTTTCTAATAGAAATTTAATACAAGAAAATTTTTTTTGCTGTATTATTGAATCTTGCTTGGAATTAAATAGCCCAATTGAATTTTATTAATCGAAACACATGATTTAGAATTATTGTCAACAATATAAAGCCCGAGACTATGCAGTGTACAAGATGGAGCAAAATCTCTATGTATAAAGTGTCCATCAAAATGAAATATCATAGACCTAGTTAAAACGTAGTGATTATATGCTCTTTGGTTGGACCTAGTATTTTATATAGATGCGCTATACGCGTGCAAAACATACGCAATGCAACAAAATTAAAAACACGGTTTAAAATTTCTGACAACATAACAAAAACACCGACGTAATTTGGTCGGGTTATTTGTTGCCCCTCCCCCTATTTCATCTCAATATTATTATACCATTTATACCTCTATGGTTCGAAAGATTAGAAGTTAGAACGTATTGATTTAAAAATGAGACGCAATGTACATTGGACAAAGACATTGGCCGGGTGGAGTAGCATCCTTAGAGACTATGGTAACGGCACCAGTCATGGGACATTTAAGAGCAAATTTGTGACATTTCCCTGATACATGGTACAAATTCTACTCCTTAGCGTATTAAAAGTTGAATGTCCTATCCGTCATTTATGTTTCAGGCGTATTGTACAAAAGATACTGCAATTCGTTTCCACATAATCAACAATTAAAACTATGTTTTTTATCTCCATTCATGGACCACAAAGCTCCAGTGATGGAACCCCAGTAATGAAAATGAACCAGTGATGGGTCCCCTATAATGGGACATGAGTACATGACCCTAGCGATCTGCAATATTAGAATGAGAATAGGGACAACGAAATTAATTTTAAATAAATGTATTTAATTCCACATTTCAATATATTAGGGTTAATTTAGACTATGAGAGAAGTCGCATACGAGATAAATGACATTGCGGTATTTGATCGGTCGGCGGAATTCAATGTACTATATCCTCAATAGTCCGCAATGTACCTAAAATCCCATGCGGGTTTGCGCGCCGTCTAATAAGACCTTAAGGTACCGTTCGTATTCAGACTGCACCAGCATTACTGCAGCAGTATTGCAGCGTGACATAACTGCCGACTGCACTGCTGCCTCTGAAATGCGGCCAGCAGTAATGTCGCGTTGCAATACTGCTGCAGTAATGCTATTGCTATCATACCATACTACCACAAACGTGAAATTTTAAAATAGTTAACATGTTTGTTAACTATATTTTGCTTATGTATTCTTAAAACATGAAATTACGGCATGGTAACTGGGTAAGCATCATTGTATAAGGATCATAGGAGGTAGTTTTACAGCTCCTACGAGTATAATGGGATTGGGCAAAATATCTTTTTTTTACATCTCTGGAGTAACTACATGTGTTGTATACCTAATCTCATGGTAAATTCAATAAATAAAACTCATTTCTTATTTATACGAAGTAAATATATTATTATAATTTAAAACACGTACTCACTTCTCTTAGCGGAGTTGTTAAGAATTCTTACTGATTATTTTTTCAGTTCCACGACGACTTTTGGCTTGTTTCTTAAGAGAAAAGCAAATTTAATGAACTTCAAACTTAAGAAGCTCTATGACTCTTGTTTATGGTAAAATATTGCCAGTTCTTATAAACTAGTTTTAGTTACTTATTTTACAAAATTTGTGGTTTTATGTCCCACTACCGGTTCCTGTTCCATTACACGGGTATCTACTATAGTTTACACACGATTTATTTAATGGTTTGTATTTATTCAAGGTTAATGAATCATTGTCATTTATGAAGATGTAGGAGGGAAAGAAAATGATAGCAATTAAATATTCAAGTAAAAATCCAATCACTGAAGTCTCGCACTGTTATTACACGTAACATAAATCACATGCCTATTTAAAATATTCATCACTAGAATTCTCAAGCCAATTTTTTATATATTTGATCGGACAGTTCGTTTATTCGATAGGTTCAGACAGCATTAGACTTATATTTTGGAAGCCATCCGACGTTAAAAAATGTCGAAAATGGGACTAGAAATTAAAAAACGAATTGGAAATAAAAAAGCATCGCGTTTTACGTTTCAAAATATGCTAAGGTGTCTTGAAGACCCTGAACACCCTTCGGCGGGTCCGTATCTCCGCTTTCTGAACCTCACGGGAAACTGGCACCCGAACATGGAATTAAAATCCACCCGTTTCAAACAGTTGGTATTTTACATAACCATGACCCTTTTCTTCAGCCAGTATTTAAAGTGTGTGATCGGCTTAAGTCTAAGTGCTTTCCTTTTCATTCTACAAACCGCCCCTTTTCACATGGGTACTCCTAAGACCATCTATTTCCGAAAGGACCATCATCTCTGGCAGAAACTGATCGACTATATATCACGCACTGAGCTGCGACAGCTCTCTGATGAAGATGAAGAAGTTATCGACGTTATGGACGAGTATATTAGGAAAAGTAGAAGAGTAATTTACCTATATTGGTTAATGGCTATTAGTTGCAATATAAGTTTGTTCACTGAACCGTACAAGAAAAATCAAATTGTGGAGAATGGAACGGACATTTACGTACCGCTTTTCCATTTTTACTTACCTTTCAACCAAGACATTCCTCCAGGATACTATTATTCTATGGTCCTTCAGACAATTCTAGGTAATATAATGAGTTCTTACGTCATCTCTTGGGACTCGTTGGTAATATCTACGTTCATATTTTTCGCCGGTCAGCTCAAGATTTCTCGCGTCTATTGTACCAAAATTATAGACTCTAAAAGCAAAGAACGAAGTCACGAGAATATTATAGAATGCCACCGTTTCCACACGTCTCTCATCGAGTAAGATATCATTTTGTTAAGCATGTTTAATTATAGTAGTGAATTTCAAAGCCAAAACGGTTCGTCGTCTCATAATATGAAATATTTTTGAAATAGGTACCGCAAAGCCATCCAACTACATAGTATACCTACTCAAATACTTTTTTTTTTTTTTTTTATACTACGTCGGTGGCAAACAAGCATACGGCCTGCCTGATGGTAAGCAGTCTCCGTAGCCTATGTACACCTGCAACTCCAGAGGAGTTACATGCGCGTTGCCGACCCTAACCCCACCCCCCTCGTTGAGCTCTGGCAACCTTACTCACCGGCAGGAACACAACACTACAACATAAGTACAACTATGGTCCTCAAGTTCAATAACGTAATTCAGTATGGTTATTTTTTGTTTAATCTGGGTTTTTTCTCTCATCCTGAGTCATCCAAATAATAATCAACTTAGGAAAATGAAGATATTTGAGTTAGCTTTGGATATAAGTACTTGGGAGATTTTGGACTATAATTTGGGTGTTTTTACGGTACTGCTGTATTCTTGCTAGCCTTTTGTTCTTGCTGTGCTGTCCTATATGCTGAGTCATCATGAACAATAGTTTAACCTTTGGTATGCTTCGGAGCAGATCTGCTTCATATATATTCAACCAAATTCAACTTAAACATGAAGAAGTCATGGTTGCTAAATAAATGGCAAATTTTTGACAGGCGCATACGAAAGGTTAAAAAAGTAAAGTAGCCATAATAACGCCGCTACAGTAGCTTCCGTTAGAAAAAATAGAAAATCCTGTAACGTTTATTGTCTTCGTCGAATATTTGCAGGCACCAGAAATTGTTCCAAAAATTGATATCATCCGTGATGTTCCTGTACCTCATTGTGGTATCTATCAACATAGGATCCTGCATCATACAAATCTCAAGAGTAAGTGCCTAAACGTAATCGTCTACTGCACACACAATGGCTCATTCTTCAAATGGTATCTGAGTCGAGGAGAAAATTAGGTACCCGAGGAATTAAATTTTATTTATTTTTTCATTAATTAACCATGTATTCTAACTTGTTGTTTGTTTTGTTGTTTGTTGTTGTACTTGTTGTCTGAATATTATAAGAACGATTTAATTTAATTTATTGGATATTTATATTGTTTCGATTACTATTATATTGTTTTTTTTTTACTGTAATTTAATTTGATTATTATTATTATCTTAATTGTACTTCAATTGACATTGACCTAATTGTATGTTGTATTACCCTTTTGACTTGTAAAATTTGTAATTTTATTAATAAAGGAATATGAATATGAATATAAAACAAAGTGAAACTAACGCGTGATGCATAATTCGATAGATCTTTAAGGTTGTTAAGAGTGTTTTAGGGCTTATATCAAAGTTTATTCATTCAGTTCATTTTAAACTTAAAAAAACAACAGCTTAATTTTTTTTATACTACGTCAGTGGTGTAAGTGTACGGCCCGCCTGATAGTAAACAGACTTCGTAGCCTAATGTACGCCTTCAACTCCAGAGGAGTTACATGCGCATTGCTGACCCTAACACTCCGCACCCTCGTTAATACGATTATTTAATTAATAAGCATTAAATAGTACATTGTGCAACGAGGGGGGTAAGTGAAATTTTGGATACGAGGGAATTAAAGACCCGAGTTTGCAATATTCTTACCCCCGGAGTTACACACAATGTTTTTCATCACACTTGCGAAGAAAATCTAAATTTTAAACGAAACAATTCTTAAATAGGTACGGTGACATATCAAACATTCGTCCGCCATTTTGTAATTTCTTGACAGGTTAGCATCAAGGGCAAAGACCTATTCGGCATTCAGCCACGATTGAAAATTATGTAAAAATATTTTAAACAGCTGTTAAATCAATCAAATTATTTAATTTTAAACATAAACAAAAATATTAAATTATAAATGTCAGTATTTTAAAAGTAAAACTCATTTATGCTACTTGGTTTGTATGAATAAGTAACATAATTTAAAAAAGTTATAACTCCCTAGGAAGTTATAACTTCCATA
Source organism: Cydia pomonella (assembly GCF_033807575.1). Classification (NCBI taxonomy): domain Eukaryota; kingdom Metazoa; phylum Arthropoda; class Insecta; order Lepidoptera; family Tortricidae; genus Cydia; species Cydia pomonella. The sequence goes on along the minus strand of NC_084709.1, from coordinate 5,143,657 downwards.
ACTCCCGTGGGAACAAAATAGGCCTTTGTTCTTCAGTACACCTGCATGAAATAAGAACTTTTTCGAGCAAGTGTGATGAAAAAGTATATTATGCATGTATTACTGCGGGGTCTAGTAGGTACCAGACCCTGACCCCGAAGGCGACGATACGATTACGATGATACCTATTACAGCGTGCCTATAACTGCAAATGATCCAATTTCTGCGTGCCTATTACTGCGGATAACCCTGCAATTAATTTGATAATATATATTGTAATTTTTAAGTGTATCATTTTAGTTTATTTGGTTTCGGCACCATTTATGTTGGTGATGATTGCTGATGAAATGAAAAAAAACTTAGATTCGTTACAAAGAGATGTTAACTGTGGGAGTTGTTGAGAAAGAAGAGATTGAGTGAGTCGGTGAATGGATAGAGAAATAAAACTATTCGGTCATATACGAGTATATCATATCTATGGTTGCGTTCAGAAACAGCTCCGAAAATCAAAATGTCCTTCTCATCATTCCCTTGCCTTTTTTTCATTTATGTGATTCCCTTGTCGTTTTTTTAATACATCTTATCGATTTTGTCATTCCCCTGATAGCTAAAATTCAAATTGCTGTAATAATGTAATAAATTTACCAAAAGTGATGCCTATTCGATTGATGGGCTTATATATATACTAAATTTCATATTTTATTAAAACTTGATCAGAATTTGTACAAATAAAAATCGCCAAGCGAATGATATGAATAATCCGATTTTGAAGAATGACCCAATGCATATTTTGTGCTGCGAATGTAAAGTCTTCGCAGAAAAAATAATGTAATTTTTTTCTTTAAAATCAGACCAAGTTAAGGCCGGCGCCCCACTGCTGCGCACGCTACATCTACGGCCCACGTTTTAATACAAACCGTGGGCAAGCCCACGAAATTTTGTATAGGAACGTGGGTCGTGTACATAGCGTGCGCTGCAGTGGGGCGCCGGCCTAACCGTGCATAGTCTGGGCTATCAAAATCGCTGCCTAATTATGTTGGTTTGACTCTACCTATTTTTATTAGGCTTTTATTTGACATACATTTCGATGTTCAAGCAAGCGATTGGCTGTAGAAAATTTAATTTAAAAGACACAACAATTAGTTTTCAGGCGATTTACCAGTAATGATGGGGGCCATGATATTCGTGTTTGGCATTTTAGTCCAACTTTTGACTTTCTATTGGTTCAGCAATCAAGTTACAGTAGAGGTCAGTAATATATTTAGTGGCTTTTAGAACGTATTGAACACATACGCTCTTTGGTGGCTCTGTAAGTACTTTTTCTCGTAATTAATCGTGCAAACAACGTGTTTTAAAACTTGTAAACAACACAATCATTTATGTAGAGTCAATCCATTAAGTGCAAAATTTGTTAAATATTTTTTCATAAATATATTATTCAGGGTTGGCAATTGTATACGGAAGATAAAATTCTGCCAAATTCTACCTCTAGCAGCAAACATTTATTTCTTAGAGTCATACCAATTTATCTTCCGTATACAATTGCCAACCCTGAATAATATATTTATGAAAAATATTTAACAAATTTTGCACTTAATGGATTGACTCTAAATGATTGTGTTGTTTACATGTTTTAAAACACGTTGTTTGCACGATTAATTACGAGAAAAGTGACAGTGAAAAATATAATTGAACTAGTTTTGAAGAATTGTTAATACTCCTAATATCTCGTGGCATTTACAAAGGATTAAAGAAATCAAGCCGTTGAGATGGGACAATTATTAAATACAAAAGTATGTAAATCAAAAGAACGGTTGGTTTCTTTGTGATATTTATGAAGCAAATACGTTGTATACGTCGTCATCTAATGTTGATCGTTTTTTAATGCTTTATTAATTTCAGAGTTTATCAGTCAGCTCCGGTATATTCGAAAGCAAATGGACAACCATGGATGCGAAAACTCAAAAGGAAGTAGCTTTGCTGCAACTCACCACGTCCAATCGGCTTTGTTTCAGAGCTGGACCATGTAATGAAATGTCTCTCAATACCTTTATTGGAGTAAGTAATTAACTAACTACTTATTTCAATTGAAACTCTAATAATAGGTACAGAAGCAATGGTGGCCTAGCGGTAAGAGCGTGCGACTTTCAATCCGGAGGTCGCGGGTTCCAATGAGTTTTGAGGAACTTATATACGAAATATCATTGATTTCGGTAAAGGAAAACATCGTGAGGAAACCGGACTAATCCCAAACTACTTTACTAGGTTGGAAGGTCAGATAGCAGTCGCTTTCGTAAAAACTAGTGCCTACGCCAATTCTGGGGATTAGTTGTCAAGCGGAACCCAGGCTCCTATGAGCCGTGGTAAAAACGCCGGGACGACGCGTGGAAGAAGAATCATAGGATAAGATAAGATAAGATAAGATAATTCTTTATTGTACAACCGTGTTACAGAGGTGTTATTTAATTACATGTGTAAGTTTCAACGGCAACCCAATTCGGGTATATAATATACACTTAAAACTAGGTACCTATTTATGTACAGTCCAGGCTAGAGGTGCCATGAGTATTCGGCTAATACCCAGTGATCAGGCGCAGATTATACATATTATACCTACCACTAAACCGCATACCTATGTAATATCCAGTGATCAGGCGCAGATTATACATATTATACCTACCACTAAACCGCATACCTATGTAATATCCAGTGATCAGGCGCAGATTATACATATTATACCTACCACTAAACCGCATACCTATGTAATATCCAGTGATCAGGCGCAGATTATACATATTATACCTACCACTAAACCGCATACCTATGTAATATCCAGTGATCAGGCGCAGATTATACATATTATACCTACCACTAAACCGCATACCTATGTAATCTGTTTGCTTCAATCACAATGGTAAATGGTGACGACCGACCTGTCACAAAAGAAAACCCTCTGAAAATCAGCGCTGGGTATATATCTAGCAAAAAAGCTGAGACTGGTACCAATTGCCTTTACCACAAAATAGAGATGTAGTTAATTTTTTGTATATTTTTTTTTTGTTGTGTAATAAAGTGTATTTTGTTTTATCTCACGTTCTATGTTTATTACCTTTTTGTCTTTGGTAGTTGTGGCAATAAACATTTTTTATCTTTATCAAAATGTTACAAATTTATTAGATGTACTTAAAACAAAATCCATCTGAAAGATGAAAATATTGTTATGCATTTAGATATTATGTTATGGATGTTCTCGTCCAAGCTAAATATAAAATTATAAAGCGTGTATAATATTGTTTCAGATCCTAAAAACCAGCTACAGTTTCCTTACTCTGCTGAAGGGAACAAAGTAGGAGCCCAAGCCCAATTCAAAGTAGTAGTTGTGTAGATTATATCTTCTGTGTATTTGATGGAGTTTAAATGTGAACACTGCGTTATTCAATTTTTTTTTTGTTTAAATAGGCAAGCACACAAAGTATCTTACATCAAATACTATACATCTCTAAGAATAATTTAATATCTTTATTTTATTATTACTTGTGACACTTAGAGATATTTACACGTCTAAGAATTTTAGATTTTTTAAAGTATTTATTTGTTTGTGTTTTTTTTTAAGACCTATTTTTATGTAATTCGACATTTACAGATTTTATGCATCTGTATTTTGTAATTGATGATGATTTATTTATATTGCTTCTATGTAAATTGCGTCTTGACATTTAAAAGTGCCCTTGTGGCCTATTAGCTATAAATGTTCGAGTTTTGGGTTTACATCTATCTAAATACTATAATTAATAATACTTAAGAAAATATAACATAGATGGCGCTTAAAATAAATATTACGAAAACAAATACTGTAAGTAGCTATGTCCCGTCCAACAAGCATTTGGATTCTTTTTTATTCATCCAAATGTTCTTCATGAAGGACATTTTTAGATTCAGGGATTACCTATGTCTGGGATTTTTATCTAAATTTCGAATGTTTCAAGCAACTTGGATTTATTACACATTTTTATTATTTTATTTTTCTACTGGCAGGGTTATGACTGGTATATATTTTTATTATTCTTATTTTTATTATCACAACGCTAGCAAAAAAGAGTTTGCCCGACTTTGTGGTTAGTGCGGTCACGGAAGTTTATGAACACATCATTCCAATTGGCTACTTGACAATTTTTTGGAAATAATGTCAATCGATCTTGATTTTCCTGGGGATCAAATGTCTATATAGGACTCATGGCATTTAAGCAATACAAAGGTCAGAAATGAGAGTTAAAGTCTGACGCTCGCACTTGACGATTGAAACGCCTCTAACAAAATGATAATGTGATGTGACGTCACATCACATAATTCTGTCCTAAATGTATGGAAGATCAAGAGAATGTCTATTTTAACCCTAAAATATTGTGTTTATGTATATAGTTGTCATACAATTTATTTTTCAATAAAATGCAAGGAATCGAATGGTAATATTTTCTTGTTATATTTTATATTTTGAAAGTAAAAAAAAAATTTTTTACAGACTTTGGAGCCTTGAATTTTTTTATAATCTCAATATGTCTTTTTATATTCCACTTTTTTATAATAGATGGCTCATTTTTTATCCGTTTATCTAAATTTTGTTATAATATTCAACATGTGTCAAGTACCCAATTGTCTCAGTACTGCGTACCTGATCTTGTATCATAATAGTACATTACGATACAAGTGCACGCACTAGCGCGGACAAGTAGCACCATATGTACTGTAATAGTACATTACATTACATATGGTGCTACTTTACCACACTAGTGCGAAAATTAGCATATTACGTTACTGTGTCGAACATTTAAAGGGCCATATGTACTGTAAAACGTTGTACGATACATGTGCGAATAGGTAATTCGCAACTCGTGTCGATTGAAAACATTCCCTTCGGTCGTGTTTTAATTTATTGCCACTCGTTATGAATTTCCTTGTATCGTGTATCTTGTGTACTTCGCACTTGTATCGTAAATAACTATTACAGTACATATGGTGCTACTTTACCGCACTAATGCGCAAATTAGCATATTACGTTACTGTATCAAACATTTAAAGCGCCATATGTACTGTAAAACGTTGTACGATACATGTGCGAATAGGTAATTCGCAACTCGTGTCGATTTAAAACACTCCCTTCGGTCGTGTTTTAATTTATCGCCACTCATTTTGAATTTCCTATTTTTCGCACTTGTATCGTAATGTACTATTGCTACCCTGATGCTTTGTTTATTTCTGCATCGCGTGACGATGGATGTTGTTTTTTCAACATAAAAGGCTGCATTTTGATAGTAAACATTGCTTTGAACATTAGTACGGTCACACTTTGTTTATAAATACCTACCAACTATATGCATGCATTTACCTGGTGTTCAGCTTATAAAATACTTCAATCTAGGGGTTTTTAATAATGTGCATTTTATATTTTAAAAGTGATAACGTAATCGTATTGATTGCCTCCCCTTGCTTTGCTCGCTATAGCTAGAGCAAAAAGTATCATATGTGCCAGTAGGTATAGGTACTAATACAAGTTTATTTATCGGATTACTATTAAATTTAAATTAAATGTATATACAGAGTGATTTCTGGGTCGTGATCCAGAACCACTTTTTCTGAATCTATAAATGATTTACATTATCATACGGTGTAGTATTTGATTGAAAGATAATTAGTTCAATTTTTATTATTTTTCAAGTAAAATTAATCTTATACGAAGTAATCATGGTCACCCTATGACTTTTGACATACGCTGTATGGAAAGCGACAAGACGTCACATTGAGTAGGGTGACCAAACTGTACGCAAACATGTTTTTTTCTACTTGTCATCTGAAAAATAATCATAATTATTGGGATAGTAAATAATGAGCAACATCATTAGACTTATATCTTTGAATTCTGTGTGATGTCTTGTCCTCTTGCTCCACGACCCCGAAATCACCCTGTATATTAGTCTCTCAGAATTTGACCTCCTAAAGGCTTTACAAAACCTTTCCTGTGATGTTTTACAAAATATCAGAACGAGCCGCGAAACAGCAAAGTATCGTGAGGAGTGAAGAAAAAATGTTTTTGTCTAAACCGACCTTCGCATTATAACTATAATAATTATTATTACGAGTACAGTTGGTGCGCTAACATAACCTGGGGGAAAATACTTTTTTTTAAACTTGTCCCTTTTCAAATTGAAATCAATTTCTAACGCAAAAGTTTCAAGTAAATTATGAGAAAATTACACTTATTTTCAAATATAATACAATTAACTTACAATGTAATACATAACATTCAATAAAATTCTTCATTTTTCCTTAATTCAACTGTTTTACTGTAGGTAACTCTGTTATGATAACTACTGCGTTACCCTTTCTTTTGCCCCAAAGATTTGATGAGATGATATAAAATACAGTTATATTTATTTAAAATACTTTCACTCCAAAAGTTTCTTGTAGTTTGCAACTAACCAGTGCTAATCCTGCAACATTTTTTTCGAATAAAATATGTATAAGGTTTTAGTGAAGTAAGGCAGTTGTTGTTGTGACATCACATCACATCCCAAGTTTTTTTTTTAAATATAGGCATTAATAATATATAGTTAAAATATTATAAACATTCTGAATGAAAATAAAAAAATAATGACGTGTTGTCTTTTACATTTGATCCTTGCTTTTACTAACTAATTTGTCTCTAGAAACAAAATTTGTAAACTATTTCTATTAGGCATTAATTTTTTTGGCCTAGGTGGGCAACTTCAACTTTTCAATTTATGCAGCTAGTATAGGCACTTACTGTACCTAATGCAAGTATTTCATTTTATTTCAAAAAACCCAAAACACATAGCTGTAGCTAAGTGAAAATGTATTTTGCTGACATTAAAAGGATTAAACACTCGAATAGTGCACGAGGAATAATAAAATTTCGTTAAACCTTTTGTACTCCGAACTAAATCAAAATTAATTTCGTTTCCAAGAAGACCTTATTGTGCGGACGTCGCTGTATAAGAAACAAATACAATTTCCTCTTAATTTCCGCTACTGATCTTATCAGGGTGTAACGAGAGTCTTAGCATTCAACGGAACTTCCTCCCGAGTTTGGCAGGGTTTTATTGGGCTTTATTTATAATTCCTACAGCTGGCAAAGGATGTTACAAAGTCGTATTCTTGATAATTCTAACGCCTAAGCTGCGCGGTAGATAGAAATAAGCCTCCATGGACTAAGTTATTCAATCAAATAAGTAGGTACCTGTATCTACTCGTTACTCGCAAGCGTAAGTAGCTCACCTAATTTTGTATTTTCAATGACATTATACACAATGGATAAATACATTGGTGATACAATACTTGAGGCATTGTACCAAGGATGCTGGCGGCATTTCCATATCGTATCGCAATGCTGATACGTTGTGCGAGGAAGCAGCCAGCTCACCTAATTACCTATACGTCGTATGTACCTGGTTCATGAAAATTGTAATTAGTTCGGTACTTGCTGTTGCATTGCAGTACTCATTAACCATCAGTTATGTTAAGACTGTAATGACATATATTATTATTAAACTTATAGAAAATGGATGAGTCATACTCAAATTATATGACTGTGGTCAGCCTCAACTCAACTCCGTCAAACTTTTCATACATTTAGAATGATTCAATGGAGTTTAGACCCAGGCACAAATCTGAAGAATGACCCGGGTATTTTACTGCTAGATACCTATATTGATTGAATTTCAGGTCAACCAGCCAGGCCAGGTTATTAAACTTACAGTATGTTTTTATAAATAACAACTCAACCCGCATTTGCATTTTGGTTCAGGTTAATTTACCTGAAATTTTAAAACTATTTAATGAAAAGCATAAACACGTTGAAAGCTTAATAAAGACATGACTTACGCACGATTAATTAAATTTAATGGTATGCATTGTATTAAATATTATATTAATATTTGTCGTTTAATACAGTTATTAAAGATTAATAATCTTTGCAGGAGGGAAAGAAAATTATAGCAATAAAATATTCAAGCACAAATCCAATCAGGGAAGTCTCACACTGTTATTACACGTAACACAAATCGCATGCCTGAAATATTCGCCATCAAACATTCATGGTCACTGCAATTCACCACTAGAATTCTCACGCCAATTTTCAATATATTTGATCGGACAGTTCATTTATTCGATAGGTTCAGACAGCATTAGACTTATCTTTGGAAGCCATTCAACGTTCAAAAATGTCGATAGAGGGTTATAAACGAGTTAGAAATAAAAAAATATCGCGTTTTTCGCTTCAGAATATGCTAAGGTGTCTTGAAGACCCTGAACACCCTTCGGGGGGTCCGTATCTCCGCTTTCTGAACCTCACGGGAAACTGGCACCCGAACATGGAATTAAAATCTACCCGTTTCAAACAGTTGGTATATTACATGACCATGGCTTTTTTCTTCAGTCAATATTTAAAATGTGTGATGAGCTTAAATCTCAGTGCTCTCCTTTTCATTCTACAAACTGCCCCTTTTCACATGGGTACTCCTAAGACCATCTATTTCCGAAAGGACCATCATCTCTGGCAGAAACTGATCGACTATATATCACGCACTGAGCTGCGACAGCTCTCTGATGAAGATGAAGAAGTTATCGACATTATAGAAGAATATATTGGGAAGGGTAGAAGAGTAATTTACCTATTTTGGTTTATGGCTATTTCTTGCAATATAAGCATATTCACTGAGCCGTACCAGAAGAATCAATTTATGGAGAATGGAACGGATATTTATGTACCGCTTTTCCATTTTTACTTTCCTTTCAACCAAGACGTTCCCCCAGGATACTATTATTCTATGTTTCTTCAGACAATTCTAGGTAATATAATGAGTACTTACGTTATCTCTTGGGACTCGTTGGTAATATCTACGTTCATATTTTTCGCCGGTCAGCTCAAGATTTCTCGCGTGTATTGTACTAAAATTATAGACCCTGAAAGCAAAGAACAAAGTCACGAGAATATTATAAAATGTCACCGCTTCCACACGTCTCTTATCGAGTAAGATATTATTTTATTAAGCATGCTTATACTTGTACTTAGGTACATAACTAGAACTTACATAATAGTGAATATCAAAGCCAAAACGGTTTGTCGTCTATTATGAGATATTTTTTGAAATATAGCTTTGCTGTTAGGTACTTGTCTTTTGCTCTTGCTACGAGGTTTCAAAGTCAATAAGTTTAAATTAAACTAGCCTTGACAATCTCGCTATCGCCGCCGCCCAAGGCTCGGAAACCGGTTAGATTTCCAAACCGTTATCATGTACTTTTCATTTCGGTTTCGTTCGTCGAACCGTTATTTTTAAACCGGTTTTTTGGAGAACATTTCCAAAAGCTCTTGACAGATTAACTGGCAGACCGCCGGATCGTCTCTCGTCGAATAAACCGGTTTATTTAGGTTACAATAAAGTTCTTAAAACGTTTGCGTTCTTATGAAAGTTTGGAACAACACTAAAATAAACCGGTATTTGCCGCAATTTCTTAAACCGGTCCCAAGCCTTGTAGTCGGCGCGGCGCTACAGTAGCTTCTGTTAGAAAAATGAAGAAATCCTGTAACGTCTTCGTCGCATATTAATTTACAGGCACCAGAAATTATTCCAAAAACTGATATCGCCCGTCATGTTCGTGTACCTTATTGTGATATCTATCAACCTAGGATCCAGCATCATACAAATCTCAAATGTAAGTGCCTATAATCTTAATCGTCTACTCTTCGTTATTAATAAGTGCTTTTATAGTGTGAAAGACTACTTTAACGAAAAATGCTCTTCCAAGTGCGCATCAAGACGAGTCGGATGACCAAAACAGCGTGTCCCTATGTTGCACCAAACCTGAGTTCCACTAGGTACTGCCAGGGTTTAGCATTAGGTTAGGTTATACCAAAACGAATTTTTGCAAGTCTAACGGCCGAACGTATTAACGTTCTATATCGTTATTGTAACATCCCATGTACCATATGTTCTTGTGAATCAATTATGATTGATTGATCAACTCTATCTTGGATACTGCTCTTCCAAGTGCTCATCAAGACGAGTCGGATGACCATAACAGCGTGTGCCTATGTTGCACCAAACCTGAGTTCCACTAGGTAATGTCAGGGTTCAGCATCAGCTCTATCTTAGATACTGCTTTCCTAAGTGCTCATCAAGACGAGTCAGATGACCAAAACAGTGCAGCGTGTGTCTATGTTGCATCAAACCTGAGTTCCACTAGGTAATGTCAGGGTTCAGCATCAGCTCTATCTTAGATACTGCTTTCCTAAGTGCTCATCAAGACGAGTCAGATGACCAAAACAGTGCAGCGTGTGCCTATGTTGCACCAAACCTGAGTTCCACTAGGTAATGTCAGGGTTCAGCATCAGCTCTATCTTAGATACTGCTTTCCTAAGTGCTCATCAAGACGAGTCAGATGACCAAAACAGTGCAGCGTGTGTCTATGTTGCATCAAACCTGAGTTCCACTAGGTAATGTCAGGGTTCAGCATCAGCTCTATCTTAGATACTGCTTTCCTAAGTGCTCATCAAGACGAGTCAGATGACCAAAACAGTGCAGCGTGTGTCTATGTTGCATCAAACCTGAGTTCCACTAGGTAATGTCAGGGTTCAGCATCAGCTCTATCTTAGATACTGCTTTCCTAAGTGCTCATCAAGACGAGTCAGATGACCAAAACAGTGCAGCGTGTGCCTATGTTGCACCAAACCTGAGTTCCACTAGGTAATGTCAGGGTTCAGCATCAGCTCTATCTTAGATACTGCTTTCCTAAGTGCTCATCAAGACGAGTCAGATGACCAAAACAGTGCAGCGTGTGTCTATGTTGCACCAAACCTGAGTTCCACTAGGTAATGTCAGGGTTCAGCATCAGCTCTATCTTAGATACTGCTTTCCTAAGTGCTCATCAAGACGAGTCAGATGACCAAAACAGTGCAGCGTGTGTCTATGTTGCATCAAACCTGAGTTCCACTAGGTACTGCCAGGGTTCAGCATCAGCTCTATCTTGTATACACCTCTTCCAAGTGCTCATCAATACCAGTCAGATGATCAAAACAGCGTGTGCCTATGTTGCACCAAACCTGAGTTCCACTATGTACTGCCAGGATTCAGCATCAGCTCTATCTTAGATTCTGCTCTTCCAAGTGCTTATCAATACGAATCAGATGACCAAAACAGCGTGTGCGTATGTTGCACCAAACCTGAGTTCCACTAGGTACTGCCAGGGTTCAGCATCAGCTCTATCTAGGGTACTACTCTCCCAGGTGCTCATCAAGATGAGTTGGATGATCAAAACAGCGTGTTTCTATGTTGCACCAAACCTGAGTTCCAGTAGGTACTTCCAGGGTTCATCATCAGCTGTATCTTGGGTACTGCTCTCCCATTTGCACTTCAAAACGTGTCGGATAACCAAAATCGGCGTGTGTCTATGTTGCTCTAAATTTTATCTCCATTAGGTACTGCCAGGGTTCAGGGTCATTTTGTTGAGTCTCATTTTAAAACATTACACATACCTACTCATACTCATACTCATTTATTGGTAAAATATACAATTGTACATGTCAGCAATAAAATACACAGTTGAAATTAAATTAAATTAAATTAAAAATTATTTACTTGATCTACATTCGATTAAAATAAAAGGATACAAATACAAATAAATAAAAATGACAAGTTAAAATTATTAAGTTATTCGGATAAATTAAAATCATACATTAATATTATTTAAGCTACATTATGTTATTACATTTAAAATTAAGAAATTCATTAATGTCATAAAAAGCTTGGACAGTTAACCATATTTTTAATTTATTGTAAAAGGTTGAGTCACACTCAATCTTAAGTCATTGGGTAGTTTATTGTAGACTTCTGGTCCTCTAACAGATATTATTTTAGACGATTTAGCTAGTCGGCAACATGTTGTAGATAACGTGTTTTTGTTCTTACTCGCAATCCTTGTACTTTTGAAAACCTTACTTGGGTATAATTGAAAATTACTTCACGATAATTACATTACGATCTTATAATTCACTGAAGCTTGTATTAATATGCTTTCAAGTAATTGTAACATTAATTATTTACGAAATTATTGTATTCCATTAAACGTTAATGCAATTAAGAGTAATTGTAGTTAATTTAATTTTAATTAACATATCAAAAATTTTATTCTAAAAATTAACCTTAATTCAATTAATGCTTAATGCAATTGACTAATTGCGGAATTAATGGTTAATGCAATTGGTTAATGGTTTGCACTATATGCCTAAATTAACACATTAATAGTAACTATACGTTACTGCCTGCAACATAAATATGCGACGCACGTAATTGTATAAACTAGCATGTAAGCAATATTCGCCTATAAATAAGTTATTTTTCGATTTACCCTCTCTCTTTATACTTGTAAACCAAGAATACAACACATCTTCGGCAATGTATGAGTTTACTTAATCTCCATTCGACCCTCCAACTATCAACCTATTCGAGGTTAATTAACAACTACAAAATGGCAACGTACTTAGGTTCATAATATTCTTTAAAAAAAAACACACACAGAAATACTTTCTGCCTAGAACGCTCATTGTGCTCAGGCCTTCGAGGTTCGGGGGGCTTGAGCTTTCAATAGCCCCGAGTTTTTAAAGCTTCAGCTCTCTATGAGGCCCGAGTCTTAAAAACTTACTTTTCAGAGCTCGTAAAAAGCTTGAGTCGTTAAGGTTCTGAACCGTTTTTTCTTCAAAGGTTGAACCTTCAAGGTGCGAGTCTTTAAGGTATCAAAGTCTTCAAGACTAGTCTTTTAACAACACTACGTATTAATCATTACGGGACTCGAAGGGTTTCAAAATTAAAAGCTTCGAAATACCTTTTAAATCGAAATGTTCGTTGGTTATTTTAATGGGTCGCATAAAATAAATATTTCAATAAAACACGGCATAGAAAACAATTAATAGTACCTACATTGTGATACAAGTGTGCTGAGTTGTTTGGATACACGAGGCGATGTAGTGCGCACGAGCTGCAAGCGAGCGCGCAATAGCCATAGCCATAGCACACGCGTTTCATACGACGTTTTTCAACACACTTGCGAGGAAAAAAGAAACTTTCATATTAATCCAATTTTAATTGTTAAATCGGTTAGTATGCAGTCTTGCATCTGTCATACTGCCTGCCGCCCCTCGCCCCGCCGCCGGCGGCCGCAGTTAGGAATGTAACTGATTGCTAATAATCATATTATTAGCAGTCAGTTACCTTCTTAACTCAGTCGGATTATATGTGGCATTATCTAGAAAAAGGGACCTTATTGTCGATGGCGCTTACGCCGCACTGCGTCGCGCAGCGTTGTATTTGTATCGGATCATCGTTTATTACGGCGAAAGCGCCATCGACAATAAGGTCCCTTTTCATAGATAACGTCACATATAATTAAAAAGCACGAGTGTTACAACATACAGCAAAAACTAGTATGTTTAATATCTAGGATTATGAGTCAAAATGCCGTTTTGAGCAAGTGTGTTGAAAATTTTCTTTAAAAATGTAGACTACACCTTATGGCCGTTACTAAACAAAACAATAATCAAATTTTGAGCAACGAGTAAATGTTCCGCTTTTCGAAAACGCGTTCGAGTGTCATGCGGTATGATAACTTTGACAGCCATTAGCAAAGATTTTTGTTTAGACACATGCCTGTAATTAGGGTTTGGTGGTTTTGATGTCCAAGCAAGGCGGTTGGCTAATATAGAACATTTAATAAAAAAATAACATGCAGTGCAACTTATTTATTCCAAACACCAATGAAATATAATTTAATAGTTTTTTTTTTGTCACTTCAGGCGTCAGGCGATTTACCAATATTGATGGGGGCCATGTTATTTGTATTTGGCATTCTAATCCAACTTTTAATATTCTATTGGTTCAGCAATCAAGTTACAGTAGAGGTTAGTAATTAATAAATAAATAAGAGATAAATGGAAATATTTAGATATATATTTGAACTAGCTTCAACACTCCCTGATACCTCATGCCATGGAACGGGACGTAGGGTAATCGTTTTTTTGTAAAATTTTGTTAATTACAGAGTTTATCAGTTAGCTCCGGTATATTCGAAAGCAAATGGATAACCATGGATGCGAAAATTCAAAAGGAAGTAGCTTTGCTTCAATTCAGCACGTCCAAACGGCTTTGTTTTAGAGCTGGACCATGTAATGAAATGTCTCTCGACACCTTTATTGCGGTAAGTAATGAAACTTTAAATTACACCGGAAAGATCCTGTTTCAACTGAAACTAGTCATATTTATGTCCAGGCTAGAATATTCGACTAATATGCAGTGATCGGGCGAAGATTATACATATTATACCTATAGTAGTTAGATTTGTAGTTGGCTCCCAGCGGCTTATCCTTTGTCTATTGTTAACTAAAACAGCGCGTGCCACTACCTGCAAAAAAAGGGTCGTATAATTCTAATTGTCACCTGAGCGCTGGCTAGTCCAACGCTCAAAAAACCAGTGTAGGTGTGCTCTCCGATAACGCGCCTTTGTTACGCATATTGAGGACACATTTTAAACTGGTTCGGTAGCGTTCGACTCGCCGGCACTCAGAAACCGTATAGGGACCACACAAGAAATCGCAAATGATTTTTCCATTTGTTCATTTTGAATCTTATTTCAATTACCATAGGAGTTGTAATTAAATAACCGTTTAAAGTGACCGGGCCCTTTTTTCCAGGTAGTGGCACGCGCCGTTTTAGTTAACAGTAGACAAAGGATAAGCCGTTGGGGGCCAGCTACAAATCTAACGAATATACCACTAAATGGACATGCTTATGTAATGTGGGTGTGGGAATCTGCCAAATCCTACACCAGAACAGGTGGCGAAGCAAAAGACTATTGTGTCCCCACAATGATTTTTAGTTTTTAAGATTATATTTACTGTATGTATGTATGTTCTGTACATACGTATCTATGATTGATTATATGAAATTATTTTTAACCGACTGCAAGATTTCAAAAGGAGGAGGTTCTTTTTTCTGTATTTTTTAATGTTTATTACTTCATAACTCCGTCATTTCTGGACCGATTTTGAAAATATTTTTTGATTTAATTTATGTAAAACTCAGTTCTGATGATGGGCTCCATGAGGAATTGAGGGAACTCTTCAAATGTGAAAGGCATACAATACATATAGTGATTTTTGTATTTTCATCAACAAGTCAAAGTCAAGCATTTACATTAAAAAAGTGACATTTGATGAAGTGGAACTGCTGATGCTAATCAGAATGGAACTCTTCAACGACGCATATTTCCTGCTTGGCGATTTGTCATCTTTTGTTAAGTTTGTTAGGCAAATAAGGTTTTCACGACATTTTTTTTTATTTCATTGTATGAAATCCAAAATCAACAATAATCTTTCTTTCACCGGTCTCTCTCATTGAAGTCAGTTTTTTTCTTAAAAATTATGTGTTGTCTTCAGAAACAAATTTATTATATGTATACTAAAGACGAAACATTTTATTGCATATGTTAACAGCAAATGAATGTACTGTCTCTTCCAAGCTAAATATGAAATTATAAAACGTGTGTTAATATTGTTTCAGATCCTAAAAACCAGCTACAGTTTCTTTACTCTACTTAAGGAAACCAAGTAGGATCCCAAGCCCAAATGAAAGTTCTACACAACCACACAAAACTATATAGAATATATCTTTTGATTACTGTACTCCTAGTGTAAATTTATTCGATAGCGAGACGTGACGTACGCGTTTGCGTTATGTCTCATTTTGTATGGTATTTTGAGTTTCCAAAACTTCCCGCTTAGCGCGCTGTTGCTAAATCCCATACAAAATGAGACAACGCAAACGCCTACGTCACGTCACGCACGCTATCGAATAAATTTACACTAGGGGTTCTGATCACCAATTAGATCACCGTTATGAAACTAAGTAGCACCACAGAATAAATAATAATATTACCACAGCACAGAAAGGAAACTTCCTACAAATCCGAAGTTTGACAGCGATTCAGGGCCGAATCATGTTGTCGCTTTCTAATGTAGGTATGGAATTATCCCGTTCGGCTATTTAGTATTTAGGGTTGTCAAAATTCATGTAATTATCTTATCTGTGGTTGTGCACGCAAAGGAACGTCAAGTTGTGCCAACCCTAATAATTGCTTGGAGCAATGCCGAGCCGAACGGAGCCGAGAAAGCCCGAACGCTCTAGTTTCCTCCGCCTGGTAGCACGTAGAATAATTATTTACTTACGTAGCAGTAGGCTTCTGCATGTACACCCTGCTGCATAAATGCACTTTGAATGACTTCTATTCAAAGGATGACTCACGCCATACCGGGCCGGGGCTGGGCCGAGGCGTCCGACTAGTGGAAGCCGTACGAGTTCAATTTCAAAGAAAAACCGCTAATCGATCTACAGTTTAGCCACTTGGCACGCGCGTACTAGCGGTCAAAACAATTTTTTTTACCCGCAGTTCCTATAAAAATTTTCCTTAGAAGGGGAGTGCGGAGTCATTCTTTTTTTGTATGTTTTTTTTTTCAGAATCCTATCGTGTTTGTTATCATATGAAAGGGGTTTCTGAGGCAATTCTAGAAATATACCACATATTACATTTCAGGCATTTTTTTAAATCAAAACAAAAATAATTTTCAAAACATACCGAGTTTGGGCTCCTCCAGATACGATATGGCTGATTTGTTTTTTGTACAATATATCACAAACGATACAGATACACACACGACGATACAGGATCGGTATCCTCATATTTAACCCCAAGAAATCATTATAATTTAGTTTTTTTTTTTCAATATTACGAAGTGACACAGTTCTACTTCAGTACCTATTTTAAGAGACTTATGGAACTGTACTGTAAATACGGTACATATTAATCATAAAATGATAAGTAATATCCATATGTATATCCAAAGGAGAATACTTTGTTAACCCTTTTACTGCGTCTTTTCATCATTTGGTATAGTTTGTTTTAGTTTTAAATTAAAAAAAAATGACTGTAATGTAATAATGTGGCATATTTCTAGAATCGCCTCAGAAAACCCCTCCATAAGATACCACACACGATAGGTTTCTAAAAAAAAATTGGCATACAAAAAAAATGACTCGGCACTAAGAGATTTTTTTTTTGGAACTGCGGGTCAAAATTTTTGTTTTGACCTCTAGTACGCTTGTGCCAAATTGCTAAAGTACATCGACTTGCGGTTTTTTATGCGTACACCTTACACTATAGAGATAGACACGTAATTTTCTATGACAGCTGATAACGGCGTGCTTGCAATAGAAAACGAAGCGCTGGAAGCTCCGGCCCGGCCCCAGCCCGGTGTAGCGTGAGTTATGTTTGATCCTTCATCCGTGCAATTCTGCAGCTCGCTGTACCTTAAAAGAAAGTTGGAAATTGACTACCAATCACAACATGAACAACACACAAATTGAAACACAACACAGCTTGATGTATCGAATAACAATAAAATTGCCTAATTTAGTATGAGAGGTATCTATTTTGGTAATGTCCCTCAGTCCAATCCGGGCATTCCCAGAGGGAACTAATGGCCAAAGTTGATAATGAAAGAATAATAAAATTTACCTCTGAAAAGTCTTACTAGTCATTTAAAATTCAAAACATATTTATGCAATTAGGTCGGACCTTAGGGGCCGTCTTTCAGAATGGTTTAGGAGGGATTTAATAATGAAATTATTAACGACGAATTGATAGAATTAACTTTGATCAATAAAGGTTCGCTCCTTTCTGTTGTTTACTTGGTAATTTTAGTACCTTTTTAGGGTTCCGTAAACAACTAGATGCGGATGGATCCGCGGCTTTGCTCCGTGATCGTTAATAGTGCTAGAAAGCTTCAATTTGGCATGGATACATAAATCAATCATGGCGGCCAAGTGGTAAAATAAAAACTACAAAAAAAAATAGTGTGCCTCTACTATATTTTTGGTGTTTTGCTTTTGGTGTGGGGTTGTTCTTCAAAATGAATACCGGGCCTATAACAACCATTTTTAATAAAGTTAATAATTTCAGAAATAATCGCTTTAAAAAGTACGCATACGAAATAATCACTTTAAAAAGATGCGGCGGACGTCTGGTCAAGCTGAGCAGGCGCAACCCTAGACCTACTTACTACGAAAATATCGCCCAGTATTTAATTTTAAGACGTAACTGACCTTTTATAAATGAAAATAATAAACGTCCCAGTCTCATTGCAGTTTTCTATTAAAAATAAACAAAGTTCTAGGAAATTTCCGTTACAGATCATAATGAAAATGCAATAGATTCCTATTCATATTTAACCACCAAAATAATCCGACTACTGATTAAATAGATCAACATGATCAACTGTGCAATGTTTAATTAAGAGTTTATAGTTCGATATTAACTTGGTTAGAGTGAAATCGAATCACTTAGTAGATACTGCCGTAAAATTAAACACTATTTGCTGAAATTTGCAGCGTTTTAGGTTTTGTATAAAAATATTATTTAAATGAGCCTCAGAAACCTCGGAATCCTACAATTCCTACATTATGCGGGCTACGGTACGCAATTAGCCGGTTTTTAATAACAACCAGTACCCCTAGTGTAATTTTAGTCGATAGCGAAACGTGACGTACGCGTTTGCGTTAAGTCTCATTTTGTATGGGTTTTTGAACAGCGCGCCAAGCGGGACGTTTTGGAAAGTCAAAAATCTCATACAAAATGACACTTAACGCAAACGCGTACGTCACGTTTCGCTGTCGAAAATATTTACACTAGGGGTACTGATATGGACACATCCTAAGAGTCAAGTGTTGTGAAAATCGACCTTGCGTTTAAAAATACCGTTCAAAATCGAGTTTATTCGATATGATACTCGTATATTATATAACAAACAAACCATATTTATGATAAGGTAATTATAACTACTTGTAAAATAAAATAAAACTACTATAAATAAACCCTTTTGGGCTCTCGGCGAGGCAACATTCCCGCGCTGTATCGCAAATATCGCAATAGCGAATCTTTGTTCGAGAAAGCTCCCAGCGCGAGGGTCCCCTATTGCCTCCCTGTTGTCTCGCGAGGTCCTTGTGGTATTATTTTAGGTATATTTAAATGCCTCAGCAAGGTCACGTTCGTAAGACGCCACGCATGCCCAAATCCAAATCTACCGGATTACTGCAAGTGTGTCCAATGGATTCAGTCTTAAGAGCCCTGCTCGGTCTGAGCTTTCAAACTATTTGCGCAGGCTTAACATATAAAGCTGTGTAAGTGTTTAGTGTGGATCCACCTAATACTCTCGCTATCAATACATCGGAGCAGCTAAGGTGCTCATAAATATATGAACACACCTCTACTGCTTGGAACAAAATGTCACATGTGTTAAGAACTGGAACATTGATATAAATTAATCCACATACTTTTTACAGAAAATAATATTTGACGCTTATTAGAAACACTTGCCTTAGATATATTTGCCTTTTTTTTTCTACTAATGGAAATGGCTTAACAGACAATGTTCTAATTATTTTTGTTTGTTGATTGACTGTGCTTAATTATAATAAATATTATTTTCATTGTAATGTTTAAAGTTAATTTATATTTCTTGAATTTACACTTTATTAATACTCTTTGTCTATGGTCTATATTAGTCTTGGTCTGTTTTACTCGTAGTTCTTTACAAATGACATTCGGTCGCTACACTAGGTATTGCACTATTTAGAGTAAAAGTTGTTCAAATGTAATTTAAAAAAAAAAATTTATAAAAACATATTAAAAACCAAATTTAATTGTTCACCGTAGTCACTGTATTTTTGCAGAATTAACTCATTAAAATGGTAGAAAGCGATGTCATTCAATTTTGTTTTATTACATTCTTATTATTATACACCGGTTCCATGGATCGTAAAATTCCATAGTTACAAATACTACCCTATTCGATTTTTTTTGTTTGTCAGATTTTGATAAAGATGGGCAATAGGTATGAAAATCTCCTTATTCTGGTCGGAATAGACACAAAATCCAAATCTGGGACATAAAAATTGTATGAAAATTCCCATTGAGTTACAGAAAATTCCATACGTTTTCCATAATTAAGTGGAAGATTTTGTAGGTCATACGGTGAAATTCCGCTTATATTGTACAGAATAAGGACCTTTATCTATCCAAATCTAAGAAAAAATATGAAAATGGCCCCTAAAAACCAAACGTGCGTATTATACCGCCGCCGCATCGGCGTTCGGCGGCTTAAATGTTAAAATTGTTCGTCCATGTGTTAAACTAATTCTTCAATGTAAGGTCAGGTGAAATAAGAGAGACATACCTAGGTGCATAGACAACATACCAATCGTTAACGCTCCGTAGCGAATTAAACGCAACTGTATCTGTCGCACTAATATGTAAAAGCGTGAACGATTGGCATCTTTTCTTGGCACCCTGGTTTATTTTGCTCGGGGCAAGAGAAAAGAAACCGATAAGGAAAGTGCTACGTAAGTATTAAATATTAAGCAAATTTTATGTATGCATTCGTTATATTTTTAGTAAATTATTATCATTAAATTTACTTTTTAATACCTTATGTATCGCCAACTATATAGTACTTACAGTGTTTCTCTTCTCCCGTAGTTTTTCTTTCTCCGCCTAACCTTATTTATTTCTTCGCGTATAAAGTACAGAATGCCTGCCCTACGATCTCGCAAGTCGACTAATTCACTCCGGCCCACACCTCCAAAATTAACATATAAATTGTTTGTTGAATCCGGTTTAAATTATTTCGCCAACTTCTCAAATTTACATGGTAATTGCTAAAACTCAAGATTTGTTGTTGGATCCCTGATTGTGGATATCTTTGGGGGTTGAGATAGATATTTGGAAGGCAGATTACGGGAAACACGGCTAGCATGTTTAAAAATATTAAGGAGTAGGTAAAGGTTGTCTGGAAGAGATCGCTCTTAAGCGATAAGACCGCCTGTTGTTACCTCTATCAAATTGACTTTGTTTGTTTCTGTACATTTATTGTAAACTATCTGAGGTGTGTGATAAAGAGTATTGGGGCCAAAAGGTGCTATGGCCCGAGGTCAAGCGCTGCGAGGGGCGGCGTAAGCCGAGTTTCGCGGTCAGTTTTGAATTACACGATAAAAAGTCCTTTCTAAGGTCAAGCAGTACCGGGACAGCTTCGTCAGCTTTACATAGCTCAAGTCCGGTCGTGTATGGAGTATTGCAGTCACCTTTGGGATGGATCCGCCAAGTATCAGCTAGCCACCCTAGATTCTATAGACAAACGCGCTAGGAAGCGTATTGGGGATGCGAGATTGGTAGAGGCTAGACTGCAGAGCCTAGAACACCGTAGAAAGGTAGCCTGTTTATCGGTATTCTACAGGATACATTTCGGGGAGTGTGCGATGGGATTACATAATCTTATCCCCCCATCTCCGTTCTGCCACCGTGGGACTAGACGCGGACTTGCGTTTCACCCTTACGTCGTTACTTTACCACTGATTCGCACTAAACGCTACGCATCCAGCTATATCATGCGAACGGCTAAGGAGTGGAATTCACTTCCTGCAAATCTATTCCCAGTCTACTATAACTTGGACCTTTTTAAATCGAGAGTGAATAAACATCTTTTAGGTAAGCATGTTCCATCCTAGACTGCATCGGCACTTTCCATCAGGTGAGATTGTGGTCAAATGCTTACCTTTTCGTAATAAAAAAAAGAAAAAAAGAAGTAGAATTGTTTGACATGATGCCCACGGCTACTTTCTATCACCGCACCGCCCGCCGACGGCAGGGTGTTCATCCTCCCACCCTAGAACCTAAATGGTCGCGCACTGTGCGGTTTAAGAGGAACTTCCTCCCTCGGACGCTTCGACTGTGAAATGAGCTACCTGCCGAGGTTTTCCCGAGGGTCTACAGTATAAGGTTTCTTCAAAAAAGGAGTTTACAGATTTTTAAAGGGTCGGCAACGCGCAAGTAACACCTCTGAAGTTGCAGGCGTCCATAGACTACGGTGACTGCTTACCATCAGGCGGGCCGTATGCTTGTATGCCACCGTCGTGGTATATAAAAAATATAGCTAGAGATGGCGGGACCATTAGGTTGTGTTTGAAAGTGATTGGTAGAATATTAAAAAATGGAAGTTCGGGAACGGGAAATTGCCTATCAGTTTTTTGTATGTACTTCTTTTGGTCATCAATATCGAGTTTTTCAACCTTTATCCAGTCTTCCGCCTCCGTTGCCGGACTCCAGACCGGCTACATATTTAGCATCTCCTGAGGATGTCTCGTAGAGAGGCGAAACACATGTCAAGTTTTGTACTTTTGGTGGAGGTTTGTTCAGTGGCAATAAGATGTATAGGAGCGGCCAAAATAAATAAAGTGCTCAAAAATATTTTTTGCAATAAAAATTTGCTGTAAAAATACGCAACCTTATAATAATACCGCATAATACCTACTTGTATAGCGGATTAGCACTAATTGACTGGCAGACTGGCACTAAGTATATCCCCTAAAATGTGCCTACTTTTGCTCCAAATTTCTTCCTTTATTTTATTTTTTAAATTTCTAAATTTATTTTATTTTCATGGTGTATTGTTTTATTGTTCTGTATCTTCCGCAGCTGGGTCAAATAATTAGACCATCACTATTAGGTATCATGTTGTAACACTTAAATAAGGTTGTGATATAGTTTTCATAGGCTGGACCGCTGAAGTGAATTAAAGAATCGAGTTTGCAATAATTTACCTACTTAAAAATTGTCACAGCACAATTCCCCATTGAATACAATATATAGTTTTATTTGTTTAATTCACAGGTTTGATTACTCATCATGCTAGACTCGTTCGAATACACCGGTTTAGCGTGAGATTTGCATGTCTTGCTTTAATTTGTACGTAAGTTCGCTCTCGTAATTGCTTATGGAGAGGCAAGGTGTCTGTTATAACCAAATATTCTGTACAATATGGTAATTCTGGTCGGAAAAGGGAATATACCTGGACATTCAGGGTGAATTGGACCGATTATGTACTACCCAAGGAGCTTAGCTACCTGGAGATTGCACGTTGGACATAAATTTGAGGAATAGGTTTTAACATTATGCTCTACCTTGTTCTACGTTATTACTACGTAGGTAGGTACTTGTTTCTGAACGCAACCATATATATGACCGAAAGGTTATATTCTTGTATCCATTCACCAACTCACTCCATCTCTTCTTTCCCAACAACCACGGTTAACATCGCTCTGTAACTATTTTAAGTTTTTAAGTGAAAATACAGTTTTCATTTAATAAAAGTGACTATTGATCATCCACCAACATAAATGGTGCCGAAACCAGGGATTATGTTTCTGAACGCAACCATATGACCGAATGGTTATATTCATGTATCCATTTACCAACTCACTCAATCTCTTCTTTCTCAAAAATCACGGTTAACATCGCTCTGTAACTATTTTTTAAGTGAAAATACAGTTTTCATTTAATAAAAGTGACTTTTAATCATCCACCGACGGTACTTTTTAGAGAATCTCTCTGCAGAAAGGCGTGAAACATGGAGTAACGCCATTCAGTCACAATTTCTTTTCTAACCTTTTTGGTCTACTTGACATGCAAATTGCAATCTCCAGTTTGCATATCAACAAGCTTTTTTAACCCCCGAGACAAAAAGGGGTGTTATACGTTTGACTCCGATGTCTGTCTGTAGCGTCGTAGCTCTCAGATAGAAGAACCGATTTCGATGCGTTTTTTTAACGTGAAAGTAAATTGCGGTGGTTCTTAGCTATGTTTCATAAAAATCGATCCATTTGAAAAGTATCAGCTTTTTTATAAAATGATTAAAGCCATCTTTGGCATAAAATGGTTTAAAATCTTATGATTGGTGTAGGGAGATTTTATTTTTATTTTTAATTGAATAGAGTTATGAAACCCAACGGAAGCGCTAGTGGCCTAGCGGTAAGAGCGTGTGACTTGCAATCCGGAGGTCGCGGGTTCAAACCCCGGCTCGTACCAATGAGTTTTTCGGAACTTTATGTACGGAATATCATTTGATATTTACCAGTCGCTTTTCGGTGAAGGAAAACATCGTGTGGCAACCGGACTAATCCCAACCAGACCTAGTTTACCCTCTGGGTTGGAAGGTCAGATGGCAGTCGCTTTCGTAAAAACTAGTGCCTACGCCAAATCTTGGGATTAGTTGTCAAGCGGACCCCAGGCTCCCATGAGCCGTGGCAATATGCCGGGACAACGCGAGGAAGAAGGAAAGGGGAGTTACGAAACCAACTTTTTGAAGGTCAACCCTTAGAGAATTTAGTAACTGGAGGCGCCTTGTCTGTTATTTTCTGTACAAAACAATCTGCCGATCTTTGCGGGGGAGGGGCACGTCAAATGTATGGCTATTTAGAATAGAATAGAATAGAAAAACGTTTATTGCAAAACCATCTACAAACAGCACCACATTAGAAAACAAAAAAAAGTAAGAAAGAAGATCTAATACACTAAACAGTTATAACTACTTGTATTTGTACGTAACTTACAAATAGCCATGTGAGGTACACGTCAATCCATACAGTCATACGAGTAGAGGCCTCCAGTATATCGTGCCCACTCGATATACTGTATGCCCCCCGGAAGACCTGATTAAACTGAACGACGAAGCTCTCCAGTGGATTATTTCACTGGAGTTAGACTGATAATTTCTCTGTATCTGTATAATATGTTGATTGGTTGACTGGTAGAGAATGCCTTCAGGCATTAAGTCCGCCATTTGTACCTTCATGTTTTGTACAATAAAGATTAAATAAATAAATATGTATACCTACCTAATGCCATACGATTAAATAAAAAAGTCCATACAATAAGTATGCGCATTGTACAAGGTTTTCGGCAGAGGGGTAAGCTTCTAAAGGTGACTCCGATTATTAAATGCTCTAAGGGTCAGCCGCAAACATCAGCAGTAGAGATACTGCTTTTACAAATTCGAGTTCTACGAAAATAAGCAATATAAAAGCTCCAATTCGTCCCTAATAAATACTTCTTCTTACTGTACCCAGTTAGCTACTAAATCACCTTTATTAAATTACGCTTCATTCGAACACTCACACAGTGTAAAGCAAATTAAATTTGGAACGCGCCCGGACAACTGACGAAGGTCGAGAATTTCTTTTTAAAAATGTTGCCCCGGATTCTTGCGTGTTGGCCACTGTGATTGTGGTAGAGACGAATAAATGATAAAGACTAAGTAAGATTATAATGCGATTAATGGATCACTCGCTATCGTTTCTCTTTATTACATGTTTTGATCCGTCTCCGCTGAGTAGATGGTCGAGGATACCAGCCAGAAGTATGAATTCTACTTGGGTCGAGGCTTCAACTACATGGGAGCACCATAACACCAATCGCTTTAGCAGTGAAACTGATGTCGATGGGTCGACGTTTACACAAATGCTGCAAATGCAATAAATGCTATTTTTTTAAGCTATTGCATAGCT
The DNA here is from genome assembly GCF_033807575.1 of Cydia pomonella. Taxonomy (NCBI): domain Eukaryota; kingdom Metazoa; phylum Arthropoda; class Insecta; order Lepidoptera; family Tortricidae; genus Cydia; species Cydia pomonella. The sequence continues at coordinate 5,118,170 of NC_084709.1, read as the reverse complement.
TCTATCGCGGGCCTTGAGCGCGGGGACCGAATCCAGAAATTCCGTAACGAAAAAACCTCACGCTCCCCACTTCGTCTAACGTCGTTTCAGTTCGGCAGTCTTCGACACGGCGTTGTGTGCGTGCGATTAGACGTATTGTACGACTCTACGAAACTCGCACGAATCGAGACGAGCTGCTCCGAAATCGGACAAATACATAAGCAGCTGTTTATAGTAATCTGTATGTATCATTGATGTACGTAATAGGGGTAGATGAGGTACCAGGCGCTCGATCGTGAGCCACAAAATATAGGTTCCGGGACCTATATTGAATTAGTCGTACGGGTGACGCTGAAGTGTCAACATTGTCATCAAATTCGATAAAATATTGCCAAAGAATGCCGTGTTGCGCCTTTTTCCAGTGCTTCAATAGCTCCAAGCACAAAAACAAAGCTCACGGTATCACTTTTCATTCGTAAGTACTGTTATAACATTTGAAAACATATTTTTTCTAAATAAAATTAAAAATTTCCTAGTTATTGAGTGAGCGCGACAGCTAAATAATGCATTACCCATGTGAGAAACACGTTTATCCGAGTGTCAAGTAGGCATGCCCGCTTCATGCAGTGCATGCATGCCCGAGTCAGCAATTTTTTTAATAAATAATGCAACTTTTTAAATCATGTGCTCCTATTCCTTGAAACTATAGAATGTAACCGATTTTTTTATTATTTTAATATACGAATAACCGGTTTTTAACCAAAAATCCAGTTTTTCTGATAGTATTGTTAAAACAATATCTTGCATTAACTTGAAACCCAAATATCGGGAATAGTCCATCAAAAATTACTAAATAGTGCTTGTACAACAATAGGAAAACTATGGACAACATTTTTAACGAGAGCTCGGATTTACAATTTTAATATGCGAGTTATAGTGTAGTTTTAAGATGTATTTATGTATGTTGAAAACTGTGTAAAAAATATTTAGAACAGATATTAGATCAATCAAATTTAACTTTTTATCATAAACAAAAGAAATAAATAATAATCATCTCTATTTGTCAAGTATAAAATGTATGATGACTGGTCTGGCCTAGTGGGCAGTGACCCTGCCTATAAAGCCGATGGTCCCGTCCCGGGTTCAAAGTTCTAATGATGGAATATGTACATTATAATGGTGTGTAGTATTTGCAAATGAGTGGGTGCTGGACCAGATTTTAGTTTTGTCAACTATTAACGTCACATATCTACCCCTTTTACTTACATCAATGGTATGTATCCATTATGTATATTGTTATTGTAAATAAATAAATAAAATATACAAAAAAAATGGCTCCCTTAAACAAATAACTATGTACTATTTCTATTATTATTTAAAATTAATTATAAAAAATACGAATAAAAATGTATTTCTACTTCAAAACTCATAAATCACATGTTTAAATAGTGTGAAAAAAGATACTTAAATAAAAATCTAACAAAATAAATAATTATTTATTTGGATTTCATACAATACTAACTTACTAAACTTACTACTGCTATAAAGATAACCTAAATTTTTGATATTAAAATGAGCGATATTAAAAGTAGCCCTCTTTTATACACACAAACACACACACGCGTATAGTTTAAATTCTCAATTATAGATTCTCAATATGTATATATATATATATATATATATATATATATATATATATATATATATATATATATATATATATAAATTCATTCTTCATTATGTATATAACAGAAACCATCTTGTTGGAGATATTTGTGCGTGCTTATGCAAACTTAGAAATGGCCTACAAATAGTTATGGTAGCAATTTACATTTCTCCGAATCCAAAATTGGACGAGGTGGAGCATTTTATTCATCGCACTTTACTGGAGTACACTGAAGAAGGGTCGAAAATACTTGGTACAAATGGTAATAAATTTCCACTTATCTTGGCTGGCGACTTCAACATTAACTTCGCTGATAAAAAATCAGAGCGGTTGACAACTTTTCTATCAAAAACATTGAATTTGAAAATGAATAATGATCCACAAGAGTCCACAACAAAATATGGGACCACCATTGACGCGGTATTTTCTAGGTATTTAGAGGATATTAAGTAGCAAACTTATGTTTCTTATTTCAGTTATCATAAACCTATAGTTTCAATGATAAATATTCCTGAATAACCAACAGCTACTGTAAGATAATAAAACCCACATGTATTGTAAAATAATAAAAATATTTTAAACAATATTAACTTTTTATTTATTTAATAAAAGAAAAATTTGTTTTCTTATCGGTCACCACGCTCAAAAAGTGTAACTTGAATTAATATCAAAGAAAAAGAAATACTGCATAAATAAAATAAATAAATAATTATAATTGCATAAGTTGATACAAAATGCTATGCAATAGCTTTACCGCGGCAGTCCCCGAGTGCCACACGTCTTTTTTTTAATCGCCCGATATAGTGTCCCACTGCTGGGCGAAGGCCTCTCCTCGTGATCTCCACAGCTCCCGCTGTTGTGCTATTTCTGGCCAGTTACTGATGAAGGTGTCTAGGTCGTCCCGCCATCTCCGTCTGGGCCTGCCACGTCCGCGCTTAACTTGCGACTTCCACTTGGTGGCTATACTAGCCCACCTGTCCGGATGCATGCGACAGACGTGACCCGCCCAGTCCCACTTCAGCCTGGCGGTCTTCGCCCCTACGTCAGCGATGCGTGTTTTGGAGCGCAATAATGTAGTGTTTCGGATGCGATCCATCCTTGTGACACCTAGAATGCTACGCTCCATTACTCGCTGGCAAACCTTCAATTTGGACTTCTGACTCTCTGTGAGCGACAGGTAGAATACAAATGTCAACAAGTTTACGCTTTAGTGGCATTGGAAGGTCGCCTTTCATTAGTTCCTTCATGGACCAGTAGCTCTTCCAGGCATTTTGAACACTGCGCTCAACTTCCTTGTCTTACCTGTCGCTATTTAAATATTCCGCGAAATTTCTTACAGGAAACTTTCAAAAGGAGAGACTTTTTTTAAACTTTCTTTTACTTGCACAGTCAAAACTCAAGAGTAGTCGAAAGTTTGTATGACGCTGAGCTTTATTTAGTGTCAAGAATAGCAGTTTTTACGACTTGTTCATCTCTAGCTGAGGTAAAACGGTCTCTACAAAATTACAGATACAGCGTGAGTTAAATATCAGGCTTAATGCACTGCTACCGAATGTTTATAGGTAGAGTCGGATAAACCTTTAGGATTTTCGGGGTTCTGCATTGCTTGGAAAAGGTACTATACTATACTATATATCAATTTGTCAAGTATCTACTTGTGGCCTAACCCGTTGGTATTGCGTTTGATCGCTAAACCCTCGCTTATTAGATTCGCTATTATTATTAGAAAAAATTTCATCGGAAAAACCAACCACAGCGATTTATTTTTTATGGAGGATAGGCAGGCGTTTGACCACGATAATATATCACCTGATGGTAAGTGATGATGCGGTCTACGGTGGAGCACGCTTACCTCTGAGATACCTATTTACCCTAGCCATGAAGAGATCCAGATTGTGTTGTTGTGTTGTAGATTGTTGTATGATTCTCGATTTTTAAGTGTTTTAGCCAGAAATATCTGATTTGCAGTTTTATTTCTGCGCTAAAAGCACGAATAGGTACATTTTAGACGCGTAAATAAGACTAGTTCCTATAGGTACCCAATTTTAATCTCTTTTAAACAACAGACTGGTAAAACCATAAAAAATTTTGCGAAACGTAGGTACTTATATTTTAACGTGCAGGGCATTGTTTACAAAATTAAATTATGTACATTATTAGAAAATACAATTTGCACGTGGGAAGAAGGAAGAGATTTGATTAAGAAGCTTAAAATAACTGCGTGTAGTTCCGGACTTTCGTTCCGGAACCTTGTTCCGGGCCCCTAGCTCATCTCCTGTACACGGTACTACGGTAACGCGCACTATAACTTTTTGAGTTTGTTGACAATTGACATGAGAAATCATGAAGAAATCCGAACATTGACCAATAACTATAGACTTAACCTAAAGCCAAAATTGAGATTGTAAAAATTGAGTAAGTATCGTCTTTTTGGAAACTTTCTAATAATCTTAAATTAAATAGCAACATTTCATCGCTGAATCGCAATGCTCAAGGCCAGTCCAGACGGGATGATCAAATCGACCGATTTCATAAATCAAATCGACCTACTTGAAATCGGCGAGCCAAATTGGCGTTTGCGACCACACCCACTGATTTGGTCAAAAAATTTAATCATATTGGCAAAAAATTGTTCCCGTTTGGACTGGCCCTCCGAAGAAGCTGCCAGCTCTTATGTCCCCGGTGACGTCGACCAGTCGATTGGCCAAATTCGTAAATAAATCCTGCGCTGCTGGACCCCGCGGACCGAGGATCTCCTCACCGTAATGCATAGATAAGCAACAAAGTTGTAATTGACATCTAGACCCTAGTATTTCCGCCACTTGAGGGCCACCTAGCCGCTGCGCCCGCTTGAAGGTCGGTTTATATCTACAGACATTGAGCATGCCAGGCACGTGCCCTGGCAAACAAAATTATATCCATTCAATGCCTATTAATTATCGTTTATTAAATAAAACAAAATTAGAATATGTTCAATAAAATGTCCGCGTAATTTTTACGCAATAAGAAGGAGATTTGATTGCGTGTATATAATAGGAGTGAAAATAAAATACTTACTGGCTTTTCCATAAAATTGAAAAGCCAGTATTTGATGAGTTGCGCGAAAACGACAAAGGTTTTAGTAATTTCCGCGAATTTTATAGCGAAATTCTCCACAGATTTCTCAAAACCTTTCCATTATAATGTTAATAAATTTCGCAAGTGATGTGGCGATGGCGTATGTAAATTGTGGTGAAACTAAAAATACTTTTTAGCCATTTTCGACCCAATGGTCTACTAATAGTATTTATAAAATTCAATTAAATATTTATACCGGGTGTGGCCTGTAACAAGAGCAAAAAATTAAACTGTAGGCTGTACTCCTCAAAGTGACTTAACATTTTTTCAGAAACTTTTAAAAATAGCTTTTATTTTGATTTTTAGAAGACTTTAAAGTTTATTCTAAGACGCAATGTATTGCGAATTTTGTTGTTTAAAGCGTGACGATGAACGTCAATTACACTGATGACAGCGTACATTGAAGGTAATATTTAAGTTGTATGAAAAAGAGGAAGTCTAAAGAATTCATAATTTTCAAAAATCACTGAACAAATGTTGGTAAGTTTCAGGAGAACAGCCTACAGTTAAATTTATTGCTCGTGTTACAGGCCACACCCGGTATTATTGATTAACAAATACAAAAAAAATCGATAAAATAATAATTATCGAAACTGCTCACAGATCAGTTCAGAAATGCGACTTACATTCAGGAAGAATAACCAAACATAAGAAAACATTTTTATACAAGCTGAAACTGGTACGATTAGCTCGTGCTTCACACTCGCTCAGTCAATCAAAAATTTTAAATTCAAGTAATATCTATCTGCATTGCATAGGTACAAGTCCGGGGATTGAACCTGGATCGTCGCTGTTACCACCTGTTTCTAAGCAGCTGTTTGCCAACTCCCACTATAGGATATACGTAAGCCGGTGGAATTAGGCTACTTACTTGAGAATTCAAGAAAGAATTTAAACAAAAGAGGGTCGTGACGGAAAAAGCTTACACTTACACGCCTAGCCCCCGTCCACCAATCGTCCAATCCTTATCGGACCTTAACGAAGTTCCTTGACTTCATTCCAAATAGTATTACTAAACACAATTTCGAGAACATGTAGTACCACACAGCGCCATCGTATCACGTATAACATTAAAATGCATTGTCTTTGGCCCAAACTCGGAGTTGCCTCAACGGCTGTCAAAAACTTTCGGCATATTAATTCTGAACGATAAACTTTCAGCCCGGGTTGTTATTATTAAAGTTGTGGAAGCTGTATTATTGCTGCACTTTTTAGCCGACTACGACAAAGGCGTAAGGAAATGTTATCTCTCTTCTTATCTCTAGTGTGATTCATTATTTCCTTTTTAGGGTTCCGTAGCCAAATGGCAAAAAACGGAACCCTTATTGATTCGTCATGTCCGTCTGTCTGTCCGATTCTGTCACAGCCACTTTTTTCCGAAACTATAAGAGCTGTACTGTTCAAACTTAGTACGTGGATGTATTCTATGAACCGCATTAAGATTTTCACACAAAAATAGAAAAAAAAACTATAAATTTTGGGGGTTCCCCATACTTAGAACTGAAACTCAAAAAAACTTTTTTCATCAAACCCATACGTGTGGGGTATCTATGGATAGGTCTTCAAAAATGATATTGAGGTTTCTAATATCATTTTTTTCTAAAATGAATAGTTTGCGCGAGAGACACTTCCAAAGTGGTAAAATGTGTGTCCCCCCCCCCCGTAACTTCTAAAATAACAGAATGAAAAATCTAAAAAAAATATATGATATACATTGCCATGTAAACTTCCACCGAAAATTGGTTTGAACGATATCTAGTAAGTAGTTTTTTTTTAATACGACATGAAATTAAAAAAAAAAAATTTTTTTCATCATACCCATACGTGTGGGGTATCTATGGATAGGTCTTCAAAAATGATATTAATGTATCTAATATCATTTTTTTCTAAAATGAATAGTTTGCGCGAGAGACACTTCCAAAGTGGTAAAATGTGTGCCCCCCCCCCCCCCCGTAACTTCTAAAATAACAGAATGAAAAATCTAAAAAAAAATATATGATATACATTGCCATGTAAACTTCCACCGAAAATTGGTTTGAACGAGATCTAGTAAGTAGTTTACATACGACATGAAATTAAAAAAAAATTTTTTTTTTCATCATACCCATACGTGTGGGGTATCTATGGATAGGTCTTCAAAAATGATATTAAGGTTTCTAATATAATTTTTTTCTAAACTGAATAGTTTGCGCGAGAGAACCTTCCAAAGTGAAAAAAAAGTGTGTCCCCCCCCCCCCCCTGTAACTTCTAAAATAACAGAATGAAAAATCTAAAAAAAATATATGATATACATTACCATACAAACTTCCACCGAAAATTGGTTTGAACGAGATCTAGTGAGTAGTTTTTTTTTAATACGTCATAAAATTAAAAAAAAAATTTTCATCAAACATAAACGTGTGGGGTATCTATGGATAGGCCTTCAAAAATGATATTTAGGTTCCTAATATCATTTTTTTCTAAACTGAATAGTTTGCGCGAGAGACACTTCCAAAGTGGTAAAATGTGTGTCCAAAGTGGTAAAATGTTGAACAAGATCTAGTAAGTAGATTTTTTTTAATACGTCTTAAATTGTACGGAACCCTTCATTTTTTATTTTATTTAATTTTATTTAATATTTTAATATATATATACAGCATTACAGTCGAGACCAAAGCACTGTACAATTCAGATTATATGATAGGATTACATACTAGGAAAAACAGATCACAATCATCTTTCGTCCATCACCTCGCAATACCGCAGACACATCTGATACACAGCCGTCCATCGACTTGCAAACATATCACAATCTGGTGCCCATGACAGAAGGGAGTTCAGCAGCCTTAGAGCCCGCACAGCAGGCGAGTTTTTATGTGCTACAGTGCGTGTAATTGGGACGGCCAAAAGCTTGTGACTTCGCGGTCGCAGGAGATTTTTGGGCACAAATGGAATAGCGAGTCTAACAGTTCGTCCTACCAGTTCAGGACAGTCTGTCTCGCCACGTAAAACTCCACATGCTGTCACCAGGAGATTGTAATTGCGTCTGACTGCAAGGGAATTAAAACCTAATGATCCTAATAAGTACTTGGTCGGATATAAGAATGGATAGTAAGTATATAGCTTCTTATACAAGAACCTAAGAAATGTTTTTTGCACTTTTTCTACGAGAAGGGCGTATGTGATTTCAGCTGGGTTCCAAACAATACTTGCCGCCTCAAGCTTACTCCTCACAAGAGCCGTGTAGAGCAGTTTGATGGCTCTGGGATCGTTAAAATCGCGCACATTCCTGATGACGAAACCAAGTCGCTTATAACAATTGGCAGCTAATCCTTTTATGTGGTCATGAAAAGTAAGAGAGGCGTCGAAGGTAACACCCAGGTCTTTGACAGTTGTTACACGAGCTATGACTTCTGAACCAAGGACATACTGTGCAATTAAAGGTTTTGGCGAGCGAGTATAGGACATAACGCAACATTTGGAGACGTTGAAATGCAGTTTATTCGCAACACTCCATTGCAAAACCTCATTGATGTCTCTTTGCATCGCTTCACAATCCGCCATTTGTTTAACACCAAGCATGAGTTTTAGGTCATCTGCGTACAAAAGGCACCTAGTATTCTCTTTCAGAACTACCTCGAGATCATTTATCATGATGCCAAATAGCAGAGGGCCAAGAATGGATCCTTGACTAACTCCGGATTGTGTAGAGTAAGTGGATGAAACAAAACAACCATGCTTTACGAATTGTTGCCTGCCGCTCATGTAACTGGCAAACAATTTTAACAATCGCGGCGAAAAACCAATGGCACACAACTTTCCAAGTAAAACATCATTATCAACTTGATCAAAAGCTTTCCTGAAGTCAAGATAGAGGACATCAACCTGTGTTCCTCTATCTAAGTGTTCTGAAATGATGTTGGTAGCCGTCAACAGGTTGGTGTCCACTGATCGTTTCGACCTAAAGCCGTGCTGTGCGTCACAAAGGAATGGTTTTAATTGGGGAGAAATCAATGCCTTCAGTACAGATTCAAACAGCTTCGCTAACGAAGAAAGTATGGCTATGGGCCGGTAGTTCTCTACACTTGAAGTGTCACTAGATTTGGGAATTGGAGTTACTCGAGAGAGCTTCCACCGTTTAGGATACACACCAGTCGCAATTGACAAGTTAAAAATGTACAATATTGGCTGAAGAAAGTGATTTTTACATCCCTTTAGTATATAAGGTGGAAAATTGTCCGGTCCTATGGAGCTTTGAGCTTTAAGTTTAATTAAGGCCGTTTCAACGTCGCGGGGTGTAATAAGATTGATATGCACATAGTTCGCGGATCTGAAGCTATCATTCAGCATCACGGCATTATGATCTAGGGACGGGGTATCGGGCAAGAAAACGCTAGAGAAGAATTTCGCGAACGCATCAGCTGCCTCCTTACCGCTGAATTCCTGATCACCAAACCTAACACAAGGCTCAAAGCCACCTCTGGACTTAAGGCTACCTATATGCCTCCAGAAAGCACGAGGATTATGACACACATTAGCTTCCAGTCCACTGACGTAGTGATCATAAGCTTTGTCTATTCGTTGCTTTATGTCGGCACGAAGTTTTGAAAACTCATCGTATATAGCTACATTATTAGTGCTTTTCCATTTCTTGTGCATTCTAGCTTTGCGGGTTATATCGTAAATAATATCTTTACTAAACCAGACCGGGTAACATCTAGAACGACGTGTAGACCTCTTTTTCCTTAAGAATACTTTATCAAATAAGTCATATATAATACTATAAAAGATGTCAACAGCTTTGTTAACTTCCTGCGCAGCCAGTACATCTTGCCAGGATACTTGGGATACGAGTTCATAAAGTAAGCTGTAGTCACCCTTGGCAAAATTCCAATCCAGGTGAGGATTAATATTGCTTGGATCGACAAAGTTAAAAACAGATCTCTCATGGTTACTGTCAGAACAAACGACTATATCCAGAGGTGGGTGGTAAGCATCACGCTTAGGTACTAGTCCACCGCCTGTTATTTCCCTAATATCGGTTATTTGAACCCGTTCTGTCACAAGCACCACGTCGAGCTTACCTCCATACGCATTTTCAATTTCATTCTTCTCGGTCAGGCCACAAACAGTTAGAAAATAACAATAATAATTTAAAATATTCTGAGACATATACAATGGGTTAAGATTAAGATCTCCTAAGATAATTATAGGTGCACAAACATTAAAGGTTTCAATCACAGATTCGACTTTGTGGAACCATGACATATATACTTCATCCGAAGCTCTTGGATGTATATAAACGACACAGACATGGAAGCAGGTGTCGCCGATATTCAGCGTTGCCCAGAGATCTTCACCACTAGGGGTTTCTAGCTCCTTGCGCCTTGTTGCTTTAATGCCCGGACGGCAGGCAAGGAGAACTCCTCCGCCGCGAGCACCGGTGGCACGGTCACGCCGCAGCAAACTCCAGCCAGCACCAACTATTTCCGGATCATCAACAGAATCCGTTAAAAATGTTTCGGTTACTGCGACGATATCAGTATTACAGGAAAAGAAATTATGCCGAAAGTGATTCAGTTTGGTATTAAGGCCTCTTACATTTTGGTAAATAATATGTGCGGTGGGTTTGGTTACTGAGTGATGGAGTCCCTCGCCCCTAAATTCCTGCTTACTACGTTTTTCGCTCCGAAGGTCGGCGAAATAACCATTCTTTAACTCTTGCATTATGAGGCCACACGTCTGCTGATAAACACTTATCAAAATGTTTCATTGGAACTCCAATCTTGAAAGACTTGTAGTCTCCTTTCGGCTTTAATTCTTCCACCGTACATATCTCATCTGTGCAGAGAACTTTCAGGTAGTCCCGTATTTCATCAGGGCCAGACAGCATGTTCCACAGATGTAAATACTTGCGCTGCTCCACTGCTTTAAGGGATGTTACTTCTGGACCAGCAGTACCGCGCACCGAAAGGTATCTTTTGGATTTCCTACTTTGTTCAATTTTCGTCCAATCTCATTCATGCGCGAGTCCGACTCGCACTTGGCCGCTTTTTTTCTATTTCTCCTTAGGATAAAGTTTTTTACAATATGGATATAAAAGTAAAATATAAAAACAATACAGAACATATAAACACATTGTAAAAAAACCTAACCTAGGGTGCCGCCAGCAGCGAGGCGAGCCCAAGCTACCAGTGGTCAGGGCCACAGAGAGAGGAACCGGCGGACTATCCGCGCCGTGTCCAAGATCACCGCCTTCTGCATCTGACCCTTGATCCAACCACCTAGCGAGTCTCTCAAGGTGCTGGTCGAGACTCTTCGCTATGAAATCGTTTGCTGAAACAACTATCGGGACAAATGATCGTCGAATCAACATCCCACATGGCGGTTATCTCGTGAGCCAAGTCTAGGTACTTACTGGACTTGTCCTTCTCTGCTTTCACGAGATTCACATCATGGGGGATGCTGATGTCGACGAGCACGGCCCGGCGTTGCTATCATTATATTATTATAGATTTTTTCAAGGATATTTATTTATGTCATGTATTTAATATGTGTCTTTGTAACGCGGTCATCTCAACGTGCCCAAATATCACAAGATTCACAAGTACTTTAAGTCAAAAATTCTCGACATATTTCGCTCCATAACGAGTAGCTTCAACAAATCAACAGGAGCCTCACGCGGTGGCCGACCGACTGATATTTACCAACGCTACATTTATCAACCCTTACAATGACAGCTGCTCAAAAATATCTAAAAACGGACTCGTTTCAACGCTTTAAATTATGGCAACTCCCAACACGGTTCAGAGCATTAAAACAAAAAAACAACACTTAGCAACGCCGTCTCCCCTTCAAAACGACAAATCCCAAGCATTTATGTTCGAATGTGTTTGCAAGATAGATAACTAGCACACTAGAGGGAGCATGTACCTAACTAGTAAAAAGTTTAAAACTTTAACTGATAGACTAGAGGCCAGTTGCACCAACCACACTTGACTTCCTGATCAACACCACTCAGCCGTAAACTAATATGAAGTTGTCCATGCAATACTATTTAAAGAACGTTTTAACGGTGACAGATGGTTTGGTACAACCGATCGATAATACTCGTACGCCCTGATAGCAACATCTCTTAAGTTTCTGACCTTCCGACGATCTTATGTCTTCACAATTACCTCCTAAAGCCCACCATACAAAAAATGGCAGTTGACTTTGAAATCAATAGTAAAAGGAGTAAATACCTATGGTATATGTTTTTTTTAACGAACAAAAAATAAATGCAACTCTGTTCCCAATAAAACATTAAAGTAATTAGTAGGTACTACAGGCAGGACCTTAGAATAAGATTTGCTAATTGTTGGTTAAAGAACGGAGTCGAGCGGAGGTAATCTATGTGTGAATGTGTTTACAAAAACCGCCTCGGGGAATAATACGTCGGGTACTTCAGCCCTTATTTACATAAATGTGACGTTCCGTATAGAAAGGGCCTGTCGGCGTCTGGGGGCTTCCCTTTTCGCATAGGCCAATTGCGTGTAGGTCTCTTGTTACATGGTATTTTTTTATCTTTAAGTAGGTATTCAGTAGTTTTGAATCCTTTAAATAGTTTAAACTGTTATTTACTACTAACTATTGTCTTCGGTTACCTCGATAGATGCTCATGAAATAGCTATGGAAATGAATTATATCGCTAATCATTTGAAATTTATAAAATATATCCCGACATTTAGAATCCTGTATAGCGTTCGTGGTCAAAGGGTGACTGAGGAAAAGATATGTATTTACCGATATCAAAATTACAATGTCCCATTTCATGTTTTTTTTTTCATGTTCATTATACGCTACGCGATATAATCCATGTCCATACCGTTATTTCATACTATTTACTAATTTTTAACCACCTACGAGTCCACCATACAAAAAATTGCTCTATGCATGAAATGAATAGTGAAAGAAAATATGGTTGATATTTTTTTGCTTTGAAATCGAACGAAAAGAAAAGCAACTGTGTCCCAATTGAAAATGGTTTAAATTAGATTGAAGTAATTAATACTACGGGGTAGACCGTGGCCCTTAGGAGTTTAAGTATCAACCCTAGTAGAGACATTAGTTGAGAGATAACCCTAACGTGCTATGCATGATGGATATTCCTAATAGTTACTACCAAGTTGTTACCAGTGGTAACTACTGGGATTTTTTTCCTACCTTTTACCACTGGTAACTACTGCGAAAAGGTGGGAATTTTTTGTTACCACCAACATTTTAATAGCTTTCAATACTAATAGAAACAGTATAAATATAGAGTGATTTAATCAATAATTAATAAGGATCTTGTATATTACAACGCGCCCATGCACGTGCACGTGTACACATACGCAGCTGAAGTGCCGCTATATGTAGAAGGTTTTTACAATAAATGTCTTTCTTTCTTTCAGCCAGTGTGCAAAGGCCTTAACATGAACGAGTCCTAAATTAATGCCTAGTTAAGTGTCGTCAATGTCTACATCACTGGCTTGATGCAAGTCTCTTGTCGAAGTCGCTTCTGACGTTCGACAGCGACACCGCAATCGAAAAACCATCTCTCAGGTGTATCGCGGTCGACAGTTAGTCCAGTCACAGATGCAAGAATAGAAGATATACGGTTTTAAATAAGTAATTTAGTTTGTGGGGTTCCAAATATTTAGACACATATTTTTTACTTTACCTATTTTATTATTTAAATTAGTTCTATAGCATTACTATGCGAAGCAGCTATGATGATGATGATGATGATGAAAACACAAATTTATTCAATTTCGGCGATGACGTAACGCGTGGCACCGTTGCGTCGTCTGATTCGACCAGGTTGCCCCGTAACCGCCGAAACATGACACCGTTTGGCCAGAACTCCGCGCTTGCGATAGTATGCACGTGGTGGCCCAACTGCAGTTGGTGCACCCTCAGCTTATAGCTAGTTTTCCAGCGGACGTACTCCACCACGGCGTCGCATTTTTGTTTTATTGCGGTATTTTATTAATATGTATGACAATTGTATGTGGTAAGTATCTCTACTTCAGTGGTATGCAAAGTACGTACTTTGCATACCACTGAAGTAGAGATACTTACCTTAAACGCCATATGAAGAACTTTGACATTGAGTCCCTACAGTGGGAGAAGCAGGCCGCCAACCGCCCTGGGTGAAGATCTTTGATTAGGAAACAAACGGATATTTTTGAATCCCGTCGTCAAACAGAACTGGACGACAAGAGGGATGAGCTGAAAGCCCGACCACCAGCGGTGATCAGCTATAATTATATTGATGGTGTGTTCTCGTGCCCGTTGTGCGCACGGATCTTTGCCAACAAGATCGGCTACGTCAGCCACACGAGAACACATGAACGCCAAAAAAGGCGTTGAAGCAGTCGCCGTGGCCGAAAACGGTCAAAACGAAATTCGCATGCAAGTTCTCGTCCGTCTAATTGCACAACGTTAAAATGTTTGTAGCGGGTGGATATTTTTTTTTTATTCTAGGTCATTGTCTTAGTGACAATAGTGGCATAATTTATTAGAATAAGAAAAAATGTTGTATCACGTTCCACTAACAGTAGATGGCTTACAGAAATAACTTATACGTATCACAAAAATGTTAGTTTGTTAAATAATTTTAAGGGTTATAAGGATATTAAAAGTATTCTAAGAATTATTTAATCCCCTGGAAAACTAACCGTAACCATGCCTGCAGGCAACGAGAGACACTAAAAGGTAAATCATTCTGGTGTGACTGCACATAGCTTCCCAAGCAAAAGTGCGTTAGTGCCAAATCTCTCGCACTGTGTAATCTACCACTCAGGTATCCCATTACTAGGCTGCCTGGAGTCGGGGGCTATCGTGTACCAAATTGAAATCTCGCTGCAGCCTTTATTAGGCCATCGCGACGATCCTGTCGACTTGAGCTGGGGCTTGTCGTTGTCGCGTCAGTGGCGCTAGGGCTGACAATTTCAATTGACGTAGAATTTTCTGAAAAGGCAAAGTACACATCAAGATATTAAGAAATCAGCTGAAGTTGTAATAGTCGACCGGATGGAAATTAATATTGTTAATGACTGAATTTTAAATTTGCACGTGCAATGTTAAAGTTAATATCGGATTGGAGGCAGTGTAGGAACATACTATACTACAATTACTACATTCCTTCCCTATATAGGAATATACTGTATAGTGTATACTCGTATATGTGATGGCACTGATAGTCGTATGCAACTTTCAATGAGAATATCCCAAATACCTACTCTAGTATTAACGATAAATGCCGTCTTTACGATCTAATTGTAAAAACTGTTTCTTGAAACGAAATTTCATAAAAAAAATATTACCCACTTACGTGGCTTAGCGACCCGAAGAGAGTCTTAACCTTCGATACGAGTCGACGCCAGCGCGCCCTGTCTTGTGCCGTACAAGTTGGACGTCTCTCTAAATCTAGTCTCTCCAGCGGTTTTTGGGCCAACCCACAGAAAGGTGGTTTGTCACCATGCCTGCCTACAACAACAGAGAAAGGTCTCCCCCAACCGATTCTCTAAGAGCGCGCGCAGCGTGCGACGCGGCGCGCAGCAGTACGCGAAGCGTGGCCATCGTGAACGCTACTCGCACTGTTAAGTAGTGCTTGAAAAAGGGGACCTAGACTCTCCGAAACATGTCGCGTGAGTGACTAAACACATGTGGGTTAAGCCGTAAAATTAGCTTAATGTTTACATAAGTAAATTTTATTTTATACAAGTGTATTCTGGCAAATAAATATTTCTATTTCATATCTTTAATTGTTTAATTAGGTAAGTATTCAGTTATTAAACAAAAAACCAAGTGCGAGTCGGACTTGCACAGGAAGGGTTCCGTACCATTATGTTATTTTTTTGTTATTTGTGTTATTTTGTGTTTTTGTCTTATTATCTATAAAAACGGTCATCCATCCCTATTGACCCCGCCCGACGTTGCTTAACTTCGGTGATTGGATGAGAACCTCGAGATTGGAAAGAAATATTTATTTTATTCTGTTTTTAGTATTTGTTGTTATAGCGGCTACAGAAATACATAATCTGTAGAAATTTCAACTGACTAACTATCACGGTTCATGAGATACAGCCTGGTGACAGATGGACGGACGGACGGACGGACAGCTGAGTCTCAGTAATAGGGTCCCGTTTGACCCTTTGGGTACGGAACTTTTTTGGGTCCTATCAAATTTTCATCAACGAGACAGCCCTAGCCCCGTGTACCGAAACTCGTTACCCTATGTAGTGCTGTGACGAGTGTAAAGATCCGCGCCGCCTGACACCTGTCCAATTTGCGTCATACACCAAGCATTAGCTGAATATGACATGACGACGTACAAGCAAAATCTGATAGCGCGGCGCGGGGCCCATTACACTCGATGTTTCAATGTTATAGAAATAGGTCAAAGCATAGAGGTAGTAATTTTTACAGGGTATCAGTTAAATATCAATAATAGTCCAAAAATTCTCTTACACATTACATGATTAGTGTCGTCACTCAATATTATGATAATAAATCAATATTATAGGACATTATTACACAAATTGACTAAGTCCCACAGTAAGCTCATTAAGGCTTGTATTGAGGGTACTTAGACAACGATATATATAATATATAAATATTTATAAATACTTAAATACATAGAAAAAATCCATGACTCAGGAACAAATATCCATGTTCATCACACGAATAAATGCCCTTACCAGGATTTGAACCCGGGACCATCGGCTTCATAGGCAGGGTCATTACCCACTATACTAGGCCAGACCGGTCGTCAATCACTCGTCACTATACCTAATGATGTGCAACGGAATAATGATGTGTGTGAAACGGAAAGCAATTATCAGGCCCGACATCGGGGCTGACTTCAGCCCCGATATCGGTAAATGTGGGTGTAATTGGCCCAATACCACGTCATACATCGAATAGTCTCACAATTAATCTTGATTGCGCTTTATTTGATGTAATAATCACACAAAAATAAACTATTTTATACGAAAACGCAACTTTATTTAAAAAGCCCGTAATTTTCATGTGCTTGTTGACATTAACAATCGGCTGAACATTGAATTGTTTTTAAAAATATATTTTCACGTGCGTATAAATAATGGACTTTCAGCTCTGAATAGGGTTTCCATATGTATAAATGAAAAATTCTAAAAAAAGTCCTGAAAATTAATTAATTTATTGTCACACTAAGTGTTTTTAAATATGTTTTTGACTGGCTTAAGATGAACTCCTCAATTCGTCGGGATTTTTATTTGTTATTTTCTTATTATAAAAATCTGTTCCAGTTTTTTTAAGACAACTAAACCGATTTGAATCTTTTTTGTTTGAAATAATATATTAGGTAGGTACTTCAGATTTTGGTCCCCTGGTCCCACCACCAGTCAAGATTTGATCCCTATGAAATTACCGTACCTAAAAACATAGTATATATACTTTGCATTACTTTTCATACAATTTAATTTCTTATTCAGTGAAGATGTTCTCTTGCCACTTGTTGACTAATTTATTTAAGTGGTTACTATCACTTCTCGAATAATACCAGAATTAAAGTTATATAAACATACAAATAAATAATTATTTTCACAATTTTGCTATAGTACATATAAGTGTGACCACAATTGTTACGAAATCAACAAAATTTAAATGTAAAATAATAGGACCTGAATATTAAATAAAATCCGGACAACTATCAAGTCCACTCATCTAAACTCCAGACATGTCCGGTAAAATCCTGACGTCTGGCAATATTAGCTCCGAATGAATTACACGAAATTGCCAAATTGGCGCCCGAATTGCGCTGTGCAAACAAGGGGAACAAATATTTGTTTTTATCCATAAATTAGCGGGACAAATTGATTTCTGGCGCTGAAAAACTAGATTATACTCGAAACTGGACAGTTTTCGTTTAGGAACATTTGTTTTATTGGGTTGTCAGTAACACAACACAATATTACATTAAACCACATATACTTAAACTCCCGACTTGTCTATGGGAGACCATCCCTTCGCGCCTATTTTTTTTAAATAATGAATAGAATCAGGCGTTACTTTGCGGAAATCCATAATAATTAAAACAAAAAATATTAATTAAAGCAAGAAATATTACTTAGCAAAGTAATATCCGCGAGAAAATAACGTGTAAGTCAATCATAATAGAGAAAAACCACTTGATTTAAATATAAGTGTGTTTAATTTTTGTGGATGACAAACAGGCAAAATTATAAAAAGCGTTGCTATAGTAAACAACCAGTAAAACGTATAAGTCTATGACGCATGTAGTTTACATATGTTCTAACAGCACCCCTTAAACTATATGTTCATAGTACACATCAAATACAAATTACTATTATCTACTAAGCACTAAGCATATAAAAATCTCTAACGAAACGCTGGAACCTTTCAATACATAAAGGCTTTGTTAAAGCATCGGCCAGCATGTCGCCAGTACACATATACTTTATTACCAGCACACCATTTTCAACTATCTCGCGAATAAAATGATGTCTAACATCAATATGCTTAGTCCTTGCATGAAACATGTGGTTCTCAGACAATTTAATTGCAGATTGATTGTCATTGTAAACCACCACTTTGACATCTAACTTCAAACATTCCGACATGAATGCCCTAATAAACAATGCCTCTTTGCACGCATCAGATAATGCCATATATTCACTTTCCGTACTGCTAAGGGCAATTGTACGTTGTTTACGACTCTCCCAAGAAACTAAAGAATTGCCTAACTTAAATACATAACCAGTGTAAGATCGACGATCGACTACACAAGCCGCCCAGTCTGCGTCCGCTGACCCTGTCACATTCAACCCACTCTTCTCATACTTGATGCTGTAGTTCATCGTACCCTTCAAGTACCGAAGCACGCGCTTCGCGGCTTTCCAATGAGCTTCCGAGTAGCAATCGTTAAACTGACTTAACATACTTACAGCATGCGCGATGTCAGGACGCGTACAGACCGCGATATACATAAGGCAACCGATCAAGTTTCTGTACTCGTAGTCTCCAGTCTTCTCAGCTTTCTCAAGTTTCAAACCAACTTCCATCGGTGTTTTGGCAGGTTTACAGTCAGTCATCTTAAACCTTTCCAATACTTTGCTGATATAACCAGACTGATCCAGAATAATTTTTCCATCTTTCCGGCTGACGTGTATTCCCAATACACATTTCGCAGGCCCAAAATCCTTCATAACAAACTGTTTCATCATCTCCTCTTTTACCGCCTTTTTCTCAGTTTGATTATTGCTGAATATCAAAATGTCATCAACATAAAGGCCGAGAATGACAATTCCATTGTTATTCGATCTAACATAGACACACGGCTCGGACGCCAGTCTCTTGAACTTCAACTTTTTCACAAGAACGTCGTTTATCTTCTCATTCCATGATCTACTAGCCTGTTTTAACCCATAGACAGCTTTCAGCAAGCGAAATACTTTCCCTTTGCCGCTCTCTACTCCAAAGCCTTCAGGAATTTCCATATAAACCTCTTCTTTCAAGTCACCGTTTAGAAAAGCTGTCTTGACGTCCATATGATCAACTTCCATATCATATTCCGCCGCCAGTGCCAAGAGTAGTCTTATTGTGGAGTATCTCACGACGGGTGAGAAAGTTTCGAAGTAATCTACTCCATACTTTTGTGTGAATCCCTTCGCAACCAACCGAGCCTTGTATTGCAGGAGCTCTCCATTCATGCCTCTCTTTTTCTTAAATATCCACTTGCACTTGACAGGTTTCTTCCCCTTCGGCAAGTCCACAAGTTCCAGACATTTGTTATCTAAGAAAGACTGATACTCATCTTGCATCGCTCTCTTCCACTGCACAGACTCAGGACCGTCGAGTGCCTCGCGCACGGTAGTGGGGGTTTCCGCGCCACAACTCGAGCTGGTGGTGAATACCGAACAAAATGCCTCCTCGAAATCGCTCCGTCCTCTCGATTCCTCCGAATCCCAAGAAGACAACCCAGGAGCGTACTCTTCATCTGAAGTACTGGTTTCATCGTTTTCGGTATCATCAGCGTCCTGGTTCTCACTTGCAGGCTCCGACTCGTCCGCGACGTCAACGCATTCCGCCGTCTGCACTCCTACATTTTCAGATTCATTAGTAATGACCATGTACGGAGTCGGCTCGTTGACCACAGGTTGCTCAACCGGGTCCTTGTAGAATTTGTCCTCTACAAACACAACGTTACGCGAGAATATACATTTCGTAGGATGAGTGGGATCTACGAGCCGATATCCTTTCGTATTCTCGCAGTAACCAACAAAAATGTACGATCTACATTTCGGATCCAGTTTCTTACGATCCTCTACGACAGAGTAAGCAACACAACCAAAAATTCGTAAATGGTTCAGATTTACCTTAGATCCCGACCACTTCTCCTCTGGAGTTGCGCCCAACACGGCCTTGGTTGGCGATCTGTTCTTCACATAAACCGCGGTATTCATTGCTTCTGCCCAGTATTTCTGATCCAAGCCAGCTCCCTGCAACATACACCTCGCAGCCTCAACAATCGTGCGATTCGCCCTTTCGACGACCGAGTTCTGTTCTGGGCAATGAGGAACTGTCAGCTGGTGTCTGATGCCATGCTGCTTCAGAAATTCATCAAACTTTTTATTTACGAACTCGCCTCCCCGGTCACTACGCAGAATCTTTATAGTTTTGTTTGTTTGATTCTCGACTAGGGTTTTGAATTCTTTAAACTTACTAAAAACTTCGTCTTTCGTTTTAATAAAATAACTAAACGTTTTACGCGAAAAATCATCTATAAAAAGTAGCATATATCTCGAACCACCGTACGATGTTTGCGGCATAGGCCCGCAAACGTCAGTATGTATGAGCCCTAAGACTTCAGTCGCTCTCGTAAACGATTTCTTTGGAAACGGTAACTTAGGCGTTTTCCCTTCTATGCAAGAAATACATTGTTTAAACTCGGAGTTATTAAAGTCAATGCCGTTGGCCATACCTGATTTCAGTAGGTTCATGCTTCTTGAATTCAGATGACATAGACGACGATGCCACACATCTTGAGAGATAACACGTCCAGTCCCCACGTTCGCCGCGACATGTTCAGCGGACACAGACTCAGACGATCTCGGTTTACTATTACGCGTGTTCGAGACGGTTTGTAATTTGTAAAGACCATTCTCACATTTTGCAATAGCATATAAAACATTTCCAAAATAAATATTACAAACATCAGAAACAAATACGATTTTAAAACCTTTTGACGTCAAAGCGCTGACAGATAGCAAATTACATGACAAGTTCGGAATATTAACTACGTTACAAAGAGTTTTTATACCGTCTTTAACATGCAGTTCGGTACTGCCACGACCCGCACTACAAAGCCTTTCGCCGTTCGCCACGGTGACTTCCAAGCTCGTGTCTGGAACGAAGTCGTCAAGGATGTCCCTCCGGTTGCAGAAATGGCTGGATGCACCCGAATCGACGTACCAGAAATCCTTCTGCACATCTACCGACAGTGCGCTCAGCATGTGTGCTATTTCTTTGGCAACGGGTCCCTTCACCTTCCTGTTCTCTGGACAATTCTTGGAAATGTGGCCCAGCCTTTTGCAGCGGAAATATTTGACAGGCTTTTCGTCACGTCGCTTCGCCACCATCACGGAACCACTACTCGTGTCCGTTCCGTTAGCCCGGCGCTGATGTTCTTGTAATAACTTTTGCTTTACCAGCTCGCTCGACACTTTGACACTGCAGTTTTCTAGCGCCATTATCAGTGGGTCATAGTCAGATGTGAGTCCACTTAACATTATCACAGCTAGAAACTCGTCGTTCAGCGGAGCTTCGATGTCGGTTAATTGTTGTGCGACATCACATATCTTCGTAAGATACGATTCCATATCGGGATACTCCTGGAGCTTCATCCCAAACAACTGCCGCATTAAGCCCAGTCTTCGGCAAAGACCCCTGTCTTCATATGCAGTCTGAAGACTTACCCACGCCTCCCGTGCGGTAGTTGCGTTACGCACGTGCGTGATGGCCACAGGGTTTATGCTCAGACAAATGCGAGCCAGTGCTTTCTGTTGCTTCTTTTTATCGTCGCAAATAGGTTTCACACCATCATTGCTCTCGACGCACTCCCACAAATCTTCATGGATCAGGATCATCTTTACCATGAATTTCCATGATCCGTAGTTCCCCATGCCATTTAATTTTTCAATAGCTGGAACAATAGCCGCCCCCGAACTGGACGTCGCCATTTCGATTTTGGAATTTCGTGCGCAGAATTTTCACGACATAAAGAATAACGCACACAGCACTCCGCAGACGCTCACTTCACATTAAGCGACTGTTACCATAAGCTCTGCTACCATAATAGAAAAAAACCACTTGATTTAAATATAAGTGTGTTTAATTTTTGTGGATGACAAACAGGCAAAATTATAAAAAGCGTTGCTATAGTAAACAACCAGTAAAACGTATAAGTCTATGACGCATGTAGTTTACATATGTTCTAACAAATCATTGCTAACCCGTTATACTTACTTGCGTATTTTTACATGCAATCAATGTTCCCATCCTCCCACCGCAAAAATAAATACGCAAATAAATATAACAACCCACCACCAAAAGTACAAACCTCGACACGTGTTTCGCCTCTCTACGAGGCATCCTCAGGAGATGCTGGAGATGTTGACGGTCTGACACCCGGCAACTGAACTGAATTGTTGTTAATTGCATGTAAGAATACGCAAGTAAGTATAACGGGTTAGCACTGATTAACTAACACGTTATTTTCTCGCGGATTAGCAAAGTAATATTTCTTGCTTTAATTAGCATGTATTTCCGCAAAGTAACGCGTGATTCTATTAATTATTCAAAAAATATTATTTTGCTAATCCACTAAAAAAATCTTTTATTCGCGGATCCACCAAATCAACTCACACCATTTGGTGAATTTCAAAAAAATCACTTAATAAGTCCGTCCCAAATTCCAAAGGTTTCTACGTGTCCAGCTTCATAAACTTCAGTTCAGTAAGTAATGTATTATTTTATTCCTGAAAATTTAATATCAAACGGACTAAGATGTGTACTATCACATTTTAAAATTGACTTATAATTACTTATAAAACATGTAAGGTTTGTTGACATTATTGAGTATACAAATACATATGATATCATTAGTAAATTCAAATAATGGTCACTTATCATAAAAACGTAGCAGGCTCTCATGCTTAACGCCGTAATAAAGATGGAAGATTGAGGCTCAAGTAGGAACTGGTGAACTGGAACTGGAAGCTAGTGAACTGGCCTCAGTTATAGATTTGAATTCAGAATTATCGCCCTGCTAAATGAATAAAGATCTGCAGACGGCCATTCGGGGGATGGCAGTCGTTACGGGTAGTTTAAAGAGTAATCTAGCTGAATGTTATGAAAAGAATAGGTATATACTTAATATCAGAAATCTACGTCTGCGTTTATATTCGCCACCAGGGTTAGACCGCATCCCTCGTTACAAGACTAATCAGTGAGGGTGAAGGCCGGGAAGGGCACACTCTGGGACTGAACGCGGTTCAGTGAGCAGTTGCAATAGGGAGACTGCATTTCGCCTCGCGTTATACCTAGTCTCGCGTTAAATACCTAACCTCTTAGGGATGTAGGTACTACCTGCGTGCATTGTTGTGCAAGTGCATTTAACCAGTCCTGTATACTTAGATCTAGTTTACACTTCGATATACACGGCGCTCACGAGGAACCCGAAAGATTTTAACCACGTACTTCTGAGGCCTAAAGACGGAAAAAATGTTATATAAGTTTCAATCAATTTCGCCAAAAAGATTTTTTTTTTTTTTTCAAATTTAAATACATAAAACGTTAATGTTATGGTAAAACTGGCAAGAAAAATATTTTCTTACGATTTTTTTTTGTAAAAACTTGTTCTTGCAAAGGTTACTTGTCACTTTTTGACATCCATCAATAAGGATATTTAGACTACGCCCCATAATGGCATTATCGCGATCAAAAAGGCGTTTTGCACTAAGTTACGATAAGAAGATGTTTTTTTTACATTGGTATTAACTCTGAAACTAGGCGAAATCCAGAAAAGTTTATATGACATTTTAGTCTATAAATGTGATCAGTAATACACTGTCAAAATCTTTCGGGTTCCTCGTGAGCACCGTGTATATAAAATTTGTCCCAACGCTCGATAGTTGAAGTTGTAATCCTGCAAATCTACTAGTACTATCCTAAATATTTGTATTGCACTCAGGGGCAGAGTTCAAAGTTCTCGGCGGCAAAGTGAAAATAATGGTTCGGTGCTTTACGGGACTTTGACAAAGTTCGCCTGAGTTCGCTACACTGGAGCGTTTGGCTAAATTATTCCCCGCAGATATACAGTTTAAGGAATGCACGATCTGAAACCGAGATCGATTCTAATTTAACAATTTGTTATGGTTTTGATACGACCTTGTCGTTCGTTGGTGATTAGTACACAACGCATCTCGCGCACTACTATCACTTTTCACATGCACCAATCGGTTCGGTATCGAGTGAAGGATGCGATGGACAGAAGCCGATGGAAGCAAATTATATACTCCAGATGTAGGTCTGATAGTGATAACCACGATCCTCAGTCATGAGGGAACGACTAGAGAGAGAGATCTACGAGATCGTATTATCATAAGATCAAAATCAAGTTCTTACATCGGGATCGGACTCCTAAATTATTATTTTGTACAACAAATCTCTTGAGGTTCATAACAAAAGCAAGGTTTCTTGCTGGCCGCTTTACCTCTATGACATTGACGTGTTCTATTCTTACTATTTTTCATTGATTGACATGTGTACTGATTTTCTTGCATATTATAAATAATGTATTTATTTACGTGGTGATTTATTATTTCTATGTAACCTAAACGCCAGATACCTTGCGCTGGTCTGCCGTAACCCTGACAATGGTTATGGGCCCAGGGGTAGGTTGCAAAAAGTGATTAAGTGACGACGATTTTAAAATTTCTTGCTACGACTA
The DNA here is from genome assembly GCF_033807575.1 of Cydia pomonella. Lineage (NCBI taxonomy): Eukaryota > Metazoa > Arthropoda > Insecta > Lepidoptera > Tortricidae > Cydia > Cydia pomonella. The sequence goes on along the minus strand of NC_084709.1, from coordinate 5,093,385 downwards.
AAAGTGAAATAAAATGAGCACTGTACGTATTGATGCTTTATCTAAGGAGAACTACGAGAGTTGGAAGCTACAAGCAGAAGCCGTTCTCATAAAAAATGACCTGTGGAAATATACGAACGGTAAGGTTTCTAAACCAGCCGCAACTGAAGCGGACGCTTTAGAAAAGTGGTTAACGGAGGACGCCAAAGCAAAAGCTGACCTAATATTATGCATTAGTTCATCAGAACTACGCCACGTCAGGGACTGCAAGTCTTCGAGGGAGGTATGGTTGCGATTAGAGTCTATTTACGCCTCTCGTGGGCCTGCTAGGAAGGCAATGTTGTTAAAACGACTATTGTTGCATAAAATGAATGAATCCGGTGATATTCGAGAAGAAATTGGCACATTTTTCGACGCAGTGGACAAATTGGGGTCAATGGAGGTGAAGATCCACGATGATCTTCTATCTATCATGCTATTATATACCTTACCATCTAGTTTTACAAATTTTCGCTGCGCCATTGAAAGCCGAGATGAATTACCGAAACCAGAGGTTCTCAAGGTAAAAATTTTAGAGGAATACGAGTCCAGGAAAGTAAATACAGGCGAAAATGATGTAATGTATGTACGTGAAAAACGGAAAACTTGGAACAATGGGAGAGTTAATACTAAGGGGGAGCCAGGGACGTCACGACCACAGAACCACTCGGGGAATGCCAGGAACGATGGGTATGAAAGAAGAGTAATGAATTGCTACCGCTGTAATCGAATCGGCCATAAAGCCGCGGACTGTCGGGAAACAAACCCAAAACCAAGGCAATTTAGTAATGTTGTGGATGAGGGACTAATGTCTTTAAACGTTTCAGGTATACAAGAATGCAACATTGTTGATAACCTTAAACAACAGTGGGTGCTTGATTCCGGGTGCACGTCCCATCTATGCAATGACGTTCACTTATTTGGAGGTACACTTAAAGAATATAATGGTAAACTGAAGTTGGCTACTAACACAAGCGCGGAGGTTCAAGGTAAGGGCTTAGTTAGGCTATCGGCGTTAACAGAGAGCTCAGCACAACCTATCGAATTTAAAGACACCTTGTATGTGCCAGATTTGAGAACTAACTTGATGTCGGTTGCAAAAGTTACGGATAATGGCTATGATGTGTACTTCACACGTGATATGGCCGAAGTATTAGACAAAAGTGGCAACGTTAGGCTGATCGCGAACCGTAGAGGTAACTTATATTGCCTACAAGAATGTGAATTTGCAAACGCAGTCGCGGATTGCAAGATAGATCTTCGACTTTGGCATGAACGCTTAGGCCATCTTAATGCCAAAGACGTTACTAAGTTGTTACAGAAAACAGGTCATAAGGTGAGTCAAAGTTTGACTAATATGAATGTACTGCGTGATTGTGATGTTTGTGCAAGAGGTAAGTTGTCTGCATTACCATTTTCTGAATCAAGCGGTCCATGTGATGAGAGACTTCACATTGTTTATTCTGACATAGTAGGGCCCATGAGATGCGAAGCGAAATCTAGCGCTAAATATTTTATCACTTTCATCGACGACTGCACACGTTGGTGTGAAGTATATTTTCTTAAGAATAAAAGTAAAGCTTTGGAAGCCTTTAAACTCTACAAAAGTTATGCTGAAAACTACACGGGATTGAAGATAAAATATTTTCAATCAGATAACGGCCTTGAGTACTGTAATTCGGAATTTAATGATTTTTTAAAGCAAGAAGGGATACAGAGGAGGCTGACTGTGCCACGTACGCCACAACAAAATGGAATAGCCGAGAAGATGAATCGCACTCTGATTGAGATGGCCAGATGCATGCTCTTAAGTAGCGAGTTGTCCATAGGTTTTTGGGCCGAAGCTGTAGATACGGCATGTTACATTAGGAACCGGTGTCCGACATCTAGTCTAGGAGGTGACATACCATATGAGAAATGGACCCAGAAACCGGTAAAGATACACTATTTACGGAAGTTTGGAGAGAAGGTTCATTTTCTGAATAAAAACCCAAATAAAGACAAATTTGATGCCCGCGGGATACCTGGAGTATTCACAGGATATCCAAAGACCAATAAAGGCTTCAGACTATGGGTGCCACAAGAAAGAAAATTTATAATTTCAAGGGACATCAAATTCAATGAAAATGTGCTCACTGAAACCATGTTGTTAAGAGATGAGAAAGACTTTCTTGAAGTTGAAGCTTTTCTTCCTACAGATGCTGTAAAGGTTCAAGATACAAACAATATTAACGAGAAACAAGAAAAAGTCAAAATTGCACTCTCTAAAGACACAGAAGTGTATAACAAGGATATGAACATGCCAATTACGACAGAAACTGTGGAAAGACAACAAGAACTTGAAACATATACACAAGATATTATAGATTCAGGTAAGGATTCGCCACCTGTGGCAGAAACTGTTGAGAGAGAACAGGAACTCAGCCGAGAAACAGGAGTATCGGATGTAGTGCACAAAGTTGTATTGAAAAGAGGCCCTGGTAGGCCAAAATTATTGCACACCGGCCAACCAGGACGACCAAAAAAGGTTTACAATTATATTGAAGTAGAAGAATGTAATAAGGAATTTGAGGAGGAGAACACCACTGAAGAATACAAGGACTGTATGGCTGATGCTGAGGACGTAGCAGAAGAATACAGAGACTGCATGGTAGACGAAGAAGACGAAATTGATGAATACATGGACTGTATTGAGTTTGCAGGTGTAGCCGTGGGAATATCTTTGGAAAATGCCCTGCGCAGTGAAGAACGACTAGAATGGGAGGGCGCAATACTATCTGAAATAAGAAGCCTAGTGCAAAAAGGAACCTGGACTATCGTCAAAAGGCCGCCAAATACCAATATCGTTGGCTGTAGGTATATACTGACTACTAAAGTTAATGTAGATAAGACTAGTAAGAAGAAAGCCAGGCTAGTGGCTCAAGGATTTAGTCAACGGTTTGGAGTGGATTACGATAAAACTTTTGCACCCGTTGCCAGACTAGAAACAGTACGATTAATGATGGCCCTTGCTGCAGAGATGGACTTAGATGTTCATCAACTGGACATAAACACTGCTTATTTGAACGGCTACCTCGAAGAGGAAATTTATATGCGTATTCCTCGCTTGCTAAAAGAGTGTTTGCTAAAACTGGTGTATGGCAATAATGAAGATTCTATGATAGTAAGGAACGCGAAAGAAATGCTTCAGAGTTTGGAAACAGGTGGCGATACATGTCTATTAAAGAAATCTTTATACGGATTGAAACAGGCAGGCCGGCAATGGAATATACGATTTGACAAGAAATTAAAAGACATGGGGTTAGTGCAAAGCCTCAATGAACCGTGTCTTTATGTGAGGAAGCACGAAGGCGAACATTTATTTGTACTAGTCTTTGTGGACGACGTACTTATTGCATCAAAATGTGAAGACCGGATAATACGATTTAAAAATGAGTTGAGAAATGAGTTTGACCTCAAAGACTATGGGCAGGTTAAATACTTTTTGGGAATTGACATAAGGAGAGATGATAATGGCATTATGTTGTCACAAGAAGGCTACATCAAGACTGTGTTGGATAAATTCAATTTATCTAATTGCAATGCTTGCAGAACTCCGAGCGAGTTGTCTATTAGTATGCCTAGCAAGATAATTGAGGGCGAAATTAAAGAAAAATGGCCCTACCGCGAGCTAATAGGGTCACTTATGTATTTATCGGTAGCAACTAGGCCCGATATTACGAATACTGTGATTAAGCTCGCTCAGTTCGTAAGTAATCCCGATTCGAGCCACTGGAAGGCTGCTAAAAAAGTTTTACGATACCTTAAAGGTACGGCAAACTATGGCCTTATTTATAAGAAGACCGGTAAGTCAATCCACGCATACTGTGATGCAGATTGGGGGAACTGTCCAATAGATAGGAAATCTTATTCCGGGTACTCCTTCATTTTAGGAGGAGCTAGTATTTCATGGTCTTCTAAAAAGCAGAGGACAGTAGCGACTTCAAGTTGTGAGGCTGAATATGTAAGTCTCGCGGAGGCTTTAAAAGAAGGTTTGTACCTCCAAAGTTTGCTGACTGAGCTAGGTCTATCAAGGTATGCTGATATCTCTCTAAATACCGATAGTCGATCTGCCATGTTTCTTGCCCAAGATCCCGTGTTTCATGGTAGAAGCAAGCATATAGATATAAAGTACCATTTTATACGGGGACTTTAAAAGATAACAAAAATATAGTGTTGGGACATGTACCCACGGAATCAATGCTGGCAGATGTGTTGACAAAACCACTACCCAGTATAAAACATAACAAATGTATGATTGGTCTAGGTCTCAACCCCATTTAACGCATATTGTACATTTGGTTAGAATTATCATTTTATTTTTTATTTTTTTCTTGCTACCTGTCACTATTATTGTTTGGCATATTTTAGACAATAAACTTTGCTTTTGAGGAGGTGTCTTGAGGTTCATAACAAAAGCAAGGTTTCTTGCTGGCCGCTTTACCTCTATGACATTGACGTGTTCTATTCTTACTATTTTTCATTGATTGACATGTGTACTGATTTTCTTGCATATTATAAATAATGTATTTATTTACGTGGTGATTTATTATTTCTATGTAACCTAAACGCCAGATACCTTGCGCTGGTCTGCCGTAACCCTGACAAAATCAATAAGAAATTAGTGTTTCGCACTGGTAAACACGACATAACTATGTAACAGAATATTTTCTTATAAGAATTTTCTTTATTTTGAGTCTCTTGTTCAAGCAATTATCATCTACTGGTATTAACTCACCAGCTCACCTCACCTTTTGATCCGAGAGCCCCCAACTGACTGTATGCAAAGATACGAGTATAAACAGCAACACTCTTAACTGTCCATCTCTGGATCTTATGTCTTTTATAATAAGGTCCACCAATGGACAGTTAACAGTAGGGGTGATGGTACCTACCTATATATTCTGGCAAGCCAGTTTTGTCAGTGGGCGGTAATTTTGAAAATGTAGGCGCGAAGGCTTTGTATACTAATAAAGTAATTTTCACGGGCCGAATTGGCTGGCTCTCAGGACGTAGGTTGGAGACCCCTGGGCTATAACCCCGAAAACCGAAGTTCGCAAATTTTGGGCATATTCCTCTATCACTCTAATTACGCCTTCATTGGAGTAAAAGAGAAAGATCCCCGCAATTTGCGAATTTCGATTTTCGCGGTAGGCCCTCTGATCTAAGTCGCTATTAAAGGTGGGCTGGCCTGGTTAAGTCGATTTTTCAATCTGATCTGTTTATGGCTTTTACATTCCGCTCCACTTACCTGCAGCTAGTTTTAAAAGGTGTTAAGGTTTAAAGGTCCACGTTTTTCTGAAGACATGTAGTTTTTACTGCAAATTCTTTTCATGGACAATAGGTACCTAACCTACAGGATTGGTCACACAGTTATGGACTCCATGTTTACACCTTAAAGCCATCTGCAATTACAGTAAATAGGTGGAGTGGCAGATACCCTTAGTCAGCAAATGCTCGATAAATACATAGCAATTTAATTTTTTATCGTATGGCATATTCTACATCATGGCACGCATTTATGCGTTAGAAGGAGTAAGTCATATTGCTATCTCATTCCACCACATAGCTGCGTTCCTTAAGACTGGCCTACGCTGGGCCATCGTGAAGAGGAGCCCTCACAGGATCAATAAATTGTCAAAATAATTAAAAATTATAAATACAGATTAGGTAGTATTTTACATAGGAGATGGTCTTGAAGTCTTTTGCGTGTCCTGGGTATTTAGTGAAGGGGCACTCCACTACCACGTGGTCAACCAGTATTTAGTCCATCGCTTATACCCAATAGTCCAGTTCATTTTAGATTCCATCAAGTCTCAAATAGTCCTTACTCCCTGGCGGTTGCTGCCTCTGCGTGCGTCCCATTACACGGGCAAGCATCCGCTCGGTATACCTACCACTTACATTTAATTTAAATATCAAAAGGGCATCTACGTGTTGGCTTCGGCTCTGCGCACACCTCTCAAGGGTCCAGAACATCATTGTTGTGATGACAAAGACATACAACTGCTATAGCTATTCATATCTATGTTTTAGTACTGTAGGACGCTGTAGGTAAGGAATTGCAACAGTCAATTTAGCTAATTTGAAGGTACCTGTCTGTATTCGTCGAAGCGAAACGGTGAAATTGCCGGCATTACATTATTTACGCTACAAGCATGGCCTCGCAGTGAAACTTGTGGTGCTGCTTTGATCAGTCGAATTTTAAAGAGGTAAATATTTATATATTATTATCTCCTTTATCATCTTTCTTCTTTAGGTTTGTTTCTTAACAACATTAATATAAAAGTAAAATACAAAAACAATAAAAATAAAATAAATTAATGTTATAGGACATATTTTTAAATAGGTTTATAGTAAACACCCATGACTCGGGAACAAATATTTGTGCTCATCACACAAATAACCGTTTTGACTCGGACAAACTGCTTTCGTATGTCCGGATGTTTTCCTCTACAGGTCGCAATCGAAATTCTCAAGTTTCTCATCAATTTCTCAACCAATAGGGAATATTACTGCAATGTTTTGCCGCCAGAGTGCAGCACTAGCACGTATATTAAATCATAGAGTAACTTATACATACTGTGCCTTAAAATCTTTGCTTAAAATGTAGTTTGACAAGTTTTCATAGAGAATAAAATGTGACATTGATGCATCAAAGCGGTTTGTTTACAAAGGGCCTACCGCGAAATTTAGTTAGCTGCCTCTTTATCGCTCAAACAGGCAAGAGCGATAGAGAGGTTAGATAACGAAATTTCGATTTTCTTGTTTCGCGGTAGACCCTCAGATTGTGATGGATTGTGGTAGTGGCGCCCCCCTACGCAGAGTTTCGCGTAATATTCCTTATTCTCGTGAAATTTGGTGAGCAGCAAGGCCTGTCGAACTTGATACCGTGCACGTGTAACGAAACGTAAGATCAACGTAAAAAAAGTAATGACAAAATCAAAAGTCAAAGTCAAATTGACAAGACAAGACATTTTTGCATCATAGAAATTGAAAAAGTGTACAAATTACACCGTGGATTTATCAATCAGTAACCATTTTTATAACAGAAAAGTGTTAGAAAAACTTAAAAAGCTGCCATCGCCTGAAATTTGGAACAAATGCACTCTGACCTCTAACATATAGGTTAGTATGAAGTTGTCTTCATTTTAATTTCGAATGGCATGACTTTAGCTCACACTCTTTTAGTAGTATTTTATCGAACAATGTCCGCGTCAGCAATATTGACGCCACTTGGCGTCCGGGGTATGAAAATTTTAGAACGTGAAAAATTCATTCGCAAGATCCAAACGCCCGTGTTAAGAGTTCCAGCTGAGAAGTTGTCAAAAATCACACCAAATTGCAAGGATTACTTCCTCAAATTAGAAAACTTTAAACCTGTTCAGAATGACAGTGATAATAAGCTAAAATGCATCTTGTTTAATCCTGAAAAAATCAGCATGTATACTGACATCACTGAAAGTCATCGCCAGGGACTTTTAGAAGTTGGAGTGACAGAGAATAACTTTGAGTTGAAAGATATTCACTTGTCGTATGAGAACTGGTCGTATGGGACAATCTTCAAGGCTGTTTTGCCAGAAAATGAAGATATAGTCAGCGGTTTCACTCAAATTGGGCACATCATTCATCTAAATTTGAAGGAGCATCTATTGGAGTACCGCTCACTAATAGGCCAGGTGCTTCTAGACAAGATTAAGAGCTGCCGGACTGTGGTAAATAAGAGCAGCATCATTGACAACACCTACCGCAACTTCAGTATGGAAGTCATTGCCGGAGAAGAAGATTTTATTGTGACTGTTAAAGAAAACCAGTCCAACTTTATGTTTAATTTTTCTAAAGTTTACTGGAACTCCCGTCTTGGACAAGAACATGAGAGGATCCTAGGCTTTTTGAGGCCGGGAGATGTGTTGTTTGATGTTTTCTGTGGCGTAGGTCCATTTGCCATACCTGCAGTGAAGAAGAAATGCAAAGTGTTTGCTAATGATCTGAATCCTGACTCCTTTAAATGGTTAAATCAAAATGCCAAGTTAAATAAACTTAACATGAGTCTTTTCAAGTCATATAATCTGGATGGGAAAGATTTTATATTGAATAATTTCAAAGAATACATTACAGATTGTTGTTTAGGTAAGGAGAAGTTAGAAAAGGGAGCAAAGTTACATATAACAATGAATTTGCCAGCAATAGCTGTGGAGTTTTTAAAATACTTCAATGGTTTAATTGAAGATCAAAGTCTTGCTGAAAAATTGGACTTTGAAATAATTGTTTATGTGTATTGTTTTGCCCCAGGCAATGATGTTTTGGCAGCAAAGACTATGGTCATTAAAAACATAGGTTATGACATAACAGATGACATAATAGATATTTATGATGTAAGGAATGTGTCACCGAAGAAGGAAATGATAAGAGTCACTTTTCGACTCGGTAAAAAAGTTCTATGTAGTGTTAGTGACAGTGTCAGTGAACCACCTAAGAAAAAACTTTGTCTAGAAAATGAATAGTGCATTTAAACTAGTGTTAATGGACTTTAATAAAGTGTAAAGTGTATCATGTTTTCTAAAGAGATGGTTCTGTTAACACATAAGAGTATTTAAATAAATGGCTTACTGTAACAAGTGTTTTATTTGATTATCTTATCTCTTCAAGTGGCATATGTCATTTTTGGGCTATTGGAATTTTGTTTTTATTCCATTAAATCAAATTTGAAATTTAAATAACATTATCGGTCAGGAGTTGACAGCTTACCACTTCAAGGGTTATATTTCGATAAATAAAAATATTTATCAGCATCTCAGGCCATTTGTAGAGATAATTTATAGGACTAGAATATTGTAGGACTGAAAGAGGGTTTTCTCCGCCATTGACTTGATATAAAGTCGGTACATTTCTGTCCCACACGCCACGACTTCAGATCAAGTCACGGTTTTACAATAAAAAGTTCAAATTCTTTTTGAGTTACAGTATTACAATTAGCGTTTACATTTTAGGTAAAAAATCGAAAAAAAATAAACAAAAACAATTTTTTTTTGTAAAATTGACCTAGTCATGTAACAATTATTCCTTCTTTTGGCCTCAGAAATGCGTGGTAAAAATTTCTCGGGAGCCTCTTGGGCACCTTGTATATATGTGTGCCGTACCAACCTTCTGTAAATGGAGTAAGTGTAAGAGTGAAAACGACAAAAGAGCTTGTAATCGGTCTTTCCTTATAGACGGTTCTCCATATTCACCTTATACAAAAGAAAAATTGACCAAGGGCTCCAGTGACCATGGCAGGAATTGAACCAGCATCTTCAATGGAGGCCTTGGTAGCTTTTTCTTTCATACACACATATTTCAATTTGTAAGTTTTGTGACTAATGTGGCTCAGCGACCCAAAGACGGTCCTGGGCTCCGAAACAAGAGCACGCCACTTTTCCTGCTCCTGCGCCGCTTCCTGCCAATTATCGGCTTGGAGATGCCGTATTTCAGTTTGTAGCTTGAATATTTGAGTGGTAATTATTAGTATTATTACTACATGTAATAAACGCATATATCTATTAGCGCAAATAATTAGGTTATGAAGATAACTAACCAAGTTTTGAGTTTGCTAAAATTTGCTTACTTTCAAAGAACCTTGAGTTTTTTTATTTGCAAAGTTCTTTTGAATATTAATTGTAATTAACATACTTATCAGCTGGTTAAACATTACCAACAAAGCATATATGTATGTATATGCGTAAGTACCTTATTGTTCTTATTCTTTTAAGTAGTACTGATAATTAGGTAAAATTTAAATCTAATTTTTATATTAACCTACCTCACCCATTATATACAACGCTCCATTGTAAACCTTATAGGAATGCACGAAGGTTGATATTACACTGCAAGCGCGTCATTTGACATCTAGCGGCCAAAACGTTAATGATCATACATAATGTATTGTCACCAGACATAGAAGTTTTTGTGGCAAAAACGAGTGCTTGAGAAAATGCAACATCGACAAATAATAACATCGATAAGTCAGTCATGAACTAATAATTAAAAGATGTAAATTCTACTTACTGTAATTTACCGGAGAATTACAAGAATGCAAATCAATTACAAATCCGACCATAATGTCTCTATTACATATATTAGTACTTGAAAATAAAAACGTAAACTGTACAATGTAGAATAAGGTGTCAAAAAATAAGAAAACTACCAATGGGTGTATCAAAGAAGATATCGAACTTGTTGTGTATTTCGCGGTAGCTATCTTTTTATACAATGTTAAAAATATCTATAATAACGCTAAGGTAATATCGATAATAGACATGTCGATATTTGATTTTGTCAATCACTTTATTTTGCCACAAAAATTTCTGTCCGATTGTCACTAATGGTTTTCTATATAATGTAACCTATAATTTTTGTGACATTCTGACGGTTATAATGATCTTCAATGGAAATTAGACTTTTGGTTTTCTACTCAAGATTCAAAGTCAAATGGCAAAAAATTATGTATAGCTCTATATAAATATGGGTTTATTTAGCAGTATGGTGTATATTTTCAGTGTAGTGAGCGAAATGCCACAGAAGGGTGAGGACGTGTGTGAACTCCCGGGCTTTGCAGATGTCTTGGAGGAGTCTGAACAGGTTTGTATCGCCTTCAATTTGAGTTTCTAAACAATTTAAGACTCATCTACGGCTACCACCAATTTGAGGCTGACCTATTCGCTAGCGTATGCGTAACTCACTTTCTATGCATCTCGCTCGTACTCGCATATTGCTGCGACCGAATTGTACAGTCACGTCTGAAAATATCGATACGAAAAGTGTGCCAAAAATATGTATACACTACCTTAAAATATGGGCAATAAAGTCGTGTATACATATTTTTGGCACTATTTTCGTATCGATATTTTCAGACGTGACTGTATAAGGCAGTCGTGATAAATCGTGTCATTCACGAGGACGCATGCCTTGATTTGTATTGTGATGTTATTAAAGGTTAGATTTGACAAACCTGCGCGTCATCGTGGATAATGGAAAAGTTATCTGGAAGAGATCGCTTAAAGATAAGACCGCCTGTTGTTTATCTCTACTTTTAATTTTCTTTGTTTGTTGCGTTCTATATTGTATCCGTATGTATATCGGAAGTAGATAAATGAGAAGTCACTATGACAATTCAAAAATCCCACGGAAAGTCCAGCCTAGAGTAGATAATTGGGTATCAATTTAACGCAAAAATTCGTGATGTCATCAATGATATTAATATATAGAGATAGGTTATACTCATACGTAATGCTAATGAGTCAAGAATTATTTCCATATTTATTTCATTACATACGAATGAATCCGTTTTTACAAGCTTTATACAACTTGCCATTTCCGATTGAGCTGAAATTATGCATCCATATGTTAATCAGATGACAATGCAATATTATGATGACATGGAGTTGATCTGATGATGGAGACAGGAGGAGGCCATAGGAACTCTGTGATAAACCAACGCAGACTAATGTGTTTAGGGTTGTTATAATTGTCTCGATGAGTATTAGCTGCCTGTGGAAAGAAAAGTACAGTCAGCGATAAAAGCTTGTACCGAAAATGAATTTTTTGCCAAAAAATTACGAGTATCATTGGTTTGATTAAAATTGATTTATCCTCAGGTACTACGAAAATGCTTCAAACAATACAAAACCGACGAAGTGTTCCTGTCATTCAACGGTGGCAAAGACTGCACCGTGCTCCTGGACATAGCCATCAATGTGCTGACCGATGTATACAAAGACAAATCTGTGATTAAGAACCTTAAGGTTCTTTACATAAGGACTAACAGGTAATTTTATTATGCTATTGAATTATACGGTTGGAATAGGTACAGTAGAATCCGCATATAATGATATCAAAGGGAAACAAATACTTCATACTAAGCGGCTGTCATGTAAAACGTAGTTCATCATTGATCAACTGCTTAAATTATGTTAAGTTTTCCAATTTAATCTCAAATTCAATTTATATTTTCAACAGACAACAATGGTTCATAATGGTTAGTAACATTTAAGATTTAAAACTAAGCGTTGTTAAAACAAAAACAAGAAGCAAAAACAGCAGAGCAAAAAACAATCACCTGGTAGCGGTCATGAGCCAGGCATCGGAGTTTTTAGAGAGAAAATATTTATTGCCACAAAAAACCTTATCAACAAAGTACAATATAATAACCTTAAATACTAAATACAAATTAATTAGAAAGATAGGTACTTCGACATTTAATACCTGATGATTGGGCAATGGGCTCCAATCTCAGCATATGCCAAGCAGAGGGCCTAGCGCTGGTTTTCAGACTGGTAATTTAATTATTATTAATAATTTATTAATAATTTCGCATGGTAAGACTAATAGAGAGCTATGAAGTTGACATTAGCAATAAAATTAAACTCATACTCATGCATCTATTTAATTACTGATTTTAATTTTATAGTCAAGTACAAGAATGTTAACGAGTTTGTAAACGATCCTTTAATTTTGTCTTTCAGGACACAAATAAAACAAATAAGAATAATGACCATTTTTTTGTACTGATTAATTTATATTCATATTATTTTTACCTCTTTTAATATACAAATTAGTTTTTTTTATGAAATTTCTTAATATAATTAATACAAAAATGATCATTAATCTTATTTATCATATTTATATATTCAAAGATAAAATTAAAAGATCGTTTACAAACTCGTCCACATTCTTGTCCTTGATTATAAAATTAAAATCTGTAATTAAATAGATGAATGAGTATGAGTTTAATTTTATTGCTAATGTCAACTTCATAGCTCTCTATTAGTCTTACCATGCGATAATGACACTCTCAAAATGTCGCACAATAGGTGAGTCGTATCGGCCCGTACACAGTAGCCAGGTCCCGGCTACAGTAGCCAGGTCCCGGCTACAGTAGCCAGGGTGGGGTTGGAGCTGGCTCGCACTCTGCAGACCAACGAGGCAATTCTCGTTGGTATTATGGCATAGTAGTCAGCCGTGCGAGCTTGTGCAAACATGCCTGATGCGCTGCAGAAACGGGGCAGCCCCAACAACATCCTGAAACCATTATTATATTGGACGCGCAACCCTTTGTGAGAGATAAGTTTTATTAATTTTGTCCCAATTATCAACTTGCCACTGAGAATCAAAAGTAAAACAACTTACACGCCACGCACGCATCAAAATACTATAAGCGTAGTCATCTTATCTGACCTCGTTACGAAGAATTTTATATAAACACCAAACTTCGCACAGTAATTACGTAATAGTAATCGGTTGGTCAATATAATAAACCGCGGCCAAGAGCATGTAGGGCCATGCTCAGAGTAGGGTTCCGTAGTTACTCTTCCGTCACAATAAGCTAAACTGAAGCTTAAAGTATAGTAGATTGTTAACCAAGGGATGAACTGTGGATGTACATCTTTGTACTATGAAGGGGAAACATTTTGCGATAACTCAAAAACAGCTAAACTGATCATGTCTGCTATAGTTTTCATTTAATGTCTTTCTTGAGCCCTACTTCCACGAATTTTTTTACCTACGGTTCTAAAGTTAGAGGGGGGGGACACATTTTTTTTTTTCTTTCGGAGCGATTATCTCCGAATATATTCACGTTATCAAAAAATGTTTGTTGAAGACCCGTATTAGTTTTAAAAGACCTTTCCAACGATACCCCACACTCTAGGGTTGAAGCAAAAAATTAAGTGTAGGGGAGGTACCCTAAAAAAAAATTTTTTAGATTTTATTGTACGACTTTGTCGGATTTATTGATTTATATATCCATGGCAAATTTCAGCTTTCTAGTACTAACGACCACGGAGCAAAGCCTCGGACAGACAGACGGACGGACATGGCGAAACTATAAGGGTTCCTTGACTACGGAACTCTAAAAAGAGGCATCTTTAATACGATTTTCTCTGCTATAAATGTTAACCGATCGTGTAACGGCAATTGCAGAAATGAAGTCGATGCCATGAATAACCGTTCACCAAACAATACTTTCATAAGTTTTATAATTGCTGGGATAAATTCAGATAATAAAGCCAAAATTTACAATGCGTCTTAAGTTATGTACAAAAAAGTAAATTCCGAGAATGTGCGTGTGTAATTTAATTAGTTACACTCGATTACGTCGGTTCAGATAAAAAAGTTTGCGCGTGTAGATTAATATTGTTGTAGAATAGGTTTTTACATGTTTGGTATTTTTAGTAAAATAACCGCATAAATACGTTTTTGGTGAACGGTAGAAAACCTTATAATATAAATATGGAGAACAGAAATACATATTAATTTATAAATACATATTAATATGTATTTGAAAAGTCCAGTAATCGCTTATCCTCCCATGTTACAGTCGAGTTCATAAATATGTATACATTTCTTCACCTTAACCTTAATCCATTGCAACAAGGCGAAGAAATGTATACATATTTATGAACTCGACTGTACCACCCTAAAATGTTTTTTTTATATTGTTAGGTAAATATATCAATTCCGTTCAAAATAGTCATATGTTGAAGTCAAAAACTCCAAAAAATATGTCAGTAGAGATCAGTCACTTTCAAGCTTTGATTTCCAATCTGGTTTTGCTTTCCAGTCCATTTAGAGAACTAGAAGCGTTCGTGAAGCAAGTGGAGCTCCACTACGGCATCACACTTGAAGTAACCGAAGGCGAGTTGAAAAGCACCTTGCAAAGGATAGTGGACGAAGACAGTAGGCTTAAAGCCTGTCTCATGGGCACGAGGCGGACCGACCCGTATAGTCAAGATTTGCAATTTATGCAGGTAACTAAACAATTTCTTTAATATTTCATATTCATCTTTGATTTTACGTTATGTCCGGTACAGTTCGTAGTTCAAGGACGTAGTTCTGCAAACGGGGACGAACCCACACTAAATTTCCATTCATTACTTCATGTTGTAACACGAAGGTTTGATTTTCAATTTTTTATCGTGGGGTTGGTTCTCGTTTGCAAGATTACGCCGGAACGCCGGACGCAATTACGACGGAAAAAGGTAGCACCTTTTACTTTTATTAAATTGGCCTTCATTGATCCAATGTGTGTATCGGGCATTATGTATAAAGGTTTCACTAAAACTATTTCGTCGGATGGATTTTGATCCCAGCATCTCGGCACCTCCATCATGTTGCGGAGAAATAAGTTTCTTAGAACTGTCTGCGAAAAGTTGTATGGCAAAAAAAGCGTAAATTACAAACAGGAACATTACTTTAAATATAAAAAGGTAAATAAAAATAAAAATATTATACGATATCTTTACCCAAATTGACCAAGTCCCACTAGTTTCTCAGACAACGATATAAATATAATATAAATATTTAAATACATAGAAAACACCCATGACTCAGGAACAAATATTTGTGATCATTACACAAATATATATGCCCTTACCGGGATTCGAACTCAGGACCATTGGCTTCATAGGCAGGGTCACTACCGACTAGGCCAGACCGGTAGTGAATGTAATATTGACTTTGACAAAGTGCCAAAAATATGTACACACTACCTTAATGTATGAGCTACTTGATCCAAATAACACTAGACCCTACCCATAGTATTGTGTTCCTGCCTGTGAGTAAGGTTGCCAGAGCTCAACGAGGGTGCGGAATGTTAGGGTCGGCAACACGCATGTATCTACTTTGGAGTTGCAGGCGTTCATAGGCTACGGAGACTGCTTACCATCAGGCGCGTCGTATTCTTTTTTGCCACCGACGTTAGTATTAAAAAATCCTCTGTATTGCAGAAAACGGATGCCAACTGGCCACAAATAATGCGAGTATCACCACTGCTGAACTGGTCGTACCATCAGATATGGAGCTACATCCTGGCGCGGCAGGTGCCGTACTGCAGTCTCTACGATCAGGGGTATGTTCGGTCCAATGGCTTTTTTACAGTTTTTACTCAAACTAAATGCTAAGTTATTATTTTACGGCGCAAGCTTTTAGACCCTGGGCCAGGATCATATTTCGTCAGTCATCGCCACCCGGCTGATACTTTGTCAGATGATAGTTTAGATGCTGTTTTAAACTAATAAAACCGTCAGCTGGTTCTATCGCGGTGGAATGACCGTCAGCTGTAAAATGAACATGTAAAAAATATAACGAACCAATTGGAAATTCGTTTTTGGGTATGAAAATAGCACTATAGGCATAAAACATGTAGGTAAAGTATGGCTTATTTTTTGGCATCTGTTAACATGTTCGTTGTTTATACAACTTATTAATCAATTTGTTTTTACAAAATATTATTATTATTGATTTATTTATTATAATATAAATTCGCTACATAATATAACCGGGAATCCCGAGCTCCCGAAATGCCACCTACAAGCTATAACAAGCTTTTGGCGTGGAAATTTTTAGAAAAAGGTTAGGTACCATTTACTTTTTCGCCAAACTATCAACTTTTAGGGTATATATACTCAGAAACGAAGACTATCGATTGAAATTGTTAGTTTGTGACGCATCTTCACATGCATTTTGTATAAACCGTCACAAAACGGACACCTAAATTATGTAGGAAAAACTTGGAACACTTTTGTTTTTCTAGGTTTGAATCATTAGTCTTCGTGATTCTGATGTTTTTTATACATGCTGCCCAGTAATAAATGGATAACCTTCTAACCACCGACAGCCGACCTTAAGCTGGTCATGATAAAAGTGCACTATTTGGCTCTAATAGGTCTAGTAAAAGTTTCATGGTTTTTGAGATAATCGAACTTTTTCTATCTTGGTGTTAATTACTGGGCACCCAGTATAGTTGTTAATTTTCTGTAGTAAATGGTACATACACATTTTTCTGAAAACCTGGTATGTGTAAGGGAGATTTGAACCAGTGCTCGATGTCCGATTGACCTAAAATGTACTATAGGTACCTACTTACGTAAGTTGACAGTGGAAGCTTTTGGCATCATTCAAATGATCTGTGGAGATCAAATATGTATGCCCACCCATAGGAACTCAATGATAAAACAATGCAATCTCACTAAATTTAGGCTCGTAAAAATCATCTTCAGATAACTTTGAAAAGAAAGCCGACTAATAAATGTTTGTAACAAGAATGGTTTCTTTGACAATAAACTTATTTCAGTTGTATAACTTTTAAAACTGGAATCCGCAGATACACATCAATAGGCAGCACGCTGAACACGTGGCCGAACCCGGCGCTAGCCCTGGGCGCGGGCTACCGGCCCGCCTGGCGGCTCGCCGACGGCGCCCGCGAGCGCGCCGGCCGGGTGCCGCCCGACGCGCAGAACGGACTCAATGGGAAACGTGAGAATCTATAGTGATAAAACCACAGAAACGTAAATACACAGATACACATCAACCCGACCTGCGCTCGGAGACGTAACCCGAGAGTGCGCCGGTCGGTTCGTTCGGCACCCGACACGCAGAATGGAGTCAATGGAACGTGAAAAGCTTTATAGGTCCGTACGTATCAGGAGTAGATAAATGCAGATTCATATTTAGCGTTTTATGCCTTTTTTCGTAATCATGTACAGTCCTGGACTTTAATTGTTGATGCATTTAGGGTTGACTTTACATTAGACATTTCATACCGTTATACAACCAAATTAGCTTGAACCTTAAAAGTCCGTAACTGTACACGAGGATGACCAATGCAATTTTCTTTCATACATTAAGCCATTCAAATTAACATCGTTCTATGCTAATGGACTAGCTGTGACCAACCGAATTGATTTGATAGCCTTTTTACAAAAGACGATTACATTAAACCGTTACAATTAAATCGTCCTGTACTTGATTGAAATATCTGGATCGAAATTTTTGTATTATTTAGCGTAGTTGATGGTCTCGGTAACGTGCCTCGTGTAAAAACTAACAATTATTCGAGATAACAAATATTGTAAAATTAAATAATGTTTAAAACAAGAACACCTAATAAATGAATCAAATTTTAACTCATTTAAATGATAAATAAATAAATATTATAGGACATTATTACACATATATAACGTAAATGTATTATTTATAACGGGGGCCGATAGTAAAATCCGCCAGATCATTAAATTCCTAGGCATATTGTGAAACGTGAAAATCATTGTGTCATTCAGGGATCGGAAACCGGTATTTTTTGTATGGGAACGAAAACTGTATTTTTTCGTTCTTTGCAGTTTTCGTTCTTTGTTAATTATTTCATTCCTAATCAGGCAATCTAATAATACGAAGTCGCTATCTAAAAACACAACTGAGTCCTACATTTTGAGTATAAAATAAACCGAAATATATGGTTATTTCAATGTTTTTGCAAAAAACCGGTTCCGATCCCTGGTGTCATTCTCTTAGTCGACGGAGCCCAGCGGGGCTCCTATTTCTGGACAGTTTGCCCTTCAGACATATGAAGCAACCTGACGAACCTATCCTACCTATCTATTAATTTGCCCTCAAAACATTACACAGGAACTTTACGATCAGGCGGATGTTACGATCGCCCGTGACATGTACAAAGCGTCACGCCTCATCATCTTATAGATGGCGCTTTTTATTGTGTTTGTATTTTACTTCACACGCTATTCAACTTTCATCTCACTGCTATTTAAAAGCTACAATCGAATAATAAAACCATTTTAGGCATATATATTATATTAACCTAATAATACTCGTAAATAAAATACAATGTGGTGATAAGTTAAAAGGAAATCAAATTTTATGTTCACACAGGCAGCTTTCTTAAGTTTAAATTTTAAGTTCTATTAATCGACCAAGTGTTAGAAAATATTTTAGTACTTACTTACTATTTATTCATTAGACATACATATACCTAGATTTAATTGAAAGAATAGTTTTGTATATTTTTGTAAGTTAGTCGTGGAATTTGTAGACTTAATAGTTAAATTATGAAGATATAATTATTCGTAACAGTGCATTGTGTATTAAGGGCGGTAAGAAATCACGAACGAGTGTAAATTGAAGCCCGAAGCCGAAGGCGAGGGGTTAATTAACAAGAGTAATTCCTGTATCGCCCGTGGCACACACAATGTTTTTCATCTCATTTCTGCTTTTCGAACGTACATTACAGCAAGTGTGATAAAAAAAAAACATTACAGCCCTAGGTCGAAATTTAGGATTTACGAATCGCATCGCCTACGTGTAATAAGTTAACACCTTTTACGAGCAAGTGTGATGAAAATTTACGTTTCTCAAACTTGAAATGAAATGTTGACATGACTTACTGGTCAGGAAATACTACATATCAGGTGCGATGAGTGAAGATGATATGTAAAGGAATTTCATACAGCCTTACACACCTAGGCCTGTAAGGCAACCTTCTTTTGTTATTAAACGTCAAATTATGGCACGTGTTAGCATTCAACCGTAAAAAATCTATAAGCAAAATTCTGCCATTATGCTTTTTTTTTTGTCTTTTTTTGTTTTTTTGTGTTTGTTAAATATTATATCAAGGGGTTCAAAGGGGAACAAACATTTCATTATTTTTGTGCTACGACGCACGGTTTAGGAGATACAGCCCCATAAAGTTTTTTATTTTCAGTCATGCTGAAATCTTTATAGGGCTGTATTTCCTAAACCGTGCGTCGTAGCGTAAACATAATCAAATTTTCGTTCCCTTTCAATACCCCACGCACTGAATAACCTATCACATTAGGACATGAAACAATCATCATCATCCTATTTTTTTTTTAATTTATCAATGCAAGTTTGAGAAAAGCACTATACAAATCTCGGCGAGAAACGGGGTTGCCGGACGCGTATCCCTATCCGATACGCGGTCTATCTCTATCGCAAGGGCGTCGCCACCGAATGGGCTAGGGGGGCAGTTCATGTGGCCGATGGACAAGGAGAGGGGGAGAGAAATTATTTATGCCACGGCGCAAGCTCTCATCTCTTTTATTTTACCAACAGAGGCTCCATACTAGTATACGATACTTCTAGTTTCTGGTTGACTGATGGTTTCTACTACTTTGGGAATAAATCAAATTTCATTGAAATATTATGATTTGTGTTATTTTAAGTAGTCACACTAAGGTTAGGTGGGGTATGAGGCAAAGCAAAAAACTTGTAAGAAAAATAAACAGAAATACTTACTTAAAGTTATTAAAAACGAAATTGAAGGGTAACACTAAAATGAAACTAAGCATATATAAAATTAAAATGTTTATTTCAGGCAAGTAGAGGCCCATAAATAAATACCTTAAAACTAACATACATATTATAACAATATATCCTACAAATCATATTATGGTTGCGATGCATCACGCAACCCCGCAGTGTCAAGCTGTCAAGGAGCCGGCCTCGGAATCTCTCTGAATAAGATAGAAAATCAAACTTATAAAAACCATCTGTCATTCAGAAATTTTGCTATGTTATAGAAAATTGTTTACCCAGTTTTTACTAGACGTTCCTATACTGTTGCGCGTAACTTCTTATAAGTTTTTAGAAAATTAGTTTTACATTAGGTTGTGACAATTTTGATTTATTATTGGTATTCTATTAAGGTAGAAGTACTAGTGCTCGACGTTGCACTAGTCACCGACATTGGGCACTTTATTTCATGGAAATATAGGTTAAATTTGAACAACGGAGTTTTTTCTGTATTCGAACTTAATCCTTGTCACTTTGACATAAAGTGCCCATGTCGATTACTAGTGCAGCGTCGAGCACTAGTACTTCTACCTTACATTGTGTTCCCGTTTCTGACATTTAATTTTTGTAGGTTTAATATGTCTTGATTGCTAAAATTGCTGGTCGAAATCCAGCCTCGGGCACAGGCTTTAAGCCTTGTGTCACCTTTACATGATATCCATATATATAGATAATTATAAATTACTATTAACTTATTATTTTATCAACAAACGTTATGTAGATGTAAAAATATATTTTTAATTTAATTCGTTTATTTCTGTAAGCCGATGACAATTCTAGTATAAATACGTAACGAAAAAATTAAGTACCTCTAATGTGCTAACCTAATCCAACAATGTATTAGAGTATGAATTTTCTCAAATGATATTTACGCCTTAATCTGTTAAACAAAAGCCATTGTTTCTTTTGTGCGATCGGTCGGCCCCCGTGTTGGGCGCGTGGCAGAGCAACAAATGTCGTGTAAAAAACGGCTGTATCTTAATGGTTTTAAGGTTCAAATCTATGTAGCTACATGTGACATGTATTGGTAATGTAGGACGATCGACCACCTCAATGTAGGCGAGCGCTCGTATTATTACATAGATTTGAACCTTAACAATATCACGATACAGTTTCTTTTGAAATCATATTGTTGCTTTGCCAGGTGGCTAATACGCTGACTGCTAGCAGAAAAGAAACAATAGCTTATGTTAAACAGATTAGGATCTGAGGCCTAAAAATCTTCTTCTTAAAGCTAGCGTTATCCCGGCCTAGCGCCAGGGTCCCCTTTCCTACTTAATCTTGTCCACTTTGCCCGGCCTTCGGCATCCTCAGGTGTGAGATTGTTCTCTCCCATGTCCGCTGTCACGACGTCCAGCCAGCGCTTCTTAGGCCTACCGCGGCCGCGTGATCTAAGGCCTTGGACAGTGAGGTTGAGGCATCAATTTCCGAGGCCTAAAAATCATTTAAGAAAATTCATACTATACAAGTATACAGGTTATGGCGGTTTATATAAAATGGCTCCAGGACGACAGTATTTTAGTAATATTTGTGTTCACGTCGCCCTTGCCTTTTGTCGACGTATTATTTTTTAATTATCTGCCAGATTCGCGTACAGCTGTTGTTATGCAATTAGATACGTAAGTTTTATTTTTGTAACTTATTTAATTGTTTTACCTTTAATTTAGTTCAAAGAGGATTTTAAATAAAGGTGGAATGTCAAAGAAAATTTTGTAGCCTCCACAAATTTACTGCCATCTTTCGACACATGATTAACACTTTTAGAACGCCATTTGACTTGGATCCTTATTTTTTCACTGATATTGTGTTAAATTTGTTGCCATCGCTCGAAACCTTGAGCCTTTGATCTACTAGATGGCGCCACTTTTTGATAGGTATTTAACAAATTTAACACTTATCAGTGAAAGAATAAGGATCAAAGTCAAATGGGGTTCTAAAAGTTTTAATCATGTGTCGAAAGATGGCAGTAAATGTACTGTGGCTGCAGTTTTCTTTGACAATCCACCTATATTTAAAATTTTCTTTGATTTAGATTTTCCACCAAGTTATCAACAACTTAATTTTAAAGTACTTAAGATATTTTGTGTGACAAAAAAATTATGGTAAATTAAACTGTCATTGTTAAAATAAATGACTTAACAATCCTGACTGGAGTCAATCAAAAACTGACTGTATTCGTAGTAATTCTTAAGAGTAAGGAATTTCTATTGAAAACGTGCCCTAATCTCTGGTATATTTAACCTTTCCGCCGCCATTAACTTGATATAGTCAGTGCATTTCGTGCCCCACACGCCACGACTTCATATATCATATAGTCGTGGTTTTGGTCAGGTTTGTATGCGTGCAATTTTTTACGTGGCGGCGAAAAGGTTAATGCAGCGGTGCCGTAAGTTTATTTTAAATCTTGTGTTAAATTGATTTTGACCGAAACAAAACACATTCACTGCCAAGAATTCGCTGGGTGTGATCATTTTGTATTGGAAATGGGACGCTCGGCACTGATTTTATTAAAAATCTGCAGACCCGCTTTTAGATATTTACATTAATTCTTTTTATTTATGTTTTGAAATTTCTTAGCGAGTATTGTCCAGTTGACTTAGGATGGATTTTGCATAGTTTTATGGTGATCTAATGCACTGTTTTGCTGTGTTAATATTAATTAATCAATGTAAAGGTTTCGAACAAGCTTAACACAATAATTTAACACCAAAATATCACATGATGTAACATACTCATAGTTCAAATATACGAATTTATTTTGCGCTTTTTGTTCTTATTTATTTTTCCTAAAAATGTCATTTCTAAAGGCCCATTTTAGCCCTCTGTTTCTTGCAGCTATGTAACATTCTAACATGAAGGAAATTCTTAATAAGACATCCTATACGCTATAAACTTAGGTCCTAAATAGTGTCACAAAGATTGTTACTGATAATAAAGTTATAGGTACTGATCGCTTCTTATTCATATATATGGGTTGAAAGCCTATTTAATACTTTATTGCTTACAAAATAATTTAACGTTATTTGCTGTCTCAGTTTTGTATAAATAGTAAATAAAGCCGTGATCTAAATTTCAAAATAATTATATTAAGTTTTGATCAGTATAAAACAAGCTTTAAAATCATGGCAAATTTTTTAAAGCTTTGTATTACATTTTATTAGGCAAATCCATTGTGACAGAACTTAAGAGCTGACTAAGTAATTATAACGTTACATTCCTAAAGGGTGACAGATGTATATTTTATTATCTTTTGCGCTAGATTAAACGGCTGAAATGAACATTTCGTTTTACGAAATATCAGAATAACATTTGTAACACATTAGAATTAAACATAGGTACTTAAAACGTATATTTTTTGTCCATTCACTGTGGGAAAAATAGGCTACTTTCATAATTTCTTGAAACAGATTAAATAGATAATCCGGCGTAAACGATACGTTCATAGCATCTTAAATCTCTTTAACCCATTCATGGCCACGAACCACGAAGCGTACACAACACGCCGGGCCACCATACAAACCGTTTTCAGCTAAAACGTGTGACTCAGCTTATGGGTCTCGGGGCCTGGCGCGAACGTCAAAGAAATTGCCGCTTATGAATCCGGTCCGTTGGACAATATTATGCAACATTTTTACTAACCAACTGTTTACTGTTCATATTAAAATATATATATATTTACTAATTTGTTGATATTTGTAAGAAACTAAGAATGAACATTTTAAAGCCTAATCAGAAATAGATGATCATTGTCAAGAGGGCGCTGTTATTTTCATATAATTATAGGGTTCAGAAAAATATGAAAAAAAAAAGTTCTAATAAAATTCTGCATCTTAGCGCGTGATTATGTATATTTCTAGTCAGCCTTTACTTTTTAACCATAAACCAGGAGCATAAAGTCGCCAACGAATAAATCGTGACTAAATATAATTTCCCATGTTACTCTAAAATACATCCTAATAGAGGGGATCATTTCTAGAGTTTATGTCAGAAATACCACGTTAAAGATAATACCGCCGCTAAATCCGCCGCCGCCCAGGTGCATCCATTGTTTATTGTCCAAGTGTCTCCGATAATCTTACATGTGGCCGGTCATGAACTTTGTTTTGGTAAACGTCATTATAATATAAACAATAGAGCACTTAAAATGTATTATAGTACTTATTACCACGAAAATGTTTAGAAAAAATCTTTTCTTTTAAATATTTCTCACACACTATTGCGATAATACAATATACCATTTAGTTGGTGACTGTTTAAGCCGCCCTGTTTTTATAATGAAACAAAAAAAATTGGCATGGTAATGTTTGGTCCTTAGAAATGTTGCTTGCTACCATCCAAACAGTAATCCATTGTAAAAAGGTACAATTTGCAACGAGTTTCGTCATGAAATAAGCTTTAAAACCAAGTTATAAAGTTTATTTTTGCGTGCTATGAAGATATGTGTAGTTTTTACAATTAGCGCCAGGCCACGGTGACCCATACCTTGAGTCATGTCAATAACTTCAGGCATAAATATATTTTTGATATTTTTGAAATGTAGATTTATCCATTTGCTTGGGACACGTATGTATCTCGAATTTCAGAATATTTACTATATTACACTTTCAGTAAACCAAACTTGAATATTCTAGACCCTGTTTCACTAAAAAAAAAAACATGTTTACAATTATGTTTTTCAACATGCCTTATAAAGATGGTTGTTAGCTCAAATTATACTTATATTATTTCGTCATATTACGTTTTGTTTATGTTTAAATCAGAATTTATTCACGACTCACATGTGAGTCACGGGCCCTGCGCGACTGTTTGAACATGACCCATACGCTGAGTCACGGGCCCTGAATGGGTTAAGGTATTTAGTAAAAACCGTAATATTACCAGTATTGTATTTAATACGAAATCTTAATGTCTAACTTAAAGCGACATCTATATGTACAGATCACAATTTTGCTTATGTATTAGGATTTATTTTCAGTGTTATTCGGCTTCACATGTTTTCTTAGAAATTCCTGGAACATCGCCACATCTTCTGGTTTGTCATCTGCAAAAAATACAACTTTCTTATTGTCTAAAAATATAATTATTGTACGCTTTCATGCCTCTTAAATCGTATGTAAGCATGCGGTATGTAAAATTCGTTTTGGATACGTAAACAGTATAATCTTTTTGGTATCAACCATGTGGTAAGTACAGTCAGGAAAGTCGGGGGCTTGCATATAAAAATGTATGCAAGGGTGCTAAGCTAATAGCTTTTCTGACCTACCTAAAAGGCATCCAGAAAAAAATGGACACGATAGAATTGGCAGGGAAAAACCTATCCTGGCGCTATCTGTAAAAAAACTCCTACCAGCCAACCCCATTATCTGAAATATGTCAGGTCACAAGTATTACCGATCTCCGGCTGTTTCTCCGTGCCCTCCTCGTCGCCGGGATGCGAGAGATACACATCGCTAATCTCGCGTCCCATCGGTACCTCGTCGATCAAACTGTGTTTCTCTATAGACGTTGAACTATCTGAAATATGTCAGGTCACAAGTATTACCGATCTCCGGCTGTTGCTCCGTGCCCTCCTCGTCGCTGGAGCTCTCGTCGCCAGGATGCGAGAGATACACGTCGCTCATCTCTCGTCCCATCGGTACCTCGTCGATCAAACTGTGTTTCTCTATAGACGTTGAACTATCTGAAATATGTCAGGTCACAAGTATTACCGATCTCCGGCTGTTGCTCCGTGCCCTCCTCGTCGCTGGAGCTCTCGTCGCCAGGATGCGAGAGATACACGTCGCTCATCTCTCGTCCCATCGGTACCTCGTCGATCAAACTGTGTTTCTCTATAGACGTTGAACTATCTGAAATATGTCAGGTCACAAGTATTACCGATCTCCGGCTGTTGCTCCGTGCCCTCCTCGTCGCTGGAGCTCTCGTCGCCAGGATGCGAGAGATACACGTCGCTCATCTCTCGTCCCATCGGTACCTCGTCGATCAAACTGTGTTTCTCTATAGACGTTGAACTATCTGAAATATGTCAGGTCACAAGTATTACCGATCTCCGGCTGTTGCTCCGTGCCCTCCTCGTCGCTGGAGCTCTCGTCGCCAGGATGCGAGAGATACACGTCGCTCATCTCTCGTCCCATCGGTACCTCGTCGATCAAACTGCGTTTCTCTATCACCGCGTCTGAACTATCTGAAATACATATAGAATATTGGAGCTAACTTCGCACCGACTTTATGTGACAAAATATAAACGTCATTTAGCGTTTACGGCAGTAATTCCGCACCTGTCACTGTAAAGTCTGGGCAGGGCTAGCCTGTTCCTACTATAATATTTTTAAGTCGCTCGTTGGGTTGAAATTTTTTTTTTATAAAAGTACCTACTATAATCAAATTTGGTACCTAATAGTAGATTAGACTATACAACTAAGGCATAAAGCGACCTATGACGTCCGAGGCAATTTATGTATCAAGTTGTATAGTTGTAAACGCTGCTTTTCTCTTCAATTTTTTTTTTGCGTGCGTCAACAGAAGCATTGTGCGACGTGCATGTGTTTTGGTGTAACACCTGCTATCTCGGGACAATTTTAAGAGCTGTCAATACATATAATGTTGACTAATGGCTTTATTCATAACGCCCATCAAGTCCTTGATAATCGTTTGTCCTTATCAGTCATTTTAACATTTTTGTTTGTTAGAAAGGGACTAAATAAATATAACAAAGTTTTTTATGAATAAGTAGGTAAGTATATTTCGTTGTATTCAATACATACTTGGGCCTTTGAGTAAGTCCTCTTCTTTCTTTTTCTGTTCCTCTAGCTTCTCTGCTCGCATTTTTAACCAATCGGCTTTGTATTCACTGTAAAAGATTTCGCAATTTAATAGCTCAATACTTATTTCATATCATATTTACCAGTCGCTTTTCGTTAAAGGACAATATTGAAACATAGACTCTTGCTAATAAGACCCAGTTTCCCTTTCTGTGTTAGAAGGCAAGATGGCAGACTTGTCGAGATAGTATTTTATTTAGGTATTGTGAGACCGTAGTGTGACAATATTCCATCCTCTGTCAAAGCAGACAACACTATAGGTAGCAATAAATAGTACATTGTGTATTAAGGGCGGTAAACAAGAATTAAAGTGAGTGTGAATTGAATAAACACGAGTTTTTCGTTACACTGGTTTCGGACATACATTAGGTACAGCCCTAGGTCGAAATTTAGGATTTGCGGACCGCATCACCTAGGCCCATGTAATGAATTAGATAGTACATTACGATACAAGTGCGAAAAGTAGGAAATTCGCAACGAGTGGCTATAAATTAAAACATGACTGGAGGGAGTATTTTAAATCAACTCGTTGCGAATTACCTTTTGCACGGGTATTATACAACGTTTTACAGTACATAAGGCCCTTTAAATTTTCCACATACGCACGTATAGTGCGAGTTACCGCACCAGGACAGTAAAGTGACGCCATATGTACTGTAAAAATACAATACAGCCCTCGGTTGAAATTTAGGATTTACGGACCGCAGCGCCTACGTATAATACACCGTTAACAGCAAAAGTGATAAAATTTACTTACGTCTCATATTCTTCAGCTGCCTTGTCCACAAGTGTAAAGAATTCGTCAAGGCCCTGAAAAATTTGTAAACGATCACTACACTATTCCGCCTCTGGTGTGGAGAACGCTACATGTAAGTTATGCCTTCATTAAAAGCATGGGAGCGTGAACTGTAGCATTTCCCGTTTCTCAGCGCGAAGTGTTATTACTTATTATCAAGTTCGTTTCCAATTCAAGCCACAAGGTCTCTCAAATGCACAAGAGAGCGTGAACTACATAGGAAGCACTCCGTAGCGTGAAGTGTCAATATTAAGTTTTTTTATTTAAATTTATCCCTCAACACGCTCGGTTTCTACGCAAACAATGAAAGATACAAAGAATAGCAGGTTAGAAGAATGCCTTATGGCTTGAAGTCCGACGTGTCCTAAAATTTCCATAAATTTTCGTTTCTTCCATACCGTCACCATCTAATAAAGTATTAAATCAAAAGGCTAAGGTGCCAATGCACTATTCTATTGTAATGCAAAGATACAACAATGGATACTTCAATACACTTACCGCGCCTGTATGGGCACTAACGCCACAACACTTAAGGTCTTTATAGGTGTCTAATGCGAGAGCCATGGAGCGCGCCAGATTGCCAACGTAGGGGTACTAAAGGTAAAGACACAATAGATGGTTCATTACTCACAGCGCCTGTATGTGCACTAACGCCACAACACTTCAGGTCTTTATAGAAGGTGTCTAATGCGAGAGCCATGGAGCGCGCCAGATTGCCGACGTAGGTGGCGCCGCCCTCGGCGTCCCCTTCGGCGTCTAACGCCTCTTGGAAGGACTCGAAGTCGCGCATCCAGTCGACGGCGTATGCATTGTCTACTACATCCGTCTGGAATACACACAAATTACCTTGTTCTCTACTTGTCGACTTTAATGGTTAAATTATATAATCGCATACTTTTTACTGTGGACAGAGTCAACTATAATGACTTCATTACAAAACGCTTTAGTGAACTATAATGAATTTGACCAATCACATCTCGCCGCGGTCAAGCGGACAAACCCAAAGGATAGAGTTCAACAAGCTTCTTGATGTCTTTCGTTCTAAGTATCCTTTTATCTACTATCTTTTAAAAGCTCTCCATTACATCACAATTCCCTATACCGTATATCGCTTTTAGTCCCTAAATACCAACCTTATTCATGACAACAATGAATGGCAGCCTGGCCTTGTAGAGTATGGAGCAGGCATACAGCATGTTGGACATGAATGTCACCGGTGATACACTGCGGACAGTGTCCATGACATATACGACTACAGTAGGACAGGAGGCAGCAAGTGTCTCAGTGACTATAGTCCCAGATGCTGACCATGTGAATACTTCTATTTGACCTGACAGAAGAAAAAATAGTTTTAAGTGCCATGTATCAATAAATGAAATAGAATGCATCAATTTCCTTTGACCAAAAAATTGTCTCTGAAATTAAGATTTCTGATATAAATACTAAAACAACATAATGCAAAAATAAAACTTCTTCGAAATTGATCATCAATTATTGACATCAGGTTTTTGACAAGCATAGTATATGTTCATGATGTGATATGAATTATAAATGGGACTTAGTGGATCCATCCTCTAAAATTTTTCATTTTAATTTTGTTGATAGGTTTCTTTTTCCTAAATAGCCGGGTCCACACAGAGCGAGCACATACGTGCGAGGCAATTTCCTCACGCTCAAACCGGCCAGTGTAGACGTGCCTCGGCCGAGGCGGCGCGTGCGTTTTCCTCGCCCGAGCGCGCCGCCTCGGACTTGTGCGTGAGGAAATTGCCTCGCGCGTATGCTCGCTCTGTGTGGACCCGGCTAATTACGTCCAATACTAAATCACCAAGAAGAAAATAAAATCTAATTGTATAAAATGAAGTAAGGGCTTAATCTACGTCTATTTGTTATTAGCAAGTAGACTTGAACATATAGATGCAGGATTATATAGATACTTGACGATACTCATATTGAAAAAAGAAGAAGGGAGAAGTAGAAGAGGGAGCTGGAAGGGGTAGACCTCGGCGGACTTTCTCTGATCAAATCGGGGAAATCCTGAAGAAAGGCCAGGTCAAGAGCACCCTAAACCGACGAGCGTGTATGAGGAATGTCATGAAAGTGAAGGAAGCGAAAGAGGTATGTCAGGATCGTAGCAAGTGGAAATCCGTGGTCTCTGCCTACCCCTTCGGGAAATAGGCGTGATTATATGTATGTATGTATGTATGTACTCATATTGTCATATTGGAGCTTTTAAAGAGACATTAAAGAGCAACCTGCCTGTTCAGCTGAAAAAGAAAGTCATGGACATGTGCTTACTCCCAACTTTAACCTACGCATGTCAAACATGGAAATTCACATCAAAAGCAAAGAGGATGTTAGTTTCATGCCAAAGGGCAAGAAAAGTACAGAAGATTAGCTCCAAACAACAACAAACACTCCAAAATTAGAGACATGACAAAAATTATAGACGCACTAAGTCAGGCCCAGAAACAAAAATGGAGATGGACTGGCCATGTTGCTAGATTACAAGACAGAAGATGGACCTCTGAAGCAACAGGCTGGAAAGGGCCCATTGGTAAGAGGACTAGTGGACAGCCACTGGCACGCTGGTCAGATGACATAACAAAACTGGCAGGGGCCAGCTGGATGTGGGAGGCCCAAGACAGAAAGAAGTGGAGGGTTCTAGAAGAGGCCTTTACCTCCTAAGGGTTCTGGTGTGTTATCTCACAAAAAATTATATTAGGTTTAAGATCCTAGGTTAAGTATTTTGTAATATTTTCACCCCGAAATAAAAGGCTTTTTTATTTTTATTTTATTATTTATACTCATATTGTCATGTTATTAAAGGTTAGATATGACAAATCTGTGTGTCATCATGGATGACACGGACTATATAAATAATAATAAAACAAAAATAACTTAAGATCACCATAATCAGTAGTTATCTCTCATAAATATATTTTATCCTGCTCTGAACACAGCAGATTTAAAAACTAGTTATGTAATTATTCAAAAACATGCTACAATCCATTTGACTCATTTCATTTTTACTTATATATTTGTAAGAATGATCAGGGCCGGATTTAGGGGAGGGCAACCGGGGCTACTGTCCCGGGCCTCCACAAAAGAGGGGCCCCCCACAATAGAGAATTCGGTAAATTTACCATTTTATTTGGAAAAAATTTGGGGCCAGGGGGCCTCCACTCCTTTACTGCCCGAGGCCTCCAGACCTCTAAATCCGGCATTGAGAATGATATGAAACATAAATTAACTAATTACAGCTTGTGAATAGGTTAGAACCTTACCAGGAGTATCAATGACACAATATTTGTGTTTCTGTCCGGCCTTTTCAATGAGTTCCACAACCTGGCCAAACTTAGTGGAGAACAGATTTAGGGATGTAACAATGCCTCCGTTCGGGCCTAGGCCGTATTGTTTCATAACTTCCTTATAATTCACTGTATCTCTTATATCTGCAACAGAACTAGGTTGTATATAACTGATTTTCAAACAATGGTGTAATGATTGGTTACATTTTTTCAATCTGTAATTTTAACCTTCTAGCATAACCTAACCTAAACCAGAAGATTTAAATTGTAATTGTGTTGCATTATGTCTAGGAGACTATAGTAGAGGACCCAGTTCAGATAAATTACGCAAATAGTTTTTTTTATTTTATTAATGCATATTAATTATAAGTTGTAATGATTTTAATGTTCTTTTAGAAGGATAGGCTGGAAAGCTAAGCCTGAAGCCGGTTTAAATAGATATATATTACTTGAAAAATATTACCAATATTAGCTGGATACGGCACTTCACGGCATGCAGGATCTAAGTTGATTAGATACGGTCTGGCGCCTTCCACGACATGTCCCGCAATACGTTTGGTAAAGGAAGTCTTTCCAGCACCAGCCATACCTAAAAACATGATTAAGGAACGAGAACAATACAAAATATTCCAAAAAACATTACCATGAAAATCATACAATTTCCTAACCTAAAATTATCAAACAAATAGGTTTTTTGGAATCTAGATCCATTGCCTCTACTTTAGGTGCAGCCATTATGAAACCAAAGTCATTAGGTTTAAACAGAAAACGCGTATTTCACGTAATTTTAGAAACAGAAGGGAGATTTTTTTATGAATCAACAAATTAACATTCAAAATGTTGGTTGTTTTGGATGGATTGATTGAGATTGATGGATATTTTGACATTGACATTGACATTCAAGCTCTTCGAGTCATTGCCATAACGGCTTCTTTGCCTTTGTCAAAAATCGCATGCGATTTTTGATACATTGCGGCATTGTTATGGAAGCGTCCCGTGGAGGATTTAACAACTGGGGGCTTACCGCAAAAACCGAAATTCGCAAATTGCGGGGATTTTTCTCTTTTACTCTTACTAAGACTTAATTAGAGTGACAGAGAAAAATGCCCGCAATTGACGAATTACGATTTTCCCGGTAGCCGCCTAGTCTATAATTTTCTATACAAAACAGTCTGCCGATTTTTCGCGGGGGAGGAGCACTTCAAATAAATAGCTATAGCGCCAATTACATCCACCCTTCCCGATATCAGGCCCGAAATGAGTCCCGATTTCGGGCCTGATAATTGTTTTCCGTTTCACGGAATATCAGCAAATCGTTAACAATATTTGAAATGTCTTCTTCTCTTCTTCTTCCTCGCGTTGTCCCGGCATTTGCCACGGCTCATGGGAGCCTGGGGTCCGCTTGACAACTAATCCCAAGATTTGGCGTAGGCACTAGTTTTTACGAAAGCGACTGCCATCAGACCTTCCAACCCAGAGGATAAACTAGGCCTTGTTGGGATTAGTCCGGTTTCCTCACGATGTTTTCCTTCACCAAAAAGCGACTGGTAAATATCAAATGATATTTCGTACATAAGTTCCGAAAAACTCATTGGTACGAGCCGGGGTTTGAACCCGCGACCTCCGGATTGCAAGTCGCACGCTCTTACCGCTAGGCCACCAGCGCTTTAACAATATTTAAAAATGTAAAAAATACTTTGTCTCTAATTGCCAAACGTTCAATGTTTGATATTTTTGCATCTGAACTATTTTTTTACATTTCAAGTATTGTAAACGATATGCTGATATTTCATGAAATGGAAAAATACTCTTTCTCACGCCCGAAATCGGGTCAGGGCTATAACCGCGAAAATCGAAGTTCGTCAATTGCGGGCATTTTTCTCTGTTACTCTAATTACGTCTTAGTTAGAGTAAAAGAGAAAGATCCCGCAATTTGCGAATTTTGATTTTCGCGGTAGTGCCGGGCCAACATCCCTCGTTCTGTGGTGCTGGAGAGCCGTGAAAAGCTTGTGTCGGACATTGAGAGCACTCTATCCAGAGTTTCGGTGTGGGGTCGGGACAATCTAGTCCGATTCAACCCCACCAAGACACAAGTTTGCGCGTTTACCGCTAAGAAAACCCCATTTACTGTGGTCCCACAGTTCCAAGGCTCAGTCCTTACCATATCAGGGAGTATTGGGATCCTCGGTGTCGACATTTCCAGTGACGTCCAATTCCGTAGCCACCTGGAAGGAAAGGCTGCGCTGGCATCCAAAAAACTCGGTGTGCTCAATAAAGCGAGGCGATACTTTACTCCGGAGCAAAGACTGCTGCTTTATAAATCGCAAGTCAGACCCCATATGGAGTATTGCTGTCACCTTTGGGCAGGAGCACCTGCATGCCAGCTTGGACCATTCGACTCAGTCCAAAGGCGCGCTGTACGGATCGTCGACGATCCCAAACTCACAAGCGGTATTGAACCTTTAAGTGTAAGGAGAGACTTTGCCTCCTTGTGTGTGTTCTACCGCTTGTACAATGGGCTGTGTTCTGAAGAATTGTTTGACATGATGCCGACGGCCGCTTTCTATCACCGCACCGCTCGCCGTCGGCAGGGTGTTCATCCTCACACCCTAGAACCTAAATGGTCGCGTACTGTGCGGTTTAAGAGGAATTTCCTCCCGCGAACGCTTCGGCTGTGGAATGAGCTTCCTGCCGAGGTTTTCCCGAGGGGCTACAGTATGGGGTTCTTCAAAAAAGGAGTGTACAGGTTTTTAAAGGGTCGGCAACGCGCATGTAATGCCTCTGGTGTTGCAGGCGTCCATAGGCTACGGTGACTGCTTGCCATCAGGCGGGCCGTATGCTTGTTTGCCACCGTCGTGGTATAAAAAACCTAGAGAATAAACCAAGCCCCCCTCTCCCCCCCCCCACCCTTCTCTTCAGAGTACACAATTTGATTATCAAGCAGTAGTCAATTAGGTGGTGGGCTAGCTGTGTATGTGTGCGTTAAAATGTGTAATTGTGTATGCGTAGGTTATTGGCATGTATTTAGCGATGAGGATTTGTCGATCTCTACAATGTCTTTATACAGTAGAACGGAATAGCGATTAATTGAAGCTTTGATATCTACACTAAAAATTAAAATCATAGAAATGCTAATGGATAATGAATACTTTATGATATAATAAAATAACTTAATTTTTGCGGAAAACATATTTTAGTTGGTTTTGGCCGGTGTACCATGGATGTCCGCCGTTGATTATTGTAATATCAAACTCACAAATTGATACTGGTTGATAAGAATGTATGAAGTTGTGTTATAACAGTTATTTGTTCATTTTAGGTTGGTTTACCATCGGGCCCCAAAGAGCATATTCTTTCAGTGATATGTGTTAATTTTTTTTATATCAAAATGCCATGTTACCGGGCATAGGCTCATGTCGGGCCCCAGCAACAGTATCTTTCCGTTTCACCAAATATCGGCACATCTTTTACAATATTTGAGTTGACATAATACTTGGTCTTTAACAGGCAAAAGTATTTCATATAAGATATTTCTACATTTGAACCATTTTTTTCATTTCAAATATTGTTAATGATATACTGACACGATTATCAGGCCCGACATGGGGACTGATTTCGGGTCCGATATCGGAAAGTGTGGATGTAATTGGCCCTTTAAAGGTGGTTCCGGCACGGACCTGAAATATAATCGGAATAGTGTACATTGGCCAAAAAATGTGTTCAGATGAGAAGCCAAAGTGGGCCGTTGCATCTCTTTCTAATTAGCGGGACCATGAAGTTATATGTATGTGGGATACCAGAGTCTCAAGTTGTATCAAGTTGTAAGTTGGTGCCGTTGATGACGTAATCATCTTTCGGTAGATGTCGCTTAACGCCACCCCAAAGGCGTGTATACATAGGGGAAGGAATGGAAAGATTTGCGAGGTTCTGGTAGGCTTCCGTAGATCAATTGGTTAAGAGAAAACGCACGGATTGCGGAGGTTGCGGGTCCTGCCGGAAGCGTAACTTTTTCCATTTTTCCCCTTAATATAAAATTTGGAGTAACGCTCGCAGACGTATACTCGTTTTCGATAGCAGAACCATAGAGACAGAGTATTTTGTTACACTTCAAATATTATTAACGATGTACTGGGGGCCTACCGCGAAAACCGCAATTCGCAAATTGCGGGGATCTTTCTTTTTTACTCTCACTAAGTCGTAATTGGAGTGACAAAGAAAAATGCCCGCAATTTTCCATTTTCGCGGTTATATCCCTGATATTCCGTGAAACGAAAACGATTATCAAGCCCATAATCGGGACTGATTTCGGGCCCGAAATCGGGAAGTGTGGATGTAATAGGGTTGTTTCCACCTACAAATCTTAGGGCAGAATTGTATCCTAATAAATTCTTTTGGATTATAAGAACATGTTAAACGACTTTTAGGGGATTTGTAATGACCATATTTTTGTCAATATTGAATTTAAAATATCTTTTGGCACACGTCACGTGACCAAACTCGAAACGTCTTTTAAGATTTTGATGACGTCACAACTCGCGGATTGACACTGTTGGCAGTTAGGCGATAGACAACAAACGACAAATGTCGTTTGACAGCTCGTATCTTCTACGTGTGTATGTAGTTATGTGTCACACCGTAAACTGTGACGTCACTCAATTTTCAAAGAGCGTTTTGGGCGCGAAAGCATCCGTCAAAATATATTTTGTTCATTTAACATATTTAAAGCCGTTTTTTGTATAAAGTTGAATTTTAGGGCAACTTTTCATTAATATAGAACGTAATACGAGCGTTTCAAAAAATTTGAAACAACCCTTTTGGCGCTATAGCGAGTGTGGATGTAATAGGCTCTTTTGAATACGCGCCTTAGAGTGACAGACAAAAATGCCCGCGTCAATTGCGGGCATTTTCTCTGTCACTAATTACGTCTTAGTGAGAGTAAATAAAAGAGAAAGATCCCCGCAATTCGCGAATTGCGGTTTTCGCGGTATAAGACCGCGGGCCAGGAGCATATATCGTCAGTCATCGCCTACCGACTGACACTTTGTAAGATGATAGTTTAGGTGCTATCATGAATTAAAACGACCATTAACTGACGGTCTTTCCCCCATAATACCAAAGGCTGACTTTTTTGTCATCGACATGTAAAGAATTTTTTTTTTCCAACCATCACTTCCCGATTGATATTGTGTCAGATGATAGTTTAGATTAGATGCTATTTTAAATATAAAAAACTGGGTTAGCCGGTTATATGGCCCAATGAGAATAATATTATATAAATAGGTATCGCGGTGGAAAGACTGTCAGCTGGTCACATGAACATGTAAAAAATGCGTGCCTTACCACAAATGTCCGCACAGTAGTATGCTTAATGCGTAATCCGTTTATTGAAACGCCTGATGGAATGCTACATGCAAAGCTTCATGATTTTGTTATCACTATCATAAAAAAGTAAAGCGCTTATTTTTTACATGTTCATGGGATCAGTTGACGTACTTTTCACCGCGATACAACCGGCTGACGATTTTTTTTAAATTCACAATAGCATCTAAACTATCATCTGACAAAGTATCAAACGGGAGGCGATGACCTAAAATTATTTTATGTGTTTACCAACGGAGTGGCAGCTGACGTTCACGAGGGTTCATCATACATAGCCGTTAACCACTACACGAGGACCGGGATTGGTGATTGGTCATGGAAATCTGTTCCTGGCTCTCGGTCGGTATGCCCCCAGGCCCAAAATCGGGCCCAGGCATTTTTTCGATTTACCAAATATTAGCACATTGTTAACAATATTTGAAATGTAAAAATAGTTCATGTGCAAAAATATCAAACATTGAACATTTTTGGCGATTAGTTAGAGACAAAGTATTATTTACATTTCAAATATTGTAAATGATGTGCTGATATTTCGTGAAACGGAAATCAATTATCAGGCCCGAGATCGGGACTGGTTTCGGGTCCGATATCGGGAAGTGTGGATGCAATAGGGTTGTTTCCAATTTTTTGAAACGCTTGTATTACTTTCTATAGTAACTACAAGTTGCCCTAAAATTCAACTTTTATACTAAAAACGGCTTTAAATATGTTAAATTAACAAAATATATTTTGACAGATGCTTGCGAGCCCAAAATGCTCTTTGAAAATTGTGTGATGTCACAGTTTACGGTTTGACACATAACTACATACACACGTAGAAGATACGAACTGTCAACTGATATTTGTCATTTGTTGTTAATCGCCTAACTGTCAACAGTGTCAATCCGAGAGTAGTGACGTCATCAGAATCAGACGTAGAAGATACGAACTGTCAACTAACATTTGTCACGTGACGTGTGCCAAAAGATATTTTAAAATCAATATTCACAAAAATATGGTCATTACAGGGAAAATCGAAGTTCGTCAATTGCGGGCATTTTTCTCTGTCACTCTAATTACGTCTTAGTAAGAGTAAAAGAGAAAGATCCCGCAATTTGCGTATTTCAGTTTTCGCGGTAAGCCCCCAGGTCCCCTAAAAGTAGTTTAACATGTTCTTATAATCCAAAAGAATTTATTGGGATACAATTCTGCCCTAAGATTCGTAGATGGAAACAACCCTATTAGCACTTGACGTCTGTTGTAACTGAGTAAATGGCATATGGCTGTTAGCCGTAGCTTGAAGTATAAATTAAATAAAAATACTTTCTACCCTAAGTTGGGGAATGCAATTTTTAACCCAACTATCGGCCTATGAAAGGTGAACTTTCCGAATAGGAGAGATTAAAAGTATTTTTACATTTAAAATTTTGTAAAAGATGTGCTTATATTTGGTGAAACAGAAAAATACTCTTGCTCGGGCCCGACGTCGGGCCTGATATCGGGCTATAGCGAGTTTGGATGTAATTGGCTCTATAAAGATAGGATCTGCATTGAAGTGTCTATGGTAACCTTTGGCTTGCTTATATCTGAACGCATCCATATCTCTTCGAAAAAAAGTAAAACACAATGTTGTCTATGCTCAACTCGTTACCAGAGACAAGCAACCATAAACACACTTTAGAGATTTATTCCAGAATATTTTGTACTTAATAACAATACTTTTTATTAATATTTCTTTCATAGTTGATATTTTTGTTTAGTTTTTGACAAAATCAGATTTAATAATATATTTTTCATATACTTACATATTATTTTATGACATCTAAAACACATTCTAATAATTACAAGAAAAAAGGTATTATTTGAACCGGAAGTACTCAGAACTTCGACATGTTTCGTGAAACCCCGTTGTTTTGCATCAAGAAAATGCAATGGCCGCCATCTTCGACTCTCGTGAATGTTTTGATCGTAGTTTCGGACTTTGAGGGCAATTTTACAAGTGCTATGCAGTTATTTGACGGAAATTGTTTCGCTACACTGTAGGAGTTATTGTTACGTTCACGCACAGGTTAGTATTAATTTTATTAAGTATTTGCTGTACAAGTGTTTACATCTGGATTTCTAAGTTCCTATCTAATGCGATACTCACTTTTATGATAGAATATCTGTGTGTTTATGTTATAAAAGGTTTACATTATGGGATTTTTGTTTGGTTGAGTCAATATTATTTATATCCAATTTATATAAATATACAAACCTCATTTGCGTATGTACTTATATTTGTAGGGTCTTTGTTTCTACTACTTACTTCAGACTTCCAATTATGCATTATTTCCACCCAAGTAATCAATTCAATGCTTTATTTCTTTCTCTTTTAGCGTTATTAGGTTAGTGTTTACTTCTTTTGATGTTTATCAGTGAGACATTTCAGTTTTCGTGCCACAATAATGGCGGCAGTGGATTAACCTATCTACTTATTTTAACCTTTTTTACCAGTATTCTTGCGTTTTATATGCTTTATTTTGTATTAATTGTTTATTCATTCTCGTAGGGCATGAAATAAATCGAGTTTCATCACTTTTTGGACAATGACCTCGACTGTCACATTATCCTATTTGTAGACTAAAAATATTTGAGCGAGAAAATTACGATGTGCATCGCGTGTTGTCGTGTGAACTGTGAAGATTTGTGGGTAAAGAGTCAATTTTCGATTGCAGTCACATGAAATAAGGTCGGAGGCCGCAGTGGTCTCCTCGGCGTCATCTCGGGCTTGACCCAAGATGATAATATTTACAGCATGTCAGCTTCTCCAGACTTTGATCCTGCTGCCCGGCAAGTAAGTCCTGAACCCCTACACTTCCGCCTTCACTACACCAATGCCCTGCCTTTGCTAACCATGCTACTCACTACATAACCATATTATATTATTCTTATTGGCATGATTTTCCTTACTCTTTTTGCTGTTGAGAAGCGCAAAATATCATCCAGTTTCATTCTTACAATGAATACCATTTATTGAGATAATCTTTAATTACATAAGATGTATAGGTATCTTACTTAAACTGAAGCTATTTTCAGTAAAGATTTTATCAGTTTACTTTTGTTCGGCAACTGTTTTCTACTATTTTGAGTGTTGTGTTTAATAAAGATTTTGAAACCAAGGTGCATTTTTAATAACCTATTAGGATTAGTAGTCTTATCATTATTCATGTTATGTTTTTCTATATATGGTAAGTGTAGTAATAAGGATTTATTGATAATGCAAACAGGTTCACATTTTATCACCACATCCTTACATAAACAAACAAAATTTTGATATGAACATCATGAAATCCTATATTACATTATGTTGGACAATTATAAATTCATGGGTTCACTGACACAAGCTATTAATATTGTTAATAGGTATAAGCTTTACAAAATGTTTCTGAAATATTACTGCAGCCAATTGCATATGTTCTGTACTTCATTAAATATGCTAAGTTATTTTACAGCTGACATTGTTACAACTATAATGTGAGGAATATGCATGTGTTCAAATATACATGTTTAATTTGCTATACCTTGTTACAGGATTACCGGCCGGCCACCTCCAGTGAAAATGTGTATGAACATGTTATGGAACATAAATTAGCAGATAATATGAGTGTACCAAGCATTAGAACTCCAGTTTTAAGGGCTCTGCCCCTTTCCCCCCCCGATGGTGACCCTGAACCTGATTCTACTCACCCTGAAAGTATTATTCAGTCCGCACGCAGTAATATTGATAAAGAAGTAGAATACCACATTACTGACAAGAGACGGGACACAGAGATGTCTGTGGATGCACTAGCTGGACTTGTAAGGATTGAGGAAGGTCTAGATAATGTTGGACGCATTACTTACCCTATTATTCAAGAAGGAGATGACTCTGGTGATGGCAACTATGAAAACACAAGTGCCACTCTCATCCAGGCTCCACTGAACACTGCAATTGTTCAGAATGTCACAAAGCTGCCACAGAATTTCACTATAAATGTAGATGCCACTGTTAGCAACATTACAGCTATTCAAAATGTATCACAAGATGTGGGCAATCAGACCCTATGGCTGCCCACTATTCTCACAAGTGCTGCCCCTACCGACAGCAAAAGTGAAGAGGACAGATCCCAATCTGGTCTATCACAGATTATTATAACCAGTGAAAGCTATGTCAATGATACAAATCAATTGGGAAGGCGGACAAATATAGTCACGGAGACTAGCTATGCGAGCCGACCCAAATCATCAAAAGTGCAAATTTTGAGCAACATATCTATCCCAAAGAACACGAGTTATTCATCACAGTATATAACCCAGGGCAAAGATCTCGCCTCACCAGTATATGGCACACAGAATCATGTGTACAAGTTGAGCACTAATGTGATGTCACAAAAGCATTTAAACAATTCAGTACTATGCTCGAAGCCTCCAAAGAGTCAGTCTCTAATCGGCTGCTCTACATTGTCACCTGCAGTAATCAGCAGCCCTATCAAGAATGTCTCTTATAGTCACACTTTTACAAAAAGCTCGAATTTAAAATCTCTGGGCAAAGTGAACAATGGTGCTAACTTAAACGCCGTGGTTGCGGCGTCCTCGGGCAACACACAGTGCCATATACTATCGCGGGTTGTCTCGGGCCCTAATAAGATGTCTGTTCACTCAGGCAGAAAATCTGTAAATACTTTAAAACAGGCAAAAAATTCTGGACAGCTCTCGGGACAGAAGAATCAATCAAGAGCTATCAAGATAATACAGCAGGCAGGCACCGCACATAAATCAGAGTCAAAGGCCTGGCCTATTGCTAGTGTGGCTACATATAAGAACCAGCAGCCAATATATGGTGTAGTGGACTCAAACACATCTAAGATTATACAAAAAGTGGGAAGTCCGACACATAAGAGTCATCATCAGATTCAAAAGTTGCCTTCTAAAGG
The DNA here is from genome assembly GCF_033807575.1 of Cydia pomonella. NCBI lineage: Eukaryota > Metazoa > Arthropoda > Insecta > Lepidoptera > Tortricidae > Cydia > Cydia pomonella. Next base: position 5,051,954 of record NC_084709.1, on the reverse strand, counting down.
GGAGAGGTTGGTTCTCCAATCTCCTTGTGGGCCCGTACTTATATCTACAGCACCTATAAGCACAAGTATGCCGCGCGGGCCTCACTATGTACAGTCTGGTGCGACTCCCAACTTAAGATACGTACAGACATACACTCCGACAGATAATCAGCTCTCTACTGTGTCTCAAGTGTCTGCAAACCAGCAGCTGACTGCACAGATATTGCAGTCGCTAGCGCAGCCTAAGCTGATGCTGCATCCCAGTGCAAATTCTCCACTGATACCACCTCCTCAACCTGTGGAGGAACCCATGGAGCAAAAACCGATTAATCAAAGGAGAATTGTGTTGTAAGTGCTAACTCCTCATATAGCTTTTTTTTAACCTCATTCAAGTAATGGGATTGCTGTACTTAATTCATTCTATTAAGCAATTTCGATTGCATCAGGGGATGTGAGAGGGCTTTGCTTGCAAGATTAAAAATTAAAACCATTAACAATAGGAGAACTTTTATAGACAATGTTTTGTAAATTTCAGTGCTAAGACTAATGTTTATTTCCTGTTTCAGCGGTGACAAGTCGACACGTTTAACAGCAGACGATATAATCGGCAGCGAGGAGCGGCCGAATCTATCGGAAGAATTACAGCGGTATACCTTCCACGACCTGGCCATCGTGATGTTGGACCACACATACGCGCTGCCGGTCCAGAAGCAGCCCGCGCCCGCTCCGCCGCCCGCCCCCGCTCCCGTCTATGCGCCGCCGCTCCCGCTCCCGCTGCCGCCCGCGGTCGTGTCGCCTCCGCCGGCACCGACGCCTCCGAGCCCGTTGAAGAGGCACTCGCCGGTCATAATGTCAACCGCGCCTTACGAACCGCCGGCACCTCTGGTAGTACCCATTCCCGCCGCTCCAGCTCTGCCACTGAGCACTCTGAGTTACAAGCCTCCCCCGATACAAGATGACGATACCGCCTCCGTCATCTCATCGATCGACGGCGACCGTCGCCCCGCCGCCGGCGGCAGCGACACTGAAACCGCACCAGAAGGCGAGGAGGAAGGAAAAACTAGATGCATCTGCGAGTTTACACACGACGACGGATACATGATCTGTTGCGACCGCTGCGGCGAATGGCAGCACGTTGACTGCATGGGCATCGACCGTAACAACATCCCCGATGCTTACATGTGTGAACTGTGCCAACCTCGAGCTGTTGACCGAAGGCATGCGAGAGCGATTCAGCTACGCAAGCGAGAGGAACTTAGCGCACTCGGCGCTTCAGATACGGACTCTTCAGAAAGCACCAGGGTGCCCGGAGCGCGTCGCAAGCGACTCCTCACTGTCACCACTTACACTGACACTAGCGGGTCTTGTGTAACTACATATAATTCGGCCTCCCCGGCCGTACCTACCTTACCACCGCTACCTCCCATGCCGCAGCCGACCCTCACTTTACCAAAACGCGGCCCTAAGCGCCCTAAGAAGGCCGAAGTTGTCAGAAAAGGAACCAAGAGAAAACTCGCAGAAAAGAGGGTCAAACGTAAGAAGGAGCTGATGATGAACCGAAGCAAATACGCCACGACTGTATCCAGTCAATCCCATTGGGGAGAATCATTTGAGCAGGCGATGACTAACCATTACAGCCCCGAACTGAGGGCAAAAATAATGAAATATAGCAGTAAACTAGGCAATACGCCGAACATGTCCTCCGCTATAACAGCGCATTTGTGTACTACTGTGCCGCATGCGGGAGGGAAAATCCTTATTGCGACAAAGGACTTGAAAGAAAACACACCAGTGATAGAACTCAGAGGGAAATATATGCTGTCGAACCAGCACAGGCCGCAGCTGCAGAATTCAGCGCGTGCGGGCAGCCAGAAACCAGGGCCTTTCGTCTTCTTCTACAGACTGCCCAAGGATAACACGCAGATCTGTATTGATACAAGAACGTATGGCAACGAAGCCAGGTTTGTTAGGAGATCTTGCAAACCCAACGCGGAACTCCAACATTGCATCATCAAAGGCGCGCTACACGTCTACTTATACACTATTGGGACGATCCCCTCGAACACAGAAATAACAGTCGGACACGACACTAACGGCAGCAAACAGCCATGCGCCTGCGGAAACCCTAAACACTGCAAGATCAACGGATTTAATTCCTCACTAGTTACGAGGAAAAGCATTGATTACCCTCCAAGAGAAAAGAGGTGCAGAAACAGGTGTTCCAGCTCATCTTCCCCTGCATCGCCACCGCTAGCACCTGTCCTAGCTTCCCCGGCTAAAGAATACCCTTGCCCAGTAACACCCATCAAGTTGGAAAAGAAATCGCCTATCAAATACGAATACTCACCAATGTCTCCCGTAAAAAGCGCCATCATGGCCCTCAACTTTGATCAGCCGGTGAAAACAGAGGCCCCAGAAGATACCAAACCAGAAATGGATTTAACGGCCAAAGAGGAGATGAAACCGGAAATAGACGAGCCGGATTATGTGAAAATGGAGACTGAGGAGGAGAAACCGGCAGAACCGGTTATGCCAGAACCTGATCCTCAACCTCAACCTCAACCTGAACCAGAACCAGAACCGATTAAGGCAGAACCAGAACCAATCAAAGAGGAAGTGATTCCTAAAAAGGAAGAAACTAAGGCAGAACCTGAATCTGATGAAGAAAAACCTGTAAAACAAGAAGTGCTGAAAGAGGAAATTAAAGACGAAATAAAAGAAGAGCCTAAAGAAGTTAAACAGGAGCCTAGTCCAAAGAAAGAGTCTCCTAAAGTGGAAGAAAGGGAGCGTAGGACTAGACGAGATGGGCTTGATGATGAAAGACCGGCTACACGGGAATATACAGCCAAGTCGGCGTGCCACGACCGATCATCCAGGTCTAGTAGGAACACTTGTACCAACCAGGACTCCTTGGATGATAAAACTGATGATTCGCAGGACAAACTGCCGACCAACAAAGAGAAGGATAAGAAGAAAATGGTAAGTTATCTTTTAAAAATGTGTAATAACTAAAACTCATATTTATTTTAGTAATTGTCTATCATATTTTGATTACACATCCTTACGATTCGATGATCGATTTTTAAGTTACTAAGTGGAATCAGAAAAAAACTATTGTATTATTAAAATTTACTGGTGATGTGAAACTTGCTTAAATTATCACTTACACTTTACAGAAATTTGTAGAAAAAATTTAAAGATAAATTGAACTTTAACTAATTTATTATTATTATTTTAGACTCGTGAGGAGCGTAAAATGGAAGCCATAATGAAGGCGTTCGAACGCATGGAGAAAGCGGAACAGCGCAAACAGGAGGTGAAAGAACGGCAAAAGCGGAGGGAATCCGATCCCCACCCAAATGCGGTGGACAAAGATGAGGATGATGACTTCCAGTGCAGCTCGAAAAAGAGGAAGAAGTAAGTTAAATTGATACTAAAACTTGGCATATCAAATAAATTTAATGTCTTGAAAATTTAAGACACCTTAATTTTTTTACTAACCAAGGTGTTAAAAATAACTAGCTTAAGGTGTCAATGAGCTAGCTCGATGAATCTGATGACAGAGACCGAATTCTTTTATCATAATGAACAAATATGTTATTGATTTTATGTACATTCCCGACCTTACTTTTCATTAGACAGGCTGGACAATTCCAGTCAACTACTGTCAAAAGATTAAGTTTTAACAAGAAAGGTGCTTCAATGGAATATAAAATGTTGTTGGTGGAAACTTATTGATTGCAGGGTTTATCAGCTACCTCAGATATATTTTAATGCATCCAAGAAGTCGTGAATTAAGGCTCCTCTATTGTTATAATTATTCTATATTGGGTTGCCTGGATCGCTATTTTGTCATACGATCGCCTGTTGTTACCTAGTTACTTATATTTTTCTTTTTAATTTCTTTTTCTACTCGATCTCGTATAGCAAACTATAATTGCGTACTTTTCATGTATGGGCTCCCAACTTAACTGTAAGATTCTTTACAGTACATATGGTGCTACTTTAACGCACTAGTGCGAAAATTAGCATATTACGTTACTGTGCCGAACATTTAAAGGGCCATATGTACTGTAAAACGTTGTACGATACATGTGCGAATAGGTAATTCGCAACTCGTGTCGATTTAAAACACTCCCTTCGATCGTGTTTTAATTTATCGCCACTCGTTTCGAATTTCCTATTTTTCGCACTTGTATCGTAATGTACTATTTCGATACTACATAGTCAACTATAAAAAAATACCAATCACGTGTCGCCGCGCTCCCATAGAAAAGATTAAAGGGCACGGGGCGCGGAGTCGCGGAGTTTATCTTTTGTACTACATTTTTGTCTACTAAGATACTTACCAATTTTCATTAATTTTTTTAAGTTTTATAGTAAAAAAAAGTATTATTTTAGATGACTTGTAGAAAAATTATTGTATACAATTGTGATATAATCAAGCTTTTCCATCTCGTACCTTACTCAGGCAACTCAGCAAGCTTCGTTGCCAAAACACGCAAATCGACTGAAAAGCTTTCTATCATATCCCGATTGTATAAAATACTATTATTTACGTGTAACAAATTGTGGGGTTGTAGACGCAAAGGCCGCGCCCGCACCACGTCGCAGTCCAACCGGCGGCGCCTGAACTCGGCCGACAGCGACCTGGTGACGTCGGGCGACGAGCCGCGCTCGCCGCGCCCGCCCCGCCCACCCCGCCCACCCCGCAGGGACAGCGCGCCGCACAACAACGAGGCCGACAGGAACAACGATGCCATCAGCGAAGTGAGCGAACCAAACTTACAACCTCTTCGTGTGCTCTGTTTCGGATCCGCATCTGTGTGATAACCGCGTAACTTATGCAGTTGAGAATTTTGTGACTAGGTATAGTCGGAGAAAGTCACAAACTTCTCGATACTCTTGAAATTGAAGTGAGAAGTTTCAGACTTTATCCGATAATTTGCGAAGTTACCAATTCTGCACTACAGAGATGGGCGGAAATTGGTTTCAAAATATTAAATAATAAGCATAATATGAAACGTAAAGTACACTTGTCACTGAACGTTTAGCCTCAATACCTCATTTGACCTGTTGAGGTTTATCTGTTGTTGACATTGAACTGGAGGTACAAATATATCCGTTATTGACGTTCGAAAGTTGAGCTAAAATGTTAACATAGCAATAAAGATAACCCACTCAAGTGCTTATTCGAGATTCCTTTTGTGTGTATTTTTTATCTATGGAATAAGGTGATAATAATGTGCAAAAATGTGACCTTGACCTTGGGTGTACAGATCTTGCCGAAAAAACCCTACTTGGAGCGAATATAATTAAAAAATCTTTTTTTTGTTGTTTCAGGATCTTGGCCTAAGCTCAGCATGTTTACTAGTAGAAGCCGCCGTCGGTTCAGTGGAATCCGCCTTTAAACTGCCTAAAACTAAGAAAACGATGGCAACGGAATGGATCGGTCGGTCGCCCGAGCGGACGCCGTCGCCCTACAGATCTCCGTACAGACCGCCTTTGATGTCCGCCACATCTTTAGAGAGCCTCGTGAGAGTTGCCTCGACGATGATTGGCGATTTAAGTGGGGCCCCAGATTTCCACGAGGAAGATGCGGCATCCCCACCCAGAACCCCCAGCCGGGATCGAAGCAGACCCCCAAAGAAGGCTAGGAGGATTACTCGGAGTACCCCTCCGACTGAAGTCGTGGAAACGACGCCTACTGTGATACCCCAGCATAGTGCTAAGAAACGGTGGCTCAGACAGGCCATCAGTGAAGAAAGCGATTCTCCTAATGCGGGTGCGTATTGACATGCTCATTTGAGGTACCTTGAAGATTGTAAAGACTAGATATTTTAATGTTTAAATTTAGATGCGTTTGTTGCAGAATCCCCGCCCAACGAAATAGTGACGCCATTGAAGAAGCGACGGTTAGCGAGAGAATCGCTATCCTGCGAACCTAATAATATTGTGCCTGTAAGTATCACATCAACTTAATCTAACATCGTGTCATATTCGATTCTCATTCTTGAATTTTTCTGCAGTGTCACGACGAAACGTCACCCAACTTAACGTCCGAGGATTCTCCGGTGAAGGACGACGGCGGTCTGATCCGGCAGTACAACGTGCGCGGCATCATGGAGGGCGTGTACGGCCGCGACCGCACGCGCTCCGACAGCGGCCAGGGCTCCGACGACCAGTGCCACCCCGACCACGACGTGCTCAACGTCAACGTGGCCACCGCCGACACCGAGCACATCCGCCGCATCATCGGCGTGCCCACCCCCGAGGACGAGCTGCTCCCGCCGGCCAAGCCCGACTTCGCAACCAACAACAACAACGTCGAGCCCGACGACCCGAACTACGACAAGGTCGTCCCGATGGACATCGACACCACTGTCACCCCTCAACCGAAATTAGAAAGCAGTGAACCCACAAACTGTGATATAAAAGGAATGGACCTGCTCAATGATAAACAGAACAGTTCCCGATCCGCAGATACTAGCGGGAACTCGTCTCCGCAGCGCGACGAGATGGACGACATACAGAAGAAGATACACTCCTTCCACACCGAAAACATTCTCATCCTCAAGAGCAGGAACAAGAAACCTCCGAAAGAAAAGCGGAAGAAGGTCAATCTGAACTTTGATCTCAACATGGTGGACGACCAAATCAGTATTCAATTGCGCACAGAGAAAGAAAGTTCGAAGTCGCCAGAGATTAATGGTGACATTCACGACGATATCAGCAATTCGGCGTTACCGGCCCCCGAAAACATACCTTTGCCGGACGATCCGGGCCCGATTCCTCCTCTAGAAGCGATACCGCTACCGGAGGAGCCGATGCGGCCTATAAAGAAGCAATTTACGGGGAACATGAGGAACTCCAAACTGGTGATTAATGGAGTCATGCACGACTCGTACACGATCGGGGACTCGATGGCTCTGCCGGCGCCGGAGAACATCCCCCTGCCGGAAGACCAGGGCCTGCTATCTGTGATACCGCCGCTGGAGACGATTCCTCTGCCCGAGGAGCCGCGGCGGCCGCTCAAGGCCCGGGTCAAGCAGATGATCGAAAAAGAGGAGAAGGAGGCGTTATCCAACGATACAGACTCAAAGTCGTCCGAAGTCAACGGCGAGGTGCACTCCGAAGTGGAGTCCATTCCTCTGCCGGACGACATCCCTTCACTAGAGGCTATCCCTCTGCCGGAGGAACCGATGGAACCGGTGCGGGTGCCCGCGTCGCCCGCGAGCAAACCTGAAGAAAAACACTTACCGGGGAAAGATAAACCCTCAGTTCTGGAGAGCCCGCTCCCCTTCTCGTCGAGGTTCAGCTCGACCGGACTGTTTTCGGGGATCTTCAGCAACTTCTCGCAACCCTACGACGTGCCGGCGTCCGCGGACCCGGTGCCGTCCATAATAAAAAGTGCAATAGATAGGACTACAAGTTTAGACAATAGTATATTCGACAAAGATAGTATTACGGGTGTGGACGAACTGAAGAGTGTGCAGGAGATACTGACTCGCGTGAGCAATATGGACTCGAATAACAGTGTGCTGCTGTCGGGCGTGCTGCAGACGTCGCTGGCGGAGGCGGGCGCGGCGCACAGGCCCCCGGGCGGCGCCAGGCCCCACGGCGCGCGCGCCGCCGACCCGCGCCTGCACCCGCCGCCGCAGGACAAGCCCAAACCCGTCAGGAGGAAGGTAACTCGCCTGCATTACTAAATTCATTCAATATGTCAATTAAAGTGCCTTACTATTAGTCAATTCAGACTGTTCTCTCATTAGCGCTTGCCAAATTTTTGCTTCAAAATTGATCCTAATAACCTATTTGCACATTAAAAGGGAGTCAAATTAATCTCTTTGCTGTGGTGACCCCTCCCCTGGGTTTCGACGTCAAAAATGTGTTTATATTTTACGCCCTTATTACAAGGGAGTAAAGTGCAAAAGTGTAAATATTTTTGTCTTCGACTACTTTTTTTTAGCAATCCAACTTATTAATCTGCCACCAAGATAAAAACAGCCTTCAATTGAAAGAAATGTCTGCAGAAGGTTAGCTATTTTTTTACAACTGCATTACTTTATCATGTAATCGCATTCTCATGCAATTTAATTACATTTAAGACTATCTCGTTTTAACACAATTTAGTTCAAGGTCACAGATAAGACTGGACATGTCAACAACTCGTATCTCCACTTATCATGTATTTCATAACGACTTAAAGTTACCAAACGTTATTCCATTTTTAACACAATTTGTGACAATTAATCATTCATAAAGTTACAATTGCCTTGACATACATAAAACATGTGGCGTACTGCGAAGCACTTTCTCTAATGGGTGCGTTGACCTGTACAGATGTTTGTTTATTCCGCAAGCATTGCGGAAGCCACGTGAGTTATTGGTGGGGGTCAGTTGTACTGCGCGGATGAAGCCTGGTATGAAACGTATAAAATAAGACAAAAACCTAAGGGTTTTTTGGAAGAAAAATTGTCTGTGCTTTTTCGGCAATATGTGTGTGAAGAAATCCCACCAGACAAATATAATGTAAAGAGTTGACAACTGCATGAAGTTCTTGCTTTGAATAATTAGATAAAACTGCACATAGTTTACGGAGAATGAAAATGATTACACCCCTTTTTTTTTAAGATTAGAATTTTTCTAAACTCAAAAGTAAGTGGTAATTGACTTTTCCTTCCGAAATGCTGCAAAATGATATCTAATATTGCGGTACAATAATATGTAAACGACTCTATAATTCAGTGTATAGTTACTCAAATTTAATTTTGAAGGAAAAAGTTATCGCTAGTTTTAAGGTTACAAATTTTCTGATCTGAAAAAAACCTGAAGTAATTTTGTTTGATAATTTTTGAGAGTGTATTTGGCATTGACCAGCAGCGGTATTGAGAATATGTCTCGGTTCACCATTTAAGCCACATATAAACCACCCTCTATAATGTACGCGAAATCTCATAAGTTTCTTTTCACCACACCAACTGATAAAGGCCCTCTTGATTGTTCAAAAACTAATGAGAAAGTTGCATTTTATCCACATGTGGGGCAAAGTAATCAGATGCAAGTTTTGAGTCGTTTCCTTATGTTAGCTGGTAGAATTGACTTTTAAATGATGATTTTGGATGATATATTTTTAATAATGAACTTATTCATTTGGATTTGATTTGGTTTGTTTTTTTTTTTGGTATTTCATAGTTAGTATTTTCCTCGCGTTGGTGTTTCATAGTTAGTATTTTCCTCGCGTTGGTGTGGTGAAAAATGTTGTGTTTCACTCGGAGGCAAAGTTTGTTTAGCCCTCGTACCTTGAAACCATCGCAACGCTCAAGATTTCACTCGCTACGCTCGTGGTTCAATTTTGGAATCTTTCGCTTGCTCGGGTATCAATATTAGCACGAGCGGTTAAACAACAACTTTGCCCTCTTATAAAACAAATAACTATTATATGGCCGACTACACTACTGAATTACAATCAATTCAATCGAGCAAACGGGTTAAAATTCTTTTCGTGTCTTGTTTCTTGATCAAAGATAAAAATAGAAGCGTGACAGAGTACTTAGGAACAAAACAACGGAAAGACTTTTGACCCATACACCATAATACATTATATCTCGACGCGTGTTATCGCTCCGTCCAACCCTGAAAAGTAACATCAGTCCACTCTGGCAGCTCTCTATCACCGAATACCGCAAGCGGCACCGAGGGCCCCTGAGCGAGGAGCCGCACCCGTCGGAGAGCGAGGCGCACGGGCCGGAGTGGTCGTCCGAGTCGTCGGGCGCGTCCGGCGCCGGCTCGCTGTCGCCGCAGCGGCTCGACGCCGCCGCCGCCGCCGCCGCCGACGACCTGGAGCAGAGGCTGCATCGGGAGCTCGCTAATGCGCATTTGCCTAAAGGTTAGTGCTATCATATTTTATCTATAGCGATATTTATGAGCGTTTACGAGCATCTTGAGTTCGCCACTTTTATGCAGCTACTATTATAGACCATATATCGTCTCATCGCCCCCCGGATGATGCTTTGTCAGATGATAGTTTAGATGCTATCGTGAACTAAAAAATAACCGGTTGTATCGCGGTGGAAAGACCGTCAGCTGGTCACATGAACATATAAAAAATACGCACCTTATCACTTATGTCCCGCCCGCAAAGTAATGCGTGATGCGAAATAATTTTGCTACCATGTAACATGTTGCTTTTCACATCACCTATAAGGAAATTATTATGTTTCTAAATATTATTTGAGGTAAATGAAATTGTATCCTAGAACAGAAAAGTGCCACTTTGATCACTCGTTTCAAGGAAGAAAAACCCCTTTTCCAAATTCATGATGTGTAGTGTAAAAGATAATTTGTGCTTGCGGTGAGTAATAAGCTAAGAGAATTGCCGCAATAAGTGCTCTTTTACTTTTAAAATATCACGCCGAGAGCCGCACCATTTTACTGCATTCAAACCAAAATCTTAATAATAACCATTTAAACGGCTATTAATACTAAAAATGTATATTATATTGATAAAAAATTGCAAGTCCGCGCCACAAAGACAAAACAATGTCGTGGCCTTGAACGTAAATCAGTTTATTCAACTGTTTCAATCTGCCACCCGTGCAAAATCAACCCACGTTGCTAATGTTGCAATACCAGTTTTTGTTCACAAAATGACGTTTTGAAGATAAAAAAAACAGGTCCATCGATGGTCAGATAAGGTGCTATGCACACTGGATCCGATTCGCACGTGCGAGCGGGATGTCGCTATAATACGCGCATAGCATTGTCTCGCTCATACATCGGAGCGACGCGCGGATCCAGTGTGCTAAGCATAACCCCCTTATTCATAAACGTCTACTAAAGTTGACAAGCCGCTAATAATCGTTTGTCCCTTTCCGACGTATTGGTATGATGGAAAGGGACAAACGATTATTAGCGGCTTGTCAACTTTAGTAGACGTTTATGAATAAGGGGGTAAGTGTTGATGTTATGTAAGTAATGACTATTGATTATTATTTTATTGCTCATTTTGGTCAGTAACATTTATTTATTTATTATTATATATAGTCCCACTGCTGAGCACAGACCTCTGTTCATGCGCGAGAGGGTTTGGGCTATAGTCCTCACGCTGGCCCAATATTATATTATGCAAGTGCTACTTGTTTGTTGACAGTAAACAACGGAACGTACAAATTAAGCTTCGAGTGACCGCGTTCACGTTCCGCGACTAATTCCCTCAATTAGATAAACGCATGCCGCATGTAAATGTACAAACACAAACTATTTGCAACTCTGTTCTCGTAATTTATAGCTTATAATCGATTGTCATTTTGTCACTGTAATGTCGTTGAAAAGTTCAATTGCTACGTTTCAAGACAAATTCATGTCTACTCCCAAGGATTAAGGTTCATTATAAGAATGAGCTGTTTAAGTCGTTTTGTCAATAAATTGTTGCGCTTTATCGACCGGCTTCCTTTGTAAATGCACTTTTGAAAGGATGTACCGTCGAGCTGGAAAGTGTAACATTGAATGAGTCAGTGTTGACACAGTTACAGTAATTACATCACGTGTAGTTTACGTATCTGGTGTGCACGTTTTGTGACACTTGTGTTTATGTAAACATAATTAAAATGATTGTATGACTTATTGTTAAGAAAAATGTTGTGTAATTATATACAACCTTATTTCTTGAATTGGCAAATAGATCTTAGAGTATCGAGTGCTTGTCCCAGAAATATAATATAAATCGAATTTTCCGTGTTATAAATTTACCATATGTAGATTCACCGTTATGGAGTGAAACATGTCGAGCATTTTCAATTTAAACAAATTTACTCGTTTTATTATAGGTATTTAACATGTCCGAGTCTCACGGAAGTTTAGTTAAAATAAAAACGTATTTTTTGTAGAGAAAGCGTATTCATTTTTGGTATCTAGTAGGTTGAAAATTTGCCGTGTCATTTGATTGAACCATACGGTGAGACCGAACAACCGTTCGACCCATCCTTCCTGTCAAGTTCAAATATACTTTATTCATGTAGGTCTAGCAACAAGCACTTATGAATAGTATTAAATATATATTATCTTAAGCTAAATTAGAATAATTTATTGATGTTAATATTAATATTGGATTATTATGCAGATCATTTTTTTATCATTATTGACAAAAAATATTGCCCGATTCCAATTTATAAAAATATCAAAAGCCAACACTTTTCTATTCGCGTATACGGCAGAGGAAGCGAGTAGCAATAACACTGAGATTGTGCAACTCGCTGGCAGGTCTTATCGCGACGGAAACTTATTGTGACTTATTGCCATCCAGTTTAACGTCAACTAACTTTTATAAGGAGGAAGAAAGGAGTTTTTGTAAGCTTTTATATGCTCACGCCAAGGTTGCAAAACTATTAAGAGGCATTCGGGGCTAAAAAGTATTAAAATTCATTTGTGTTATACTAGTTCAGACATAGTTAATTTAATGATCACAAATACGAAGCAAAACATGAACTCGCCAATATATTTAGACTCAAATCTGTCAGTAACTATGGGTACCAACACTACAGCAATATTCTTAACTGGACCTTATGTCTTCACAATAAGGTTTAAGAATAGTCAGGTACGCAACAATATGCGCACAATGATTCACCGTGCCCCTTGGGACCTTGAAAACGCGATTTCAATATTACGGCGTTGCTGCGTAGTAGCGACGTCTACGTGTATACGTAAGGTATTGCCGCTTTAGGGTCATTCATACCGATTCCTGTAAGCTTTGTGTGAACGATTTCTCGCAATAATTAAATGTGGATATTGTGAATTTTCTGATAATGCAATATTAGTGTACCGTTAGCAATCTAGCAAGTTATTTTATTACGATTTAATTAAAACAGTGTTTTTGTGGTTGCTATTCGTAATCGCTATCGACAGTTAGATTTTAAATTAGAAATCGTGGAATCGCAAAGATATCAGTTTAGTACTTAGGAATATAGTGAAACTACCAAAGACGCCTGACGGGACTATTTTTAAAATCAAATACTACTTGATTTTTATTCATTAAAAAAACCAAATAATGTAATATTTTTTATACTATCGTCGCATTTTGGTATTCAATTATGGAGAGAGGCCTCGCACAACAGTCTCATACACATAAATCAATGAATAGTTTAAAAAAAAACACTAGAAAAACACGCTTTTATAAATGCACGTTAAAAGTCCATTACGTGACCTTTCTCACAAGTGCAAACACGACTATGATGCGATATTCCATCATGGAATGCCAGTGCCTATCTTCCGGCTTCATCATCAGACCTTTAAACCTAATCGTGGTCAAAGTTCATTACAAGATTTTTGTAACAAATCCAAACACAGCTATGATACGATTTCCATCATGAAGTTCCAGTTCATATCTTCCGGCTCCATCATCAGATCAGTTCGACAGTACCATATTATTGTATTGTCATCAGAACTGCATACAGCTGCCAATTTTCATGACCCTACGATCCTTGGAAGATGGTTAAATTAGTTACTTTAGATTCCATTTCATAGTTAGTTACAGTCGACCTAAGCGTGTTAAAATCAGCGCTATTGCGATATAGTATTCCTATCTCCATACTTTCGTGTAATTCCATTCCATTTCCATTCATTCATCATTACTTTCATTCGTCGCTTCAAATCGCGAGACGTAACCTATCGAGTGTTGCGACGTCTCGTATTGATTTCGTGTCACCGCGAACTGCCAGATCCGACTGACGAACGTCTGACCCAATTCTCGCCGCGGTGCAATGTTCCACGAATTGAGTCGATATCCTCAATCTTCGCACGGGCAAAGTTAACGGAGCACCCGTGCGAATAAATTGCGAGATGGAAAGTTAAGAAATTTTACTTACGTGCTATCCTCGTGCCGCCCAATGTACATTACGATGTACACTATATAGGTATTGGTATTCTACCAATACCCAATACTCCGTTTCAATGTATTTCAACTTTCTAAAAATAAACAAAGTAGTATTTATTGTCTCGTAAAATTTTCGAACAAATGGAGTTCAACTCAATTCAAAATACAAACTTACATTTAGTTAGACATTTTTATTTAGGGAAAGGAAGGGAGGGAGGGGGGCAGGTCACTAAAACCTTACTCTAGATGGAACATTTATGACGTCTAGAACAGAACGCGCCACGAATGGTATGAAAGCACACTTTACGATCAATATAGTAGCAAAAGTCATAACTTTTTAGTCCTGAGCCAAACAATATGCCATGTATGCTTTATAGCAGGGGTGGCCAACTTAATTAGACCCAAGATCTCCTGTCTACTAACGAAACCCTGTGCGATCTACCAATTACATACTTCTTGAAACCTTAAATGTAATTGGTCTATGTATTTATATTTTTTGCTTTGCCACGATCGACTGGACTAACAGTCGCGATCGACCTGTTGGCCACCCCTGCTTTATAGTTTCGCTCAGGACTGTCTCATTTCAAACATCAGAGAGAGAGAATCAGACTGTCTTTGTCTTATGCTAGAACTAGCACCCAAAAGAAAGGCATGAGAATAATTTTCTATGTGCTTAGCACTCTCCTGCACTACTAAACGTCAAAATGTAAACTTTTGTGGGCATGTCCTGCACACTACCAATAAACATGAGCTATTGCAGTCTAAGGTAAAATGGTGCGGCAAAGTCTTAACAAGTAAAAGAGCTCTTAAATACGTTGAGCGCGATTCGTACGCATCGTAATGCTAATATAATCCATAGCATGACTGTATAAAACGTGTAGCTCGGGCACCTTAATTGCATACGATTCGCATTTACGCAGACCCGAGCATCCGTGTATGCGATACACGTGCAACCCATACCAACATCGACACAGTCGACTTATTGTAATCCTTATTGCTACGACATAATGGTTACCTTTGATCAGAGCTTATGAGTTGAGCAGTTTTTTAGTAAATCGACACAGTGACTGATAATAATCCTTATTATAAAAACATAAGGTATGCGAATGGTCAGTGATTAACAGTGTTGTTGTTAGTACACTTGCACGTAAGTGGTGAGATCACCGCGTTCTTATTGTGAATACATGTGTATGTTAGCAAACAAACATAGTTTTAAAGAAGTTGTCTGTGCCTGTTAAATACTTCGGTATTTGTCCAAATGTTACTGCGTTACTTATCGCAACAGAAATCGATACCACAGATTTTCATTATCTCTAATCTAAAATAATCCAATGTTATGCATGGCCTAGCTGAAGTTTAACACAGAACTTTACCTACACATAATATATATAACGCTTAGCAGGATTCCCTGCCACTGATTGTTAGATTTATGTATTTTTCTAATTCAGGGTGTTTTTTAGAGATGCCACGAATATTCGGCAACTATTCTGTATTCGATAACAATTTTGAACGATTCACGGTTAGTTTCACTAGACTTGTAAATCGACCGGGATATACGCCGTGATTACCTTATATATTGTTTTTGAGGTCCCGATATTTCGACGCAGTTACACGGTATCTTGTTCACTGGGCCGAATACTGAATAGCTAATATCCCTCCTAAGGAAAAATATTGCACTAAAAAAGTGAACCGCAAATCATCTTATATTCAAACTGTATTAATGGGATGTTGACGTTGACGATTTTTTTGAGCAATTGTTGCTTATAAAAGATTTTATTTTTATCATCGGCTAAATATGCTCGACTCTGACTGAGCTTATTGTTAGACTTACTGAGCAATAAAACTGAAATGTTAGCAAACATTGCCCTTTGTAGGCGACTATTTTTCATACGAATAGTGCTGAAAAGTGAACACGTGCTCTACCGAATATTCGGCCGCCAAATATTGGGTGCTTCGGCCGAGAGTGTGGTCAAATATTCGGTATTCGGCCAAAACCACAATTCTCGTGGCATCTCTAGTGTTTCTCCAACCCTTAGCCTTATTCTAAAATGTGAATTTCGTGTTTCCTCCCATAATGATTTATGATTTACATATTAACCTCGCTGAGTATTGGCCAAGGGTCGAAAGAACACGCTGTTCATAAATGTATGTTAGTAGTCTTCTACATATTGATTAAACTCTGAATTTCTTTTCACTAGTCGTACCATCGGACAGCGGGGCGCTTACAGGTAGCGATCATTATCTCAAACGGGAAGTGGGGACGTTCTTGATATTTCAGTCAGTATTCCGAATGGGCAGTAATCTGACATTTTTATGTCCGACCATGCGGTCGCCGTATGTCAAAATTTAAGTGTTTTTAAGCTTGCATTTCACATTGCCTTTGAGTAAATACATACGGCTCTGAATATGTTGGAACCCTATTTAGACCCGTAAACCCTAATTCCACCAAACAACGGCAGATTTTATAAGCGAGGTGTCGCTGTATTATTTTTAATGGCCGGGTGACGTATTATATGGTGGATTGAAATTTCCGAAATCCATATTCTGGTTAAACTTAAAGCTTTTAAACTTTTTAAGTGTGCAAATTATAAATAAAACTTGAAATTGTAAAAGAACATTTCCACTTCCTATATTCATGAAGTTTTAGGTTCAAATAATAAGTTAATAAATTGGAAGTGTGTTATTACAAGATCTCTTTCTATGCGCAGGAGTGTTCGACGCACAGCCTACGGCGTCAGAGCGGCAGCGGGAGAACCTCAGCTCGCGGCTGCGGCGCGAGTTCGGCCTCGCCCTGCCCGAGGACGAGCGGCACGAGCCCCCCGCAGGTAACTAATATTTTCTAATTCTAGTATACATTAGCAAAACTCCCCCTAATTCTTGAAATTCATAGGTGGCACAGAGATTTTTGATAAGATCCCATCACCTTCCTATTTTGAGCCACATTGTTAGCCTCACTTTTGCTTTGTCCTGCTGTACGCAGCGCGCCCTCGACGGATCGTGAACGTATAAGAGCCGTCCGGCTGTGCTTGTTTACTGCCCCAAAACGATGTTTGTGTTGTGGTATTAGCTTTCCCCTTACCAATGACTATACTCTGTATCTTTAGGTATTGAAATAAAAGTAAGCAAAGAATTTGTACATTTTCGGGTAGTTATAACATTTATTGGTTAACCAACCAAATACAAAACCGCCTGGATCTGTCACCAGGCCCCCGTCACTCGCTCAAGGCCACGCGCTATATGCCTACCGCTCGGCGTATCGTCGGCGATACAACCGACACAGCGCACTGCGCCGCACGTTTCCCGCGCTTACGCTTCGAAATTCCGAAACCACGTAGTTATTGTGCAGTACATGGGTGTAAAAGTCAAAAAACAAAGGAAAATTCCACTTGAAACGTTTAATAATTATGTTGAAGACTTAGAAAAAAGTATTTTTAAATAATTTTGACAAGTCATATAATGAATCGGCCTTGTAGCACCGTATTACAACTTTTAAAAACCGTTGATTTTCCGTCGCTTTAGTCCTGGTTTCCGTATTATTAAAATCATTTACGCGATTTAGGATATTTTCAACTACAAAATTTAATAACAGAGAATTCCGAGAAGGGAAAAAAAATATATGTCATTATATAAAACTAAAACATATTTGATTGACTAATAAAAAAATTTGGTTGATTCGCAACATTTGTTTTATTACAATAATTAGGTACAACCTTAGCGCATTTTTACGACGACGTGTTGGCACGTGACTCGCACGGCGGGCAACACAGTCTCTACTCTTTGTGCGCGTACTTATGATACATTTCTTCTCGTCCTGAGCAGCAGCGCTTTTGTATTTTCGCTTTTGTATGGGAATGATGTATCTGTTACGTAGTAACTATTTATTAATCTGTGCTTAGGGATTGCAAACCGGATTGATTTTCAATCCGGCCGGATCCGGCCGGATTTTGGCCATATTCCGGCCGGATCCGGCCGGACCGGATCCGGTTTGGTATAGGGATATTGAAGTTAATTAAATGTCATATTTTTCTAGTTTTTTGCGTAATACGTATTCCTAAATCTATAATTTG
This sequence comes from Cydia pomonella, assembly GCF_033807575.1. Lineage (NCBI taxonomy): Eukaryota > Metazoa > Arthropoda > Insecta > Lepidoptera > Tortricidae > Cydia > Cydia pomonella. The sequence continues at coordinate 5,034,038 of NC_084709.1, read as the reverse complement.
AAGTTAATAAATAACTTCTTAACAATAAAATAGAACTTGGTAGTAAAAAGACTAAAAAGTGTTACAATGTCTATATCAGTTTATTAACAAAATATGAAATCGGTCATTTATTATATTTAACCATTCAGAAGTGCTCAAATTTTCGATTATAATTATAAATTTGATTAGTTTCCAAGCCCGATGATGGGATGTGGGGTGGGAATTGGAACTCCTTGAAAGGACATGTTTTTGTTACTGTTGTTTGATTGAATTTTTTCTAACGTTGACATCCATTCTAGTAAGAAAGGAAGATATTTTACTTTTAACCAAAATGATATTAAATGTGCTCCAGTATCATCTTGCTTTAATTTTTTGTCCGAGAATGTAGCAGACTCTATGATAAAAAAAAGAACTTTTTTTTAATTTACAGGAAAGTATATTGGTCAAATTATAGGGAACAAAACACGACACGACGATCTCATGCGAAAACTTAACTATTAAGAAGAGAATTAAGTATAAGATTGAAAACCATCGCGGAAAGGGACTCCCTAAGAAAAGTTACTTGGATGAAATAAAGAATTGTCTACACGTAGAGTAGCATGTACCAGGAGATAAAGGAAATCGCATAAGATTGAATGAGATTGTAAAGAATCAATATTTTATCTTAATTATATATATATATATAATTAAGATAAAATATATATATATAATCGGAGTAAACTAAATATTGATGAGTTCAACTCTAGTCGGTAGAGTACGGCCGACTTAATCCTGCTCATTTGTTTACTATTATAAATAAATATAAAAATAAATAAATATTATAGGACATTATTACACAAATTGACTAAGTCCCACAGTAAGCTCAATAAGGCTTGTGTTGAGTGTACTTAGACAACGATATATATAATATATAAATATTTATAAATACTTAAATACATAGAAAACACCCATGACTCAGGAACAAATATCCATGCTCATCACACGAATACATGCCCTTACCAGGATTTGAACCCGGGACCATCAGCTTCGTAGGCAGGGTTACTACCCACTAGGCCAAACCAGTCGTCAACCTCCTTATTATAAATCTCCTATCACAACATTATGACACAATCGTCATATCGTGCCACCAACACGAAAGAAGAAGAAATCCTCTTCTGTTCCCATTCATCGTCATAATAAATAAATATATAAATATCTTACTAAATTCAAACTTCTCATTCGTTTTTTGTTCTGTTTAACTTCATACTTCTCACCCGTCGCCTTTTCATCATCTAAAATGCACAGCGCGTGCTGTATTTAAGCGTTTTTTTATTTTACCGGATCCGGTCCGGATCCGGTGATTTTTACCGGATCCGGTAGCTCTTGAAAAGTGCCGGATCCGGCCGGATTACCGGATCCGCCGGACCGGATTGCAATCCCTATCTGTGCTGTCACAGAACGACCTGACTTTAACCTACATTATTTGATCATGTAATATTTTCATCTACCCTCAACTGGCTTAAGGAGCCATTTGAAAAGTAGATTTTGTTTTACTTTTATTTAAATACCTAAAGATACAGAGTATATAATATGCTTATATACACGGAGCTCGTGAGCATTGCGAGAGATTTTAACAGTATGTTTCTGATCATATTTAAAGATTATTATGTCTCTGTTTTAGATATGTCAAAAAGTGACAAGTAACATTTTGCTGAAAATAGGTTATAAGTTCAATTTTTTTTTAGTTACAGTTTTACAAATTGCGTTTAAATTTTATATACAAATACATAGACATATCGAAAATAAAAATAAACAAACATTTTTTTTGTGAAATTGACCTAAACCCATATAAGGTTGTTAGCTTCTTTTGGCCTCAAAAATCCATGGTTAAAATCTCTCGGGTTTCACGTGGGCACCTTGTATATTTTGGTAATGAAATCTCTATTTTCATTACCAAAATATACAAGCTGCATTTCTGCCTTTAGCAAGACACCCGACCCCGCTTGCCTGTATGTATAGCCGCACAGTAAAGTGTAGGTTGCGTTGTTCCAGAGGCGGTGGCGCGGCGCTGCGACAGATAGAGCGTAAGGCATATTTTTGTAAATCTCACGGCGCGGGGCGCCGCTGTACAGCTGATCTAAGTTAACGTACGTTTTGTACCGCGGGAGCGCCCGAGCGCTCAAACTGTATATTTCCGTTTCACTTCAGTGTTCTTTTCACGGTTTTTCTGCAAGTACAAATTGTTTTTATTTCCCTTTGTAAATATTGTACATAGGAGATGAATTAAGATAGGATGTAGTGGTACATATGTATAATGGTATATTTTTTTTATGTATGTATAATGTTTATGTATGTCGGATATATTTATTTAATAGAAGGACCGTCTATAGAAGGATTGCTAGGATTTTTGTACGCATAATGTTTAAGTAAATTATAGTTGTTTTTATTATTTGTTTTACTTTTTTAGCGTGTATAGAGCTATGCGGGCTCCTCCTAAGTGTAGGTCTCGTTAGGGTAGGCGTCTCCGGTGTAACGGTTAGTTTGGATACCGATTTCGTGTTAGCCATTATTAGAGGTTAAATCTGTGTTATAATTTAAGTAAGCGCTTTGTTACTGCGTTGATAATGGCGGCTGCGGAAGCACTTCCAGGCAATCATTCGTGTGCGAGGGACAGCCTATACGAACAGCTATGAATGTGAGACGTTAAAATTCGAAATGGAACTGAACATGTCACACAATCTGTACAAGCAAGGACAAGGAAATGATACATATAGGAAATGTTAGGTTCCTCATCATCTTTCAAGATAGCGTCTTAGGCAAGGAAGCATACCCATATAAATATTGTTTGGCGTTTAAGCTCGACTTATAGCGCGATCTGGTGGCTCACTGAGAAGGTCCAGTAAATCCTTGCAAGTCTATACTAATCTTACGTATAGCTCTATCTCTTAACTCAGACGGTTGTTGAAAAGTTATCATGGTTGACTGTAGTGTGTTTGTTCAAGGTTATGTGTGACTGTATTATTATTAGTAAGTAAAAAAGTAACCATCCGAGTTATGTAACGTTATTGTACATGTTGTATAACATGGCACGTTCCATTTTGATTTCATCGTCCCATGATCAAGGTTCTGGGCATCTGGTCCCGCACCACGAAGTTGAGGCAGCTAGCTCCGATCCACACCCACGTTATCGATGCAAATTATTGCAAACGGCAAAATAGTCAACATGTGTAGCAACAAGTTTCTGTTTGACCCAATGGTTGACTGGTGAATGGCTTTAAGTCCGCCATTTGTAAAGATAAATGCATCGTCTCATATAAGTTTGTATTTGCGGGCATCACTTTCAGTAACTAGTAAAATTACTGACTAGTTTTTAGCATAATTTTTCGAGACGCACGTACTACTCTAGCACAGTTTTGTAGCAAATCCCTATGTAAGCGTCTGTATTTATCTCTGTTACCTATTTACAATTTAACCAATTTGATGCAAATATAGGATGCTCATGTCTTCGTTTTGGTAGGGAATTGGGGATGTACGTAGGCGCTACTTATTTTAGGAAACTAACCCCCCCCCCCCCCACCCCCTACTAGGAGGTAGGAGGGCTAATAACAAACCATATCCCACAAGAGCAGAGACGCGAGCACAGCTAGTACAAAAATAAGCATTCCTTAATTGGTATTTACCAATTAACGTTTTGAACGCCAAGAACTCCTAAAGGCGTCGTTACTAGTCGTCGTGTCCACACCGCCAATGACAACTATGTGTCATGACGTACGCTGTCAAAGTAACCTTCACACTCTCGAGTAAGGTTTACATTAGCCCGCTTGCGCTCGAGATCTTGGCGTTTGAGTGATGTTTGTGTTTATGACATAAACGTTCAAAAGGTTAAAGAATGCTTATATTCTAATAGGCAAATGCCTTTTTTAGGCTATTTACATTTGAAGCTTTGAGATACTAGCAAATATATTGCGTTCAAAAGTTAACCCTAAATTATTAAGATATGACATATATTTTAAGTTTACTCGTATAGGCTCACTTGTTTCGACTAAAAAGCCGTACAGCAATGATTTGCTTCTATAACTTTATAAGCAACTATGCCTTCACTGCCATATTCAGAGAATCATGGCATACACTTGATCAGTGAATTTTAGCCCTTATTGTACACAATACAAGGTGCATACACGCAGTGAATAAGATTTAACAATAGCTATATAGTAAATAGAAGTTATTCGTCTCATCGAAGCGATCGTATAGTGGCCGAATTATAAGAGACATACTGAGATAGAGTGCTGAAGTTGAACAAAAATCTTGCTGACAAAATAGGGATTTTTGTAGTATTTTTACAAAAACTAGCCAATCTATTAGAAAATATATGGACGGAACGAGCTTTGTATTACGTCTACAGTTTATTTGATTAATGTGCCACGAAAATTAGTCGTACTTTAGGGTAACTTTCGTTACACAATGATGACAAATAAATGATTTGAAGAAGATTTCATCAAATAAATTGAAGACGATTTGACGTGATACTTTTTAATCTATCCGCGTGAAAAAACCGTCTCGTAAGACGCTGTTTTGACAGCACGATTTTGGGTCCATTTCAGCAATCTATTTTAAAATAATTTTAGCAAAACGATGTCACACCGACTGCAACCCCCCGTAAGTACTGTGTCTATACAACATGATGTTTTTATCTTGCAATTAGGGGAACTTTGTACATATTCAATTGAGTGTTAAATAGCCAATTATAAACTCTATAGATACAATTTTAATAAAATAAGCCGTGATTTTTAAATGATTTTGTAGGTCTGTAGGATAATCGGTAAAAATTTCATGTTGTATAATAAGATTTGGAAGCGGGCATAGTTTTCGTGTTATGTTTCCTTCAACCATAATCAACGTTTAGGCAGAAATATAATAAAAATGACAGGAAAAATTAACTATTTTTCTCCGTGGTGTAACGTGAAAGGGTGGATCAACTTTTTTGTGTCACTCGTTGCTATGGTTACGGTTTTCCCTTGGACAACCACTCTTTAAATCCATTTATGGTATTTTAATGTATCAAACATGCATTTTTGTGGTAGTTTTATGCCATTTCTATAACAGGCCATCCTCTGAGCATATTAGTAAATCGTTATAAAACATCTCTTCGAACAAACTGTGTGTCCCTTGGACAACGGGACAGAATAACAACACAGTAAAGTTGGTTCACCTAGTTGTATTGATGTAGTTCTTTTTGTCATACGCTACAACCAGCATTGAGAACATAGATCGCAGTATATTCCCTTCACCCTCCGTTTTGATTATAATCACACAAAACTTCTGTTTAGCTATTTTTTTAATAAGAAGGGTCGTAACCAAAACTATGCTCATGCTTCCCCAAACTCATATAAGTCACGCAGCTACAGTTTAGACGGCGATTACATATTCCCGATTTCTCCGCCACATAAGAAGACAGACATTTCTCCTTCAAAGAAGCGAAACAGCAAAAAAACAAAGTTTGTTCAAAATATATAGGAAACTCCTAAGAATAACCCTTTCGGCCGCCATCGCAACCGTGTTTCACAACCAGTTGTCTATGAGGGTTTTTTAGTATTTCATGGCAACCAGTTGTGATATAAGAAGATTTATTCCTGTTACACAACCAGTTGTCAATGAAGAAAAAAATCACCGCCATCGCAACTGTGTTTCACAACCAGTTGTGACAGAAAAATATTTATTCCTGTTACGCAACCAGTACTGTAACGGGTTTTGTATCACGTGTCGTCCATAGCTGTCACGATGCGTACTGACATATCGCAGTATTTACTGTACGTTTATAATATAGTACTTATATTAAGGGATCACAATACCTATTTATTACGGAAATCTAGATTTCTCGATTCCAGATCTCAGTTTGTGATAAATATTGTACTCCCTCAATATACTACACTAGTTAGACGATCAAAAGATATCACGATATTTGATAATTATCAGTAAATCACAGTGTTCATACCTATTGTACATTAAGGTACTGTAACACTGCTCTTAAATAGTATGCTTTTTGTAAGCCTGAGGCACAAAAGCGGTTGGTGCTCTGTGATTTAAGCAGAAATTACAAAGCTTAAAAATATCTACTATGGTTGTGAACAAAGAAAATTAAGTCTTTTGTAGCAACTAGGCTTTTTGAGATTTTCCTTTTTCGCAACTGGTTGTGTGACAGGAATAATTAATCTTATATCACAACTGGTTGCCATGAAATACTAAAAAACCCTCATAGACAACTGGTTGTGAAACACGGTTGCGATGACGGCCGAAAGGAGAATAACTACTTATGCTAAAATTTCAAGAATGCACCTTGCAGAAATAATTGTGTTGTAGAGATTTTTATTTTTATATGTATGTGGTCCAAACTATGGCTGCGAGATATCACTATTCATACATACATACACTATACAATAATCGCGATGACAACGAGTAAATGTTGTGCGACACTAAACCCAGTGACTTAAACATTTGCAAAATATTTTATTCGTTAATAGGCTAAAACGTTGCATTTACACATAACACAGTTAAACACTCTAATTATAAACCTGTTAAAAAAATAGACAGGAACAGCGTAATTCTTTTATTATTTCTTTTTTTACTGTCCTCAAAAATACGCATTTAAAAATCTCGTAGGGTAACCTCGCCAATTGCGGACTTGTAGCGGAAATAGCAATAGCAATACTTGGTTGTTATTGTCAGGTATTTAGCCCTACAACACACTATAAGGAGATCTGATAACAGAACCCCATTTATTTGATTCATTGTAACATAGAATTATGAAATAAGATGTATGAGATGATATGTGGCCTAATAATTTAATAAACGTACGATAGACGAGCCAACGAGAGATGAGGTTGCAGTTTAGTTAAGTTTCCGTAGTGGCACAGGTGGTCCAATATGCTACAAATACAAAAGACTACAGTCAGACCAAGATAAGTGTGCAACGATTTTGGTAGCACGTGGTGCAAGTGTTATTAATACGTCATAATTTCAAAGAAGTTTGACGTTTAAAGTAACACTTGCACTGCGTGTGATATAAAAATCGTTGCAGACTTGTCTTGGTCTGACTATTTTTGGCGGGTTCTAAAACTTAATAACGGATTTTATTTCCAATAATTAGGAGGCGCGTGTTTTTACGCGTGGTCCTGTTCGGATACGGCTGAACCTATTTACTTTTTCTCGTGGAGGTACGGAAAATCGTGCCTGACATGTCTTATGTATTTCGAATTATATTACCTACTTCCTAGGAGAGTTAAACTCTCTTCAGTCGTTTTGCGATTACAATAAAATAGATACATTTCACAAAAATGGCTATAAAGCAGTTGTTCTTACCGCCTAAGCCTGTGTAATGTAGCAGCTACGTGCAAGCGCCCAGTCGTGCGACTCCATCCCTCACAGTTGCTCAATGACGAAACGTGTGCTTTTCGTGTTCGATAAACTTAAGATTTTAGTATCCCCCTAATCTGGATGTTAGAGTAGTACCCGCGTTCTTGATAAGCAGAATAATTAAGAATGTGATTTGAATTTTTATCTTTATTTAGGCCAGTGCTATGATTCAGGGTGGTTACTATTAGTCCCCATTTCGCCGGTAAATACCGGTAAACTATTTTATGTGAATACCGGTAAATACCGGTGAACTTTTTTAGCATAAAGAAAAGCGGGGATAAATAGGAATAGCCAATGATTTCTCAAATACAGCATTTATAGATGGCTGTCTAGTCTGTGCGCTTCCAGTGTTATATTTAAGCATATTAGTTATTTCGTTTCGTATATTTAGTACACACACATCACATTTTTTCGTGTCATAATAGGCTTGATATTTCCATATTGGTTTATGTATTTGCTTGTTTTATCACATATTATCTTAAATATGTACAAGTTCTCAAAAGAGTTCCTTAGAAAAACACATATTTTATACGCATAATGATTATGTTTATTAATGGCATATCCCCATCGATCCATACCAACCGTGTATCTGAAAGCGCACGGGCATAGACATCAGTTCAACAGCACGAACTGTAAGTTCCGTTAGGTTTATTAATTTTGAAGGCACTGCAGCACCCGGTACACAAACTATGCTGATTTAATTTTAACTTACATAAACTAGGGTAAATTCATTTATTGGCAACTAGACTACTTTTTGACAGAATTGTTAAAATGCTTTCAATAGAGGTGCCAATAATTGAATTATGTTCCCCTATTCTGTCTCGTTACACCTGTCCATTTCAGACAAGTTTTTAAACATTTATTCAATATTTATTCCAATGCAGCTTAATTGCCAGTTCTCGTGAGCGACGCTAAGTCGCACCGGACAAAATTGTGTTCAATTTTATGATTGTTTATTTACTTGGTTATAATTTTAGACGCTACCTTCACAAACCGCCTGGCGTCTCACGGGCTACTTAATAGCAATTCGGTTTTAATGCATAATTATATCTAAGTCGTTATGTTGCAATATTTCACCTAAAGGTTACAATTATAATTTTAGCAGCTTTCAAGATGGATTCGTAAATAATATTTGATTTTAATGCTTTATATTTTTGTTTTGTATAACGAATTATAGCTTTTTTGTATATCTTTTGTGATACAATCAATTTTAGATCAATAATCTAAATAGGTAAATTGTCCTTAGATGAAATGAGCTTGTAAATATTTCGATCTGGTTGTTTATTAGACTACAACATACTGCTTATTGTGTCGGACTGTTGAAGTGAAATAACCACCAGTTTTAATTTTAGTGAAAAGTAAATGAAAATGGTTATTTTACAATGTGGTTGAAATTATTTGAGCTGAGCGTTCAAATCTACACTCCAGGGGTCTAGCCAAGATGACCACCGGACATCGACAAAATTAAGTCACATGAGTATTTCTATAGTTTAGCTTTTTCTGTCAACGAATGTGTTCTTGGCTAGATCCTCTGGTTAGTAAAAGCATATTTCTAATTATAATGGCATTTGTAACAAATAATTTCAACTACCTTCTACGTCCAAACTGCGAACTGTCACTTGTAAAGTGATTTTATCAGTATTGTGCGAGACGAGGTTGTAATATAGAGGCCGTCCGCCGCGGACCGTCGCATAATCAAGACACGTAGGGTTTTAGATACAATGTTTGTGATAATCACGGAAGCTATTATCATCGGTAGAGCGTTTATGTACATAGTAGCGGGTAATATGTAAGTGAAAAGCTATATTTTGTTATTGTAAAACGAAATGCGCCCTCTAGTTTGCCATACCGCAATCCTTTTGTGCTCGCAGCCCGTATCGTTTCTGTAGCGTGTTGCGATTAACAATGGAATATTTTGCAATATATTAATATAATTTTTTTATTCACTAAGTGATCATAAAATAGAGCTGTATATTATCCAGATGTTAAATATTATTATTTCTTTCTTAATGTTTGAACTAAGCATGTAAAATTTAAAATAATAATATAGAATAAAAGATGTTATGATAATTAATTACATAAAATCTTCGTTTGAATCTCGCCTTTCCTTTTTCCTTTAAATGCTATGTGCAAATTGCGAAAGGTTCTTTAAAATTACAGGATTTCACAGAAAAAAAGGAAACTTTCAGTTTGGGAGTGGAAAATTTCGACTCGTATACAAAAATATGAGAAGTAACGGATTTGCTTCCTGGAGGAATTTTCGCAATTTGGGAAAGTTCACGACAGCACACATAGTCGCCCTTCGCGCCGATTAGTTCCAGATTCGTCGGATTCTTATATTGCCGGATTTACGTACGTCAGGTACAGTTGTGTACGTCAGAATACGACGAAATAAGAATCGGGAACTTGAGAGTCGGACCAAGCTAAGTTAGCAGCGATTTTGATAGCCCAACCTGTGCAAGGGTGTGCTGTTTTAAGTAAACGTCATAATTTCATAGATGTTTGACGTTTAAAATAACACTTGCACTCAAAATCGCTGCCAACTTATCGTGGTCTGACTCTATCTTCGTGTTTAATATATATAGCAGTGGCGGCGCGTCACAAATGTTTGTAGGGAACCCGGAGCTCATTTTGCTTTCCTTTTCTCCATGAACCGATCGTGAAAGTACTCAACGGGCTGAAATTAGACAAGCCGGTGGGAATCGAGTTCTTTGAACGATCCGCCACTGATATATAGATAGTGCATTCTTTAATATATTTTTGGTGTCTAAATATTTTAGCAGCCCAGACGAAATACCTTGAGCATCTTTATTCAACAACCTTCGATGTCAGCTTACTGAGAAGTGGATCATATGCTGCCAGTCATGGTATAAAAAACACCCGAGTAATCAATTTTATGTAAGTACTTCGAGTATCAGTAAGTATCAGTTGGTGTCAGAGTAGTGTTGGTAGGAGTCCTTTAAGGTGGTTCGATTAGGTTACCCAAAGCTTAAACCTCACTAGATGGCGCCACAATTGCAAATTTTGAGTTTTAATTTTTTTGTGGAGTAGTCTTGGTATTTCTATACTGTAAATTATGTTTAGCGCACTCATTAAATAAATATTGAACTATTACAACAAACATTGAACACTTCATTGTACAAAAACTACCCCTTAATGTCGACAGAATGTTTCTTGACTCTATTTCTAAGTATCACTCACACATTCAAACAGTCTTACTGGGATCCTTGTAGTAGACAATTTGGCACAGCGTGAGTAGGTTTCAATAGCGTTGCGGTATGTACGTGGAAATACATGCAAGAGGATGTGGGTTCGAGACTCATTAAATTTTTTTTTGTTATCAGTATTATCAAGTAGGTACCTATTATTAATAAATTATTTTATGAGAAATATGAGCGTTTTCCATAAAAATATTAAAAATCTGATTCTCACACATCATGATATTTTTGGGTTCTTCCAACTCAGAATCACTAGCATAATCAATCCTCGTGTTAAAAAAACCCGAAAATTTGTATTGAAATTTTAGTTTTACATTGAAATTTCTTTCACACTAAAATGTGACGTAATGGTATGGATATTTTAGGATATCTTTTTTTAATGCTAGGGTGGAGAAGAGTCTAAGTAGAATGAACCTAAGAAAGTCCAAATTTGTAAGTCAGATTTTCCGGTATTTTTTTCAAAAAAAAAAACGCTGTTTTGTTCTAAAATTAAAGCAATCCCTTACTGCCTTTAAAAAAGTAGGTACTATTTTACAGTAGAATTAAAACATTTTTTTTACGATACATTTAATTAAATTACAGTGAGTTACAAAATTGCATGGCCTTCTATTTATAACCATTATAAAAAGAAATGAGATATTTACCATGTTTGTATATATTATTGATTTCCCGATATTTTGACACAACTAGAAGTTTCACACAATGCCTAGAGATAGAAAATTATTTATTTATTTTATTTATTGTCAATTTCATTCAACGGATCACATCATATCCAATTTATGTGTTTATGTATTGCATTGTTTTCTACCTAGTTGGTTATTAAATTCTGTTACTTCAATAATCTTTATCTACATAAAATATAGCAACGAAAGTTTAATAAAGTATATATTAAAATGAAGTACACAGAATCAGGAATTACATATGACAATATCATTCAAAATCGCCTCCTCTGGCTTTGACACAGGCCCTCAAACGACGAGGCCAGTCATCAATAGCGGCACGCACGATTGTCATGTCTAATTCCGTCACTGTCTTAACTATGGCCCGCTTGAGGGAGTTAAGATTTGTGTGGGGTTTAGCACAGGCTTTCTCCTCAATAACCTGCTATATGGCATAATCCAGGGGGTTAAGGTCCGGGCTGGAGGACGGCCAGTCTTCGTGGGCAATAAAGTCAATTTTGTTCCTTCGAAACCAGGCTCGAGTTGTTTTTGCCTTATGTGCAGGAGCTGAGTCCTGTTCAAAGATCCATGGCTGGTTTTGAAATAGGGTGTGGCTTAAGGGCTTCACTATTGGTTCGAGAACGGTTTCCAGTTTCCGGTTTTCACACCTTTTTCACAGAAATGAATCTGTGTTAGCCCTGAGTATGACACACCCAAAATCATGTTTGGCGGGTGCCCACATTTGTGCAACGCAATAGGGTTGTTTCCATCTACAAATCTTAGGGCATAATTGTATCCCAATAAATTCTTTTGGATTATAAGAACATGTTAAACTACTTTTAGGGGACCTATAATGACCATATTTTTGTAAATATTGAATTTAAAATATCTTTTGGCACACGTCACGTGACCAAACTCGAAACGTCATTGAAGATTCTGATGACGTCACAACTCTCGGATTGACACTGTTGACAGTTAGGCGATTAACAACAAATGACAAATATCAGTTGACAGTTCGTATCTTCTACGTGTGTATGTAGTTATGTGTCAAACCATAAACTGTGACGTCACACAATTTTCAAAGAGCGTTTTGGGCGCGAAAGCATCTGTCAAAATATATTTTGTTAATTTAACATATTTAAAGCCATTTTTAGTATAAAAGCTGAATTTTAGGGCAACTTTTAGTTAATATAGAAAGTAATACAAGCGTTTCAAAAAATTGGAATACGATTCTCTTTTAGGCCCCAATTCATTATAGATACGACGAGATAAGCGTTATGTGTGGTATATAATTATAGCTCACAAATCCACCACATTATGTATTTTTTTATTTTTTCGGTAGCATTTGTTTTAACGGAAATAAAGAGGTTGCAAATCGAGTAACAGAACTTCAGAACAGATACCATTTGATATTTACCAGTCGCTTTTCGGTGAAGGAAAACATCGTGAGGAAACTGGACTAATCCCAACAAGGCCAATCCCTCTGGGTTGGAAGGTCAGATGGCAATGGCAGTGGCTTTCGTAAAAACTAGTGCCTACGCCAAATCTTGGGATTAGTTGTCAAAGCGGACCCCAAGCTCCATTGAGCCGTGGCAATATGCTGGGACAACGCTAGGAAGAAAGAAAGAAATCGAGTAACAGAACTTAGTAACCAACTAGGTATAATAGTTATGATGTAAATGTCCATATCATGTTGGAGTCATATATGTATTAGCCAACTAATTATTCAAGATCAATACACTTAGCTCCCTTAGGTATTCGCCTAAGTACAATCTCGGGCAAAATTGAGTTTTATAAAAGTGAACTAGTTTCTAGGTCATATTTTCTATGAATTGGTCATTTTTGTAGACTCCAATTACAATTACACTTTTCCTGGTTTTTCGCGGACTAGAATATCGATGATTTTTGTAGCTTGATTTAGACGTTGCTATCATTTTCAATCCAAAAACACATAAAATCACAATTCAGAACATGCGGCAGCGTTGTTTTCTATCAAGTACCTCAAGCACCAGGGCGGCTACCGGGAAAATCGAAATTCGTCAATTTCGGGCATTTTTCTCTGTCACTCTAATTACGTCTTAGTGAGAGTAAAAGAGAAAGATCCCCGCAATTTGCGAATTTAGGTTTTCGCGGTAGGCCCCCAGGTCCTGTCAAGTTTCAGCAGTGTTGCCAGGTGAGCGGAAGAGAATTATCGTACTCGAATGTCAATATTATTGTACCGTTGAAAAAAATATCGTACGCCAATCAAAAAGGCAGCCCCTAAAAATGTCTAGCAAAATAAGCTTAAATTTCCAATTAATAATAAAAAAAAAGACAATTTTCGTCTAAATTGCGCAAAAAATCTGTTTATGTTTGTGTATTTTTGGGATAGACTCAAACGGTATACAGGAAGTTGTGACATTTTAAACTTTAAACTTACACCAAGGAGCCGAACACCCAAAGGAAACTAATTTTAGCCTATTTCTGAGTGAAAGTGTCATATTTTGCTTCAAATTACTAGACTTTTAAGGTGGCATCATCCAAGGGCTGAAATTATAGTACTTTAGTGTACGATAATGCTCTTTGGAACATTACGTCATACCGGGGCCCAAATTATCGTACATGTACGACAATTATCGTACGCCTGGTCACACTGAGTGTCAGTGTCGACAGAGTCAGCTAAAAACGCGTCAAACATCGCAACGTCGCGCCGATGCATGGAGTGGCAACGCCGCAATGTATTTGTACACGACATTTGTCACACACACATGAGTAAAATTTATAAAAATATAACGTTGATTATTGCATGATTTCTGTATGAAACAAAGTTTTTCTATTAATTTAGCGCAAATGAATATTCGAAAGTAGATAGATGCGCAACTATTTATGTAATAATATTGTGTAATTAATAAATAAATAGCGATTGTTTTTTGTATGAAAATCGAACCACCTTAAGTCTAAATCTGTCTTTACGAGACTACGCTGAAACAAGTTTGAACAGTACCTATAGCTCTTATAGTTTCGGAAAAAAGTGGCTGTGACATAATCGGACAGACAGACGGCCATGACGAATCTATAAGGGTTCCGTTTTTTTGCCATTTGGCTACGGAACTCTCTAAAAAAAGAGCTTCCTATTATAGAATCCGTCAATATTTTGTAGGTTTTATCTAAATGGTAACCCCAATTAACCCATTCTGTATGAAGTAAGTATATTCAAAATATACGAAAGTGAAGTATTTTATTTTGCATTCACCGCCACTATATCTTTCAAACACTATGAGTACGGTGACAGGTGTCATCTCCGTAACAAGCTTAAAACGCCAAATTTTATCAAATTGTTCATTATTCTGTCAGCGTACCCTTCCTGTTTGAAAAATAGTATAGATAACGAATACGATTAGGTACTTGTGGGCTGGGCTGGTATGATAAGCTGGCTTATGTAGGGACCAGAGGGCTTACCGCGAACCACGTTCGACGTGTTGCCTCCCTGTCACACTTACGTAAGAATTTACTAGTGCGACAGAGAGGCAACACGTCGCACGTGGTTCGCGGTAGGTCCTCTGGGGGCCTACCGCGAAAACCGAAATTCGCAAATTGCGGGGATCTTTCTCTTACTCTTAATAAGACGTAATTAGAGTGACAGAGAAAAATGCCCGCAATTGACGAATTTCGAATTTCCCGGTAGCCGCCCTGATACCTGGCACTCAAAAGTATGTAAGTACTTACCTAAACAAAGCGCAAGTCAAAGTAAAGAGACTAATGCACAACCTTTGCAGTAGGTACCATACTTTTATTGATGAACTTTATCCAGCCTTCTGGCGGATGCAAATGGCAGGCCAGCACAGGTGTTGTAAAATCACTTGGAAAGGGACCTTTGGTACAGAAATAAAGAAGCTGAGAGTACCATACATGATTTTTTTTAAAGTTTTATAGTAGCTTAATAAGAATAGCTAATAAGTATTAAGATTTAGTTTAAAACGTTTAACCATAGCGCTCATACTACTTATTACTACAGTGAAACTTGGTTAAGTGGGACCTGGGTAAGTGAGATAACTCTATAACTGGGACGCATGCTGCGGTCCCGACACTTTGCCACTGAATTACCTCTATTAGTGGTACAAAAGAGACCTCTGTAGCCCTCGCGATAAGCTTCATAAAATTAAATATAAAATATACTTATTTTTTTGAGTCATCCATCACATCGTACTCACAATGACCGCCATATACCGTACTGGCACTAAGTCCTTTATATCAATTTCTACCAATTTGAACATTTCCAAAAAACGAAACGGCACAATATCTAACTACCGAACCTACTCACAACATTTCACGAGAATCGGTTGAGAAATATGCGACTTGTAGAGGAGAATATCCGGACACACGAAAACATTTTCGCCCAAACTTCTTCATTAGCGCTCGGTCAGTTATAACTTTTATACAAATAAACGATTTATTAAGAGGAAAGAGGACGGCCGATTCTCGATACACAAGTAGTCCCCGTCTTCCTCTCTGGATATTGACATTTTGGGATTTTTTTTACATATTTTGATGTATATTTACCATAGTTATGCCCCCTTTTGACTTTTTTACATTTTTGTATTATTATAAAAGTTTTAAATGCTTCTAACTCCTTTAATAATTAAAAATTCGAAAAATATCAAACAGGGGCATAACTGTGATTGATATGCAACAAATTGTGTCAAAATATTTTCAATAATGTTAATATCCAAAGAGGAAAATGAGGACTACGTTTGTATGAAAAGGTGATTTCGCGCGAGGCCTCCACTTTCGTCTTAAGTAAATGGCTTCAATTATGTAAAGGGCTTGTGCACAAATCACATTTTAATTTCATTTTTTTTGCTACTTTTTGCAGCAAAGCAGCAACGTGTTTCTAAAAAGGGCTCGAATTGCAAGAAAACACATAATTTATCGTAAAATATTAACGTACAATTCTTAACTGTATTTACAAAAATATCTATTACAATCAACTCAACATCGAATATACATTTGACACGTATTTCCTAACTACTTAGTACATCCATCTTTACTCTGTTATGATTAACAACTCAGTCTTAGAGCGTACACTCGTGGAAGTCGTGGAACATGTTCAGTGAAGGACAAACCCTATAACCCAAACCCTAAGACGTCACAGTTGCGGGTCAGTCCCGCGCGCCTACAGCCCAATAACAATCTTCGTGCACTCAGATAAGGTTCACTATGACGCGCCCCACATTAAGAATGGCGTTCAAAGGCGATGTGTTGCCTCCCTGTCACACTTACGTACGAATTTACAAGTGCGACAGAGACGCAACACGTCGAACGTGGTTCGCGGTAGACGCTTAGAATGTAATAAGGACTGATAATGCACCTCAATTTCTGTAGAGTCGCTCAGATTTAAGTTTGCCCTTCACTTAACAGTTAACACCGTCACGCACGCCATCTAGTGAGCGCTCTGGGAGAGTAAAAACATGGCGTTAACAGTAATAGGCCTGGCTTAAAACGTACATATTAGTTCAGTAGTTTGTGGTAGATGCTCGTACACATATAAAAATATCCATATAATGAATTATTCTTAAAATATAGATAAAAACAAATTCATTGTTGCAATCAGGCTAAACAAAATATTTGCAGTTCTATAAAAGTGGGGTGAGTATGTACCTATTAATTATAGTCAGAGTCAAAAACATATTATCCTTAATTTTCCATACAAAAATTTATTATACAAGTTTCATTGTCCATATAACATGTATGGTTAACTGCGTTACAAAACTGATAATTAAATGTGGGAGACATTTTTATTGCTTAAATCGATATGTTCGAGATTCGGAATAGAAATAAACCAAAATTTGTTAGGTTTAAAACAAAGTACTTACATGGTACACTTTTTTCTGAAAATGCCCGTACAACGAGATAACAATATACCTAATATAATATTATATATCTCTGCTTTTAATAATACCGTTAAAATGTTATCTCGAAATTCAACAAGATGACAACAGAGTATCAGCTTAATAAATAATTAGTCTTTTCCTGTAATAAAAAAAACGTGTACTTTGTGTAATTTTAATTAATCGCATATATCCAATTGCAACAAATTATTTGTCATATAAAATAACGCTCTTTGACTACTACCGTTGGTTCACAGCCATAACTAAGAACTAGAATCATTAACTTTACTTCTAAGGTATATTCGGGTAGTTCCAGAAATTGGGAAATACCGAAAATTATTTAAAAATCGCTCATATTCCGTTGTAATAAGAGTCCCTTTTCGGAATTATCCGCCCCTTTTAAAGTGTTTTTCCTTTTCGGAATTACCCGTATACACCTTACCTATATTTAAATGTGTGAATTCCATAATTATATTTGTAGATATTATAAGGCCTTAACTTAGATCTTAATTCGTCCACAATAAGTCGATTCCTTTATGTTATGATCTTAGAGCCATACATTTAAATGGTTACACAATGGAACCAATTAATATGCAAACAAAGTAAAGCCCTTAATAATGTAACATTTTAATGAAATTCTTCCTTAAAAGCTTATAAAATTACAGCTTGGGCAGAGGCATATTGCCAATGAAAGCTGTCACGCGTTTTCTATTTCTAGACAAACATACTAAAGGTAAATAAAATAGCATATCTGTTTTGGAATGAGTTAATATTAACAATAAATATTAACATGACACTTGCTTAAACAACAATTCTAAAATATTTACGTATAATTTTTTCCAAACCTTTAACATTGGAAGTTGGTACAGTCAGTGTTTCTTATAAGTACATTGCAATTACCAATTGAAATATACCATGATATAGTTACTTTAAAAAGGTACACAGTACTTGCATTTATAACAATCTGTTAAAATAACATTTAATTTTAAAACCCGTTTCACCACTTCTTAATACTAATATTATTATGAAATTCAAGTATAATAATCAGGGACAGCATCTTAAAGACTGCAAAGACTCATCGTTTCGCATGACATATGATAATCAGAAGATAACAATATTATAGTGGAAAACCTAGTTTAACATTGGGTATTTTACTCTTTAAGTTTTAGATAATATCAATAATGATATCGTCGACTCGCGAGAAATGTTTAGATCATTTTGAAATAAGTAAGTAGGTATTGTTAGCTTAATTTAAAATTTGAGATACGCATCGATGCGTCTTTGCAGGTCAGACATACACTGGTATGGTTACGAAGCGTTACAAGTTTTGTGAAACAGGGGGCCTACCGCGAAAACCGAAATTCGCAAATTGCGGGGATCTTTCTCTTTTACTCTCACTAACACGTAATTAGAGTGACAGAGGTCGATGCCCGCAATCGACGAACTTCGATTTTCGCGGTTATAGCCCTGAGTGGTTCTGTAAAGCGACTGCTATTCGTCAAAACTTAAACTTTAATATTCCACGAACCGATCATCGATTATTGTCATCGATATGTACTTACACTATATTACTCCCATCCCTTTTGTCTCAACACTTTGTCCCCAAAGTCACTTTAACACTAAACCGAATAAAAATAGATAAAAATTCTTAAATTACTTAAATCCGCTACCGTTAAACTTAAAATCGTCTTTGCACTAGACCGTCACTTTATCGTCTACATAAGCGTCTATTTGTTTTCCAAGCACTGTACATTTATACTGTAATCAATAATCTCGTGTTGAGCGCGTTACATAGGTATGGAGTTTGTATTGAACTTCGCAGGTTCAGCAAGTTTAATTGAATGTGATTGTGGTTGTATTTGGAGGTGGGCGAGAGAGAGGTATGGAAGAAAAAGACATGCTGCGCCGACCCCAAATGAATGGGATAAGGGCAAGCGAATGATGACGAGATTGTGTTTAGTGGTTCTTTCGGTTTCTCACCAAGCCACTGTTGTTGCCGTTCTTGGTCTTGATGCGACCTTATAGTCTGTGACCATTGCTTTGCGTTATTTTCTCTCAGCATGACTAATGGATTTTGCGGTCACTCTGGCGTAATATAACATAGTTGTCTGCCAGTTAACAGCTGTATTGTTTATGAAAATTCAATTTCACATGCCTTGCGTTTTTATGCGACAAGTAGAAATAACTCAATCACCATTTTCAGCGGTACCTCTATAGGTATCACCCGTAAGACGCTCAGTTTGGTAGACGAAGTTCGGCCGTTCAAACCATCATAATACCGCGTGAAGCGCTTCGGAGTCGCAACGTTCGCGTTTCTCAAAGTAATTGACTGGTGGATCTCGTCTTAGCTTTCTTAAATGTTAGTCAACAGATGAACCCACCAGCGACAGCTGTAGTGTAGTGGGGCAGGAAGGCTCGGCCGCTCAGACCGGGCGCCAGTCGCGCTCGTGCGGCTCGCGCTTGACGTGGTAGTTGAGGCAGGGCTGGAAGTCGACGTGGATGGTGACGGGGTGCAGCGGCGCGGCCAGCGCCGCGGCGCGCGCGTCCAGCACGTCGTAGGGGCCCAGGTGCCGCGCCAGGCACGAGTAGTCCACGCTCAGCGGCACGTAGTACTTGCCTGCACTCACACTATACATGTTAATGTCTCTATAGCTATAGGAGAAAAATTTGAAATCAAAACTTACTAACGAACACTACTAAAATTATTAATTCTAAAACGGGGCTTAATTCTCGTGGAGAAATACCGACTAAAGTTGATGTCGACATCTTTTAGCTGCGCGAGATTTTCGAACTGGAAGATGTTGACGTCAACTTTAGCCGTCTTTCCCCGAGACCACGAGGACAATGCCGTCCGCAAAACGTGAGAGGTAAATTTTAAAACTTAATTATACGCGATTACGTCCCGTTTCATTAAATGTGTACACATCGTAAAAGTTTAAATCACTACTAAAATCATGATGTCAAAAGTGGAAAGGTGCGTCAAAATCTAACAAACGCATGTTAGGTAGGTTTCAGTTGCGTAATCTGAGGGCCTACCGCGAAACACGTTCGAAGTGTTGCCTCTCTGTCGCACTTGTAAATTCGTACGTAAATCTGACAGGGAGGCAACCTGTCGAACGTGGTTCGCGGTAGCCCCTCTGAATGGCGAGGCATTCGCTATACAGAGACGCACCTCTACAGTATACAACCGTACTCGTACTATATACAATAATTAGATTATCAAACACCACGCACCGTTCGACAATTCAGGGGACGCCGTAAAGCATAACCTACTTCATCTGTATTTTTATAAATATAGGTAGGTACTAGAACAGGCAGCTGTCCCTGATACTTCTGGTTGACTTAGCACGATTTTACTGTTAGATGGTTGCTCAAATCTATTTTGGACTGATTCATATTTTTCTTATTTTACTCTACAATAGTCTACAACTCTTCTGCTACCAGTAACTCAGGTAGTAGAAGCAGGCGGGTGGGTACTGACCGAGCGAGTTGAGCGCGAACACGGGCACGTACTGCGCGGGCGGCGCCAGCGGCTTCTCGTAGTGCTGGTGGGGAGACTCGCTCGACGTGTCCTGTAGAACAATTACGTTATATTAATTTTGGTGCTCTGCTGTATGACGATGACTATTGTTTACAGGTCAATAGGGCGCTGCTTGAGGGGCTGCGACCCCAGGTTTTCATCTGATCCAGAAAATTATCTTTAGGTTATTCAGCGTGGCAAAATGCAGCTGGCGTATTTGGGCAAAGTTCATTTATATTATACCTATTTTAAGCACAAGCTTAAAAAGTATTGTAACCCAACAAAAAATTTCTAACAACTAAGCGGACACATACATAGGTACCTGCAGTGAATTTATAGGTACCTACTTCAATTAATAGTTAACCTGCCCTGAAAACCAATGTCGTATGTATGATACAACTTATGCTAAGGGAAATTCTATAATGTCTTAATGTCCTCCGTGAAGCCCGAGTAGGAGGTGGAGGTGGTGGAGGGTTCCGGCTTGGTGGCGTGTCGCCGCTTGTGGCCGTAGTTCTTGTTCAATGTAGTATATACCTGTGGCGAGGTGTCCCGGGCGTCCTCCGTGGAGCCCGAGTTGGAGTTGGAGGTGGAGGTGGTGGAGGACGCCGGCTTGGTGGCGCGTCGCCGCTTGTGGCCGTAGTTCTTGTTCAATGTAGTATATACCTGTGGCGAGGTGTCCCGGGCGTCCTCCGTGGAGCCCGAGTTGGAGTTGGAGGTGGAGGTGGTGGAGGACGCCGGCTTGGTGGCGCGTCGCCGCTTGTGGCCGTAGTTCTTGTTCAATGTAGTATATACCTGTGGCGAGGTGTCCCGGGCGTCCTCCGTGGAGCCCGAGTTGGAGTTGGAGGTGGAGGTGGTGGAGGACGCCGGCTTGGTGGCGCGTCGCCGCTTGTGGCCGTAGTTCTTGTTCAATGTAGTATATACCTGTGGCGAGGTGTCCCGGGCGTCCTCCGTGGAGCCCGAGTTGGAGTTGGAGGTGGAGGTGGTGGAGGACGCCGGCTTGGTGGCGCGTCGCCGCTTGTGGCCGTAGTTCTTGTTCAATGTAATATATACCTGTGGCGAGGTGTCCCGAGCGTCCTCCGTGGAGCCCGAGTTGGAGTTGGAGGTGGAGGTGGTGGAGGACGCCGGCTTGGTGGCGCGTCGCCGCTTGTGGCCGTAGTTCTTGTTCAATGTAGTATATACCTGTGGCGAGGTGTCCCGGGCGTCCTCCGTGGAGCCCGAGTTGGAGTTGGAGGTGGAGGTGGTGGAGGACGCCGGCTTGGTGGCGCGTCGCCGCTTGTGGCCGTAGTTCTTGTTCAATGTAGTATATACCTGTGGCGAGGTGTCCCGGGCGTCCTCCGTGGAGCCCGAGTTGGAGTTGGAGGTGGAGGTGGTGGAGGACGCCGGCTTGGTGGCGCGTCGCCGCTTGTGGCCGTAGTTCTTGTTCAATGTAATATATACCTGTGGCGAGGTGTCCCGAGCGTCCTCCGTGGAGCCCGAGTTGGAGTTGGAGGTGGAGGTGGTGGAGGACGCCGGCTTGGTGGCGCGTCGCCGCTTGTGGCCGTAGTTCTTGTTCAATGTAATATATACCTGTGGCGAGGTGTCCCGAGCGTCCTCCGTGGAGCCCGAGTTGGAGTTGGAGGTGGAGGTGGTGGAGGACGCCGGCTTGGTGGCGCGTCGCCGCTTGTGGCCGTAGTTCTTGTGCGGCGCGCCGCGCACCGTCATGTCCGTCGCCTGAAAATTGCACTACATTATTACTTTTGTTAGGACCTATTACTCAATTTACGAGCTTAGTTCGCAACTACTTAAAACACGTAATTGAATCACATCAGTTTAATCCCTAGCGAGCGAGAAAAAGAACGGTGTTATACAATAGGGATGGACGACTTTTACGATGATTCGTAACTTTTCGTAAAGCTTACCTCACAATCCTGCGACCTCGAAAATCTTCTCTCAATAGAATTCTTGAACTTGTACGAATGTAAGAAGTCCTCGCCGTGTTCGGGCTTCCTTACGGTCCGCAGCGTTGGCTCCCTCTTGCGGCGCCCGTCCAGCGCCATGGGCTCGCCCTCCGGAGCCACCTCCTCGGGTGCTGGGATCGCGTTGGCCACTGGAAGCAATGCGAGAATGCGAGCGAGTGATAACCGCTTCATACATAATCACACAAAACGCCAGTTTACTATTGTATAAATTACTGGCGTTATTTATAAACGCGTTACTGGCCTGAATTATACTCTTTTTAAATACATAAAGATACAGAATATAGCTATGACTCTTTTGTCTTTTTCTGTCATTTTGACTTATGTATTTGTAAGAAAGGGATGAAACATAATTTAGGTAACTAAATATCAGGCCCGTAAAGGTTTATGAATATGGGGTTAAGACGATAGTGGACGACCGTTTCTCCATACAAACGTAGTCCAAACTTTCCGCCCTAGATATTCAGTTTAAGGAAAATATGTTTACACCATTTGATGTAGGTATATTAACCATGGCTTCGTTCGACTGTTTTCGATTGTTTTATTATTACAAAGGTTAGGAGCAAAAAACAAATTCCATACAAAATCTTAACTCTCATCTTGATTAAAAAACGAATAAAAATCAAATAGCTTTGTGGTCAATACCCATAAAATAGCTAAACAATACTTATTTTCTTTTATGTCAATATCCAGAAAGGAAAATGGGGACTACGTTTGTATGGCGAAGCGGTCACGTGGCTTCGTCCCCTTTCCTCTTAAGAGTTACATGAACCCGCCGCTGCTCCCATACAACAGAAGTTACGCTCTCATTTTGAAAACGACTTGCTTAAAGTAGGTAACACGTATCTATGTCTGGTACTAGCTTTCGCTGTTAAAAACTTGTTACCATATTTTAAGCATATTATTGAATGAAAGCTGCTAGAACACGAAATTTTTAGAAAATAAAGAAAAAATAAAAAGTCCGAAATTTAGGCTTTTGATGATTTTAAACTAAAAAAACATAAATAAGGAGGTAGATTCGTTACAGTACTTATAGTTTTCCAAACATGTAGGTACGGAAATGATGATATTGTTTTTTTTTTCAATTCCCTTTTATTTAGTTCATGTATCGCGTAAGTAAGGCACACGAAAATTTACAACACGTACCTGTTACGTACGTTCCTGTTATTTAATCTATTAAATTATATAATCCTTTATCGGATAAAGGATTATATAATTTATACACATTGGATAAACTTTATCCAATGTGTATAATATGTAGGTACCTACAGAATCAGAAACACAATCTTTTGATCCTATTTTATAATATTTTTTCCCGAACCAGAATCATTAGGACAATTAAGCGTTCAAGATCGCTATTTTTCTATAGCGGGAATAAGTTCTTATTTAACTTTTGCGTAAATGACCAGTGTTTGATCTCGAATTATTCCAAAATCCACTGTCTTTAGATACAAACACATTTTAAAGGATTAAAGCTCTGGGGAAGGTAACTGTTTTCTGATTGTATATGGTTTACAGGTCTCCCTATCTCTCTCCCTTATCGTATGGAATCTAGAAGAGAGCCATCTACAATTGTCTTTCACCGGCCTTCCCCATACAGCCAGGTATTATAGTTATTTACCGGTGCGTTTGCGATCCGGCATAGTCCATGGCACCGCCAGACCTTGAAGTCTGCGTACTGCTAGAGAGATGAGACCTTCTGTGGAATTACTCTCATACTTTATATCATGCTGGAAACTTGGTGATCATACGAGTATACAAGTACTCGTACCCGTATCTTACGATAGGTCAAATTTTATTGTGAAAAGAGTAATCTCGGAATAAATACACATAATTTTTAGTAAAAGCGATGCCTCAGGATTAGTCACATAGGCGTAAACGCGCTATTGAGACCTAATTGTACATATTACCTAAATAAGGCGTATAAGGTAACTTTCGGGAAAGTCTAGATGTTTTCCATAAATGGCTTTTACTCTTCGCAAGTTTAGTATAATTGAAATAGAGCGATATGAACACTGACAGCTGTTTTGGCTAGTGGCAAGTTTATACCTACTTTCCCTTGCCAAGTAGATGCTGAGTTAACAATCAGTGATCTCGAAGAACGAGATGAATTTTGTCCCGAGAGGTACGGAATGCACGCTGGACGTTTATTTTAACCAATAGCCTTGCATGCTCGAAGCGTGCTTGTGTAGGGTGTGTGGGTTCGAGCAGGTGCTCAAAGTTAAAAAAAATCTTTACCGATCACTCATTAGTTATAACCCCGGCTATCTACACGAAGCAAGCGTGTAGCCAACGGAGAAGCCTTCAGACTCTGTGACTAACAACTTTAGTACTAGTTCGTACCTCTATCGCATTCCATCGGGTACTGCTCGGGCTGTTCATAGGATTCGGGCTGCGGGGGTTCCAGGTGGCGTGCAATCACGACGTCGCGCTGCGCGTGGCTGTGTGAGGAGCTGGAGGAACTGGCCGTCTCTGAGGAGGAGGTGGGGTGCCGCTTCTCGCGGGGGGCTTCGCCTGGAGAGTGATAAAGATCATTAGTCTATGAAGTTTATTTTTTAAAGCAAAAAATAGATATTTCTCGAGTCGAGTCATACAAATTACAGAAAACGCGGAAACGGACAGATAGGGACTAGTACTGTACCTTGGATGCAAAATTTTGGGGATCAGTTGAACGTAACACAATGCATGCGCCATGCCATGGCGAAGTTACTGCGTTATCCCAGCATCTTTACCATTTAATAGTTTAGGCCCATGAGGCTAATTTAACTTAAACCATGTGTGAAATTAGCTGCCAACACTCCGAGAACTTGGGAAACTCAGCTAGATATATAATTAACCCACACAGTCCAGGAGTACAGGGTAAGCAGTACTGCTTATTTCTGACTAAATATACAGCAGGATAAATAATCCCAAATACCTTTAGTAATCATCTCGACGTGTCTCTATAGATGCGAGGCCAGCTGCATATACTACCCGTCCGCCGGCCTGTATCCTTGCACCTGAACTTGCCCGCCTCGGCGAGCGCCTCCTGGAACCCGACGCGAAACTGGAGGGGAATATAACTGAACAGCTTACCTTTAGTGATCATCTCAACGTGTCTCTGCAGATGCGAGGCCAACTGCACACACAGCCCGTCCGCCGGCCCGTAGCCCTGCACCTCGACGAGGAACCTGGCCGCCTCGGCGAGCGCCTCCTGGAAGCCAGCACGGAACTCCTCGCCCGCCACACGATCGGCCGCTAGAACAGAATCCGCGACAACATGGTACTGATGCGCTGGTGCCAACGCATTGGATTAAACATACCCTGCCTAAGCTAAACATCGTCATCTTCATCGCTAAGGCGTTGTCTCGGCTTTTGTTATGGGCTAAGAGGGGGTTTTGTCTAAACTAAACTTCCGGAGCTCAATAAAAGTTTTAGCAAAAAGGGGCCCACTGATTACCAGTTCGCCGGACGATATCAGCCTGTCAGTTATTCGCGATTGTCAGCTTTTGCGAATAACGACAGGCCGATATCGTCCGGCGAACCGGTAATCAGTGGGCCCCTTTACGCGGAGTTGTAAAAATTTTCGTATTTAGTAGATCGACAAGGCATAATGCCTACTCTGCCAAATGTTATCGCATTGGGCAAATAGGTAACGCGACGAGTTTAAAATCTGTTGCAATGGAAATTCCTAATTCCGTTTATACTTTGCCGTTATGGGCAGAGCAGGAACCATGACAAAGTGCAAAACGGGTACTCCGTTTACTGCATTTACGTTCCTCTTAAAGTCTTTATTAGGAAAATTCTTTTTTTCAGATAATCCTGAAGCAGTTTTAGCATTTTTTTTGTTTTTTATATGAGTCGGTATGAAGCGTTTGTTATTCGAACCGCGGCCTTTAGAAAACGCGGTCAGACGCGTGCTTCGCTTGTTACTATACTCGTACTCATTTATTTATAATATTAGCACCGTCGCCACTTCACAATTTACACGACGTTTTTACAATTTTAATTTATGCAGCCAGTGAGTCCTAGATATCTTCTAGAATAGCTAAATGATATTAAATATAATAACAAACAGAAATAACTTAAAAATTTTCTATTTTGCATTTTTAATCAATCATTAATAAAAATAGATAAGCAATATTTTGTTGATACATAGGCCTGCGTATCATATGCTATGTCGTTCATCGAAACCGAATATAATGCTTATATTTTGAAGGTTCGTTGGAAGCTTCTAAGTGCAAAATTATCGAGCGGATTCCCTAATGTTTATAAAATAACGGGCAAGGAGCTGTCATCCGCGGTAAAACATAAAAAGTGAATCCTGATTGCCAGACAAATCTAACCAAATCTGACCAGCGGAGGTCTGAGTACCAACTAAGCAGGTGTAAGTAAATTATTGAGAAGGGTTATTTGAATATTCACTGTCACTCGATTCTTGTAAAACAAATCGAAGTTGTACCTAATAAAATTCAGATATCGATTAATACCTAGCAATTTCGCTTACTTATCCCAGACCAATTTAACTATTATCCAGTCCTCCTAATCCCAAAAGATATCATAACCCAGAATATAATAAAACAACTTGATATAACAAAAATTAAAATTCATTTCGCAAATTAAAAAAAAAACGGATGCAGGAAATTCATATTTACACGTAGACTTACTATATAGTTATTGGACTCCCTTTAAGTAAGTAACTTTGACCCGTTACCTCTGCATTCGCCCTTTCACCTAACGCAAACCGCAATCGAAACAACCCTCCTGAATAACCCATCGGTGCCCTTACATCCTTACCTCTACCTTAAACTCAAAACTGGCAACCCGTGCGGCTAACAACTCCACCGACATAAGTAAAGACATTACCGTAGTCGCAGCCCAAGGCAAGGCCATGGTACAAACCATTGGCTCGCTCCTGTAAGAACTTGAGGTGTCGGATGGCCATCTCGATGATCTCGGTCTTCTCGACGCGGCCGCGGCCCTTCTTGAGGTACTCGGGGGGGATGAGGCGGGAGAGGTCTGCGAGGCAGTTGTTCATGCGGTCCCGCCGCCGTTTCTCGATGATTCTGTGAGACATCGGATCTTGCTGTGGACAAAAGGGAACGTGATAGGCTTTTTCATGTCTCGAGCACTTAATCAGTACCGATGTATAATTTATTCCGATGTTATCTACTTATACCTAAAACCGGACCATAAAATGTTTACGCTTTAAAAAATCATACGGTTTGGGTTTACAGATAAGCCAAGAGAGTTGTAGTATGTACCTAAGTACTAAAGCGGTAAAGGAAGATAGTTTTAAAACTTTAATCATATGTAGCTTTTTTGCGTAAAGAGACTAGTCATTATTGAACATCTTTATTCAATATTGTTACCCGGGTCATAAAAATAAATCGAAAAATCGGCTCCATAGTAGTTTCTACATGGTTCATAGGAATCAACATACATTCATACATAGTAGGTGCTATATATTACACACATACAAATACATAGATAGACAGCTAAAATCCTATTGCCGTAGATATTAGTCAGATAAAAATAATCTAACGACTAAAATACGCTCAGCTGCATATTTTAGCCGCAAACAGTGCGCTAAAATTACCAATTCATAGTGAACACGTGCACACGTTTCTCACAGTAGGGAACTACGCAGTATCATCACGTCACGTCTAGGTATGGACGAGTGTGGCGGATGAGACAATTAGTACTTGAAACAGTTCAGACTCAAGAGTAGTTTGAGGCAGGTCAGGGT
The DNA here is from genome assembly GCF_033807575.1 of Cydia pomonella. NCBI lineage: Eukaryota > Metazoa > Arthropoda > Insecta > Lepidoptera > Tortricidae > Cydia > Cydia pomonella. Next base: position 5,005,723 of record NC_084709.1, on the reverse strand, counting down.
GGGGCTTCCAAACGCCTGCAGGCCGTAGATCCGAGAGACATAGTGATACTAAGTATACGGATTACGATCGAAGGGGACTTTTTGTGGGGAGGCCGGTCAACGGAAGCTAAGCAAGTAACAGTTATTATGTACTTAAGAACTTATAACAGAGACTCGCGCCTGCAGTCAAACTGTGTAAACAGTTTTGCAGGAAACTGTACTAGATTATAAGTTTATTCCATGAAATAATAATAAAATAATAATAAATAATAATAAAAGTTATCCGTTCCACGTAGTGTTTTACCAATATAGGTAATAAATATTTTAAGAAAAAACCGACTTACATGAGGGACACCGGTGAAAGAAAGATTAAGAGAAGAGAGAAGATATATTATACAAAAACAATATAGTACGAAAAATACTTTTCATCACTAAAGAAAGGGGTATACAAATGTAACAAATGTCACCGATATTGCCTCGTATGCGACTTGGATTTCAAACGCCGCAATTCGCCTCAAATCTGTGTCCTATTTTTTTCCATTTTCCCAGGTAAATACAATATTTTTTTCATTATTTTGTCAAAATTCTATTATTCTGTAGTAAAAAGGTGGAAGTCAGAGACAATTAGGGTAGGGCTACTAAACCGCAGACTATACGCAGACGTCAATTCGTAGTCTACATGATTATTAATCATTTTTAATTTGGATTATAACAGCTCTTCTTGTGGTTTATGGTCTAAGATACATGTACGCATTTTACATGCGAGAACCTGTCGGTCTGAAATTATGGCAAAATTATGATTCGAGCGAATATATATCATGGCCAATAACACCTCTACCTATCTAATGGAGTCACGAGTAATTGAAATTAGCAAATTCCTAAGCGTTTTAATCTATACTTGTAGAGTACGTATACCTTGAATAAATAACTCAAAAACCTACGATCCTGCCCCTCCATATACCGATAGTCCCGTCGTGTGCGCTCCAAATTATCTCCTTTCAAAATTAAAATATGTTACCCCACACGGCACAGATCTTCGTTATTCCCGTACCTTAAATTAATTGTCCCCCGATATCAAACCGGTTTCATGTCCAATCCTTACACTGTCCAAGCAATCAGACTCTGGAACGTTCTCCCACACTCTATCAGACAAGTGCATATCAAGTCTATCATTTTCAAGGCATGTTGCACAAGCATTTTCCTGACAAATATTCTTCATCGTCCTCTTGATAATCCACACTGGGTACTTACATAAAAATATACGTATGTAAAACTACCAACTTATATGTGTTAGTTTATCAATATAGCTTAATATTCATCTAACCCAGACAATAGATGAATATTAAGCTATATTGATTTACAAACTCGCAAAGCTGAATGTGCAATGATACTGTATAATGTACCTACTTGTACACTTCGTTTCAATCTAATTAGAACCGGTCATATACCAATTAAAGTAGCATTTTTCTTTCTCAAACAAACGACATTTAACCGAAATTTAAAAACAGGGAAATTTTGTGTGGTGTTAGGAGATTTTACTGATTTAATATAACCGTGGATCCATAAGATCCATTACTATGGGTAACTAGAACTAGTAGTAGTAAAGTTGAAATATGGTAAAGGACTTCTGTAAAACTTGGTAGGTAGAAACGCGACACGTGGTACACGTGCGTGGCGTGGCGCTCATTAGAATGCAGCCTTGGCCAGAAATATGCAGCTCCCGAGATTTTCACGGAAAAACTTATATTTCATATTTAAAGCCGACTTCACAAAAGTGTATAAAATGCCATTTTTTAGCAGTTCAACTTACCAAATTATGCTTTCCGATAGAAAATACAGAAATCAATGTGTGCCTAAAGTATTCGAAAAAATAAATAAATAAATTGAGTCATGGGTGTTTTCTATGTATTGAACTATTTATAAATATTCCTAAAAAATATATATATCGTTGTCTAAGTAGGTACCCACAACGCAAGTCTTATTGAGCTTACTGTGGGACTTATTCAATTTGTGTAAGAATGTCCTTTAATATTTATTTGCTTCAGACTCACCCATATAAAAGTAATTAAAATGACACAAAAATGTATAAAAAAATAAAATTAAAACTACTTTTGGTTTGCATCTCGATAGACAGATAAAACCTACAAATTGTACTGTGTAAGTCCTCTTTAATCGTGGCAAGGAAAATTTCCCTCAGTTTCTCCAGGATTCTAGCACACCACTGCAATGTGCATCCATGAAAATGGGACCAACTGTGAAGATTTAAACAAAAAAAAATGTAAATCGGGCCAGCCGTGTTCCAGATATTTATCATTCTTGATAATTTATGTTTTCCTAGCATGTAAGTGAATTGGTCTGACACTGTAAACTTACATTGTGTTCAATAAATAAATATAAATATATAAGAGAACTTAAAAAAAACTAAATCCCGAATTGATTATCCCCTCACTGATTGCTTGATTTGATTGATTTAACTGATTTGAATTCAGTTAAATATTAATCCCTACTTATAAATAAATAAAAATAAATTAAATAAATAAATGAATATTATAGGACATTATTACACAAATCGACTAAGTCCGTCTGTAAGCTCAATAAGGCTTGTGTTGTGGGTACTTAGACAACGATACATATAATATATAAATATATAGAAAACACCCATGACCCAGGAACAAAATATTCATGCTCATCACACAAATAAATGCCCTTACCAGGATTTGAACCCGGGACCATCAGCTTCATAGGCAGGGTCACTACCCACAAGGCCAGACCGGTCGTCGGTCGTCAGACTTATATTATATTGAATAAAGTATCTTTGTCCGTCTGCCATTCATTTCACGCTTAAATCGCCGAGCCAGTTTAGATATAATTTGGTATGAAGATGGAGATAAAGATGAACCCTACAGAAAAATTGGCAGTTAAACTTGTAGTTACCTACATGGGATATTTAGTAGTAAGTAGCCATCAACAAATTAATTAAAAATAGGAAATATTTTTAATATTAAGTTTCTTGCAAAAAATCAAAACTCATATACCTACCATAAACAAGCGTATCTAACCCTAATCAGTCACATAAAAGATAAGTTCAAATCTTTATCTAACTAATTAACTATAAAATCGCTATATCACCAGCCGTCATTCAAACAAGTCGAATTCGCCTCCAGGTACAGAAATACGAGATAGTGCAGTATAATTGGCATTAGGCCGGAGCGTGGCGAGCCACGTGCGGCGTCCACGTTGCACAACTCGCTCGCGCCTGGATCACGTAACTCCTACTCTATGGACTCGAAAAATATACTTCATTACCGTGAATTATGGTCTAAATTGCGATGGATTTGATCGGCGCCTTAAGCCTGTTACTGGATGAGGTATTTGACACTGCAATCGGGTTTTTATGTCATTGGTGTGTCGCTGTTGCGTTTCGGACTAGATTTAAATCTCTAATGTTTTGTTTTTTTGGACTAGGACTTAGTATTTAAGGTAAACTGACCCTAAGGAGATTCATCGACAAGTGAAATCATAATTGCAGCCCAAACATGTCGAGCACCCTTGTTGTGCGCAGCGCAGATAATCGCCGGGGTCAAATAACTGGAGAATTGGGTAGAATTTTCCCTTTAGATAACTGGTTATCTACGAAGATTCTTTGTATTTACCTAACTAATAACTGAGTAGTTACTAGTACTACTACAAGTTGAACAAGTTTGATCACCAAGCACGGAAAATTCCTAATGTTCCTAATGTTGTAGGACTTGTAGGTATTAGGTACGTTTTCACTTGCCTATATATCTCGATTGCTCACATCAGTCAGATCGACCATCATTGCGCGCAAGATACAAAGATATGTAACGACCAGCGGGTCTAACATCACGCGAATATGTGACAAATTATAGTGTAAACGACAGTTTTCTTCTATTTTATGTCTCAGACTACTAGATAAGATGGAATTATCTGCATCTCTGGACAATTTGCATCAAACGGTTGATGGATATCTTGACTTATTATCCCATTTTGACATTTGAACTATTTTAATTTTATGTACGTGGTTCTTAGGTGACGACAAAGCCTTGTTGTGGACGCAAAATTAGTGAAAAAAAAAACCTATTTTTTAAGGTTTTCTATAAAGAGTACTGGTTCCGCTACATATTATATTGTCAATATTTTCTTTGCAGGGATGTCAAGAGTGTTGTGGGAGCGATTAGACCAGTCTCCTTATGTTTGAAGTTAAAAATAGTAGCGACATGACAGTAAGAGACATTTAGCAGTCTATGTATGTAGAGTAGAGTCCATCTAACTAAGCTAACTCTGCAGTGATCGGGCAAAAGACAGAATGTGGAATTAAAGCGTCACCATAAAATAAACATCAAATTCCTATGAAATTATGTTTTTTACAATTGCGCTGCCATACTTAGTTGCTGCCAAATCGGTAGTTAGGTTAGGTGGACTATAAATGCAAAAGTAGGTATAAAAGCGGGCATGTATAAACTTGCCCTGGCGACCTTCCCCTTCTTCAGAAAGCCGGCCTGGTAGTCCTCGTCCTCCGAGGGCGCCGCGAAGCCCAGTTGTTCGCCGTTCCGAAACTCCTCGGTCGTGTTGTAGCTGCAACAACACAAAAATACGTTAATAAACTCAACTTTTCACAAGAAAAGAACCGATTTCGGTACACAGTTTAAAGTGTCATCATTATAAGAGCGTTTCTTTTTTTACCACTTTTTTATCTACCTTTTTTTGGCACTTTTGTGTTATTTCTAGTCAAGAACACGAGCCCTTCTCACCCTTATAGGAGAAGAAAAGTGCCCCAATTTCCATGCATTTTTCAATCTTTCCTTTTTGTTACCGCCATAAAAAAGTATAAGGGGAAATGGTAACACAATAGGAAAACACTCTGGGACATTTTTTTATGTCATTAGGATCGAAAGAGCTGAGTACAAAATACACAAAATTTATGAAAGTGGATTTTTTAACAGAAACGCTTATAATGTATCATCAGTAGTCCGACTTCACCAATGCGCCACTCTAAATAACAAATTAAGAGATATTAAAGTTTATTTTTGTATTAAACCATTAGTTTCGGTATAATAGAACAATTTTCTTGCTCACCCTGCATATGTTTAGTAACGCTGAGATAGGATTAGGACAAGACCTCTACGACTTATGTTTAAGTGTTCTTCAAGGCGTACTCTACAAGATTATAATTTATGCAAGTGATCAGGATTTTGCCGATTTAAATTCCCCGTGGTCCATCACCACAGAAGCATGCATATTTAAGTCACGTTTTCACATCTCATGACGACTGATATCATATACGTCTTCACGTGTAGACTGGAGCTGCTACGATGATTTGTCGTTAGTCATTCTCGCGACGTCATATATCTACGTCACGTCATGCCATCGATCGTGGTTTAGTAGCCTTACCACCTTGCCTCAGCAGTGTCATACTGACATCTTCGCTAACGCTGCGTAACTTACTTTCTATGCATTTCGCTCGCGCTAATAAGGTAAAGGTCCGTAAGTTCGTGATAGTACGTTATTTCGTTAGTTTTTTTCTGGCGCAAATATTAAGCAATTTCAATATTTTTTATTCAAATTATACGTAAGAAAAAAAACTGTGTTATTTAATCTCTTTAGAAAACCAAGGACCAATATTTTAGTGCCTAAACGGAAAGTAATACGACGCTCGAAACTGTCAGACGGCCGCGATTGGCCGCGATCAACTGTGTTGTATGCGCGTACTTTTTGTAGCCGTAAGGTACGCGCTCTGAGTTGTTAAGCTTACAGGAAGGAAAATGTAAATCTATTCGAATAAAAGTTTATGAGAGTGTTTCTGTGGGTTCCTTAGTCATTAATTTGATATGAAAAATAAATAACTATACGAGTATGCATACAAGTACCTTAAAACTGCAATACATCGACTCACGAAATAGCGGTCGTTTAATTTTTCGTGTGTCTCCTGTTTCGTGTCACTAACGAATCAAGGATTTTCTAGATATAGTTTGATTAAAAAATATACGAATTCTCAAGAGCCTTAACCTGCCGAAACAGGGGCCCTTTACCTTATGCTAGTACGAGCGAGATGCATAGAATGTAAGTTACGGACACGAAAACATGACGACAGCCCGCGTAGCCAACGTGCCTATCGTTCCCGCTCCGTGGCGAACGAAACGCAACGGTCACAGTCGTACTAATATGGAAGAGTGATAGAGAGAGATGACTACGCTAAGCTACGGAGCGTTAACGATTGTAACGTTGTCTACGCGGCCACGTTGGGGGACGTATACGGAGACCTCACGTGTATTTTTCTACAATCAATTAAACTGAGAAAAAATGACTATTTGGACGAAATTTTGGAGCGCGTATAGTAAAATATACATCACGTTCATAACGCAAACAGAAAGATAAACAAGATTTACTATATAGAATACTGTTTATCTCAAAATTAGGTCGAATGAAAAATAAAACAAAAAATACACGTGAGGTTATGTGGGGAACGGGGGGGTAGCCAAGACCGGAGGGGGGAGTCAAAAAGTAGCAGTAAGCTAGCGCGTGATTTGTGCACAAGCCCAAAGGACGTCAAGTTGTGCGTAATTGCTCGGAGCAATGCTGAGCGAAACGGAGCTGAAAATGCTTGAAAGGAACAGTTTCGTGCCCCTGACAATAGTACCCACTCTCAAATTTGTGTTACGCGCCAGGTAGTCACTTACCAATTCAAGAACCTATATACGACAGCTTTTGAATTTATTCATCGGCACAACGATGAATAAATGATCCGATTGTCATTCAGTGTAGGTACAATGTGTTTGTGAAAATCGGCCAAGAGTAAGTTCCGAGCAAAAACATTAGTGTTCTGTAGAGTTTAAGGCGAAACCCTGTTTTAATGCAACTTAGTAGAACAACTTTAGTTTTAGTAAGTAATACAATAGTTTAGATACATAATTGTATACTTAGTTGTTTAAAATTGGTTTATTAACTTGTATAATTACCCTTTGTATTATGTAAGTTTAAATATGTATTTCTCAGTAAGTCATTATTTGTAATCTTTTGAGGAACAAACATCTTAAACCTTAAGCCTAAAATCAAAGTTTTGTTTTTCTAATATTCGAATATGCAAGAGCGATTAGGGTTGCCATATGTAAGAACGAAATATCCATAGGAGTCCAAATATCACCCTAAAAATCCTGACAAATGGTCATTTCACCCAAAATAAATCCCTTATTTCAAAACCTTTATAGTGTAGCTACAGCATAACCTCTTCCCTTTCCTCCCACCACCGACTTCAAAGTTTGAGCTAACTTTTAGTGATTGAGGTTTTTAAAAATGTTTTTGTATAGTGTCAGGGTTGAACTAGCCAAGTTCCCTCGCAATATTGACAAAAGACCAAATATCCTGACATTTCAGGGGAAATCCTCACGTATGGCAATCCTAATAGCGATAGATGGGCACATAACGAATGGTCGCCTCCGCATCAGCAATCATTGCATACCGGTCAAAAATATATAACCTCCATGTTTTCACGGTAGATTTTTTTTATAGGTACAGGTATTTGGAAGTGATTTCCACTTCACTTCTAAACTTTATGAAGTCTAGTAGAAGTCCTTTGTGCGAGTGATGAGGAAAATTGGTCTCATGTCTCATAGGTAATAGGTCTTTATGAATGAGGTCAGCATTTTGTTTTATCATTTTTGTACGAAACCCTAAAAATATTAATAGGTATGATGCGCGTGACTCGAAGAAAAAACATGCCGGTATACATTTATACTTGTCATAACTCATATTGGTACACGTGCATTGTACACGTAGCAATTCGTGTTTGCCTGCGCTTATATTTATTTTGTGGAGTTATATTAATATGTATAATGTTTGTGTAAGTGTCACGTTGTAGAGAAAATAAATTATACGAGAGGATACAGTCAAAAATAACTTTTTGGTAAATAGTTGTAGTTATACCTACTTATAAACAAATTCTCAACTTATGTTTTATTTTTGTCGCATGTTTCAGGAGGAGAGCCCTCAGAGGGCCTACCGCGAACACCGTAGTTCGCAAGTTGCAGTCATCTTTCTCTTTGAGGCGTAATTATTAGAGTGACAGAGAAAGATGCCCACAATATGCGAACTTTTGCGTTCGTGGTAGGCCGTCAGAAGAGCGTCTACTAGAAAATAGAAAGAATCTGTGCAATACGGTTAAGTATAGCTAACGGCTAAGTGTGACTGTTCTTCACATTGGGGCTGTTTACGAATTTATTATTGTTTACAGCGAGTGCTAGTGACATGAAAATGAAGGACCCAATGTGAAGGCTAGCCACACGTGAGCTACACTTACCCGACAGCTACACTTATCCGTACTGACCTTATATAGTAGATTGTTAACCAATGGATGAAAAGCAAAGGAAAGTAAAGCTCCCTATAATAGACCTCGCTTCACCTCGGCTCCCTAGGGTGCATCAGAAAGCAGTCAGGCTAGAAAAATCCTCAAAAACCCCTCATGTAATAATGGACGAACCTTAGCGACGAAAAATCTCCTTACAGGGCGGCCGGCCGCCTGGTTCTCCTACAGAAATGGGTTGCAATGCAATGTTGCTCTTCATGTGGCGCTTAAGTATAAATGTTGTAACAGTCCTAAAGTAAAACCATTTACACTAGTGGCTATGTGAGCTGTAGACCTCGCGTTAAGGTAAAAAAACTGTAAAAGTGAAAAATACCTAGTTCGTTAAGTCGTTATCACAGTGAACTCACAATGACCTTAAGCGCCATAGACACTATTGGCGCTTAAGTACTTGATGGCAACTTCCGCATTTTGAAAAAATTCCAAAAACTGGATCGACAAAAGAAAATCTATTTCCAATTTTGTGAGAATCGGCTAAGAATTGCGACCACATCCGGACATATGAAAGCAAAATTCCCGAGTCAAAAGGGAGACCTTCGTCGCTAGGGGCAAGAATAACATGTTCTCAAAGACCTTAATTGTATTTTTTTGTATATTGATACATGTGAAATGAAGTGAAAGTCTTGGGCACTTTTTTTAATTTGTGTTTAATTTTACGTTATGTTATGTCTTATAAGTATTTTATAATAATTGTTTGTGTATATTACATAAGAAAAAGTTATATGTAAATTAATTTCAATGTAAATTGTTTATGAATGAAAAAATATGACTTAGTACTTGCGAGATTGGCGCCAACCGCAAAGACGATCGTCAAGGTCGTATCAAAACCAATTATAACCATACAAAACTTAAAATTAGAATCGACATCTTGCTATACTTACCTGTTACCAGCTACTACACGTGGTAGCGTCAAATGACGCGACACGTGTGAACTTGCGTCACGGCCACTGCAGCCTTCATCCTATATTCTCGGCTAAATAGACGTACATTAATTATGCGTTAAATGCCTGTACAGTTCACGATACCTCAAACATTGATAACGATTTTCAAATAATAGAAGTAAGCACGTAACCTCTGGAGGCAGACTGGATTACGGTATAGCGAGAGATGGCGCGGCGGCCCGGGCACGGCGGTGGTCAGACGGTACGCTCGACATTGTGCCTCCCTGTCACGCTTATGTACGAATTTACAAGTGCGACAGAGAGGCAACACGTCGAACGTGGTTCGCGGTAGGCCCTTAGGACGTTAGCCGCGTAACCACCGGTGGACTTGGTCACTTTTTTTTAGTGTATGATATTTATGTTACGGGCAACTTGATAAGTCCGGTCACTGCATGATTGGTTTGTATGCATAATGCCTGCATCAAGAGGGCAAAATGTAATTAATACTGCATAATGTATCACTTCGACCGGTCAGTATGAATAATAACCACCCTACCTTGGGCAATGTGATAAAACAGAATATTCAGCACAGTAGTTTCGTTTATGTTAGGTTAGGAATTATCACACTTCCCCCCGCGGGTTGCCCACCTTGTCGTGGTGGAGGGGCTTAGTAGCCGTGGCTTGGTCACCCACGGTGAAGCGAAGAGGCAACCAGGGCCGGCCTGTTTGAGGTGCGGGCTGGCCCGAGGAGGACGCTCCAAGTGGGCTTGGTGAGCCCGCTTGTGACGCGCTGGAGGTGGACCGTCGAGGAAGAGGAGTGTCGGTATTGCGGTGAGCCGTTCTCCCTATCCTCGACGGCCGAGGTGGGATCGCAGGGGAAGAGGCGTGATGCCCCTATCCCCTGCGACCTTGGCGGGGCCGTTCCGCAGTAGCGGCGTTGGTGGGGCTGCAGAGGAAGAGGAGTGTCGGTATTACGGTGTGCCGTTCTCCCTGTCCTCTGCAGCCGAGTTTGTGGTTTGCGGCAGAACCATGGACCTCATCTGCCGCCGGGCGCTGAGAGTTTTCTGGCGCCCGTGGCCTCCTTGTGGCGGGCTCGGGGGGGTCCGCTACACTGCAGGACGGAGGCCGAGGAGGAAGGCGCGTCGAACCATCTGGCGCGCCTAGCGTGAAGGGCCTTCGGGCATTTGCGAGGGAGCCGCTCGCGGGCGGCTGCCGCCGGTGGGGTCGCGGATGAGTGCGCAAGCGTTCCCGTAACCCCACCAATAAGGCGGCGAGGTGACATATGGGGGGTTTTTAGTGGGTATACCGTCGGTCTCATTAGCCTGGACGGGAGTCCCACATAACCACTCGGGTCGCCCCCCGCACCCGGGTGGTATGCGGAATGCATTTTCCCCCCTAGAAAAAAAAAAAAAAAAAAAGGAATTATCACACTTCCCGGTCCAACTGATAAATTCAAGCTATCTTAACCCTTCTTTTACTAAATGGACCACGGGCCGTCGGGCATCATTAATATGGACCAGCCAACCTAATTATTTTTTCACTTTGTCCAACGCTTATGGGATTGTTCATGATGACCGGCCATTATTTATTATGCCCGGTTAATCAGGTTGCCCGTAACATATATACTATTTTACGGGCAGACTATTTAACAATATAAACTCATTTTTGTCGAGATCGCATGTACCAATGACGAACACGATCTCAGAGAGAGTCCTCACGCTGAAAACTCACGAGCAAGACCAGGCTTCCGAAATGTCGGCCATGGATTTTCCTTGTTTAGGTACAATGGAGGAAATTGACTCTAAGCAGTTTACGGTTCACTTTACATTGGTCTCAGAGGATAAGTATGTACAACCAACTTTACTTGAACCACAAATTGCGAAAGAATAAATTTCTGCGACCGTACTTTTGTCACGTGGAAAACGTAACTCGTGCTGTTTTCGTCGCGTGGTGGTGAAAGTTTTTGTGCATGACGGCAGGTTCGGCATGTGACGTCACGGGTTCCAGGCATTGGGAAATTCTTGACGTCAATTTTCAATTATTATTTAATATCCGATTTCGAAACTGCTCTTTTCGATTTTCCCGTTTCGAAACTGCAGGTTAACGTAGCTCTTGTCGATTTTCCGGTTTCGAAACTGCAGGTTACACGTTGCTGTGTAGGTAACTGGCAATACATTTTCTGGTTTTTACATAATCAGTAGTATTTTTTCAGTTAATGAAATGTATTTTTGTTATATAATTCTCTTTACATATTTTCGTTACATATTTTTCGATTTTCTATTTTTATTACCTACACAGGCCAATTCGAACATACACGACTGATATCAGAATGTCATCTAACTGATGTTATTCAGTTATCGTGCATTTTGCTTGTACTTGTGCGTACTTGTATTTGGCGCAAGCGAGAGTAGCGAGACGCACGATAACTAAATAACATGATTCAAATATCATTCTGATGTCAGTGTACGTTCGAATTGGCCAGTATTGGCAATTGTGTTGTTACGTTCCACGTGAGAAGGTAGACTTTAGGTTACACTTTTGTATGAGTTCTACATTTCCTGCAACCTATAGGTTGTCTGGAAGAGATCACTTTTTAGTGATAAGACCGCCTGTTATTACCTCGTTCCATTTTCCTTAAAAAAATATTTGTAGTTTTACTTGTATGTAAAATGTATAACTATTGGTGCAATAAAGAATGTTTATTTAGTTACTTTTTCTGTACCTAGAGATCCCTAAATCCCTATCTTACCAATTCATCACCGTCATGTCAGATATGAAAGTTATTAATAAACAATAAAATTGCGACATTTTATTGAAAAAACGTTGGCAACGTATCTCTCACGTGTTCTACCACGTTTCCGGCGGTTGCTGGTTTGTGTTAACTATGTGTAAAGAAAACTAGTTGTTAGTCAAGGATTTCCGGGCCCAACCGTGTAGACATTTAAAGTCGTCTTTTGCTTGCTAGACGTGATAGAGGTGAAAAAAGGCTAATGTCCGTATTATCAGTAAAATTGGGTTATTATACTTATTATGTTTATCCTTTCGCCAGACATCTGTTATTATTTACATACATATACCAGCGTTCAGCACAAAGTGTCCCTAAAAGGATAGACCCTTTAAGCCTCTTTACCTGTGACAGACTGCCCCCACCACGTACCTAAAAACCAAAATGTCACCGACCACCGACTTGACGTGACACTCGCTCCGAGTGGCAATCGTGCTCTCTCTCAAGCGTAGTGAGGTTATTTTATTAAATCCCTTATTCCAGAACCATTCGCGGGCCACAGGCAGCACTGCGATATTCTGCAGCTGCAGCATAACCTTTCTATTCCTCTGCACAATTCCAAACTTTTAGCTGACTTCTAGTGGTTAGATGAGGTTTCTAAAAACCCAATCCCGCAATCCTGCCAATAAACCTAAAATCCTGACATGTCAAAAATCTGGATTCGATAGAGAAAATCCTCAAGATTGCTTATTAAATATTTGGTAACTGTATTGTTATCTAAAAAAAGCGGTACGATTTTTCAAAAACTCCCCTCTTGTACTTCGATTAAAACGTAATTTCGATTGTATGGCGGCGGCTAAGTCCGATCGAAACATTTAGTGCACGGCAAAATCGGCAAATGTTCTCACCTATTTAGTATATACGTGACTAGATAAGTGTATAACTTATGTTGTATTAACATAATTAGATAACTAATGACGTAGGATAGGTTAATATAGTTAACATTGCAACTGTTCTTATTTACATATTTATTTAAGATGTCTCAAATAGGAAAGGTCGACAACTCGCGACACCTGCACAGTGATGTCACCACACGTGCTGCGGTCACGTGAACGCGAATTGAGGAGTTCATTCGAAATTCGAAGAAAGCCTACGCCCGTCTTTAGCGCTCTCGCATTATACGAGTGACAAGGATGCAGGTAGACAATTTTCGAATTTCGTTGCACACTCCTCCCGAAATCCTTGCATGACACGCTTATCTGTATCACTATACCTACTGCCCACGATGCAAATAGTTGTATCGGCCATTGAAAAACCAGTTTGAATTTGGGATTTGTTACGCGTCAATACGATTAGGGTTGCCATAAGAAAAAAATTGTTTTTCCTGACAAAAAGTTTCAGACATCACCCTAAAAATCCTGACATTTTCTAGGCGGCTATTTCTCAATCATCAATCCAATACAAGTAATAAAAATAAAATAAGTTAAAATAAAAACAGTTAAATACCTTCATAAATTTACATCCCTTATGCCAAAACCTTTCCTGGGTCACTGGGCTAGTAGCGCTACGATTTATAACCTCGCATAACCTTATTCTATCCTCTTGTCCAACTACAAATTTTTAGCCAGCTTCTAGTGGTTAGGTACTTGATGTTTCTAAAAACCCTGAACTCGCCAAGTTCTGAAGTCCCCAAAATCCTGATAAAGGACCAAAAATCCTAACATGTCAGGGGAAATCCTATCCTACCCACGACGCAAATAGTAGTAACAGCCATTGAAAAACCAGTTTAAATTTGGAATTGTTGCGCGCCAATACGATAAACAAATAATATAATGAGTTAAGTAAATATAAGGAATTAAGGACATCGTTACCAATGTACTTATATTGCATTTTTGTGCGATAGATAAGTAGATAACGAAATTTCGATTTTAGTTTTTCGCGGTAGGCCATTTGTGTTCCTTTATACCTACGATAGTAACGGACGTAGATCGTAGACTTTTCGCGGTAGCTGTTCTGAGGGCCTACTGCGAAAAACGGAAATTGAAGTTTCGTTATCTTCCTCTCTATCGCTCTTGCATATTCGAACTATAGAGAGGAACATAACTTCTCTTGCATTTTCGTTTTTCCCGGTAGCGCCCCTGTCTCGCACGTGCTATGGTCACGTGAATACGCACCACGCTAAACCGGCTACGCCGGTACGGCCATTGCTTTATGTTAACTCAAACACAGTAATCAGGCTGTATTATTTATTTCGTAGGTACTAGGTACGTAAATATGTATAGATATTTTTCACTCTGTAACAATATTCAACGAGGAGAATAGGTACTTTTTACCTATACCTTGCCTATACCAAACAACTTTCATTATGGGACTAGGGTTGACATTATTCAGGATATGTCAGGATTTTTGGTTCTTTGTCAGGATTGCGGAGGAACTTGGCGAGTGGCAGGGTATTTTAGAAACGTCAGCCAATAGAAGCTAGCTAAAAGTTTGGAGATATGTAGAGGAAAAGCTAGGTTATGCTGTAGCTACAGTTTGATATACACCGTGTTTTTATTGAATTCCGTTAACTTCGGGGTATCGGTAAGTACGTTCAAAGAAACTAAATCACATGGTTATCTCTCTGCTTTGCCTAAAGGTTGACTGGTAGAGAATGTCTCATGGCATTAAGTTCGCCTTTTATACTATAAGGTTTTCTTTTGTGCAATAAAGACTAAATAAATAAATAAGTACCTAGTTAATTTAAAAAAAAAAATTGTATTTTCACTTTTTTAAAAAGTAAAGCGGTGTTGTACTACGAGCAATACATTTATTTCAACCAAACAATTGACAATTGTGACATATCAATGTCTTTTCGAACATCGATAGTCCGAGATAGCACTTACGTTTAGTAGCAAATGTATGAACTTGTACTAAACACTAATCAATATGTAAACAGGCCCTAAGGCAAGTGTACACGTTCGTAAGGGCCTTATAAGATAAAAATGAATGATAGATTATCTCCGACATGGAATTACTTAGAATACCGGTGTCTTTGAGAAAGTTACTTAATTTAAGCTCAGGGATGCACCCTTGAAATGAACGGAAAAAAAAAACACGGTGTATAATATAGTGCATGGCGAGGTTAAGTAGTGACCCACGAAAAGTTTCGGAACAATGAGCGCTTTTATACTTAATCCTAGTAATAATAAAAAACCGGCCAAGAGCATGTCGGGCCACGCTCAGTGTAGAAATGTGTAGGGTTCCGTAGTTACTCTTCCGTCACAATAAGCTAAACTGGAGCTTAAAGTATAGTAAATTGTTAACCAAGGGATGAAACGGTACCTTTCACGCGAGTTAAACAAATAGGCAAATTTGCATAATCAGTACCTAATTATTAGGTAAAGTAAGTCTTTTTATTATGAAGGGGGAACTTTTTGCGATAACTCAAAAACAGCTAAACTGATCATGTCCGCTATAGTATTCATTTAATGTCTCTCTTAAGCTCTACTTCCACGATCTTTTTCATAATTTTTGGACCTATGGTTCAAAAGTTGGAGGGGGGGACACAATTTTTTTTTTCTTTCGGAGCGAATATCTCCGAATATATTCACTTTTTCAAAAAATGTTTGTTGAGGCCTCCTATTAGTTTTGAAAGACCTTTCCAACGATACCCCACACTGTAGGGTTGAAGCAAAAAAAAAAATCACCCCTACTTTTACCCCTACTAAATTAAATTTTTAGATTTTTATTGTACGACTTTGTCGGCTTTATTGATTTATATATCCATGACGAATTTCAGCTTTCTAGCACTAACGACAAAAGCCTCGGACAGACAGACAGACAGACGGACATGGCGAAACTATAAGGGTTCCTAGTTGACTACGGAACCCTAAAAACAGTAAATCCAAGGTCGTCACTAGCTGGTGGGCTGGGGGAGGGCAGTTGATATGGCCGATGGCCAAGTGGAGGGCGGAGGGCCATACCTTTAGTTACAAATTTTATTTTCTGAGGTTTCTATAAAACTCCACGTTACAAAGCGAAACGTTCCGAGCAATATTCGACTCGAAAAACGTGATTGACCCGATTTTTAATATAATTAATATGTCTGAGCCTCACGGAAGTTTTGTGACTAATTAAAATTGGAATATTCGAGGGACGACTGGCATTTAAATGAAGGGCACGACTCACGATCTCGAAGTCTCCTCTACACAGCGCTAAGGGCGACGTGACGTCATCGACACGTGCAGACGTCACGTGAACGGAAACTTCCGGCGCTGCGGGACTGGCCTTTAAAAGGGTTATTTATTTTCTTATTTCCGATAGACACTATAAATAACCTCCACGGCATGACAAGACAACAGGTGGGCAATATCAATTTTATTAATGGGATAAGCGATCGTACCATAATAACTGGCCACTAATACGCCGTCCTAAATTTTCCTTTAGTTTCTCTGATTTTTTTCTGAAATATACTAGAACTTTTCCGACTTTTTGGAAATTTTCCTGCACATGTGTAATAATACTTTTCTTTGTATGTTTTTCTTGCAAGAGATCGATTCAAAAACTGTTATTAGCCACTCCAAAATAAACATTTGAAAAAGTTTATAAATACGATTTAAGACATCTGACGTTCTGTCGGCAAGCATCAAAAGTAACGCATCAAACTTGCGAGAGTTACGAGGATATGTTAGTCAGATTCTTCTCTCCCTTCCCTCCCTTTTTCAATTTTAACAAATTTAAGTCAATGTTGCTATCTCGCAAATCAATTGCAAATCCAACGTAAAAATCTCCGAAATCGAGGTTTCGTTCTCGACATTTTCCTCTTCCAAAGTCCAAAACTTACCAATTGGAATGAAATTTTGCGAACGCAATGAGAAAGAAACTATCTTTGTCTGACTGTCTCAAACTTTAAATTTATTTTTGGCGATTATGTATGCATATTTATTAAATTTTATTGCACAAAAAATAAAAAGGTACAAATGGCGGACTTAACGCCTAAAGGCATTTTCTACCAGTGAACCATAGGGCTAAACAGAAATGTAAAAATGATGCAAAAAGAAAATTAAGAGAATTTAATTTAAAGCTATTGCAATTGCAAACAACTGAAAAATAATATAATAAATTACATATCCAATACACAAATAAAACTATTATATTCTATTTCTATTATACTCTTGTTTCAGCAGATAATTATGTAGCAATCTCTTGAAAGTTGATTTGCTGGGGCCTTGTCATATGTCGATATAGCATATAACATAAAGAAGAATATAAAAAATAGCAAAACGTATACAGACACAGGTACTGGTAATATTGAACTCATATAAAACAAATATTCATTTAGGGCCAATACCATGTCATACCATGCGAACTTGTACCTTTAGCGTCAATGTATCGAATAGCTTACCATTCTCTAACAGCTTAACAAAAAGATATACACCGTGGGCCGCATAACCGAAAAATAACGATATCTTTATATAACGGTATGACGTCATACCGGTTTAATCCGAATCAATTAGGTAGCCGAATAAATTTATACCGCTACGAAAAATAACGGTACCGTTATTGTTTTGGCTACCTTAACCGCTTTCATAAAGGTACACTCTATCAGCTTAGGCGTCGTTGCCAAGCCGCCCGCGCCTTGCGCCAACTTGGTTCCTATTGAATGAAGCTGTCTATGTAAGTGTAAGCCCGTAAGCCCTTTTGATTTTATTGAATTCTGGTACCATTATTTTAAAACGGTAGCGATATCTTTATATCGGAGCCGCGCGGCCTAACCGGTATTATTTTATTTATTTAAGCCATTTAATTCCTTAATAATACATTTCATAATTAAATTAATAAATAATACAATAATAAATTAAATTAAATTAAATAATTATCAAACTAATTCACATGCATTTTGGTAATTTTGTACAATAAGTTTAGTAATTTTTATTTTTATTTTTATTTATTATTATTAAGGACCTCTTGACGAGTAAAGGCCTCCTCCATTTTACTCCACATTCCCCTGTCTTGGGCTATTGTTACCCAATCGTCGCTGGCAAACTTTTTTAATTCTTCGGTCCATCTTTCGAGTGGGCGGCCTGACTTTCTTTTACCGGGAGGTCCCGCCCATGTAGTGGCTCTTTTTGTCCATTTTTTGTTGTCCATTCGTGCCACGTGACCAGCCCATTTCCATTTTAGTTTCATGCAATGTGATAGTGCGTCGATAACTTTAGTCTTTTCCCTTATAACCGTATGGCGCTGTTTGTCTCTAAGTTTTAGGTTCATGATGCTCCGCTCCATGGCTCTTTGGCAAGTCATAATTTTTCTTTTCGTATATGCATTATAGATCCATGTTTGGCTCGCGTAAGAAAGACAAGGTAAGAGACATGAGTCCATAATTTTCTTTTTTAGTCTTAAGGGTATGTTAGATTTTAGAACTTCCTTGTGGCTCCAGAATTTATTCCACGTCATTGTAATACGTCTTTCTAATTCGTCACAGTGTCTAGACTTTGATAGAGATAGTTGTTTACCTAAGTATATATATTGCTGTACATACTCTAACTGTCTATTTTCGACGAAAATGGGTCTATGAGCGTTGTTGGACATGATTTTCGTTTTATCGATATTTAATTCCAAACCAATATCACGGCTAACACAATTAAGTTCGTTTATCATCCCTTGTAATTGTGACGCTGTCTCTGAGAAAAGAACTAGGTCGTCAGCGAAGCGTAAATTGCTCAAGAATTTTCCTTTTATGTTTATGCCTTTTTTTGACCAATCTAGTTTCTTCATAATATGCTGTAAAACTGTGATGAATAATGTAGGAGACAGGGGGTCTCCCTGTCTTACACCTCTTCGAATACGTATTTCGGCACCCGTTTTGTCCAATTTCACTCGACTAACGCTTTTGTTGTAGATATCTTGAATGAGTTCGACTATTTCTGACGGCAATTCACATTCGTATAAAGCTTTCCATATACTAGTGTGAGAAATAGTGTCGAAAGCTTTGGCGTAGTCAATGAAGGCTAAGTATAGTGGATGTCGTTTTTCTACATATTTTTCAATTATTTGATCCAGTACGTGTATGTGGTCCATTGTAGAGAAAGATTTTCTGAACCCTGCCTGTTCTATTGGTTGATGTTTTTCAGTTATTTCAGAGATGCGTCGTTCCAAGCATGATGCAAAAAGCTTGTAGAGACATGGTTGTAGGCTTATAGGTCGGTAGTTTGCAATGTTTCCAGGATCTCCCTTTTTGTACAATAAAATAATATCAGATTTTGCCCATTCATTGGGTATTTGTCTAGAGTCCAGTATTTTATTAAAAAGCTTAGTTAGATAGGGCAGTAATATGTAACTTCCGGCTATGATTATTTCGTTAGAAATACTGTCGAAGCCGCAACTTTTTCCTTTCTTTAAGGTTTTAATTTTGTTTAAAATCTCGTTGTCCGTGAATCTTTGGAGTGGTGGTGAGACGGGTGGAGATATCATGATTTCAGTGTTTACAGTTTCATACTGGCATGCACTCTTTTTCTCAGAATATAATTTTTTGTAAAAATTCGTTGCAGTATCTAAGATTTTTGGCCTGGAGAATATTTCTTTATCCGACGCATTTTCTTTTACGGAAGGTATCCATTTTTTCGTAAGGTTAAGCTCCTTGTATCCTTTTTTCAGGCTTCCCTTGGTGGCTAGGTGCTTCTCTATTATATTAAGTCTATGGGTTTCGTATTCTTTCTTGATAATTTTGTGTATATTTTTATATAGGTTTCCTAGTTCTTGTTTCTCTTCCTTAGATCGCGGTTTTTTGTGTTGCAGTTCAGATCTTCTTTTTAGTAGCAGCCTTGTGTTTTCAGAAATTATAGTCCTAGATTTATTGTTTATTTTATTTTTAGAACCCATAGAGTCCGTGATACCTTTCTTCAATGCAGAATAATATAACTCTACTACATGTTGACAAGTTGATAAGTTACTATTTTCCAAATTGCGTTTCAGCTTTCGCTGGAATAGTTTTTCATCTTCTAGTGTTTTTAGGGTTGTATTTTGGAGGCTATATTTTGCTCTACATTTCTTTGTTTTTGCGATCTGGAAAGTGGTTCTTACTAGGCGATGGTCGCTAGGAAAATTAAGCTTATTTATAATCTCTATGTTTGTGAAGTTATTTTTTGTGTTTGACATAATATAGTCGAGTTGGCTTTTTGTACCTTTTGGTGATATCCATGTCCACATATTTCTAGTATCCTTTTTAAATATGCTGTTAATAACAGTTAGATTATTTTGAAGAGCAAATTGTATAAGTTTCTCGCCTCTTGTGTTCCGCTTTCCATAACAGAACTCTCCAAGAGCTCTACTTTCTTCAGGCATTTTTTGTCCAATGCGAGCGTTAAAATCGCCCATTACGATCACGTTTTTGTAACATTTTTCAAAAGCTCCTTGTAGCTGATCGTAAAAAGCATCAGAATCATTTTCACATGCAGTGCTGGTAGGCGCATATACTTGTATTATCGAGATGTTTATACTATCGAATTTTAAATTTAATATGCATACTCGTTCCGAAATCGCAATGAAGCTTTCTATATTTGGTTTGAGTTGTTTTTTTAATAGAAATCCTACGCCATGCAGTCCTTTCGTTTCCCCGTAATAGCAGAGTATATGTTCGGTATCTTCTAGGATTTCGTAGCCTGTTCTGCGTATCTCGGAGAGTCCAATTATGTCAAATTTAATTTTTGAAATTGCTTCTTTTAACTCTAGCAGTCGTTCGTTAGATAATAGAGATCGTGCGTTGTACGTGCAGATGTATAAGGGTTGGAGTGGAGGGTTGCGGTCGTTTGTCCCCGCGGTGACCGGCCGTGTTGGGGAACATCGTTGGTGGAGTGATTTCTTTTTGTAAAATGTGTTTTTATCGTATAATGGAGGAGGCGATGATTGCTATACATTGTCTTCATTGTCTGTGTCTCCTCCGGTTTTCGGCGACTCTGGCCTTTGGAATGTTAAGTATTGCTTTATATTTCGGGTATCTGTACTCGGTTTGGTTTTCTTTAACGCCTGGCGGTTTAGGTTTTTGTTTACGGACGATGGTGATGTGTCAAGCGACCGCTTCTTGGTGTTACTGGTTCCAGCAGGTGACTTTTTATTATTCGGAGTATTTTTTTCTGGTATAATTATTAGTTTATTATATTTAATTATAGCTTTGTTACCCTTATCTAACTCTTTCTTTAAGTCTTCCTGCAGTGACTGACGTTCTTTTAGCACCTTAGGGGGAAAATCTTCCTTAATGTAACACCTGGATCCTTGAAGCTTTGATTTATTCTTAAGGATTTTAATTTTCTTTCCTAGAGTCGTAAATCCAATTATTATTGGTCTAGGTTTCTCGCCTTTCCTCCCCAGCCGCCTGATGTGCTGTATTTCATTTTTGGAGCATTCCACCTTCAAATCCTCATTTATTATTTTTACGGCCACATCTTCTAGATCAAAATAGGACCTTTCTGTCTCTTCAATACCAAAGAAGACAAGATTTCGGACTCTAACATCTCTTTCCAGCTGGTCCAATCTCGTTTCTTGAGCTTCTTGGGTTTGCTTGATTTCTTCGAGCTCTTGTTTGTATGCCGATACCTTATTATCGAGAGCGTCTATTTTTGAGCAGAGTTTGGTGTCGATTTGCTTTAGTTGCTCGCCAAGTTCGTTAATAGATTTTATTAGTTGGTCCATATTTGTTTTGAAATTTACTCCCTCTAGTGGTGAGAAGCGATACTACGAGAGAATGCAGTGGCAGTTCTGATGGTTCAATGTAGTAGCGCTCGAAGCTTGTTAAATTTCTCAGGTGATGCCCGCTAGATGGCGCTGAAGTTAAATATCAACTATGAATGATATTGCAATTTTATTGTTTTCGTCTTAAAGTTTTATAACACTCCACTAAATAGTCAACGCACTTTGTTTATTTAATAGTCTGCTAGTTAAGATGAATCACAATGCACTCGGTTGTGTGTTTTTTGAGTTCCTTTGTCACTTACTTGTAAAAGTCTTTTGTGCCACCGTCATTATTTACATTCCTCTGTATTATTTAATTACTACATTTTGACTTCTGCACTTGATAACGTTCTCTTTTGAAGGTGTTTTTAATGTTTTTAATCACTTTTTAATCACAATTTTTCACTTAAACTATTTTTAATATGCAAATATACGTGGAGCTGATGTTTACTCTGGCCACAGCGCCATCTATCTAAC
The DNA here is from genome assembly GCF_033807575.1 of Cydia pomonella. Lineage (NCBI taxonomy): Eukaryota > Metazoa > Arthropoda > Insecta > Lepidoptera > Tortricidae > Cydia > Cydia pomonella. The sequence continues at coordinate 4,983,576 of NC_084709.1, read as the reverse complement.
CTAACCTAACCTAACCTAACCTAACCTAACCGGTATAATGTATCGGTATCGTAATTTTCTACCGCTACCACCCGTTATACCGTAACCGAAATCAGTCCCTGCTGTGGGCCAATTAAACGGGACAAATTTAAAACACGCATTCCTGAGGTCAAAAATTCATTCAAATTCGCCAAAAAACATTTTTTTTTTGGACACGACACGTTATTTATTGTTACACCTTTGTAACAAATAAGTAAAGTTTTTTATTTATTTACAGATAAAAATTGCGAGTTTACTTTTAAATTTTAATGTCTGTCAGTAGGTATATATCTAAAGCAAGTCTTTTAGTGGTAACGTCGCAGGCGTTTTTCACTAAGTTATAAGGTTGTAACAGAAACTAATTTCCACGAAAATTTTCATTATCTCTAAAACAAGATCGATTTCAGGAAACTTGTATGACATTATTAGTCTCTAAATGCGGTCAAGAATACATTTTTAAAATCTGTCGGGTCGGGTTTAATTGACCCACATGGTGTATAAATCCCTGCATACAGAACAATTAGACTGTGAGGGTCTGTGACAGATACTTTTCACCTTTAGACCGCGAACTGTGGAGTTTTGCAGCATTGTTTCATCCGCTACTATTGCCCATTTGCGGGTAAAAAGTTCTAGACGATCAATTTCACGAAATCAAAATATATATTTTTGGTCATGACTTACAGAGATGTTATTATAATTTACAACAGTAGGGCTAAGATGGTCCGCTCTTTATCATTTGTCAGCGTCCCTGTCACGTTCTAACAAGTATGTAAGCGTGAAAGTGATGGAAATAGTGACAAATGATAAGAATGGAACCATGCTGCCACAGCAGGTCGTCATTGTTATGTTCTGCCTCAGAGGCGTACAATATGGAAACTTAATTTTAATTAACTTATTCTAGACATTACAAATTTACTTGATATTATACACTTTATTGATCACAGATGCTGGAACATTTTTCCCCAAGCCAATGAAAAAGTTTTCTTTTAAATTCCATACTTAGACATGCTTTTTTTAGGTGGATGGGTAATTTGTTACTTATATATTTTGGGACACAGAACCATTAACACTTCTTGAGAAAAATGCAGGAAAAATGTCGATGTTAACCCAGCAATGGCAGCATGGTTCCATTTTTATCGCTTGTCACTATGCCCGTCACTTTCGCGCTTACATACTTGTTAGAACGTGACTGGCATGGTGACAAATGATAAAGAGCCGACCATCTTAGCCCTGCAAGACATGCAAGTCCGACTCTAACAGATGAGAGTAGAAATACATATAAAATCAACCGATGCAACTACATATTGCGTTATTTCGTTACTTCTCGAAAACGATTGGGCGGAACGCCTTACTACGTTTTATTTACAAGTTCTGGCTTTTATCGCTAGAGCCTTTAGATCACGCTCTAGTCATTCACGCTGTTTAAAGAAATAACTCAAATAGATGCAATAACCTCATGGTTGCATTATCCCGGTCGACCTTAATAGGATGTTAATATCATGGAACATTTAAGAGAAAATTTGGAGTGTTTCTGATATTTCACCGACACCTGTAAAATTTCTACCAATTCGTCCTTTATGTTTTCTATGTATTTAATGAAAGCTACTGCAATTGGTTTCAATATTATTAACCAATTGAAACTCTAGGTCCATGGGGTCCCAGCGCGCACAAGTTTTTTGGAGAAATCGCGAAACGTCTGGTTGACGTAACTGGTGACCGAAGAGCTGGCGGCTTCCTCGCACAACGTATCAGTATTGCGATACAACGAGGAAATGCCGCCAGCATCCTTGGTACAATGCCTCAAGGGCCTATTTTAGATATAAGCTAGTTATAGTAATCATCTGTATATATCCATTATGTATATTGTTATTGTCAATGAATAGAATCTTTAAACTGTGTTTTTTTTTTGCTCCAGTCATGGAATGTATGGCGCCATTCATTTTCAAAATAACAAATATCAATGAAAAATCAAACTTAAGCAGCTCTTTGGCTCTTGTGTATATTAAAACGTTGCCAGCGATTAAAAACTGATGGTAAATACTTGTTTAACAGTATTTGTCTATACCATCCCATTACTGGTGCCTGTTCCATTATAGGGGTGTTTAGTTGTTTACTATACGACCCACCTATATAAAACCGTAAAAGTTCACATCACATGACAGTAGATCCTCAAAATCAATCAATGTCAGCGTCATCACAACATTATTACTGATAACACAAATAACCTGATAAGTGATAACCGATATCGTCGCGGATTTGTGATGGCCATTCAGAATGACACATGTAAGATAATTATCAAATTATCACTTTTGTAATGGATTTATTGACCGTGCAAGTGCGAAGTGCGTACTGCGGGTCTCCGCTTCAACTTGGGTGAAAATGCTTTCGCGTATTTGGGGGGCTTCATTAATTACGTGAGGGCTTAAGGGGAGGGGGTCAAGCCGAATCTCACTAAATCTCACGTGGGGGCGAGGGGACAACTTGATCTGATAAAAGTTTGTACGGTAACGCAGCAGAAAAAAGTTGCAGTGTCCCTGATTTTTGCTTGGGAGCAAACTTTTTGTTGTTAATGTGTTAATTAAATACTTAATATGGATCTAATAATGTCCGTGTAAACAAAAAAGTTAAAAAACCAACATGGTTTTTGTAAAATCGATTTTCCTTCGCTATAGGAAGTCTAGGGAGAAATCAGTGTTGTAATTACCCAAATAGCGCGTAATTTTTCTCAAAACGTCACGTAATTAATCGACGCCCCCTTTCTGTCCGGCGGCTGAACCTAGCCAAGATGACAATCGTATAAATCGCCCATCGACAGACGCCAAACGAAAAGAAAATAATGCATGGGAATGACAGATGCTACGAAAAGTCACATGACTATCCATATATGTACATTATTTAAGTTTCGATTGCCGTTTTGCCTTCATCGGGGGCCTATACTTGCCGCAAAACTAACTGGCGGCTGAGATCATAATGCTATCTCATTTACCCTTGTTAAGACCAACCAAGAGTGAGCTAGGTGGCATTATGAGTTTATGACCTGATTCGCCACTTAGTTTTGCGGCAAGTATAGCCCGGCTGTTCTAATAGTGTTCTCCTCTAAATACAGAGTCACATTTCTCAAACGATTTCGTGAAATTTTGTGAGAAAGTTCGATAATTGAGATCTCATTTTTTAAATGCTAGTTTTAATTGACTGGGTCAAAAGAACGCAAAGAAACCCGTTTTTTTACGAAGTTTTTACTTGTCAAAATGGCGGAAATGGTGGAGACTTGGAGAGCCCCGCGAAGTGAGCTGTAGAGTAAAGCTTACAGAGCCATGAGTTTTTAATACTTGGCGAGTTGTTGTTTCCTCCTCGTGCTAAAGATTAAGATGGAAAAAAAGTGGAATTTCAAGCGTTGCAGGGGTTTCAGTTTCATTTAAAGCACGAAAAGTGAACAAGCTTTGCTGCCGAGTTGAACACATTTTTCATTCATTCGTTGTTCATTTCGCCGCCGCGTAGTAAACAGGTAGGGTATTAAGGAAACATGCAAACACGTTATTTGCGGTAAACGTGACAGTGTAAGTATTCCAAATATTCCACCTGCCAGCAAAATATAGAATTGCAAATATAGACGTCAGTAAATGAATGCAGACAGGTGCCCCAAGTTCAAGGTGATCGGTGTCCCACCCTACCCTACCCTACCGATACCGTAGTTGCGGCGCGACGCTCTCTGCACTAAATGTAGATACTCTTTCATGGTACCCCACCTAGGTACTCATTTATTATGGCCGTGTTCATATTGAACCAAATATTTAACACAGGCCAATGTTTATTTAAATAAATCCAACGCATGTATACTCAAAATACAAATTTTGAAAGATCTCACATGAGATTAGGGGTGGAGGGTGTGTCAAAGAATCCTTAAAAACACCTCACGCAATTAATGTATGCCCCCTAATTAAACTCCATTACTTGTTCACCGATTTGATTAGAGTCAGACCAAGATAAGTAAGTCCCAAATTCAAAAGCACAAAAGTTTCTCCTGGGCTAATGAAGATTAATAACGTGTCCTTTTGGTCGGTTGTGTAACTATGAACAAATATAAGTAGAATTATAGGTATATGTCCATAACGGGGCCCCTTCAGTCTGGCCGGGGTAAAAACTTACGATTTCACGGTCCCCTAAACTTCTAAACCACCATTCTCCAATTATTAGTCCAGTTAGTTACTAGTTAGTTTTGCTGGGCATTTTCCGCGAATCGACAACCATTGCGTATTTTGCGTGAAAAACGAGGTAGCGCTATTCTAACCGCCCCATGCAGCTCCTCCACGAAGCCTAGCAGTGTCTTCAGGTTGCTAACTGCCTCCATTAGTGTGCATGGAGTCCCTCCCTAGGTATTTGCTCCTATATACATGTCTACAGTCCAGAAAAATATGTTGCTGTTTCCTCTGATTCCATGCGCGCTCTGCACATGGGGCTAAATATCTGTTTTACCCATATTATATGAATAGGTGTAGGTGTTTGTTTATAAGTAGTGTGTCTAGTGATTTGTGAGTAATCCTATGTGATGGTGTCTAGGTGTTTTTGTTCCAATTAGTCCAATTCTAACGATTGGAATCCGAATTATTCGGGAATTCTAACAATTGGAACACCTAATAGTACACAAACCTAATACCTAATAGTACGTTAAATAGTTCATAATATTTTACAACTTATATCGAATTCACTCATTCATATTTTTTCACCACACCAGCTATTTTTATTCTTGAAGAACTGACGAGAAAGTTGCATCTTATCCAGAAGAGTTGCATTTCAAAGTACTAATCTCATGCAATTTTTGAGTTGTTGCTGGTAGAATTTACTTTTAAGTGATAATTTAGAATAATAAATATGTAATAACGTACATTTTGATCTGAATTTGATTTGTAACGTTTTATACTTACTTAGTATTTTCCACGCGTTGGTGTGGTGAAAAATTTTGTGATTCACTCGGAAGCAAAGTTTATTTAACCCTCGATCGTATCTTGAAATCCACGCAACACTCAAGATTCGACTTTTCGAACCGAAATTTGGAATCTTTCGCTTGCCTGGGTATCAATTACTGTTTTCAAATTGCTATCAGTTTATACTGTTCCTGTTTCTGGATATTATCATTATCATCATGCATCCACCCACAAAATAGACTACGCACAAATAGCTGCCCTAGGGAAACCAACCACCACGTTATGTCACGTCGCATTGCGCGCCGCGTGCCCTGACACGTGGACGCCAACGCTGCCGAACGTTTAAATATAAACAAAACAAACAAAGCTGGAATTAATTTTAGGCTGGTATTTAAAGTTGAACAAAATACAAATAATCATGACAATAGGACTTTGTTCGAAGTTGTTAGAAAGTTTTTCAATCCTATTTTTAGTACTTTTATTTTTACCCCCCTGGGTTCGACTTTGGGAACTGAAAGGCTTCGTCACTTTTTGTCTTTAGTATGTGACATCTATTTCAGTTAATTGTTTTTAGAAAGTTAATAAAATTATATATTATGTATTGTGTACATAGAAATAAAAACACGAAAAACACAGTTATAGAGTAAATTAAGTACAACAAAGGCGAACTTATCCCCGTATGGGATCTCTTCCAGTTAACCTTTGAGCAAATGAGTAGAAAAACAGTAACGATGAATGAATGACATACAAAAACAAAAGAAATTATTCGGTTAAAGTGCCGAATATTCGGCATACATTTTTTACTATATTTGTCTTGTTGCAACACTGTAAAATTTGAGCTCCTCCGGAACTTTGTTCGAAGTTGTAAGAAAGTTTTCCAATCCTATTTTTAGTATTTTTATTTTTACCCCCTTGGATTCAACTTTGGGAACTGGAGGGCTTCGACACTTTTTCTTTAGTTAGTATGTGACATCTATTTCTGTCAAGAGAACATTTCAAGTACATACTCTATTCGATCAAAATTTTTCCATAAAACACACGTTGAATCCATGGAATATTTTAATTATTTGGAGTAAGTATTGAAAATTTGTTTGCAAGTCCCTTGCCTTTTGACTTGTTTGTTTCTAGCTGTTTTTAGGTAGCGATTCACCTTTACCTGCTAATACCTAATGGAAGCGTTTTCAAATGGTTTATTAAATGACACAGATGACCTGATTATTTCGGGTGAATATTCGATTCGGTAAGATCCCATATTTGGCTAGCTCCATATTCAGCTCATCTTTAATAATTATTATTTAAAATCATTTTTATAGGAGATTGGATGATTAAAAAAATATTTGTTTATAATATCAAAGCAAAGCCTTAAGTCCTAACAATTTAGGTTACTTATGCTGAATGTAAAAAAAGAAGCCTTGAGGGTAAAGGCGCAGCTTAACGCAGTTGGCGCTGCAATCGTTAAAAAAAACTTGGACGGACTCTATCTAAACTAAAGTTCGTCTACGCTAACTGCACAGACTTTGACAGAACAAAACGTGTGGAAATGTAGTTAGGTACTTAAATAATTGTCATAGTTTCCAAGAAATTTGACATTTATCATGACATCGCCACACTTCGTCATTGCCAGGGCTATTCGTCGTAAAAAATATCGCAAAACAAATATAACACCGAAATAAAACAAAATAAATTAAATTCGTACTAATATTTTAATAATTTATTTCATTCATAACCACAACCTAGCGAACGAAAAAAACATTATTATTATCAATCGCTACCACAACCCAAAAGTGTGCATCTTGTGCTAAACAATATTTATTTTTGCAACAAAATCTCCGAAGTCTGGTGATATGCAGTTTTTGCAGAGGTCGCTTCGGTCGACTCTATAAAAAATCCAAAGAAACAGACTAGCTACAGACTTTCGGTTCCAGTTGAAGGTTTTTAACCTCATTGTGCCTGTGACTCTTTCTGCATGACGATTCTCTTAATTAGTTTTTTCTACTCCAGCATTTCAGTCAATTAAATGATTGCCAGTGCTATCTAAATCAAGGCGCGGTGACGCTTATCTTTAGGATCATAATACAACTCCTTAGCAGTCATCTTATGAATATTCTTACAATATAGTAAGTAGTAGTAGTAGTAGTAGTAGTTAGTAGTGGTAGTAGTTAGTAGTAGTAGTAGTTAGTAGTAGTAGTAGTTAGTTAGTAGTAGTAGTTGAATTTTTTAAAGACTAACGTGCTAGGCAAAGACCTACAAACAAAATTGATTTACTCTTGTTTAGGTAGGTGTGCTGTTTGGTGTTTCTCTGATAGGCGTTTGCTACTCTTATAAAAAAATATTGTGTGCAACTATGGGCGTCACCCTTAACCCTTTGAACGCCAAGAGCCACTAAAGTGGTCGTGTGCTGTCGTGCCTACCACGCCAACGACCACTAAAGGGGTCATGGCAGACGCTGTCAAAGCAATTTTACTGTTGACAGATAAGGTTTAATTTAAATTCGTTTCTCACTAGTTGAGATGTTGCCGTGTATGCCACATTTTGATGCGAGAGAGAAAGCGTTCAAAAGGTTAAAAGGGGCATGCTAATACGTAAATTGGAGGTATTTTTGCTTCTCAAGAGCTGTTGGTGTATTAAATTTTTTTTTTTTTTTTTTTTTTCATTTATTTAGAACACAAACAGTCACATATACAAATGGATTTGAAGTACAATGTAGAGTACTTAACATACTTAAGAATCATAGACCTGGAGGTTCATTATTAAGTACATAATGTTAACATACATACCAACAGCATAAAGAAAATGAAATCATGAAATCATGAGCCATACTTAAATTCTATTTACTAGTCTTCAGAGGAGAAAAAAATACAATAAACAGGTTTGACATTACTGTCTGTTTCATTAATTATCGGATATGTTGTATTTTTTTTTTTTTTTTTACTAATATTTGGTAGGTATTAGGACAACCGGAAAGTTACATTTATACATTGTATTATATTTAATTATATGAAATATGTACTTGAACTAAAACAATTTACGTCTTAGTATCATTTTGAGACTAGACAATGAAGTGTGAAAAGGATCAATATCAAGTAGGTACTTATTATAATAACTAGGGACTCGTCTGAAAAAAGTGTGCCGAGAGTAATTCTTGCGGGCAAAGCTGATATAAAATAGAGATCTAGGACGTAGGGGGTGGTGCGGACAACTGAAAGTGACTAATTCTAAAAGATTCGGACATTTAATCGCTCCTTTAAGAATTTTAAACAAGAACATTATATCTAAATAGTGTCTTCGGTTATCAAGGGAAGGAACACAAAAATGCTTCGCTGCTAACGAAGTACGTTCAAAATAATTACCCGTTCTGTAACAGAGTGATTTTAAAAAAATATTTTGGATCCTTTCCAGACGATCAATATGGACTTGGTATTGAGGCGTCCAAACAACAGAACCAAATTCAAGTATACTCCTAACAAAGGAATAGAATAATAGTTTATAAGTATTGGGGCGCCTGAAGGGCTGTCCGATCCTGAGAATCATCCCTAACTTCTTATAAGCTCGCTTACATATATTATCAATATGTAAATTAAAATTTAATTCCGAGTCTAAAGTAACACCTAAGTCTCTAACGGACGATACCCGGGCTATATTTTTTCCAGCTAAGGTGTAATTGAAAACTAACGGATCATTTTTACGATTAAAGCTGATTACGAGACATTTATCAGTATTTAACAAAAGATGATTATCTGAACAGTAGAGGAAAAAGTTATCTAAATCATGCTGTAATGCATGGCAATCTGCTTCTGAGGACACAGCTTTGTATATTTTTGTGTCATCTGCATAGACGAGGTGCTCAGAGTTCCTAAAACAGTTTGCCATGTCATTGACATATAAAATAAACAGTAAAGGACCAAGATGTGATCCTTGGGGTACTCCGGAAGGTATAGGAAGAAAGCAAGAAGTATAACCCTTCAAGGCAACCGCCTGACTGCGATTGGACAGGTAAGACTTTATCCATCTAAGAAGGTCGCCGTGTATACCGAGCTCAAAGAGTTTCTTTATTAAGTTATTGTGGTTAATTTTGTCAAAACATTTCGAAAAGTCAGTATACACGACGTCCACCTGACAGCCAGAAGATATCCCATTGATAATAAAATCGGTAAAGGTCAGGAGATTTGTATCAACGCTACGACCTTGACAAAAACCATGTTGGTTAGGCGCAATGTGCTGAGAGAAGGCAGAAGTAATTTTGTTGTAAACGATTTTTTCAAAGATTTTCGCAAATATGTTTAATTTACTAATGGGCCTGTAATTAGTTACCAGGTGCGCATCGCCACTTTTGTAAATTGGTGTTATCAAGGCTTTTTTCCAAGAGGAGGGAAAGTGACCATGAGCTAAGGACTTAATAAAAATTTGAGCTAAAGGCACTGCCAATTCACGGGCGCACATTTTAATGAAAAGGGGGTGAATCAAATCAGCACCACTACCCTTCTTAATGTCTACTCTTTCTAAAAACTTAAAGACGCAATCCTCGGAGATTTCAACGGAATTAAGATCAATCAGGGAGTTATTAGCTACATACAAATAATCTGGTAAGACAGAAGAATCAGTAACAAACACAGAGTTAAAATATCTATTAAAAAAATTACTAATTGTGTTACCATCTTTAGAAAATTCACCAAGGTAAGACATTTGGTCGGGTACGCAGTTACTAGGGAATTTTGACTTCATAAACTACCAAAAATAAGTAGGATCGCTACGTATCCTGTCCTCAGCTAATGAAATAAAATTATTATAGCATTCGTTGGCTAGTTTGTGCTCCCTTTTTCTTAATAAATTAAATTCCGCCCTATCTAGCGGATTACCATATATTTTCCACCTTTTATGGGCTGATAGTTTCTGTTTGCGAACTTTTATTAGTGCACGAGAAAACCAAGGAGGGTATCCAGTATTACTATTAACGCATTTGTGTGGAATATGACTGAAAATAAGTGTTCTAAGAACCGAATAAAAATACGTAACTGAATCCTCAACATTCATATTATTCAAACACGACCAATCGGTTTCAGATAACTCCTTGCGAATAAGGTCATAGTTGCCGCGGTGAAAGATGGGTCTAGTACATTGATTAGGTAACAAGCGCGGTAAATAACTCATTAAGTTTAAGGCTAGTGAAATATTCAACGCCTTGTGTTGCGGATCCTCCTGCGTAAGCGGTGACGAGCAGGCACCAACCGTGCAATCAACATTGCAATCAATAACTTCTATGAAATTACGAGGCTTACACAGGCTGGGCTATCAAGATCGGTCTGACTTTAACAATATATTAAGGTCCGACCGAGAACGCTTTTTTTATCTTGGCCGAGACCGAGACCGAGATTCAATTGGATTCTCGGCCGAGACCGAGACCAAGAATTTATAAAATAGAAAAAAAAGACGAATCTTGCACTAAAAATGTTGTATAATTGAAATTCAACGATTTATCAGAAAAAAAATTATCATAATCAATTCGTAGCGCTATTAAATAGTATTTTTAGGGTTCCGTAGCCAAAATGGCGAAAATGTAACCCTTATAGTTTCTTCATGTCCTTATGTCTGTCAGTCTGTGCGTGCGTCACAGTCATTTTACTCAAAAACTCTACGATAAATTTTATAACCTTTGGAACGTAGGTGTATATGTATTATGTTAGTAGATTCTTAGTTTCGAAAAAAAAATGTAGAATATATTTTCAAATATATAATATACTCCATATAAAATGTAACTAAAAGTTTAAAAAAAATCATGTGGCTCATCATTAGATACAATATATTTGTGCATAACTAGATGAACTCCACTGCTTCGGGGTTTGTATGTTCTTGGTATTCAATTAGGTACCCAGGTACCCACTCGTATCGTGTATATTTTAACTTAACATTCAATCAAACATCCAATGTGTATAGATAAATGAATACTTTGACCTAGATCACTTCATCTTCAGTAGACATTTAAATTACAAAAAAAAGGTGTTTGGTGTTGTCGAAATATAAATTACCCATAAATTACCTGTGCCAAGTGGTACGACGGCGACGCAGCTCACGAGGACAATCTATATATTATGTGTTTGTAATGAAGGAAGTTGGTTGTCTTCATTAAATATTGTCTTTATTTTGAAGTTTGTAAGGTTCAAGTTTAATTTTCAGTGAATCATTTTTTATACAAAGATATATGGCACCAGTAGGTTACGCAAAGCAAGTCACAATTGAGAACGTTAAACGTTTATTATAGAAACATAATGTTTTATTAATAAAGCTATATTTTTACATTAAATTGACACATGTAAATGTGCATACAGTCCTGTCAATACACAGTAACATGGATAAATTAGGGGTCAGCTGATCAGCTATATTAGAACTTACGTGGCATTCATTATTAAAAATGAGTAAACGATTTTTTTATTAAAAATAAATAAAATGCTTTTAAGTTATTCAGACAATTAGAATCCATATTTTTGTTAGTACTTACAAACTTAAAGATTAAAAGCAAGAAAATAAAAGTAGCTTCAACATATAAAAAGTATTCAATCAGTGCCACAACGCGTTAATCTCATTAAGACGAAAGTGGGCAATCGCCCTAAAACCGCTGTTCCATACAAAAGTAGCCCCCTTTTCCTCACTGGTTATTAACATTATTGAAAACTAATTTTTCGACACAATTTAATGTATATCCACCATAGCTATGCTCATTCGTTTGTCTCGTTTTTTCATGTTTTTAGTTATTATAAGAATTAGGCACATACAAAAATTGTATATTACTTGTTTTCCCTCATATGCATAACTCTTACAACAATCAAAGAATCGAAAAAGTCAGATGAAGGGGCATGTATAGCTATGTCATTATACAACAAATTGTGTAAATATGCTTTCTATAATGTTAATATCCCGAAAGGAAAATGAGGACTACGTTGGAATGGAGAAGCATCAGGAGAGCAGCAGCATCCCTTTCCTATTAAAAATATACGTGAAAAGGAAAAAAAATCTGAATATCACAGTAGAAAAGAAAACGTTGGTACCTAAACAGTAATAGCATAGCATAGCGTGTAAGTACCTATACCCTACGTCATCTCTCGGTCATAATGTTTTGCTCAGTAATCAGTGTTTAATCTAATACAATATGTATATGTACGAATTGTACGATATCGCAAAAATGAATTAGGGTTATACATAAAGTAGTTGCATAAAATTATTTGTTTTGTTCTTTTATTGGTAAATGTAATATTTGTTATTTATTTCGGTTGCAGATTCTAAAACGCGCAATCGGCGTTAAAAAAAACATCGACAGTAGGTGCCCAAGCGCGTAAGTAAATGTGTAGTTTTTATTCCTCGAAAACATGAATAATTAAGAGTTTTTAAGTTTATTATTAAGGCAAATTAAGAGAAAATGTTATAATATTTTGGCAGAATATAATATGTAGATACCTATACCTACTATGTTAATGTTAGGGTCAATGCCTTCAAGGAATGCAATAAGTCATCAACGTCACTTTTACAACGTTGTGAAACTTGTGAAACCTAATTGACACGTAGATAACCTGGGCCCCATTTCAAGAATCGTTAACTAAAAGAACAAAAACCTATAAAGTAAACAAAATGCAACGAATATAGCGGCACAGTAGTGTAGCGATAAGACGGGTCTGTGTGTGTGAGCGATGGCTGTGTGCGTGCGGTCACGTTTCGCGCGGCGTGCGCGGCCGCGCGCGTGCAAGGCCGCCCCCCGCGCCGGGTCTCGTGTTAACTTAACACCCGTTCACACTTCGCGATCTATTTTACGATCGGAAAATGTGATGGAAAGGGAAAGTGATTGAAAAATGGTTTGGCGTTTGTTGTTTCGCTGTCAAAAGGGGCTGCATCACGTGAAAACCAAGCCAAATGGCAACCCATCATTTTCAGTTAGTACCTGCCTATTATAATGGGTAATCTTTTTATTTATAATATGTATTATACATATTACTTATAATGTCATGTTTATAGTTTAATGGTTGCTGAAACGCGCATAGGTATACCTTATTTTAATTTGACATAGGTATGTGACAAAAATACCACGATGCCCAACGTAAGGGCTTCGCCAGCTGATCGGCTGGGGGGGGGGAGGGGTTCATAAGGCCGATGGCCAAGGAGAGGGGGGGGGGCATCCATTTGGTTAGAAATTTTGTTCTCTAGGGGGGCTACCACCTCCCTGCCTCTCTTGGCGACGCCCATCAACGATTGCCTATTCGTATAAATAAAAATTTCATAGGTACATAATATTTACATTTGACCTCTTTTCTGAGTGGTTTTACCTACGAATAAACTTTCCACCATAAATATACCAAAGTGACTAGTAATGTTTTCCCATGTCAACACTGATTTTCTCAACATAGGTTTACATTTTCCATATATGAAGGTACATTTTTTAGACAACTAAGGATACGTTAAGTATATTACAACAACTATACCTACAATTTTAAGCAATACATTGTCCTCGAATTACTTTTATGAAGTTCAGGAAGTGAATTTTTGCACTGCGTGAAAACTTTACCCATATTGGCCTCATCACTAAATTACATAAAATAGGTATATTCTGAATATCTGAACAACATAGTAATATCATATTCATGTGTTCATATTAATATTATTTTTTATACCTAGTTGATGTATCATTCGTGATTCAATGTGGTAATGCAGCAAGCGTGACCTTTGCGTTTGGAAAGACGCGGGACGAGTTGTTTAAAGTTTTTTTTTAGTTTAGTTTATTTTCAATTATAATTTTATTTCATTAAGTTTTAGTGTAGTTTTATTTCTGAATACGGTTTAATTTTTATTTATAACTTATAATTATTGTATTTTTATTTTTTATTAAATTATAAAATATTAGTTTATATTATTTGTATTTATAATTTTTATTTAAAATATTTTTTATATAAATAAATATATAAACATTCTAGTAGGCAGATGTGAACATGTCCTTGGGAAATCTGCGCAGTAGGTACTTAGGTTCTATTTTCGATCACGCCCGCTTTCGCCATTGACTTCCGATACCCAATTATAATTACAGCTGCTACTTATTGCTGCGTATCATTTTTCCTTCGTTAAGTCTATTTTGGCTGAACTAAATTTAGTTATAATTGTTAGTTACACTTTAGTTAGTTACAATTGTGTTGTATTAGTTTATAATAGGCATATAATTGTTTTTCAGACCGTATTCATAAATGGTATCCTTAATTTTAGTGCTCGGGAAAAGATAACAAAAAGGCAAACCAGGATTTTAAAAAATGAGTCACACTCACAATGGGTTAAATCACCTTGGAGGAATTCCCAATGTTTTCAATATACATATAATTATACATTATTTTACGATTCTGACGTTGTAGTTAACAGTTCTTCATCCCGCTGCTGCCTATAGTGCAATGGGTTTGTTTTTAAAATTGTATAATTTTAATATCAGTTTTAGATATGAAAAAAGCCTCAAATATTTAACTATTGTAGGTATTCGGAATTTACATCCATCAATTTAGCCTAGTTTAGCCTAATAAAACCTGACTTCGGATACAGGGCAACTACACAACAGTAAAACAGGAAAGTGATGAGTCGCGCCTCGTGGGCCTCGTGCTGCACGAAGGCTAACGCTGACATTTTCACAGTTTTGTAATCGTTTACAACATGTGCAGGTGTACTGTTCTGTGTTATGGTTCTAAGAAACAGAAGTTCAACTTCGAGGGTTGTTTAAAATGTTTAAATTATTAAATAGGCCTCCTAAGTCCCTATGTCCCTATGGACAGAATCAAACCGAAGTTTGAACTATAATGGAATAAAAGAAGCTCGTAAATTCAACACTGCAAAAATGAGTCTGGAACTTAGGAGAGTTAGGAGGAGAAATAATATTTTTTGTAGAAATTCGCAGGGTTATGGAAAATAAACCTTTCGGGAAAACAAAGTGTCTAGTTACATCAAGCTAGCGTATGATGACTGAGGTCATCCACTACCATGTGATAGAGCAAAGGTCACGTTTGCCCCGCGAATAGAAGAGAGTTACAGACACTCATACCTATCTAGTATAATCTTCATATATATCATATCCATTCCATACAGATACGTATTGATACGATATGCCAATCTTCTCCATGGTCATTAGATTATCTTTTCTGACCACTAACTGGCGGGAGTACGCGTCACATGATTCGTAAGCATTACACCATTCACACTGCACCAGATGTACTTGCATCAATAGCATTGAACTCTCGGCTCGTGACGCACATGCTATCGAAGGTTAGCATTAGCACAGATTATTGCAAAATCCTCTACTATACATTTACTTTGTAAGGAGCGCTGAATTTTAAAAATATAAATAATAATAATTCAGCCTATATACGTCCCACTGCTGGGCACAGGCCTCCTCTCATGCGCGAGAAAAATATAAGGTATAAAAACCACATACTTCAAAGCAGATGACGCAGAATAGGGCAAAATAAGTACATATGCTTAAGAAGATTCCAAGGAGGCCACGAATAAAATGCATTTGAAGCGGGAAAGCATATAAGCCGTGAAAAAATGTATGAAAATAAGTTTTGCCGCATTAAGCATAAGAACAGTAACTTGTTTTGAAATGTCATTCAATTGTATACCTTGTACTTGTACGATATGTTCTACACTTGAATGTGATTTCAACTGTAAAGTATATCGTATTTACTGTTCTTATGCTTAGTGCGGAAGAGTTGCAGGGACCAGTGAAAAATGACATATTACGCGGTTTTTACTAAAGTAAGTCCACGTCTAAATTGGGAATTCATTCAAGATTAGCTGGCCTTTTTTATTAGCATTTGAAACACTATCGCGCCACGCAGCGATAATGCGCTCGTTAATGATAAAAGTGAATTGCAAACACAATGTAACTCAGGGCTTCATGACTCGTGCGTTATTTCGGTCTCACGTGTCAGTGTCACACAACAGCACATTATATAGGTAGTCATCATATCCTAATAATAGCTGTCGCTATATTCGTTGCATTTGATTATGAAAGCTTGTGTTTTTAGATGATTTGAACCAAAAGAATTCCTCTCAGTCCTCACCTTTATTGCGCCCTTTTGGGATGTCAGCCTCTTCCCCATTTTTCCACTATCATCGATCTGTTGCTTTCTGCATACAATCCATCATTCTTTCGTGTTATGGACGGTTCGCCTCTACTCTACTGTGCATAGACATTGGTTAGTTGCATAGGACAGTTTGTCTCGCGTAGTGTCCACATTCCACGCGTAATAATTTGCCCTACCCTTTCTCATCACTATTTTCAGTGCTCGATCTACTACTCCACCATATATCTAAATCTTTTTGGGTGTATTAGCGTAATTTTGGGTGTTACTTAGTATTTTAGACATCTTTCTTGTTCATGTGGTAGTTTTCACTCCTGCATTCAAATTCTTTGATTTGGAAGTTTAGTTTTATATATCGCTTCGGTATGTGTTCGGTATGTTACCTTACCGATTTTACCTTTTTACTGGAAGAACTTTATTCGTTTTGTCAGCCACAATTTTGGTCATACGACATTAAACTCAGCAGAGGGCCTATCGCGAACACCGAAGTTCTTAAATTGCGGACATCTACACCGTGTCCAATAAGTTCGAATACAAACTTTTAGCACTTGCTGTATAGACATACGGATCGCTGGCTATAAAATTCTTATTTTAATTTAAAAAGTATATTGACATAAACATAGCACTATAATTTCATAAGTCACGTATTTTTAGTTTGGCTTCAATACACGATGAAGTGCGTTCGTGAAGAAATTATTAGAAAATTCCTTAAAGGCGACAGGCCATGTGCTATATTCAAGGCGTTACAACCCCATGGAATTAAACGGAATCTGGTTTATACTACTATAAAAAGGTATAAAGAGATCTCTTCTACAGAGGACAGGAAAAGATCCGGTCGGCCCCGCTCAGCTAGAACTGAAAAAGTGGTAAAGGCTATAAGAGAGCGAATTCGGCGGAAAAAACACCGTTCTATTAGAAAATTAGCTGCTGATCTGAAAATTTCCAGGGGATCTGTACATAATATATTGAAAAAAGATCTTGGATGTCATGCTTATAAAAAACGAAAAGTACATGGCATTTCAGATGCAACCAAGAAAAAGAGAGTAGAAAGATGTAGCACCATACTTTCTTGGCACGCAGGTGACGAATTTGTTTTCTCGGACGAGAAACTCTTTGTGTTAGAGCAGCCTCATAACGCCCAGAACGACCGGTTGTGGGCAGCACGGATAGAAGACATTCCAGAGTATGAAAAGAATGTGCCTAGGTTCCAGAGCTCACCATCAGTGATGGTTTGGGGTGCTCTTTGTAAGAGGGGCAAACTGCCTCTAGTTTTTATTGATAAAGGCGTTAAAATCAATGCGGCATACTATAAATCGGAGGTTTTGGAGAAAAATGTTGCCCCAAATTTAAAAAATATGTTTGGAGACGATTATTATGTTTTCCAACAAGACGGAGCTCCGTCGCATACGGCAAACGCTGTTCAAGCTTGGTGCAAGGCTAATTTGACCGATTTTTTGCCGAAAAATGAATGGCCACCAAGTTCTCCAGATTTAAACGTACTAGATTATTTCGTATGGTCATACATGCTCTCGAAGCTAAATAATTATAAAGTCGCAAACCTGAGCCATTTTAAAAAGGTTATCGTGCAAATTTGGGACGATATGCCGATGGATGCGGTGCGTGCCGCTTGTGACTCTTTTGAGAAA
Source organism: Cydia pomonella (assembly GCF_033807575.1). Classification (NCBI taxonomy): domain Eukaryota; kingdom Metazoa; phylum Arthropoda; class Insecta; order Lepidoptera; family Tortricidae; genus Cydia; species Cydia pomonella. The sequence continues at coordinate 4,965,897 of NC_084709.1, read as the reverse complement.
CGTTTGAAACTTGTAAAAAAAGTTAATGGTGGAGTAATTCCAAAACATTTGTTGTAAATATTGTATATAAATGTGGCTTTCATTTAATATAATTTTCATAACATAAACTACGCGTACATTTATTTCATTAAGGATCATAACTGTATTCGAACTTATTGGACACGGTGTATATCTGTCACTTTTAACTTCTCCTTAATTGGAGTAAAGATGCCATAACTGAGTTTGTCTCTCCTTAATTCTCTTGAGGACAATATTTCAGGAGAGAAAAAAATTGGTAAGTATTTGTATGAAGGGTTGGCCGACTTAGACGACCTGGCCCATAAAATAAATAAATAAAAATTTACACCCCAAAATATTATTTCTTCTAGGTACATTTTCCTAATCAGAACACGACACTGAATATGCTCTTAAACGGAGTTATTTCGATTGGAAATGTGAATCGAAATACCACTTTGCCATTTGGAGAATCTAATAAGAATTCATCTGATCTTTTCTTTTAACTCAGCCAAATCAAAAGAGAAAAAATCTATCATTTTGTCCTAACTAAACTTGGCATTTTGCCCTAACTAAACTTAGCATTTTGTCCTAACTAAACTTGGCATTTTGTCCTAACTAAACTTGGCATTTGGTATATTATACTTTATATTCCGCCTACTCTTCAGACTAAATTGCAAATTAATATTTTCCGTATTTAATTTCTAAAACTGATGGAAATTGTTAGTACTCGTACATATAATTTTGTTTACTTTTCTGCTTATCGCAATTGCTTTGATAGAGAGTTATATTGCACTTTCTCTAATATCAATAATATCATTATGATCCGTTCACGTGATCCGCTTATCGGAAAATGGAAACGTGATGCCATGGAAGACTTACTCGGTAATCCGTTCCTCTAAATATATAATTGGTACCTTTTACTTCCTTGTTTTGTTGTACATTTGTTATTATACTTGTCTTTAGAGTATCTTCAGTGAAAATTATCTTATCGGTATGACTATTGCCTCTAAATTAGGCACTGCGAAATTGCGAATGGAGTCGTTTATTGATAACAATTATAACCATTAGGGTACGTAAGTATGTATTGTTGTTTTGCTTTTCAATCGCATAAGTCTGTGTTTTCTTTAAATTGTCCTTATCGTCGGCTTACGTCGCAAACCTTGTATCTTCGTGAAAAGGAGTTAAGAGGTTCGCATTTCGCATGCAACTTAAGGTATTGTTGACTTAAGTTGTAAATCCCTAATGTCGTTGAAGCGGAGTTACGAGGTTTGCAATATTAAATAAAATATCTTAATCTTCCTTTAGGTAAAGATATTTGGTATATAATATTCAGCGACATTTAAATAATGACCTTACATTATTTACACGTGTCTATTTTGAAATAAATAATTTTGTATATTCATGGATAGCAGGTACAGTCAGCTGCAGAGAAAAGTGACCCTGCATATAAGTTTGTATGCAAAGGTGCTAAGCGAATATATTGCTGACTTTACCTACACGAACAGGTAATGTCAGTACATGGAAATTTCTAACTTCGACACGGCTATAATTGAAACACCTTGCCTTAGAGCGTATGATAAAAGTTCCTGCTTATTTTCTGCTCTCTATTCCTGTTCATTACAATTGGCATAATAGCGGAGGTTTCCTCTGGATTTTCCCTTTCGCGCTTTATTTTCCTAAAAATATGGATATCAAAAAATATCGATCGGCTCGCCTCTCCTGACCAAATATAGGAAAAGACAGAGAACCTGATATAGCACTTAGTCGAAGTGAGCCATCCATGGAAAATTAAATAAATTATATGTTCGGGATGACTTTTTAAATGTATACTATTGTAGGTATGTTATAACAGTGTTAGTATATATGATGTAGATGATAATTACGGTGCATCTTACGAAAAATATAGGCAGGTCAGGTGGTCGTGTAGTAGTACTTACACCTATTACACCTATATGTGAGCAGCGAAAATTTTGAAATATTTTAGAGCTGCCTGCCGTTGATGTGTTGTGTGAGTGTGATAGCCAAAATAACCCTTTTCGAAAATCTCAGGATCATTCCTTTCTTAATTTTAATAAGCACCTTAACCTTGAAATCCAATTCAACTTTTCAAATTGTTTTCCTTCTATTTTAAAAATTAGCTACATGTCCGGTTGGAAATTGGAAATTGAAGAAATTGCGTTCTTATAAGATATTAGGATATTACTATACCTCTCGTATTTGACGGCATGCCCGTTCTCCTCCCAATAATGCCTTGTTTCCATATTTACTTCGCAACGGAAAAGATCACAATGTCAACACGGACACAATCACGTAAATCCTGAATTGATAACACACACTTCACAAATTTGTTTAAGTGAGGTCCTCGCAATCCATTTTTGGTAACCAAACGCCGTAGTAGAGTAAGGTTTTTCCGTTAATGTGCATGTATAATGTACGAAACGTACGGGTGGCACTAGCGAGCGCCCCGACTCAACGTTTGAACAAGACTGACTGAATGCCGGCCGGTTTAGTCACATGACTGGCGGCATCAAAATATGGCACGGCACGGGCAAAGGAATGTGCGGCGCCCGCGGCAGGCCACGCTTGTCTGCACGTGACTGGGACCTCGCCGCCCACGCCGCTGCCCCCTCCGGGCCCGACTCTTCATTGTTAGGACCACGTTACGTGCCTGGAGAAGAACGTAACGTGTGAACGGTGAACGTGGCCTGCCCTGCACGCAGGTGATTGAAGACATCATACTGGGTTGGTTAAAGGTCATATAAGCGACTTATGGGTTCCCCTTCCCAATAAGGATTATTACTATCAAAAAGCTTCAAACTGCTTTTATTTTATTTTCTTTCTATTTGTGATTTCGTCTTTTTCAAAAAAAAGTGTGCATCTGAAAACGGTTTGAGACAGCTTAGGCAGCATTTTTATCCCACTGCTGATGTTATTATACTTAAACATAAATTAAATTAATATACAAATAACCGGTTTAAATTCATATCAACTTCATAATTACTAATAAGACACTATTGCGAATCACATGACAATTTTTGTTCGTCTATGGGCAATTTTTTTTTTTCTAAAGAATGAATACCATTTCGAAAATGTTACCACCATTTATGTGACCTAGGAGTAAAAAATAAGTCATCGTTTTTGATTCATATTCAAATATCAAATGTTTAGTTTTTGTTTTCTGACAATAGTTGCTTAGTGATCCTTTGTTTTTTTGGTAGCACACCGTGGTTCTAGAATCTATGGAGTCGCGAAATTATTTTTTTTCAATGTCAAAGTCAAAGTAAATATAAAATATTACATGTATATTTGTATGTAATAATTAAGTTAATGCTGGTAAACTAAATAAACGGTTGGGGTATGGGGTAGGGGGTCGGTTTTGGGACAGAAAATTTTTGATGGTTTTTTTTTCTTTTTACCATCGTAATGAATGTGTTTAAATAAGAGTGTTATGTTATGTTCACTTCTATTCTGCGATCAATATTTACCGAGATATACTGAAAAACCTCAATATCTTATTAAATATTTATCAGAGAAAAAACTGTATCTAACAAAACATACTTATTTAAACACATTCTTTACGATGGTAAAAGCAAAAAAAAAAAAAATTATGTTCCAAAGGACCCTCCAACCACTCCAATAGTTTTAACATAAAAATATATACATATAATAGATATTTTCTTTGCTTTGAAAAAATTAAATTTTGCGACTCCATAGATTCTAGAACCACGGTATGCTACCAACATTCCTAAGCCAATATTACAAATAAGTTTATAAAAATTGTATTGTGAAATTAAAACTTGGCATAAGTACTAGTAAAAAATAAATTTTAGACCTAGCAATTACTGCTTTCAGTGTACTCGTAATGTCGTACAGAATTTTATTACAGGCGCCTAGTTATATAGCTTGATAATTGATGATCCAGAGTTAGGTAGGTAATATCGTTAAAATTAGGAAAATAAATTAAGATTAAATTAATACTTCGGCTTACTTTTTCAGTTTCGGTTTTGGTTTTTTTTAGTCACTTGCGTTGCATGCATTGCACTTGCGCGACATGTTTCGAAGAACCTAAGTCTCCCTCCACCATAACATACTCGTAAACCACAAAGAGGGCCCAACTGAGGAGGTGTGAAACCGTGAAATTAACTGAATCCTATACATATACATATGTATATCTACTTCTCTCACGTCATTTTTATGTGACGTATCTGTTACGTACAATGTTTGTAGACATTTTTTGAAAATTTTAAGTAATAAAAATACTGTGAAAGAATTTTTTTATCTTATTTAAGCCCAACCAAGAGAGACTTGAAGGAACTGTCATGGGGATTAGGTAGGGACACAGACATCTCAAACGCTTCGCGCGACAGACAGATGAAGTGTGCGAAAGGGAAGCCATCACGTATATGAACATCCCATAAGTGCGAAAGAGGCAGACTACATATGAGAAAACGTGACCATTTTTAGGGTTCCGTAGTCAACTATACCCAACTAGCAAAAGAGTCTCAGGTTGCGCACTTTATAAGACTGATGAGCTTATAGAGCTCTTATTATTGTTTTGGAACATATCATCACTCTTATATTAGTCTTAGACAAGCTAGTACCGGCTTTAGTAAGGTCAGTCTTATTACCTAGTCTTATATATGTATATAAGAGCATTTTATAATACTATTATAAACCTCTTGCTCTTACAAGAACATTTACGAAGTCTCATTGAACTTGAGAGTGCCTGGTCTTATATCCCCTTTCTCTAAGTTCATTTGATTTCATATTAGACTTTATAAATGCTATTGTAAGAATGTAAGACTAATATCAACATAGTATAATACTATTATAAGCCTCTTGGTCCTACAATAACATTTACGAAGTCTTATTGAACTTGAGAGTGCCTGGTCTTATATCCCCTTTCTCTAAGTTCATTTGATTTTATATTAGACTTTATATATGCTATTGTAAGAATGTAAGACTAATATCAACATAGTATAATACTATTATAAGCCTCTTGGTCCTACAATAACATTTACGAAGTCTCATTGAACTTGAGAGTACCTAGTCTTATATCCCCATTCTCTAAGTTCATTTGATTTTATATTATACTTTCTAAATGCTATTGTAAGAATGTAAGACTAATATCAACATAGCATAAGAACACTGTAAGTACGTACTTTTCTGATCTTATTTAAAGCTATAAACAAGCATAATAAGATCAACAGCAGCAATTTAGTAAGATATTAGAGTGATATAGGATAAAGATACTTATATCACAAAAAACAAGATCAATATAAGATCGTTTGATCTTAAATCGATTTTGGGAACACTTGTAAGTATGATATTTAATTAATTTTTTTTTGTAATTTAAAGTAAGAGTGTAATTTTAAATAGGATTACGACAACTGGAAAAAACGTTCGAGAAGTGATGGTTATCGGCGGAAAATTCAGAAGTACAAAAAAATCATAAGTAAATCAAATACACATACAGCTCCTGCCAAGACAAGGTAGTGTTGGTGAAAATATTAGTGAGGGTTCTGTAGGTTCTGCTTGCATGAAAGATGTAGAGGTTGAGGACAAAGTTTCAGTATGTGAAATTAATGATTTTAGTGAAAAAGAATCTTCGACCGATGACGAAACAGATTATGAGAAAGATTTTGCCTTAAAAAGTGAATTACAAAAATGGGCGTTAAAATTTAATATCCCTCATGCAGCAGTAAATGGATTGCTAATTATTTTAAACAGAAGACTAAATAATGTTCTACCAAAGGACGCAAGGACACTGCTTAACACAAACAAAGAGATTGTGCAAATTAATGAGTTGTCTCCTGGAATGTATTGGCATAGTAGCTTAATAACAAGACTTGTATATTGTGTTTCTTCCCAAGGCCATGTTAAATGTTTTAACATGCGGAAGTCTTTCTTCATCAAGTAATGGTCTATATACATAAATACAACCATTTTGCATCACCAATCTTGTCACTTAAATAAAAAAAAACATTTAGTTTATTAGTATGTGTCAAGTGATCTAGTAAGGATAAACAAATGTATTTAGGGTTTTAGTAAGTAAACCAAGGAACCCTAATTAATTCAACATGGCCATATCATTTGTATTCTGAATGCAGAATTTAGTGTAAATAATCTTATAATAGTCTAATAGTGCGCTTTAAAAATACACCTACAGCTATGGCTGACTATCAGTACAAATAAAGAAATAAAATAATTATAAACGGATACAAATACCATATTTGATCAGGCGCATGAAGTTTGAAGTGGAAAACAGGGTCTACTTTACAGTAAATAATATTTTCCCACGTGATTACATACCGTAAAACATAAACACACACGATGATAACGAGCACGTTATTATATTTAAACATAATTCATAAACAGTTAGATAAATACTTACACTAACATATTTATGTCACGCTGCTGCATTTAATTTCACTCGTACACTTATACTTCACAAATAGAATGTTTCAACTCTCTGTGTGATCTTACAAAAAATCTAAATAAGCTTATTAAGGCTCATAAGATTCTAACGTTGGACCAATATAAGCCTATGTAGGCTTACAAGATACTTACGTAAAAGCGATATTAGCCTAAGGTAGCTTAAATAAGTTTTGGAAAGATTACTGTAAATGCAAGCAGCATTCAATTAGACTGATATTAGAACGATATCAAAATAAATACGCTTATAATTTTTGCCCAAATCCGGGCTTATACGATGCTATAAGATCAATATAAGAGCGAAAAAATTGTAGTCTTGAGACTATTCTAAGCGTGTTTTTGCTAGTTGGGTAGTTTCCCCATGTCCGTCTGTCTGTCTGTCCGTCTGTCCGCGGTTTTGCTCCGTGGTCGTTAGTGCTAGAAATATGAAATTTGGTATGGAGATATAAATCAATAAAGCCAACAAAGTCGTACAATAAAATCTAAAAAAATATTTTTTTAGAGTACCTCCCCTACACGTAAAGTAGGGGAGAATTTTTTTTTGCTTCAACCCTACAGTGTGGGGTATCGTTGGAAAGGTCTTTCAAAACTAATAGGGGACTTCAAAAAACATTTCTTTGATAAAATGAATATATTCGGAGATAATCGCTTCGAAAGAAAAATGATCAGTTTAGCTGTTTTTAAGTTACCGCAAAAAGTTTCCCCTTCATAGTAAAAAGACGTACATCCACACAATACACACCCAACCAGAAAGAGGCACGAATATCAAATTTAAAAAATTAATTAAATTAAAGGTACTATGCGCGCTAATAGGGTCTAATAGTAGTAATTATACTCATACCTAAAACATTTTTGTATAAAAACAAACACATTTGAAAAAGTAGTCGATAAAGCAGTCAAACAGTGATAGATTATTAATATGTTGTAACATGATATCACTATTTTTGATCTCACATAGACAATTTACGCACACACTTGCATTTTATTTTTGGTCGCACTTTTGAAGTTTGACAGTCGTTCGTCGTTCTTTTACATCCTATTTCTATGGATAGGGTAGGGACCATCATTCGACGTGAAAGGTATAGTATGGGTCAAGACTTTGTTGTAAAAAAAAACATTTCTAATAAATAAAAACAGTTTTTAGCTGTTCATGGATTCGTCACTTAACTGAGACGGTTAATGAGATTTTTTTATTGTTTCGTATTGGGACAAAGTCTAAATCGAATGACAAACTTATTTTTAATAACTAATCCTTCGTACAAAGCATGTACTTAAACATTTTACGCACCGTAGTAAATTTCAGATAAATTAAGTACTTACTACTTAATTTACTAACGTACTAGGTAGATACTTACAGTAAGAAGTACCTAGTTCCGTTCCTAGGAAACAATTAACAAATAATCCTCGCACATCTATGCTCAATTGCTCGTCTTGCGATGTTTATGGTTATGAAAACTTAATAAGCGTCACTTAACGAACCGTTATCTTTAATACTGTTACGAATTACTTAGTTAAAAGGGGTGAAATAAAGTAATTGGTTATGCAGCCGATATAATGTTTTAATCGTAATAATTGCTGTTTTTTTTTCTATGCTATATTACAATTGTGGATTTCTAATGCTCTTTTTGATTATTTTTTAGGGTTCCGTAGCCAAATGGCAAAAAACGGAACCCTTATAGATTCGTCATGTCCGTCTGTCTGTCCGATTCTGTCACAGCCACTTTTTTCCGAAACTATAAAAGCTATACTGTTCAAACTTGGTAAGTAGATGTATTCTATGAACCGCATTATGATGTTTACACAAAAATAGAAAAAAAAAACAATAAATTTTGGGGGTTCCCCATACTTAGAACTGAAACTCAAAAAATCTTTTTTCATCAAACCCATACGTGTGGGGTATCTATGGATAGGTCTTTAAAAACGATATTGAGGTTTCTAATATCATTTTTTTCTAAACTGAATAGTTTGCGCGAGAGACACTTCCAAAGTGGTAAAAAAGTGTGCCCCCCCCCCCCCCCCGTAACTTCTAAAATAACAGAATGAAAAATCTAAAAAAAATATATGATATACATTGCCATGCAAACTTCCACCGAAAATTGGTTCGAACGAGATCTAGTAAGTAGTTTTTTTTTAATACGTCATAAAAATTAAAAAAAAAAATTTTTTCATCAAACCCATACGTGTGGGGTATCTAAGGATAGGTCTTCAAAAATGATATTTAGGTTTCTAATATCATTTTTTTCTAAACTGAATAGTTTGCGCGAGAGACACTTCCAAAGTGAAAAAAAGTGTGTCCCCCCCCCTGTAACTTCTAAAATAACGGAATGAAAAATCTAAAAAAATATATGATATACATTACCATGCAAACTTCCAACGAAAATTGGTTTGAACCAGATCTAGTAAGTAGTTTTTTTAATACGTCATAAATGGTACGGAACCCTTCATGGGCGAGTCCGACTCGCACTTGGCCGCTTTTTATTTTTAACGTTAAGTACGTATTAAGTAAGTTTCAAGCTTAACATAATTTTCGTTAAAAGTACCTATTTATAAAGTTATATTGTTTCATATTTTTAGGGTTCCGTAGCCAAATGGCAAAAAAACGGAACCCTTATAGATTCCTCATGTCCGTCTGTCTGTCCGATTATGTCACAGCCACTTTTTATTTACATACGTTTGTTCACTTTTAGTTTTATGAATAAAGCACTCCGAATTATTCCAAATACATACATACTTACAAAATATAAATAAATAAATATTATAAGCCATTATTACACAAATTTACTAAGTCCCACAGTAAGCTCAAGAAGACTCGTGTTTAGGGTTTCTCGACTTTTTTTATTTCTCAATGCACGGGAATTCTCGACGAGGATTTTTCGAGTATCTCGAGAAAATTTAAAAGTTTCAGTAAAACACCATGTCATTTTTTTTTGCCGTATCACATAAGCTTACCTTAGATGACGCTCACGAACATCAGTTCTGTAAGACTGACAAATATCTACGTGGTATTGTTATCTATTTTGCTTATAGTTTCCCCATTACACCATATTCAATATTCGTTCTTACTGGGATTAATAAGAACGAATCCAAAAAAAGAAATTAACGTATGTATCCTTTTTAAGACAACGAAATATTTAAAATTAATTTACGTACACCACGAAGAACAAACAATAGCGTGTTCTATTCTACAATCAGAGACATCTATCGGAAAATTGCGTAAATAAAATCAAGTATAAGCTAGAGTCCATCTAAATTAACATTGCACCGACTTAAACGAACAAAGTGAGGTAGTGTCATTATAATTAAATAACCGTCATATTTTCATAGAAATTTGACATTAAAATGACAAAATTACACTTTGGCTTGGCCCAGTTAACTTGGCCCGACTGTGTGAGTATTTACAATACCCTTAATAGGAAAACAGACCAGCATTTATTTATTAAAGGACAATTTGAATTGAACTAAATTTATCTATTTTTCCAATTACTTTTAGAACAAGATCCCGATAAGGCTTGTCAGCGCTCTTATTAGGACATGTTTTACAAAGAAACATAAGTACCCCGCAACTGTCATTCAAGTTTAAACTTTAACTCAAAGTGGTAAGGTTGTAACATAGAAGTCGCGTAAGTAAGACAAATAATCAAACAAAACTGGTAATGGTTTTAGGTAACCATAAATTGCACTTACTAATCAACAACAAACAAAAAATTTATACCTGTCTAGTATATAAAAAAAAAAAGAGAGGTACTTAACTTTTTAAAATTATTAGTTACTCTAACAGTAACATGATTAACAATTAATTTGCAGCGTTTCGCCATACATACAAGTTGTTCCAAAGATCGGCGCAAATAATATTTTGTTAATTATACCAGTTGCTCCATGTTACAACAATCTAAAAGTAAATAAAACCGGGTTATAAAAAGTGCGGGTTCCGTACATAAAAATATAAGGCTTTCAGATTTTTCTCTTCTGTACAAATTAGTAAAAACAAAAATTAAAAATCTACAAAGAGGTCACTTACCTATACAATTATGAGTATGACCGCGCATACCGTTTCTTAACCTCGATGATTAATTACGTACTTTAAATAAAGACAATATTTTTTATGTTTTAGTTTAGATTTATTTCGTATAATTGCCAAATTTCATATCTGATGAAAATGAAAATGAGGTTAGGTAATGAAAAGTACCCTATAAATATGAATTCCCTTGAAAGTGTCGAAATATACGTTTTTTGCGGTATAAACGTCCGATTTTTTCACAGCTTCAAGGAACTGTAGACCTGAGTATATGGTTTTAATTTCTACTCGATACCTCCACGCATTTCCGGGATAAAGGACAGACAAACGGACAAACGAAGCTAGACACATCACGTGTTACGAGTACACGTGTGTTTTTATTTTACTTATTGCAAGAGATTTATTCCTCGAGAATTCTCGAGGCATTAAGTTTTTTTTTTCCGTCTCGACAAAGGACAAATTTCTCAAGATTTCTCGCCTTAAAATTCTCGAGCAGAAATCCTACTTGTTGTGGCTACTCAGATCTTATATAATATACAAATACATAGAAAATATCCATGACTCAGGAACAAATATCTGTGCTTATCACACAATTAAATGCCCCTACCGGGATTCGGACCCAGGACTACACTTTACCAGTAGAAAAAGGCTGCAAATTAAAAAAAATGTAGGCGCAAAGGATTCATCTCTGACAGAATTTGAATTTCACGCCTTTTGCTACTGACAATTATTAAAAATAAAATAAAACATAAAGGTAACAAAAACAAAAATAAGAACAAATACACATTTTAAAAAATATTTATATATCTGGTCTACTTATACTTACGGTATACTTATTTATATTTAATATATTTTTTAAAGGCCTAATTAATATTCAATTCTGATTTTGTTATTCAAACATTTCACTATTTTAACTATTTGACATTTTATAGGGACCGTGAGCGTTGGAGGGTCTGCCATCTTGTGGCTTGAATCGGAAACATAAACATGTTTGACAATTCACGCCAAAGCAAGTACTGCCATCTATCCTTCTCGTATGTTTTGTTGTGCATAGTAGGTTCCGCCTTCTTGTGAGCTCCATAAACTTCACAAGCATAAACTTCACATTTACACCTCACGCCAAAAACCTGATGTCTCATATGCTGCCCCCTACAGTTTATGCACGCTCACTATAGGGAAATTTTACTTTATATCATGGCAACATTGCAATACTGCAACGTTTCGTTTTACATAAAGCAAAAAGAATGTTTTTCAAACTAGACATAAATATGTATATTATTACAATAGTTCGGTGTATTCCTCATTTTTAGGCCATGAATTTCAGTAATAGAAATTAAGAATAACATATTATAATGTAATTATAAAGTGACAAAACAACTATAATTTGTGACACGTCGTTACTAACTGTTTTCCAAATCGTGAACTAAACGTTACTGATGACAGTCGATGTCGATTGTCGACAGCAGTTTTTCGCGAGAGGCGTTATAATTCTTACGTTTTAAGGCTAAATTATTGTGATTATTATAATTCAAAATGTTAGCCTTGATTAATCGTATCCTTGATTGGTTCAAAAGCCTGTTCTGGAAAGAAGAGATGGAGCTCACGTTGGTCGGCTTGCAGTACTCTGGAAAAACAACATTTGTGAACGTCATTGCAGTTAGTATCATTGGAAAACAATAAATAAGTGTTAAACATAGTTATGGTTGGCGATTATGCGATAAACAAAACGCCTGTTGAACGTTGATATCGTTAGTTTTGAGAGGGATCGTATTTCAGACACCAATATTGTAATATTGGTATGTTGTAGAGTTCGTGAATAATGACTAAGATATTTGGGCTTGCGTATTGCTTTATATAATGTGCTTTGTTAGTAAAAACTTCTATATTAGGTAAAGAATTGAACGAGTCAACAAAACTTTTCAAATAGAAATAGATAACTGTTGAAAATCTCTATGAACTTGAGATTTTCTGACTTATTAATTATTGTAGCATTTGGAGCCTCATGATTTGCAGGTAACAAGTGAAAGGATAATTTAAATAATAATATTTTTTTTTGTTGACAATGATAAATCAGTCACAAGACTTACATTGTCTTGCAATTCCTATATTGATATCTAATATTTATAAATGAGACAATTGTGAATAAGAAATTGGTTTATTAGCCTGTCCTGATATGTAAGATAAATAATAATAAAGAAATATTTGGAGACAATCTTTACACATATGACCCTAGCCGACTAAGCAATGATATACATATGTATATAGATAAATACATAGAAAACACCCATGACACGGTAACAAATATCTGTGCTCATCACAATAATCAATGTCCTTGCCGGGTTTTGAATCCGGGACCATTGGCTTCATAGACAGGTCACCCACTAGGCCAGACCGCTCTACAAGATACATATTACATGAAACTATTTCTTATTTGTCCCTTAAGGTTCTCTATTTTCACTTTCTTTAAGTGTGCTAAAATCAAATAAGTTTCTCATTAATTTCTTACAGAACTTAATCATATATATATATTTGTTGTTGTTGTTGTCCTAAAGCACCCCAGAGGTGCAAAGGGCTTTCACAAGCTCGTGCCACACCTTCCTATCATCAGCTTGCCTTCTGGCCTCGCTCCAGCTGAACCCTATATATATTTATAATGCATTAAAAGGAGTAGTGTACTATGTATGCGGCAAATTCATCACAAAAGGCCCTCATAGTCCTTTCCTGCAGCAAACAGTGAACCTCATAATAAAGGATACATATGGGTAAAATACCTACACCCGAAGGGTAGAGAAGGGCTAAAGAGAGAGAGAGAGAGATGGGTAAAATGAACTCTGTATTAATGCCTCTAGGCTTATTCCGTTCAAGCCTACGGCATTTGTCTGCTCTGCTTTTCTCAATTTATACTACTGAAAATATTTCAACAGTATCCATAATCAACTGCACCCCTGACCCATACTCTAAATTGAATGTCAAAACACACTTCAAAAGCACAATTTCAATTATTGTCATATTGTTAATACAATGATTCATATTTAGATGTGAAATGCTTTTATCTTTCTATTTTAGGGTAACATGCGCGTTGCTGTTCCATTTTAAAACAAAACATTCAAGTTGTATTTTTTAGTAGTACAAACTTGATAGTCTATCTTAAATATATGTAAGGTTGCCATACGTCCCACATATACAGGACTGCCATCGTATTTAAGTATTGCATCCCGTCTTTATAAATGGTCACAATCATCTCTTTTTAACCACCTTGTTCTTTACATATACGAGTAAAAGCTTTGCCAGGCCGCAAGCTATCTCCATACTAAATTTAATCAAAATCTGTTCAGAGGTTGCAGTGTGAAGAGGTAACAAAAGGACAGGCAGACTTATTTCTGCATTTATAATATTTGTAGGGATTGTTTTTTTTTTTTTTTTTCTATTACATACACACAACCATCGTTACAGGATATCCTAATTTGACAGTATGGAATTTGACACACAAAATAAAATAATTACATAGGTATACAGTAAATAGATTAAGTATTACAAACTACAGTAACACAATACATACAGCGTGGCCCTTGTGAATTCGCTCAAAGAACAAAGAAATAAATCTAACTCGATCACTACTCGATTTAAATTTGATTGCCAGTTTTTCTTGTAAGGTCGACCGCTAGAGGGTAATGAGTCATCTGTTAGACTTATGCACTTATTACACATACACAGACACCACATTTTATTTTTAAATTATGAAGCGTTAACAAAAAGTGCTAGACACATATCAGTGCAGTTTTACTTGAAACAGCTATGTTTGAAGCAGCACTATTGAGTAGCATTCTTCACTAGTTTCTACTATAATTGTCACTACAGGTTCACCCCTAAAACTCGATTTATATAAATATTTTTCATTATTTATTTACATACATTATATATTTAAATAAATACGGGTTTTTTTTTCTCAGTTACCATTGGTAACAAATTGGTTGCAACTATTGAGAATAACCGACTGTAGGTATTATAGTACCTATTTGAATACATCAAAAACAGTCTAAAATCTTAATTGATTTTAATTGATTTGTTTTCCTGTTGTAATTGTAGCACCGCTCACAATCACTCTGGTTAGCCTTAAGGTTGACTGATAGAGAATGCCTCGTGGCATTAAGTCCGCCTTTTGTACTATAAGATTGTTTTTCTTTTGTGCAATAAAGATTAAATAAATAAAATCTAAATTGATTTAGAACCTATCATTTAATGTATCGTGCGCTAAACTAATATTCTAAAGAATTTAGAATCAATTCACTAAAAAACATGTAGTTGCTTGACAACTTAACTAAAATAGATAGAGATACGACGTTTTCAAAGACTAGTCACGGACTAGCTTGTAAAGTGAAAACAGATCTTACGCCCGTCTTGGTAAGATTCTAATTACAATGGCAAAGTTTACAATCCGATTAACATTTCAACCTTGACTGTCTCAATAATGTCAATGTTCAGGTTGTGCCTATCTATCAATCGGCCTAAGTTCATTGACATGCTTATCATATCAGTAACATTATTGACTTACAGAAATTACAGTACAAATAAGAATTGCATTTCAACTGCAACTTAAAATATCTAAACTAATTGGTTCTACGGACGCTTGCAAATTTTGGGGTAATACATACGCATTGCCGACTCTTTAACCCTTTGATCATAAACACAAACATCACTAAACGCCAAGGTCCCGGGCGCAAGGGAGCTAATGTAAACCTTACTCTGAAGTGTGAAGGTTACTTTGAGAGCGTCCGCCATAACACCTAAAGTTGTCCTTGGCGCTGTAGGCATAACTAGTAACGACGCCTTAAGGTGTTCTTGGCGTTCAAAAGATTAATGGCATTTAATTTAATAACTACTCTACAGGTTAGAGGAGAGGAGAATAGAGGACCATATAGTTGTTTGATGCTGACCATATAGTGATCTGACGTGCGAGATAAATGGCCCTTCTCTTTCTAATTAGTTTAGTTACTTTTATAACCATCTCTTAACTCTGTTCCGCTTGGCAAATGCCTTCTCTAGTTCTTTCCTCAGCGTTACTTTAAGTCGATACTCCCATATGGGTTGTTTCCACTAGTTACCACCAAGTTGTTACCAGTGGTAACTACTGGGAATTTTTTTTCCACCTTTCACCAGTAGTAACCACTGGGTAAAATAAAATTCCCAGTAGTTGCCATCAACTTGCTTTGGTTCGGCTTGGAGGTAACTACTGGTTACCACTGGTAAAAGGTTTTGACGACCGGTTTGGCCTAGTGGGTAGTGACCCTGCTTACGAAGCTGATGGTCCCGGGTTCAAATCCTGGTAAGGTCATTTATTCGTGTGATGAGCATGGATATTTGTTCCTGAGTCATGGGTGTTTTCTATGTATTTAAGTATTTATAAATATTTATATATTATATATATCGTTGTGTAAGTACCCTCAACACAAGCCTTATTGAGCTTACTGTCGGACTTAGTCAATTTGTGTAATAATGTCAAAAAAGGTGGGATCTTGTCTGGCGCCGTTTTCAGACCCTTGGATACGTCTGTCAGGATTTCCACTACAACTGTTTGTCTCAACATATGCCCAGTGCAGACTGCGCCATCCTCATTATCTAGCCAAAACAGTTAAATGAAAAGCCAAAATATTGTAAATGATTGGCTATAACTACATGAACGTTGTTTGTTTCAGTCTGGCCAGTTCAGTGAAGATATGATCCCCACCGTTGGCTTCAATATGCGCAAAATCACTAAAGGCAACGTCACTATCAAGGTAAGCACCTCCAGTTATTGGCATGTTCAACCTTATATCAGGAAAAGGATCAGTTAAAGCGAGTGGCTTCAAGCGGTCCCCAAGTTAAATTCCCCTGTTGTATCAGGATAACCGTGCAGTCATTTACCTCTTATTTCTCGAATATTGGGTGTATTCCCATTTGTCCCCGCCGGGCACAAAAGGGAATAGGTGTTTTCATATAAATCATTCCCAGTTGTCACTGCCTCATATGGCGGCGGTTACGTGTGGTAGTGACAAATGGGAATAAAACTAATAACGCGAAAGCGATAAACAGACTATTACGCTGTTCGCGGTAGGCGTGGTAGGTGAACTTTTCCCGTGGGAACTATGTTTTTAGGGTTCCGTAGCCAAATGGCAAAAAACGGAACCCTTATAGATTCACTCATTTTTTTCCTTCAAACTTGGTAAGTAGATGTATTCTATGAACCGCATTATTAGATTTTTACACAAAAATACAAAAAAAATAACGATAAATTTTGGGGGTTCCCCATACTTAGAACTGAAACTCAAAAAATCTTTTTTCATCAAACCCATACGTGTGGGGTATCTACGGATAGGTCTTTAAAAATGATATTGAGGTTTCTAATATCATTTTTTTTCAACGGAATAGTTTGCGCGAGAGACACTTCCAAAGTGGTAAAATGTGTCCCCCCTGTAACTTCTAAAATAAGAGAATGATAAACCTAAAAAAAATATATGATGTACATTACCATGCAAACTTCCACCGAAAATTGGTTTGAACGAGATCTAGTAAGTAATTTTTTTTAAACGTCATAAAATTGAAAAAAAAAATTTTTTTTCATCAAACCCATACGTGTGGGGTATGGATAGGTCTTCAAAAATGATATTTAGGTTTCTAATATCATTTTTTTCTAAACTGAATAGTTTGCGCGAGAGACACTTCAAAATTGGAAAAATGTGTCCCCCGTAACTTCTAAAATAACAGAATGAAAAATCTCTTTTTTTTTCTGAATGAAAAATCTAAAAAATATATATGTTACTGTAAAAGCCCGAAGGACGGTAAAACCTAGGATATACCGGTAAGACCTAGGTTTTACCGATGCCGATCGGTAAAAGCCCGAAATGAGAAATAATTATTGTTCACTTCGGGCTTTTACCGACATGGATTTGGTAAATCCTAGGTCTTACCACGGCGACCGGTAAAGGTTGAATCAGGTACTGGTTCTTGTCATTATTAGATGAAAATCTTGTATCAGTGTATGGGGCATTACATGTAGCGCCATTTACAGTGATGCTTCGTATTGTTTCGGCTATTTTACTAGTCATGTAGATCTTGGTCTTTCGGTTTTGCTGAAGGTGAGAGTGAACTCTACTCACTGCGAATTCGAACGCCGTGAGCAGTTAGTGAAGAAGTCCTGGGAGCAGAGTAATGTACAGTGTGTCACATACCCTCTGTAGGCAATATGCCCAGTTGGACCGATTTTTTTGGAAAATACTGTAGCTAGCCGCTGTAATGGGTAATAGCAATACTACGGCCTCACTATACTCCATAGTTCATATTGCCAGTCCTTTGACTCGCACCAAAAATCCGACGAAATAGGGAGCGGTGAGAATGACGAGGAGCATGACGAGCGGCATGATGAGTAGCGCGGCCTCACCACGTCTCTGCCTAATTTCCTCGCTACTTTCCATGCCGTTCAAACGAAACCCAACTGTCTGTGTCGCACTAATATGGTTTTCCATCTCTCTCACTCTTGTGATAGAGGGAGATTACTGCGCGAACGATTGGCATCTTGGCTAGGCACCCAGGTTTAGGTAAAATTTACAGTATAAACAAATTCGGTAGCTATTAATGGTTCTCGCCTGTGGATACGCTTTCAATCAATTTTTTTTTTAAGTAAAAAACCTTTTGTGGAGCGTGGGTCATGGTAATGGTCCGTAAGGGAGATACATTAGCCTGTCTGTTCCGTGGTATGTTGATACTCCCCTGTCGTGCTAGTCGACCCGCTCCTGGTTGATAAGGAACGTCTTTAGGGGCAGCGCCGTGGGCAGCTGATGTGAATGCGAAAGAAGGCCTCTACGTCCCTAGGTACTATTGGTATGGCCGGTCGGAACAAAGGTACCGCGCCGCTAATGGGTTTTTGAATCTGAACCTTACAACCCTGTACCCAGGGTACAAGACGGAACTTAAATACGTCCTTTTCTACATATTACACGTTTAGTAAAACTATGTATTTTATTGCGTAGGTAAGAAAAAGAAACACTTGACCGACCCGCCCGGCTCATGTCCGCACAGGTCCGTACCCTAAAACGATCGAAAGCAGAGTCAGACGGCAGTAGTGCGCCAGCGCCAGCGTTCTCTGAACGTTCCGCGCGATCAAAACTGCTGACGTTGTTGCTACGCTGTGTACACTGTGTAAGAGTACAGTCGCGCATAGTACAGATTGATTTATTTATTTAAATCCAAATTAGTTCTATTTTACGATTAACCTATCCCTACTTTGATTAGAGTAACGTGCATCGTTACACCGTTTATTGCTGTCCCGCTTCCACTCACCTGCCTGACAATATATTAGAGTTTATATTCTGAGGGCCTACCGCGAATCACGTTCGATGTGTTGCCTCTCTGTCGCACTTGCCAATTCGTATGTAACTGTGACAGGGAGGCAACTCATCGGACAAGAAGTACGAGAGGTAGGACCGGGAGAACACGAAGTGTCATCATTCATGCTGTTGTCTCCCAGAATAACTGCCCTTTGTTACCCTGACTTAGTTTAGCTTCCAGCTCCCAGGGTGGAGTGCCTGCCAGAGCACATGCCGCCGCGAAAGACACCGTATGGTATGCCCTCATTATGCGCAAGGCCACCACCCTCTGCGGACGCCTTAGGAGAGGCTTGGCTTTAGGCAAGAGCCTGTCTGCCCAAATTAGTGCCCTGTATAAGGCCATGCTCCGAACAACGCCCGCGTCCAGGCGCCGACAAGGGGCTTTCGGCCCACCCACGTTTGGTAATAGCCGGCTAAGGACTGAGGCAGCACCCACGATTCGGGGCGCTACCCTGAGGAAATGCTGTTCAAAATTCCACCTCCGGTCAAGAACAAGACCCAGGTACTTACAGGCCCAGTCATACCATATATTCCACAGCAGGGGGGTGTCCTCCCTGTCCCATCTTCCGTACTCCAGAGAGAGCCGCCGCGGCTTGTTGTTGTAAAATTGTAACTAAACCTCCAGCCACCACCAGAACATTAACAGTCAGCACTAAGACTATTTTTATGAAATACGAGTGTCAAATATATTATCAGCGGGAGCGGGACAGCAATAAACAGTGTAACGATGCACGTTATTCTAATCAAAGTAAGATTAGATTATACTGTGCGCGACTGTACAATCGCAAGAGTAGTCTCAGCGTAGCAACAACGTTAGCAGCGATCGCGCGGTACGTTTAGAGTACTCTGGCGCTGATGCACTGCTGCCTCTAGGGTCCTGTGCGGTCGCGTTCATGAGCTTCGCGCCAGTTCTCCTTTTCTTACAGAATAAAATGCTAGGTATAAAAGTAAACAGTTTAGCACAACCTTTAATATGTAGAAAAGGACGTATTTAAATTTCGTATAAACTTAAAACTATGTTAATTAGGTACTAAGAGAAAAATAAAAATAAAGAACTTATAACTAAAAACTATGATGTGTGGAGAGTAGGGGCGCAGGTTGCAATACTTCTATTTCACTCTCCCAATTGCCACCCCCACCCAAAACTTTATAACGGGCCGTCGAGGCGCTCGGCTAACACCTTGAGTCTAAGACTGTTCCTGCTGCCGTGCACCCGTCTCAGCACGGAGGCGATTATTTTCCGCCTAACGGCAAAAAAGTCATCTACTTGCACTTCAGCGAACATGCCGGATGCGCTGCAGTGCTTCGGCAGCCGCAACAGTATCCTCAAGATGTTATATATTGAACGCGCAATGCGTTATAGGCTCGTTGTGTAAACTTCACCCACAGGCTGCACGTGTAGGAAGTCCGACAGTAAGCTCTAAAGAGCGTCAATTTAACTGATGTATTACACCGTGGGTACCTGCGGACAAGCATATTGCCTCTCACTGCCGTCGCTCTTCTCTCCCTTTCCAGATCCAGATCGTCATTCAATTCAGTTGTAAGCATATGCCCCAGATACTGAAATCGATTTACAACTTTTAGAGGTACGCCACACAACATGATCCTCGACTCCGTAGACGGGTTATAGTTACGAGCTTTGAATATAGCAAGCTGACTTTTCCTTCCTCAAAAATATTGATGAGCTGTCGTACCGCGTCATCCGAAGGCCCCAGCAACGCCATGTCGTCAGCGTAACTTATATTTATATTATTAAAAGACACATCACCTAAATGGCAACCGACATGTGCCCTGCTGAGTGCCTCGATCAACTCGTTTATGTAGAGGTTGAAAAGGAGAGGGGATGTTAGCCCTCCTTGTCTTGCCCCACATTGTAGTTTGTACTCGTCAGACTCCTCTCCCGCCCATCTCACTCGGTTGACCTGGCTGTTGTACCAATGTTTAAGCAACGCGACATATTCAATGGAACCTCCCGTTTTTGTAAGCTTGTACTATAGCTTATCGTACACAACCAGGTCAAACGCCTTTGACAAGTCCAGAAAGCACGCATAGATCAGCGTGTTCCTGACCTTGTAGTACCAGACAGCTTGCTTAAGACACAAAATCGCACTTTCGGTCGACAGCAGTCTTACAGAATAGAGCTGTAAGATTCCGGTTCAAATAACCCTTTGGCGGGGCGGTTCCTTTGTTTCGACCGGCCATACCAATAGTTCCTAGGGACGCAGAGGCCTCCTTTCGCATCCACATCAGTTGTCCACGGCGCTACTCCTAAAGACCAGTAGCGGCCCTCGGTACGACCAACTAGCATGACAGGGGAGTACCAACATACCACGGAACCAGACAGGCTTATTTCTCTTCCTTACGAACCACTACTATTGAATTGAATTGAATTGATATATTTATTTCGAACTTGACGTCCATAGGGTTAGGTAACAATGACTTATGTATCTAGAGTTAGTATTACAGTTAATTAGACAAAACAAACAATTGGACAAAACAAACAAAACAAAACATTACATAATATTTATAAGTTTCGCGGCAGCACAGCAACAGGTGAGTGTAGCTGCACGTACCGCTTGACTAGGGGCGAGTCCCAACGCTGCGCCAGCGTACTTAGGATGCTGTTCGTGCTGCTTCGGCTGCGAGTGAGGAGTGAAGCGCATCGCTTCCTCATGATGGCGAAAAAACAGTCTGTTCGTGCCTCAGCAAACATCGCTGAGGCACTACAATACCGCGGCAACCTGAACAGCATCCTAAATGCATCATTATATTGGACACGCAGAGCGCTATACGCCCGCTGCGTAAAGTTGGCCCACAGACCGCACGTGTAGAAAGTTTGACAAAAAGCTTTGAACAATATTAACTTTACTTCTTTACTAACACGTGCAAACCTGCGGGACAACATGTTACAGCGGACACACAGCGCCCATGACTACGACCCACTATGACCCACGCTCGGCAAAAGGTTTTTTACTTAAAATGATTTAATTGAAATCGTCTGGGTGTCATTTGATCACCCAGCCATAGTCGCTTCAACAAGCGAGAACTATTAATAGATACCTAATTTGTTTTTACTGTAAACTATACCTAAACCTTGGTACCTAGTCAAGATGCCAATCGTTCGTGATACGATAATCTCTGCATTATGCAATTCAGTTTAGTCATCTGAAAAGCGAAGCACATACGGAACGCGTTTCTGTTACTCATTACAGCGGCTAGCTACAGCCCGGAAATTCCCACCAACTGGGCATATTGCTTACAGAGGGTATGTGACACTCTGTACATTACTCTGCTCTCAGGACTTCTACATCCCTGCTCACGGCGTTCGGATTCGCAGTGAGTAGAGTTCACTCTCACCTTCAGCAAAACCGAAAGACCTATTTCTACATGAGTAGTAAAATAGACGAAACAATACGAAGCATCACTCTAAATGGCGCTACATGTAACGCCCCTTACACTGATACAAGATTTTCATCTAATAATGTCAAGAACCAGTGCCTGACTCAACCTTTACCGGTCGCCGTGGTAAGACCTAGGATTTACCAAATCCATGTCGGTAAAAGCCCGAAGTGAACAATAATTATTTCAAATTTCGGGCTTTTACCGATCGGCATCGGTAAAACCTAGGTCTTACCGGTATATCCTAGGTTTTACCGTACTTCGGGCTTTTACAGTAACATATATATACGTTACCATGCAAACTTCCACCGAAAAAAAGTAAGTAGTTTTTTTTAATACGTCATAAATGGTACGGAACCCTTCATGGGCGAGTCCGACTCGCACTTGGCCGCTTTTTTAGGGTTCCGTAGCCAAATGGCAAAAAACGGAACCCTTATAGATTCGTCATGTCCGTCTGTCTGTCCGATTCTGTCACAGCCACTTTTTTCCGAAACTATAAAAGCTATACTGTTCAAACTTGGTAAGTAGATGTATTCTATGAACCGCATTATGATGTTTACACAAAAATAGAAAAAAAACAATAAATTTTGGGGGTTCCCCATACTTAGAACTGAAACTCAAAAAATCTTTTTTCATCAAACCCATACGTGTGGGGTATCTATGGATAGGTCTTTAAAAATGATATTGAGGTTTCTAATATCATTTTTTTCTAAACTGAATAGTTTGCGCGAGAGACACCGCCAAAGTGGTAAAAAGTGTCCCCCCCCCCCGTAACTTCTAAAATAACAGAATGAAAAATCTAAAAAAAATATATGATATACATTGCCATGCAAACTTCCACCGAAAATTGGTTCGAACGAGATCTAGTAAGTAGTTTATTTTAATACGTCATAAAAATTAAAAAAAATATCTAAGGATAGGTCTTCAAAAATGATATTTAGGTTTCTAATATCATTTTTTTCTAAACTGAATAGTTTGCGCGAGAGACACTTCCAAAGTGAAAAAAAGTGTGTCCCCCCCTGTAACTTCTAAAATAACGGAATGAAAAATCTAAAAAAAATATATGATATACATTACCATGCAAACTTCCAACGAAAATTGGTTTGAACCAAATCTAGTAAGTAGTTTTTTAATACGTCATAAATGGTACGGAACCCTTCATGGGCGAGTCCGACTCGCACTTGGCCGCTTTTTATATTAATGGTATTTTCGGAAGACTTATTTAAATAAAATTGGTCACGGCTTAACTTGCATGGTCGTTGCGTTGACATACAACCATTGTCGCTAGGCTATAATGTTTTCTATGAATATGTATGAATGTGTATATTTGTATGTGCAGGTGTGGGACATTGGAGGCCAGCCCAGGTTCCGCTCTATGTGGGAGAGGTACTGCCGCGGCGTCAACGCTATAGTGTGAGTTTTTTCGTCTTCTCTTTATTAATTAATACCAGCTGTTAAAGTTTTTTGTCGAAATTGTATATTTATCCTTTAGCGGTTCACCTTAACAAGAAAAGCTGACAGTCGAATTTGAATCAATAATATTATAAAATACAATAGAATTTGTTTTGTTTTAAAATCGAACAAAAAAAGAGAGGAAACTAGTATTAGGACCGTGGGAAGCTGGAGGTTCCCAATCATGTAGAATATGTTCGCCCGTGGGCTGGTACCCCACGGCCGCGAGCTCGTGTCCAGAAGTCAAAACAATTCTTTCCTGCTGGCCTGTCTTTTCTTTAGGAGTATTACTATTTTCCTATTCCTCTTCCAATTTTCCTTTTATTCCAAATACTAATTTTAGCTTTGGTGATATACACTACCGTCAAAAAGTTTAATACCAATTTTTAGTTTCATTTTCGAGAACATGTTTGATCGGTAACCCATTTGTTTTGCAAGAAGACAACAATCTCAAGCATTCGGAAAAGATCTGTAGAGGCTACACAGCCAATAAAGAACAGCAAGGTGTGCTAAAAAACATAATTTGTCCACCACAATCACCAGACCTTAACCTAATCGAGCTTTCCTGGGATGAACTCGCCCGTAAGGTCCAAAAACAATGTCCGACATCAGCAAAAACTCTATGGGTCATACTGCAATATGAGTGAAAATCCATAAGCCAAGAAACGCTACTACACAAACTTGTAGAATGAATGTCAAGATTACTCTGTAGTCCACTACAGAAAAATAAAGCGTTAAACAATTTATTAATTAGGATATATTAAAAAAAAAGTAATAAAGTATAATACTAATAAAAAGTTTTTTTCACAGTTTCTCATCGAAAAATCCTTGACTCTTTTCCAAAAGAGTAAGCGTTAATTAATAAATTGTTTAACGCTTTATTTTTCGGATTGTGGGTATATACTGCAAAGTAGTATTTTCGTAAAAAAATCATTAAAATGTTGATTATTGGCATGTTCTGTGTTTGGTCTTAAACTTTTTGATGGTAGTGTATAAATTACAGATACATGGTAGACGCGGCCGACAGCGACAAGATCGAGGCGTCCCGCAACGAGCTGCACAGTCTGCTCGAGAAGCAGCAGCTCACCGGCATCCCCGTGCTCGTGCTCGGCAACAAGCGCGACCTGCCGCACGCGCTCGACGAGCACGGACTCATCGAGCGAATGTAAGTCCACACTGTACAGTTAGCACCTCTACCGAACGAGTGTGAGACCAATGTAAGGAGTCAAAAAGTGTCAAACAGAAGTCTTGTTGATAAAATAGAGGTCCAAATGTTGATATCCTCCCTGACGGCTTCCTTGTACTACAAATCATGCAACGACAGCGTTTATCGACCGATTGACGACATTATTGAGTAAGTAACTCAGTAACGGACTCATCGAGAGAATGTAAATGTAGACGCGAGTAATGTATACACGCTTTGTCTCTTGTTGACCTTGCTGCAGAGCAGCGTCCCTTGACTAGGAAGTCCGCTTGAGAAGCAGCTCACCGACATCCCCGACTTGCCGCACGCGCTTAACGAGCACGGACTTATCGAGCGAGTGTAAGTGTGGACGCGAGTAATGTACCGACGAGACGACATAATACATTCGATTGCTGAAAAAGTGTCAAGCCATATGTTTCTATTGTTGATCTTGCTGGAGGGAAGCGTCCCTTGACTAGGGAGTCCGCTTGACATGGAGCTCACCGCCATCCCCGTGCTGTTGCGAACACGAGCACGGACACATCGAGCGAACGTAAGTGTGGACGCACCTGCGTAATGTACCAACGAAAGAGATGAAGAATGTGAAACTTTCGGAGATTCAGAACGTTTTTAGTTAAAGAAAATAATTATCGTCACAACATATCGACTGTCAAATAGGAACCGAGCTCTTTGACAAATAGCCGCCCAAATATTGATATCCTCTACACTCTACACTACTCTAGCTTCTTTACAGTACCACGAATCGTGGAACGACAGCCTTACCCCCTTATTCATAAACGTCTACTAAAGTTGACAAGCCGCTAATAATCGTTTGTCCCTTTCCACCATACCAATACGTCGGAAACGGGCCTCTATGATTGGCCTTCGTTTGAGCCGTACTCAACTCGATACTCTTTATATAATGTATATCATCGTCTAGTAGGTACCCATATCACTAAAACTGTCCCATAATTATACAACATGAATTCCAGGAACCTGTCAGCAATCCAGGACCGCGAGATCTGCTGCTACTCGATCTCGTGCAAGGAGAAGGACAACATCGACATCACGCTGCAGTGGCTCATCCAGCACAGCAAGTCCGGCGCCGCGCGCTAGGCCTAGCTCTACACTTAGGTACCGCTAGTAGACCTAGCTCTAGACTAGGTACAGCTAGTAGACTCAGCTCTAGACTAGGTACCGCTAGTAGACCTAGCACTAGACTAGGTACCGCTAGTAGACCTAGCTCTAGACTAGGTACCGCTAGTAGACCTAGCTCTAGACTAGCTACCGCTAGTAGACCTAGCTCTAGACTAGGTACCGCTAGTAGCCCTACACCCGTGTAGCACAACACTCGATCTGATTTTGAGACCACTTAAGACGAAAGGGGACGTCACGTGACCACTTCTCCGTACAAACGTAGTCCTTAGATTCTTCTCTGGTAATACATTATAGAAAATATTTTTACTTACACGATTAGTTGTATATTAATAACAGCGATGGGGCATCCCTTTGTTTGATTTTTTCGATTGTATATTGTAAGAGTTCGCTTTTAAAAATTTGTATGTAATTTGTTTTTCGCTCATAACTCTTATAATAATCAAAAAATCGAAAAAACTCTAACGAAGGGGCATAGATATGCTTAATATATAATGAATTGTATACATATATTTTCCTTACTGCCAATATCTAGGGCGGAAAATGCGGACTACGTTTTTATGGATAAGTACGTTAGACGGGTGGATCACACAACACATTAGTACAATCAAAGATTCCTTGTTTGTATAGAATAAGATTTGTAAAGTCTAAAAAAAAATTCGTGTGTCGATTGTAAAATTTTATATTGGTCAAGTAGATAGTACGGCGCCATATGTTTTTTGGTACCTTCCACCAAAGAGAATTTGAAATAGAGGTGGATTGTCAAAGAAAACTTTGTAGCCACAGTAAATTTACTGCCATCTTTCAACACATGATTAAAACTTTTAGAACGCCATTTGACTTTGATCCTTATTCTTTCACTGATGTATTTAATTTGTTAAATATCAAAAAGTGGCGCCATCCAATAGATCAAAGGCTAAAGGTAACGATGCCGCCACAACCTTTGGGTTATGCCCGGTAAGATCGCGCCACTTTTTTAACAAATTTAACACACATCAGTGAAAAAATAACGATAGCGTTCTAAAACTTTTAATCATGTGTTTAAACATGGCAGTAAATTTACTGTAGCTACAAAGTTTTCTTTGACAATCTACCTCTATTTCAAATTGTCTTTGCCTCCACTTATTTATTTAATTTAATTAAGTTAATATTTGACGACCAGAGTTACAGCATAAAGTGCGGAACTGTACAACAGCGCCATCTACTGTCAAATTCGGGCATGAATTTTTCTTAGACACATCTAGGACAATCAATGAATCTTTTCTTTAACGTGTTTTGTGCAATTGATCAACTTTGTAAGCGCTCACGATTTTACGATCCATTTTCCCAAAATTCGACACATTTTAATATGCTTTTTTCTATTACAATATTTAATTGTTTTCTCGCATGAGGATCGAGCGCGGTGCGTAAGCGGTCTAGGTTCGCACTCGATTTAAACATATTTCAATTGCTAATTGTTTTAAACATCAATTATATCATGAATATACTTAATGTTTAAAGGAAACAAGCACACTCAAGTTTTGAATTATACCTTAAAAATAGCTAATCTATAAATACATATTTTGTTGTTGTATTACCGTTTAAAGAAATAAATTTATTATTTTTTCCATCTATCCGGCGTAGTCCAGTTTTATGTGCAATAATATTTCGTACGATAAATCGCTCAATAATATCTGCCACCTCATTTGACGGTATAGGTAAAGTACAAGTAAATTTACAAGATTTAAAAATTTGAGTAACGCTTGGTTGTGCCTAATAGATGTCTCCTGGCTAAAAAACCTTGGAAATGTGAATAAGTGCTTAAAAATCTTAAATCGCCGCACGTTTGTGATAAAATTATTTAAGTGTTGAATCTGCACATCCTACTGACTGTGCCAATAAAGCGTCTTCAAATTGTATCCGGATCCGCTCGCCGCTTCGGTGTGCGATCGGGACATCGCTATATTATCATAGCGCTGTCTCGTTTACACACCGGAGCGTCATGCGGATACGCATCGGCGATAACCGCGTAAGGGCGTCTAAACGCGCATATTCGGAGGCTTAATGTCGCACATGTAAGATTAACTTGGTTTCCATTGCGTATGTCTAATAGATAAAAGAAAAAAAGTAAAAAAAAAAAACTAACTACTTTTTGGAAATGGTTGCAAGTATTTAGAAATTCCTTGCACCTCAAGATTGTTGTCAATTATAATAATCGACGTCATAATACCCTGGCTTTTTATATTTAAAGGTTATATAGACGTGACAATTTGCCCACCAGAGTGGCAAATGTCGATAGAAAACGCCAATCGAAAGTGAAATAATATATGAAAATGATCACGTGCCCTTTCATTGCATCTGTCATCCTGATACATTTTTTATATTCGATCAAGCGGCATTTGTCGATTTACGATTGTCTTCTTGGTACCTAGTACCCTGTTTCACCACGCTGACAATTGTCGCCTGACATTGACAATTCACCGTACATTGATGTTCCAGCAAGTAAGTATTGAGGGTATGCCAATTGTCATGTTGGTGAAATAGGCGCATGTAGGAAGGTAACTTGACAGGCGTGACCATTTATCGTGCAACGACAAATTGTAATTAAATGGGTGGTCATTGTCTGTATCTTTAGGTATTAAAAAAAGGTAAACAAAAACTACCCTCAAATGGCTCCTTAAGCCAGTCGAGGGTAGATGAAAACATTACATGATCAAATAATGTAGGTTTAAAGTCAGGTTGTTCAGAGACAGGTCCAGGCGGTTTTGTATTCCAATAAATATTATATTATAACTTACCGAAAATGTAAAAATTGTTTGTTTACTTTTATTTAAATATCTAAAGATACAGAGTTTACGTTGTATAAATTGTAAAATGTAATACAAAGAAATTAGAGCGAGTATAAATTTTACATACAAAACTTCCACTCGCTCTATTTTATTTGGTGCCAGATTCGTACTTTACCATTTACATGTCTACGGACGGGCCTTACGGGCACTAAGAATGGTGCTAGTTCAGTAGTGTGACTCATGAATTCGAGCCAATCGTGCAGTCTAACGCAACTAGTTGCGACTCATTTCGCGCGTGATGCGAACTCATCAACCAATCGCGGTGTGGCGTTAGACTGCACGATTGGCTTTAGTGTGCGTGATACCGCTGTACTGGCCCCATTCTTATGGACCGTAAGGCCCGTCCTTAAATATATGTCAATGTACCTTACGTAAATGTTCATGCAAAATTTCATGTAATTTAAGCATGTCGTTGTGAAATGAGGGCGTAACTTCGATACGAAGCGGTTTTTTCGCGTCGGATTCGTGTGACGTATAAAATTGATCTGTGTAATGTACACGTTTGGATATACCGGGTGTGGCCTCTAACAGGAGCAAAAAATAAGTTGTGGGCGTATGTTCAGTGACTTTTAAAAATAACTTGTGTTTTGTTACATTTAAGGCGTAACAGGCAACGTCAATTTCAATGATAATGCCATACATTAAAGATTTAATTTGTATGAGAAATAGGAAATCTAAAGACTTGCTGATTTTCTAAAGTTATTGAACAAAAGTGTCAGGGAGTACAATCTATGTTTTAATTATATGCTCGTGTTACAGGCCGCACCTAATATACACTTTGTTGGACGAATTAGAGATAGATGGAAACTGTTTTATTGTCTGCTTTGTATGTATTGCTCAGCGCGCGAGGTTTTTGCTTTCAAATCCCTAAGGTGATACATGTGATACGGCTTTAGAGTCCGACCGAGCTAACTCTGCACAAACTGCAGTGACAATATGTGAAATAATTGCGTTTATAGTGGCACTCCCACACTTTGCACCTCAGTCTGTAGAGACTGCAGTTATTACCTTTTATCTCAGGCGCTCGGTAAAAAAGTTGCGCGATGATATTGTAGTAGAAGGTACCTGAGCTTTGGAACTAAAACTAGTTTATATTATTACGTTTTTACTTAACGTAATACAAATCAGCTCCATCTAGCCGCTTTCAACCAGTCCGTAGCTGACCATAATAACTTCTTATTAACCCTTTGACCGCCACCGTCGGCTATGGCCGTCATCTGAATGACTTGCCAAGGACGCCAACGACGGCTACAGCCGACAGTTTCGCCAATGCAACAGGGACTAACGCGGGACTCTGTAAAGTTCAATTTCGCTTAAATAATCGTGATAGCCAGCGTCCGGGGCACGGCATGTTCCTTTGTCGTCTGGCGTTCAAAAGGTTAAGACAAAAGTGGAGGACCTGCGCGAAATCGTACAAACGTAGTCGTCATTTTCCTCTCTAATTAATTACATTATTGTTTTTTTTTTTACATAATTTAATGTATATTTACCACAGCTATGCCCCAACGTTTGTTAGATTTATTATTATTATAACTATTATAAGAGTAAGAAGCATTAAGAAATCACTCCTAATTTTTAAAATAATCATAAAATCTAAAAAAGTCTAACGTATAGGCATGGGCATAGCTATGCTCAATATACATCATATTATGAATAAGAAAGTTTTTATTATCTACTGTGTAAAAATAATTTTCAAAGTGTAATCATCCAGAGAGGAAAATGGGGATTACGTTTGTATGGAGAAGCCGCAGTCCCCTTTCTTCTTACACCACCTCAGTTAAATGGTAGAACTATAGCTTAGACGGACTCTAAGAACTGGATCCAGGCAGTTTTTTTTTTAATGATCAAACGTCGAGATTTCATCCATGACTGTGGCAGTATTTTCTAACATTTTTTTTTTTAAATTGCCTCATTCCAAATGAGAATATTGCCTCATTCGTACATTCGGCCAGTGTATAGTTACTGATGGATACGTTAGCCACATATCACTAGCTTTCTTTTATTTATTATTGTGCATCGAGGACAATCCTGTGGGCGTACGTAACCAGTAATGAGTTTGAAGTTTTTTTTAATACAACTTCGTCCTTTTTTGGAAGTCTGTTAAAATATTGACTATAAAACTAAATGATTAACACGTTATTGATCAAATTAATATCCGTTAAGTAGTTTTGACGCTACGGTGGAACAAACATAATAAGAATACAAAAAAGCCGAAAACCTGTGATACCAAACACACTGACGTACATTCGAAGACTAATCGTTTTATGCAAAAAAAAAACGCGGTGATTCCGATTTTCGCCACACACCCATTTAATCATAAATTATTAAATAATTCATTTCATATTGGTCAAATCAAGCCTAAGTTAAAATAAATTTCAAATGAAATATTAGGTACATTTAGGATTGTCTGTAAGGTGGCAATATGTTGATTACTGTTCGCTTACCCACTCAAAATCTAAAGTAACTATATGTTGAGCGACTAATGTACTATGTTAGAATATTTAGATCCTTTAATACTAGTATTACGCATTATATATATATTATAAATATACTTATCTCATACTGTTAGTAACGATAAGGTGAAAATTTAATGAGGGACTAATTTTGCTCCATAAATTATTCAGTATACGTAGGAAATATTTATTATTTACAAGTTTTTAAAGTTTTTTTTTAAAGATTATCTAGCAAAATTAGGCTCACAAACGAGTTTATTCATATTAATAGTAAATAATATTAGCGTAATTAAATCATCATCATCACATGCCATTGAAACAAAAAAAAAACTAAATTAAGCCTGTTTTACCACTCTGACAATTGTCACCTGACAATGACGATTTGCCAATATATGGCGAATTGTCAGTGCCAGTTGTAAATTGTCATGTTGGTATATACGGGCTTTCAGTCTCCTGATAGTGACAATCAATAATTTCAGACAAATTTATTGTTTTGGTACTTTACGAGTTGATATGCGCTATAATTATTTATTATTCTTATGTTATAGTTATGAAGTCATTAGATTTGTAATTGTTTACAGCTTGAATGCACACTGTAGAATAATTTAAGGTGAAATTCATGAGGGAAAGAATGCCTATGGGTTTATAGGATTACGTTGTTATTTGCATTAGTTACAGTAACCAGTTATTAGATAAGGCATAGTTACAGTATTTAGACTTATTATGGTTGAATTTTCAATATAAGTACTTATCGTTTTCGTTGAGACGTTCATTCATCACTCGCATACTTGTTTGAAAAGTATTTGTCTCATCTACTGAGATAAGACATGAAAACGCGACCATAATATGCTCCTATTTCATCATCTTGACAATTGTCATCTGACTATGACAATTACTGCGTAGGTTAGTAACGACGCTGCCTACTTAGCGCCAATGTTTACTTGTTGGACCAGCAATGTAAAATTTATAGGAAATGTCATTGTCAGTATACATCTAATTTTAACGTGCATTGACCTGTTTGTACGGATGCGGCAACCAATGTACTGTAATGGTGCCTATATTCAAGAATTTCGTTTTGTAATAAAAATGCCATGTTTACTTTAGTCCGCTCGCCAGCGACTGATTTCTCTTGTACCGTTTCGAGGCGGCGGGGTAATGTAAACATGCCATTTAAAAGAACCCAGTAGTAAAGTTATGCCAAAAAATAACGTAAACCTGTTGTTGTTAGGCGGTCTTTAATGTGATCACAAAAATTATGTTACGTGTATGTATAGTATGTTTACGGTGCCTACTTACTCGTTCAATTCGGAGTTGGCCGAATCAAATAATATATATAAATAGTTTATACCTTACCTATACATGAGCGGTCATTAAAATCGTAAAATTTTAGATTACTGTATAATACGCGAAAATATTTTTGTTTTCACAATGGGAAATTGCAACTATAAAGTTGCAGCCGATATAACCGCATAAAACGAATGTAGTTAATAATTTAGTATTTACTCAGTAAGTTAACGTTTGCCCACGTCTCTTATTAGCCAACATGACAAATTGGCGTCTGACACTTCACAATTCGACGTTCATTTCTAAAACGATAAGTAACAGTCTACTAATTGGACCACAAATGTGTCTATTTTTATTGTCATGTGACAATTGTCAAGTTGGTTTAATAAGGGCTTTGTGTCAAACTTGATCGCACCTGATTTTAATGACAAGCGCTGTATATATAGTATATATAAATAAAATTATGTATCTCTTTTATATGATATGGGAATAGTAGTAAAGAGTTCACGAATATAAATGATATGTAAAATGCCAATTTGTATTTATTGAAGATGTTTGGAAGAGGTTGACCAATAACATTTAAGAATCTAATCTAACGCCCGGTTTGGTTTTGAAAATCTGTTAATGAGACAAAATATACACACAAAACGTACATCTGTATTGTTTAGCAGTTACATCGATAAAATACGGTAACTTATACAATTTGTCAATTTATTAACACCCCATAGGCCATAAGTAAAATACGCTAAAAGGTCAAATTAAGTACAGAACAGTTAGAATGTAAATGTTAAGGCCATAAGATATTTGAAGGTGTAGATTGTAGCTAAACTAACCATTAAACCTCGGAATAAATTCAGTAAATAACTATGGGTACTAACGTGTTGGCCAGCGAGCAGCCCAGCCCAGCAGCAGGGAGCGAATAACGTAATACAAGATTAGACTATTGTACATTACGTTTTGACACCAAGGTGTCGTGACTTATTTTACATAACTTACATTAAGGACTTGTTATTTA
Organism: Cydia pomonella; assembly: GCF_033807575.1. NCBI lineage: Eukaryota > Metazoa > Arthropoda > Insecta > Lepidoptera > Tortricidae > Cydia > Cydia pomonella. The sequence continues at coordinate 4,932,321 of NC_084709.1, read as the reverse complement.
GGGTTCCGTACCCAAAGGGTAAAACGGGACCCTATTAATAAGATTCCGCTGTCCGTCCATCCGTCACATGGCTGTATCTCATGAACCGATCTATTTCTGTTGCCGCTATAACAACAAATACTAAAAAGTACGGAACCCTCGGTGGAAGAGTCCGATTCGCACTTGCTCGGTTTTTCAATTCTCGGATGAGCTACTACGCTATGTGGTAAACAAAATGTAGGCATACTTACTGCTCAGAATTTTGACAGTAGTTCTAGAAATTGTTAAATAGCATATTAAAAACACGACGTAGGTAGCCTCGAGTTATATAATCGAACTAAAAAATAATGTTAGTCTGGCGACGTGCCACTTTTTATACACAAAAAACGTCATTATGTACATCATATAAAGTTTTTTTATGAATATAAAGGTTACGTTTTTTTACTATACAAGCCATTAAATCCGTTTTAGGTACCAACTTGACAATTGCCAACTGACAATAACAATTGTCGCTCGACAGATAAAATAACATTTCGTCAGTGAACAAAGTAATCGATTGTTTTTCGATGAATTACAACTTGCTTAATTTTGTAATAAGATTTAATTATGGTGTCGAATTTAATTTAGATTTGTATGCAATAGTTTATTTTCTATTTTCACGGCATCATTAGTTTTATTTTATTGAAACTCGCATAAGTGCAATAAAAACATGCATTTTGTATTATTTTTAGTGTATTTTTTTAATTACTTATTTATAGAAGTCGAACCTAAATACTTATTTAAAAATAAAGGAAGGAGATTGTTAGAGGGAACAATAGGCAGTGTTATAACAGCGCGGTGAATCATGAAGAGTAGGTATTAAGAGGGAAGAATAGCTTTGCGATCCTAGCGAGATAACGGTACTTTTTGTATGAAATTCCATTTCGGGAGAAAACGTTTCCACCAACTAAATCTTAACAAATCACTTTGATTTTGACGTCGATCGCTTCAGCATAATTATGGAAGGTGGAGGTAAGGAATGGAATCTCCATGTACCAAAAAGTGTCATCAAAAAACGTTAAATAGGTGGTGCTACAATACCTAGAATACCTGAAAAAAAAAAAAAACATCATAGCACACTAAACTTCACTCTGTTAATAACACCTAGGTTCTTAGCCACTCTAGCGCTACTCTGGAGAGATTTGGAACTATTATTTATAGCTGATAGCTGAGGGCCTACCGCGAACCACGTTCGACGTGTTGCCTCTCTATCGCACTTGTAAATTCGTACGTAAGTGTGACAGGGAGGCAAGACGTCGAACGTGGTTAAGGTAGGCCCTCTGGACACTTTTGCAACAGTTCTACCATAAGAGATTTCACTCCTTTAAATTCCACACTCCATAAGCATTATATATTATAGGTTTATAAGTTTCACTTTTAAAATTATTATTTTTTTGTTTTGCAAAAAATAAACCTAGTTTTATTGTGTGAATAACATACTAAAAATCATGGAGAATGGAAAATATTAGCAAGTTAAAGTAAGGGATTATTCCTTCAGTATCGCTCACAGAATGCCATTTTTTTAATAGTTCTGAAGAATACTAGAAAGCAAGTTTTTTGTCTGATGATATTTTACGATTTTCCTTTATAAGTTAGTTAACACATGTGCCGGGAACCCGCTCGGCGGGCGCTCTGTTCGTAGTAGCTTTCCTCTACAAAGCGGGAAAACGATAGAATCGGCTACACGTGTAGAGCTACGATACGAAAACATTGCCAAATGGCAGTGAATGTGTTAAGAGTCCGTTGCAAGCTCAGCTGAATTTCACCTTCCCATACAAACGGAGTTTGGTTCTCATTTTAAAACTAGGTGTTGGATTGTAATTAAACTTTACACATACAATGACATGAGGTTTATCTATGCCTCTAATTAGTTTATACAGCTACAACTTATAAAACAAACGAAATAGAGCAAAAACAAGTTTTGTATGAAAAACCTAAATTCGCTGTATTTTTCTTAAATAGGTATGGTATCTGAAGCTACAAAAACTAATTACAGGCACAGATATACCTCCTGTTGTAAGTACAAAGTTTCCGAGCAATCTAGCTAGTCGTTTTAAAATGAGATCCTAACTAAACTACGTTTGTATGGAAAACCGAGCATGCTGCGGACTCTTAAAACAGTAACAGTTTTGAATGATTCACGGTTAGTTCCACTAGACTTAATCTACCGGGACCGTGATTAGCTTTTATATTGTTGTTTCGCAGTCTACACAACTTTGACACCCACCCGCTATCTCCAGTTATCCGTTTACAAGAAGCATGTAACTGCGTCGAAATATCGGGAGCTCCTAAACAATATAAAAGGTAATCACGGTTCATATCCCGGTTTAAGTCTTAAAACAGTGTTCAAGAATAAAATCTGCGGCCTAGCATTTTTAAGAAATTAAGTTTTAAAGCTTGTCCCCCTAACGTATAACTGCGTTCTGCCGTTCTGTAAATGACCGGGTTATCCTAACATGTCCACGGGCTTAAACCAATAGAGCATTATATGTAGTTCATGCGTTGTTAATTAATATTCCTCTCCCTAGTTTGTACTCTGTTCATAATAAAAAATAAATAATTTTAGAGCTACTGGGCTATTTATTTTCTGGTAAAAATACAACATTTTAAAAATATGAAAACGTTTATTGCGTATAAATATAGAAAAATAAAAATAACTGGAAGAATTTTTGCTAATACGCCTCTTTCAGTATTTTAAATCCTAAAAATAATTATATATTCCTTAAGGCACTGGTACATACATTTCTGACAGGTTCCCTGAACAAATCAATACTTAAAAAATTATATATGATCTAAGGATTCTAAGGGAACCTGTTAATACGGTTAGATTACCGTACATAAGCTGCGTAAGACCACACAATAATTTTAAAATAATTTCTGACAGGTTCCCTGAACAAATCAATGCTTTCAAGAATTATATGTAGGCTTAGGGACAGACAGGGAACCTGTTAATGTTAATACAGTTAGATAAGCTGCGTAAGATCACACAATAATTTGAAAATATTTTCTGACAGGTTCCCTGAACAAATCAATACTTTCAAGAATTATATATGATCTAAGAGACAGACAGGGAATCTGTTAATACAGTCAGATTACCGTACATAAGCCGCGTAAGATCACACAACAATTTGAAAATAATTTTTGACAGGTTCCCTGAACAAATCAATACTTTCAAGAATTATATATGATCTAAGAGACAGACAGGGAATCTGTTAATACAGTCAGATTACCGTACATAAGCTGCGTAAGATCACACAATAATTTTAAAATAACAATTTGTTTTAATAAATACAACAGTTCTGAACATGTTTATGTCACTGTTGTGAGTAATGCCAAATATAATTAACGTTTACGATATAGTTGATTAAAATAGTAATAAAATATATATTACTTAATGAGACAGTCAAATATAAAAATATTTTAATTAAGCCAAAGATTTCAATTGAATTGGATAATTGATACAGAATACAAATTAAACTATCTGCATATAAATAATATTAGCATAGTCCGTTTAAGTACAGACTTGGCAAGGGCCAGTGTGAATGCGCTACCATCACTACACCTTTGCGTTGCCAAATCTGTACGAAAATAACTTAGAGAAAGTAAAGAGGAAAATCATCTATTCTTAGACCGGTGATGCATATTGCATATGCAACTATTAGTTATGCAAACGATCAATCGGTGGGTTAACATACCTCAGCGCCACTTGCACCACCCCATTAACCGGTTAAACCAGTGGTGGGCAAAGTACGGCCCGCGAAAGGTTTTCATCCGGCCCGCCGCCGAGCCAAAATGTTTTAATGTTTATCTTTTATGATTAATTAACAGTTTTAATTCAAAATATATTTTGCTGTAATTCTTGCCCTCCTCTGAATTTTCATATACATTCTGTCCCACCAAGTTTGCCCACCACTGGGTTAAACCGTTAACCCCAGTGTCAAATTGTACTGTTAACCATGGAAACTCCAGGTTTAACCGGTTAACCCCGGGTTAGTGATTGGTGCAAGTGACCCTGGAAATAGCGTTTGTACTTATCAAAGATTCATTGATGTGTCAAAGAGATCATGCCCCGAGTTTGACCGCCGACATTTTGACAACTAGAGTTACTGCATTAAGTATGGCGGCATCTAAATTTGCTGTCAAATTGGCATTACGAATTTGTCTTAAGGTGCGGCCAGACATGCGGGGATTCATGATGGCGTCTTTGTTATATTCCTTGGGTAGCGAGATTACAAATATTCGCCGAAGCCCGATATGTGTGGCGGCACCCTTATCTTGTAAAATTTATGAATCTTTGGTGTAATAGTTTTCCTTTTTGACGTTATGAAAGCGTATTTAAAATACCTAAATTGAAGAATAATAGTTATTTGAAGAGCAATAGTAAGTTGTTGTTAAAGCCTTCGTGCTAATATTGATATCCGAGCAAATAAAAGAAACTAAAATAAAAAGTGGAATCTTAAGCGTTACGAGGGTTTGAAGGCACACAAGGATTAAACAGACTGTTTCCGAGTGAAATACAGAATTATTCACCACACCGAAACTACACGACACACAACACAAACACGAGCAAAATCAAATTAAAAAATGAATTACTTTGCCACACATGTGAATAAATGCAACTTTCTAATCAGTTTAAAAGTACAAAGAAAGCCTTTACGAGCTGGTGTGGTGAATCAGTTATTTACGATACAAGTGCGGAAGAGTTTAAAGGGCCATATGTACTGTAAAACGTTGAATGATATACATGCGAATTACCTATTTGTCGATTTGACTAGTTTTGAGTCGTTACTCCTACATTTGTACTATAGATAGAAGTATAAGACAAACGGTTATCGGTTCTTCAATCTTTTATCTCCATTCTGGTCTGCCGGATTTTGAAAGAAATGAACACTTATTTTTTTTAACATGGTCTAAAAAACACTTTTTTCGTTACATCTAGTGCTGTGAAGGATTTTACATGTACGAAATCTACACATTTGGGTTCGTCTTTGACGTCTTTCAAAACTGGTCAGATATTTTAATTTTAAACTAATTAACGCAAAAGTTATGGCCAGTAAACCAGTTTTTTGGCCAAAAAATTGTTCAATTTGGCATTAAAGCCAAATATCTCGAAGACAGTGAACTTTGAAGTAAATATGGTATGCTATATTGCTTAAAGCCGTTGCTGTTAATATGATAAGTTGCAATAGTTATTTGTGTCCCAAGGGAGGAAAAGTTCCCACTTCCGTGCCGCGTGTAAAATTGTCAGCTGAGCCGAAGGCGAGGGTGGCAAACACGCGGGATGGAGTGTCCTACGCTTCCTCCCGTGGTGCACATACTACTTTTTTGTTCGACAGAAGCGGACAGCGGTAACTTCGTTTGGAGCAAAGTTGACGCTTTCCGCCCGGAGGGCAGAGAAAAACATTACATAACTAAGGGAATCAGATCGAAGGTCATTGGCGCTAGGGACCCCCTTAAAACAATCCCTTCGGTCGTGTTTTGATTTAGCGCCTCTTATTGCAAATTCCCCCCGCATGTGTACGATACACAATAACTATTAATCTTGAGTATAGGAATGCTTACTCATAGTTTGCTCCTGTTCGCTTGCGACACGAATGCGAAGGGATGTATCTCCTGCAACGAAACGCTTATTTACTAATTTACTTATATATTTTCATGATTGTCACATAATTAGGTACAATAATACCAACATACAAGATACGAACTAAAGTTTAACATTTAATTAATAGCTTTTCCTTTATCATATCAGATGGGGACATTCGTTATATTCTAAAATAATAATACGCATAATTATGGAATAAATGTCATTTCTTTCTTCTTTTTTTCATAATAATAACTACAAGAGCCCGTCTAAGTTATCTCTGCACTGACTTCGCAGAGATAAAGTACCACCATATAAGTACAGGTTTTTTATTTAGTCACCTCCAATAATTTCCGGGGTAAATATAGGTCATACTGAGCAACTTTTACTATGGGACCAACCCCGAACTCGCGAAAAAAATTGGCTGTTTCATACATTTTGTCTGTGTGACCTTGACATTATCTATGGAAGATTAAATTTTTTTTTCGCGATTTCGGGGTTGGTCCCGTTGCTCAGTATGACCTATATATTTACCTTTTAAATTATTGCAGGTGACTAAATAAACGACCTGTATGTTAGTTCCCAGAGGGATTTGAAGTTTATGGTGGATTTCCCAAACTATCCTCGTGTCACGGTCATAGTTCATTTTTTAGCATTATTAGAAAGGTACACAATTTTGACGTGTCTTTTTATTGAAAATGGTTGAATAATGATTTATAAAAATTGTTTATTTTACTTATGAAAGTAAACGAATGTAAATAATCGTATCTGATTTCTAATTATTGTTAGGCTTAATAGTAGAGAGGGATTTTGGTAGCTGAGACTGTGCAAGGGTTATTTTAAACGTCATACTGCTATCAAATTATGGCGTTTACTTAACCTTCTGAACGCCAGACGACAAAGGAACATGCCGTGCCCCGGACGCTGGCTATCACGATTATTTAAGCGAAATTGAACTTTACAGAGTCCCGCGCTAGTAGCGAGTAGTCGCTATTGCATTGGCGAAACTGTCGGCTGTAGCCGTCGTTGGCGTCCTTGGCAAGTCATTCAGATGTCGGCCATAGCCGACGGTGACGGTCAAAAGGTGAACGCATTCACAATCTGGGCTGTCCAAATCGCTGCCAACTTAGCTTGGTCTAACTCTATTTGCTAGGACTTATTTTTCAAAATAGTTTTTTTGATAAAAAACACACGTCAAGATCTCTTACCTTCTTTTTAATGCTATAAAAGGAACTATAGTACTTATTAAGTTCGAAAAAAATATTTTTTACTATTTTTAATTTGAGTTACATTTTCTTTTGTTTCGTTAGTTTTCTAACAAAGCAAAATCAACAACAATACAACGCCAATGAAAAATTTCACTGGCATATTTTTATTTTATTTCTTGTATGGCCGCCGGCTTAGGAAGTTAAAGCTTGCCAAATCAATGCAGAGTTTCCTTTAACTGACTGTACCTACGTTCGTTTGTTGTGAGCATTCCGACTGTACGTTTAGCAATCTTCAACAAGGAGTTTTGGCCGATGGGTGTCAAGTCCCGGCGGTTCCCTGACACTGCGAGGTTGCGTAATGCATCACAACCATAATGTGAATTGTAGTGGTTAATTTTAAAATATATTTTTATGATATGTATGCTAGTTTTAAGGTTATCTATGGGCCACTAGTTGCCTGAAATAAAGATTTTCATTCATTCATTCAATAAGTATTTATCAGGGATGCCACTAATGTCACATTCTTTGCATTCGCGAAGGCGAATCCGAATGGATGCGAATGTCCGAATGCGAATACGAATGTGAGGGAATATGTAGTTGTTATTTATTATCATTCCTAATTAGAAAAATTCAGTTAGTACATAAAACATAGGTAGCCTTAGAAGGGGATGTTATAAAATGTTGAAAAATGCTGTTCACTGGTAAAAATTCATTACTTGAATACAGTTTGCGCGCACTGCCTATAAGTGAGTCGACGACACAGGACACGACTTGCGCACATTCGCATTCGCAAAACATTCGCTTCATTTTATGCGAATTTCGATGCTAATATTTAAAATGATGCGAATATTCGTGACATCCCCAGTATTTATGAACATAATTTAAAAAGTGATGTCTTGTATATTGCACTACGACCATAATTTTAACTTATTACGAGTATATACCTACGTTTACTATACCTTAGTTACCTTACCTTATAATAAATCTTAAATCCTATATAAAATAGTCAAAAGAAAGAGATCTGAAAGTGCTTTCGTTGCGCTCTTTAAAAAGCACCATTAAGGTACGAGTTGGAACCCGAGTTGGTTCCGAGTGAGGAGAGACGCAATTCTGATCTGTACCGTCGCTGGCTTCATGTAGCTGCGAATGGTGTTTCATAGAAATACATAGAAACCAGTCGTGTCTGCAGCTGCGACACGTCGCCGGGTTCCAACTTGTACCTTTAGACGGAACAAAAATACAGCATGCATCTGAATTAGGTTAAATTTTTTGGTCATGTATTAATGGGATTACCCATTGTAACACAATGGAATGTGAATTTATACGAATGAGCTTATTTTATCCATCCAGGCAGTCTATCGCAGATGTACCTGAACAGCTAAGATACGCAAAAATGTCTATACAACTTTAACCCCGTAATAGAGGCAAGCTTAAGCCGGATTCACATTTAAAATGGTTGCGTTCACATTTATGTGATGCACGCTGAGTCAGACAAATGTGCACTTCCATATTAAATGTATGAAACCGATTGCCGTTCTGATGCGACACGACACAATACAACACGACAGACAAATGTGTATCCGGCTTTAGATATTAATGAGCACATACTCCGATATTACTGACGGCGATTGTATAGTATAATTAATTAGTAGCGGATGAGACTACACGTACAAGGTACCCATCCACCCATCTCTAATAGTCTTACTTTTTTAAATGATATAATAGGCAAACAAGGAGACGAAACGCGCGATACTAAGCAAATACCGTCGCCCATGGACACCTGCAACACCAGAGGGTTGCAAGTGCGTTGCCAGCATTTAAGATGGAGTACGCTCTTTTTTTGAAGGAAATGAAAGGTCATATCGGTCCGGAAACACATTAAGGGACTTGTCTCTATGTACAAAAATATTACAGCGTCATGTCGCTGTTATAATATCGACCCCGACTGCAGTACGGTAGCGCTATATGCAGTTGGTCCCGAGTGAAAGCGAGACAGGCAATACTGATTACATACTTCGTGTCGTTGCATACATAGAAACCAGTCGTGTCGCCGCGATGTGTTGTCTGCAGTCGCGATACGTCGCCGGGTTCCAGCTTGTACCTTAACTGTGCAAATACCAGGGCTCGGAACCGGTTTATTTTTAAATCCCGATATAGCAAAATATTTTTAATTATTTTATACTCTTTACGTAGAACTGGATCATGTATTTAGGTAACAACTTCGCATTATTAGATAGTCCCATTAAAAATGAAATAATAAACCAAAGAACGAAAAAGAACGTAATAATACCGGTATTATTTGTATGAAGAAAAAACCGGTTCCGAGCCTTGGCAAATACAAGTTTGCTTAATGTACTACATCTGCAAAACCCCCCGGCAGCGGATCCGCGCCAAGAAGATTCAAAACCATATCATTCTCAACCTTCTTTTTGCCCAAACCCTCCAATTTCATCTCCTGCAGCGCCACTTTATCTACCAAAGCGTCAACTTTATCCGACAACGCGTCGACTTTATCCAACAGACACACACTCATTTTGTCAAACTTGTCTGACAACTTATCCATCTTTGATATAAGGGTTTTTAAACCGAGCGCGTCAATTTGTGTGGTTTTTGCGTCAGTAACGTCGTCCTGATTCCCATTACTGCAATTGCTACTTACAGATTTCACTGAACTCTGGTGTTTGAGCGTAGCATTATTAAGAACGGCCAAATGTTGTTCATAAAACTCGGACTCCTTATATTCCGCGAGTTCCTCAGCGTTCAGCAAAGCGGCTACTACTTTCTCAATAGCGCCTGCTTTTAAAGAATTTATCACTTCTAGTAACTTTTCAGCGTAGAGTTTTTGCAAGGATGGTCTTAAACCCTCTATGAGATTGAGTTCTTCATTCCAATAATATTTGATCTCTTTTTTCTCGATGGCGCTGTGTAGCTCTTCGAGCATGGTTTGGAAGAGGAAGGAGATTTTGTTCTGCCAATATTTGCGGTCGTTTTCTTGAGTGATTTTCCAGAGGAAAAGGGTTTTGATGTAGTAACTGGCGATGTATTTGAGGCCGAGTGCGTCGCGCAGCTTTTTTAACTGTAAATAAATATAAGTACTTTAGTAAATAGTAATGAATTTTTGAAACTACTTAACTCATCATCACCCTCCAACGCGCACGTTGGAGGGTCTGCCATCTTGTGGCCTGAATCGGAAACATAAACATGTACGTTGACACTTTACGCCGAAACAAATGCTGCCATCTACCGTTCTCGTACGTGTTTTTGTGCATAGTAGGTTCTGCCATCTAGTGGGCTACATTGGAAGCATAAACTTCGCATTTACACCTCGCGCCAAAAATCTGACGTCTCCTGTGCTGCTTCCTTCAGTTTATGCACGCTCCCTTATGTCACCCAATCTACAAAGACGATTCGAATGACATCTTATTCATAAAAATCGACTCAATAGTATCGAAGCTACGGTGGAACATCTACAGATATAGACTGCATAAATCATAATTTTCTCTTCTCCTTTCGCCGCAGTCGGGTAAAATAGTAAGGGAACTAAGTATATTCGTGTATAAGATAATTAGTTCGTTAGTATTCTATTCGTCGCATCCTGACAATTGTTGCTATCATTCCTTTGCGGTAACAAAAAAAGATGTTACAGTCCATAAAAGTCAACAATGGCCGTTGATAAGTACTTACAAGTGAATGCTTTGTTAGTTTTTACTATATGACTGCCTATTCCTAATGTAACAACTCGCCTACCCTCTATTGCAATATGATTATTATTCCACCACCGGTTAGTACTTAGGGTACATATAACTCAGGTACAACCAGTTGGGGTACTTGACGTTATAAAAGGTAAGGATCCAGCTCGGAACGGACAGTTTGTGTTTAACTTAGACTTGTACAGTTGAATTAAAAAAAGTATTGTTTGATATTGAAAGTGAATAAAATAAGTAGATTAGATTAGATTAGATTCATTTATTTCTTATTGGAAATGTACATTATATTTTACATGTCAAAATAAAATGCATTCACAAAAAGATCGTCACAACATAATAACAACAATAATAATAATAACTACGAATCGGAATAAAATAAAACAGTAAACAAATTAAAATAAAAAAAATATAAAAACACTTTCTATAAATAGAAATATTTGTCAAAATTATTAAGCATATAAAAATAAAAAATACAGCTAGGACAACCTAGGTAATGTCAAAAAGTCTAAAATTTTAATAATACAATAATAGGGACAAAAAAAGAATAGAGCAATGTCAAAATTTACTAATTAATAATTTATAAATATAAATAATATTAAAAATCAAATAAAGTGGTTTTGTACCAAAGTGTATTATTGTCATTACCTCGGATTTGCCTATTGGAAGGTTTCACTAAGTAGTAAATCATACACAGCAACAGAAATATAGATCGGGTACACAACAACTGTAAGTGAACGCAACATTCGCCGATAAACGTTATGTTTGGCGAAATATTATGTAAATGTATATTGTACCAACTTTTTTTTGATAAATAAATTAAAATATAAAAAAAAAATAAGTTATTGACCCAAAAATAATCCTTGACGGGTAGGAGCGTAGGTTCCAGTTCATATATTTATATTAGTTATTACAGTATTCTACAGAAATTAATGGCCATAAGTTTTGTCAATGGTGTTTTAGGGCTCCTCTACACGATGGCCTAGCGTAGGCCAGTCCAAGGGACGCAGCTATGCGGTGAAATGAGATAGCAATATCACTTGCTCCCTCTAACGCATAAATGCGTCCCTAGGACTGGCCTACGCTGGGCCATCATGTAGAGGAGCCATGACATTACCCTACTCAGGTACTCCAAACTATCCAAAGGGAGTCCGAAAACAAGATGGAAGCATAGCGTAAACCTTTGTCAGAAGGCTAACTTATGTTGTAAATTGATTTCATTCAGATAAATCGCGATTATTTACATATAATTTGTTATAAAAGTATCGTTGAACCAGATTGGTTTGTCTCGATACTTCACGTTTTGAATACTTCTTTAGTAGCGTTCCGTTGTGTTTGATAAAGATTGTCACCTTGGCTAGGCCGGTGTATTAAATATTTTGATTGATTCATTGAACCCTCACCAATCAGTTGGAGCTCTTCAGTTTCCCTTTATCATGTCCCTCTCGGAGTCTTGGAAGATGAGCCGCAAACATCGGTTCTGCTGTGTGTCCTTGAGGCCCTTGTTGGGTTCCACCACCAGCTACTGCAGAACAGCTCTTACCAATCGTATAGCGCTCTTCAGCTGCTTCCCTTCATCATGTCCCTCTCAAAGTCCTGGAAGGCGAGCCGCCAGCACCGGTTCTGCTGCGTGTCCTCAAGGCCCTTGTTGGGTTCCACCACCAGCTACTGCAGAACAGCTCTTACCAATCCTATAGCGCTCTTCAGCTGCTTCCCTTCATCATGTCCCTCTCGAAGTCCTGGAAGGAGAGCCGCCAGCACCGGTTCTGCTGCGTGTCCTCAAGGCCCTTGTTGGGTTCCACCACCAGCCTTTGCTGAACAACACTTACCAATCGTATGGTGCTCTTGAGCTGCTGGCACGCCTTCATCATGTCCCTCTCGAAGTCCTAGTAAGAGATCCGCCAGCACCGGTTCTGCTACGTGTCCTCAAGGCCCTTGTTGGGTTCCACCACCAGCCTCTGCAGAACAACACTTACCAATCGTATGGTGCTTTTGAGCTGCTGGCACCCCTTCATCATGTCCCTCTCGAAGTCCTGGAAGGAGAGCCGCCAGCACCGGTTCTGCTGCGTGTCCTCGAGGCCCTTGTTGGGTTTAGGCACCACCAGCCAGTCGCGACACTGGCTGCCCTCTATTTGTCTGGAGGATAATTTAATAAATTCAGGCTCATAAAGTTTTATGAATAAGGGAGTAAAGGTTTAAATAAATTATGATCAACTGCTTTGGAGAAGAAATTGTAGGTAATGTAACATAATAATAATATGCCTTAAAACATGTGTGGTTCACGAGTGTTTTAAGGCCTAGTTGTGTACACTTCGTATGCCATGCCACCTTCACGAATTAAAAATATATCTGTGCCGTAAAGTTGTTTGAAAATCCATAACACTACTGGGTGACAGAAAAGTTCCAACGGTTATAGAATACCATAGACAATAATATAATACGTATTCAATACACCTGTCAGCCATTACTTGCTTACAATGGTGGAATAGAAAAACGCCTAAACATAATAAACAAGTGTTTTTTATCTTGAGTTGCAGTCGAAACGTCTAGTTTTGGAAACACGTCATAATAATTTGACCCTGCCTGGTATTATTTCTTATTTTCACAAATACGGCTTCAAGACTCGGGCTAATATTTTTTTTAGAGGAAACAAAGGAAACATTATGAGATTTCACGTCAACAAGTTATCGGGACCCTCTCATACTCAAGTGGGTGTCGTTATCTACCATCGTCCACAACCTGACAATTCGTAGACCTTATTGCAAAGAGATAAGGTACAATAGTGGTCAGTTGTAATAGTATTTGTAGAATTCCCGAATGAGTCTCGAACGCAATGGCTTGGTCCGGATATTTAATTTGATAAAACGTTTTGGGTTTTCTAGCGATGTGTCATTCTATGATGTTGGGACTAACATTCATTATTACAATCATATATCTGTACCCCATATCTTTATTTATATACTCGTAGGTAGAAATGGTCACGGTCAATATATACTCTAACAATTCTAAATGAATAGCAAGTTAAATAAATAAATATCATAGGACGTTATTACACAAATTTACTAAGTCCCACAGTAAGCACAATAAGGCTTGTGTTGAAGGTACTTAGACAACGATATATATAATATATAAATATTTATAAATACTTAAATACATAGAAAACACCCATGACTCAGGAACAAATATCCATGCTCATCACACAAATACATGCCCTTACCAGGATTTGAACCCGGGACCATCAGCTTCGTAGGCAGGGTCACTATCCACTAGGCCAAACCGGTCGTCAAATGGATGAGGGTTGCTGCATATAGAGCCCAATGCAGACAGTTGGAGGAGGTCTATGCCTTACGGCACACCGAACTGAGGGATATACTATATTAAAATAACCGGCCAAGAGCATGTCGGGCCACGCTCAGTGTAGGGTTCCGTAGTAACTCTTCCGTCACAATAAGCTAAACTGGAGCTTAAAGTATAGTAAATTGTTAACCAAGGGATGAAACGGTACCTTTCACCTGAGTTAAACAAATAGGCAAATTTGCATAATCAGTACCTAATTAAAATAAGTCTTTTTACTATGAAGGGAAAACTTTTTGCGATAACTCAAAAACAGCTAAACTGATCATGTCCGCTATAGTTTTCATTTAATGTCTTTCTTAAGCTCTACTTCCACGATTTTTTTCATATTTTTTGGACCTATGGTTCAAAAGTTAGAGGGGGGGGGACACATTTTTTTTTTCATTCGGAGCGATTATCTCCGAATATATTCACTTTATCAAAAAATGTTTCTTGAAAACCCCTATTCGTTTTGAAAGACCTTTCCAACGATACCCCACACTCTAGGGTTGAAGCGAAAAAAAAATTTCACCCCCACTTTACGTGTAGGGGAGGTACCCTAAAAAAAAATATTTTTTTAGATTTTATTGTACGACTTTGTCAGCTTTATTGATTTATGTATCCATGTCAAATTTCAGCTTTCTAGCACTAACGACCACGGAGCAAAGCCTCGGACAGACAGACAGACAGACAGACAGACAGACAGACAGACAGACAGACAGACAGACAGACAGACAGACGGACATGGCGAAACTATAAGGGTTCCGTTTTATGCCATTTGGCTACGGAACCCTAAAAAACTAATTTGAAATGTATATAGTTCGGAATAAATGGCTTTATTATTAATATGTCTCTTACAAATTCCCTGGATCATGGGGTCTCGGGCATTTGGAATGTTATCCCTGTTTGCACTATAATAGTGCACCCAAGGACAAGCCCCGGTTAGTGTAGAACTATTATAAGAAAAAGGTACAAAATGAAACCGGGCTATTGGGTTGAGTTGCTACTGGTTACCGAGACTATGGAGGATACTATAGCACCTGCCCTGATCATATGTTAAAAAACACAAAAAAATGTACAGATGGTGACTCGCCAAATCATAATATGGGTCCCCGAAAACGGTCGCTCACACAGAGCGACAAGGGGACAACATTGCGTGAGCGGCTCAGGGTGTGGAGAGGTGTGCGCCGCTTTCTACCCAGTGCCAACTGGCGTCTGATGCACATTTCACTTCCACCCTGCGAGCATATAACTCTGATACCCCATCTGGACGGCCGGTAAAGGCACACCAGAGGTGAGAGTCGTGCGGCCCTTGCTCAGTGTTCACTCTAGCCGGCCAACCAAGGCAAGCCGGGGAGAGGGGCCTGACCAACTCCGGGGGTATGGGACCCAAGGGACGTCACTTCCCATTCAACTCGCCACAAGCCGGGGGCTTATTATTATAACATAAGTTATGTTAATGAATAATGTAGAGTTTGGTGGAAATTCACAGTTTTAGACTATAGAGAAACTTATAGGCCTCTGACCCAAACAGTAAACATATTAACCTGTATCCTTCAGGCAGTCATGGTAAAGAGAACCTAACCGGCACGAGGTCCACATCCAACTTGAACGGTGCAACATCAGGACCATTCCTCACATTCAATGTGAATGCGGGGCCGAAAGAGCATACAATGGCCGGGGCCAGATGATTTGTAGCTATGTAGGTCTATGACCGAAACCCGTGACACATACTTAGTAGGACAGTTCTCGTTCAAAGTGTAAATGGCGGCCTTTTCTTTACAGCTCATGTCGCACATCTTACAACGCAAAATCTTGACATCTTCATGGAGGAGCCCTAAAGGGGCAACTAATCGTCCTGCTGCCAGATTTATTTGTAGATCCTTATTCTACCACATATTCTAAAATAAAATCGGTAGACAGCAAGACATTTACCTGTATCCTTCAGGCCATCGTGGTACCGAAAACCTTATAACCGGCACCAGATCCACATCCAACGTGAACGGGGCAACATCAGGCCCGTTCTTCACATTCAAAGTAAACGCTGGGCCAGATGACTTATAACTGAGCAGATACAGGTCCCCGTTTACCCGGACCTCCCCTTTCATGTCGTTGACGGCGCGCTGCACGATGCCGTGCATCCAGGCGCGGAACTTGTTCTGAAGGAAGTATTTGTCATTGTCCCTAGAAAAAAATGTTTAAACTTTTAGTACCGCTTGGTAACTATAAATTGTTAACCAGCTTCAAACTAGAAATAAAACCCAATCGGTAACTGACTTCAAAGTGGAAATTTTCTATTTACGATTCCTAGCCAGTTAAGAAACTTAATTACCAAACGGTACCATCACGCAGACCTAATACGTAACCGGCTTCAAACAGGTAATCTTGATCTTTAGCTGGTCACGTAATTTTGATTACCAAACCGTATTATAGGAAATTAGAGGGAATGTTGAATTGGTAGCAGTGAAGCAGAGATGTCTTTCGAACAAGGTGATAGGAATATTGGTCGTGGAACTCGGAAGTCTTGGCAAAATGTGTATTTTAGGGGATCCAAATGAACACAATTTATTAAAAAAAAAACGTAATCATGTGTCTCCTGTTGTGCAACTCCTTATTTGCTTGTTACGACACCCACTGGGTGAAATGGAGTGATGCACCCAATGAATGTATTCATAGAGGGATATTTAGGAAACAATTGATGTATCGGTAATCTTATGGATGAAAGTAATGCATTTGATTCAAGAATACAGGTACTGAGTCACATAACTGGAATGCTGTTCTTGTGGCAGATCAGAAGTATACCTACTAGGTAATATCGTACGTACCTCCACTCTCTAGTGACCTTATGACACTTCTCCCAATCCGGCTGTTTATCCAAATGGTCAAAGGCATTCGTGATCTTCATCCTAACGTAGCCGGGAATATCCGTCTCAAGGCAGATCCCGTCGTCACCTTGCTCGTAGTTGATGGGGAGGCGGATCACGATGTCCATATCGAACTCGTCCAGTTTTGACACCTTTATGCCGTCGGATACGCTCCCGCCGTATAGGACCTGGGACGTGAAATTATCTATTGAGATGTTTTGTATGGGAACTAATAATATTAAAGAACGAATATTAGGTAGGGTAGGGTAGCGTGAACTAGTCTGGACGTGAGAGAAGTCGTAAGGTAATAAAAAAGGATTGGTTTCCGCAGGGCTCCCTAGTTACACCACTGGGTAGGGCCTTTTGTCTTGTCATGATTTGATAAAAGTACAATCCTTAGAATTCCCATTATCTTTCTTTCTTCTCTTCTCCGAACTGGGTGCCTTGCTAAGATGCCAATTATGTACGCCCCGTAGCGAACGCAACGCTAATGTCTCTGTCGCACTAATATGGAAGAGTGATAGAGAGAAAGATTACCGTTTCTTTCGCTACGGCGCAAACGACTGGCATCTTGGCTAAGCATCCTGGGCTACCAGCAAATCACTTTGTTCGTCTATTTGCCTCTCTATCGCTCGATTATGCTAGGAAAGAGAAACAAATTGACGAAACAGTATTATAATTATAATGTTCGAGCTAGTCCCCCCTTATGTATGTTTCAGAGAGACTTATTCACATAACCGTCTGTCAAATCGTCAATCGTCCAGATCAATTAGAAAGAGTTGGGCTGGCTCGCGCGACACAACCCGCAGCGTCGCGTAGTGCGATGTGCAACAAGAGGCATAGTCGTGTCTTTGGGTGAGTGAGAGGCATGATCTAAGAGTCATGGATCGCAGTTAAGCCAAACCTACCTCCTTGCTGTACTTGCTGAAGTAGTTGCAATTTTCGCCCATTTTCTGTTTGACCTGGTCAAACACCTTTTTGAAAATATCCTGTGACTTTTTATAATCATCATCCTTGATAGCTATGAACTTTTTGTACACCTCAGTAAGGTACAAGTCCATATATTTCTTGTTCACTGCCATTTTCAGCTGATCTGTACCCTGTAAAATTTATTATGAGCGATTACCTGCAGAAATAAGGACGGAAACATCCGTCGATTCAAGCGTCGATTGAGAAACTTTTTGGTGGAGAACCCATTATATTCAATTAGTGAATTTTTTGACATAACTGTATAATTTATTTTTGCATATTTGACATTGTTTTTGTTTCTTGATTCTATTTCATTTTTATTTTATTATTGTTTTTGAATAAATTCTGACTTGACGATCCTTTTCAGGTGAACATTTCCATTTATTAATTGTTGCTATCTGGATTATGATGTTATTTTTTGTCATTATTAGAATTTATTTTTGACAATCACAATATAGATTCATATAAATTGACATGAATGTAATTTGTAATGCAATATGCGTGCAATGCGTATGTTGTGTAATAAATAAATCTAAATATAAACCAGAGTAAATTTTAAAAAAACGCGTGTAGTAACACATCCCTACCAATACAATATTATTAAGTTATAAACAGTTGACATTGTATAGTTTGGCAAGAAAGAGTATATATTTGGAGCATAGACAAAGAAAGGATACTCTTTTTAGGGTTCCGTAGTCCACTTATAGTTTCGCCAAACCCATCCGTCTATCCGTCCGCGACTTTGCTCCGTGATCGTTAGTGCTAGAAGCTGCCATTTGGCATGGACGGAATACTAAAATAAAAAACTATAAATTTTACATACAATTTTTTTTTAATATTTTCCTTCGCTTTAACCCAATGATATGGGGCGTCATTGGATAGGTCTTTTAAAACGAATATGGGGCTCCACTGACCATTTTTTGATAAAATGAATATTTTCGGAAATAATCGCTCGGGAAAAAGATATATTTTATTTTATATTAGTATTCTAAGCCCAGAAGGAGGGATAAGTATAGTATTTTATTCTATTTTTTTTTCCAGACTACAGAAACAGAATATGGAATTTTTTAATTCAAGCATCTTATAAAATTCTTATTATACCAGTAATACTGTTTTTGTTAATTACCGAAAGCACCGTCAATTACATGCTTACCATAGGAACCTCAAACAACTAGCACATGAACATGATAAGGAAATGCATATTAAAATATGATAAATACAGTGCACATTAAACACAACAAGTCAGAGAGACAGAATGTCAGACAATGCATCTTTGTGTATGGTTCCAGGCTCTTTATAAGAACTTTATTTGGATTAGCTATCTTTTTAGGGCAACTAGAAGCATGCCTGGGCATAGTGGAGGAATTAAAAGCAATGAAATACCCAACATGGCAAAAATGGGAATGGGAACTTTCATGGACTTAATATTCATCTTTTTTTTCTATACTACATTGGTGGCAGAAAAGGAGATGGATAGGACATTACTACAGGACTATTTGAAGAGGGAAAATAAATAATGCTACCATAGCTTTCGCTTGGTAACCGCCAGACGGGCCAGCCATAGCTCCGGGCGTCCTGTACACTCTTGGCAACGGTCTGTCCTAAGAGAGCTACGAGCGGTCGGGTTGAACTGGAGGAAGGCCAGATTGTGAGCTGAAGATAGGAAGGCGTGGCGCGAGCTTGTGAAGGCCCTTTGCACCTCAGGGTGCTCTAGGACAACAACAACACCATTGGTAGCAAACAAGCATACGACCCGTCTGATGGTAAGCAGTCTCTGTAGCCTATGTAAATGTATAATTGTTGGTGCAATAAAGAATATTTACTTACTTACTTACTATGTACGCCTGCAACTCCAGGGGAGTTTCATGCGCGTTGCCGACCCTAACACTCCGCACCCTTGTTGAGCTCTCATCTAAATACTAATGTTATAGTCCCCAGAACAATTGAACTTGATTGCTTTTAGCCTACTAAGGTGAAAACTGATAAAGCACTAGAGTCAGACCAATCTAAATTGGCAGCGATTTTGATAACCCAGCCTGTAGAAGTGTTAAGTAAACGTCATAATTTCATAGAAGTTGGACTTTTAAAATTACACCTGCACTGGCTAGTTTCTATTTTTTTTAGAAAAATGAAAGTAGAGAAAGTAATATAACAGTTTATGCAAATTATCAGAAAGCGCAGTATCAATAATAATAAATTAGACAGACACGTAATTACAAGTAGGTACTTATAAACGATAAGACCGATCATATTTACCTAGAATGTTTCTTGGCTTTGCGATGTTTATTCCTGTATTTTTGCCGGCGCACAAGTCTATTCTGGGAGTACGGAATGAAGGCATGCCGTAGTGGTCGCACTTCGGGAGACGTGGCCCTTCTATTATTGGTCACTGCATTCCGGAATATCACGTCCTTCTCACTCACGAGTTCACCAAATCTTCCCCGGCCGGCGATCACAATCCCAGCCGGCAGCGAACTGTGGTGTTGCTGTACTTGATAATGTACAAGTCACCGCTACAAGAAACAACTTTTATCTATCCTCTATAACAGTTGCGTTCATAATTATTAAGTGTTTTATGTCAGTGTGTTACGATGTGATGTAGTAAAAGTAAAAATAATTCTAAAAAACCAAGATAAAGGCCAGTCCTGACGGAAACATTTTTTCGCCAATCTGATTAACTGTCTGATCAAATCAGGCCATCGAATTTTACTCGCATTATGACCGATATTATTGATAAAATGAAGGTGTGGATCCAAGAATAGCAATTTGTGACGCTACTTTTCACATTTGGAGGCATTTTTTTCTAAATTTAAAGCGCTCAAATATCGCCTTAAACCTAAAATGTATGATAAAATTATAGATTTTTTTCTGATCAAATCGACCGATTTGATCCCGATCCCGTCTGGGCTACAACCGCGAAAATCGAAGTTCGACAATGGGGTTGGCCGGTCGAAGTATTTAACAGATGGCGCCATCATAGCTTGCCCTGTCAATCCCTAGAATTGTGTCAAATCTTGTTTTTTTTTGGAATTTTGTGACCTGGATTCCAGTACTTTAAGCCAAATCTCATAGAACAAAACTAGAGACAGGGGCAAGCTATGATGGCGCCATCTATGCAAACCTTTGACAGTTGCCAACCCCATTGCGGGCCTTTTTCTCTGTCACACTAATAGGTGAACGCGAACGCTATTATACTTTTCACTTTCACTCTTTTGTCTATGGCTACCGCGCAGTTAAGCACAATTCTGCCAAAAACGAGTATCGAGCTTCACACAGCTGACATGAGGGAAGATCATAAGAAGTCCAACATAAAGATATCGGTAATTTGTGTAATACCTGGAACAAATTACTTTCTTTCTTCCTAGCCCTAGCCCTAGCCCTAGCCCGGCTTATATTTCCACGGCTCAAGGGAGCCTGGGGTCCGCTTTGACAACTAATCCCAAGATTTGGCGTAGGCACTAGTTTTTACGAAAGCGACTGCCATCTGACCTTCCAACCCAGAGGGTACTAGGCCTTGTTGGGATTAGTCCGGTTTCCTCACGATGTTTTCCTTCACCGAAAAGCGACTGGTAAATATCAAATAACATTTCGTACATAAGTTCCGAAAAACTCATTGGTACGAGCCGGGGTTTGAACTCGCGACCTCCGGATTGCAAGTCGCATGCTCTTACCGCTAGGCCACCAGCGCTTATGACCTGGAACAAATTACAACGAACACAATTTAACATAAACCACCACCAATTTTGAACCATTTGATCGAAAAATGAGACATTTAAAGCACATGGAGCATTAATAATAATAAACATAAAGTGTGCATATGTATTCATAGTTTTATGTTGTTATTAGTCATAAATTTGCTTACGGCGCACATAATTTTTTGAACGCTATTATAAAATCCCGGCCTTTCCCGCTAATTGTTGCTGTGTGTAAAATAATAATTACTTCTGTCATGCTCCTGTCAGTCACAAATACACTTTAGCATTATTTGATATTATTCAAATGAGATTTATTCTTTTATAATGTAGTAATACATATTTTTTGTAATATTTATTTATGATAAACTCTAAAAAATATAAAATATAGGATTTTTTTTTATGACTGTTCTATATTTTTCCGCTGGTAACAATCAATCCTTCGCATAATATTTCTCAAGGATTTCGCCGATTTCGTCGTTCGCGCAGAAAATTCTAGTTTGTTTTGATTACATTTTAGTTAAGAAAGATAACGTCGCTTGATTCACTACACCGCAAATATAAAAGCAGTTGAATTGAATTACAAACACGGTATTTTCATGCTAAGGTACGTTTACTAAGTTTCTTTTAACTAATAATCTCTAATATTTATCTTCAGTTTTCTTGGTTAACAGTGATTCAATTTAATTGCGTGAATTTATTTTCAACAGGGTCTAATCGTTAAATAAAAATTTCGCTTATAAGTGTAATCTATACCTACTGTGCATATTACGTGAAGTTTAGAGAAGGGTCGAATTTTCGGTACCTATTCGGCATGTTTTTCAATGTTGGTATTCGGCCGAATTATTCGCTTAAAATGCCAAATATTTGTAAAGATTGTGTTGACATTTATTCGTGTGATTACCATGGATATTTGTTCCTGAGTCATGGAATTTATCTATGTATTTAAGTATTTATAAATTTGTAAGTATATAATATATATATCATTGTCTAAGTACCCACTTTTGTCTAAGTAACCACACAAATTTAATTAACAATGTAAAATGTACCTAGGTAGGAATCCATAGTCCATAGGACTTGAAGATCATTAAACAAGTATAGAAAATTTGTTTCCTTGGCCTCTTATGAAACCTGATTGCTTCTAGGGAGTGGTTTATTTCTCTAATTGCGATAGCAATGGGGTTGCATGCATAGATGGCGCCAGCATAAATTTTCCTTGTCTCTGGTTATATTCTATGAGATTTGGCTTAAAGGGTAGCCTATCATCCAGGCCATAAAATTCCACAAAAAAACCTATGCGGGCACCATCCTTAAAATACTTTAACTGGCCAACCCGATTCAAACGTTTCAGGAAGTTTTATAAGAATGTATGAACCAAATGATTCGGCTGAATATTCAGTTCGGCAAGACCTGAACCGAACATTCGGTCAAATATGTACATTGTACAAGTTGATCAAGTCAACAAATAATGGTGGAGGTGGTTATTTTAATTTTGTATACCAGAAGTTTGTTTTTTCCTTTGCAGAAGTTAATGCCATAGTGCCTTGTACAAAAACAGAAGATTAGCCCAAAAATTCAAAACAGGGAGAGAAGTTTAGCACATCATGGTGGTATTCTTTACAGATCATCTGCGGGCCAAGGGTGCTCAGTAAGTAATTTTATAGTCGTGAGTTCTACATTATAAGCAAGCTTTCTTTGGGTAAAAAAAAAGGGTACTAGGTACCTAATCTAATTAGGCTGCGTTTCTACCAGATATGTGCGAGGATGCGTAGCGAGGGATGTTTGTTTGTTAGGAACCAATCGAATAATGGCAACTAGAGCTGCCCTGAGGGAAGATAGGTAAAAGAAAGTGTTTCTATTGGTTTTTAAGCCTTTATAAGGCAGAGAAAATATATTACTCACCTGGTTTTGAACTTTATTTCAAAGTCAATAGGGTTCAATTTTGCATAATTTCTGATATAACCCTAATAAAGGGTTAACGAACACATCCCTCACTGTGCAGTATGCATCCTCATACATCTCTGGTAGAAATTAGGCCTTATTGGTTTTGCTTTCTCATCTCACATGCTTGTTGCATTCTATGTACATGAGTTGTAGTAAAAAAAATTGGATGACAAAATAAAAGTAGAAGAAAAAAAAGGAAATATAAATTTTTCATAAGACCCCTTTTTATGCAAAACTCCACTTACTACACTATCCTGTCTTATGTTATGAGACTTATGGGAGTGATAGGCAGTGGTATCCTGTTTCTTCTCTTGTAGCAAGTTGTAGGTATATGTGACTTTTCATCAGAGAAGGGTCATTATGCTTCATGTGCACATAAGGACCTTTTTATCAGAATTTCTGTTGTAATTTCAGATGGAATGGACCTTATTGCACTTGAAGCATAAAGATCCTTCTGTAATGGAAAGCCACATATTTTCAGATAAGATAGAAATAATCTTATGTCTCTGTACTTATATTTTTAACTTTTTATAATAAGTAATAAATCCTGTGTCTTTACCAGAATCTTCCCTTTGAAGCCCGAAGTGAAAGTTCCAGCGAAACCAAGCATCAGAAGTTTGAACAGCCTCCTCCAGGACATATATGTGCGTTTCATAGCACTAAGAGATAAGGATTTTGAGAAATATTTCAATGTGTTTGAAACAATATTCTTCAAGTTGCATGAACTAATGAAGGAAGCAGATACTTACTACGGGCAATATTCCAGCAATGTGAGTATATATAACAAGTATTTAAAAACAATTCAATAATTCTATTGACAAACCCCTTTATTAATATTAAAATTTATTGAAAATGTGAAAATGTTGGCAAAATATCAACCATAGGGAACCCTAACTTTACGCTTGGTGCCCAACCTTGCCCAAGTTAAAATATTAAAATAATAATTATACCCAGAAACAGATCCATTGAATTCACAATAGAAAGATCCGCATAGAATAGGTACCTATACCTATACGTGTAATACTAACGATATCAAATTAAAATCCTTGTGCCATAAACAATTGCTGTGAGTCACTCGCCTAATACTGCTGACTGAATGCTGTTTGCCATTTAAAACTTGCTACTTAACATTTACTGGTATTATATAACAATCATAATTCAGCCTATATACATATTGCTGGGCAGAGACAGGCCTCTCATGCACAAGAGGGCGTGGGCTATAGTCTCCATCTCCAGTATCTCCACGCTGCTTCAATGCGGATTGGGGACCTCACATACGCCCAAGAATTTCTTACCGAATGTACAATCGCCTGCGCTTGCGTTGTTCCAGTAACTGCCTACTGCCTAGGCAGGCGTTCAAGCGAGTATCCCACTAAGGGTAGAATACAAGTATAATGAATCTCCATGTACCAAAAAGTGTCATCAAAAAACCTTAAATAGGTGGCGCTATTATCATAGACAGGGCACTTCACTCCGTCAATAACGCCTAGGTTCTTAGCTACTCTGGAGAGATTTGGAACTATTATTTATAGCTGACAGCTGGACACTTGCAACAGTTCTACAATAAGAGATTTCACTCCTTTTAATTCCACACTCATAAAATGTAAGAAAAAATCATAGATGGTAGGATCAACTAGATGTGTTATACGCGTGCGCCCGTAAGGGACGGAACATACGCAATGCGCCAAATTAAAAACACGTTTTTACATTCCTGACAACATACCAAAAATAACCTACGTAATTTGGTCGGGTTATTTGTTGCCCACCTTAAGCCATACTAAAATCTACAGTTGGGAATAAAAAAAATGAAACTGTGACAAGGACAAACAATCATAGCGATTTCTCTGCTACTCTTACTGAAAGTTCCATAAGAGCTTCTCGTTCGGTCATCTGCTGGCTCTACCATTTCATCTCTATACTTATTGTGGTTACCTCCATCTATCTCTATGGAAAAAATCCTCTCGCCCAAATAAACTGTGGACTAGGTCGATTTAGTCCCATAAATCCCATAATATTTGATTTAATAATACCTATTTATAAATATAGGTACTATACGCGGGTAGCCACTACGACAAACTACGCATCAACAAGCCCGACGAGTTCGACATGGACATCGTCATCGGGCTGCCGGTCAACGCGGACGAAAACCCACAAAACCCGGCTAAAAGCGATGTGGTCATGGAGGACATTGCACCCGGTTTCGTGAGGCTGAAGATGGGGAAACAGTTTCAGAACTTGCCGAATAGGGATCAAAGGAAAGATTGGGAAATAAACCAGACGGCTTACAAGTAAGGATTGACAAATGGTTTAACGCAAACAACTTTATTTAAAAAAATGCCGTTCAAAAGTTTCTTTGAATATTTTTTTATGAAAAAGTGTAATGACATTAAAAATATCGGATGGATTATGGCGCCGTTATCGTATGTTTGCCTTCCCACCGTCTGGGTCTATATGTCTACCTAATTATTTAATTTGATTTTTGAAAGATAAAAATTTTGATAGTCAATTTAAAAATATATATCTGTACAGATGGCTAGACGATGACAACTACCTGCTGCGTTCACAGTTCATGTACTGGTTCAAGAGTGTGGTAGACAAAGCCATGAACCTCTTCGAACAGAACGAGTATGGTGAACCCTACATGGATGTAGAGGTAAACAAAATAATAAACATACATGTTCCTAAACCTAAACACTAAATATACATGTGTAAATTCAATACGGGATAGCATAGGACCTAAGATGTATATTGAGATGAATTTTGCTTAGAAATACAATGACCATACAAAATAATTCGGCCCGTAATGTAAAACAACACAAGTTACGAGATACGAGCTTCTGTAACTGTCAACGCTTGTTAAAAAGCTCGTATTTCGTAATGTTATGTCATTTCATCTCCGTAATGTTTGCAGTACATTGCTGTTCGGTAAATATTCAAAAGGTAATTACGGAGTCATAATTAATTGTAACCTAAAAAAAAACTTAATTAGTGATTACACGGATAAATTCAGAATCTGGTGTAATTTATCTCCCGTATTGGGGGGCAAAATTTAATCACAGGCAGGATTTTCCTGTATCGATAAACTTTAATTAGATGTTTTTCCCATATACTAGTAATCACTCTTGTTTTTAAGTGCGTAGGTATATTTTACTATTATTTTGGTGACGAAGACAAACTGTACACAAATCATATTTTAAATGACGGCTAGGTTATGTTATGAGTGCCAAGTTCCGAATATATATAGTTCCGCTTTAATATTTTTTATTTTGTTTTCTCTTACATTTCGTAGTTATACACACGCACATATTCATACATACATACTCACATATATACACACATACCCTCACATAAACACTTTCACTTACATACAACTTACTGAGACCTTTTTAACTGTTTTTGTGCTTAGTTTGATAGTTAGTCATATATGTAATAAAAAAATCTTATTTAATTTAGCTTTAACAATAATGTATTCTGTTAAAATGAGAACCGCACCATTTCGATATCGATACTTCTCTGAGATTCCCACGTGACAGGCTGAGCCTAGTGTGGGGATCAATGTACTGCTGGTCTTGTAATGCCAAATTCTTGAAATAAATATTATTCTTATTCGTTTAAATTAATTTATTATTTTGTTTAATTTGTATACCTACTTTCTCCATTTGTTACCACTGGGGATAACTATAGAATAAATAATAAAACAACGCGTGAAACTAAAAAAGTACTTAACAACAGTTTTAAAATAATCTTCATAAATTTATTGTGATTAACCTTTTGTTAACGAATCATTTGCTTGTCTAGTGGTCACGTCTAGAGAGAGTATTTTTTCCCAGTTATCCCAGGTGGGACTTTTCTGCCAAATGTGAAGTCCCTTTAGTAATATTTTAATAAATGATTTTTAGGGGAAACCGTACACTCTCCGTTTATCTGCCAGTGGCCCCGCCTACACGCTCATCATCGAGGACAAGCAGTGCGGGTTCCGGCTGGAAGTGGACCTGGTCCCGGCCCTCAAGTTCCCTGAAAGTCGCTGGCCTATCACCAAGAAATATAGAAGGGTTAGTCATTAGTAATTCTTCTTGTTTTTGTGACATACCTAGCAGATACTGTAAGAGCGTCAGCACTGGTTCGCCTCTCTGTATGCCGCCTTCGCTTGGGACCGGTAGAAGGGTAAAAGTCCAAGAAATGCGGGCTGGGCGTTGAGGGTCATGCGGGCCAATGGAACACAAGAGGATACAGAAGACCGTGCAAAGTGGAGGAGGAAGTCAAAAGAGGGAGTAGAGGCTTTCCCAGCTCTCAAGTCCCCTGAGGAACGTTGGCCTATCAATAACACGTATGTTAGCGTTTTCTTGTCAGGAAAGCACTAGGTAAATACTTCGGTTGAAATGGGAGCCTCGTATCTTTTGCGGCCGAGCGTACTACTTGACCGGCAATCCCTAACGGACTTTGCGTCTTTCTAATAAGATTTACCAATTGTCAAATAACAGTTTGAATAGCGCTAAAACTATAAAATATTAAATTTTTCTCACAGATACCCAAGCGTTGCAAGAAGGACTTCTTCATGGTGGTGCCAAAACCCTTAAAGGGCGGTCGCAGCCCGTTCGACTCGGACCGTTCCTGGCGGCTGGCCATGCACATTCAGGAGAAGGACCTCATGTACGACACGTGTCATATGAAGCAGGTCATACGCCTGGTAGGTAATAGAATAGTACCTACATACCTAGGGCAGTGAAGTGAGTGAAGTAAGAACTGTCTCGGATCGCATGTAATCGTAAAGCTGAGATCGGGAAACATGAGGCTTTCTTATTTACTGACCAAGGTGTGTATACTATTTTTCCCAAATCCCTTTATATATTGCGATTTTGGGATGTCAAAGTTGAAGTAAATTTTACGCGATATCCTAATTCTAATCCGTTTAAATTGGTGTAATTTAAGTTTCATTTAATTTCAATTAAGTTTGGAAATCTTAAGAGTCACACAAACCCGGCTCCAAAAACCGCTTCCATACAAACGAAGTTACGCGGTCATTTTAAAACAGCATGCTTAAATTACATGAAACGTAGCATGAACATTTACGTCCTAGGTAACATACGAGTATAGGTACGTACCTTAGTTTTGTATGGAGAACTTCTAGTGGATCTAATTTCGTTGTACATATTACAATTTCTACGAACGAAAACTAGTACGAGACATAGATATGGGTTACTTGAATGTTCATGCCAAGTTTCATGTCTTTTAAGCAAGTTATTTAAAAAAAACTTGACTTGGTTTGACGACCGGTCTGGTGGGTAGTAACACTGCCTATGATGTCGATGGTCTCAGGTTCGAATCCCGGTAAGGGCATTTCTTTGTGTGAGATGGTTTTGGCTTTGTCCTGAGTCATGGCTGTTTTTACAAGCTTTTACTTAACTTGCAATGTATATATGTTAATCCGGGTGGAATCTTGCAACTTAATTTTGAACCAGTTATCTTCAACCGATTGAGCTGAAATTTTGTATACACGCTTAGTTTAGGTACATGACAATGCATGGTTAGTACAGTAGACAACTTACTAAATTCAATATGGCGGATTATCCAAGATGGCGGACTAGTATTTTTTTCTGCATTACCACAATATGGGTATCAAATAAAAGGGCTTGCTAAGGAGAACACGAAAATTAATGTTAAGTCACATTAAATCCAATATGGCGGATTATCCAGCATGGCGAACTCGGTAATTATTCTGCACTACCACAATGGAAAAAATAGTACAGTCAGCGATAAAAGCTTGTACCTAAAATGAAATTTTGCTTAAAACTTATTATGTATATACGTATGTATATCGTCGCCTAGTACCCATAGTATAAGCTTTGCAAAATTCTGTGTAAGATACTAATCTCCGTCCCTTTAGGTATTTAAATAAATGTAAACAAAATCTACCCTCCGATGGCCCCTTAAGCCAGTTGAGGGTAGATGGAAACATTACATGATCAAATAATGTAGGTTAAAGTTAGGTCGTTCAGTGAGACATCTAGGCGGTTTTGTTTAACTACCCGAAAATATACAAATTGTTTGTTTACTTTTATTAAAATACGTAAAGATACAGAGTATAAGATTGTCCTCAAATATTTATTTATTTATTAAAACGCGTCGATCGATTTTATGACGGGGCTAGGTTCTTGTGACTCAACTTAAAACTATTCCTAATCTTTAATATTATTTTAGTGGCCTGGCCTAGTGGGTAGTGACCCTGCGTATGAAGCCGATAGTATTGGGTTCGAATCCCGTTAAGGGCATTTATTTGTGTGATGAGCACCGATATTTGTTCCTGAGTCATGGATGTTTTCTATGTATTTAAGTATATGTATATTATATATATCGTTGTCTGAGTACCCGCAACATAAGCCTTTTGACCTTACTGCGGGACTTGTCAATCTGTGTAAGAATATCCTATAATATTTATTTATTTTTTTCAGATAAAGAAGCTCCGCGATTCCCTAGGCTTGGACAAAATTGCAAGCTACTACATAAAGACCATTTTCTACCACGAGGCCATCGAACAACAACATGATGAAGATTTTTGGAGCAGGAATAGTCCTGCAGATCTTTTCATACATATGGTCAAGAAGTTTCTACAATACCTTGAAAATAAGAACATTCCATACTTCTGGAACCCGGAAAATAATTTGATAGAACACATTAATGACTCGACTTTAGTCAGCTACGCAAATAAACTGAGGAAACTTGTCAAGATTTTGAACAATCTGGATGATCCATCGAACTATAAGGAGGGTGCGAAGTATTTGTTGACGGAGAGTCAATATGAGTTGTACAGGAAGAAAATATTGCGTGTATAATTTGTATACTATGGAAGGTAGAGGTAAGGAATACTATCTCCATAGGCAGAACTATGGAGGGTAGAGGTAAGGAGAACCATCTCTTATGGGAAACTGTTCTAGTCATTTCCTCAAAGGTTAACTGGAAGAGATCCCATACAGGGATAAGTTCGCCTTTGTTGTATTTAATTTACTCCGTAACTGTGTTCTGTGTCGTAACTGTATTTCAATGTACAATAAAGTATATACATACATACATATTGTTGCTGAAGTGTCCAGCGCCAGCTGTAAATAATAGTTCAAAATCTCTCCGGTGGCGCTAGGGTAGCACAAGGACATGACATGAACTTAGACGTTATTGACAGAGTGAAGTGCGCTGTCAGTGATTTGTTTTTTTTAATCAAAATCAAACCTTTGTTCGCGATGTATTGTGGCGCCACCTATTTGAGGTTTTTTGATGGACACTTCTCATACACATAGATTGTTTCTCCTTACCTATA
This sequence comes from Cydia pomonella, assembly GCF_033807575.1. Classification (NCBI taxonomy): domain Eukaryota; kingdom Metazoa; phylum Arthropoda; class Insecta; order Lepidoptera; family Tortricidae; genus Cydia; species Cydia pomonella. The sequence goes on along the minus strand of NC_084709.1, from coordinate 4,901,699 downwards.
CCCTCCATGGGCAGAACTGTTGCCAAACTGTCCAGTCCAGCTGACATCTATAAATAATAGGTCCAAATCTCTCCACAGTAGCGTAGCACTCTAGAGTAGCTAAGAACGTAGGCGTTATTGACTGAGTGAAATGCGCTGTATATGATTTGTTTTTTATTTTAAGTATTCTAGGTATTGTTGCGCCACCTATTTAAGGTTTATTGACGTACACTTTTTGGTACATGGAGATTCTATTCCTTACCTCTACCTTACATATTCGAATCTATACGCTTCGAAAGGCAGATTTTATTGTGCAGGGAATACAGTCGATTTTATTTTCTTTGAAAATTGTACGAAACAAAACAACTCTGTTCCAATTGAATATGATTTAAATTTCATCGAACTGAATAAGTCCTACAGGTAGGACCTTGGGCCTTACGAGGCTAGAGTTAAAATTATCTTTTCCATTTATATTTTATTTTGACAATGACAGTCTTATTTTCATTGGGACAGCTTCTTTTAGCAGCATCTTGCAGCAACTTTTAAATGCATACATTTGATTTTATGGAATTAATATGTAATGTTATAAAACATATAAAAGTATATGGTGCTAACAAAATATTTTAATCGCATACAAAGTGTAACAAAAATAGCGGGGATTTGATGGCATATTTGATATCGTGTTCCGATTAGGGAAAGTAAAAGAAACATTTTTTTGAGGGGCAAAAAATCTATGGAGTAGGTCGTCTACATTTTTGGCGTCAAAACCGATCCCCATTTTTTTTGTTACACCTTCTATATAGATGTTTTTAAGTAGGTATAGTTTATTATAAACACTCAGGTGGAAAAAGAAAAATAATATTTTTAGACATAATACTTAAGTTATTAGATACGTAAATAGATCTCGTCGGATCTCTTATAAAGCTTGACCAGTAATATAAGATCACGCGCCATATTGCGGAATTTCATTGGAACTAAATTTTTCATACTTAACTGACCTGTCACCCTATACATGAGAATACAGCGCCCTCTTGACAATGATCATGTATTTCTGGTCGGGCTTTAGATATTTATTAAGACCAACCGTCTTCCGTTTCGTACAAGACGCCAAGGCGGTTTTGCATTTGTATGCGGAGCCGCACGCCGCTCCGGTGTGCGAGCGGAACATCGCTGTACATGCATAATGCTTTCTAGTTTACACCGGAACGTCGTGCGGATCCGCATAAGCGTAATAAGTAATAAACGCCTAAGGAGGTCGTTTGCAAGCTTTTATTTAACTTGCAATGTAACTATGTATGTACGGGTCAAATCTCTCAAGTTAAATTTGACCCACGGTTTCCGATGAAGATGAAAATTTGCATACATATGTAAGTCGGGTGACATTGCAATATTATGGTATCATCGAGCTAATCTGATGATGGAGGAGGTGTCGACTAAAGTGTTCACAAATATCTGATCTATTATGAAAACGTTAACGTGCATGTTCAGATATTTTTGAGCACCTTGGCCGCTCCGATATATCTGATGGCGATTGTACAGTCAGTAGCGAGAGCTATGCCGGTCACGTGTTAAAAATGAGCTACGCACGCTCTTTAGTTTATTCTGAACACCTTGGCGGCTTAGGTACAACTTCTGGTGTTGAGTAAAATTAATGACGGTTGTAAATTAACGACTGATTTTATTTTTATTTGCATAAGTTTTGTTTAAGTATAAGGCAGTTTTCTCATTGCATGCGGATCCGCACGCCGCTCCGGTGTGCGAGCGGGACATCGCTATTTACGTGCATAACGCTATCTCGCTCCCGATTACGTACCGGAGCGTTATTCGGATCCGCATCAGTGTGGTAACCGCGTAATGCATAATTGTCTTGTAGTTTTTAATAGTATACACTGAAAGAAATGTTTGCATAACTGTAACAAAATTTTGGTTACTGTTTACACAAAAATTGGGACTTGCGAACTATGTGTTATATGTTACAAAACCGTGTTTGGCTATCAGTGTTCAGGTACTGGGTATACACTACAAAATAAGTTTGTAAATTTATGCAAAGTTTATTTTCTTATAACCGTAGTTTAGTTATTTAGTAAAGTTACAAAACCAGTTCGGCTATCTATTTTTTTCAGTGTATGATTTATGGAGCTAGTCTATTATGCTTTACTCTTAGGTCTTAGGTCATACTTAGATAAAGTAAGGACGTTTAAGCACTAAGAATAATGTACATTGACCTGTCTGTTTTTATCTCTATTGCACGCGCATAATTTTATATTGCTGTCCACAAGGCTCGGAACCGGTTTTAATAATACCTTTAAATAACGGTTTTCCTCCGAATATTTATAAGAACGCGAACGTTTTAAAAACTTTATTGTAACCTAAAAAACCGCTTTATTCGACGAGCGACAAATCGACTGGCCGGCCTGGTGGTGTGCCACGTAAACATAGACACCGACATAGGAAGAAACCGGTTTTTATTGCTCTAAACCGATTAAATCGACAAGAACTGTTCTCATATAAACCGGTTTCGAAATTTAACCGGTTTCCCCACCGGTACCCCCGGAATCATGGGCGGGAAGCAATATAATTACGCGGCACGTCAATCTACGAAAATCTTCGTGATTGGCGTCCTTACTTTAGGTAGTCTTCACTTTGAAATAATTGAGATTTGTATGTTATGATGGCAGGCCGCATTTTTTTTTTCTAATAAAAGCTGGATTGGATATATTAAAAGATGTTTAATTTTGCTTAAAAATAATTTCTCTAAAAATCAATAGTAGGTAGGAAAATGTAAAAACTAAAAAGCGGTCAACACCTATTTACATAAAAAAAACCCCAGAAAGGTTTCCCTGTTATTTTTACTAATTTATGAAAACTATGAACTAATTATTTCTAAGTATTTGTAAATAAGCACCTAATGTATTTACCACCTTACCTATTTAAATACGATTTAAATAAAAAAATCTACTTGATATCTAAAAGTTATGTTTACCAGGCACTAAGTTACTAAGGTACTTTTATATGTTAATTATTTGTTAAACAAGATGTTAACAACACACATTTTCCCGCGATATGCAACTGTTTTTTTCCACTGGCAACCATCGACCAATAAACAACAACTTCGTCACAAGATGATTAAATCCCAGTTGGATTCTAGAAACGTCACAAGCTACACATGTTTTGCATATAGTTTTAACACAATAGGTACTTAACTTAATACATATTATGGGAATTACTTTCGGTACCAAAGTAAGTACGTTGTCTCCAATATTTTGTTTCTTTATTTATTAGGCCAGCTCTTTTAATCAAGTTTATAAATCTAATAATATAATGACTTTAAGGACGACTAACATTAGAATAGTCCGGGTCGAAGCGTTCAACACTTTCTGTTTCCACAAGGTGTATTCGGTAGGAAAAAGTTGAAAAATTTTTAGGGTGCGAAAAATTTTGGTCTTTGTATTCGAAGAACTAAAAGGAACGACATCCCACCACGGACCGAAAAGAACTAGTTCATCTTAAGCGCTCTTAATCGGTCTCGGTCCTTTAGTTCGGTAGTCGGTACGTCGGTACCTAGTAACAAATCGGTCGGGAGCGAATGATCGGAATGAGTCAAGGTCAAGAAAGTCGCTCGCTTACGCTCTCGCTCTGTTTATTTGCGAGCGAGAGCAAGACACATACCTAGTCATATTCATTCAGATCTCGAGATTTGCTCCTGAACGAAAGGAACTCAAAGGGCGAACTAGTTCCTTTGACCGACTGACCGAATTCGGAGCGCTCTTTTTAAAGATCGAGCGGGCACAACTTTATGGCGGGCATAACGACCCCCCATAGAAAACAAAATATTTTTTTCGCGTCAAAAAATGTTTTCTACTTTTTTTACTTTACACGATACCGAATATGCCCTTAAACTGTTCCCCACTCTTTATATAGAAAACTTCGCGCGATCATCCATCAACATTATAGAAAACGAAGTATCGGACGCATTGGCCCGGAACTGGACCTTTCTAGCACGAGTCATCATTATTTAGAATAACTTAAGAGACCTGTCTATTACTTATACACAGCCATTTACAGATATCACTGCCAATGACTGGAGAGCTGACTTGAAAACTCGCACTTAAGGGGAAACGTACAATGAAGATGTTCTATTCAAATGAGCTTCAAGAACTGCGGGCCAGCGGGGCTCGGTAAGTATTTTAGTAAATAGTAGGTACTATTAACCTCTTGTGTGTCTGATGATAAGGACTCTGACCGAGTATATAATCATTTAAAAAACAAAATTGTTCTATTCGGCTCGCCTGTGGTTTAAATACACGATTTTTTTATCACGATTCATTGTAATCTATCTACCATCTTGCACTGTAAGCGTAAACAAACATATCTATGTACTGAGCTCACCGGCTGGTAGGTATAAATACTATAAATAAACATTACCGCTATCGTACACTGTACCGTATGGCTCAAGCTGCGTTTGATAATATCAAAGAGAATTTGAAATAGAGGTGTATGGTCAAAGAAAATTTTGTAGCGACGTCAATTTACTGCCATCTTTCGACACATAATTAAAACTTTTGACTTTGATCCTTATTCTGTTACTGATATGAGTTAAATTTGTGTATTAAAAAGTGACGCCATCTAATAGATCAAAGGCCAAAGGTATAGCAGCATCGTTTCGAGCGATGGCGCCATAACCTTTAGGTAGTACTCTACCGAGTACCTACCAGACCTTACCAGATGGCGCCACTTTTTGATATTGAACAAATTGAACACGTATCAGTGAAAGAATAATGATCAAAGTCAAATGGCGTTTTAAAAGTTTTAATCATGTGTCGAAAGATGGCTGTAAATTTACCTCGCTACTAAGTTTTCTTTAAAAATCCACCTCTATTTCAAATTCTCTTTAATAATACCTAATTACCTAGAGTCAGACCAAGATAAGATGGCAGTGATTTTGTCAGCCCAGACAGTGTAACTGTTTAGTGTTATTTTAAACGTCAATCTTCTATGAAATTATGACGTTTACTTAACACTTGCACAGCCGGCTGGGCTATCAAAATCGCTGCTAACTTGGTCAGACTGTATCTACTTTATATAGCAATTAGCAAGAGCCCCCAGGCCCCCACCACGCACACTGCACACACAAGATCGGTTTAAACTTGAAAGTAATTAATTATTCTCATGATGTCTATTTTCCAGAGTCCACACTTTGAAACCACGAGAAAAGCCGAAGAAACTAGTCCGAGATTTAAACAATCTATTACAAGACATATACGAAGTGCGAGACAAACCAGTGAGGGACAAGGATTTCCCGAAGTACTTTAAAGTGTTCCAAGCTGTTTCCTTAAAGTTGAACGATCTGATGAAGCAAGTAGATCCATATTATGAGCGGTATTCCTTAGTGAGTATGTACAATCTTACAACTTGTAGGTACAATTATTCGTGTTTAAAGCCCTTTGCAATATTAAGGAATTGGTGCGACGTGGCCGCACCCAGCGCCGCCTCTGCACTGGCGGGGCAAGACCAAGATTTTATGAGGGTAAGGCACATTCAGCGAGGCCCTCTGGTGGGGCATGAAATAACGAAAATTTCTACGTTGTGTCGTTGCGTTATTTTTACGTTGTGTCCGAGATATACTTATTTGAGGCGCGAGGCCCGGACCGCGAGGCCGTAGGCGGTATCCCACGTCGCCCACGCCTAACCTGCGCCTCTGCATCAGAGGGCCTACGTCAACATCGAAAAATATCTGCCTCTATCGCTCCGGCATTTTCCACCGACCGAGAGGCAAAATAACGTTTTTAGATGTTGGCAGTGGGCCTATTTATATCCAGAATTACTAAACTGCACGAGTTAGTATAAAAAATACCAAAATCGTCTATGATCCGATCATTAGATTCTGACATTTCTGACTGATAACTTGAATAATGAAACTACCCTTTGTAACAAAAAATATATATATATATAATTCAAAATCGGTTCAGCCATCTTCGAGAACGGGGACAAAGAGAGATCCCGATGAATTGAGAAAGAAAGAACATCTTTCGAAATTTTAACGAAATTAGTAAATAAGGCATAAGTATTACGCTAATTACCCAAGTTAGGAAGGCCTTTACAATTGTATACCCTTGATGTGGGATAAAAAATAAGTCCAGTTTTTATAAGGCCCGGATTTAGAGACCTACCCTAGGCACTTGGTATAGCACTTAGAATTTAGGGGGCCCCCTTCTCCATCTCAAAACCATTGCAAGGGCGCCTGGACCCCTAGGCCCGGGCCTTGTAGGCCTAGGTGGAAATCTGGCCCCGGTTCTTATTACAAATCCTTTACTGATAACAGATATGACGGTTGTATTTGTCTACGCGGCAGCGTGATGAAGACAGCGGGGGTCGGAACCGGTTTTATGCAAAAACATCGAAATAACCATATATTTCGGTTTATTATACTCCTAATGTAGGACTCAGTATTATTAGTATGATTAGATTGCCCAATTAGAAATGAAATAATTAACAAAGAACGAAAAATACCGTTTTCGTTCCCATACAGAAAATACCGGTTTCCGTTCCCTGGAAGACAGTGTCCGCAGTGGCGGATTTGCAGTGTTAGCCGCCCTAGGCCCCACGCCCTGTAGTAACTATTAGCCGATTCTTTCTCAGCACCCATCGTATAGACTGCTGCAGTCTATAAGGCTCGGAAACCGGTTAAACTTCTAAACCGTTATCATGTACTTGGCGCAAAACCTTTTAATTTCAGTTTCGCTCGAAAAACTGTTATTTTTAAACCTGTTTTTATGACAACAGTTCTTGTCAAGTTAACCGGTTTAGAGCAATAAAAAACGGTTTCTTCCCATGTCGGTGTCTATGCTTACGTGGCACACCACCAGGCCGGCCGGTCGTTTCGTCGCTCGTCGAATCAACCAGGTCTTTTTAGGTTACAATAAAGTTCTTAAAACGTTCGCGTTCTTGTAAAATGTTCGGAGGAGAACCGAAATAAACCGGTATTCACCGGTTTCCAGCCTTGCTGCCGCCCCTAATCCGCCGCTGAGCGTCCATCTCTTTCAACCGCGTGGTTTTCAAATGTCCGTATAAGATCCATATAAGTCGGCTTTATGGCGGTGCATGAATCTAGTATAACTGGATTAGGCATGAGCGGAGGGGGAAAATGACCGAACGGGATAGTATTTTGTATTTTTCAGTAGTAGTTTGTAGTTTTAGAGTAGCTGAGAAAGCGCTATTATTGTTTGTCCTTGTCACAGTGTCATTTTTTTTATTCCCCACCGTAAATTTTAGTATGGTTTATGTTATGGTGGGCAACAATAACCCGACCAAATTACGAAGGTTTGGTATGTTGTCAGGAATGTTAAAACGTGTTTTTAATTTTATCGCATTGCGTATGTTCTGTCCCTCACGGGCGCACGCGTATAGCACATCTATAGGATCCTAGGTTATAAAATGGTATGCACCATCGTGTCAGACAACATGATAGTATTGATACTGTATTATTATGTTGTCTCTGTCACACAATATAATGTTATAAAACAGCCAGTGTGGGACCACCATCAGTGCAGTACAGATACAATAATGTCACGTTCTAACGAGTATGTAAGTGCGAAAGGGACAGGCCTATACCACTATTTTGTCACTATTGACAAGTGATAAAAATGCAACCCGCAGGTCCGATTTGAGGGTAGAAGAGACCGTCTACGCATCAACAAGCCTGACGACTTCGACATGGAAATCGTCATCGGGCTGCCTGTCAACATACATGATCCTTCGCATGGCGACGTCGTAGAGGACGTAGCTCCCGGCGTTGTGAGGCTGAACATTGGAGACCAGTTGCAAGGCTTGCTGGATAGAGGCGGAGATTGGCGAATAATTGAAACTGCTCACAGGTCAGTTAAAGGGCTTATTAAATTTATCTGGTCGCCGGATACTTTATGCTGGGAAAGAACTTAGGTATAAAAAATAAATATTATGGGACAATATTACACAAATTTACTAAGTCCCACGGCAAGCTCAATAACGCTTGTGTTGTGGGGATTACTTAGACGACGATATATATAGATATTTATAAATACTTAAAGACATAGAAAAAACGATGTCCTGCCTTTTCCCCGAAGTTTTTTTGACCGAATTTCACTTGCCAACCAACTTTTCGCAGATGATTTACTTTGCCAACCAACGCGTTTCCCGGTAGGACCTTTGTAAACAAACCGCCTTGATGCATAAATGTCATATTTGATTATCTGGGAAAACTTGTCAAAACACAGTTTAAGGCACAGTATGAATAAGTTACTCTATGGTATACGATAGGTGCTAGTGCTGTACTCTGACGGAAGTAAAGCCCCGTCCAGACTATGTGCGAGAATCGCGGCGCGACTTCGCGGAGCGAACATACCGCGACGTTGACGTAGACTCCACACTCGCACAACTTTACGGCGATTTCGCAGTTTGGTTCGCGGCAAGATGGCGCCGAAGCGTCAGCTGATCGGATTTAGTTTGCGGCAAGACACTGATTCAAACTGGGTACTGTCAAATAGATTTTTGGTTGATCAAGTTCGCACCCAATATAACCAAGTAGCCGCCATAGAAGGTTATGCCAGTTTAACAGATTAACCGACTCGTGAGCGAATCGCGGCGCGAAGCGATTGCGAGTGTGGAGTCTTGCAAGTTCGCGCTTCCCGTCTCCTTTGACGCGGGCCAAATATCGACAAAAAAACGGGGAATAAGGCGCGAAGGCGTGAACAATCTGCGAAATCGACGCGAGGGCCATCCACACTCGCGTTCGCGGCTTCGCGCCTCGATTCGCGCACGAGTGTGGAGGGCCCTTAAGGTGTGTCAAGCGTTTAAGTAGGAGCAACGGAGCTATCGTATTAAATAGGGTTGTTTCCATCTACAAATCTTAGGGCAGAATTGTATCCCAATAAATTCTCTTGGATTATAAGAACATATTAAACTACCTTTAGTGGACCTAAAGGAGAAAGAGCAATATTGTAAATATTGAATTTAAAATATCTTTGGCACACGTCACGTGAACCAAGTCCAAACGGCATGGAAGGTAGAGATAAGAATGATAAAATGAAATGAAATCTCCATGTAACAAAAAGTGTCCATTAAAAAACCTTAAATAATAAAATCGAGCGTCCACACGTGCACAATTTCATAGTAGAATCGGCGAGCCAATGTCCTGCAATTTCATTTTTGCGTCTACACTACTACGACACTACCTGATAAAATAGGGTTGTTTCCATCTACAAATCTTAGGGCAGAATTGTATCCCAATAAATTCTTTTGGATTATAAGAACATGTAAAACTACTTTTAGGGGACCTGTAATGACCATATTTTTGTAAATATTGAATTTAAAATATCTTTTCGCACACGTCACGTGATCAAACTCGAAACGTCATTGAAGATTCTGATGACGTCACAACTCTCGGATTGACACTGTTGACAGTTAGGCGATAAACAACAAATGACAAATGTCAGTTGACAGTTCGTATCTTCTACGTGTGTATGTAGTTATGTGTCAAACCGTAAACTGTGACGTCAGGACGTCACACAATTTTCAAAGAGCGTTTTGGGCGCGAAAGCATCCGTCAAAACATATTTTGTTAATTTAACCATCCATCTGAACGGGCCGTAAGAGGAAAGAATAGATTTGCGATCCTAGCGAAATAACGGTACTTTTTTTATTAAATTCCATTTCTGGAGAAAACGTTTTCCACTTACTAAATCTTAACAAATCACTTTGATTTTTATGTCGATCGCTTCAGCATAATATATTCTAGGTTTATAGGTTTCGCTACTTTTTAAATAATTAGAATAAAAAATTGTAATGCAAATTTTGAAAAAAAAAGGAAAACCTATAGACCTAATTTTTTCATTGTGTCAATAACATGCTAAAAAATCATGGAGAATGGAATATATTTAAAATTAGAAAAGTTTTCTCTTTTTGTATGGACAATTCCTTTACTGCATATTATATATTGCATATATTATATATCCCTATATAATTAACCCCTTGTGTACTTACTATAAATATTAAGTTAGGTACAACTATTTAATTCTTAGTAGAAATAAGTTAGGACAATGTTGTTTATATTTAATTAGGAACATTACATGTTATGTACAAACACTAGTCCTACGGTTCAAAAATTGCCTAGATGTAAAAATTATTTGCTATGCTATGTAACAACTATTATGTACCATGGTTTCGCAATAAAGATTTCTATTCTATTCAATCACGTAGTATACTTCCCTCTTAACAAACCGAAATCTTGAACTTGAACGTGCACTCGCCGATGTGACATCTGTTATATGATTTCCTACATAACAACTACCGATGCCGGCTTTCTTTCTCTATTTGTACAGATGGTTAGACAAGGACAACTACCTGCTCCGCTCCCTGTTCATGGACTGGTACAAGACTGTAGTCGACAAAGCGTTGAACCTTGTCGATGCGATTGAAGATAACCTCCCCTTTGCCATGAATGGCATAATGGTTGAGGTAATCATTTACCCCCTTATTCATAAACTTGTACTAAAGTTACGATGCCGCTAATAATCGTTTGTCCCTTTCCATCATACTAATACGTCGTAAAGGGACAAACGACTATTAGCGGCATCGTAACTTTAGTACAGGTTTATGAATAAGGGGGTTAATTTATACTTATGAGATAAGTTTAACTAATTAAGAAGCAAATAATCTTGCACCTTCCAGTGATTTGTGCAATGCCACTTATAGTTCGTGTCATCCACGATGACGCGCAGATTTGTCAAATCTAACCTTTAATAACATGTCAATTCTAGTCAAGGCGCGCATCTTCGTGAATGACACGATCTATACATATGTTTGCCTCTACTTATTTGGCCAAAGTACCTGATATCATGTTCACATCAAAATTCCTAAATTTATACCGTTCATGATTAAAAACTAAATTAGCTACCGGCTAAGGAAAGTGCTCAATTCATCCCATCCGCCTGGAGTAGGATTGCCATACGTCAGGATTTCCCCTGACATGTCAGAATTTTCAGTCCTTTGCTAGGACTTGGCGATTGTCAGCGTTTTTTAGAAACCTCAATTCACCGCTAGAAGCTGGCTAAAAGTTTAGAGTTGGGCAGAGGAAAGGGAAGGTTATTCTATTAGGTATAGTAACCCACGAAAGGTTTCGGAATAAGGAATATAATGGGCGGATTTTTGAAGAAATTACGCTTCAAGAGATGTCAGGATTTTTAGGGTGATATCCGGACTTTTGTCAGGATATTCCATATGGCAACCCAGCCTGAAGTGATGTGTGTTTTTCATTTTTAGAGGGATATGTACACCCTGCGATTGGCAGACAGCCAGTCCTTCACACTGATCGTCGAGGACCCACAGTGCGGGTTCCGGCTGGACGTGGATCTGGTCCCGGCACTCGAATTCCTTGACAAGGAGAGTACAAGGGTTAGAGTCTATAAAGAATATTAGTGCCAATTACATCCTCACCCGCTATCACCAGATGTCAAGCCCGATGTTAAAGAAAAAAATAACCGACTTCAATGAAGGACACCGGTGAATGAAAGATTATTGTTGATTTTGGATTTCATAGGTACAATAAAATTAAAAAGACAGCGTCTTACGCCTATTTATGTAGAAAAGGAGGTAAAATGTTGTTTTTTGCCAGTGCACCCACCTTGACACATTTCAAATTTGCCTTATGGTTGACTGGTAAGAAACCCGCAATACTGTATTCGACTTTATTTAAAATAAATTATTTCACACCACGCATGAAATAATAATAAAAATGGCTATAAGTCTGCTTAAAAGAATTGAGCAGTTCCCTCGATTCCTCATGGACACCATCGTCAGAACTCGAACTTTGTCTTGAAAACCAATTTGCTTAACAAACACAGCGAAGAGGACAAATCGTCAAACGTGAATTATGCGTCTTAGAAGAGTTCCATTCTGATCATCATCAGCAGTTCCACTTCATCAAATGTCACTTTTTTAAATGTAAATGCTTGACTTGTTGATGAAAATACACTAATACTAGATGTATGCCTTTCACATTTGAAGAGTTCCCTCGATTCCTCATAGATTTTTACCATCAGATCTCGAGCTTGACAAAAAATTGTCTTAATAACCTAATTTGCCTAACAAAGACAACAAAGCCGACAAATCGCCAAGCGGGAACGGGAACTATTCGTGGTTGAAGAGTTCCACTCTGATCAGCATCAGCACATCCGCAGTTCCACTTCATCAAATGTCACTTTTTTTAGGGTTCCGTACCCAAAGGGTCAAACGGGACCCTATTACTGAGACTCCGCTGTCCGTCCGTCCGTCTGTCACCAGGCTGTATCTCATGAACTGTGATAGTTAGCCAGTTGAAATTTCTACAGATTATGTATTTCTGTTGCCGCTATAACAACAAATACTAAAAACAGAATAAAATAAATATTTCTTTCCAATCTCGAGGTTCTCATCCAATCACCGAAGTTAAGCAACGTCGGGCGGGGTCAGTACTTGGATGGGTGACCGTTTTTATAGATAATGGTACAGAACCCTTCCTGTGCGAGTCCGACTCGCATTTGGCCGGTTCTATTTTTTAAATGTTGTTTGTTGATGAAAATATAAAAATTACTATATGTACTGTTCAGAAACGACGGAGTTATGAAGTAACAAACTATGGAAGGTGGAGGTAAGGAATGGAATCTCCATATCCCAAAGTGTCATCAAAAAATCATAGACAGCGCACTTCACTCTGTCAATAACGCCTAGGTTCTTAGCTACTCTAGCGCTACTCTGGAGAGATTTGGAACTATTATTTATAGCTGACAGCTGGACACTTTTGCATCAGTTGAGCCTATGGAGATTGCATTCCTTACCTCTACCTTCCATATAACAAACATTATATAAAAAACATACACGTCATACAACCGAATTGAGAACCGCCTCCTTTTGAAATCTTGAAGTCTGTTAAAAATACTTTGCCTCTAATTGCCAAACATGTTCAATGTTTGATATTTTTGCATATGAACCATTTTTCTTACATTATGTAAGGTCCTGGCAGAATGTCAGCGATGTGGCTTGGAATGGCTTGCCGCATCATCATGCTGAGCCAGCGCCAATTCTCTGCCACGACACATGGTTATGTCCTTTTATGTTTTAATTTCTTTGTTCTTATCGTTAGTTCATCTTTTAATTTCTCCTTGTAATTACCATGTGTATGTTGTGGAAATGAATAAAGTGTTTATCTATCTATCTACCTTCGTCAGCATCACAAAAACCATAAAATAGCACTGGCACGCCCTCAGATCCTACGACTCTTCTCTATCCGCACAGACTCTAACTTGCAACAAATCGTATGCGATATTTAATACATTTTATCGACCTATTGAATTCGTTGCATCTTGTTAGCTGACAACCATACTTAGCACACTGGAACCGATTCACACATCGCTCCGATGTTTGAGCGAGACAATGCTATGCGCGTATTATAGCGACATCCCGCTCGGACGTTGGACGTGCGAATGATTTTTTTTATTATACTTTTCCTAAAATAGACGTGTGGAAAAAATGTGTAATGCAAAATAATAAAAATCTTCTATCGCCCTACATTGAAATTGAAAATGTCCCCCAGCTTGTCAAACCGATCTATTGTAGTACAAAAATTGGTTGGGTAAAATTACCAATCGAATTGTCATTTCTGTATCTCGAGCTTAATTGAAAGTAGGGTTTTTAGGGTTCCGTACCGAAAGGGTAAAACGGGACCCTATTACTAAGACTTCGCTGTCCGTCCACCTGTTTGTCTGTCCGTCTGACACCAGGAACTCGCGAACCGTGACAGTTGAAATTTTCATAGATGATGTATTTCTGTTGCCGCTATAACACCAAATACTAAAAAGTACGGAACCCTCGGTGGGTGAGTCCGACTAGCATTTGTCCGGTTTTTTTAATTCTTATAATTTCTTACAGATGCCCAGCAAGCGACGTAAAAAAGGAAATTTCTTGGTGGTGCCTAAACCTATGAAAGGTGGACCCTACGACGCAGCGGCCTGGCGGCGCCCCCTGCAGCTAGAGGAGTGCGACCTCTTGTACATGAAACAGGCTATTCGGCTGGTATTAAACATGTGTATCTAGACGTAGAGGTAGTTTATCGAAAAAGATTCATCCTCAAAAATTTGCGACAGAACGTCCAAATTTTATTGACATTTTTTGTTGATTGGACTATTTTTCCCTAAACTACTTCCAACTATCATTGTAAGGTTAGGACATTTCCTTACTTACGAAAATTGATTATAGAAGAATAAAATAAAATTGTAAAGCCTTGGGGACCAGGATCACCGTATGATGTACGGGTAGCTGAAGAAAGCTGGAGATGGTGATGATGGCTTTCCATGTCCGCGGTATACCAGCACTGTACTTGATTAAGGTTGGAATATGGGAACCATATAAAAAAATCAAATACTGACAAGTCTGACCTGATATAACCGTAAAAATCCCCTGACATTCCCTAGACCACTATTTCTCCAAAGAAAGCCTGAAAAACCAGACAAAGTCCAAGCAGTCCTCCCGCAATCCAGACAAAGGATAAAAAAACAGGATTTTTGGTCCTATATCAGGATAAAATCCTCAGAAAATAGATTCAGGGTAAATCCTGACATTCCTAACGTATGGCAATCCTGTACCCGCCTAGATTAGTTATATTCTGGGCATAATGTACCACTGATGAAAGTATGCCGTTTCCGAAGTCAAACTGGCCAAAAACTCTGCTTTGCTCAGATATCCTATAAAACACTAAGACATTAAACGATTTCTTTCAGATCAAGAAGCTCCGGGATTCCCAAGGCATGCTCAAAATCGAGAGCTATTACATCAAGACTATATTCTACCATGAGTCCATCGGACAAGAACATGATCCCGAATTCTGGAGTAGAAATAGCCTTGCAGAACTCTTCAAACATATTGTCAAAAAACTTCATCAATATCTGGAGACTAAAAACATTCCCTACTTTTGGAATGTGGACTATAATCTCTTAAGCAACATTGACGAGCCCGTCCTAGACGGATACGCGAAAAAACTGAAGAGATTTATTAATGTTTTAGAAGATCCGTCGGAGTATAAAATGGTTGCGAAGTACTTGATGTCAGAGAGTCAGTTTAAGGAATATAAAAAGAAAGTTTTAAAGATCTAACCTTTGCCAAGCCATGTTACACTTGTTACAGACTGTTAGTAAAGTAACTACAGCGATTGGCTGAAATGCGTAGTCTTGTATCCAGTTCTGCTCTAGTTCGCATATCTCTTTCTCGCTCACACTTAAAGCTGCGTCCTTAACAGAAGTACGGCGGACCACTCGATCGATTAAGCCATGGACCCGACCAAGTTTCAGCTTTAACTAGTAACCGTTGTTTGCTACTCTTTCTAACAAATATAAACGCGACCTTGGTATTTAGCTAAGATCATAGTAAGGGTATTTAGGTAAACGTCATAATTCCATAGTAGTTTGACGTTTAGCATAACACTTATACAGTCTGTGCTATCAAAATCGCTGCCAACATAGCTTGGTCTAAATCTAGACCGTTGATGGAACAAAATACTTTATCTTTGAAAATGAAATGAAATCTTTACACTATTCAATGACAGATCTCTGTAGAAACCAAACCTTCAAGAAAAGAGCGTACTCCCATCTTAAAGGCCGGCAACGCACTTACAACCCCTCTGGTGTTGCAGGTGTCCATGGGCGGCGGTAATCGCTTACCATCAGGTGATCCATCTGCTCGTTTGCCTCCTCTACCATAAAGAAAAAAAAACAAGCTACATGATTGCGTGTTAAAGGTAATAGGCTAGACTAGATGACAATTCTAATCGATCAGGTTTGTTTTTAGGATCAAATGTCTATATGGGACCCATTGCATTCAAGCAATACACAAGCCAGAAATGATAGTCAGTCCCACGTAAAACGTAGTGATTATATGCTCTTTGGTCAGTCCGACAGTCGTAAGTAGTTCACTCGCGAAACTTTCCTAAAGCGCCATTACGATTTCGGGCCTGTTAATCGTTTTCCGTTTCACGGAATATCAACACATCGTTAGCAATATTTGAAATGTAAAAAAATACTTTTTCTCTAATTGCCAAAAATATTCAAGGGTTGATATTTTTGAATGTGAACCATTTTTTTTACATTTCAAATATTGTAAACGAAGTGCTGATATTTGGTGAAACGGAAAAATACTCTTGCCTGGGCCCGAATTCGGGCCTGATATCAGGCCTGATAAAGTATGGATGTAATTATAGGAAACAAGAAAATTGCCCTTTTGTTGGTTAAATATTGCGTTAATATTTATAGCCGCTATACAATCTTTTTGGATAGACTGTAAGGAATCGAATGTTAAAATTTTATACCTTTAAACGAGCAATTCTTGTATATATATATATATATATTTCTGGGATCTCGGAAACGGCTCTAACGATTTCGCTGAAATTTGGTATATGGGGGTTTTTGGGGGTATACAATCGATCTAGATTAGTCTTATGTTTGGGAAAACGCGTGTTTTCGAGTTTTCATGCGTTTTTCTTTCGACGCAAAATATGGTCGCTAATTTCATGTTGCCGGCCACTGTCCGTCTGGTCCAGCGGGTTAAGACGCGGACGGCTAAACGAGTGTTTCGGGTTCGAATCTCGCCCGGTGATTAACTTTTGTTTTTTTTGTATGTTCAAGTTTATATATATTTTTTAATTTTTATTGTTTTAGACAAGTTTAAATTAGTAAAAAAATGTAGTTAAGATTATCACCTATACACCACCATATTACAATAAATAGTTATAACCGAGCAAAGCTCGGTCGCCCAGGTACTTATTTTAATATCCACTTTACTGTGATAAATTGCTCATTTGCTACCTATATTTTACTACTTATGTTATAAAATATAACATGTGACCCCTATGTGTATATATGTTTGTGTATGATGTCAGATGTGTGCCCTATTGGACAAAAGTCCTAAGTGCAGACTTGTTATACTTAGACTTGTAATAAACTTTGTAAAACATCTAAATTGTTTTATTTCCACCGTTATCTAGCAAAACGGTAACGTTTATCAGACCGCAGCAAAGGCTTATTACTGGTACATCCATCCTTGCGGACGAATCCGATTTCGGGCCCGAGCAAAGGTCGTTTTCGGTTTCACGAAATATAAGGACATCGTTAATTATATTAAATATATTATGGTGCTAATTTACCGCCCTAGTGCGGTAATTAGCAAGGCTCGGAACCGGTTTTATCTTCATACAAAAAATACCGGTATTATTACGTTCTTTTTCGTTCTTTGGTTTATTATTTCATTTTTAATGGGACTATCTAATAATGCGAAGTTGTTACCTAAATACATGATCCAGTCCTACGTAAAGAGTATAAAATAATTAAAAATATTGGCTATTTCGGGATTTAAAAATAAACCGGCGGTTCCGAGTTCCGAGCCCTGGTAATTAGCACTATACGTGTCAATGTTGAAAATTTCAAGGGCCACATATACTGTAAATCGTACGATACCTTACACGTGCGAATGGGTAATTCGCAACTCGTGTTTAACTTGCACTCTTATCTACTCATCTTCAGGGCTTCAGCTAGAGTCTAGACACATATACGTGCCAGTTTCTATCAAAATCGTTGAATGGGCCAATTACATTCACACTAATTCAGGCCCGAGTAAGAGTTTTTCCGTTTCGCCAAATATCAGCACATCTTTTACAATATTTGACATGTAAAAAATACTTTGTCTCTAATTGCCAAAATGTTTGATATTTTTGCATATGAACCATTTTTTTACATTTCAAATATTGTAAACGATGTGCTGATATTCCGTGAAACGGAAAACGATTATCAGGTCCGACATCAGAACTGACTTCGGGCCCGATATCGGGAAGTGTGGATATAATTTGCCCTTTAGGTTATTTTCCTTAGCATTAGAAATCTGATAAAATTGATCTATTTTTTTTTATACTACGTCGGTGGCAAACAAGCCTGATGGTAAGCAGTCTCCGTAGCCTATGTACGCCTGCAACTCCAGAGGAGTCACATGCGCGTTGCTGACTGAGCATTTCCCCCCCCTCGTTGAGCTCTGAATCGAATAAAATAACTGAAGAGGTTAATGTAATATTTTTATAATACCCTATAATCGATTTGTTCTTAATCTTTTTAAATAGGTATCGTAAATGTATTATTGATTCTACTAATCTACAATTAAAATAAAAAAACACTTCCCGGTATCGGGCCCGAAATCAGTCCCTATTTCGGGCCTGGGCGTGAAAATCGAAGTTCGTGAATTACGAGAGTTTTTCTGTAACTCTAATAATTACGTCTTAGTGAGAGTAAAAGAGAGAGATCCCAGCAATTTGCGAATTTCGGTTTCGCGGCAGGCCTCCAAAGAGCATATAATCACTACGTCTCCTGATAATTGTTTTCTAATAACTAAAAAAACTGTAAAAATACTGTTCTCGGGCCCGAAATCGGGTCTGATATCAGGTCTGATAAAGTGTGGATGTAATTGGCACTTCATAAAGTGTGGATGTATTTGACACTTATGAACACAATTTTTGTTAAGTACACAATTCATTTTAGTGACGTGTATCGATTACTAAAACTAACATCTAGAGCCCTCTCTAGAGAGAGGGCCAATAGAAAGTACTCTGTCCTGGCGGGAGTTGTGTATGTGGACCGAAGTTCACTGAGATTTGTCTGACTGAGAGGAGACGCCACATTCGATTTTGTAAAGAATAAATCAATTTTTTTTTTTTTTTTTTTTTTTTTTATTTATTGCAAAGGGAAACAAACAGCATATCAATACACATACAGTTTAACAAATTAAGTTAATACAACAGCCAGAACAGTTTCCACTTATAGGTAACACAATTATTGCTCTGAGAAAAACAAAATGCACGTATTAAACAATTAACAAGGCAATTAAAAGCTAAAATGAAGATTATAAATAAGTTAAGTACTTAATTAATGATAACATTTAAGAAATATGAAGTTTATACAATTACTGATATAAAATTTATGAACAATTTAATTTAATTTAATTTTGCATTATGAATCTACATTTTTTTATACTGATAGATAATTCTAAAGGAAAAGTAGGATAATTCTACTAATCAACAGATGGTCTACCGCGAACACCGAAGTTCGCAAATTGGCATCTTTCTGTCACACTAAGTATATACCTAGTAAGCTTAAGCCTAAGGCGTAAGCCTTAATCGTACGAGTAGTAAAAGAGAAAGATGCCTGCAATTTGGAAATTTCTGTGTTTCGCGGTAGGCCCTCAGTAATAAAACACAAAATGTCTAATGATTCATTTTAACATGCAAGTCGATTAATAGTATCGATTGTTTGTGCAGTTGATTATTTTTTCCCATCCCTAGTGTAGAAGTGTAGAGCGCGGAGCTGGAATTCCCCGAATAATAAAAAAAGATTTTTGTCGCTGGTATCAACTGACGCGTCGGTATAAAAGCAGTCTGTCGTCGAAAGAGCAAACAATTTTCGCGAAGATATTATCGCAAGTGCACACTTTGGCATCAGAATTCCGGTGTTACATTTGTGTTTTGTAATGTAAGTTTTTAGTTCTTAACCTGAAAATAATTATGCTCAGTGTACCTAACGTACATTCAATGTGTGATAGCGGCACATACGAGTAGGTATATCTTTGGTGTGTAAATGCTGCGCCACGCCCACGCCACTTGATTATCGTTTCAAGTGCCCATGTTCCTATGCTATTCGATTCAAATAAGTATGAGAGATAGGTAAATGTAGTTCATAGTATATTGTATTCTAATAAGACTCGTTACTTTTTTACTTCTAATTATTATCGGGTTAGGCATTCAACTCATTCATAATATAGAATTTAATATTGTTCCGCTACCGATATCTTTTTTTAGAATTATCCGTGTCAGTGGCTTATTTTAAGATGTTTGGTGCCATGGGCTTCAGGTTCGCCGCTCCATAACCGCAAAATACCATTGACAAATATCTAAGGACGGGCGTCACGGGCAATAAGAATGGGGCCAGTACAGCAGTGTCACGCACACGAATTCGAGCCAATCGTACAACGCGCCGCAATGCGATTGTTTGGTGAGTTCGCATCACGCGCATGACTAGTTGCGTTAGACTGCACGATTGGCTCGAATTCGTGAGGGACACCGTTGAACTAGCACCATTCTTAGTGCCCGTAAGGCATTGACATGTATAAGGACGGGCCTTACGAACAATAAGAATGGGGCCAGTACAGCGGTGTCACGCACACGAATTCGAGCCAATCGTGCAGTCTAACGCCGCAACGCGATTAGTTGATGAGTTCGCATCACGCGCGCGATTGGTCGCAACTAGTTCCGTTAGATTGCATGATTGGCTCGAATTCGAGAGTGACACCAAGGCCCATCCTTAGATATATGTCAAAGCAAAATACTGACCACGAGGTTTAGCTTATAATGTAATAAGTAATCTATTTAAAATACGTAGGTACTTGGAATTGTTATATGCTTTATTTTTCTCAGCCGTAATCATGAGTCAAAATCGAAATCGCACCAACGGCAATAGTAGTGATGATGATGAGTCACTAAGCAGCTGGGAAGTAGCAGGCTTGGTTGGCCTAGCCGGCTTAGCCATAGGTGCCGGAGCATACTACCTGACTTCATCCTCGTCCACGCAGGCAGAGGAACAAAAGAAAAAAGAAGAAAGAGAGAGGGCAGAGGCAAGGCAGAGGGAACTGGCCAGGCAAGAAGCGGAAAACCAAGGAGGATATTCTGCGTGGAATTTATTTACCAACGTGGTCTGTGCTGTAGGCAGCGCTGTGTTAGTTCCTTTTTTTTAGTCTTAGTTTTCCACTATTGGGCAAAGGCCTACCCTCTTTCCCACGATTTGGTCCTATATCCCACAATAATAATGTGCTGTGCCGCCACTTAACAATGTGTGTGTAGTTGGCCTGCCACTCTTATTTGGTCTTCCTCTGCCCTGATATCAATCCTCGTGGGATCCAGTCTGTAGTCTGGCCCAGTAACTAACTTTGTTTGAAAATGGCAACAAAGTCATTCTGTTTATACAATGTCTTTTTTCAGAATGGGATCCCAGTTGTCTGCAGCTTTACCCGCAGAGCCTGTGCTGGTTGTTCCGGAGAAGCCGGTGATCACAAACATGAATGGGCTGCTGCATGACATATATGTGCGGTACATAGCGCTAAAGGATAAAGAGTTTGAGGAGCATTATAATGTGTTTATGAACATATTTCACCGGTTGCATGAGCAGATGAAGGTAGCAGATAAATACTACAACCGCTATTCAAGCACAGTGAGTATTATTTTGTTTTGCATACATATTATTGAAAAAGTCCAAAGAAGAGCAACAAAACTGGTTCCATCTCTTCGCAACCGACCATATGAGAATAGGTTAAAGGAATTGGGCTTGACAACCCTAGAGCAGCGAAGGCAACGCGGTGACTTAATAGAAACATACAAAATACTTACAGGACACTCCAACGTACCCGCATTGAGTGATATTTTCACTCGGAATATGTGTGACAGACTGAGAGGACATTCTCTGAAGCTGACACGGACGCAGAGTAGTAGCAACCCAAGACGACACTTCCTGTCTAACCGCGTAGTGAAAGTGTGGAACAGTTTGCCCAAATCCGTAATCAGTGCACCCTCAGTGAATTCTTTTAAAAATAGACTCGACAAACATTTTATTAATGGACAAAACACAAGTGCAGGACATTGATGTGCACATATCAGCTATAAGCTGCCTGTGCATTTATAAATAATAATAATAATATAGTTACGAATTTTAGTCTCTAGGAGGGGGCAGTTGCCTCCCCCCTGCTCCCACCTGGTGACACCCTTGAAACGGACCGGAATATTCGTTCAGTCAGCCTAGTCTGAAAAAGCGATTCAAGGATCCTAATTCAAACGTAAGACAACAAACAGATTCAACGAAAACAGGTCCCATTCGAGATTCTATTCACTACAGTAGACATCGCTCTAAACTGAAAGTGCCTTGAAAAAAAAATTAGAACACTGTATAATGTTTATCATGTTTATAATGTTTGTCCTAAGGTTATAGTGAAGATTATTGATAATACATTAAATAATAGTGTTCCCAAGAGCAGTAAAACGAACGATCAGATGAATCTCATACAAGTTTTTAAAATAACTACTTACATTGTAATAATTTCAGGTACAATTTGCGGGCAGCCACTACGACCGGCTACGCATCAACAAGCCCGATGAATTCGACATGGACATCATAATCGGTCTACCCGTCAACCTCAAGGAGGCCCCTAACCCGGCCAACAGCGACATAGTCCTCGAGCCCAAGGCCCCCGGCTTCATACAGCTGAAGGCCGGGACACAGTTCCAAAACCTGCCGAAGAGAGACGGCGCGGACTGGGTTATCAATAGAACTGCGCATGACTGGTTGGATGAGAGAAACTATTTGCTCCGCTCGAAGTTTACTGACTGGTTCAAAAGCGTTGTCAACAAGGTAAACCTTTTTGATATTGTGTGCAAATTAACAAAATTTTTATCATAACATTTTGTTTGACATGCTCTATTAGTTACAATAATTTTTGCATCTTTCTAACGTTCACTTTGACCTAAAGCAGTTAAGCAGCTGTAAAGTTATAGTATGCACCTATAATAAGCTGCAGATATAACTAACCCCCCTGCATAGAAACCTGTTTCCAATAATTATAAAATTATAGAAGTATAGCAACTTGTATTATGTAGGTAACTATTGCAGACATACTTACACCACAATATCTCTGAAGACCAAGACTATATCACTCTAGGCTTCTGTTATTTTTTACCTTACCTAGCTTATATTCTTTATTATTCAAAGGCTAATTAGCATTCTCTGTTCATAGGCAATGAACAGTTTCCCCGTACACCCCAGTTTCCCCGGTCGCCGCGTAATGAACGTGGATGGTATTGCGTACACCTTGCGGCTGTCGTCCAGCGGGCCCGCCATCACGCTCATCATCGAGAACTCGACGGGGTTCCGGCTGGACGTGGACCTGGTCCCGGCCCTGAAGTTCCCCGAGGAACGCTGGCCTATCTGCAGACCGTATAGAAAGGTAGGACTTATTACTTACGTGAGGCTCAAAGTACAAAATATTGTTTATAAATTACAGTTTGAATCTTTATTGAATAATAAGTTTCAAATAAAACAAATATTGCTTTTGTAACTCGGCTTACCTACTATACGTACTTATTCGTGTTAGTCCAAAATAAAGAAAACAGGCTCCAAGCGAATACAAAATAAGGAGCTAAATATATCCGTCAGAGACCAATCTAGGCTGGCCACATGCAATCTGTCTGAATCTAAAACAAAGATAACACTTTAATCAACTCATACTCATACGTAACTAAACTATAACTAATTAACTTATTTATTCATTCCATTTCGGAATTTGACTGTCGCTGGCGTCAGCATCTTACTAATTCACTTTTCAAAGCTTTGGATCGAGCCAAATTGAAAATACGAAAAATGTAGATACAGCTTATTCTCGCAGGTGCCAGACAAATGCCACCACGAAATATTCATGGTGGTGCCGAAGCCTATGAAGGGCGGGCTGAACCGATACGACACGGACCGCTCGTGGCGGATCGCCATGCACCTGCAGGAGCGCGACATCATGCATGCCTCAGAGAACATGCGCCAGGCCATACGACTGGTAATTTATATTCAATTGTTATCATGTTCTCAGCAATCCCAGCTCAGTGGGCTTACATTAGTCTTATAATTATAGTCGGTACGTGATTCCCTGCTCGGGCATACAATTTTGGAAATAATAATACCTAACCTTGTTAATTTTGAACAAGTAGAAACGTCTGCGAACGATGCTATTAAGCTTAGAATAAATTTAAAAGTCGAAAAAATTACTGCCTTGGGTGAGACTTGAACTCACGGCCATTGGATCGATACTCCAGCGCTCTGCCATCTGAGTAACCAAGACCCCCAATCCCTCCCCCATCCCGCAGAGCGGTTTATCCCTAGACCCATATGGTGGGAAAATTGGCTGGTGATGGCTTCGTCTCTAGTGATAGCAAAGATACATTTGTTGAGTAAGATGTGTAAAATCTAAGACAATTTCGTGCTTCGAACATATGTCGCAGTACGGCGCAATTTGTTTTGGATGTCAAAATTAGGGGCACGTTTTTTTCTTACACTTTACCTCTCTATTACAATCAATTCTCTTTGGTGATAGTTACTGAAGTGAAATGAATCACATGTTTAATGTTTATAATATAATCTCAAGATAACAGGTACTCGATATTCTTTTGTATCTTTTTAATATTATTGTTGCATCATAATTTAGACACATTGCAAAGATATTGAAATACATTAAATAGTAGCGTTATCATATATATATATAAGTAAATGTGATAATGCTTATCCATACCTACTAATATTAAATGCGAAAGTTGGTATGTTCCCGTTAAACTACTGACTGGATTTTAATGTACTTATAATAACCTCTATAATAGATGGGAATCAGTAACGACATATTTAGATCAAACTCATATTGATATATCCATTCAATTCTACGTAATAAACGATAAAAACTAGTGTCAAAGAAGTATAGTAGGTAATACTGTTTCATTTTCAGATCAAAAAACTCCGCGACTCCCAAGGGTTAAACAAAATAGCAAGTTACTACATCAAAACAATCTTCTACCACGAGGCTATGGCCCGGCAAAGCGACCCCTATTTCTGGCGCAGAAGCCCCGCCGACCTGTTCAACATTATGGTAAAAAAGTTCATCGAGCATCTAGAGTCCGGGGAGATAGCTTATTTTTGGAATAAAGAAAATAACCTCATCGGCCATATTGAGAGATCCACTTTGATAGGCTATGCGAATAAGCTGAAGAAACTGGTGCCGATTTTGGACGATCCGTCGAAATATAAGTGGGCTGCGAAGTATTTGCTGACGGATAGTCAGTTTAAGGAGTACAACGATAAATTTTTGCACATTTGAAAAGTGATTTTTTTGGCTGGCAGTGAGATTGGATGTATTTGTGAAAATCTGTAAGATATGTAGTCTAAAAAAACATCGTTCCCTTGAATTGGACAGCTGAATAAGATTGCGCTGTATGGTAACTGAATCAATCAATCAATCAGTCAATTGACTGATTGATTCGGTGACTCCCAAAACAATTGTTTTGTGAGTTACCGAACGAGAATGAAGCCGTGTAGCGCCATCTACCATTAGCTGTCAAATTCGAAAAAATATTTTTTTTATACATAATACGGCCAATTTTGTTGCCAGTCAAACTTTTATCTTGAGCAAAAAAATATTTTAGGATTAAAATTTATGATAAGGAATTATTTGCATTTACATTTTTGTGTAGTTCTTTTTTTCCGACGGTCGATGTCTCCATACTACATTTGTATATATATGAGTCGCTTAGCTTCAATTCAAACTCGGGTAAATCCATCTGTCAGATTATGCGATTTTGGTATTATGAAAAGGTAATAAGGTAGATATTTGCTGAGAGGGTCGAATGGATTAATCTGAGTTTGAAGTTAAGCGACACATATATGCTCTTGGCCGTTTTCGGCCATGGCGACTGCTTCATCAACTCGTTTGTTGGCGTTCATACTCGTATGCTCTCGCGTGGCTGACGTAGCCGATCTGGTTGGCAAGATACAGGATTTGTTTTCATGTGAAACGTTTAAATATTGTAGTGATAACTTTAACACTTTCAGTGCCAACCGCCCCATTTCTGATACAAAGTTAATACATCCAGCGTGCTACGAGTATGCAAGTACTTAATTCCTTATTCAAGTTATGGGAGATACAATCATTGTCGGTAAAAAAAGAAAAACGACCCTTTCGATTTCGGCTTTCCATTACAAAAGGGTCCTTATGCTTCAAGTGCAATAAGGTCCTTTTATCTGAAATCCCAACAGAAATTCTGATAGAAAGGTCTTTATTGCGCATGAAGCTTAAGGAAGGAAAGCTCTAATGGAAAGCCACATTATAAAGCAGCTAGTTATTTAAATATTATTTACAGTACATATGGTGCTACTTTGCCGCACTAGTGCGAAAATTAGCATATTACGTTACTGTGTCGAACATTTAAAACGCCATATGTACCGTAAAACGTTGTACGATACATGTGCGAATAGATAATTCGCAACTCGTGTCGATTTAAAACACTCCCTTCGCTCGTGTTTTAATTTATCGCCACTCGTTTCGAATTTCCTATTTTTCGCACTTGTATCGTAATTATAATTATTTATAATAATTGTGTGTAATTACATAATACCTATCGAAAAGTTATTTCGATAAGATTATAATATCTCAATTTCAAAGATACCTACAGCAATGGTTACTTAAAATAATTGTGTAATATAATTATGAAGGACGCTAGACATTACAGTATTAATTGTAATAAATAAATTCACAAAAGAGGGCCCCACTCCTCGCCACTTCGTACTAATTTTATAAATTAGTACGAAATGACAAGGAGTGGGACTCACCTTTTTAAATACATGTATCCATCCATATCTGCCGGGTCTATGGGGGCAATGGGGAAGGTAATCGTCAATTTGATTATTTATGGTAAATAAAATAAAAATGTACCATCGTCGAGAGCGCCATCTATGTCTATATTTGACCGGCCTTCCCCGTAGCACCGACCCCGGAGTAGTAGGTTTAGTCCTGGAGAATAACCAATTAAAAAATTGGGTGATATGGTTATGTTTGACGATACGCTGAGGGTTGGATACGTAGGTTATACTGAACAACTTATACTATGGGCCTACAAACCTGGAATCGCGAAAAAAAATCTATTTTCTATGGAACGACAAATATTTTTTCACGATTTCTGGGTTAGCCCCATAGTAAAAGTTGTTCAGTATGACCCACATATCCACCCCTCAGCGTAATGGTCAAAGATAACAATTTCACCCGTACGTATGGTGCTTATATAGTGTCTATAATAGTCCTCGCGTATTTATAATTAAGAAATACTTATATATATATATACTAAGAGTCATTGATAGTAGAAAAGATGTACTCGTAAAGTCTAAGAAAAATTCGTGCACCTAGTGGTCAAAAAAGCTGAAATAGCTTTTTTGACAACTGGCTTGTTTGACGCTGTCCTGTCCCAATGATTGACATATTATACTATATCAATGGTGCCATGTCTTGTGCTTACTGGAGTGTTAAACGTGAGCTTTTGACAACCCAACTGACCACATAAAGTAGGCCGCAGCTTACAAAATCTTAGACTGCATATCTTATAGTTCTTAAACGAAAATGAATCTTTCCTTTAAAAAATTGTGACTAATTAAGTTTGTTGTATTGTATTTGTAGCCCAGTATTTGTTTATTTTATTTGACGCATTGGTGAAGCTTCAGAACCGGTTCATTTTGAAAATCGAAAATATCTAGAGTTAGACCAAGATACGTTGGCAGCGATTTTCACAGCCTCTGCAAGTGTTACTTTAAATGTCAAACTTCTATGAAATTATGACGTTTACTTAACACTTGCACAGGGTGGGCTATCAAAATCGCTGAAAACTTGTCTTGGTCTGACTCTAGATACTAAACTAGAAACACTTGATCTTCGAAAAACGCCGAGACGACTCTGCCAAAGCGTTATAGATGCCTAACTAAGCGTTGCCAACGTCTGAAGTGCTTGTGCTTTAGATATTGATGATTTTCGTTATTACATACACCGTTTCCGAAGTAATCTGTGTTTGTCGTGACTTCGCATTTATCTTTATCTTTGCTTAATTGTTACGTCCATAATATTCCTATTTTTTATGTCAGTAATCATTATTATTAATTTATTACTTGTTTACATTTAAGTTTTTGACCGAATTAACATATTGACTGCCACGTCTTTTTGATTGATTGAGGGATGGGAAGGTCTACCATAAACGTCGGAAATAGAGATTTTGTTATCTGCCTCTATCGCTCTTGCATATTTGAGCGGCAGAGAGGCAGATAACAAAAATGTCGATGTCCATCGTAGGCCCTAAAAAGGTAGGTACGATTTTCATTTATAACAGTAGGTACCCGTTGTCGGGTATTTCCAACTTTACCACAAGGACAGTTTAAAGTTTATGTTTTTGTTTCTGTAAGGGTCCAAAGATAATTATAATGACTGATTATTGTAATAAATGATTAACCACCGAGTTGTCTGTATTTTATTTGGGAAAGCAAAACATTGCCTTTCCTTCCTTAGCATTAGGGTCACGGTACGTAAAATGTATAGTCTGTTCGGAAAGAGAAGAGTCGTGGAATGTATCGGGCCACATACATTCAACGACTCTTCTTTTTCGGCACAGACTACTATGACTACTATACTAGGTATACAACAATAGGTAAGAGAATGTAGACTGCTGCGTTGTTAAATACAAACTACTGTCGACATCAGATATATGGGAGCAGCCAAGGTGCTCAAAAATATCTGAACACGCAATCTAACGCCTTGACAATATAGGCATGTTCAGATATTTGTGAGCACCTTGGCCGCTCCGATATATCCGATGGCGACTGTACAAGTAGGTAATTAAAATCTACTAAAAAAAATAGGCTTTGTAATACAATATCATGTCGCTCCCATAACTTTGATTTGTAGAAGTAGTATGTTATAGGTATTGCTTAAAATCATTTGCGAAATACATGCTACATTGTACGTAAAGTCCGAGTAGCACTTATCATAGCCGTAGAACTAACGGACGGACGTACAAACATACCAAATTAAAACTTAATTAGAATATGGCAAATTATACGTGAAGCATGGCGGGGCTATTCATTGTCACTGTGAAAAGTGGCAAGTTTTTGCAAAGTTAGCGTAGTTAATCTGCATAGAACGAATTCTGCATAGATTTTGAAGTGACAAAGTGTGCTGGTACCTCAACAAGCGTCATAATTTCATAGGAATTAGACGTTTATCACTACAAAGTCTGTGCGCATAATTAACTTGGTCCGGCTCTAACTGCTTCATAGAGGTACAATAATATAGAGAAGAAACATACGTGCGCTCGTGAGGACAGAACATAGGCAATGCGACGATATTAAATCACCTTTTAACATTCCTGACCGCATACCAAAAACAACCTACGTAATTTGGTCGGGTTCATTGTTACCTACCGGTGGGCAACATCAATAAATCTGTTTTGATGTGGCAATTAGGACTTTTTAGAAGTAGGCAGAAATGAAAAGTGAGACTATGATAAGGACAATCAATAGTAGCACTTTCTCTGCTACTCCTACTGAAAGTTCCATAAGACCATCCCGTTCGCTCATTTCCACCCATCCCCCATGCATATCTTGTCCAGTGGATCCTATATTCATATGATCTGCTTGCTTTCTTTATCATTTTTATCAATTAAATAAAAAATATCTGTCATAACTGACGTTGGGCCTTTTTTGCCGCTACAAACTAGATGCTAGACAAGACCATGTCAAAAATGACATAATATTAAAACAATTATGTATTTTCTTCAAGAATTCAGCACGCAGTTCGATTAATATTATCAGTAAACAATTTCTGTGATTTATAATCCAAATGTCACCGTTGAAAATTATGAAACAGTTGGATGAGCCTTGCCCTCAAGGTAATGATTTGAAGTCTTGACTTAAAGATATTGGATGGATACAGTGACACCTCAGCCAACATCCAGTGACACTGTGGTGCTCTGGGTGTATGGGTAAAGAACGTGGCCATCCCATAAACTTACCGTGAGATTATAAGCTCGCGCTTCCCCTTACAGCCCCCGGCCTCGTCATTGCCCCTTTTAGGCCCGGTTATTACTGCTCTGAGCTGTCGAGCAAGATTGAATACGCGTCATCGATGTCAATCATCGGTTTTCTTAGACAATGAGAATTCTGTATATTTGTATAATCTAAGCATTACATACGTATTTTTGCTTTAATATAAAAAAAGTCTCTTTTTTCAGTGCTTCTTTTCCACTTCTACTCAAATGAGTGACCGCGACAAGGACTGGGTGCCCGTGGCGGCTGGCATAGTCCTCGGGCTGGGGGTCTTAGCTCTGCTCTACAAGTACTGGGGCGGCAGCCGCTCGTACAAAAAGGGCGTCAACCAGCAGATGGGCTATCCGTTCCAGTGCAAGTGCGAGTCCAAGTCTAAGGTACGAACATAGTCATCGGGCTAAGGGCCTTAGCCCTGCTCTACAAGTACTGGGGCGGCAGCCGCTCGTGCAACAAGGGCGTTAACCAGCAGATGGGCTATCCGTTCCAGTGCAAGTGCGAGTCTCAGATACGAACAGATCATCAGGCTATGGGTTTCAGTTCTGCTCTACAAGTACTGGGGCAGCAGCCGCTCGTACAATAATGGCGTCAACCAGCAGATGGGCTATCCGTTCCAAGACAAGTGCGAGTCCAAGTCACAGGTACTAAAAGCAAGACACTTAAAAACCATCTGTGGACATCAATTGATCATCGCGGCTGGACGGGCCTTAAGACTTACAGTGTGGACGATGGTCTGTATGGGGTGTGGTACCACACGTACAGTACGTAAGGATAAGTCTTAGCCCTGCTCTACAAGTACTGGGGCTACAGCCGCTCATACAACAAAGGCCTTTATCAGCAGATGGGCTATCTGTGCCAGTGCAAGTGCGAGTCCAAGTCACAGGTTCTTCAAGGCTTCACTTAAAAAACAAGAACAGTTTTACAGATATAACACTTTACTTGCTTGACCGGTGATTGCCGATTTAGTATTCAAACTGAGTGGAACGCTCGAGCGGAGCAGCCGTAACGTGGAGGAGGGTGCAGGTCATACGCACGGCGGGTACCATCGTAGGTAAGATCCGATGCACGCATATCCGCACCAAAATAGCGTTGCTCATACTATTTTTCGGTAACCCGCTCACCCGCTTCGTGCACCCGCTCTAGTCGGCGAAAGGCCTAACCGAGTTAACGTAGACATAAATAAAAAAGTATGTGAGGCCTCCGTGCCCGTCGTTCTACCCACTGCACACCTTGCCAAACGCTTTGCTTAACGCTCGCCACTAATCAGACTATAGATCGTATCATCCAGGATGACGCGCAGGTGCTGCGCGATGTTGGTGTCAAATCTAAGCTTTAGTAACGTGACAATACGAGTCAAGGCAGGTGTCGTCGTGAATGTCACGATCTATAAAGATTGTATTTATTGTCAAAAAATAAACCAACAGTAAACATTTACTTATATGTTACTTTGCAAAGAGGGGCCTTACGTGCACTAAGAATGGTGCCATCACAGTGGTGTCAGTAACACCGACATCAATCGCGTTGTAGCATTCCATCGAAGCACACCAAACGAGAATTCGGTCGGAATTATATGAACGCCCCTATCTTTACTTTGGAAATCTTTGACAGCAAACAATATTTCTACCTCCTTGTTTCAGTGCCCGCACAGGTGAAGACACGTGACAGTTATCCAGGCAAAGAGAAGAATGACAGCGTCTTTTTGACATAAAAAATAATTTCAAGTGCAAAAAAATGTAAACTGAATAAAATTATCGTGCGATTTAAGTGTTTCAATAAATAAAAAAATAGAAAATTAGATGCGAGTATGAGTTTCGGGTAGTTGTTTCAGTTCTGCGACAATGTTGCCGTGTAGATGTAAAACAGTATTGCCTTGTGACTGGTGGGTTCATTTAAATAGTTTGCTGGTAGTCCGCTGACGACATGTGCACAACTTTGTCTCAAAATTTAAGGTGACCAGAACACAGTAGGTAGGTTTATTATATTGTGTCCCTTGAGAGCGGAAAATAGGGTATCGTCTTGGCTCGTCTCAATCGTTTTTTGTCAAGTTCTTAAATTCGTCCCGTTCTGCTTTCGTCACCCATTCTTTATTCGTCACTTTTGTGGGTCGTCCATATCATAATTGGTAATCTTTGTTGTTTGTCTATTTCTTATTCCGGCTTATTTCGTTATTCGTCAACATCTTCTTTGGGCATGTTCGATGTTAGTGTATACTGTTGTTTTTAGACTCACTCGATATTTGTCCTATCGTTTTTGATATTATTCTAAGTTGGTATTTTTCTTATTTAATACCAACTTAGAATAATACCGAAAATAGACCTGCGTACTGAGTGTCTATAATTTTTTACGTAAATGCTTGCAAAGTTTATCTCGTATCAAGATTAATTCTACCAAAAATCACCTATATTATTGAATAATGGACCAAAACGATAGCGTGTATTTACAGAGGGTTTTTTAAACTCATTATTCTCAATAACTGTGTACCTATCAAATAGCCATCTGTAACACCAAAACATTTCTAAGAAAATCGACAAGACGATCGATATCATTATCACGCTTGGCCTCGATCTGAATTTATTATGCAGAATCGAAATGATAACATTATCTTTCTAGACATACCAGACATGTGTATTAACGGGGAATCCCCGAATTACCTTACTAAATTTCATGTTTCAATCTGGAATCCCTGAATATTAAACAAAAGGCTAACTAAAAGGAGAAACTATACGGGGAAATCCCTCTTTGCTGCTCCAATATTAGGCTGTCTTCACATTGGATGTGAATTCGGACAGCGGAACAATGGACTGTAATAAATACGTTGAGGTTGATAAATAAAGTTAGAAGGGGCAACCAAAATTAGCTTAGGTAGGTTTACGTGCGTGGTCATTGTTATAAATCGCACCCTTCGGAGGTCTCTTTCATCTAATTCTATAGTAATCTAAATTGTATTTTTCTTATTTAATGTGTTGTTTCAAAAAGATGTGTCCCGCCGAGTTTCTTGCCGGTCCCATATTAGGATACCCTCCTACAATTTAGGAGGGATTTTAATCTTCTCGGGTCAGAGGTAGGGTTAGAGCCGGTGTAGCTTTATTTGACGTTCATAAGCGCATTGTAATATGTATGCCTACTTGAATAATAAACTATCTTTATCTTTAATGAGCGTCCCATAGGTACAAAAGGCACTAACACACAAATACCATAGGTGTTTTTGGCCCCATGGGTACGATAACTCCATACGAAGGTTTAAATAGGTGATTCTTAGCGTCCAAAAATTTAATAGGATTGCTTGTAAACTCTTTAAATTCTAACACAATCAAGCACAATGATGACGTACTTGAGTTTATAGATTTAATTTTCCAACTGCTTGTTACTTATTAGTGCGGAGGAACTAAAACGGAGAACAGCAGTCAGAGACGGAAAAGGAGAAGGCGGTATTGAAAGCGGAGGCAAGAGCGTCATTGAAAGCGGAGGCAAAAGCGGCATTGAAAGCGGAGGCAAAAGCGGCGATGGGGCAAGTGGGTTCAGCGGTGCAATTGTAAGCGGTAGCGGCAGCGTTAGCGGCGGCATAGGCGATGGCGGCAGCGTTGTGGGCAGTGGAGCAGGGGCTGGGGCGGGTGAAAAGGGGGGATTTATGCAGAGACTTCGGTTCATGTTTGACAGAAGTTAGTATGATAGTATAAGAGCTGGCCACGGAATAAGGTGTTCAAGTGATTAATTTGCTTCATACAACACATTCGAAGAAAACTACACAATATTCGAAGGAAAACTACCTAACTATAGAGGAGTTTGATGACTTATTCCGTGGCTAGCTTTCCATCTATAATACATAGCACCAAAAAAAATCATGTAAAACGTTGCCAAGACGAGACCATATGGCTCGCACTTTCAAAAAGTTATCAGATCTCTTGTAGAGCCAAGCTTCTAACTTTACAAGAACACATGAAGGGAAACCTCCCTATATCACTAAAAAGAAAACACATGTGCATTCTCCCCATCCTCACCTACGGAGCACAGACTTGGTCTTTGACAAAAGTTCAAAAAACCAAACTCAAGGTTTGTCAGCGAGTTATGGAGCGTATAGTATTCTGAGCGTGAAGTTAACCGATCGCATTAAAAATACAATACTACACTCCAAAACTGGAATAACTGATGTAGCTGAAACTGCCGCTAAGCTCAAATGGCACTGGGCAGGGCACGTCTACCGTATGCCGGATGACCTGTGGGCCTAAACAGCCACCTGTTGGGTCCCACAGGTTGTAAGGCGTCACGGTAGACCTCGTCGGAGATGGCGGGACGAACTTGATGCCTTCGACAGAGACTGGTGGGAGACTTCCGAGGATAGGGACACGTGGAAGAATAAGAGGGAGGCCTTTGCCCAGCAGTGGGACAGTATGGGCTCATAATAACATAATAATAACAATATATATTATTTTTTATAAAAGTACCTAATTAAATGTTGCATATAGCGTTGCTGTAACACGGATATTACCTACATTTAACTCAACCAAACAATTGTAAACTGTGATATATCAGTGTCATTTCGAACATCGATCGTCCGAGATAGTACGTATGTTTAGTAGCAAATGTAACACTAATCAATATGTAAATAGGCCCTAAAGGAAGTGTACACGCTCGTAAGGGCCTTATAAGATAAGAAATAATTATTGATTATCTCCGAAATGGAGTTAATTAGAATACAAAGAATGACGTCTTTGAGAAAATTACTTAATTTAAGCTGAGGGATGCACCCTTTAAATTTACTTAACGGAAAAAAAACACGGTGAATAGGTATTGCAATTACTTTCTCTCATTACAATTAACAATCAGAAATTTAATAAAATAACATATATTCATTAATTATTTTAGTTATGTAGGTATGTATGCAACTCTTTATTGTACAGAACGCACAGACACAAATATGGCACATTTTGGTAATGGTATTAGACAAAGAGATTGAGATCAATGATCATACCTTGGTTTCGCTTTCAGACAGGTCGGTAGTATCACTAGCTTTCCGTGCTTCTAATCTTAAACTTTATTTTCTTTCCTTTTCAGTCTACAACTACCTAGGCCCTATAGGTCTCTGGAACGCGACCCTAGCTCTTCTTCTGTTAGGGTACTACGGAAGGTATCGCTTCTGGAGCTCCAGCGGGCACGGTAGAGGAGGTCTTCTACCAGGTGGCCGAGTAGGGGGGATAGGGGGCAAGTGTCCACCGAAGAAGAAAGTGGAACCGCCGCCGCCCTGCTGCGCGAGCTGCAAGTGTTTTGATCAGCCTAGGATTTTGAAGCACCGATTGGTAATTAGACTTTTCTTTGAATTTGAGTTTTTTTTTTCATTAAATGAATTCGTCTTAAACGTGGATGCAATTGAAATAAGCATTCACGCTCCCATACTAATGGGTAATGGCGTTATTCGCAAACGCCTGTAGATAATTAAATAATATATGGTGCGTTAGTCTTTATCCGTCATTATAAGAGTCCGCAGCAAGCTCGGGTCTCCATACAAACGTGGTTACGCTCTCATTTTTTTTTTTCTTTTATTCAGAAACAAACAGTCATTCAATAACATTGAACAATAGATTAAGCAGCAGTAAATTGACCTATAGTTTCCTTAATTTACATATCAAAATACGACGCTAATGCACTTTTTAAATACAAAAATATCGTATATAAATGCAAACAATTTTACAATACTTTAAACAAATATC
Source organism: Cydia pomonella (assembly GCF_033807575.1). Classification (NCBI taxonomy): domain Eukaryota; kingdom Metazoa; phylum Arthropoda; class Insecta; order Lepidoptera; family Tortricidae; genus Cydia; species Cydia pomonella. The sequence goes on along the minus strand of NC_084709.1, from coordinate 4,866,277 downwards.
TACAGCTTGTCTATTATATTATTTTAAAACGACTAGGCATAGATATACCTCATGCCACTGTATGGGCAAAGTTTCATTACAATTCAACACGCAGTGTTAAAATGAGAACGAAACTCCCTTTGTATGGGAAGGTGAATTGGGCCGGGGTTGCTGCGGACTTAAGGTTTTATGAATAGGAAGGTAAATTAATTAATACACGGGGGTTAGGGTCGGCAACGCGCATGTAACTCCTCTGCAGTTGCAGGCGTACATAGGCTACGGATACTGCTTACCATCAGGCGGGCCGTATGCTTGTTTGCCACCGACGTAGTATAAAAAAAAAAAAACGTGTGTACTGCGAGTTCTCTAATGACCTATTATAATATATGCATCATATTGTATTTAATTAGTATATTTATATGACAAACTTAGATTATTATAATTGTGCTATTTATTTTACTACTTGTTACAGAAATGGCCCGAAGACCCAAAGCCCTGCCACTGATCGTGAAGATAAATACTACTACAAAAAATCAAGATAACCAAAGAAATAAAAGTTTTAGAGGTATATACCTATTTTTTGATCATAATAATGGAAATTATGTGAATATATTTTTTATTTTATACATACTCGTACACATTTTGTAATTGTTCCTTGAGAAAAGTTTAAGCCACCTGAATAATAACAAAGTTAATGAAAAACTTGCTTCGTGTGGATTTATTAACCTTTTTGACGCCAATGACGGATATATCCGTACCGTAGGTCCAACGTCGAAGACGGGTTAATCCGTCACAGATCACAGAGCAACATAGACCTACGTGCATATGCGTAAAGTTCAATTTCAGTTTTGACACTTAGGTGACGTGGCGTCCGAGTGACAGCTTTTGTGTTTGACACGGCGTCGAAAAGTTTAAAACACTATTTGTTATCTGTTTAATTATTTATTTTACGTGAAAAAAATTTAATGACAAGTACATTTTTATTTTAAGAAACTTAAAAAAGGAAGTAAGGGAGATTCAGCCTTTTTCTTTTTGTTCGTCTTACTATAGGGAGCGTGCATGAGCTGTAGGAGGCAGCACAGGAGCTGTCAGATTTTTGGCGCGAGGCGTAAATGTGATGTTTATTGTTCCGATGTAGCCCACAAGATGGCAGAACCTACTATGCACAAGAAAACACTTGACGTGTAAATGTGCATGTTTATGGTTCTGATTCAGACCACAAGATGGCAGACCCTCGAACGCGCACGGTCCCTATATAGAATTTGTTAACTCTCCCGTACTCTTCTACCATTGATTTTACCTCATTGTTTCTAGTATAAAAATTGTAGGCGCTACTAGTACAAGATGTATTTCTGAATGCGCTCCACTGGCTCAGCTATCAAATCTGTGCTGAGCTGCTCTGCGAAAATGATACTGACATTTTTAAATTTCGAAAAGAAATACTGTTTTGAAACGGCTCTTGTAAAGTGCATGTACAGTCAGCGTCAAATACTTCGTAGCAGTCAAAGTGGCCAAATAGTTCGGTACACCATACTAAATATATGGTGTACCGAACTATTTGGCTACTTTGACTGCTACGAAGTATTTGACGCTGACTGTAACATGCGTATCTTCTTCCTCGCGTTGTCCCGGCATTTTGCCACGGCTTATGGGAGCCTGGGGTCCGCTTGACAACTAATCCCAAGATTTGGCGTAGGAACTAGTTTTAACGAAAGCGACTGCCATCTGACCTTCCAACCCAGAGGGTAAACTAGGCCTTGTTGGGATTGGTCCGGTTTCCTCACGATGTTTTCCTTCACCGAAAAGCGACTAGTAAATATCAAATGATATTTCGTACATAAGTTCCGAAAAACTCATTGGTACGAGCCGGGGTTTGAACCCGCGATCTCCAGATTGCAAGTCGCACGCTCTTACCGCTAGGCCACCAGCGCTTCCTAACACATGCGTATGTCGTTCGATTTCTTTATACGTGGGGTTCACATGATGCATTATGCATTTGTAACCAGTGGAAATGCCTCTGCATCAACATATGCATGCGTCATTCGCCGCGTGGAAGCGCCATATTAGAGAAGCAGGGGGAGGAAACTAGAGCGTTCGGGCGTTCTCTGCTCCGTTCGGTTAGAATTGCCCTGAGGCCCCTGAGCAATTATTAGGGTTGGCAAAACTTGACGTTCCTTTACGTACACAACCACAGATAATTACTTGAATTTTGACAACCCTAAATAGCCGAAACGGAAAGTTCTATACATTAGAATGGGACAACATCACTCGACCCTGAATCGCTGTTAAACTTCGGTTTTGAGGAAGTTTACCTTCTGTACGGTAGTACTATTATTTATTCTGTAACAGAAGTAGTGAGATGTGCCGACGGAAACTATCCAAAATTATGAAATTTTGTAATGGAGATTAAGACTTCCCGAAACATAAAATGTAAATATCATAATTTTTCTGTGAAAATTTCCGACTTTTTGGAAAATTTCCGCAACTTGCACATGTGTAACTAGGCATTTCACGTTTTATGGGAGAAAATAAAATACCTCATTGAAACAAAATATATTTAATACACCTTCGTTACAAATTATGCTTGCGCCTCCTCGGCTCTTACACTAATTAGTCGGGCTGGACACAACCGTATAACAGATTACGTTAGTGCCTTAAAACAATATTAACTTACTAAAGGACACGCACGTGTAAATATTTTTACCACAGATTGTGAGAAAGTTGATGCGGATTTTATACGTAAACAGTGTACAAACCTCGCGCAGTGTACAAATCTTTCAGTTAGCATACCATTATTTTTGAGTTCTTGGAAGGATAACTTTCTTTACATTAATACATTCCGGGGTTAACCTTTTACAGCACGACATTTAGAATTATTTGTACGCTAAATTTGATCTTGAATAACTGTAGATAGAATAGAATTTATAACGGCGATATATGGAACAACATGCGGTAAAGGGTTGTGTTGATTAAATTTTCCATTGGTGTGTAAATTACTAAAATCGTGGACTCAGGAGTGCAGTATAGACTTTAAAAAAACCTTAAAAACGACCTACAAGAACAGCAAGAACACAATGGAACCCAAGATCCCGTTATTTTCAAACTGTATTAGGAACTGCTCGATCGCTTATCGAAGTTATGCAGTTGTTTCGCTTTTGCGTTGAAAACAGTTGATAGTAATTAATCGTTATTTCAAAATTAGTATTACTTTTGCGTCATGTAAAGATAACTAAATAGGTTTACTGAGTAACGCCAAGCATTTTTAGAACAATAGTGAATTTGCATTAAATAAGTCTGGCGCCTTTACGATTTATTCAAATAATAATTAATGCAACATTAGTATGAGAAACTCGTAATGACACTTAACCCTTTGAACGTTGTCGGAGGCACGAAGATTGTGGGCTGTTGACGTTTTTGGGGGTAACGTGACCAATGTGACCATTTGTGGACCTTAAGTATTTGCAATAAGGTTTACGAATTCTCAATTAATACTGTCGAATTAAGCGCGTAAAATTCAATGGCTTTATTTTGCTGGCAACATTAAGTTTGGAAGCCCCTTAAGGCACTGGTCCCACCGCCGGCTACAAACTATAAGCGAGTGAAACTATAAACTACAAACTAGTGGGCGAGCGGCGAGAAGCGAGTATAGTTTTACTAGTTTAGACGCTGAGCTATAAGCGAGTGTTTGGTAAAATGATCGGTCTGATCGCCAAGCAGGCACCGGCGAGTACCGCTGAGCTAGTTTTATAGTCGATAGCTTTTATCGCGGCGGTCAACTAGAAAACAGTGGTCCCACCGCCAACTATCAGCGAGCTCGGCTATCAACTAGTAAAATTATGTACTAGAAACAGTTGACAATCAGCGGGCGGCTAGTAAACATTGTATGGAATTATCGCTTACTCGCCGGGCGGTGGGAGAGTGTCTTCGCCGGCGGTGTGAACAAGCCAGCTATGAACTATAAATATATATCTCTCTCTTTTATTTACACGAAAGCGATTATCTTTTGTTCGTTTCTTGAGCTACAAAATAGCCGATAGTTCATAGCTTACTCGCTCGCGGTGGGACCAGTGCCTAAAAATAACACTTTGTGGAACCCAAAAGTCTGTGATTTATGTTTCTTTGGATTTGACATATCCAATATATTTTTATTATAGCGCCATCTGCGTCAAGCTTTGCGCGTTTAAAGTAATTAATAAAACATTAACAACACTATTCTGAGTTTCATTAACGTTGATGTATATTATTATAAGTATTTTAGACATTTTACATAGGGTAAACTATCCAATGATTAGCATTGAAAAGTACCAGTAATTGGCACCCACTTAATTTGTAAGAAAGTCGCCACGGCTGCTTAAAAATAAGGTTGAAGATGCCAAACATTAGTGGAGTGCCAACTATAGGGTAATATACATTACACGCGCGTGTCCAAAACAGGTTATTCTATTTGTATCAATAAATGATCAAACATGGTTCATTGATCCATTCAGACTTGAACCAACTTCAATATAAACCATTTTTGATGATAATTAACACCTTTACCAAAAACAACTATTTCTTAACTACGTATCCTGAAACTGATATGCTTAAATGGTGTAACTCAGCTCTAGAAATGGCAAGTTTGCGTTGAAACATTCCTTGGTAAGGGTGCAAGACAAGGAACTAGTGTCAACCTTAGGTTCATATTAGGTCGATAATTGCTCTAAAACCCTTCAAGTACAAAGATATCGATGAGAATGTAAACATAATGTATTAAAACGATTAAATTTTAACCTTTTCCAGGCAGCACCAATCTACAAGGTTTTCCCAAAAAATCCAAAAATACTCAAATTAATCAAGCTTTAATGATTTGAAGACAAGTTACATTTCTAGAAAGTGCAATCAAATTTCAACCTTAAATCGGAATGCTAAAGTTGAAATTCTATTGGCATGTATGTGGTCGATAAATCGTACTACGCCTGGAAAAAGGGTAAAAAGGATTTTTTTTCATGTTAACTTACTGCAAAAAATGCCAAGGAACATTTTTCATAAAGTTAATCAGGTGTTTCTCTAAATATACCTTGCTATTGCACGTTATATATAGTGTAGTCGTAACAGGTACATTTGACAAATATCGTAGTTAGTTTTACAATTATTTCATAATAGTTGACGAGAATCCGAGCGTTTTCGATACATTCTCGTGGCGGCCATTTTGTGATGACACTTTAACAAAATGGCGGACATTTAATTTTGTTGAAAATGTCTCAATAAACGTCTCGGAAAGTACAAAAACCAGCGAAACTGGTTATTATTGTTAAACAGAAATAACTGGACTATATTTATACTAAATCAGTTTTATTGAAAATAATATTATCTAACAATATTGACTATGCAAATTGAACCATCCCAATAACATGGTATTTTTATTATTATTTAAGTAGTATAAAACCTATTAAGGTCAATGTTCAAATGAGACAAGCCAATTTGGATTCTCTTACGCAGTTTTAGAGGTAATTTTGCAATAACCAAAAGCCTATGGGATCGTCCAATGAAATGATAAATTAAGACATATCTCTAAGTTTAACTATTAAAGGTGCTTCTTATTTTTTTGTTTTATGCGAATGAAAGACAAACGTATGAAAAGAAAACCTTTAACTACTTTCAGTCTTGCGTCCTGCTAACTACACAGTTGTATCAAATAAAGGACTATGGTATGGACACATACGGCAACGGTAGGGCGTTGGATTAATTATTAATATTATGTGACTTTTCACACTAGCAGATCTGGACCTGTAAAGGTACAAGCATATTAAGTTCAAAAATGCTTGTGCCGCACACTGGTGGAATCCCGCCTTAACATCAGTGAAAGCAAAGATTCATTAATTGTACTACATGAGTCAAGTCTAAGTAAGACAATTTCGTGTTTCAAATTTGACATCTACTCGAGATGGCGCTGTACGGCTCAGTGGGTTACCGCATAGTGGGTAATTCTGGTTGTCAAAAAATTTACTTTTGACAATTCATTGACCACAAAACATACGGCGTAGTAAAGTGCCATGTGTCTGTCAAACTAGCGGACACGTTTTTTTCTTCGACTTTTTTCTATTACTCGTACAATCAATTTTTTTTTTGGTGTAGTAGTCAAGTCCAGGTTGTCTAGATTTTTAGTTCTAGTTCAAAATCTTCATTATAGATGGGGGGGAAAATGGCCCGTTTGCCGTATGGTTTAACACGAAGTGCTTCACGTGCACTGGGAACGATTGGACGGACAATTAATTGCTTTCGAGTTTTTCATTACTTTTAAATAAACCACACCAAATTTATTTGATGAAATGATGCTGACGTTTTATTAAGACGAATAGTCTATTGAACTAATAATTAATAAAATGTCACTATCATTTTTATTTTCGTATCTATTGTGTCAGTCTACAGTCTATTGTGGGTTAAGAACATGTTTCTCTCTGGAAGTTTTAATCATTTAATTTCTTATTGCAGGTAAAATCTTATTCAACTTCAAAAAACAAGTCTGCAATGATATTTACCTGGAATAGCTGGTTCAGACACGAGTAGATTTGTTTTACCTCCGTCGGTTTTTATTGAAATATATAAGATTCGGCGTGGTTTCAACACAAGGAAATGTTTCAACAAAGTGTGCGATTTTTAACATATTCAATCGAACAAAAATACAAATTATTTTTGGCACTGAAATATCCTCATACAAACGAGCCCGTTATAAACTAATTTCTCTTTACACCTTCAAAATGGAATCTCTTCATATTTACAATGATTTAGTATACCCTGACATATATACCATGATTTAAAGTATATGATGATGATTAAATAAATATGTAATACTGTATTTACAAAAATATTTTTCATTTATCAATGGATTATTTTAACAAGACACAAACTGGCTGATTATATTTGTCATCTGTTTATTTCTGTGTGTTTTGCGTTTGTTTTTCATTAAAATAATCCATTTTAGGCGCGCTCAGAATGATTGCACATTTCAAGACAAGTTGAATCAAACAGCGGAATCCTTCTAGGCCAACTCTGCACTGAATTTGACGTGAAAATGTGCGGTAGTGTCACAATAAATATCACAATTGCTGTGCAGAGTTAATTTAGACCGACTCTACTGGTTTTAACAAGTCTTTGCTTGAAGCCGAATAAAGTATTTATCTTAGCCAAAACTTTCATTATTTTTGACATTATTAAATTGAAAGTGAAATTGTGCGCGTAAGTATATAAATAAAATTAAAAATTACCTCCTACGCTTCGGACGCCATTGCGCTCGTGGCCCTCGTAGACATAGTTTTTAGGACCATAATTTAGAAATGTATTTTTGGGAGAATCAACTTTTTAGCGTCACTCGTTGCCATGGTTACGATTAGTTGTCCAGGGGACAAAAGTTCATTGAAATACTGATTTTATGGTACTTAAATGAATTAAACTTGCGTTTTTGTGGTCGTTATAACCAATGTCCATAATGGGCCCCCTACTAAGCATGTTAATAGAACCACATTAGGGCTCATGCTAGACAACGTCCATAATGTGTTTATTTGGGGTCGCCGTCATAGAAAACTATGAGGAGGACTATATATGTTAATAGAACGGCATACAACGTCTCTTCAAACAAACTGTGCCACTGTTGTCCCTTGGACAACGGGACAGGATAACAAAACAAAAAAAGTTGATTCACCCTTTTATAGGTTCATACGCGATTAATTCTTTATTTGACTATGTTTACTGAGACACGCCTTTCAATATTTCCATTTGTTTTGACACAATTTTGTACATTAATTTTATAATAATGGAGTTGCTGCCGCAGGAGCGAATGTCAGTCAAACTGTCAGAAACACGGCGTCATAATATTTGAAAATCGTTACTATTCCCGGATACAATACAAATGATGTACATATATGAAATGGAGACTATGATATACTGATAGTGGTACAGACAAAACTCAACGTTGTCACAACTTAAGTCATGTCTTTGCATTACACATTAAATATTAATAAATATAATAGGGGCCGATTGATCCGCCGGACGATATCGGCCTGTCTGTCAGTTATTCGCAAAAGCTGACAATCGCGAATAAATGACAGGCCGATATCGTCCGGCGAATCAATCGGCCCCTTTATAATTATCTAAAAAACTGTAAGGTCAGTATTTTTGACATATTTTGTTTTAACACACACTAATATTGTCCTCGAAGACACATAATTTCCGACAGTTATAATGATCACTCCATTATAGCAGCTGCTTACGGCAAAGATATATGTATATAATAATATATGAATATGTTTGTTCGTTAATAGTTCGACGGACATTTGACACGCATGTGAAGACTAGTTACGTGCCTGTATAGATATAGAGACATTTATAATTAATTTAGGATAGATATACGAAATATTATCTCGTACGTCTGGTGTAACTCACAGAATAAGGAAAAAAGTAAGTTATTTTTACTGTCGAATGCTGAAATATATATTCGTACTTACAATATGTATTAGGTTGGGCTGTGTTCTCAAATAATTCAACACATCGTTGTTTTACTGGTGAAAACTGACTAAAGATAGAAACTCATTAAAATGACTTGCTTTATTTTCCTTTTAACTCTGATCTTAAATCTTATTCAGAATTATCTACAAAAATAGTGCAGATGTTGAGAATGTCTTGACTGTATTATATGACAGTTTGACAAATAAAATTCATCTATTTGACAACCAAGTGTTATATTTGTATTATGTGGTATCAATAATTCTGTGTAAGTCTTCAGACGCAAAGTTTACACCAGACGTAAGTAAAAAATACAGAAACGGTTCTTTGCCGACCCATTTTAGAATTATTTAGCAAATATATAAAAAAACTACAATTTTAAATAACTCAATCTATGACTTTGTCGATTAAATTTAATAAGGATTAAGGATGTATATTAAAATCTAAAAAGGTTAAATTACTAAATTATCTATTAAACTGCTGCCACTTTAAAAGTACAAAAAATATTATTATGACAGTTGCTAAATCTTAACAGTTACGGTTTTATGTACACTATAATTATCTGAACTGGCAAGTACTAATATAATACTGTGTATAAATAAGTTTAAATGAAACATATTAAACCTAAACGTATTTACAAAACTCGAATTTATATATAAACTGTATAACTATAAAGAATGCACTTCGTTTAGAAAACAATGATTATATGCTGCCATAGATATATTTAGACTAACATAGACTATTGCGTAACAATAGGCCATCGTAGGATCAACTGAGAATCTCCGCCCGAACTAATATTTCCACTAAAACTAAATCTACAACCGTCCCTCTAAACCTTACTTTTAATTCAGTCGTCAAAATAAAATCGAAACAGTACGGCCGTCGGCCAAACAAATTTCAACACGATACATCGTATCTATAGAATATGTAGACGGGAAACGTCGGCACTAGCCTTGAATCACTCCAATATCGCCGTGTATATTATAGAGTAAAAATATTTATCCGTAACTACTGTGGAAGTATCGAATCACTATCGATTTGACACATCAGTTGTAACGCTCAACGTCGCTACGACTTCTTGTCGAAGAGAGGAAGCTTGGACTTGACGGCGCCTTCACAGATCATGAGTCTCTGCTGGACGCACTTCCTCCCGCAGCCGTCATCCAGCCCCCTATGTTTAACGTCCACGAAGTACTCCTTCTCACTCCGCTCGCCCTCCTTACCTTTCGCGAACTGTAACATTTCCACTTTACTGAAGTTGCTCACTTTGAAACGCGAACTTTTGAACGTCCGGTCGCACTTGAAGTCCGCGCCCTTGCGCTCGAAGTACTCCACTATCTTGGATATCTGCGCCGAGCGCACGTGCCGCGGGATCCTCTCGTCGCAGTACAGGCTGTCCGAGCCGGCCAGCGACGCCACGTCCTCCGAGCTGTCCGTGTACACGCTGGAGGTTCGCTTGCAGGACGAGTTTAGAAGATGGTTGATCAGCGGACCGCGTTGAAGGAGATAGCTCAGCTCGTCGTCATCTAAAGGTTTATGGGAGACGCATCCGCTTAAACATTTCGCGCGACTCACGCAGCAACATCTGTCCAGAATATGGTATTCCTTTTGAGGCTCCGGCGTTTCGGAGGCGTCGGAATCCGGTCTGTTAGAGTCGAGCTTGCCGCACAGGAACGGTGAGGCGTCGTGCTCGATTATTCTCCGCGGCTGGGGCTCGTCGCGGGAGGGGACTTCTTCTAAGTCGTCTAGACTCCGCAGCGAGCTCACCGTCGTAGTCGAAAGGGCGGAATCGTCGAGGACGAAGAGGCTAGAGTTGGCCGAGCCGGCGGCGCCGCGCTTGTAGGTTCGGGCGTTGAACAGTCTGTCGTAAATGAGAAGGCAATGCTCACACATGCGCAGCGGCGGGTCGCGGTAGTCGAGCTCGTCGTCGGCGGCGGCGGGGCGGCGGCGCGGCCACCACCAGCAGCGCTGGCAGCCCATGAGCGAGCAGGGGCACATGGCGTTGTAGAAGCAGTCGGCGTGCGTGGCGCACAGGTCCTCGTTGGCCACCGAGAAGATGCCCGACTCGCACGAGCCGCGCCGCCGCGCCGCGCCGAGCAATGTGCCTTCCGATAGCTCTGGAAATACCAAAACGCTCCTTTAAACTTGTGCCCGGTGTAGATTCCGGCGAATGTTTATCCTTGGAAAACACGCTACAATTTTGTAAAGATTCTAAGCGATGAATTACCAGATAAATAGTAGACTATATTTTAACAAGAGGCTGGGCGATAAAAGCTAGGTTCAAATAGACCAACACCAAAGCAATTTTAATGAAAAGTGAAACCAGTGTTGGTCTGTTATGTTAGGAGACATATGAGCAAGACACGTCAGCTTGACCTATATCAGCACGAACTTATTTGTTTATTTGGGTAACAACACTTACCGGTGTTGTTGATAGGGCGCGGCTGCTGTTGCTGCGCGGGCCGCTCCAGCGAGCCGCGCCGCGACAGGCCGGGCGACGACGGGAGGGACGCGCAGCGCGCCTCGCCCAGCTCTGGTTCGTCGGACACTCGCACGAGCGGCGACGGAAGCTCCACGCATGAAGAAAAACTGTAAAATAAAGCTAATTAATATTTGCCAGGATAAATTTTTGAGTTAATTTTATTGCCCTCATAAGCTTAAATGCGGTATTTAAAATAGATGATTTTGAATTTGAAGATAAAGAATTTAAGATCTATGTTTGCATTTAATTTCTGATTTGAGCTTAGGCCAATGGCTTTGCATGGCAGTAGCTATAAGAAATAATCTTGTAATAAGTATTTCGGAAAGTTAAGGCTCGACTCATCGGTCACTCGCACTAACGTTGACGGGAGCTTCACGCACGATGAGAAATTGTATATGACTTTTTGTAAGTTGGATATTACAATTTTATGCCGTGACCAAGATTATTTATTTGAATAGATTGATTCTATCCGACCACATAAATTTTTCCATGAAATAGGTGACATGAATTTTTAAACAAATTCATCATATGAGACGCATTAGACTTGCCCATTAATAAATTGACCCGGCTCGCTCTTGAATGTGGATGTTCAAGTGGCTCAACGCCCTGGACCGTTTGTAGTGGCGTTCCTCCCCTTTCCCTCGACGGGTTTCTTGGTAACACGATATGTGCTAGATACGCGTGCGGGGAGGGCGACATACGAGACAAATTGGACTCGCCCGTTAATAAACTTACCCGCTGGCCCTCGAATGAGGGTGCTCAAGGATCTTGTTAACCCCGCGGAAGGTATGCAGCGGTGTCCCCCCGCGGCCCCGGGGCGGGTCGCGCAGCAGCATGATGTGCGCGAGGCGGTGCAGGCGCGCCAGGCGCGGCGGCGCGCGCGCGGCGGGCAGCGCCGACGCCGAGCGGTGCGGCGGCGGCGCCACGCGCGGCGGCGGGCCCGCGCCCCACTCCAGCTCCGAGAGCGAGCGCCGGTGCTGGACTGGAAAATATTAAACAACATGTCACACTGCACACCTTCAACCTCTCCGACGCCCGACACAAAAGTGTCAAAACGTCAATATGGTATTTTAGAATAAGCCACCGCGAATAACATCTGTTCAATCTAGGTCTCTTCAATAGGTATCTGATAGGTAAGCGTGCTCCACCGTAGACCGCATCATCACTTACCATCAGGTGAGATCGTGGTCAAACGCCTGCCTATCGTTATATAAAAAAAAATAACATGCCAATAATACCCGACGCACTTGCCTATTATAGAAAATATTACAAAAATTTCCATACAAAGTGACTACTTCGTTCGTAAAAAAACTTACTGGTATCCAATGGCGTGTGTCGCAGCGGGTCATGGCTCACGTGCCGCTGTGGGCGCCACGCGTACAGCCCGGGACAAGAACGGGGACCTGATGCGTCTGATTCCTCGCTGCGAACATACAAAACAAAATATGACAGATTTAATGACACTCGTTCAAAAACACCTGTTTGTTATTTAAATATTATGTTATGATATATAAACGAACTAAAATTGATTAAATCATAATCTTCACAGATACCCCATAAAGGGCATTCCTCTTTATGGAGTATCTCTGATGATTATCATACCTTTCTACAGTTACTTGCCATAAAAACAAATCATTATCACCGAGCAATATCATTGATTGAGGAGTAAAAAATGCTCCAAAAGAAAGCGTCGAACCCTAAAACTGTATCTAAAACATGAAGTTAAGTCCCGTAATCAAATCAAGAAGCAATTCTGTAGTTTGACTCCTTCTTTGCTCACCTTTTTTGGTCGTAAAACAACAGTCCGTTAAAAAGTTACATTTGTGATTCGAACGGCATACCTGTCGTAGCTGATGTTGGGCGCGTGGCCCCACGGCGCATCGTCCAAGCTTTCTTTAATCTCGGCGAGGTTGCTCACTATCTCGGGGAATAGCGGCCGCGCTTTAGGATCGTACTGCAACAAATGTATATAGTAAGATTTAATTCCCATTAACAATTTAAAAAAACACCAAGAAACTGCTGACATACTCCCAAATCCCCATGATGCTTCAATATCGGCATTAATGATTCAATATTCAATATACTATTATTATTAAGCACCTACACAAAAAAAGAAAAATAACTAAAAAAATTAATGGGAACCTAGAATTCCGGCACAATATTTAACACAGGTGTTCGTATAATACCTATGGGACACAATTTACAATGCAATATTCGAAGGCGAGACACACTAAACGCAGAAAAAGTCAGATACAGGCCATTCGTCAGTCAGTTTTTTAATGTGATCCTCAAAGATGTAAAGGACAAAGATATGTGGCTTTCCATCAGAGACGGGCCCTTATGCGTATAAAGGAACTTCTCTAATGGAAAGCCACAAGCCACATATTGTATAAGGAACACAAGGGACACAATTCACAGTGCAACATTGAAGGTGAGTCATACAAACTCCGGCACAGTTTGTTCGTCAGCATCGTACAGCTCTTGCAACGTGATCCTCAGAAGTGTAAGAAACAAAGCAGTAACAGACTTCGTCGCAGTTCTTGGAATGTGTTGCTCAGACGTATAAGAGTTATAAGGGACACTAGCTGATCATATACTGGACACTACTCACGATGCAACAGTTGAAGGCTAGCCTCAGAAAGTCCGGCACGGTCTGTTCGTCGCACAGCTCCACGAATGCCATGTAGTTGAGGCCGAAATTGTCCGTGCGCGGAAGCACGTCCGGATCGGCGTCCACCTGGAAGATTATGAAGCATATAGATTGCATTATTCACGAAGACGCATGCCTTGACTCGTAATGTCATGCTATTAAAGGTTAGATTGACAAATCTGCGCGTCATCGTGGATGACACGAACTATAAGTCTAATAAAGATTCTAATATTTATTCATTTATTTCGAGGGGAACAAACAGTTTTAAATTAACCATAGGACATATAAATGTACACAGCAAAGAACATAGGAACTCAATACTCAATTACTCATGCTAATACTTTATATGCACGTAGACCTAAAAGCACTCTGAATAATCTTGAAACTGTTCGTCGATTGTGGAGGAGGGTTCTGGAGTCGATCTTACCCTGGCGATCAGCTGGCACAGTATGATCCCGTAGGAGAAGATATCGGGCGGTTGTCGTACCAGCGGCCGCGCAGGCACTCGGGCGACATCTACCACGGAGCCCACTCTTCAGCCATTGCTGTAACCTGACAGTTCTGGCGTCGTTCTTACCCTGGCGATCAACTGGCATAGTATGATGCCGTAGGAGAAGATGTCGGAGCGGTTGTCGTACCAGCGGCCGCGCAGGCACTCGGGCGACATCCACCACGGAGAGCCCACGCTTGGCAGCCGGTAGCCATTGCTGTAAGAACCATCTTGTAGTTAGTACGATACACAGATATATCACTTAGGATTAAGATTCATTTCACATTCATTGCATAGCAAATAGTTCTGACGCGCGATATGGATACGCCAAACAAGGTTTGGAGAACTCACTAGACTTCTCCTTACACCAAAGTCGAGTAACCGAAGACATTTGTTTCATAGTGAGGAGATCGTAAAGTAGTGTGAGTTTGTGGTGAGCATTCCGACTGAACACCGACCTTCACCGAGGAGGAGTTTTGGCCAAAGAGTGTCATGTTCCGGCGGTTACCTGACACTGCGGGGTTGCGAACTGCATCGCAGCCATAATTGTGTATTTTTAGTTTTTAGATATATTTTATAATAATATGTATGCTAGTTTATAAGGTATTTATCTATGGGCCAATATTTGCCTAAAAATACAGATTTTCATTCATACATTCATAGTCAATCCACAAGGAGGAAGGAAGGATAGACAACTATCGATTACTAATTTGACTTCGAATTCAGTGATACGAGTATACCATTATGGGACATAAATTTATTAAATTTATATTTCAAAATTAACTTATAAGCGTCGGGTAAAATAAAAAATACGAATCTTCTTGAATCCGAGCATATTCATGTACGTACATATGTTATATATCTAGGTACATAAATACATGAATATTTTATGTAAAATAAAGGAAAATATTTGATTTGAATAGTCGATACTATGTCAAAATAGCACGTAAACAGCTGCAGTATCTTACTCAAATCTGGGCTGCGAGTTACAATTTGTAAATATAGTATTATCAGCGTTTATTTCTGTGAGCTATAAAACCACGTGGCATTGAACTAGTTATGAATGAACTAACATCAAAACTGTTGACTGCTCAAAGGTGAACCTTATATAATTAAAATAAGGTTTAAGAATTGTGAGTTAATAGTGTGGACGATGGAAATCTACCCACGTTTTCTTGGCGTACGAAGGAGTACACAAAACATTACGTAACATGTAAATTAATCCTAATTGTATTGCCAAGTTTTTTAGTAACATTCCTTTTTGTTTTGTTTCTAGAAATAACTGGTAAAGGTTGGATTTAAAAATAACTTTCATAAGTGTTCATCTGTTTGTTTCT
This sequence comes from Cydia pomonella, assembly GCF_033807575.1. Classification (NCBI taxonomy): domain Eukaryota; kingdom Metazoa; phylum Arthropoda; class Insecta; order Lepidoptera; family Tortricidae; genus Cydia; species Cydia pomonella. The sequence continues at coordinate 4,850,861 of NC_084709.1, read as the reverse complement.
GTTTGACAAAATGTATTTTTTATCCGTCTGCCGAAGGAGGTTATGTGTTTGGGCGTAGAGTCAGACCAAGCTAAGTTGGCAGCGATTCTGATAGCCCAGCCTGTGCAAGTGTTAAGTAAACGTCATAATTTCATAGAAGTTTGACGTTTAAAATAACACTTGCACCCGTCTGGGCTGTCAACATCGCTGCCAACATATCTCAATCAGACTATATGTATGTTTGTATAATTATTCGGCAATCTTTGTAAGAGTGGCATTTTATTAAATGATATAAGAAAAAAACGTAAAGAAAAATCGCCTGATGGTAAGCAATTACCGTCGCCCGTGGACACCTGCAGTACCAAAAAGGTTGCAAGTGCGTTGTCGGCATTTAAGATGGGAGGACGCTCTTTTCTTGAAGATCGTATCTGTCCGGAAATACCGCGGGCGACAGTTCAGACAAGCGCGGCAGTGGTGGAGACAGGGTTGATTAAAATGACCAGAAAAACAAAATGGCGGATCGTGCACCAAAATTGCTCGTTAAGCTCCATAATATATGGAAATCGTACCAAAAGAGGTGTTGCCTTACATCAAATGAGGTAGGTCTGTTTTATGTGTATATTATTAGTGATGAAATAGTAATGACACACTCAAGTTTTCCACCTCGAAAGCCCTTCGGATAATTGTGTGTATAATGTACAGTACAGCGAAGGAACTTGTTATAACTCGTATCTCTTGTATATCTTTGATGGACCAGGCTTGTCTTTTGGATCGACAGCACTCCTTTTGCGGCCAGCGTGTGGGGTAGCATTTCTTCGTCAACCTGATCAGGCCGGTCGAAATCGTCATCGGATGGTGGATCATCAATGAATGATTTTTCAACGTCGGCACACATCTCCGATCTGGTATATGCTCGCAGGATTGATCATTACAGTAGTTGCAAACAGCTGAGCATTTGAGTGCTGCTTTTCGCAACCTAAAGGTTATGACCTTTTTTGCATTTACAGTTCAAAATTTTGCAAACCTTTGAGAAGCCGTATTTTAGAAACTATTTCGCCTATTAAGACTATATATTGTCAAATAATTGCAAATTTCATCTTCTTGAAAGTGTGCATAGTGACTTTTGCCATAACTCCGGGTCTCGGTGGAAAAAAATTATAAAAACTGAAAAAAGTCCTAAAATCAAATGGATTTTCATGTACTTTACTTTACTGTACTTTCATGATCCCAAGGGCTTTCGAGGTGGAAAACATGGATTTGTTATTATTATTACCATTTCATCACTACCAAAATAAAAACAGAACTACTTCATTTGATGTTAGGTATAATGTACCGATTCCATGGGCTATCCACCGCAGTTGGTTTTTTAAATATTTTTAATTCGATTTGTATTAGTACAATACCTTTTAGATAATATTAGTTAGCTAAACAAAGTTTCGATCTAGAGAGATTACTAAATGGGTACACGATTGTCAAAATGAGCTTGATAGAAAATCGGATGGAAAATACCACAAACCTTGGCATATTTCGCCTTAATTACATTAAAAAAAAATCGTCATTTGTTGATGTTGTACAGGCGATTTCCATTAAAAAATATTCTCGATTATTCGTACATTTTCTTGAATATTTCATGGACCATGGCCAATTGGCCATGCGTGACAAACGGTTATTCCGATGCATATAATATGATAATGCATTTAATCATCACGCAGGCAAATTGACGTTATCTTATACCGCACGCAAAATCTACTAATAACATTTAAAGTTGCACATTTCGCTCGCATATGGTTTTGTAATGTGATTCTTATGCTAAAGATGTTAGGGACGCTTATATAATTATTGAATTTATTAAAATAAGAGGTGACGTAAATTATTATAAAAAATGGCTGGTGACTCTCACTTGTGACTGCTGGGGCGTTAATTAATTTAGTAATAATGGTATGTACGTCGATCAAAATTTACTTATATTTTTATGTGGGTTTAAAAACGGTGTAAAATGTATAGCAGTTCGTCATTCTTAGGGGTCCGTAGTCGATTTAGTCACATTTTTGTCTTTGCATTATAAAATAAAAAGAAAATCAGTCTAGTGCGGCCAAATCACAAGACATTGTCGCACATGTCGCAGTCGAGGACCAAAAGTCACGAAAATGGTGACATTTGTGATGATCTGGCAACACTGCGCATTTTATAGGTATATAATTATAAGAATACTTACACTGGATGAGGTATTTTAGCGGCGAGACCAAAGTCGGCCACTACTGCGGTGAAGTCTCCTTCTCCGTGCTTTCTTACTAATACATTCTGCAAACAATAAGCACTTCTTTATTATTCAATCCATAAAGAAATTCCTGATGAAGATTGTTAATATTGGATTAGACCACCACAGACCACAGACACACACATACCACATCACTATTGCAGTAAATTATAAAATAGATTGGCTACGAAAATATTTCTTAACTTGTAATTGTGCCCCATTGCTGCAAAGATCCCTTGATCTCCAGGACTGCCGTTATTGTGCTTTTTCCAGCCAGTTGTTGAGAAAGGTACCTATAAGACCTCCAACCATCTCCGTCTGGGTTTACCCTGTCCACACCTAGCTTTCCACAACTTGGTGGCTACACTAGCCCACTTATCCCGATGACAAGATCGGTCCAGTCCCACTTCAGCTAATGTAAGTAATCTCCATCTTGTCTGCATCAGCCATGCGCATTTTGGAGAGCGGAGATGTATACATAGTAGGTAAGTTCAGGAGCAAATCCTCCAATCGGCCTTCAGAAGGAGGTCGGGGGGCATGCGTGCGAGAGACACTCGCGGGGGACAGGGACGGGTAGTACCTTGGCGGTGAGGTCGCGGTGGAACACGCCGAGAGAGTGTAGGTACTCCAGCCCGGCGGCCATGTCGGCGGCGAGCGAGACCCGCGCCGCCTGCGGGAGCGGCTCGGGGGGCATCCCCAGGATGACCTGCTCCAAGGACCCGCCTTCCATGTACTCGGTGAGGGCGTGGAGTTGGCCCTCATGTACGCATACGCCCATGAACCTGGAAAGAGGGAATAGAACATTAGTTTTTTTAATTTTTATTCCAACTTTAGTTCAGGTGATGTTTGTGTATGTGATCGGCATCAAGCTTCAAGACCGAGTGAGGAATGTCGAGTTCCGACGCCGCACCAAGGTGCAAGACGTGGGATGCGTCATTCGCCAAACTAAAATGGAGTTGGTCAGGCAGATGGCCGCCTTCGGATGAAAGAAGCGCGCGTGGCGTCTGTAATAGCTCATTGGGTGCACGACATTCGGGAGATTGCGGAGCGCTTCTGAATGAGATTAGCGCAGGACCGGGACAAGTGTCGTACTCGAAGGCCGTATGCTCAGCAATGGGTGATATGATGATGATTTCAGCAGCAGATGTAAAGTCAGCAGCAGGCCACTTTGAACTATCGGTCAGCGGATAGAATGAAGGCGTACTCGGCTTCGGCGAAAGCTTGCGTGAATCCGCATAAGACCGAGCACAGTAGCGTGTTCTTGTGTTGGAGGCCAAGTCATTTTGGGCAATCGCGCCAGCGAAGTAAGATAAGACCATTTGGACATCCTAGATATATGCTAATAGAGTCTATTTCTAGTACCTAATACCTATTACTAAAGCTAGAAGTCAATGTGTTGAACAGATTAGGTGTCATTCAGGATAGGTTACAGGAGCTTTGTGCTTTATAACTTAGATGCAAAAATATAACCGGTTGGTTAATAAGCAAATGAAGGCTAGATCTAGTCTAACCTTTTTATTGTAGTTCCCACACAAATATTTAAATGAAGTTGTAAAACACTGGCAATCCCATTAAGCAGCGCGAACGAATCTGTTTCTGTCTAGTCAGAATACAAGCGCATAATTTGCGGCTTTTTAGAGGCGTCCATATTTTACCAATAATTGTCATCAGCGAATAGAACGAGACATTAACGGGCTTTTCTTCCGTAAAACACACGTTTTTTATCACAAAATCTGAAATCTTAGTGCATTGTTTATACAGAGAAAGTCAAATAAATCATAGATTGAATGGGTACGTAAATAATGAAAACGGGAGCAAAAAATGTGGTTTCACCTTCTAAAAAAAAAAAAAATAAATAAATAAATCATTTATTCTGGTAAAAAAAACCCTGATTTTACAATTTTATTTTCTTCTGCCAAACTGTAAGACAGTTTGTTGGCAGAGGGAACTCCCTTAAATACAGATGGGTTAGCTTATTTCCTAGTTAATTAATAAGTAAGTACGGTACATCTTATAGCTTATTGTGGTGGTAATTTAATTTTGTTTAATAGGTACGTTTTCAATTTACATTTAAACATCCTAAATGATTTACATTCCCTTATATCATACGGTATTTCATTATACAATTTGGGGACCAGATACTTTCTACTTCTTTTTCCATAATAATTATTACGGCACGACGGAACCTCTAACATTTTTTTACTTATTGTTCTTGTTAATCTAGGGCGATTAATATAGTTTTTAAATTCATCTTTATTGAACTGCTCTAATGCCAGCAACATCCCTACTTCCTCATGCACCGGCAACATACGGCATTCCACAAATAATTCCTCATAGTCACTTTTTTTACAGCGAGTTTTAGTTTTTTTGTCTACTAATAGTTTCATAAAGCGTATCTGTAATGATTTAATCCTATATATTGTCGATTTATCAATTCCCATGCGTCGTCCGATCTTATTGCTGTATTGTTAGAACGATGAACATAATAAAAAGCTCATTAACGGTCTTATAGTAGTGTACAAGTAAAATTTTAATCACTGCGTAGCGCACGCATACATAATCAATACAAAATCAATGAAGCGTCAGAAACTTGAAGGTACGAACTTGAGCAAATGACACGTAAGTTAAAAGGTTAAATTAAAATGGAAGCCTATGCAATCTTTATTCATTGTAATTTTGCAATAGAGTCTGTCAAAGCTAACTTTGACTCGACTTGAACAGTTGACATTAATGATGACATTTCCACACGAGTCAATGAGTTTATTTATTTATTTATTATTGCAAATGTTACGCAGAGTAAGCTCGGTCCTACTCTATCATTCATGTTCAGAAATATATACGGCAATATAAACAATTCTACGGCCTCAAGTATAAATTTCATTTGAGTAACAATCTTAGATCGATTCCAAGTATGAGGTAAACCACCTAGAAGGCATAATATTCTAGACAGATATATTTTCCAAGAATAATCCCATTTTATTGCAGAAACAGATTACAAAATAGTAAAAGAACGTAATCGATTTTCGTACCATACGAGAAGTACAAGATGCACTGACAAAGCGAACATTTGAAGCAATTGTGGAATTATAGACGATGTCATAATTCACATACGTACAAAGGACCTAGGCGGCCATTGAATCTCGACTGGTTTTGATTTCGTTACAACACTCGGTACAAATATGGTATTGGATGCATTCAAAAGGTTTGAAATGCGTCGTGAACGATGGTGTAATGGAATGGACAGTTTGAATGGGAACTATAAGGGCAGAGCATTTTCAATTTCGTGTAACAATGTTGCTTTTTCTTGAAAACGAAATGGCGTATGCAATTCGGATTAAAAATGTATGACAGTATCCGGATCTGGATCCGGATCCACGGATCTTCCCATACATTTCAGATCCATCGTAAAACCCTACCCATCTCTAAAATAGCGGGCGCCCGGACGCTGCTTGAATACGAACGCTGCTACTGAAATATCTTTGAAAGGGTTAAAAGTAAAAGACGATTGTTATGCTTAGTACATAATGCCTTTTTATGCTCTTATTGTAGCTTTATGCTTTTAACAGCAGCAAGATTATATTTGGATTAAATATTATAAATAACAATAAGGTTTTACATTTAGTTCTTTGTCATTAAACAGAACACTAAAATTGCAAACACTTAGGTGTAATTCTGAATTTCGGTACCTATCAAAGTTCCGTTAGGGATCTATAATTAGGACTTTATTACACTTTGTTAAGTGGCGGAGCGTCTATATAGCTCGATTTCTACCGGATTGCCTATCTCAGGTCAACTAGGCATAAGGTTTGCAATCCCGATCCGAAATGTATAAAATTATCCGGATCTGGATCTGGATCCGCGGATCTTCCCATACATTTCGGATCCATCGTAAAACCCTACCCATCTCTAAAATAGCGGGCGCCCGGACGCTGCTTGAATACGAACGCTGCTACTGAAATATCTTTGAAAGGGTTAAAAGTAAAAGACGATTGTTATGCTTAGTACATAATGCCTTTTTATGCTCTTATTGTAGCTTTATGCTTTTAACAGCAGCAAGATTATATTTGGATTTAATTATATAAATAACAATAAGGTTTTACATGTAGTTCTTGGTCATTAAACAGAACACTAAAATTGCAAACACTTAGGTGTAATTCTGAATTCCGGTACCTATCAAAGTTCCGTTAGGGATCTATAATTAGGACTTTATTACACTTTGTTAAGTGGCGGAGCGTCTATATAACTCGATTTCTACCGGATTGCCTATTTCAGGTCAACTAGGCATAGGGTTTGCAATCCCGATCCGAAATGTATAAAATTATCCGGATCTGGATCTGGATCCCAGGATCTTCCCATACATTTCGGATCCATTGTGCAAACCCTAACTACAATACAACATACAAGTTACAAAAACACAAAGTTTGCAAAGTTTAGTTTTTGTATGCTACAAGGTACAATGCTCGTTTGCAGTTTTTGTCCCCAAAGATCGAGGCTCAAATCACAAATTACAACCACAGTACAAGCACACTTTTGAATGGCATCTTTGTCGGGATACGTTGTGATGTATGACAACAGTGACAACGCAGTGTCGGACATTGACAAAGAGTCATTGTCCGAGACAAGGTCTCTAGTTTGACGAATCGGCCCTGACCCTACGAACTGATGCCTACACTCGGGAACAAAAAGTTTACTCACGTTGGATTTTCCGATCAAGAGCCCAATTCACTAACAATTGACAATGAATATAGTTAAATTGAAATGAAATGATGCAAGGACACTAATACGGTCGCGTGCGTTTAACCCGTTTGTATATGGGTAAAGGATGAAATTATAAAATATATATATGGCTGGGTAACCGACCTCGTCGGCCGGCGAAACAAACACGCGGTTATTGATGATTACTTACAACAAATTGGCTATGTGCTACACTCTGACCACGCTACCTTTACTTAAACTCGGCAGAAAGAATGCGTACCACCTCTACCAGCGGAGCTGACGTAGCACTAGGCATGAAAACTTAGCGTGGTCCGACTTTATGTGCTAATGTAAAAATGCGTGATCTTTTACTAGGTAATTAATTGGGTTAATTAAGAATAATTTACGAAAATGGAAATTCTAAGGCTGGCGAAAAAATGTATTAAGTAATCATCAAATGCTGTGACAAAACTTAATACAAAATATTTCGATAAGTATATTCAAAGCCAAGAATACAAACGATACTATAGCAGTTATTTCAGTAAATGGTTTAAAATTGCAATTCAAGTATAATTAACGAGATTCAATAGCTAATTGCAATCAGTTAAATTGACAAGTGTGATAAAACAGTCAGTATTTTTTCCGCTTCGCTAACTCAGCCGATAAATATGTAAAACGGAATGTTTACAGTGCGCTTAAATTTGATATTTAGTTGCAGTTAAATTAAAGTGAACATTGTGAGATCTGTGAGACCGCTACTTATCTTGAGACCTACTTATAATTTTAGAGGGTGACGTTCGGTTGGCGACTGTAGCTGTAGTAATGTCTAGGGAATGCAATGACCGACCAAACTTCATAACCGGTTTCGGTTACGGTTATGCCGGAAAAATAGCCGATAATCGGTTATAATCGACAAAAAATTAAAATTTACACAGTAATTAAAAAAATACGAAACTAAAGATATAGTATTAGGAAATGTGAAAATGTTTTCGTTTTTAAATAAAACACACAAAATACAGTAAGTCTAAATATGATCTTGGACGTGATACAATATTCAATCAAAATATTTCATAAATAAGGGTATAAACTTGGCATATTTTCGTTATATTTACAGGCGTCACAGACAAAAAAGGCAGCATTTTGTAGTCATTAGAAGATCAATTCTTAGCTTTAAGTCATAAATAAAAAACCGAAAATAACCGTAACCGATTATTCGAGTTTCCAATAATCGGTTATGAAATTTCGACAAAATAATCGGTTATAACCGATTATTGCGGTTACGTTATAACTTATAACCAATGCCAATGTCGCAATATTAAAATGCACTTGCAGTTGTCATCCGAATGTTCCATCTATGAGACCAAATCACCAGAATTCCAACTAATACCGAAAGAACGTTTAGAAGTAAATTATGACCGATCTCATAATTTACTCATACTTCTAAACCGTGGGCTGGGGGATTGTTCCAGGGTCTCACGGACAATTGTGTACATACTATGACTTGTGTATTCCTCTTCTTCTTCTTCCTTGCCTTATCCCTTCATTTGGGGTCGGCTCTCCTCGTCCTTAGGCGCCAGGACCACCTGTCCTGGGTTGTCTCTGTGTTCAGCTGTGCCCGTTCCAGATCTTTGGCTACGGTTGTCCACCACGTAGCTAGCGGATAAATTGTGTATTCCTATTGTGTAATATGAGGGTATGGGGCTACAACATATATCCATTACAGTTTATCAAAACAGACGCAAGAAAATAACTATACGCGATTAACTGATGTCTTAAATCCTAAAAACAATTTGTAAAATCATTCACATAAAAAATAATCAAATAGCACAGTTGTGCAACTAGACAGTGGTCACATTGAGTAAGCATTTACGGCGTTATTAATGTCATTATGAAGCGATTATGAAGACGGCATCACGCGACGGCAAGGCCCGAGGAATGGTCAGGTGCATGCAATTGCACATTAAAGTGACATGCAAGAATGGCTAGGTTTAATCTTTGAAGATGGATTGTTTTTCTCAACATCGCTCAAATAAAATATTTTTACTAGGAATAGGTCTTTTAAAACTATTATTAACAGGCAATATACAAAACCTACCGATTCAATAAATCGAAACAAAAAATCTACTTATCGGAGGAACAAGCCGCCAATCGATTTGAAATAGTAAAAAATCGTGTCGATTAATCGGAAATAATAAATAAATCGAAAATCGATTAGTCGGAGGTAGGATTCCTAGATATCGCTTTGCAATTGATTACTCAACTCTATTATTTACATCTCTAGTTTGCACAGTTTGGACAGACTCGACGTAATTTTCAATCGTGGCTGAATGCCGATGGAACTCTACCTTCGATGCCAAACTTACCATGTAATGATCATGTTGCATTATGGTTAATAAATAAACTAAACTAAACAAACCTGTAAAAAAATTACAATATGGCAGACGAATGTTTGATATGTCACCGTATTTAAGAATTATTCCGCTTAAAATTTAGTTTTTTCTTCGCAAGTGTGAAAAGCATTGTGTGTAACTCCGGGGGTAAGAATATTGCAACCTCGGGTCCTTAATTCCCTCCAGCCTGCGGCTGTCGGAAATTACCACCCTCGCTTCCAAAATTTGACTTACCCCCCTCGTTGCACAATGTACTATTTTCACAATCTATAATTCCCGCGGGATCTGTTTTGTCCTTCAGTACACTTGCATGAAAAAAGATCGTTTTTGAGCAACTCTAATGAAAACATATTTTCACGCGTCTACGACACTGACTATAAGGTCGTGTAAATATATTTTTGGAACGTTGTAATAAAGATGTTTGTGAACTCAACTCACAACTCAGACCTCCTAGCATGAGTTGCGTTCTCGCGCGCGAGTCCATACTTGAGGTCGGGCAAGATGTATGGAGTCGCCCGCGAGAACGCAACTCATGCTAGCAGGTCAGACGATCATAATATTAAATATCAGCACCAGCACGCTCTCCCTTGTGACAAGCAATTAGTCAAACATAACAAGCGCGGCGAAAGTGGAAATCCTTCCTAGGAAGTGTCAAACGAAGGCATGAGAGGTGAAATGTTCACGTCAAAAGTTACGTCATGGCAGGAACAAGTTAATGTAAGCATAAAGACTATTAATCTCTATACAACGCCAAATTGTTGATTCTGCTTTTACAGTAATTTGTCTAAGGGCTCATTTAGACGGTGCGAAAACTCACATGCGAGTTTCATTACATTGCGGTTTTGATCGGTCGGCCGAATTGGTTGTAACCTAATAGTCCGCAATGTAATTAAAATTGCATGCGAGTTCACGTGCCGTCTAAATCAGCCCTTACTCTGTTGTTTCGGCCCCTCGCATGCGTCCCAAAGGTACGGGACCTCGTTTTCTCGAGATCATGGAAAAACATAGAAATAATAATAGTAAATTCGTTTATTAAAAACAACTAAATCCCAATACAATAACATTACTGAGAGTGCAGTACAACAACACATTCAGAATGTTGTTGGGCTTGCCCAGCAGGTGTAGCGCGTCAGGCATGTTTTGCGAGGCACGTACTGATGGGTTTCCTGCAATCATGCGAAAAAAGATTGCATCCCTGCTGACGCGAGTGAGACAGAGTCCCAATAGCATTCTGAATGTGATTGCTGTCAAGTTTGATTGCCCGATTCTTGCTTACTAGATAGGGCAAGTAAAGAGTGTAGCTGTAAATTTTATTGATTAGCTAAAGATATGTGTATGTATATATATATATATATATATTTAGCTATACTTATACTTATATTTAATATGTTCGTAGTTTTAATTTTAATCTATCTTAGTCTAAGTACTAACATAGTTTTTAATTATTCTAATTTCGAATTTGTACACTAACACCTATGGAGCTACTTGCTTCGAAATAAAGAATTTATTATTATTATTACAATTTAAAAAGAAATAAAATAGTATAAATTAAAATCAGTACAGCAATTTAAACATGACGAATATCATTGCAGTTTGAATCCTAAGACTAAAATGGTTTTTTCTTACGGTTGGTATATGCACAAAACTGCAATGAAAGAGTAATCTATACACACATGCGGTATGTTTATCGATGTTGTGATGTGACAAATTGAGACAGAGGTAAATCGAGTGCAATTTTACGATTCCATGTCAGTATACGCACACAAAATGCAAACAATTCAAGCTAATGGCGGCATCCACAATTTTGACGCAAAAGCCTTGGATATTATCAGTCTTTGTATATTCACTTGTCATGCGAAAAACACGGAATCTCTAAGATTTATGATATTCGCTTTTGTTAGTAGATTTAACGCTATTTAGCCGTCACACGATTCGTACAATTTCTCCTTCCGCTTGGAACGTTTCGTATTAAACATACGAAACGTTCATGCTTAACATAGATTATATAGAAACAAGTCTTCACCTCAAAATATGGGTTTAAAAGTCACACAATTTTGTTAAGTCTACTAAAAAAATGTGGCACTAGAAGCAGCACTGTTTAACTGATCATGGTGGACCGTATACAGTAGAGCCTCGATTATTCGAACTGTTCGAAACTAGTTCAGATAATCAAAATGCGGGTTTTTGGGGCGTGTTCGGCTAAATTAAGTCAGGGTTCGGGTAATTGAGGGTTCGCACAATCGAGGTTCGGCTTTTTGATCTGAAATATAGATTTTTTTTATAATCAAGGTTCTACTGTACCTACTTATCGCTACGATAAGGTTTATGAACTGTCAGTTAACATTTTGGTGTTATGACTGTACAAATGTGCGAGGTGTACTCGTACTTACAGATGTGCAAGTTGCGGAAAGTTTCAATTATGGAAACGGAATATTTCGAAACCCATATAAGAAAAAAAAAATTTTCAGAAATTTTTCAATGTGTAATTTTCGCAATTTTGTAAACTTTCCAATGGCACTAAATCAGTCAGTACTACCTTATTTTGGCTGCTATATATTCGAAAAAAAAAATGTATTAGTAAAATGATTTCAGCGAGGATTCGCAAGTCACGACGAACATTGACAACGGAACTAAGGAGCATCCTAAAAGCCTCCATTGTTCAGAGTTTTACATTTTACAGGTATACAGTAGCGGCAAAAAATCATTCATACTGCTATTTTTTGCAGGCAGTCATTCGAAAATTCGTGAGAAATTAGACTTTATATCATGTAAACAATGATTTTACGAGTATCAACATCAGGAGGGGGATATGTATATATATACATATCAACTTATATATGGGCAATAAGGCAGTGTATAGATATTTTTGGCACTTTTTTCATACCGATATTTTCAGACGTGACTGTATATATATGGCCACGTGCTCATATACTTGACTTCACAAACACCAATTAATGTGTGTTATAAATATTGAATTTCTTATTTGAAAATACTAAAAAGCTAATCTTACCAACAATAAAATCTTTAAGATTTTTCGCCTTCCTTACCCTCTGGTTTGAAAACTAAATAACACAGCCCCCACCGGGCTACCGAAAAAACACGTGTAAAATAATTTAAAAAAGAACCTTATAATGTAAATTTCATCGAAATCGCTATAGCCTTTTTGAGAAATTATTAATAAAATGCAAATGTATCTGAAAAAATATGATAGATTATTTGCCGCTACTGTAGCTTTAGGAAGAATAGAAAAGCTGTCAAAATGGGTGAAGGAATTAAGTAACGATTATTGAATCAATTGTAGACCGTTGCGTCATCTGGGCTCATATTTTGCGGTTAGCCGGGCAGGTCAGCCATATTGTATAATTCTCATTGCTTACGATGGGGGCGAGTCGAGTTGAAACAAAGTAACCGAGACCCGTAACAACTGCGTGTAATTACTTAACAACTAATTTACTATTTACTGACTTACAGTTAGTGGAATTTTCAGAAAATTATATAACTACCTACATTTAAATATAACTAACCGATTTGTAAGACCGAAGTGATCTCATAAGAGCTCCGCGAATGGTTTTGTGCGGAGCTCTAAAAAATGAACATACACATGGGCCTTCCAAAATTACTTATAAAGCTCGATCACACTAAGTTTTAATGCCAATTGCTACGTCAAGTACGGAGCTCCTATGGCATAGACATGCACCGTCACTACCATGTCGGTTCAACCTTAAAGTCGTTAGTCTCATCAATAGCGATGGGAATGAGTCGGAGGTGGCGCTCGGTTGGGTTGGGAATCGGGTTGCATAGTGAAATTGCATAAGTGTCGTCGAGTGGGGTAATTAAAAACAGTGGACGATCATGAGAGGTTATCTTAGCGTGTATATTTTTAAATTATTTATTTATGGCAGAAACAAGCGGATGATACTCCTCAGTGCTAATGTTGTTCGCTGAATGAATTTTCAATGTTTGTCAAGATTTTAAGTCTTTCTGGTGCAGTGCACAAACCTTGATTTAAAAATATGTTATTGATATAAGTGCGAGCGAGACAACTAATGATGCGACTCTAATCGCATTTCGCCCACACAGCGTGAGCAATCGTCAAGGTCGTATTAAAACAAGATTAAAAACATTATTAAATCCTTAAATCAGAATACACAGTGAGAGAACATAGTTGCGTTCTAATGCATTCTGCATACCTGTTCATTTCAATGTAGATTTCTCGGAACTAATATTTCAAGTCATCTCTGGAAGCCGTTTTCATATTAAAAATGTCTCGAAACAGAAGGAATAACGTACCTTAGACTCCTTTTACCCGAATTAATATAGATTCAGCTGTGATATAGTAGAAATCTGTCTACGATATAGACGAAAGGTGAGAAAATCCAATAAATGTATTATCGGCCAGACGCGGGTGATTTTTTCTCCCTCAATATCTAATAACAGAAAGAAAACACATTTTCGATTTTCCGTTTACATGCAAAGGGAAATAGAAAAGTTTTCTTGCAATTTGCAGCTTAAAAGTTAGTTTTACGGGAATTTGAAAAGTTAGTCGTTTCCGTTCAGCCAATATGGCCCAGAAGCTGAAAGATGAGTTTTAATTTGGGTTCCTTTTGAATGGCGTTCGGATATTCCCCCCATTTAGATTTTTAAAAATGTAGGAACATATTCAGATTTGTAACAAATGATGTCAATTTCATTTCAGTTTCGATGCAGCGTATTGGCGTGCCTCTATTTATTTTCTTTTTCATATTATATTTAACGTGACATTCGTTGTCGTGTATTATATTTAAAGAATGTAGTATACTACATTATTATTTTGTCTAATTTGGGAAATTTTATGCTATTTATTTCTACTAAAAATTACGAGCTTTTTCGATGCTAACAGGAGAAAAAGTATCTTAAGATTTTTATTTACATTCCGTTACATAGACTTTGTTTTGACACAGAATTATCGTGTGAATTTCCTGAGATCCTCTAAAAGTCAAAATACCTAAATTGTTCGGAATTACAGTTACTCGAGGTACTAAGACCTGTCGGTTTAAATACTTGTTTGATGAGCATCGTTTTTCAAGACGATCGCATCCTAAGTAAACAAGGAATACCCATATTTGTGCAAAGCACCCAAGCAGTTAATGAGAGGAAGAATGTTGATTTTTGAATCATTGTTTGCAGTTTCATCAAAGCACGTCGTCTCCGTTGGCTGGGCCACCTCGAAAGAATAGGTGAAGATCGTATTGTAAAGAGGGCATATTTGGGTCGACCGACTGGACGCCGTCCTGGTAGGTCATCCCAAGTCTCGGTGGGCGGATATAGTGGAGGTAAATCTCCGTGAGCTCGGCGTTAGTGAAAACTGGCGTGAATCCGCACAGGACCGGGTAAAATGGCGTGCTCTTGTATTGGAGGCCAAGACTCATTTTGGGCCATTGCGCCAAACTAGTAGTAGTAGTAGTTTGCAGTTTACGAACGCAAAACGGAATGCCTACGGAACGGTATGGTAAAGAAAGCAGTCATCTTTTGTTCGTGTCCTGGTCAGTTACAATCTGTCGTGTCATATAATAGTCAGATGACTAATAGACCTGTCCTGTCAATTTAGAATTTAAGTCTGTCTTTCAGAAATGAGTCAGTCGGTAAAATAATACTTATTTACTATACCATTACATCACATACCTAAGGGCTCGTTCACACTGAGTTTAGTGCGAGTTCATACAATTGCTACTAGCGTTTAGTGGCAAATGTATGAACACGCACTAAACACTAATCATCGTGTAAACAATGCCTTAAGAATAATTAATCTTATAAGTAACATATCCACAACGCAGTCAGTCGATGTCAGTCCAGACAAAAAGAACCAGACTGAGGATATGGGGTAAAGAAGAATAATAATAAATATTATAGGACATTATTACACAAATTGACTAAATCCCACAGTAAGCTCAATAAGGCTTGTGTTGTAGGTACTTAATCAACGATATATATAATATATAAATACTTAAATATATAGAAAACACCCATGACTCAGGAACAAATATCCGTGCTCATCACACAAATAAATGCCCTTACCAGGACTTGAACCCGGGACCATCTTCACAGGCAGTGTCACTACCCACTAGGCCAGACCAGTCGTCAAAAAAAGGCTTATTTATATTCAACAGTGGACGGATGATGCCTAAATAGATATATGACATTCCATCGCCAATTTGTATGATTATAAAATTACACCTACTATCACAGGGCTTACGAGTAAAACCTGTTCCATAAAGCCTAATTGCTGTGTAATATCTTAATGGTCATTAAGAGAAGTGGCCTGATTTAAAAATGCGAAGATTATCTCGATGGACACGAGTCTTGGCTCTAATTTTAATTAGACATCTTAGACTTATTTTTTTATATTACACAAAGTTGACAGGCCAAGTTACTTAATGTTTTTTTCTCAGTATAGCGAAGATACACCCAAATTAGAGAACGATAATTTACCTACCTTATTGCAATGAGATAAGTAAAGCCTTATTTAGACGGATCAAGAAATCGCATGCGATTTTCATTTATATTGCGGTATTCGGTCGATGGACTGAATTCATTGTACTCTGTATAGTTAGCGATGTATCGAATATTGCATGTAAGTTCTCGATCCGTCTAAATAAAATAATGTTTATTAAATACAAACAAAGGAAAACATAAGTACTAAAGCAACTATCATCTAAATCTACAGCGCAGGCTTCGTCAAAAGTGTAGGTATACTAAACAAAATACGGTACGCAACAAACTTCGTCCAATCTACATAAGTGATAATCCGCCACAGGCTTTGTCAAAAACGTACAAGATGAAATCCGCAACAAGCTTTGTTCAAAAACCTACGCCTTCCCGTTAATCCCCGAGACGCCACATACCCGGCGCAAAAGTTCCAAAAATACTGGCCGCATTACCGCGCTGTCAGTGATATTGCTGGACCAGGTTGCTGGTCCGTCTGAATGGGGCTTAAGTGAAACACGTCTCTTTGAACGTGTAGTGGACATCCATGAACTATTATTACCTTTATTTCCTACATAATTCTGCTGTTATGTCAGGCATATAATTTATTTTCATATATCCAACTTAATAGTAGGGTAACCTTACTCCCGGAAAAGTGAGCATAATATCTGACCATAGTGATTTCGTATTAATGCCAAAAAGTAATCAGTTACAATGACTACCTTAGCAAATGTAATATTTCTAACAGTAACCTTATTAACATTATTTACATCACATAGATGAGTTTAGATACGGGCAATAAAATTCTAATTAACTGACGTGCAAATAAAGAGTTTCTTACTTTTATAATTCTGTTGAAACACGTTACGTCTGTATATTATGCCGTAATTTTATGTAAAAACCATGCAACGTACCTAACTTAAGAACATTTACATACAGTAAAAACACCCAACTATCCGAAATCTCCCAACTATGTTCCAAAACTAACTCGAATATCTTCGTTCAGGGATGACTATTATTTGAATGTCGCAATAAGAGGCAAAACACTTTTATAACTAAAATAGAAGAAATAAACTCGGACAAAACCGAAAATAACATTGGCATTTATGCATAAAGTTCTGTTTTTTTCTGAGATAATTTTTTGATCAAATCCTAATTTGTTAATTAAACAAAAGACATTTTTTCTTTATGCACCGAACCAACTATCGAGGTTTTACGGTAAATACCTACATAGTTTTCATGGGATGAATTGCAAGCCCGATTTTTCTTTTCGAGACCCGTCTGGATCTACATTGCCTTAATTGATAGATCTGTTTCAATTTCACATTTGTCGTGTTGTTGACTGTATACTTTTATCCCAAATCGGTGATACAATCCGTCATTCTGCTACACAATTCAATGGATGAGTCCTCGCCCCAGAGACTATTTTAATAATACCTAAGCCTAGACGTAGGTAGACGCTTTATCTGACCTTCATCTGTCCAAGTTTATACAGAGGTTATCCTTTCTTTGTGAATTTTTATGAGGAGGTTTGGTATGGATATTCTTATAATATAAAGTGCTTTCGCTAGGATCTATTTGTAAGGATTACAATTTCTCTATAACATAATGTATCATACATATCATATCTAGGCTTATTTGTCAGTTATGTTGCGGGTTAGATAAAGTCGGGATTTCTCAGGTTACCTTCTTTATCAGTTACCACGAGTACTTTATCGCCTATTATTAGTAAGTCAAAGGTCTACTCTTTATGTGAGGTATACGATCCTACAGTCTTGTTATGAATATATTCTTCTGTAAAGCAGAGTCCCTAAATTCGAAATCAGCGTATTTTCAGATACGAGTAAGATCATCTCGTATTTGGATGTGGTCGTACTTTGCCTCCTTGTTGAAGTGTCTTACCAACAAGAAGCCAAGAAGAAGAAGAGGTACTTATATATTTATGTTGTATGTAGTTCATTTTCTATCTGATACATTAGATAAACTTGTACAGTCAGCATCAAAAGTAGCGGATCAAATAACGCTTCAAAAGTATCTACCATTCTGTAACAGCTTAACAAAAAGTGATGTCTTTAATATAGAACAACTAAGACTTTAAAAGATATATTTTTGAACGCGAATTTTAGAGAATTATCTACATTTGGAAAAGTTATACGGAATATCAGATACTTTTGGCGCGTTGTTTCATCCGCTACTTTTGATGCTGACTGTACCTATACCTCCAGGTCTTTTTGTTGCTTTGTTCTTTTGTTGCAGTACATCTTTTGTATTGCCCTTTTAATGTGTTTATATGACTGTTTGGTTTCTTAATAAACTAAAAAAAAAGAAGCCGATTGGTTCGCGGATTGTTCATCTTCACCTTCAGCACATCACCTTGCTGGTGTGGATCACCTGAGAGAGAGGGAAGTCATGCACTTAACCAAATATGTTCGGATGTTTCAGTTTGTTCATGGGCTGGACTTCGCGCAGAATTTTGGGCCGGTTGGCTCGCTGCTGGTTCATCTCCAGCACTATCACCTTGCTGGACGTTTTGTGGGTCACCTGAGAGAGGAAAATCATGTACTTTGTACTTACCCAAGTATGTTAGGATGTTTCAGTTTGTTCATGAGCTGGACTTCGCGCAGCATGTTGGGCCGGTTGGCGCGCTGCTGGTTCATCTTCAGCACCATCACCTTGCCGGACGTTTTATGGGTCACCTGCAACAAAACATGGACGTTTAGCAACTTTAAAATGGATACAATACGAGATCAGGATACATGGATTGCGGTTCTTAAAATTCACACTGTTTTCTTAGACCACTAAAAACAACAATTACGACTTTTTTAGACTTCTAAAGCTGGTGATATCTAAAGCCGCTACCAGCAGCTTATATTTAACAATAATGTCATACGTCATATATAGTCAAACAAAATGTCAGTATCAGTTATGTGAACGACTCAAATGATTGCTTATTGGAATGCTACGTAATCCTTCGTTTTTTTATTGATGAAATGTTTATCGTATACAAAATATTATATGTTGCATTATTGGCAATTTTTTGGAATTTTTATGATAATATCGTTTATAATTACGGAATCTTTTCTTCTTGTTTACATCGGTGACGATCTTTACGAGTAGATCTTATTGGGAACAGGGTCAGACAGTAAAACAATTACAATTTAAGTCTCGGTGGCTCATATTTGAGCTCTGTATCTCGAAATTACACGAATTATTGTTCTAGAAATTGGTAAGCTGCGACCGCTGGCTTGTTCCCAACTCCCAAGCCGCCGCAAAATGGAGCAGATTGCTTTAATTACTTTGAGGCCAATTCGAACTTAGATTGTGACATTAGAATGATATCTGAATGGTGTCAGTCGCGCGAGCATTTATACTGTTTGTACTCTTTGTACTATCCGTACTTACATGAGTTGGCGTTAGGGTTTGCAATCCGGATCCAAAATGTATGAATTTACCCGGATCTGGATCCGGGTCCGCCGATTTTCCCATACATTTCTCCCCCCATCCCATACAGATCCGACGTGCAAACCCTAATTGGCGCGAACAAGACGCACGGGCGACTGACATCATTTAGATATCAATTAGATGTCACAATGTAAGTTTGAATTGGCCTCTTTATATATCGAAGTTACATATATGTTTGTGGAACTACATTTCTGATACGTTGTGTAATCGCGAAAACGAATAACAAGTGAACTTAATAAAATAAAGCTATATTCCTACTAGGCCATAAAATGGAAAAAGAAAAACATTGTTGTACCAAAAAAAACTAAATTATCAATTAGAAAAAAAATATATATTTACATTTCATTAACAGTGTCCTTGCCACAGTTGCGGACAGGGTAGATGGCGCTTTCTGTCAATATTTGAATAGCCTACATGTTTGTGATAGAATAAGTTAGGTACATATAGCATAAAACATAGTATCACTAACAAAGGTTAAGTATAATAAAAATAAGCTACTAATACGATATGGAAAAAATCCGAATTTAATGATTATTTAATTTAATTTACATTTTTCATTAGACTTTGTATGACGGTAACGGAATGGAGGGAACGGAGAATGGTGGAAATTTTGGAACAGTTTTCTCCTATTAGGCTCGAAAGAACTAGTGATTTTAAGCAGATATAACAAAGTTTCCCAAATCTAAAAATGTGTAGTGTTAACTTGAAATAAAATGGCCCGTATAAGTATCATGATTCGCTTCTCTCTTGAAGTAATTCGATATTCATTAGCTTCGTATCGCAGATTGCATTTAAGCACTACCAATCCAACCATTAAACGTTACTATTTACTGTCATTCAATACTATCTGCGTCGATTCGTCTTACAACTCGGCCGTAATAGTTCGATCGCATTTCTAGATTTCCACTATACCGCTCGGAACCACCGTTCTGCGATGGTGTTCTGTTAAGCTCTTTGGAAGTCTGGGAAGATTTAAGTGCACTATTAAACGTACCGTTAGTAAATAAATTGGTGCCACATCTGACCTCGGAGATTTGCAGTTTTATCTGTGATTTGTGGGTTGTTCGCGTAAGGGATTAATGGGTGCGTGGAAGACATGACAAACTGTAATGAGCACTTTGCATGGGGATTGAGCTAAGTAAATTTTGTTAGGAGGGAAATAGTATGGTAATGTGATACTTAAGAAAATGGTAGGTATAAGTATATAATATATTCGCTGTTGCAGTTCAAAAAGTATGAGGGGTGGTAGTGGCAAGTGAAAATGGCATTTTAGGCCGAGCAAACAAAACCGCTCGAGGACCGTACGGGACGGGATAAATCACTCTCATTTATCAGGTCTGGGCGCTCAACCGACAATCCGACAAATTATTTTTTGAAATGAGAACTACTTGCAACCGGTGTAAAGGACATTCATGCATTCGTATTATACAACTATGGATAAGTATCCACCTAACCTAAGTAGGTTAAACTCATACATAAGGAGCACAAAAATACTCCCATATTTTTACCTAGGAATGTAACAGTTTGTTGATTAATTTTGTAACACTCGTTGTTGTACATAAGCTTTTATATTTCTCTTTCAGTGTGCGGAAGATTGTTAGCACGAGCACAGCTATATCTTTTCGAGGTTTGACTAGAGAGCACCTGTACAATCAGTACATTTAAGCACTTCAATTTTGGAACGCCTATAATTTCTGGAGTTATAATATCATGCCTTCACACTTGGATTGGACACTTGTATTTAATATGAAAAATTAAATTGCTTTCTTTTGCACGTTTAGCATGTTCTATTTTCAATCGTTATCAATGTACCTGAGTAGTCAGTAACTGCGCTATCAGATAACGAGCACAATGCTCTAAGTCAATATTATTAAGTGGTATCATTACCGTCGTATCGTATCTCGAGAATGCGATAACGTAAAGTCTATTGCACGAGTTTGCATTTAAATAGATTGAGAGAAAATTGAGGATTTGCAAGGTTGATTTCTAATCTTGAGTTTCTATAAGACTTAAATGTTTACTTGTTTGAGGTGTAGGTTTACTTGCTCGACTTCAAAGTCGCAAGTTTACTCAAGTTCCTGTGTATAATGTAAGAATAAAACTGTCATTAATTAGGTCCATGAAGAAAACTAGGGACTCAATGTTGAGCCAATATATCATAAATAGAAAATAGGTATTAGTACTTCTTAGTCTCTAATAAATCTGCGCACATCTGCTAAGCCAAGAAATTAAGAGATTATCTATTCTGTCGTCTCCAATCTTCTGATAATGCCTAACCCAACTTATAGCTCAAATCCTATTGTACAGTAAGAGAATAGAGGTGCCCAGAAGTGGGATGTGCCTAGACATATCAATGAAGATTGTTCAGGCCTACTTGCTGGATTTTGAATTTAGAAACATTTTCCTGTATTTTTAACCATAAGAAGTTACAAATGTAACTGGCACCCAAGTTCTAAGTAATACATCAAAATTAAGTGTCCCTGACGTGTCCTAAGCCATTCCACGTATTCTCAATGGACAATCATCAATTTAGTTTCCCCTAATGTCAGGGTCTCAAGGCATGGGGTCCCCTTGGAGTGGTGGGAGGGGGCATTAAGTTGTCATTTATCAGTGGCTGTCAAACCAACACTCTAGTAAGCACATTGAGACGTTAACGAATTGATTCGGATGAAAGCAGTTTGTATAAAAGCCAGTGTGACTCTTCAAACTTCACGACAAGTCTGACTGTTTAATTCTCCGAAATGTCTCATATAACATACCTATAATTAAAGGATAGACTTTTAGTATTTATTACGCTAAATCCCATGTTATGTACCTACTAACAGCAATAGTCTTATATTAATCGTCACTTGGTCAGCCATTGGATTGGTGGCATTTTCATTGAGCACTGTAGATGAGACATAGGTGCAAGATAAATAAGGCAAAACATTGCGCAAAGTTATAATTTTATACTCGTAATGAAACACACTCAACTTGTCAGTGGAAAGAGGCGCGAAATTCAAATTTTCTATGGGGATCCAACACTGTGCCTTTTCTAAATGTGCCGCCATTTTATACTGAATGTATGTTCGACTTTTACGTAGTATCTTTTTAAGAGAGCGTGCGCGTGAACTGTAGAAGGGAGGACATGACTAATTATTGGCACAGTGTCAATGTCAAGTTTAACTTTCTGATTTTGGCCACAAGTTGGCAGGCCCTCCAGCGCAAGGGAGCGTGTTTGATCTATATAGTTAGGGAGGCGAGGTAGCTAAATGGCGTAATTCAACGGCGCCGTCGAGACCTATCAAAATCGAAAGATCAAATAATTTCGAAAAGAAAAGCTCGTATGATAAAAACCATTTTAGCGGTGGGTTTGGCGTGTACGGTTTTTCAAAAATGTTAAAAAAAACAGTTACTTGGGCATTCTCGAGCGCGTCAGATATTCATACTACGTATGCCCCAAGTGCCTCTGATAACAACGGTATACTAATCTGCCGGTTTGCGTGGTGGGGGTAGGAATATAAAGTAGTCAAAAATTCAAAATAAAAAAAATTACTCGAGCGCGTCAGATTTTCGGAAGGGGTGTTAAGTAGGCCCCAAGGAAGCTCCATTTAAAAAAACTGACGATTTCGGCGTGACGATAAGTTACGATGAATTTTTGAAAATGCAAAAAAAAAAAGTTTTTTTGAAATACTCGAGCGCGTCAGATTTTCATAGGGGAGGTTTATCTCGGTATCCTGAAAGCATATTATCTTAATCTGACAAAAATGTTGGTGGGTTCTCTTATTCTGACCGAAAAAGGTTTTTTGGTTTCTTTTTTTTCCTTTCTTTCTCCTTGATAAAACGGGGATTTTAAGAATGACAATAAAGCGATAGATGCAACCAACGTAAATGTAGATGAAATGTAGTACGAATTGTATTATTTATTGTATAAAAAAATGAAATGATATAAAAATTGTATTATAATTGTATTGTTATATATGGCCTTCTCCTCGACACCGGGGGCGGCCCTAGTTTGGTAATCCAAAATTTTACTTTTGGGTTAGTTTCAATGACATGCAAATTACAAAATCATAGCGACCGCTAAATTCAATTTAAGAGCTGGTCTCTTGTCGGTGCAGCTTGATGAAGTTGTCTCCACCGTGGTCCATTCGAAGCCAGCCCTTTAGTGTCCTGGTACGACACGACCCCTAAATGCTCCTTTACTTGACTCATATAACTTTTTCTTGGTCTTCCCCTCCCTCTCCTTCCATTTATTTTCCCTTCTATGGTATTTCTGATGAAGTGGTCGTGTAAATCGTTGATGATGATGATGTAATCCTGTTATCCCTCATTAGGGACATAGGGCTCGAAGAAGAATTTTCCATTTGGCGCGATCCTGGGCGGCTACTTCCAGCTCTTTCCAGCTGAGTCCAGTTGAGCCAGCCTCCTTCTTAACTGATCGCCTCCATGTGGTACGAGGCCGCCGTACTAGATAACTTTAAAGGGCTGTCACAATAGACCAATGCCTGGTCGACGTGGCAGTCAAAGGCCCACAAACTACAATAATAATAATAATTTATATATATGACCTTTACATTTTTGCTCAATACAATTCATCTTCTTCTTCTTTCACATAATTTAATCATCGTTATTTCATATCAATTATTTTTAACACCCTCAGTTTTCGAGATATTCTCAAAAAAACCGGGAGTTTGAGTTTTTATGATGCTTCAAGTCAAAAAGTTTTAACTTTGGACAAAAATGTAAAGAGACCTTTTTTGTGTATAATAAAATTACCTTTTTTGTTTATTTAAACTTTTTTTTGTAAAATGTATCGTTTGCGACTTATATGCCGCAACGCGTTTTTCGGAAGACTAAATGGCTCCTCCACACTTCCGGTCATGCGGAAACCGGCAGATTTTGTATTTTTAGTAAGTTTTAGATTATATTCTTCAAAATAAAATTAAAAGAAATCGCGCTCGAGAATGCCGAATTAACGTTTTTTTTTTACAAGTTCGCGACCCTTTAACTCGGCGGCGTCAAGGACTTATCGTCAGATTAGTTAAATTTAGTCTTGAAACACTAAAATCAACCCCCAATATCTTAATCTGACGCGCTCGAGTATTTCAGACTATCGATTTTTTTTTACTAATCTGATCGTCTATCCTAGGCGCGCGTCACTACATATAGAGCTAAATACTTTACAAGGTTGTTCTATTAGGTCTAAGGTATCTCTCATATCTTAAACTGCCACGCTCGAGTATTACCGAAAATTCCCCTATTCGCCTCCCTAACTAATAGTAGGTAGCATCTACTTTTTAGCGTGAAATGTCAATGTCAAGTTTAACTTTCCGATTCTGGCCACAAGTTGGCAGGCCCTCCCGCGCAAGGGAGCGTGCTTGATCTACAGTAGGTAGCATCTACTTTTTAGCGTGAAGTGTCAATGTCAAGTTTAACTTTCCGATTTTGGCCACAAGTTGGCAGGCCCTCCAGCGCAAGGGAGCGTGCTTGATCTATAATAGGTAGCATCTACTTTTTAGCGTGAAGTGTCAATGTCAAGTTTAACTTTCCGATTTTGGCCACAAGTTGGCAGGCCCTCCAGCGCAAGGGAGCGTGCTTGATCTACAGTAGGTAGCATCTACTTTTTAGCGTGAAGTGTCAATGTCAAGTTTAACTTTCCGATTTTGGCCACAAGTTGGCAGGCCCTCCAGCGCAAGGGAGCGTGCTTGTTCTACAGTAGGTAGCATCTACTTTTTAGCATGAAGTGTCAATGTCAAGTTTAACTTTCCGATTTAGGCTAAAAGGTGGCAAACTACAACGGCAGCATACGGTTCTCAGCAGGTTGATCCACAGCCCAAACCGTCACCGTGGGCGTGTACTGTTACCAGTCTGTTTACTTTCGGCATTACCTTCGTGTTTGCTCTACGATCGTGGGCACGTTATGGGTAAATTGTGCACACAGTATGTTTGTATGGCTTCTGTTTCACGTTCTGTTGTTTGTATACATGTTGGAATGACATTACTGTAATCTGTTTATGGTTAAATCAGTTATTACAGGACGTATGTAACTAAGGCTTGCGTAAAACAGAAATAGAATTCTCGTGAAAACTTAAATGATGTTATCTCTATTTCTTAGCAAAAGTAACCTAATACCACAGAATATAATTTTTTTTTTTAGACCCCATTTAAAAAAAATGGCCGTTTTCTATAAAATCTCAACCGCGATAGAGCGGTAGAAATCTACAGAGTGCCTGCTATCTACTGGTACAGGTTGTACGACAAGCCTCTACGTTATACTATAGGTATTCTATATGTAAATCTATAAAAAAAACTAGTATTTGAAGATTTATCCTTACGGTTACAATGTTTACATGAAATTGATGCGTCATCTTTACACCCTTTACAAAGAAGGAGATGTGGGATTAAAATACACGCAACGAATTTGCTGCGTCTAATTCAATGGTCTGTGGTATCAAGAGAAACGCCACTCGAGGCGACCCTCGACCCAGCTAACGAACTGATGATACGGCCACTTTAACCGATCAAGTAAGTGGCGTCAAGACAGGACTGGAACAGTTTTGTAATGGGACAGAATGAGGATATACACTGTAGAAGTCAATATTCTTTAGTAAATTATTACAAAAGTATAATCTTGAATTTCTCACAATATTTTGAACATCCGTGACAAATTAAAAACAAAGTGATATGACCGAAGGTGCATCAATAGCATCAATGTCACCTATATTAAATCCCTTTAAACTTTTTTCAACACAATTTTTTTCAAACTTTGTCAAAGATGATCAAAATATTGTGGGAAATTCAAACGATAATATATTTATTTATTTTAAACTTTATTGCACATATAAAAAGAGTACAACAGGCGGACTTAATGCCAATAGGCATTCTCTACCAGTCAACCATAAGGCAAAACAGAAAAACTTCAAGGTGGGTGCAGTGAGAATTAAAATATATATTCCCCTTGTCCTATTTAAAGTTATTTATTACTACTCTAACATACTTTTGGAAATAGGTAGATTTGTGTCAGATTGTTCCATCGTCTTTTTTCCATCCTGTTATCCCCCCTGGGGTGTAGGGCTCGAAACATTTTCTTCCACTGACTCCAGTCCTGGGCTGCTTGGGTAACCTCTTCTCACCCCATTCCCAATGCACCCAAGTTTTGCTCCACGGAACGACGCCAAGTAAATTTAGAGCGACCATGTTTCCGTTTTCCGGGCATCTTCCTGGTCAGGGCCACTTTGGATAGGTGGGTCAGGCTTCCTGAGGATATGCCCAATCCAATGCCATTTGTGCGTTTGGGTCTCCTTGTGTTCGGGTACTTTTCCGGTTATTCTCCATAAGTGAGTGTTTGTGATCCAGTTAGCCCAAAAATTGCATAGAATTTGCCTTAAGCATTTGTTCACAAACACTTGGGAGTTTTGTTATTAGATCTGTGCGTACAAACCAGGTTTCGCCCCCGTACAACAGTAACACTGCCTTTCAGATTGTTCCATAATATTAATTTATAAGTATTCGACCTATATTAGATCAGTTTCCGTTCCACGCTAACACCCTTCCGCAAACGCATTGTGGAGCGGTGTAACCGAGCGCTTATGATTTGACATAGACTACGTCGCAGTAGATCCCACTATATTAAACAAACAATAATGATTGGATTCAACACTCACAATCAAGTGCTCGGGGTTTCTTTGCACTAGGTAGCGTATTTTTCTATTTTCGCATATCTTTCATAGTCAAGATTTCAGTCGACGACGATACCCAGATACGAGTAAGACAAGAGTCCGAAACAGCTTACTAAGTTACAACCTACGGCTGTAACACGGGTCACATTTTTATCGGCTGTCACCATGCATATCACGTTCTAACAAGTATGTAAGTGCGAAAGTAACAGGCATAGTGACAAGTGATAAAAAATTATCCATGTTGCCACCGCTGTACATAAAAATCGACAAAAAAAGTAAGTTTAAAATACCTTAACGGTCTACCTAGTGTTTGAGCAAAAATGGGCTGTACTAGTATATGCATTTTCAGTAAATGTCATAGAGCTACGTTATTAGGTAAATGATATCGATGAGCGCATGGATTGCACAGTTAACATATGTCAAATAACGTAAACATGTCGAGCGCGGAATAACTTCCCCGACGAGGCACATAGCACATTAGCACATAGTCAACATGCTACATCCAGCGGTAATCAATGATCAGTTGATTTGGCCGAACGCCAACAGACACCGGGGGCGCCAATGCAACTGCATCGTATCGTGAATATTGTGATGCGTCTGAAGACCGAAGGCCGATAAGATGGCGCTCGTTCAATTTCCTACTGTTATCCATCGATTGGTAATAAATCGTGTAATAATAAGACACGCCATAGTACGGAATTCCTTTTAGTGTCTATGTGCGCCTGACATGTCTGTATACGCATCGATGTGTGTGTAAGTTCCTTAAGGCAATCAGTTGAAAATATTGTCAGGTCACCAATATTAAGTTGTCTCCCGGTAGTGAGTGTAGCAATACAAGTTCTTAATTAAGTACCTCTGCTTTCTTATTTTAACTCCCAGATAATAGACTTCCCCATAACACGGTTCGAGAAAAAGTTATTGTTTACTGCTTTTTTTATACTACGTCGGTCCTTTGACAAAAAGGAGTGACGGAAGGAACGTTTTGATGCCGGCAGTAATTCGGCGTCACTCTTGTAGTTGACATCCGATCGTCAACTTAAGGGGCGGCATAAAGCGTGGTCACTCTGTATGAAATACTACTTATACAGTGCTCCCGTCGTGATAGGAGTTAAATTGACTTAACCGCAGACGAACGGGAATCAGTTAGCCTATCCGCACACCCTCCGCGTAAGGGTGAGAATTACCATAATTGCGTCTTCAAAGCTTGCCCGTCCCACATAATAAGGTAACAGTGGAAAGATTTAACAGTAAGAACGGGTAAGGAATTGTTTTAAGATCGCGATAGAAAATAAATATACGTAAACTTTTATGATTGATTACGTAAGACGTAAAAGATGGAAAATTCTAAAGACCGCTGATGCAACATACAATTGTAGGTACTTATTTTAGATATGTCTCCCGTTTATTTGTTTTTCAAACAATTTTATTCCGGGACCGGTGATAACGAAATCACCTACATGAAATTATTAGTGTTATGATTATGACTTGATTGAGAAGGTCTGTAAGTATACGTCTTAAAGCTTCCTTTGTAAAAGATTCCTTGTCAATTTCTACTAAACTGTCAACTCCTACATCATTGTAATGTCAACAATTCCGACTATATTGTGTGATACTAACTCCTTCTGTTCTTAATTTGTTAATTCTATAACAATGTTTGATTTCCGCGTATAACAATTTTTGGTTTTATTTTTGGCTCCAAACATACATGTTTACACCAAAACCACATGGTACACCAGCAGACGCAAAAGTGCATAGCGACTTTATCAATTAATTCATTCATAATTTCTCTATGCAATTTCGCAGCACACTGCACATTACATTACACTACATATTTCATTCGCCAATACTCCTGAACGAGTATAAATCCTATTCTGAACATTCACCGCCGGAATAGAGATGACATAATATTGGTTAGTACTAATTCGAAGTACTAATTGAGGATGTCTAGCGTAACAATAACATTGGAGTCACGATTGAATAGAATCGTGAAATAAAATGTCACACAATATAACCTGGACAAAAAGATATCACGGAGGAAATTAGACCAGTCACTGTTTCGACTGATGGTGTAACTTTTATGTCCCTACTGTCGTCGGGAGGGGTATTTGCGGCCCTCCCCCGAGTCCCCTCCGTCTTTAGGGTGATGAAAGTTAGCAATAGGTATTTGTGGCGTGCCTCTCAATTTGTCTTAAGTGTAAAATGAATTATGGAAACGTCAGACAGGCGCGCGCATTCATGGAAGGCACTAGATATTGGCTGATTTCCCCACTTTGGACTTAGGGCAAGTCAATACCTACGGTGTTTATGATGTTCGTACCTACTGTAAAAGAGTTCCCTACTGCCATTTGTTTTGACCTTAAGCTAGAAAAGCGTAATGCTCGATATTGCTGGATGCGATACTATAGTGCTTTTCGCGCGGTCATCATACTCGTCATTCAATGAATTAATTGGAAGTCAAACTGATGAAGACCATCACAGAACGGAATGTTAGACTGTGTTGTGAAGCGGTCCTTTTTGTTAAAGATTAATAAAAGTAAGAATTTCATGTGATATTTAGATACCGATTTAGCTCTGAAGACTGGTAAATTGAATTAAAGTATGGCTCATGATTTCATTTTCTTTATGCTGTTAGCATGTACGAGTATGTTAACATTATGTACTTAATAATGAACCTCCAGGTCTATGGTTCTTCAAATCCATTTGTATATGTGACTGTTTGCGTTCTAAAAAAATAAAATAAAATTGAAATATATATATTTTTAAATCCCCTAAAATATACAGCTTTCCAACAAACAATGTCAAAATGGCAAACGATTTTTAAGGGCTTGTTAGACTTGACAGGCGTTTATGAATAATGCCGTAGTCCACTGCGCACTTCGAACATAATCAACATCGTGTTCGTATTGTTGAGTACGCTTCAACGCAAACGCCATAGGTTTTGACCCTAAGCTAGAAGTTCATAATCCTCAGGTCGAATATGGCCGACCGCGATGCCATCTGGCCTTTCCTGGCCATCATTCAATGCATCATTTTGCAAAGTATAATGGTCAATGAAAACCATGAAATAATGGTACATTAGACTGTCGGTTTTTTATTGTAATAAATTAGCACTGTATATACAGCAAACGTAGTATTCGTACTGTTAAATAGACTACTGCTCCAGGCTTTAACTCTATTCTAGAAGTTCGTAATGCCCTGGCCGATAATGGCCGGCCGGGACGTTATGCATGTATGAATAGCATAAAATATTGGCATGTTAGACTGTTTTGTGAAGTCATTTATTAATATATATTATAGCCCACTTCGCTCTTTGAACACAACCAACATTCTGTTCTTACTGTTAAGAGTTTACTGCTGTAGGCTTTGACCCTAAGCTAGGAGTTCGTAATGCCCTGGCCGAATATGGCCGGCCGCGATGCTATCTTGCCTTTCGCACGGTCGGGCGCTGATCGCCGATTACCGTTTCGAGAACATTTTAAATCTCGCGGCTTTTTATGAGATTTTTGCATCGCTGTAACGGGTTCTAGGTTCAGGCGGAATCTGTATGGAATAATTCAGTAATGGACCGTAACTCGCAAGTATAACAAATCTCTTTTTATCTATTTCAATATTCTTACATAGGTATTAAACCGAAGTTAGCCCACTTATTAGTCCGAGGATTGACGGAACTTTTTTGGTATTTGTAAATTTATTTATTTTATTTTTAAAAGGGGAAAAACATATTAATACAGTAACTTTATACATTATCGTTTGCATCATATCCGCTAGTTCTGATTTTTGCGGACTAGTTTATGGTGTTTGCCCAATTAATAATTCAAGTGTGTGCTCTCAAGCGCCGAACGCATCTTTGTCAAAAATCAAGTAAACCGCGAATATTTCGTGTTTTTTTTTTAATTGGGCGATTATATTAGGTTTATAATCGCCCAAATATAAAAAAAAAACACGAAATTTTCGCAAAAGGACTAGTTTTCGATAGTATCTTCTCAGGGCGTTTTTAAAGTAGAAATTTGCTACAATACGAGACTAGAATTGTCTCTGTAGACCTAATAGTTTCCGAGAGGACTTTCAAAGTTTATAAAAGAGGGGGAGGGGGGGGGGAGCTATATTTCTTCTTGCCCTTAGCAACTAGGGCAAATTATATATTATTACAAAAGACGACTAAGTTACTGGATTATATGTCTACAAAGTCGGTTTGTTTCTTTCTTTTGGCTTTTTTACCTAAATTGGTGCATACAATATTTTGTGTCTGTACGTCTGTTTGTCGTCGAGGGGCGTCCATAAAAGTCGATTATTACAAAAGCACAGTTATATACTACGAATAACTAAATATCTCGTTGATAGACTTTAATCATAGTGCTATGTTTTGCCTAACTACGACCCATATCGGAGCGAAACATTTAACAAGTAACACTTGAAATAAACCCATAAAAGCACTTTCTACAATTGTAACTTTATATCTTAAAAGCATTTACTTGTTTTTAATTAACAACACGATATTGCTTTAAGACCTGAACAGAAAAAGATACATAGAGAAGTACTTAGCGACCTTTGAATTAAAATAAGCAAAGCAAGCATGATTAAAGCGAGTACTAATTGATATTGAGAAAATCTTGTGTCTTTGCCATTCCCAAGTCGGTAGTTTTATTCAATACACGATTGAACGAAATCAGTTACGCAATACTTAAAATTATCGATGAACAATTTTGTCTAAATTTTGACTAACGTCTGCAATGAAGACAACAATCTCTCGCGCAAACTATTCAGTTTAGAAAAAAATGATATTGGGAACCTAAATATCATTTTTGAAGACCTATCCATAGATACCCCACACGTATATGTTTGATGAAAAAAGATTTTTTGAGTTTCAGTTCTAAGTATGGGGAACCCCCAAAATTTATTGTTTTTTTTTCTATTTTTGTGTGAAAATCTTAATGCGGTTCATAGAATACATCCACTTACTAAGTTTGAACAGTACAGCTCTTATAGTTTCGGAAAAAAGTGGCTGTGACAGAATCGGACAGACAGACGGACATGACGAATCTATAAGGGTTCCGTTTTTTGCCATTTGGCTACGGAACCCTAAAAAAGCCCTCACAGCAACACTGACCATTGATGGACCTAACTCTTTTACGAATTATCACTTAAGGTGCAGTGAGTTCAGGGGGCCTACCGCGAAAATCGAAGTTCGTCAATTGCGAGCATTTTTCTTTGTCACTCTAATTTGGTCCTAGTGAGAGTAAAAGAAGTAAAAGATCCCCGCTATTTGCGAATTTCGGTTTTCGCGGTAGGCCCCCAGGTCCTTCTCCTCTCTCGCTGAGCAGACAGCCGTGCGTCAGAGATCGCGGTTATCATTGTTATTGAATTGAATTGAATTGAATTATTTATTTCAGGTATTATACCCATATATGTAAATTAGTTACAAATTGTCTTTAAGACTATGTTAGTAACTTAGTATCTACAGTATAATTATTACATTAATTTTAAATAAATAATCAGTCACAAATAAATAAATTAATTAAAATTATTATTAAATAATGAACTAGCATAATATATAAATTAAATTAATATCATAATTAAAATCAAGTTCAAATGAAAATTAAAATCAGATTAAAAAAATAAAATGTCAGCAGCAGCATGTCATAAACCCATATGAATGTCATTCCATTTCTGCACAAAAGGACAATCAAATTTGGATGATAATGCATTCAGGAGCGCGCCGGGGCCGCCTGACAACCTGCGCATGAGAGACGCCACTCTCTTGCGGATGATGGCGTGGAACCCGTCGGTGTGTGCGTCCGCAAACATACCCGATGCGCTGCAATGCCGGGGCAGCCGCAGCAGGGTCCTGAATGCATTATTATATTGTATGCGCAGGACATTATATGACCGCTGTGTATAATTCGTCCATAGGTTACTGAATTGTCGTTTTTAGTTATTTGAATAAAAAAGTAATCGATGAGTTCTATCAAATAGCAAATACTAAAATTACGCATTTATAG
Organism: Cydia pomonella; assembly: GCF_033807575.1. Classification (NCBI taxonomy): domain Eukaryota; kingdom Metazoa; phylum Arthropoda; class Insecta; order Lepidoptera; family Tortricidae; genus Cydia; species Cydia pomonella. The sequence continues at coordinate 4,817,956 of NC_084709.1, read as the reverse complement.
AAGCAAATTTTAAAAGTTGTTTAATCAGTTTTCGAATCGATGAAGTTACGAGAGAAAGGCCGTATGATCTAAAAATACGCTACGATTTTTCAAAAACTCTACTTGCTGAACACACTGCACCTTAACAGTGGCCGTAGGTACAACACACGTGAGACATGAAGTTATTTTTGGTCACCCTTATTTGAAATTGCTTATGCAACGCGGGTCATGCAGGAATGCAGATGTTGCCATGTATGGAACGGATTCGAAGTATTGGGTACTGTGACCTTCTCGTCTCTTTTTATTGTAAGTGCATTTTCGAATCTAAGTGCAGTGTTAAAATATCATAAAAAACCGAAAACTGGGGTTATTTTGATTCGTGGGGTAACATTGATCATTTATTTTTGATAAATAGGGAGTTCATTTTTGAACTCTAGCTTATGAATTTTATGATGTAGTTGGTAACTTAAACAGAAAAGTACCTGGGCGACCGAGATTTGCTCGGTTACAACTATTTATTGTAATATGGTGGTGTATAGGTGATAATCTTAACTACATTTTTTTACTAAATTAAACTTGTCTAAAACAATAAAAATTAAAAAAAAAAATATATAAACTTGAACATATATAAAAAGGGCGAGATTCGAACCCGTAACACTCGTTTAGCCGTCCGCGTCTTAACCCGCTGGACCAGACGGACAGTGGCCGGCAACACGAAATTAGCGACCATATTCCGCGTCGAAAGAAAAACGCACGAAAACTCAAAAACACGTGTTTTCCCAAACATAAGACTAATCTAGATCGATTGTTTACCCCCAAATAATACATGATGAAAGCGTTCAGAAGCCAATTCCTTATACCTAATAGTTTAAAAATCCATGAACAACTGTGCGTTTCTCCAGGAACTTGCTGCCTCGCACAGCTAAACTGTGGAATGAACTGTCGCCTGCGGTATTTCCGGACCGATACGACCTTCAAACCTTCAAGAAAAGAGCGTACTCCTATCCTAAAGGCCGGCAACGTACTTACAGCCCCTCTGGTGTTGCAGGTGTCCATGGGCGGCGGTAATCGCTTACCATCAGGTGATCCGTCTGCTCGTTTGCCTCCTCTATCATAAAAAAAGAACAATGTTACCCTTCTAATCAAAGTAACCCCAGTTTAGTTAACCAACTGTTGGTAATCAGGGACCGGTAGTGTATCTCTTTCGAGGGCTTTTGAAAGGGATTTTCGTAGGCTTTGCATACCACAGCAGCTGGTGCTTTCTAAAACCCGTTAAAAGCTGTTGCTCTCGAAGGGGTGGACGGACCCGTTTTTAGTGACAGATAACATTGTCTCGGAGCTTGCATATATCTGCGAAGAATTTCGAAGGAATAAACTGAAATAGATGTCAATGTTATATACTTACTAAAAACAAAGTGACCAAGCCCTCCAGTGGCGGAGGCCGGGGCTATAACCGAAGTTCGTCAATTGCGGGCATTTTTCTCTGTCACTTTAATTACGTCTTAGTGAGAGTAAAAGATAAAGATTCCCGCAATTTGCGAATTGCGTTTTTCGCGGTAGGCCCCCGGATTCGAACCGGCATCTTCAGCCTACGTGGCTAACGCCCCGGACCCCTAGTCAAGGCTAGTAAGACAAGGCGTGATCAACTCAAACATTTAATAACATTGTTTGATTTGTTGCTAATGGTGTAATTTCAAAAGTGTGTGCAAAGCCCCTATTTAATCTTTTACTGAAACAATGAATGTCCAACAAAAGGACGATTTTTAGGGTTCCGTACCGAAAGGGTAAAAACAGGATCCTATTACTAAGACTCCACTCTCCGTCTGTCTGTCACCAAGCGGTATCTCATGAACTGTGATAGCTAGACAGTTGAAATTTTCAATAATGATGAATTTCTGCTGCTATAAAAACAGAATAAAATAAATATTTAAGGGGGGACTCCCATACAACAACGTGATTTTTTTGCAGTTTATTGCGTAATAGTACGGAACCCTTCGTGCGCGAGTCCGAGTCGCACTTGGCCGGTTTTTTAAATATTCCTTAAATGTATTTCAAGTCTCAGAATTAAAGAAACCAAACTGATTTTGCAACAGCCTCCAAATTTCCAGTATTAATTATTGTGTCAACGTAGAAAGGCGACAAAACGAAATGTCATATTCGCACGTAACCATTACGAGCAGATTTGTGAAATTTACAGCTTTTAGGTGGTCCCTCACACACTGCAGTATAAAAGTTATCTTTGTTACACAACGGTTTATAACGCGGTAGAGATAACATTATAGAATGTTATCTTTGCTAAGCATGTTTTACTTATATCGCCGACAGAATCTAAGTGCCTTAAATTAAATTTTAAAGTTAGTAGTAGTCAGTCAAATTCAACTTCGGTCCGGTCTATTGATGATTAAGTTAAGATGTCATAGCCCCTTCATCATCACACACGACAATAAGCGAAGACGGTTCCTAAGACAGATTCGCTGTATCTTCTATGTAATGGTCCGCATTTCCCCTCTGTGTCCTACCCACTATAATATGAACAACGACCACACAGACAACATTCATTACCCTCTATTTTTCCTCAGACGGATAAATACATGTAAGCAGTCTTAGTTGGTTATTCTACAGAAAAAGCAGCTAAAATGTTTTGTCTAATAACATCCAAATTGTTATAATAAGAATTCATAACAATCGGTTGCCAACCATTCTTCCTATCACGTTATTTTATTCTAAATTTATTTTCCATTCTTAAATTTGACATGATTGTCGTCATTGTTTCCTAAAAGCAGAGAGCTACCAAACAAATTGAAATGAATAACAATTGAAGCAATTTGTTACTGCCATTGTCTGTAAAGGTGCCTCTTCTCACGTTTCACCTTTATATTTTTTTGTGGTAGTCCTGATACGTAAGCATTTTCCAATATTTTTGCAGATTTACTTTTTATCTTAGAACTCACTTCCTGACTTTTTCTTCATAAAATATATTCTACATGTAACTGAATGTATTTTTAAGAATAGAGCATATAGTGGCGGAAACGTGTTTAAAATACATACAACTGGGGAAAAAAGGCTTATATTAATAAACCCGCTTAATAAAAAGAGTTTAAGCGACGTGATGCTGACAATGCCGTTGTTTCATGAATTCTTTTATGTTTAAAGGTCTCCTCTTTTTAACTTTAACCTTTTATTAGGTAATGTTGGTTAGAAACAATACATCTTCATACATTCTTATTGCATTTGTTTCCTAATCAGAATTATAATAAGCGTTAATTCATGCCGTTGTTTCATGAATTCTTTTATGTTTAAAGGTCTCCTCTTTTTAACTTTAACCTTTTATTAGATAATGTTGGTTAGAAACAATACATCTTCATACATTCTTATTGCATTTGTTTCCTAATCAGAATTATAAAAAGCGTTAAGAAGACTTGAACTCACTACCTTGGCTATATTTTGCGTTTTAAAGGGTTATTTTTTCCATATCTCTCGCCTCGACTGATGGATTTTTATGTGACGTTCCACGGGTAAAGGGTATAGCGGTCAGCGCTTAAGTTGTTGTTAACGATGCCCCAATACTAATCCGCTGCTACGCGACGTAAGCGCCAACTGCCATTAGGTACCTTTACCCGTCACATATGGAGTAACTCTCATCTCACGTAAAATGATTGTTGACTAATTTATATAGGATTTTATTGTAAAATTTAAGTAACTAAAATACGGTATAACGAAACTCTTAATTTTTTTTTAAATTAAGCACAATAGACTTGAAGTAACTATAATTCGACACGAAATGTATCTATAGATTAACACTGATATCACCCAAGAAGCTACAAAACCCACTAACTGAAGAATCCACAACAATAATTGTTTGGGCAACCGTCGGCAAAGACAAAGAGCGGTCGGGGCAGGCGTTGCTCAAAATTCCAATCGTATTTAAATAAATCACAGGTTCCGAACGCGAGAATTCCAACGGTTTTTCGTAAAATTACGTTAAAAATCGATATAAATATATCAACTTTAAAAAAGTTAGCAAACAAAGCTTTATCAAAACCGCGATCAGGGATGATAAATTGTCTGTTTCGACAAAAAACCGCAATCTGTTTATGAGGGAGCAAGACGGATGGTGCAATCCTTTAGAGAAAAGGGAAAGGGCTTATCGGGAACTTGGAATATTAAAAATTCATGGTTCTTTGGAGTTTTGGGGTTTTTGTTGGAGAAAATTGCCACCTGCGCCTTGCAAATGACCTTAGGGAATGGGAAACTCTTATTAAACAATGTATATAGATGAAGATTCTGGATTTTCAAAGAGTTAAAAGAATTTAAAATAGAACATCGAAAATCGAAATTTCACGTTAGATCGTCAGAAGTGTGCACTATGCATTAAACTAAAATAAAGCATGTACTTAGATCAAAATTAGGGAATGCAAACCGGTTTTAACCGAAACCGAAAAAACCGGTTAAAGCCGGTTTTTTGACGGAAACCCAAAACCGGGTTTTTAGAATTTGAAAAAACCGGTTTCGGTTTTATTCGGTTTTTTTTATTTACCTAAGTTGCATGTTTTATTCATTATAAGGGTATAAATCGGTCCTAAACCGGTTGAATCGACATCAAATCAAATAATGTGGTGTTGTGTTAGTTTGATCATTTGTAACGCTAAATGAATTTTTACGGTACAAAATACAAAAATACGAAAGATTTAAATATTATAAAGTACTGGCAGTGGCAGGACATCCGTGCTGGTGTACGAATTGTATAGTCTTACTTATAATTTCATTATGCGATGCGCTGTAGAAAAATTCCACGTAATCAATTATATCAATGGCAGCTTTAGTCTTTTGTTGTTTCGGTGATAACGACTTACCGACCAAAGAATAAAGTTTAATTGAGATTAATAGTACAAACACTAATTAAAGTTGATTATGGAGTAAAAACAAAGCTTGTTTCATTTATTTCCTACTTTACAAATCCATAATAACTTAGCAAAACGCCTCAAGTCTACTGCAGTGTTCATTGATCTCACATCTGCCTACGACACAGTTTGGAGGCATGGATTGATTCACAAGATGCTAACAGTGATCCCGAGTAAAGAAGTGGTGGACCTTATCTCCAACATGCTGTCTGAGAGGGCCTTCGAGGTTTTTCTGGGTAGTAAAAGAAGCCGAAAGCGCAAGCTCAATAATGGCCTTCCACAAGGCTCGGTCTTGGCACCAATACTTTTCAACCTGTATATATCTGATCTCCCGCACTCGGATTCCACCAAATTTATATACGCCGACGATATTGCACTCGTGACTCAAAGCGTAGATTTTGACTCTGGAGTTCAAACTTTGACATCGGATCTAACAGCCCTTACCGCATATTTCAGTGCGTGGAGACTTATCCCAAGCATTAGCAAGACTGAGGTAGCCTGCTTTCACCTAAACAATCAGCTAGCCAACTATCAACCAGGTGTCTACATGAATGGCGATGCTCTAAGGTACAATCCCTGCCCGAAATATCTTGGAGTAACTCTGGATAGGTCACTGACCTATAAGACTCACCTAACAAAACTCTCGCAGAAGATCGCTACTAGGAACAATCTCCTACAGAAACTTTGCGGTACTAGCTGGGGAGCTTCAGCTGATTGCCTACGCACCACAGCCATCGCGCTCGTCTACTCGGCGGCGGAATATTGTGCTCCAGTGTGGCTTGAAAGCGCACATACCTACAAAGTAGACATAAAACTAAACGAGACTATGCGCTGCATCTCTGGTACCATCAGATCTATACCCGTCCACTGGTTACCGTTACTATGCCACATTGCCCCGCCTCACCTTCGACGGCTCCAGGCACTGAAGAGGGAAACCCAGAAATAACTAAGAACCCTGCTCTGCCAGCTTACAATGAGTTTTGCCATCCACCCCCCCAGCGACTAAAATCCCGGAATCCACCCTGCGCTACAGCCCAGAACTTAAAGAATTTCAGCATCTCAGATAGGTGGAAGGTGAAGTGGTCTGCTGACACGGCTGGGAAATTCACCCTTATAACCGACCGGACACAAAAATTAAAAGGGTTCGATCTCCCTCGCAAACTTTGGTTTCGCCTGAACAGATTGAGGACTGGGCATGGCTGTTGCAACTCTCTTACCTACAAATGGGGCTGGTATGTTTCTCCACTCTGCGAGTGCGGTGAAGAAGAGCAGACAACTGAACATATCATCCGGCGCTGCCCACTTCACTCTTATTCTGAACCAGCTGAAGATTTGGTCTCCGTCACTCCTGACCTGATTACCTGGCTTGACAACCTCAAGGCCATACTTTGATTGTCCTTCAGCTGTGCATGCCATACGATTAATAATAATAACTAGCATTCGTTTTTACACGTGAAGCAATCTTTTCTTTATTCCATGGCGATGAATTTAAGATTTGTTGATTCTAAAAACCGAAACCGGTTTTAACCGGTTTCGGTTTTTTTTTTTGTAAAACCGAAGAAAAAACCGGTTTTGAAAAACCTCCGGTTTTTGCATTCCCTAATCAAAATACAATTCTGATAAAACCAAATATTACGAAAAAAATCGGTCATTAAATAGAAATTGTCGCGACAAAACAAATCAAATCAATTACGTTGGCCGAGATTCTTCTCTCATTGCCCCGGACCCAAGCAAAAGTCGGATAGAAGTGCATTAGCACACATAGGCTAGTCAACGTCGGCTAAAACGGGCTAATATGAATATCAAAACTATGCATAAAACTAGTGGCTCTGATGTGATTTGCAGACTTCCCACAATTAAAAAAAAACTGATTCTACATAAAAAAATCCACATGATTTCACATACGGAAGCATTTTTGCTCAAGCTCATGCGGAGACATTTCGCACTCGCTCGGCCAATGGTACTAAAGCAAACAAATTTCAAACAACCAGACAGCAAAAAACGGCCAAAAATGGAAATCGCGTCAGTCAACCCCAACAAATCAGACTAAATTCTGTCAAAATTCGTTACTCATTACTCATCACGCGGACGCAAAAAGGTGGGATATGAGAGCTGCGGCGAATATAAGACTATTCGAAGCTGGTTAAAAACGCACCATGCAACTTCGAAGTATGCTTAAACTAATATCAATGGATCAAAAGATCAAAACCAGTGTTCGATAAACAAAAAGCAAGAAACGGCCATATAAGGAAATCGCCGCGACAAATCGCGCCTCCAATAAATCAGACTAAGTTCGGTCGAAATTCTTCAGTCATCGGGCAGACGTGGACCCAAAAAAGTCGGATAGGAGTGCATCGGCAACGACACAGATCGGCTATTCGTGGCCGGCTAAAAATACCGCGTGCAGCGCGCCGGTGCAGTTTTTTGTATGGTCTTTATATTGGATGCGGAATCGCATCACTGTTATAAAAGCGTATACGCGAATGTTGGATATGTACTTGTTTTATCGTTGCGACTGATTTTTTTATTTACTTTATTACTCATAAAACTTAATATGCTTCGTGGTCTCTTGTATAATACATGGAAATCATACCAAAAAAGAGGTGTTGCCTTACATCAAATGAGGTAGTTCTGTTTTTTATATATATTGGTAGTGATGAAATAGTAATGACAAATCCAAGTTTTCCACCTCGAAAGCCCTTCGGATCATTGTGTGTATAATATACAGTACAGCGAGAGAAATTGTTATAACTCGTGTCTCTTGTATATCTTTGATGGACCAGGCTTGTGCTTTGGATCCACAGCACTCCTTTTGAGGCCAGCGTGTGTGGTAGCATTTCTTCGTCCACCTGATGAGGCCGGTCGAAATTGTCATGTGATGGTGGATTATCAATGAATGGTTTTTCAATGTCGGCACACATCTCCGGTCCTGTATATTCTCGCAGGATTGACCATTGTTGACGTTATTTGCAAACAGCTGAGCATTTGAGTCTTGCTTTCCTGCAACCACAAGTGCTGGTACAACCTTTTTTGCAGTTACAGTTAGTTAAAATTTTTGCAAACCTTTGAAAAGCCGTATCTTAGAAACTATTTGGCTTACTAAGACTAAATTATAGTCAATTAATTGCAAATATCATCTTCTTAAAAGTGTGCTTAACTCCGGTTCTTATTGGTTTTTTTTACATAAACTGAAAAAAATCCTAAAATTTAATGGATTTTCATGTACTTTACAATAATCCCAAGGGCTTTCGAGGTCGAAAACTTGGATTTGTTATTACCATTTCATCACTACCAACATATTAAAAAAACAACTACTTACCTCATTTGATGTTAGGTAAAATGTACCAATTGCATGGGCTAGTAGAATGGGAATAAGAATTTTTTTTTTTTAGTATTTCTTCAAGCAACATATTTGCAGATATGATTTAAAAATTATGTACAGCGAGCTGCAAAACTGTATACCCACATTATTAATGACTTCCATTTGGTACATAAGGCAGCTATTTGGTATGCGTATATGGGCATGGCGAGAGCACGAGTAGATGGCCCTGTTAAGGAACTGTTCACATAAAAATTAAAGGTTAGAGACTAGTAGACTAATAGACATTATACTCGTACTAGTAACAGTGTAATGATTGGAATGAAATTAAATTACTTCTTTTTAATGTAATGTTTAATAGATGCCTCAACCTCACTGCCCAGGGCCCTAGATCACGCGGCCGCGGTAGGCCTAAGCGCTGGCTGGACGTCTTGACAGCGGACATGGGAGAGAACAATCTCACATCTAAGGATGCCGAAGACCGGGCAAAGTGGAGAAGATTAAGTAGGAAAGCGGACCCTGGCGCTAGGCCGGGAAAAGCTAGGTTGAAGAAGAAGGGAGAATGTAATTTTTACTGATAGCGGCCCGCATAGAAGTGTGAAAGACACATTATTTATTTACTTATTTACTTACTTAATTGCACAATGAAAACGATTGAAGTCTCTATTCCCCTGACAGGCGATACCACTTTACCATCCACTAACATAAATCGTTTAAGTGACTTTATTCATTACCATCCCGCGCGATGTTGTTAAACTAATAAATTTATTGTTATTGGCTGGAACTGCTGTAACGTTAACGATTTTAGTTAACACTTCAATTTTGTAAGGTATTAATTACTATTCTAATATTTACAAAGTAGGTAGTATTTATCTACATGCTGTTTTAAACACTGTTTTTTTATGTGATAGTCCGCAAACGAGCAGATGAGCCGCCTGATGGGTAGGGGTCATCGTCGCCCATAGACATAAGCAACATTATAGAAGCCACTTAAGCATTGCTGACCCTTCAGAACCCTAAATATCCGCTTCTTGAAGAACCCCATGTCGTAGCGCTAAGGAAATACCTCAGGAGGTAACTCATTCCACATTCTGCACGTTCTGGGAAGAAACAAGCGTGATGATGCCCGCGTATTCTTGGTGTGTCATGTATCTAAGAAGTGGGGATGAGCTTTGCTCCTTTAGTTATACAGGTTGTTTAAAAACTATCAAATACTGTATAGTAACTGGTTACCATAACTTAGGTCTTAAAATAATTGTAAAAAAAAAATAATCATATTAATCACGAACGCGTGACTCTACGAAGTAAAACATGTTTATCATAATCGATTAAATTCAAATTCTAATCTTTTGTGGAAGGTCGTCATGGTGGTAAAAGTAAACTAACGAACTTGTCCTTTTCGAATTCGTTGGATTGAACGAGTAAAATAATGTACTAATTATGATTACAACGAATATTAGGATTCAACAGTCATATTCATAGTATATTGAAAGTGATTAATAAGTGCAGTATATATTTTTGATAAACCTAGATAGATTTTTTATGATATGTTTTTTTTGTAACCTTAAATTAGCTTAAATTAGATTTCTGATAATTAACTCCCCAAGTCCCCATTTCACAAATAATTTTTATTTGAAAAAAAAAAATGGTAGATTTTTGTGGTCAAATACCAAAAGGAGGAGAGGTTTCCAATTTGTCTCTCACAAAAATAATTACGAATACAGATAAGAATATAATAATACCTACATCGTCGGGCTTGGCTCACTTTTTTAATGGTAATAGGACTCGGTATGGGTACATGTAATGAAAAATATTATACGACAACAAACGCAATTGTAGTGTACAAAATATAATCATAAATATTCAAAAGTCAACACACTACACGGATTATGATCTCGATGATATAACAAATAACAAACATCATTTTCTGACCCCGCAAGTTAGTAAAATACGAACGCTATGTCATGTACGATAATAACTATGAGTATATTACGCCAGCTGAGATTAAAAATTAACAAATTGGTGTCAGTAAAGCACTTGTGTACAAGTAAGGTAATTGTTAATTTATACAGTCTCACTGGTGCCAGAGGTAATCTCGTTGCGATTCCGATCGGCTCTGACCTAAAAATCTTGCATTCAATACGGAGGTACGTTTAAAATGCACATCTAACCTGGCGCCGTCGTATAATGTATCACTCTGGTCTAGATTCTATCGATGGTGTTAGAATGCGAGTGTTTAGGTCTTGTATTAAGCGAGGAGATGACAACGAGTAAAAGACAATGCTACAGTGAAATCATTATTATATTGTAGCTCGGGCAGGTTTCCGCAATTCGACGACTGGTGCCTATTTTGCGTGACGGGCTTGTCCAACAAGCCCAACACCTTAGGAATCCTATCAAAATTTGATGTTAAGAAGCACCTCGGGGAAATCTCCTGAATTCAGAGATAATTTGCCCATACAGCCACTCCGCTGCATTCCAGCACCACATGAGTGGCAGTGTCTTCTGTCTCCATGTAACCTCGGCATAGGGGACTGTCTGTATTACCTGAATTAAAAATATGTTAAATGGTCCATGATCTCTTTGACACCGGTTACCGTCCTCAATCAGACCAAGTTCAAGGTACATAGACAAGACATAGTAGGCACGTGATAATGTACACATTATCGATATCGTTCTACGTATTACTTTCTCACATCGATTCATTGTTGTTATCGATAGCGATTTCCCGTCAATCCACGACCGAAACGATTAAGTTGTTGCGTTAAGCTATTTTTTAATTGCTCATACCCTTGGATTATCGGAATCGATGTTTTATTATGATTCGAAGTTTATTTCCTGCTTTCATCGTAAACACATTTTACACATGAACAGTTTCAAATAAGTATGTGTGCTAAGATTGCTAAGCTTCATTTACACATGAATTGCCATACAGTTAAATACCCTCTCAAAGTCGTAAAGACTTTTAGAAGTTATTTACTCGTAATTCAGAATATATCCAACATTCTCAACAGTTCTTTCACTGTCACACACACCACATCGTAACAAATGTTTCTCGCGGATTAGCAAAGTAATATTTCTTGCTTTAACAAATGTTTGCAATTCCAGAGTTGTCAGTGTCACTATCACATTACCGACCCTTTTTTAAGTATTGCAGGATTCACTGTGTCCACAGGGTCATGCACAAATAAAGCTTCTGTAATAATACACTTCCTGGCAAGCTTTGACATCTTACACAGTAAATTGTACAACTGCGGTCTTCTGTAAGATGGAGGTATTTCCCCAGCATTTAATACATACAAATTGTCCAGAACAATCCGGTTGTCCATCCTCAATAGCACGTATGACCGAAGTATTGCGAATCTCGCATTCCACACAAATAGGGAATTGACGCGTGCGCATCTTTTGGACCTTACCTCATTGTCAATAAGGCTCAAAATACTTGTATATTAGGTACATATCTTTGCGGACCGTATACAATGTATTCGTCACGCCGTTGTTACGTCTAGGCGGAACGGGCCAGGTTACACGATAAATCACAAATATGCCACAATTTTATAAGTATTTTTTTCAGTAAACGCATTCACACGTCTGATATGCTTCAGTTGATTCATAATAACAACTCGATTCATTATCAATTCATGCAAGAAACATGCAATCGATCGGTAGGCGGTTGAATTATTTCTGCCTTGCTATTGTTTTAAAAAGAGCATCGGCGTGCAAATAATGACCTATGTAAGTTTTTCAGCATTACTTTTCAGAAATGACGCCTAAATACGTGCTTCTTATTTGCAGACGTTTTAATTTGATTTGAAGTAATAAAACGACAATTTTACTGAAAGGCAGGACGTTCACAACTTAATTTCTCCTCCCAAGTTTCATCACAAAACGGCCAGGCGTAGAGAACGAATGAATCCTTGCATTGTCGGCGTATCATTTTGACGCACGAAATGATTTGAGTCCCATTAGAGTAAAATGCATATTTGCATAATTCATAATTCGTTCTCGTCGCCTGTCTCTCTCATTTCGTTTACCCAAGTTGCACCCTTAGCTGCTGCTTCAGAGCTCAGGTCTGTTCCCGTCGCTTGTATTCCCTGAAATGAATGATTTAGATCTCTTATAAACAAGCAGTAAGCAAAAGTCGATACTGTAAAACCACCCAACTATAGTACAAAAGCTATGAACCCGGACATCTTCATTCAGATGTGCCTATTATTTGAATGTTTTATCACTTAAACAAAAGCAAAAATAACCGTGGCGGTTGTGCTTGTGCCAGATGAAATACGGCGTCTCGTGAACCAAAGATTTCCTTTGGCAGGATTGGTCCTCAGGACCCAAGGATGGAGTTACGAGTATGAAGTGGAGCCACCAAGATTTTTGATAAAAATTCCCTTCCCCCAATATTTTCTCTTAACTTTATCTTGATATTTACATCATTTAAGCTACTAGGCCAAGTTTCGTACCGCTTTCGTATAAATCAAGGATGCCGATTTCATTTATGACATCATCTTGACACTCTTCCGAAGTAAAAACATATTTAAAAAAAATCCTCTTTACGCTTAAACCGCTGAAACAATTTAGTTGAAACTTGGTACAGAGATATTTAAGTTCCGGGGCCTTTTTTTTTATACTACGTCGGTGGCAAACAAGCATACGGCCTGCCCGATGGTAAGCAGTATCCGTAGCCTATGTACGCCTGCAACTCCAGAGGAGTTACATGCGCGTTGCCGACCCTAACCCCCTCCCACCCTCGTTGGGCTCTGGCAACCTTACTCACCGGCAGGAACACAACACTATGAGTAGGGTCTAGTGTTATTTGGCTGCGATTCCCCGTTGTCCTTACAAAGGGTAGTTTTTATCCCAAAAATCATTCCTTAAGGGTGTGAAAAAGGGGGTGGAAGTTTTTATGGGAATCAATAACCCCCAAACCGTCAAAGATGTAGTGTGTATGGTCTACATCTTCGATTTACAGTTAAAAATGATACCAAACTTGTCTTACATTAGAACCTTAACGGAAACATTTATTAACCTCAGACCAGAGATTCGTTCTGCCAAAGAAAACCTTCGGTCCAGAGAAACTCATATTTGGCCTTTTTATGTCGCGTATAAACGCGTCTATCATGGACCATAGTTGCAGTAGGTACTGAACCAGCGAGCTTTATATTATGGAGCTATCACTCTGGGTCTCTGGGTCGTTCTTCAGTTCGGTCGCAAAATGCAATGGGGTTGGCAACTTTCACAGGTTTTTATAGCATCGGTTTTGCCTGCCTCTAGTTTTGTTATATGAGGTATGGCTTAAAGGCTATCGAAGCCATATTTTTTTCAAAAAATGGACACTATTCATAGGATTGACGGGCAAAACTTATGCTGCCGCTGCTTGTACTATTAGACTCTGGCCTGGCTGTCTGAGATGACACTGATGTTAACCGCTAACATAAACGCCGACACAGTGAACGAGAGAGGCGACTAATTTCAAAGGAACGGTATTGAGGCAGATCGAGCGGTTACAGTAACTGTCCCGGAATTCGTGGCAAGGCCGTACGTGTTGACGCGAATCCGCAAATCATTGGCCGCGTTTGGCCGGACACCGGGTGCTATTACTATAGCTTGTGTTTCCAATCTTTACAAGTTATTCACTATTCGATTGAGCAGAAACTTCACATACGTATGTAAGTTGAATGACAATGCAATATTATGTTACCATCATCGAGCTGATCTTGAGGAACAGACAAGAACAGGAGGTGGCCATAGGAACTATGTGATGAAAGTTTCTTGAGATCTCTCTTTCCAGTTAAACTTGGTGATAGAAAAAAACTCGTCATACTCAAAAAGAATGTACTACTCTGGATTACCACGCTGGTTCGAAGCCTGTTCTGATTCAATTTAAAAGATACAAATCCGTCGACGCTACTTAAAGCCTAGTCGGGCGCCAGCATTGAGGTCGAAGAGGCAAGAATAATGCCCACGTAGAAACGTAGCCCACGTATAGACCAGCTAAACCAGGAATAATGTGGTCTCCGATTGCGGTTAGTTTATGCCGATAACTAATCATACTTTACTCTGGTTCGCTCGAGGAATCGACTAATATAACCAATAAATATACACGGTGAGGGACCATTTCTAATCAGTGTCGAGGATACTTGATCAACTCATGCACAAACACAAATTCGGCACGGGAGTTGTCACTTCCCTTTTCGAGTTACCGTGTGACATGTTTACGAGATCAAACTTTATCGCAGCAATTTCAAGCGCTTCGATTTCGATCAATTGTTTTTGTTTGTTAGCCAATTGCCAAATTTTACGATGTCGATTGTTACAATCGAGCAGATGTGGGTTTAATCGCCGCATGTGATCGTTAGGATTAAAGGAAAATACTGCGAAACGTTAGTATTATACAAGTAGTTGTTTTATATTATTTTTGTTTACCATCAGCAGTAACGAATGTATCGAATGGCGAGAAAGCGTGAAACGTAATACAAAGAATTGGTGTACCAAGGCGTCTAGACCACAAATATCAAGTGATATCTGTCAGTTTCAAAAACAAAATAAGTATAAAATAAAAACTTAGCGAAGCCGTGGGATCCGAAGACGAGTAGAAAGTGAATGATTATTTCTTATTAATGATCTAAACAAAATTTTGGCAACAGTAAGTCACGAAAAACGCGGCATCATTATAAATCATTAAGAATGCCAGTCGGGTTGGGTAAAACATGCCGTGTCGAAAGTAGGCCAACAAAGACAAATAGATGACAGGCAGGTTGAGTTTGTTTTTCGGACATTCGCAAAAGCTAAATTTGTCACGAAGCAATAATAATTACTGGCATTCCTCTGCACATTCGCTGGTATTTGGAACGGTATTTTGCAATGAATTTGTTATTTGAACTTGGTCGAGATAAGATCTGTAATGCATCAAATCTGTTCAATTAACTCGAATTTGTAAGATCAAACATAGATATAGCTTAGGTTATTCTGCACCGAAACGCTACAGAAACCTGTTCTTCCGCACGCAGTTTTATAACGAATTGCTAGACCCTTATGTGCTAAACTAGCATAACACTCTACGTGGACTTGGGCCCTTGCTAGTTCTCGGTTCAGATTTGTCAACTGGTCGATAAACAAAGCGGGTTGTTTAGATTGGCGGGATTCCTATTGTATATAATCGCTCGTCATAAGCGTTTGTCCAGACGGCCATATTGTAAACAATGACGGACCGACTATTGCTCTTATTGCAGCCGCTTCTGTTGTGCTTCCGATTGTTTGGTGTCATTAGTTGAAATGCTTACTTTTGTTTAGCTATTACGAGTAAAAGGTCTATTGTCTGATTAAGATTGATTATATCATAGGTTATTGTGGTGCGCGCAATCTTGACGTAAAACAAAGAACAAACAGCGATTGTGAAGTTTTTCTCATTTTTCATCGTAAACAATATTGGATTAAGTCATAAAACGTTTTCACGTATTAAAATCAGAATTAGTCCTAATTCCTTTCAGTAAAACGACGTTTGAGTCTGACAAACGAACTGCAAACTCCACTCGCTCAGCAAAAACCGTGTGCAGAAAAGTTGAATCAACGAGATTAACTCTCGTCGTCTCGTCGAACTTAGGGGCGTATTCAGATTCAAAATATTTTTAAGGGCCCTTCACAGGTCAATAAAACTTTAGTTACATCATAATTACAGTGACATGAAAAATACATAACAGCATTTATAAATTCAATAGAGGTAAACATTACATCATTCTTAATAATCTTAAAAATAAATCAACTGCTACAGTATAACAGAAACGTATAGTCTATCTTCTTCTTCCTCGCGTTGTCCCGGCATTTTGCCACGGCTCTTGGGAGCCTGGGGCCCGCTTAACAACTAATCCCAAGATTTGGCGTAGGACCTAGTTTTTACGAAAGCGAAAGAGACGTATAGTCTATATGGTTATTAACAAAGGTCAAAGAATACTTATAAGATTATACATTCTACCAACAATTCACGCCTAAATATTGGGTGCAATGTATGCTTTGACATTAATCGTCAGTTTAACGAAGAACTTAATAGTTTACATGAACTTATAGGTTTACCAATCTTTTAGGAAATTACATTTTTTTTAATGCTGTTTAGTACAGTTTTAATGTCTACCGTTCTCCAATTCTTCCTCAATTGCTCAAAGGTTAACTGGAAGAGATCCCTGAAAGGGATAAGTTCGCCTTCGTACAAATGATGTGTTCTTTCCTGTTTTGTTTCTTTTTGTACAATATGGTGTTTTACTACTACTACTATATGAATATACTTGCACGCGTGTTTTTTCCCAAATGCAACGAACATTCAATGATATTAAATTTGATATGAATAGCAAATTCAGAATGCGCCCTCTTCTCTATTCTCCGCAGGATTTTATTTGTCATCGTCCAAATCTGTTGAAGAGTGAAGCTTTTTCGGAGTTTTAACATTACGGCGATAATGCTTTGCGCACATGGCGGGGTTATAAAATATCGAATTAACTGTTTAACGGGCGTTCCGTATACCAAAGTTGTTTGCTTTATACATTTACGTTGTTTCAACAGAAGGGAACGGCCCTAAAAACCATTGAGGGTGAAAACAGAATTAGTCTGAATAAAAGCGGATTTTGTTTCTTTCGATATGGTTCAAAATGTCCAATATTGTGTCGCATGTTTTAGTAATTTTGTTTACTTTTTCATAATTCTTTCATCGCAACCAAGATTTATCTCTGAAAAAATAACTATCTCTGTTTGGTTTACAATGTTTACGTTCCATGGTATTTTTTGATTTTGGTTACAATCCAAACGAAGAAATAATTATGTATTCCATTTAGGTGGCCTTAGCTGTCTTGATCTTATCATCATCATCATCCATTCATTCTATTAGGTCATTGACCTATGAAATTGGCGTTTTGTATGGAGAACTTTAACAAAATTCGATTTTTCATACAATGAATTGTGCGGATTATTTTGTGATGGCATTTTCAAACCAAACAAATTTTTGCCAGTAATCTGAGACATTTTTAAGGCACATTTTCTATCTCATATTTTTTTTTTAATATGTCCCGTCAGAAAAATATAAGTCATTTAAATACTCAAGCCGGCAGCACATGAAAAGAGCTATTTTCCGGGCGGTATTCTGAATACATAAAACAATAAAAGTAGCCAATAATTGTATGTAAAATCGTTGTTATGTAGCGCACTAATGAAATATAGTTAAATAAAAAATACTTCGAAGTTACTATTAAAATAAATAAACTATGACATGACTAATACTTTTGAACAAAAACGGTATCCAATATATAGGTATCTATTGATTATTATTGTCCCACGGGCGTCCTTCCCTGGTCCGTCATTTTACGAAGTTAACATGGGTAAGTGACTTCATCACTTCACACACAATTTCTCCGCAGAAGTATTCAGGTTGCTAGGACTGAACACTAGTACAATTGTGGAAATTTTTGATACAAAAATGTCCAAGCACAATACATCTCACATTCTCATCCGTATCCTGCTCAAAACAAAAGCGAGTGACAAACAATACTCGACACACTTCTCATCTCGGCGGTTACCGAAAACATTACGAGATGTTTGTCTACTCTTTTGAATACTATATCATGTAAAACTGTTCACCTTCAGTTTTTGACCTGCAAACTCTATCGTCATAATAGAATTTTGTTGATTTTTGAAATAACAAGCTCTTGATTCCCACCGGCTGACCTACTTTGAGTCAGTAGAGTATCTTACCCAACGAGTTGCCCAATGGATATGTTTGATGCTTATCCACTCCAAGCCACATAAGCTGTCTGCAGGTACATTTTTACCTAATTCGTGCCATACATTGACATATTTGTCTCCCAGACAGATTTGATCAAACTAAACTGTGGAATGAACTGTCGCCCGCGGTATTTCCGGACCGATACGACCTACAAACTTTCAAGAAACGAGCGTACTTGAAGCCCAGAAACGCAACCCCTCTGGTGTTACAGGTGGCCATGGTCAACGATAATTGCTTACCATCGGGCGATTCACCTGCTCGTATCCCTGGCTATAAATCATAACAAGAATTTGATTTAATTTTTAATTCTATCGGTATAAACCTCAAGGGATTTCACTCAATTGTTCGGGTGCGCTCGACTTACGAATGCTCAGAGCAGAGTTAAAGAGAGACAAAATGATTTGCTGTCAAACGTCAGGTATATTACTTAGACAGTGACAATTATGTACGTTGTATGATTGTGTATGCTACAGCACATTGAACACATGTGCTTCGTGCCGCGAGTGCGTGCGTCACTCTCAGCGTGCATCCTGCATTTTCCCACTCGGCCTTCGTTGATGGCCGATTTATAATTAGACATATTTCGTCACACATTCCTGTTAGGACGAGAAATGTGCAGTCGACGTCTAAATATGCAGACATTCGCTGAATGGCATAAAATTTAAATATACCTATATCGAACCGGGTAAATCAAATTTTGAGAATTGCTAGGTGCTACGTGTCGGATATAACTAGGGCTACCAATAAAGATGCAACTATGCCTATGCCTTGTATTAATTATCCAATGGCCCTTTGTTATTATTAAAAAGTAAGATTTTAAAGACTAATATTATGTATATCGGGAAAATTGCTAGTAAATCCATGGGTGTTATTATTATAAAGCAGGATTATAAAGCGTGAATCTATCGGAGAACTTGCTAGTAAAGTTAGCTTTGCTTGATTGTATGTCCCTTAGCAATAAGTAAAGTTGTGATTCTTTTGAATGTACTTACTTCTCCCGCTTAGCTAATTTTTTGCTGCAGACAGGTGGGTCAACAACTTTTTAGTTAAATTTATGAGTCTTTCTTGTGGACATTGTACAATAAATGGACTTAGAAGCATAATTTCCTTGCCGAACCCTTACGTTTGAAAGGTGCCTAACGTTTCAACCCTCTTTTTCTTAAAATCTGATTGATTAAAGCCCCAGTAATATGTACCAAAATCGTTACCCAGATGGTGTTTAACTACAAAACAAATCTCACAAACTATTTCATTCCTGGATTGTAGACTGCATGTGTTTAGTACAGAAACATAAACAATGTCAGACTTACGTTTGAAACAAATAAACATGTTACTTTACCGCTTCAAAGATAGCGTGATGCAACTGAAACGTGACTTACCTGAAATAGACATAAACCCTCATTAGAATAGATAAATGATGAAGAAATTATGGCTAATGCAATATAGGAACAAGTAAACGGCAGTTGCTGTGGACATTATACGGTATAGACGAACATAAATATATATAGATGAACAGTCGTGATTTAAATTTATGTGAAAACACTGAGTTCCTTGTTATAGTGATTAAGACTTAGCTTGCAATTCGAGTTCAATTTAAATGGTTTTCAAATTGTTATAAAAATGTCAAGAAGGAATTTCTTGTACTTAAGGTGCATTGGAGTAAATTCGAAAGCTGGATGACTCAAAATCGCAGATATTCTATTAAACCAGAATCACTTCATACTTTGGCAAAACTTAGGCCCTCAGCATACGGAAGCGCGTAAGCGTAAGAGACGCGTAAGCCTATCGTAATACGCGCGTAGAACGAGAGCGCTACGAGCACGAACAACTTCAAACAACCCGGCACACGAAGCGTCGTTGTAGCGTAGTGTATGAGATTTCTGTCGTCATTACGACAGGCGTAGCGTAATACACGCGTAAAAAACAAAACTTCTGACATAATCAAACAATAAAAAATCTTCATCTGACGAGAAAGGAAGATCGTCTATACACCCGCCTTAGATACTATATTTCACTTATAAAACGATTACGCTTACGCGACGCTCGGTGCCCAGAACTCTAAATTCATTGCATGTCGTTGTTGAATAAAATCAAACATATCAAGACGTACTTACTTAAAACTCTTAAAAGTTACGAACAACTAACTGACCTAGCACATCAGAATACACAGCTGATTTGTGTGTTTATGTTTTAGACCCTCTTTAATCACAAAGGGTCCCAAGGCGTTCAAAATCAAGTACCTACCGATTATACTCAGGCCTGCTGGATTTGGGTTATTGGGGCGGAACAACAAAGTCAAACAGATACTCGAAATACGAGAGAACCGAGGTACTTCAACGCATACTTCTCAGCTTCAAGAATCCTGATAAGTAGTAGAGGCAGGTTCCAGGGTTTATTTATTTACTCCAATAGTATATTGATGTCACTTGATATACATATTAGAAGTATAGAGTAGAATAAGTCAAAATTTGTGAACTGATTTAAAAAAAATATATTATGTCATCAAATACGAAAGTTCTCGCATAATATCTTGTCGGCTACTCAACGCAATAACTACCGATACAACTCCTTGTTGTGTCAAGTACCTATCCTGATATCATGGGCCCTTGTGGCACATTTCCAGACAGTAGTAGCGATTCCAATCCGCAATATTACCAACAACCAACATATTACAGATTACGAAAGCGTACCTGGACGGATTGCATCAAGCATCTAATCGGATGATACACAAAAATGGTATCACTATTCAATCAGGTCCATTCTCGGCAACAAAGGGCCAATCACAACGAAGCTGGCGATGTGGGACGGACGTGGGTAAGCTAAGGTTCCACTGATGCAACTTCCCTCACCCACGAGATTGTCGAAATTTGATCAATCGCTATGGGTGATGTTAATGTTTTAAAGGTGACATTGTTTTATGACTCTGTTAGTTATGTAGATGTTGCAGATGTGTACGCACGGTTGTAACACTTCTAACACATGACGGGTACTTGTCTTTTGAGGCAACTGGCAACGACTATGTATTTGAATTCAGAACTATCGCCCTTCTAGATGATTTGAAATATCTGCAGGCGGAAATTGCGAAGGTGGCAACCATTAAGAGTAATCGTTGTTTGTGATCTTGCTGATTGATGAAAAAAAAAAAAATAGACTCAGAAATCTACTTCTGCGTTTATTCTCCACCACAATCTCGACACACACTTTTGCAGTACCTACGTTACTCGTTTTTCTTTTTAATTATTTCTGATATTATCTAATAAATCTACAGGTTTTGGTATTTATAATAAGTTAGCAAACTATTTATAAATAATAGTTTTCTGTTGTTGGTTTCGGAGTGAAATTTGATAAGGATTAACTAATTATGTAGGTGACAATGATATGTTATGGTCCTATTGAGATGAACTGATGATAACATCTGAGGATGGCCATAAGAGCTCTTATTTACAAGACAATGCGACCCTGATGCTCTTGGGCTGGTATCCTTTTTTCAAGTAGTTCATGACTATGCAAATCAGATACAGTCGAAGACAATTAAAGTCTGCATAGTTTTTGTTCCTGTTTTTCAAGTTTAAAACATTGTAGCTCTAATATAACCATAGGAATAGGTATTTAGTGTATTTGTACGAAATTAAGGTAAAATAAGTGTTATTTGAATTGGCCTCAGAATCCTTAATTTTCCTCCACACGCGCCAACATAAATAGAAAGTCAATAAACGATCCGAGTCAGCGTCCAGTCAAGAATGACCGTGATC
Organism: Cydia pomonella; assembly: GCF_033807575.1. Classification (NCBI taxonomy): domain Eukaryota; kingdom Metazoa; phylum Arthropoda; class Insecta; order Lepidoptera; family Tortricidae; genus Cydia; species Cydia pomonella. The sequence continues at coordinate 4,796,239 of NC_084709.1, read as the reverse complement.
AGCCAGCATGCTCAGCCAACCGTTCAAGTGATATGAAACGCATGAAATTCAAGCCAAGATGCGTTACGTCATGATATGTACCATCGTTAGCACTGTTCACTGATAAATTATAATCATTATTGTAAGGGCATAAGGTTCACTGATGGTCTGCTATTACACTATCCCATCAAAAACATTTTCATGTAAAATGTTGCCAAGACGAAACTATAAGGATCGCACTGTTAACTGTTAACTCCGCGCTGCTAGACCTCCTCCCTTGGACTCTCGTCATGTTTGTGATTGCTGTGGCAGAAGATGCCGCTCTGGTATTGGACTCTTCAGTCATCGCAGACGTTGCAATCAACCTCCCCGCAACACCTGATTTTACCCGACGCTGCAACAATCATCTGCTATAGATGTGGTGGCCAATTCTTCTGCACTGTTAAAAGGTTATCAGATCTCTTGTAGAGCCAAGCTTCTAACTCTACAAGCCCTAACTTTACAAACTCTACACAGTCAAAATGGCTTGGCCGTTTCCCTACCGTCACATGAGCGTAAGGTGAAAAATTTATTCACTATTCATTATTTTTTATTATACAATACTTCTTGTATTAACGAAACAGCCAAGCCACATATTTTGACTAAGGTGTAGAGTTTGTGAAGTTAGGGCTTGTAGAGCTAGAAGCTCGGCTCTACAAGAGATGTGAGGGGCCATGATAGGCCATCCATATAGCCATGATAGGCAGCAATTTTGATAGGCCAGACTTCAAACTTCTATGAAATTATGACGGTTAAATGGTGTTTTGCTTCTGTGCCCGTCCCACGTGACCACCGCCATACAAGAGGCGGGCACAGATGGGAATTCACCGTTTAAATAACATTTGCACAGTCTATCAAAATCGCTGCCAACTTAGCTTGGTATAACTTTATTTTATTATAGTTTTCATTGGTAGAAATTGCAATACAAATAAAATATTAGACTACAAAGAAGTTTCACATTACAAAACTTTAACTCTCTCTATTTTCTTTGTATAACAATTTACCAGCACCCAATTTAGTACCAGACATAGATATATGTTACTTGGATGTTCATGCCAAGTTTCATGGAATTTAAGCAATCCGTTTCAAAATTAGAGCGTAACTTCGATTGTATGGGAGCAACTTTTTGCCATGGCGGCGAGTTTGTGTGACTCTTAAACAACAAAGTTGCAGGTCTCGTAACTACTCCCAAACTATGGAGTTGACTTTTCACATTTCACTTAGAAATTCCATTAACTACGCGAATATCATAGAATGGATTTCCCTCTAGGGGATAAACTTTAATAACGTTTATGACTGCTACTCCAGACTTAACTTAAAGTCTGCGATACACTTATGAGCGTAAGCATTTTTTGAATTTTATAAAGGGTAAAAAACGTGAGGTAAACATGTAAAGTGTATTCGCTTTTTAGGGTTCCGTAGCCAAATGGCAAAAAACGGAACCCTTATAGATTCGTCATGTCCGTCTGTCTGTCCGGTTATGTCACAGCCACTTTTTTCCGAAACTATAAGAGCTATACTGTTTAGACTTGGTAAGTAGATGTATTCTATGAACCGCATTAAGATTTTTACCCAAAAATAGAAAAAAAAACAATAAATTTTGAGGGTTCCCCATACTTAGAACTGAAACTCAAAAAATCTTTTTTCATCAAACCCATACGTGTGGGGTATCTATGGATAGGTCTTCAAAAATGATATTTAGGTTTCTAATATCATTTTTTCCTAAACTGAATAGTTTGCGCGAGAGACACTTCCAAAGTGAAAAAATGTGTCCCCCCCTGTAACTTTTAAAATAACAGAATGTAAAATCTAAAAAAATATATATGATATACATTACCATACAAAGTTCCACCGAAAATTGGTTTGAACGAGATCTAGTAAGTAGTTTTTTTTAATACGTCATAAATGGTACGGAATCCTTCATGGGCGAGTCCGACTCGCACCTTGCCGCTTTTTTAAATTCGGCTAGGGTGACTGCTATAGCTATTGGCCCCTTCATAGTAATTGGCCACTCCTAACAAATGAGAAAGAAACAAGGCAATAAAAGTATTATTGTTAAGAGTGTAGTAAGTTTCATAAGTTTTGACATTGTAAATTTATTTTATGGATTTTGTAAGTATTTACCTACTTATTGTTATTCTAATTGTATTGACATCCTTATTGGAGCTATAATTTTATTTAATTAGTATTATAATTATTTTATTTTTTATTTTATTTTGACGATCATGATAGAAATTCTTATATTTTTGACATCAATGCAAATATATTATGTAATTGTCTTTCATGAAATAAATAATCTAATCTAATCAATAAAATAACTATAGTAGTCACTCTATGTAAATTCAGGTGGCTGTAAACTTAATTCAAGGTTGAACAAGAAAGGCATCTTTTAGGGATATTAATTAAATCAAATTTGAGGTGAGCAGATATTACTCTTCAAAAGGTCGTCAATGTCACAGACGTACAAAAATAATTAATGACGAGTAACTTCAATCTTCTTCCTTATTTACTGATGAGGGTCGCGGTCGCGACCACATGATCATTGTTTTGTGCACCAAGGCTCTCCATTTTGTACGATTTTCCTCCGTTCTAATCATAGGCACCTGATCTTTGGCAGGCCTTCTTTACTACATCTACCCAGCGTGTCCGAGGATATTCACTACTCCGTCCTCCATTCACCATGCCAGCATAATGCGCGTTTCCTGCTTCAATATTGTGCCAATAATATCCTTAAAAAAATGAAAAGCCAATGTTACCAAACGGACATTACAAAGGCGGCTTGCAAAATCGATAAACACAAATGTATTTTTCAACACGTAAACGGACGAATTTACGTATTCCACTTCAATTTAGTGGCAAATCACGTGCTTTGCGAGAAAATTTCTTAACTTAACATGAAAATAGTCGTATATTTAATTTAACAGTTAATATAAACGAAACGTTAAAATAATTCTCCATAAAATTCTCTATTGTATCTCCGTAATAAGCATACCAAGCATACGATCGGACGATTCGTCTGCTCGTTTGCCACCCATTTAATGAATAAAAAAAAACATCTTATCATTTGCGTACCTAAAACCCCGGGGTGGTTTGCGTACCTAAAAGCCAACAAAATACGAATATTAAAATAGACGAGGCAAAAACGTATGCGCTCTGTCCGTCCAAATGAACGTTAGCAGGTGCTATCATTAATTTCAGCTAACACCTGACATTTGTATAATTAGCTTTCCACCTGGAGAGCTAAATCGGATTACTTTTGGAATTTTGATGCTGCAATTTATATATCAATAGCTGATTGAAAATATTTTAAACAATCAAAATCTTCATCAGGTTTTTAGAGAATACTGTCATTGAGTAAAACACAGAAAATGCCTATAAAAAGCAGGCTCGACAAATGTTAAATATATCTGAAACGAATCGATTAAATGATGAGGCAAACACGATACACCTCAAGGACGGTTCATGGGTACAGTAATCATCTGAAAACAACACATTACGTAAAAGAAATGAGAATAGAAAGGAAAATGACGATCGTTAACGAAAGCGATACTCGCAACATTTAAGTTGATTGATTACAAACAACGTAACACATCCGACAATTCATTAGGTCAAACAAAGTACGAGCAATGTGTATCGCTCTAAAACTTGATTTATACTTCACAAAAACTAGTAGAAAGCGCCAGAGGAGTCATCGGCACTTGGTATCGGGCCAAACTGACTCAAGGTCGGCTATTTGATAATAAGACATTACGAGACGTTTGTTTATGTTTTTTTATAGTTTGATAATGCGCGAATTGTCACGTCCATTTATTAGACACGCTACATTGGAATGTGGTTATCGTTCAGGGAAAGTATTTGGTTGTTGTCGTTTCTAAAGTATTTGGATGTTGGAGCGATGCCATAATTATGTATAAGTCATTAAATAATCAATTATCGTCATTGCTCATTTGTGTACATGAGTTAAAGGACAGAGTATTGATATTTTGACATGCGTAATGTGCCTTCGTCGATTGTTAACTGATGATATTGATGGTTCTTAAACCTTATTGCAACGTCTTATTGGCTATTTATAGTCAGTTGGGCCGATTTCTATTTTGGTAGCGATTTTAGATTTTTGTTAAACTTGGATAAAATGTGGCTGGTTTGAAGAGCTCATTGTGAGCGGAATAAATACGAGTTCACAACTTTTTGCGGTGAAATCGCGCTTATATTGTAATAGCAGCGGTATCATGGTCGCATTTTTATCACCTGTCATATCATGCATCACTTACATACTTATTAGATCGTGACAGGCATGGTGACAGACAAATGATAAAGAGCCGACCTCTTAGCCCTACAGAATAGAGAACTCTGTCTATCCACCAAATTTTATCGAAACCTGACTAGGGTTTGCACGAAGGAACTGAAATGTATGGGAATTCCGGTAGTTTCATACACTTCGGATTCGGATTGCAAACCATAAACCTGACCAAAAAAAAATCGGCAGCGAAATAAAATTCGGCCCAGTTAAGTGTTGCTGTTAATGCATGTTAAGAAATACTCGTATTTCTTTATAGGAACTGCGGTACGATGGGCGTTCAGTGCCACTCAAATTCTGCTAGGTGGAAATGGTGTGTATCCGCGTTGTTCAATAATTTGTTAATTAATTAATCGTTTGTGACAATAATTAATCGGACCATAGAATTCAAGCACCGTACATATTTTTTAAACAATATGATTGATTTTTGAGTCGTAACGTAAATAGGACTTAATTGTAAGTACGCAATATAATGTTATGTTCATACAAGGTAAAAACTACTAATGTCAAACGGAAGTTAGTGGTAAAAAACATAATGGAAAATAAAGCCTCAAGGATGATTTGTGAAAATAATGCTTCGTTAAAACTGCGAAAAAGATTACATAACAAAAACACCAATAAATTTACGTCTGACAACAAAGGTACATAAAATGTGTTAATAATATTGAACATAGAATAATTCCTAGCTAATTAAATGTTTTGTACAACCAAAATTTTTACAACAGGTGAAAGCATATAAATAAGTATATTTTAGGTAACAATTAACTTATCGCACATTTCGATCCAAATTAAGTTGATTTGATAAAAAATGTAAAAGAGCATTTACTTAGCACCGACATTGCGCAAGAGTTCGTTCGAATTCGCAAAGCGATTGACAGTTTACTTTCTCGACACCATATAACTGGATTACATTTGATACGTGACTCATGGTGTGCTACCAGTGAGAGCGAAGATAATAGTAATCATTGACACTATTTCGCAAGTTTTATCTTTGAAGAAACTAGATTACAGATATGGTTTGTTTACATACTATTTACGAGAAATAGTTGCCGCGCTTCGCCTTTCCTAATAGTTTGTAAGAAATTCATTGCGTTTCTGACTACGGGTATTTATTAGGGTCTCCCCAAACCAGTCGACGCGGAGTCGGCTTTCGCCGAGTGTTTTACACCACACTATTCGCATTTAGCCGATCGACCGTCTCCGCGGTTGGACACCTGCGTTTAGCAGTCTCATCCTCCTTGCGGCCGTAGAGACGCCCGATCGCCTGCGACTTGCTATCGCAACAGTTGTAAAGCGACGGTCGGCTCTCCCGTGCTCCGTCCTGCCGTCGAGACGTCAGACAGCACACGTACAGCCGTTGAGTCCGACGAACAGATGTAGGACAGCGGGTGATCGGCAATCGTAAATCTCATTTTTGGAGGCTGGTTGTTAGTAACAACCTGAGTTTGAAATTGAACAGACCTGCAAGATTATTTTCCTTGGTAATTGTTACATATTATATAATAACCTGTGATGATGGATATTTTACGTAGACGGGCATGGAAAAAAAGGTTTACCAGCATTTTTATCGTAGCCTACTTGTTGGAAGAGCTAGAACAGCAGCAAAAGCGGAGGCGACCGTGGGTTGATTCTTTGTGGCAATATAGATTAAGTGAAGGTGAATTTAATTTACGATATCCTCGTTTGAGACTCGATCCAAAAATGTTTTACGATTATTATGGAATGACCGCAACAAAATATGACTTCTTATTGGATTTGCTAAGACGAACACTTCAAAAACAGAACACAAAATTAATGTGGGTAATAATTCAAATGAACAAATACAAACGCATCAGTAGCTACTTCGGCCGTCATCGGCTCTGTTCGGCCGTCGTCAGCTATGTTCGGCCGTCGAAGACGCTGAACGGCTTCCGCCAGCTCTGACCGGTCCTTATCGAAGGCACTCGGCCGTGATCGGAGCCGTTCAACTCTTTCCGGCACCGTACGGCGGTATAAGGAGATTTATGAATGCGAACGTGTGCGGTAGGCTGCAAACAGCGTCGTACGAATGCGAACAGCTTTACGGCAAAACGCCGTTTTCCCGTCGAAAGACGTCGTTTCGCGTGGGCCGAGCCGATTTACGACTTATTCGCTCTTATTGCGTTGACATAAAGCTTTTTCCGTACGCGATTTGCCGAAACGGCGTCGACTAGTTTGGGGAGACCCTTAGTCGCTTTTTATCATTTTAGCGTTTATTCCGATTGTGTCCTCAGCTGCTGATCCGGAGCCAAGGGTCCGCTTTAACACATTTTCTTTTCCACTTCGCACGGTCTTCGGCATCCTCTTTTCTGACACCATTGGCGCGCATGTCAATCTTCGCAACGTCATACTCGACGAATTTATTAGTATTTATATATTAAGCATCCATTCATAGCAGCCTGCAAAGCGCCCGCCCCCTCCAGTCTTCCATCATGCCTGTAGCTCCTTTGCCAGTTGCATTGAGTTATCTCCGGCTTGCTGACAAATGTCATCCTTCCATATCATCATCTCAAATAAAGCATTTCACCACCGATTCCAATCACCAAATCCATCACGTTAAATATTCACCCGAATTATCAGTATAATGGCCTAGGTAAATCACAGTAAGTGCTCGCATGTTGCATCTACTAATGAATGTATATGTTACGCATGACACGTTCGAAGCACACCAGTTAGGGTCTCCCCAAACTAGTCGACGCCATTTCGGCAAATCGCGTACGGAAAAAGCTTTATGTCAACGCAATAAGAGCGAATAAGTCGTAAATCGGCTCGGCCCACGCGAAACGACGTCTTTCGACGGGAAAACGGCGTTTTGCCGTAAAGCTGTTCGCATTCGTACGACGCTGTTTGCAGCCTACCGCACACGTTCGCATTCATAAATCTCCTTATACCGCCGTACGGTGCCGGAAAGAGTTGAACGGCTCCGATCACGGCCGAGTACCTACGATAAGGACCGGTCAGAGCTGGCGGAAGCCGTTCAGCGTCTTCGACGGCCGAACATAGCTGACGACGGCCGAACAGAGCCGATGACGGCCGAAGTAGCTACTGATGCGTTTGTATTTGTTCATTTGAATTATTACCCACATTAAAATCTGCAATAGATCTGACAACACGGAAGTAATAATGACGGAGGAACAATTAATAATATTAGTCGGTAAATATAAGTGTTTATATGCCGTGTCTGAGTTGTCTGACTCTAAGTATAGTGATCTATATTGCCACAAAGAATCAACCCACGGTCGCCTCCGCGCCGTCTTTTGCTGCTGTTCTAGCTCTTCCAACAAGTAGGCTACGATAAAAATGCTGGTAAGCCTTTCCATGCCCGTCTACGTAAAATATCCATCATCACAGGTTATTATATAATATGTAACAATTACCAAGGAAAATTCAATTTCAAACTCAGGTTGTTACTAACAACCAGTCTCCAAAAATGAGATTTACGATTGCCGATCACCCGCTGTCCTACATCTGTTCGTCGGACTCAACGGCTGTACGTGTGCTGTCTGACGTCTCGACGGCAGGACGGAGCACGGGAGAGCCGACCGTCTCTTTACAACTGTTCCGATAGCAAGTCGCAGGCGATCGGGCGTCTCTACGGCCGCAAGGAGGATGAGACTGCTAAACGCAGGTGTCCAACCGCGGAGACGGTCGATCGGCTAAATGCGAATAGTGTGGTGTAAAACACTCGGCAAAAGCCGACTCCGCGTCGACTGGTTTGGGGAGACCCTTACTCCAAATGTAAACGAGCGTACATTGCTCAGTTGAGAAGAGTCATATACGTCAAGAACACAAAATGTGTGTGGCCATTGCGGTAGCCGCTTGCGTCGCAAAGCTTTGCATTAATATTGGAGCACGTTTAATAAGGGCTTAAAAGCCAATAACAATAAGGTTCATTTTCCAAAACACTGGAAGTGACGTTGGAAACTAACCTAGGCTAAGGCGGCCAGTGTATATAAACAAGGTTAGAAATGTCCGATAGATATAGCACGCTCGTGCGATCACGATTCTGGTCAAGACAAATCTTACAATGGTATCGAGTATACAGATAATATAAAGTATGGATTTAGAGCACGATTTGGTACTAATGTCCTGCTATCCATGGAATTGATTGGGTTATTATGAAAATGCAATGACAAGATTGAAAAAAATCATTAAATACGTTGATTAGCTCTACTGTAAAAGGGTCATTCGGATTTGATATTTTTAGGTATACAGGTTAGGTGCGAGGTGAATAAGACAAGTTTTATTATAGGACCAACACCGAAATCGCGAAAAAATTGGCTCTCTCATCTACTATGGCTGATCAAATGTCGATGTTTTCTATTGGAGAGCTAAAAATTTTTTCGCGATTTCGGGGTTGGTCCCAAAATTGCTGGTAAAAGTTGCTCAGTTTGTACATATTCATTATTCACTTCGTAAAATCTGAGGTAAGCTGAGGGTTAAAAACATCCTGTGCTAGTATGGCTTCGTTAAACCTTGCCGGCTCGACTAATGTTTTTTTTTTTATACTACGTCGGTGGCAAACAAGCATACGGCCTGCCTGATGGTAAGCAGTATCCGTAGCCTATGTACGCCTGCAACTCCAGAGGAGTTACATGCGCGTTGCCGACCCTAACCCCCTCCCACCCTCGTTGAGCTCTGGCAACCTTACTCACCGGCAGGAACACAACACTATGAGTAGAGTCTAGTGTTATTTGGCTGCCATTTTCTGTAAGGTACTTCCCCAGTTGGGCTCTGCTCTAGATCTGGAATGACATCCGCTGTGCTGTGCCCTACCACACAGAGCGAGATGACATTTACAATGCCCATACCTCTCTTGTGGACGTAGTTTAAGGACATACCCGGGTCCACACATGTCATATTATTACTCTATTTCGGTACCTTGTGTGCTTAAGGAATTTTATTAAAGAACAGCCATTATATCTATAAATTGTTCAGAAATCTCAGTACATAAGTAACTAAGAAGTTGGGAAGGAGAAGTTTTTGAACCGGATTTTTTTTTGCTCTAATTACGACCGAAACCGAACTTTTGGCAGAAACATGATTTTAAGCCAATCCAATTCTGAAACTTCGACCGGACACTACTGGAAATACAACGCATGTGCATCGTGGTGCACCGAAAGGCTCGTCAGTTTTTTTGGCCGAACCTGTAACTTCAGTCAGACACTAATTTTATTTTTGGAAATACGTTTATGGCATTGGAAGAATTTAAAGATGAACCGAATGATTCGATAAGATAAAAACCGAACATTCGGCAGAATATTCGTATTCAGCAAAGTGCAAATTCAGCCCATCTCTAGTTCTTCTAATTTCGCAATCGAGGGGTTTTGTTTGGTTCATAAACAAGACAGTTCGAAGTTGGAATTGGAACCAGTAATCTGTGGGTTCTTAATCCAAAATTACAAGAATTACAAAGGCTACGCTTTAAAATTGTAGCGATAGCTGTGTGATTTATGATTCATATATATACCTACTTACAGTTTAGTTTTATAATAATGTTAAATATCCAATGAAAAATATCTGACGCAATCTAATTATATATTATTATACATGAATGCATAAGCAGCTTATAGCACATCAATGTTCTGCACTTGTGTTTTGTCAATAGACAAGTTTAAAAATAACTGTTGAACATATAGAGACATATTCATATCTTTTTGTCAAGTTATTTAGTATGGTAGATACTTTTTATGCTGACTAAATGTAGTACTTGAGTTGGTTTAAAAGATTTTTAATTAACAAACGACAAACCTTTTTAAAATGTCCTGAATCTCATATGAACTCATTGTTGACGGCCTTTTGCGCATTATGTTATGTTAGGCGACAGATATTATCTAGATAATGGTAGTGTTTGTCTCGATCTAAAAGATAATGACTATTAAGTGGTACAGGTGTACAGATAAGCGAGAAAAATCTAGCCTAGCGGTGTTGGAACCGCAACCTTGACGATAATGTAGGTCTTACTTAGGTACGGTGGCTCAGTCGGTTTAATTCTAATAGGTATCCTAAGCTTTACTCTAGGTACCATAGATTGAAAAGGCGGAAACCCTGAAGAATACTTGTACGACGTAGGTAAAGATCTAGCAAACGCTATGACCTAACCCAATCTTGTAATTATGTCAGTATGTGCACGAGGTTTAAGGAAACTAACTTTCCCTTGCACTCCACGGCCCTAGTCAGAGGGCCTACCGCGAACACGGTAGTTCAATAATCTCGGGCATTTTTCTCTTTTACTCCTATTAAGGCGTATTTAGAGTGACAGAAATAGTTGCTCAACATTTATAAACTTCGATTTTCGCGGTTATAGCCTAGGTATCGCTAAGCTAAGAATCGGTGGCCGGGTAGAGTTCTCATGGTCTAGAGGATCTCCGTGAGCTCGGCGTCAGTGAAAACTGGCGTGGCGTGAATCCGGGACCGGGTAAAATGGCGTACTCTTGTGTTGGAGGCCAAGATTGTGTCATTGCGCCAAAACTAGTAAGTATGTAAGCCGAGGTCCGTGCCTGCCTAGGCGCAGTGCACAACTTTCAGGAGGCCAATTCGACCGTACACTTTGACTTCAAAGTGTTTACCTACTAATGTAATTTAATTATCACTCGCGCGTGCATATCGCTCATACTTATCTATACATGTCTTGGTGCGAGCGAGATGCAACGGCGAATGGGAATAGATAATATATTTAGATATAATTTTGAAGTCAAAATAAAAGTTTGAATTTGCCTCCAGCTTACTCAATCTTCGAATCCACAGACCTCGTGCGCGAACGGTATCGTAATGAAACAGTCAGTGAAATTACGTGTATTTTCCTGTTCAAAGGCTTATTTGTTGACGTAAGTATATCCATTATCATAAATCTAGGTTTCTTTTAACAACAAAAAATGTTCACTTCCTATTGTACACTCATAAATAATAGAACAATAATAACTACTGTAATTAACTCCATACATTATGGCACTCATAATTAAGAAACAAACCAAAGATAATGCTTCTATTACATATGTTGTTTTTTCCGCCCCAATATACTTATTATTTATACTAGGTATTACATACATGTTAACTATTTCTTTCTATAATATGAATACTGGTGCAAAATAAGGAAGATTAATGAAAATATCTCAGCTTAGTTGAAAACAAAACGTTCCCAAGGACCAGGGAGACTTATAGTATGTATTAATAAAAGTAAATCTCAATGCGTTCCTATCAAACCTGTATACCTACATGAGATTAATACAAAAAAACTTTAGTAACCTGAATGCCCTTTAAACTCTAATTTTCCAGCATTAAATGTATTTTCTGTAATTTCGGCATTCAGTCGCGATTTGATAAATAATTTTCCTTACTCCCACCAAATTGAATTCCGCTAAAATGTCTGAACACTTATATAAAGTTCGTATCTAATTTTAACTCGTCTACGTTACGCTGTCTGGCCCTGGATGTCAAAGGTTAGGTTTATAAGGGCGCACCTACACAGGATTTAATGGAAAGTTTATTTTTCTATATTTATTATTGGATTTACTTTTGTTCTTATCCTTACTTGTGGGATTTATTCTTATACTTAAAAAAACCCACGCTATAAATAGTCTGTAGGTGTAGGTTTTTATGAAATAAAACGACCCTTTAGTTATGTGCCGCATAGTCTTGAACGACAAATGTTACAAGACTATACAAAAGTACAAAGTTTCGTTATACAAGACTGGCTGGGAACTTTTGCCTAGCAACTTTGTACGCGTAGAAGTCGTTGAAAACGTTTAAATCGTTTTCACCCCTAGGGTTGTATTCCACAAATCCTTTCTTAGCGGAGATCTACTATCTATTTTAAAAATAGCTGTCTCAATATCGCAAACCTGTCCGCATCTATATGAACCGACTGTTTTGTATAATCTGTATTTTTTACCTTTGATTTTTTTCTGAATTTATGAAACATTAACGAAAGCCGACATTTGGATTGAGACAGCCCAACCATCCAATTTAGAGAGCGAAATCGTATTCTGCTGAAAACAACAATTCACTGTACATTTTATGCACCATCATGCACGTACACAAGTTTCCTTTGTCATAAACCTCGACTAGATTAAAAACGCACACAAGAAACATAGTTAAAGTTAGTTGATCTTTACAATTGCCCGACATAATACTTTCACGTTTTATGTAATCACTCGCCTTTGGGCTCGCCCATCCGTCATGCTCGTTATCTTGATATAAACAAAGAAAGTATGGTTATCTCTAATCTTTTTAGGAAGGAGATAAGTGCATCTTCTGCGTTGGAGCTTGAATTGAGGATGTTTTACAACCGCATTAGGCGGATTATAAGAACTAGCTTTATTACTAGCTACTTTACTTTCTTATTTGCCATTGCGTTCTCAGATCTTAATATAATCCTCAGGTTCTTAATTTAAGAATGATTTACAGACAGTGATTGACTTGGCTTTTCCTTTTAGGACAATATAAAATTGCTGTTTCACTGGGTAACGTGATTTCTACCTGAGATAAATTACTGATTCAACATTGTTGTAGATATCAAGTATTCATAAATTCTAGCACTATAAATCGTGACTAAAAATAATTGTGAGTGAAAATGTTGACATATGTTCCGAACAACTTGGAATCACCAACCTATCAGTTGGGCAAGCCAGATCATGTTTTTTTTCCAGACTTATATTAGGAATAGGTGCTCCCAAAATAGGCAAGCCGACAAAAATGTAGTTATTGACAAGTCGATTTTTATACATTAACTAAATAAACCCACTGAAATCATCAGTATTCAAAATTGATTTGATCGATGTCATACACGTCTCACAAGGACTTCCTCAGAGTTAATTTGAATACAAATGACGACCGCGAAGAATTCGCGTCGCCAAAATAAGACCCAAATCATCCTCAGGACAAGGTGAAAAACAAAACGTGACCGGAAGACGTAGTACCATCCTCACAGACCTTACGTAAACCTTATTGCAATGGTACAAAGTTGAGTATTGGTTAGTTAAATAAGTGTCAGTACGTCCGTATTATGTAAGTCAATGGAATGAAAACGATATAGGTAAATCTCTTCCAATCGAATTACAAGGGATTAAGAAGAAGCCACATGCGGCAATCCACATGACTGGGTCAAAGGCGTTCGTTTTGTAGAAATTCGAGGAAATATAAGTGTTAGGGCGTTTAGGTTCCCAGATTTTACTTTGGAGCGTGTGTGTGCGTCTTCACAATTTTCAGTTTTTCTCATTCGCGTAAGAATATTGACTAAGTAGGATAATCAGCAATACAATTTGTATGCATAGAGGCTCAGCATTTGACTACATTGAGATACTGCTCAGAAGTGGGACGTGTATAGGCTGGTGTCATCATTATCAGCATACCGCTGGTATACTCATGATACGTATTTACGAGTCTAGTGTTGGGTTTTCAAGTATGGAGTACAGTTTTAAGGCCTGTTAATCACAAAAGTGGTATTATGAAGGTGCTCATTATGAAGATAGAGTTCGCTTGGAATTGTCACACTACATTTATTTCTCAACAATAAACCCGTTATCAACTACGTGTATTTAGATCCTTATCTATGGATAAGAAAACCCACGTTAAATAAAATGCAACATTACAGTCACCAACAGATATATCGGAGCGGCCGAGGTGCTAAAAAATATCTGAACACGCACTCTAGGGGTGTGTTCAGATATTTTTGAGCACCTTGGCCGTTCCGATATATCTGATGGCGACTGTAGGTACTTAAGAGTGACCTTGGATTGGTGGTACAAGTCAGAACGAGTCAAGCCGTTCCATTGATGCGTTTCTGAGGTCACCGGGGCACTGAAGCCCATTGTTTCGCATTCCGCATTGATTCCCATGATTAATTTAGTGACCACGTCGGTTAATGATAGCTTGAAGCCAATTCGAACTTAAAAAAAATTGTTTTAATCTAGTTGGTTATTGACAGGCATTTTAGGGGACGAAATTTAATGACAGGTAGGGAGTTCCTATATCGATAAACTCAATTATCGATGCTTTTTCCCATTATACTAGTAATCACTTTAAGTTTTGTTTGTATAAATATTATACTTTATATTATAATTGGCCTCCTGAAGGCGTGTTCTGTTTGTAGTAACAGGGTCTGAATTTGATGTGGGTTTGTTATGGATATTATCAGTCATCCAGAAATATTAACTTTTGACACTCACAGATCATATACATATCGAATCCAGATCAAATTCATAAGCTGTCATTGTAATCAGAATAAGCCTCCCTTGACGTGCTTAGGTTTCTGTAGTGTCATTAAGTGAATAATGATTTCAAGGTTTCTGTGGAGGGCAATCAGACATGATATTGAATATCAATGAGTTGTCATTTAGAATCTATTCAGTGTTTTCGTTTCTGATTCTAACTTTATCATCTAGCTTATATGTAAATCTTATCCTGGCTGTATGACATAATGCTATTTCTTATTAGAGAAAATAGTCGACAACTCGGGATGACTCGAAAACGCTCTTGATCCCTTCAAAATAAAAGTACTCAAAGTACTTAATGCTTTTACTGTACATCAAGATTATTTAGAATTTCGATGACATTCCATTGAATCTCTCTCTCCTCCAAATCTAATACAATCTAAATCTAACACGAAATAAAATACTTATCCCTTCCTTCTCGAAGATTAAGACGAAGTAACCAACAATTCCAGTTATCCAGTACAATATATCTATAACTCGAGAAGTGAAATTCGTCATCTCGAACTAATAAAGGTATTTGTTTTATGACTCCAATATCTAAGAAACAATATGGCTGTTCTTTACGTGTTTTTATAATTACTTTTAATTACTTCTCTTATATGAAGTTTACATTTGTTTTGTCTCTGCAGCTCGAAACCTTTTTATAACGAACAATAACTTACAACAATCTCTAAGTCGAAATTCTCTATAAGTCGAAAACTTGTTAATACGAACTTTTTTGGGGTTTCCCTTGAGATTGGCACTATCGAAATTCTACTGTAATCAAGACGTTTCTTGCTGCATCAATGTTGTTTATCTTCGCTACATAGTATGGAAGGTGGAGGAAAGAAATCTCCATATACCAAAAAGTGTCATCAAAAAAACCTTAAATAGGTGGCGCTACAATACTTAGAGTACTTGAACAAAAAAATCATATCATAGACAGCGCACTTCACTCCGTCAATAACGCCTAGATTCTTAGCTACTCTAGAGATATTTGGAACTATTATTTATAGGTAGCTGACAGCTGAACACTTTTGCAACAGTTCTACCATAAGAGATTTAACTCCTTTTAATCCACACTCCATACTACATAGGAATGAATAACAGCAAACGATCTTGCCATCAGATATCTTTAAGGTTAACCAAGGAGGACAAGGATCTGTGCTATAGTCGTGCGAGTGGTATAACGACTTCCGATTTCCTTGCGAATGATATCATAGTAATGTTTAGTGTTTACAGCATTTGGATCTTATAATTCCAGTCGTCAAGTCAGCGGGGCGAGACGAGTTTAATGGTGTGTGGCAGACGTTGTCAGATTGTAGGGGGAATGTAAGATTACAGTTTCATTGTTTTTAGGATAAGAAATAATTTCGCAGAACTAAGCATGAGATCCTGATGTACTTGATGCACATTTTGAAGAATTTGTAGTTGAGATAATTACTGAAATTAAATGAATAAAATGTCTTTAATGGGCTATTTTATTTAAATACGTAAGCATTATTATTATTATTTTTACTCTGGATAAAATATAAAATAATAAATATGTGTTAGTGCTTGTGAAAGGAGACCTAGGCTCTCCGAAACATGTCGCGCGAGTGACTAAAAACACGTGAGTGGAATCCGTACAATTAGTTCAATGTAAGTATGTCTCACGACAGTTTAAATTCCAATAAATATGTGACGTAATAAAAACTTTATAAAATGACCGTATTGCACCGCATAAAATGCTCAAGCTTCTGCGGAGTTGAAAAAACGAAATTTGTTTAGCGAGGGGAAATTATGAAAGTGGTTCACAGTGTAAGCATGATAATGATATGTGATTAATTTAATCCCTGATAAGACAAGCGTTCTTGGGAGTTATCTTAAACTTACGTCATAAACTTTTGAAGGTGCACATTTTTTACTTGTATTCCTATTTTTTTTAATTTCTAAAATTGCATTTGCCAAGAAAATATGTGTAAGTTTATCAATATATAGTTTATATTCATATATAGTCTCGATTACAAATTCATTTACTTTAAAATACACTGCACCTACTTAATCTTTCTGGTTTAACCCATTGGTTACGTCCGCCATTTGTACCTTCATGTATTGTGCAATAAAGATTAAATAAATAAATAATAAAATACTTGTGACTCATCAAAGAAAAATTTTTTTTTATCTGAGATGCCGTCTGTAAATATGTGCAGTAGTAGGCCATACCTATTGGATGCTGTGAACGACGCTTATCATGCATCTACTTTCGCTGTTATCTGACATTGACAAAGGTTCACTCATCGAGAATATCATAAATATCATGATGCTAAGAGAATATTACGACCTGAAACCTTAAGAAAACTACTTAGGAATTACAAATCAAACGAACGAACCACAGACCCCTTCGAAAACAAATTTAGGCAACTATTTTGAAACTAGGCCTCCTATGAGTCGAGCAACACAATATTATTAGAAATTAAATTGACGTCACGCACTAAAAAAATCCTAAAGAATGTAGAAAAACAAACTTAGAATTCTTTTAAATACCGCAAACTAAATAGCTCTGGTGACAACCTGTCAACACTATGAAGATGAAAGCGGACAACGAACTATCGCATTACCAACAAAATGAACAACAAAACAACAGGACACCTGTGTGGTTTTAGAACATTAATTAAAGGGGAGGTGCATAAAACATGTATTCCAATAAGTGTCATAAGAATGCACATAAACCTACGCATGCCGAATCGACACCGTTGTAAAAGCCGACCTCGATAGTACTATTTGCGTCGGGCCAAGTGATAGCGTACATTTAAATTTTTTATGGATACCTTAGATCTTAACGTTCGGCTTGCGAATAAAAGCTGTAATTTACAGGAATTTGCATTTATTGGGAATGTAAATGGTAACTTGGTGTGTAATAAGCAGTGAATGATATCTTTAAAAAAAGCGGCCAAGTGCGAGTCGGACTAACCCATGAAGGGTTCCGTTCCATTTATGACGTATTAAAAAAACTACTTACTAGATCTCGTTCAAACCAATTTTCGGTGGAAGTTTGCATGGTAATGTATATCATATATTTTTTTAGTTTTATCATTCTGTTAATTTAGAAGTTACAGGGGGGGGGGGGGGGGACGACGACGACGACACACATTTTACCGCTTCGGAAGTGTCTCTCGCGCAAAATATTCAGTTTAGAAAAAAATGATATTAGAAACCTCAATATCATTTTTGAAGACCTATCCATAGATACCCACACGTATGGGTTTGATGAAAAAAAAAATTTGACTTTCAATTCTAAGTATGGGGAACCCCCGAAATTTACTTTTTTTTTGTGTGTGAAAATCTTAATGCGGTTCATGGAATACATCTACTTACCAAGTTTGAACAGTATAGTACTTATAGTTATAGTTTCGGAAAGTGGCTGTGACATAAACGGACAGACAGACGGACGTGACGAATCCATAAGGGTTCCGTTTTTTGCCATTTGGCTACGGAACCCTAAAAATCTGATTAGTAAAAAAAGCATAAATTGCGCTGCTGGAGAATATAAAATAGAGCAATAATAGATTACTTCCCTACTTCCTTCTACAGGACATAGGAGGTGGCGACAAATTTAAAATATTTTCAAACCAACGGGAGGTCGGGAAACGTTTTCTCATGGCTAGGGGAGCATCATGCCAAAGTTAGAAAAATACTGCAGTAGAAATTTTTATTAAACTCAATTACATTGAAATGTTTTTTTCGAGTTACATACTTTATTAATTTACCAATCCGCTCGCACTCAAACCCCACACCCCATACTGCTATGCTCATACGCCTGGCGTCGTGTAGGCGAGCAAGCCATCTGTCGCGACACCGTTGAAACCTGCCGGTTCTGGCCTAATAGCCATGGGAATCATCAAATTACTGAGCAAATATATCGAGTGACTATACCCAATGAAATTTCACTAAGTTTAACGAGAGAAAAGTTTGGTGAAATTATTGGAGCGTCATCGTCAACTACGGTCAAGGAATTTATATTTCAGCGCATCGTCATATTTTGTCACAGATATATTAGATATCTAGTGGATTTCATATTTATTGTCACTGAGACAAGGTATTAAGTCGTACAGAAATCAAAGTTCTTGACTGTACAGTACATGTGAAATAATGCTAATTTGTCCGAGATATTTATGGTTTAACTTTGATTAAACTTTGAGTAATCTTCGAAAGATTTTTTGTTAAGAAATTGCACTAACCAGAACAACAAGCGGCAATCGTGACAACATACATAAATGAGACTTTGTCCTTCTGATACACAGGGTACACTCAACATTTATACTATTTTTATACAAATTTTAACGGTAAAAAAGTGCCATGTAATGGTAAAAAAGTCTGTTGTGGCCACATTCGGGTTGCCTACACTTTAAAAACACTGCTCTCACCTCTTTTAAAGCATCCCATAATTTAGTATCTTCAGATAATCTTTGAGGGAAGTACATTCCACAGTTGGAACGTCCGCGGAAGGAAATTCCTCTGAAACCACCGTACTTATATAGTAGCGGCATAAAACAATGTTTTTGTAATTGATCATTACGTTAATAGCTCGATGAGTAAAAATACTCAGACTGATCTCCACAACTGGAAGAACCTTGAGCAGATCCTTAAATTCTCTGAAGTTACTTTACTATCTATCAATAAAGAAAGTAGTACGGGTATGATGAGTGCACTTGTGTCCAAGAGGGTGTAATGAGCCGTCTCTTTCAATCGCACGATGTTAAAACGTGACGGATGCTTTATCAAGTTATAGCTTCGCGGACGTATGATAAGGTCCGCTAGGGTAAGATTTGTTTTATATCCCATACGCTATAATGGCAGTTTCAATGCCGTGATTTGTCACACATGTGCAAGTTGCGGAAAGTTTCCATAGGGTTAGAAAGATTCTCGAAAAGTTCTACAGGAACAAAGGAAACTTTCGTTTCGGAAATGGAAAAATTCTATTCCGGAGAATATGAGATTTCGATTTCCATGGGGAAGTTCGCAATTTTGGAAGCTCTCCGATCGAACAATAATTTTCATATCTGAGATATAAATAAACAGCAGAGTAAATACCCATTGCTCCAATCAAATTGTCTTAATTGTCTACTGCCACCGACAGATGGCAGTGTGATCTCATTACATGTTGGCAAGGGGACGACCCTTGACGCTAAAATTGAGGATTTTGTCAACAGTACGAAACCGCCATTAATATTTGATTATCTGTTGAATGTGGTCCCCTTTGGATTAGCGTCATGAAATTGCAGCGGGGAAAGAATATATGAGAACACATACATATAAGGCAAATCCCATTTGTCCAATGGAATTTTGTAATCGCTAAGAAATAGTTTATAATATACCTACATAACTAGCGACTCGCCCCGGCTTCGCACGGGTAGAACATTAACTGTTCTCTCTCTACTGATAGGAGAAAAAACGCAATAAAAAACCGTTAAATAGTTTTTGAGTTTATCTCAAATATACAGACAGACCCGGCGGGGGACTTTGTTTTATACTCATATTCGTTTATTGGTAAAATATAAGAATTTAGTGATTAGAATCAGTATAAAAAATCACCTTCTCAGTCAATGTTCTGGCAATTAACCTTTTGGCATCAATCGGAGATTATAATATAATATTGTTGGTAATACAGTCATTTCCATAGGTTCGGAAATATAGGTACTCATTTTTATTATACCATAGATTTTTTCCTCGGGGTTATTTTTCAAACGAGGGGCAAGAGGTAAACAAAAAAATCCTTCTATGTGGTTTGTTATTGTTATGTGTCGCAGCGTCAAAGTTTTTGGCGAATTGAAAGTGAAAGACGCATTATTTAATAATAATTGCGATAATAAAGCATGAAGTGCATTGCCGCGGTAAGAGGTTTGATTTACACCCGAGAGCCACGAGAAAAATGAGAAAGGGTCACTTTTGGCATGGAAATTTTCACTCAAGTCACCCGTTCTTTACTCTTGCACAATTTAACTGTAATCCAACCAGTTAGATCTTACAACTAGAATTAGAAATGCGGCATTTCAAACAGGCATTCTTATCGAATACTTTCCACAAAGCAGGCAACCGGCCCTCACTAGTAACCAGTACCGTACGGCATTGAGAAAAATGTGGTCGCACGCGCAACCAGTGTAACTACAATCGCTTAACGAGTCACAGGGGAATCTGGAACTAGTGCTCCTGGTACTGAATTTGTGTGGTGAGAACCGGGAATCCTGGTTCCGGGACTTAGTTGATATAGAAAACCAGTATCAGGAGCACACCCTACGTACGACATTGGGAAAAATGTGGTCGCACGCGCAACCATAGGAGCACGTCAAGGACTAGTCTTAGTCTGTATTGTAAATATTTTCTCTTTCGGTCATAAAAAGAGTCAAAGACGTTCCGTAGAATAAAAAAAACCTATAAACGAAAGAAAACATTCGTATGTACTGGGGCATCTTGTGAAATTACAAGAGCTCTACGATTACGCAAAAAAAGTATCGTGTAAAAATAAAAAGTACTTGACAGCAGCAAGATTCACAAACATTACAGCGATCGTTCCGAAGCGAGGGACGTCTGGTCATGTAAGAAAATTAATATATGGTGAATTCTGCTGGTTCTATCAGCCCAATACCATGTCCTACAGAATGGACATGGTCAAACGGATTACATGGGTGATCTTAATGTTGTACCCGAGGTCAATTTACACAGATACGTTCAATAACTCGACGCCAGCAAGTCATCGGAATACACGGCAGCCGTACAACTGCTAAAGCCTAAAGTAACTAACCGCCTGATATGTCATTACATAAATTGCTATACCCGTAATGAGCGCGCCCTCGAGTAAACGATCCTAGTTAACTTAACTCGCATGTTCATTAGGAGATGATATATTCAATTAAGCGCGCATTTTTGTAGGTTTCCTAATGACTTTTGTACCTTTTGGAATGAAATGTAACAAGCGTTATGAACGTCTTTGGCAGTTACGATATGTTGTGTTTGTAAAATTGGGGTTTGAGTTATAAGTTATAGCATGTTGCCACGCAATGAGGGCGAATCCGTATTTACTGACTTAATTAACTTGATTCTGCTGCGTTATATCTATTTTTCCTTTTACCATATTGAAAAAAAAAATGTAATCTAAAAAAACATATAAATATGGGACTTGCTCACCAAATTTAACAAGAAACGGTTGACAATAATGCGAACTGTGCAATTTTGCCCAACATTTGCTTCGCTCGGGCAATGAATTAGTTTAGTGGTACAAAGGTAGCGCATGGTTTTTCCACAAAAGTATATCAAGTCCTTAAATTATGCTTTCTTATCCTAAGTATGTAAATTTATTCTTTTAAAAACTGCCATGGCTATTAAGGCCGTAGAGGAATAGAAGGTCCCCTTTATTTTCGTTTCCCCTCTAAAAACACCTGCTCTAACAGATATGGGAGGTAGTGAACTTAAAACTTGAACATTAATGGTCCCAAATGAACATGTGGTTGAAATTAAATAGATAACAAGAGAAAGGAACTGTTCCAAAACAGGTGTTCATGTCACAAATCTAAAAAAAGTGCGGTAATAGAGAGTGAAATTGTGGTTGCGAGCATTAATGTTTACTCCCCAAAAAAATTTCGTTGCGTCAATGCGTGAGTTTTATGGTGTTAAAATAAATATTTGATCGTGTTTTTAGTTTTTAACTAATACGTTAATTTGATACGGTTAAGGTACTTAATACAAATGAACACAAAGACTCGGGCGAACAGATAATAAATAATAATAATACTTATTCAGCCTATATATGTCCCACTGCTGGGCACAGGACTTCTCTCATGGTCTATAGTCCCCACCCTAGCCCAGTGCGGATTGGGGACTTCTTATACACCTTGAATTTCTACGCAGATGCATGCAGGTTTCCTCACGATGTTTTACTTCACTGGAAAGCTAGTGGTAAATATCAAATAATACATTCCGGAAAACTCATTTTTACGAGTCAGGATTTGAACCCGCGCATTAGAAAAATATTGGTCAATTATTTTCAAACATCACCATTAATAATTAACATAGGTAAGTAAACACTCTCACCTACATTCAAACGTTTGATATAAGTACTTAATTTAGAACATCTGATGCTACGAATGAATATGACACAGATACGAAATTTTAGGAAATGAACATTATTAAAACATTGCATAACCCCGATGTAGGGGACTGGGCCGCATAATATTACAACCACGAACTATATCAGGTTACGCAATGTAAATATTGAATAATATGAGAATAATACGAATTGATGATCGTTTGATTAGCGTAAGTATATGAGCCTTAGAAACAGAAGCGTTTTAGATCATCTTATTTTAATGTGATTTTGAACAAGCGCCGTAAAAATTATAACACCATATTGTACTGAAGGACTACGACAGAAGAATATATTTCGTATGTATCGCTCTCACTTACTTAAAGGTTAGCTGGAAGAGATCCTTTAAAGGGATAAGTCGCCTTTGTACACATTTACTGTATTATATTTCTGTGTTATGTACAGTCGAGGAAATTGATTCTTTAGCAGGTTGTGGTTCACTTTGTACAACCAAATTTACTTGAACCGCAAATTGCTAAAGAATCAATTTCCTCGACCGTACTTGTTTTGTGCATTAAAGTGTTTACTACTACTACTACTACTACTACTACTACTACTACTACTACTACATTATTTAATTCAAGCGTTACATCACTTATGCTAGTATTTACGTCCCTTCAAAACGACTTCGTTTTCTATCCATTAGAACAGTGGCAAATAAGCATAAAACCTGCAAGATGGTAAGATTCCACTCCAGAAGTGTTAATCCTTACATGAAGAACACCATACTGTCGTCCTATAGTATTGGAGTCTAGTAAAACAGGATTGTCTGTTATGAGGAAACTCTGCATCCGTAGTAACGAGGAATAGTTGCCTGAAATAATATCCGCTACAAGTCGCTCAGGAATATGTGGGATCCTAGCCAATGACAATATTGACAATCGTATATCGACAAATGCTAAACAAAAAGATAAATGTATCGGAATGACAGATATCAATACATTAACCCCCTTATTCATAAACGCGTACTAAAGTTACGATGCCGCTAATCATCGTTTGTCCCTTTCCATCATACCAATACGTCGGAAAGGGACAAACGATGATTAGCGGCATCGTAATTTTAGTACACGTTTATGAATAAGGGGGTATGTATTTAAATTTAGATTCGCGTTTTCTATCAATGATTGTCATCTTGGTTATGCTCCCTAAGGAACGCCTTGGACTGAGGGTAAATATCGATTTAAAAAATACTGGCTCTTAAACCGATTCAGTTTTGACAAAGCCAGTTTTAGGACTGCATATTTACATATATACAATATATATGTATTATTTACTATACTTGCATAAAAGTGAGAATTATAGCATTCATTCGTGTCCTTACCTGAAAATAAAGAAAACAATATGCATTAGATATGTATGTACATATATGAAAACATTGTACAGTGATATACATATGACATAACTACTATTATTTATTTCTAGAAAATATGCATAGTTAAAGGTAGTGTTCGAATGTACACCCCTGCCAGAGTACTTTGCATTTTGAACCAAAAGATTGAGGTACTTCAATATCATGAAAAAAAAACTCCTTTTGAAAACTACTTGATGCCTAATAGTTAGTACTTTAAGCGGTGAGTCCTGTTAAAAACGATTTGAGATATTTTTTAACACTTTTAGTATGATATATCTAAAATAGAGTCGAGTCTTATTTACAGGCCTTAAAAGACTCAAGTCTCGTCACTAAGTAGTTTCCAGTTCCGATTGTCGGCGTTTCTAGAATTATATTCCATCATAGGTAATCCTCTAATGCACCTTTAATGAAAGCAATGGTGCGGCACAATTAGATGATGCAAGTAGGTACATTGCTGTATTTGATCGACCAGTAGGGCTAAGATGGGCGGCTCTATATCATTTGTCACCATGCTTGTCACGTTCTAACAAATATGTAAGCGCGAAAGTGATGGGCATAGCTACAGTTGATAAAAATGGAACCATGCTGCCACCGCTGGTCGTACTCAGTAGTTGGAAATGTAACGAAAGTGGTAAGCAAGTCGCACCGTCTTAATAGATTGATACGACGCTATTAGAAGCGCTGTATCGGAGTTATTAAGTCAATTTCCTGATTCCGAGGCCGCGGATTGCAGCGCTGCAGTGCCTGCAGTGACACGTCTGGTACGGTCTGCACAAAACTAGAAACCAAATGGACCAGTTTTTGTTATATGTAAAAATTAGTCTAAATCAAAGAAAACAATATTTGTTTATAAGACTGTGTATTAAAAGCGTTTGAAGCGTTTTTTTAATTGAGCATGTAACGCATGGTAACTCATGCTTACTAAATAATCTAGTCAAGAAAAGGAGAAAGAGAAGATAATAAGATATCTATAAAATAAACGGTATATTACTACGGCTTGCACTGGACAGAGAGCTCGCAATATAGCAGCCATAATAATATAATCGTTCCCTATTTGGTTGACGAAATTTAGCATATATTTCTTATTCATGACAAAAATTACAATTTGAAAATCTTAAAATCTACTAACTAAAATCTTAACCTAAAATTAAAAATTAACAAACATAAAAACTATTCACAAAATCCGCCCCGCGCCCAGATGCAAAGGAGCTCGTCACGTCACGCCCGCCGCGTTGCCACGTTGAACAGCGATGGACAACCTTTGCATAAGAAACGACCCGGAAAAAGGGTCATGACCACTCTGCCCCTCCCTAATTAATATTCTCATTCTCGTCATTCTTTAAGTTCTATTTTAAGTGCAGTCTCAAAAATTGTAGCTTGTATCTATCGGAATTTCACTTCTTGTCAAGATATAAGAAAATTGTACGAGTATCAACTTCAACAATACTCAGAGGAGATTGACTTACTAACTTTTGACACATACAAATATGAAAGCTGGTTGAAACTTCACTTGATATTATAATATGCATTCTAAGTATAATATGCATTTAGTTACATAACGGATATATACACAAGTATCACCGTCATTGTGCAAAAACAAGACTAAATTAATAGTTATTAAAAGCTTAAATCTAAATCAGGCCCTTGAGCAATTGTACCAAGGATGCTGGCGGCACATCCTCGATGTATCGCAATGCTGATACGTTGTGCAAGGAAGGTAATTTTGCTTCAATAATACTTGTGGTGCAGACCGTACGATTAAATGCGATATGTGTCAGCGGAAACAAGTTCATCAAACTACGGACGTTTCGACACAACTACAAATAGACCGTTGACCTAGGAACGCCAATATCGCTCATTTGCAAATTGCGAGAAGTGATAAACATCGTAAAATACTTAGATAACGATTCCAGTGAAGTTATCTAAGGAAGACCTCGCTGGAAGGATTACTGATGTGAGTGATGTGTCTCGTCGGACAGTTAAAAAAATTGCGACAGTTGTCCCGCCTTTTCCATCGCATATATAACGGGGAGTGGTCCGATGAATTGTTAGGATTAACCCCTGCCGCTTCTTTCCGCCATTGCCCTACGCGACAACATTACCGCTTTAGATGGTTGGCAGTCCTCAACAGTGCGTGTCTCCAGAAACTTCCTGCCTCGCACAGCTAAACTGTGGAATGAATTGTCGCCTGCGGTATTTCCGGACCGATACTACCTTCAAACCTTCAAGGAAATAGCGTAGCCCATTTTAAAGGCCGGCAACGCACTTGCAACCCCTCTGCTGTGGCGGGTATCTATGGGGGCGACAATCGCTCACTATCAGGCGATCCATCTGCTCGTTTGCCTATATCATTAAAAAAAGAGTAAAGGAAATCAATTAAATGCGTGATTATGACGGCGATATAAGTAGCAATTGAAGGAAATAAAAATAAAATAGTCTGAGTTAGTAAAGAGGAAATTGCAATTAGAACCGGTATTTTGAAATCTAAATTCAAGGGAACGAGTCTAGTTTCCTTAAGATGGCAGCCACTGTCAACAATAAGATTCAACTATAGTCTTTCTGTGAGAACTCGTCGATGAGATTTGCAATGAGACTGACTTTGTTAACGGGATTAGGGCGGTTACAGACTAGCATTTTATACGAGAGTACGCGCGTTTAAGCTCTTTAGGCCAGATGTAGGTGAAAGTGTAAGCTCGTACCGCGGAATATCACGCAAGTCTGAAACCGCCCTTAAAGTCGGACTAAGCCAACTTTGCATGACACTCATGACGGAGACAAAGTGTGGCAATGACATAATTATACAGACAAATAACAAAATTAAGTAGCAGTACTAGCCTATGAATTGCTAGCAGTGATCGGCATCATGCAAACGGGTTCTGCGACAACGTGAAGGAAGACGTATTGTCGGAAGGCGGACAAGGTAGTCACATTTGATTAATACCTACGCTGTTTGCCGCTCCCGAATTGGCTTACACAGCCATGAAAAACGTTGCCGCTTATCTCGTACCTGACACTGTTATAGTCTATAATAGAATTTAATGATGATTCTAGTAGACATTAACATCTTCAGCACTAAGTAAGCTAAACTGTGGAATATACCGTCGTCTGCGGTATTATCTTCCTGAATTTTAGTATTACCTTCAAGAAAAGAGCCTATTCCTATCATATATCCGGAAATTCACTTGTAACCCCTCTGGTGTTACATATATCCATGGGCGACGGTAATTGCTTTCTATTAGGTGATTCGTCTGCTCGTTTGCCTCCTATATCCTTAAGTGCTTGACAATTAAGACCGATACGTAATAATTAAACTGTTATAATTTCATGTTATTTTGATCATGACTGCATAAAATCCGTGAAGATTCTTAGGGACGGCATTAATTTTACGCATCAGTAATCTCTTGGATGACATAATAATGATAATGATTATGATCTAGTTCAGTCAAAATCTTTCACCAATATTTCTAAACATTACTTAATCATATTTAACTTGTCGATCTAATTTAAGATTTCATAAATCAACTTGCCACCGAATAGAAATCCGATCAACATCTAACATCTATCTGGTTCACTAATAAACTCTCGCGCAGACGACGATCTATTTCAGTCTGATGTTAACCCACATTCAGCCAGTGCTACAAATTAACTCACTTTACCCCACATGATTAGTTTAACCAGCAGGCGTTGCCAAAATTCAAAGTCGGACATTATTTTAAGTGTTTGTTGATACTTTTAATAGCCGAAGCTATTAGTTATGTAATTTGCATTTTAGCAATCACAAATTCATCACGACCAATGTTTCCGTGCTTGAAATCAAAACATCAATTTTAAAATGCAGTTTCAGTTAGGGTTCCCATACTTTTCGTATGTATCTAATGTCTCTCTCAGTTTCATCTATAAGTTCGCCTTTGTACACATTTACTGTGTTTTCTCAATAGTATGTACTTGTTTTGTGCAAAGTGTTTTACTATTATTACGTGAGGATTTCCCCTGACATGTCAGGATTGTGGGGGACTAGGTGAATGTTATTTTTAGACAAATGACCGTCCATTAAATGTCATGATTTTAAGGGTGATTGTCCGGATCATTGTCAGGGTGGCATCCCTAGGCTTACAGTTTAATGTTAGAAAAACTTCTATTACTTCGTGGTTATCCAAAATACATTAGTACATTTGCACAATAACTTATATTGAAGTGTACAACTTATATTATCATATTTGAGTTATAAATAAATGTTTCATATATCATAAATTAACAGTGTTGCAGTCATTGTTTGAAATACATACTTTGTTACAAACGCGGTCACTTACATTGTACCTATTGTGTTAAGTCGCAGCGAACACACGTACTGTCAATGTCAGTGATAAGAACTGCTAATTTTAGCTCGAGCGGGCTATTAATGTAACATACATACTTGATTTCATGTAGAACCTGCTTGAGTTTTTTTACAAATTGTAAGAACGTTACCTGTAAAACAGTTATCCCAACCGGATCATTTACGACACGATATTATGCAACATTTATTACAAAATACGTATCTTTCACGATCTTATGAAACTGCAACTTTAATGCATTGGATACTCGCTATCGTATTTTGGGCCGATTTTTATTTTTTGTCAATTATTTTTCGTCATATTTCAATAAAATTTGGTGGATAGATAGAGTTCCCTATTCCGTAAAATACAAGTGCAATTTCACCGAATGCCCTAAAAAAATCTTTCTCTGAGTTACGTAAACGTATGGTATTTTCGTAACTCAACGAAAAGTTACACACTTTTTTGGGACTAGTTTTGATTTCGTATTTATTCCGGCCAGAATAAACAGCTCATCAAATCAGCCAAATATAATTCAAATCTAACAAAAAAAAAAAAGATAACACAAAAGCAATCGGTCCATTTAGCCATTTATGGTTAATTACATGCTTAAATATTGAACCAGATACATAAAATCATTAATAGTTGCGTGTTCGAAACTGTAATAGCAGTCAATAGTTCGCATGTCTGATGACACGGCGTATTGACGAAAACGGTTGAGCATTTACACGGCGAGTTCCCGTCTTGCAGTGCATTTCCGAGCACCGTTGCGCAAGCGTCTTCTAACAGGCTAAAAACGTAATAAGTCTTTAGAACGTTCGTATACTTGTTCCGTTATTCCTTTAAGTATGACCATACGATGCGCACGCGACGCACCGGAAACGACGGGTTTTTTTATGAACCGGTGTTGCCGTTAAATTCGAAGATGTCACGAACCCAGTGGGGTTTTTATTTAGAGTTCGGCAATGGTCGGCTTTTTGTAATGTGGTACGCTTAATTTGACATCTTGACAGGAGATTATCCGTGACAATTTGTTTGCAATTGGAGCTATTATCTTTTTTATAGGCTTGATGGTCAAGATGCCTTAAGTAGTTCCTTAGCTTATTTACTTGATGTACCGTCTGGTTTAGTCAGAATTTGATTGCTCATTTGGGTTAGTTATAATGTCCTTAGTCTAGCCTTCACATATTCAAACGAATTGTTCTGTGATAGGTACTTTCTTAAATGTCTGAATTGAATAAAAAAAAAAATACATTTATTTCACGGTCCTTAGTAGTTCCTACAGTAACGTCTGGTTTAGTCGGATATAAGTTTGCTTGTTTGGGTTAATAATAAAGTTTCGGTTCATGTAGTCAACTAAGTTTTTCTGTAGTAATATTTTCAGGTCTTAAATGTCTTAATTAAATTTCTAAAGCATAATTCCTCTTCTTATCTGGCTCTGAGTAGTACAGTACCGTCTGGTTGTTTGGGTTGATTATATTTATAATAACTTTAGTTTCCGGTTCATGTAGTCCATCATCGTCATGTGTAGCAAGAGTAAGTAGGCTACTACTGAACCGGTGAGCTCCATCTTACCCTATCTTCACTTTCCATCAGGTGTGACTGACAAGAAAAAAAAAAACTAAGTTTTTCTTTGAAAGCATCTGAAGATCTTAAATGACTTAATATTTCTAAGGCAATATTCTTCTTATTTGGTCCTTAGTAGTTCCTACAGTATCGTTTGGTTTAGTCAGAGATATTGCTTGTTTGGGTTCTTAAATTATAAATTATACGGTTCACATCCACAGTTAAGTTCTTCTGTGGTAGCATCTTCAGGTCTTAATTAAATTTCTAAAGCAACATTCTTCTTCTTATCTGGTCCTTAGTAGTTCCTCGCACAAGTGGGGCATCGCGGGCGGCCGACTAGAACGAGTTGCGTTTTTAGTGTTTTTACACTTGCACTCGTTTACTTGTATAAGTATCTATACTTTTGCCTTGCGACATTTGTATTAAATTCTATACAATTTACAAATCAATGATTCAATGTGCGCTTGCAAAAGATTACTTTAATGAAAGTAAAGTTTTGTAATTGGTTATTAGGGCAAAAACGGTGTGTTTTTATTTAGATTTGGATGTAGTTTAACCAGTGATGCATCGCATATTACTATGCCGTGGTGTGATTATGATTACCTCGTGCGGAAAGAAAGTTAACCACATTAATTTACAGTATATGAAAATTATAATGCGTCCGCTTTAAAGTTAATACATAAAACCGAATTAACACTTTATGGTACAAAAATATTGGTTTAACGGCCTTCTAGCCGAGTCGGTAGTGACCCTGCCTAGGAAGCAGGAGGCCACGGGTTCATCACGAATATTAGTTCCTGAGTTATAGATGCTATACATGTAGTATGTATTTACACGTATGTTTATGGTCGCCTAGTACCCACAGTACAAGCTTTGCTTAGTTTGATCTGGAGCTAGGTCGATCTGTGTAAGATTGTCCCCAAATATTAATTTATTTACCAGTTACGACCCTAAGCTGAACAGAAGTCGAGAACACGTAATAGGCGACGTTTGAGATCAATAAGCAAGTGTTGCGTACAGAAGAAAACCAATCAGCCATTCTCCTCCAGCTCCTTTGCCACGCTAACGCAATATCAAACTGATGCACCGCACGTCGCTGCAGTGTGATCGAGACAGTACGGGGCATTTTTTCAACTCTTAACCATATTTTGCGACGTGAGGTCATACCTATTCAACAACTTTTGCTATGGGATGGCTCTAACCCTGATCACGAAAAAAAAATTGGCTGTTCCATACATTATTTCGCGATTATTGGGTTGGTCTCATAGTAAAATTTGCTCAGCAGGTCCTATATTTTCAATTCACGAAATTGGGCTAAGGGTCGAAAAAACATCACGTATATAGCGATGCCCGTATGATGACACACCGGAACGTGCGTACTAATGCGCCGTCGGAAAGTTTGCAAAAATTACGAAATTTCCATTTGGAAAAATTTCGGAAAATTCTCATATTTTTGTAGAGGAATTGAAATTTTCCATTTCCAAAATGGAAGTTTCCTTTTTTTTCTGGGAAGTTTACCTGGAACTTTCGAGAACTTTCCCATCTTTTTGGAAACTTTTTCGATTTGCATCTGTAATGTCTCTAATGTCTAAAACAGTGGTCGACAAACTTTCTTCATGGCGGTCCATAAACTTTAAATTTTTTTAGAGGAGGGCCAGACTTGTAGCAACAATGTATTCTGATTTGTGATTATCGTGGGCCAATGGCATGTTGTAACTATTTTATAAGACGCGTGTCGGGGCTGTTGCCCACCACTGGTCTAAAAGAATGGCGTGGGTCAGAACAATAACATATGGTGGTTCTAGAAAGTCGCTTACGAAGTAATTGGCGATTTCAATTAGCATTTCTGTTATGGTACAGCAACGGGCAGTTAATTTTATGGCAACTTACACTTTCTACGTTTCCGGGCACGCGACTTATGCCGCTTTCGTGGATTTACAATTCGGATGAGTCTCCAACACAGATCACTTACGTATCACATGTAACATTCATGACTAATCAGTCATCGGTGTTATGACTAATTACAGACACACTGGCGCTCCGATACGTGCTCTCGTAGCCTAGACCACGGGTTGGCAAACTTTTGAGAAGAGGAGCCAGCCGCAGTAGATAATACCAGTTTTAAGAAGCTAAAAGAGCCGTAAATTTTGTATTCAGGGGTCTAAGAACTCTCAAATGTTACATTTTAGGATGACTGGAAGAGCTACAATTAGACCTCCGGAGCGCATACGGGTCGCGTGCCTCGTTTTGCTGAACTCTGACTTAGACAGCCTTACGAAACTGGATATTGATAAAAGCATTTTTTTCATGTAATGAACTTGGATATTTGTTCATGGGCGGATCTTTTCTTTTGTTAATACCTATGTGGGCTTTGTGTG
The DNA here is from genome assembly GCF_033807575.1 of Cydia pomonella. Taxonomy (NCBI): domain Eukaryota; kingdom Metazoa; phylum Arthropoda; class Insecta; order Lepidoptera; family Tortricidae; genus Cydia; species Cydia pomonella. The sequence goes on along the minus strand of NC_084709.1, from coordinate 4,763,989 downwards.
ATGTGTGACTAGGTAGATTTATACAAACAGGACCCTCTTTTTAGACAGAGATTTTACACTTAAGCTTCCAAGAAACTGCTAAATAACAAATATCCACAAAATTTTAATTCCACGAGTAATCTCTGCTGTAGGTGCAGTGAATGTTGAGGCTCACTGATGAGCTTGTCTTTTACAAGTAGGCAAGAGGGCGCCTATATTTTGTGAGTTACCTCTTTAAAACGCGGAGTCTATCTGATGTAATCAAGTTTTTGAACGACCTTGTTGCTGATGTAACTGTATATTCCATATAACGCCGTAAGTTGACTTCGCGGTTACATATTAACATTATTCCGTAAGATGTAATACGGCCTTCCTAAAGTTCAAAAACTCGTATCTTTTTGTACTTTAGTTGACCATTTTGTACTTTATTTTGCACACGATAAGGTTACATTTGCAATTTTATAATTAAGTGAGATATATATATGCGTGGCACGCATGCTGATAGTATGATTCATAGGATTTGACACGTTACTTGAATAAAGATAGCCTGTGAGTCATTGGCAAAAGTTCATTCAGATCATATTCTATCACCAGTAGCGTACACGATAGTGACGTTTATGTACTTTTCTTTTAAATCTTACAAATAAGTAACATTTTATAATAGAGATGTTTGAAAGTCATGCATTCACGCATGTTATTAATATTTATAGTACATATGTACCACCATATTTTACCGCACTAGTGCGAAAATTTGCATATTACGTTATTATGTCGAACATTTAAAGGGCCATATGTACTGTAAAACGTTGTACGATACATGTGCGAATAGGTAATTCGTAACTCGTGTCGATTTAAAACATTCCCTTCAGTCGTGTTTTAATTTATCACCACTCGTTTCGAATTTCCTATTTTTCGCACTTGTATCGTAATGTAATATTATTAAATTACTTTTTATTCCTTGTAGGCATTAATTAATTCCTTGTGGTTTTCCTGTTACTGTACTTGCTGTAATTTTGTGTAAAAGTGTATAATATCTGAAATAAATTTCTATTATTACCTTATCCTTATTTATAATTATAAGGTAAGGAGCATTGCATTGTACAGATAAAAAATATGAACACGATAGTTCCATATTAATTGGCAATAAAATACGATAGGTACTGTGAGTAATTCTTGTGCAGGTAATAGCAGTCTGTTTCTCACGTGTATATAACAAGATTAAGTCACTTAAACCGAATGGAAGCCGAAACATCGCAAAATAAGATTACTGTCAGACTAATCGATACTATTAAACCTATACGTTTAAATTATCGTTTCAAAACAACTCCATAAACACTATAATAAACGTTTGTATTTATATCGGTTATGATCATAATTGATGGTTATGCAAAGTCTTTAATCGGTAGCCCTTAAGGGAAAAGGTGTAATAATACGTTCGAAAGTGTATCCAACTATTCCCATGGTGGTTGCGTCATAAACGCACCTAACACCCATAACGCAGAACCGGCTGAAAGTAATTGTACTAATTGTACAGTCGCCATGATATATCGGAGCGGCCAAAGTGCTCACATATATCCAAACACGCCTCTATTGTCAAGGCGTTTGAGTGCGTGTTCAGATATTTTTGAGCAACTCGGCCGCTCCGATATATCTGTTGGTGACTGTACTCTAGACTAATCATCGGTGAACCTTGTGTGTCGGTAATAAGGTTTAAAATTTGTCAGTTAAAAGTGTGGAGTATGTAACTAATTTTGAGATTTTTATCACGGAATAATCATGTGGAAAGAGTTTCGTCGGAGAGAGTATTGTCGAAATCGAAGTATACTCGTTTAAGGTTACAGTAAAAATGTTCCGAGTTTACTTTCTTTAAAGATTGCTGTTACATACATATTTTAAATATGTTCTATAGTTCGTGTCATCCACGATGACGCGCAGATTTGTCAGTTCTAACCGTTAATAACATGAAAATACGAGTCAAGGTACGGGTCGTAATGAAAAACACGGTCTATACTCGTATTAAACTACGACGCCCCACCCCCAGAGGCCCGAAAATCGAAATTTCTTTAACAGCCTCTCTAGTCTCTATCGCTTTTTTCGCAATTTGAGTTCTTTGAGATTCTTACGATTAGCTGTGTATAATTTTACTTTATATTGATAAAACCGTCAAATAGAGACGAATCTTAAATTAAGCATACTGAAGTAAAACTTATTGTCAGCCGCTGCGTAATCTTTAAATTCACCTTAGCCTTCGATAGGCCCACACTAACATATTTACCGATCTATGTCTTCATTCAAGACTTAAAATCCAGCGCGAAACCTCAATAGGCAATTACCCGTTCTCATGACGCCTTAATTTCAACATAGAAGATAAGATTTTACATACATTAATTACGATTACACGACCCGGGGCCGCGAGAATTCGTGCATCACTCAATTCATACGGAAGACGTGCGAAAGAGTTTTCGTGTTGACTCAATTCTTGTGTTATGTGTTTAACAGTATCAGAAGCACTGTTGTGAACTGTTGCGTAAGCCACATTCAAATTACGAACGTTGTAATTGAATGCGTCATTATAGTTTTGAGATTTTGGATAACATTGCACTGTAAATGGGTCCAGGTAATAAAACATGTACTGTTTGCGCATCGTGCGTTAAGTTATATAAACAAGGAGGTCATAGTGTTGAAATTGAAATCAAGAGCGTACAATTAAAATTGGGATTGCTCATGAAGGTATGTTAGGGCCTGCATGCCTGCAACTGCAATGTACTGCGGATGCGGATTTTGGATATCGGAAATCGATGGAAACAAATGACGTGGATGGAAGCAAAAGGTTCGTGTGTTAAGTTATACAAACAAGGAGGCCATTTTACCGAAATTGAAATCAAGAGCATTCAATTAAATTGGGATCGCTCAAGGAGGTCTGTTTGGGCCAGCAATAACTTTCGTTTTCTTTAATCACAGACATGTAAAAGCGAAGATATATTTAGATATCGAAAAGCGACTAAATCAAAAATGACGTAAACATTATTGTCGGTTTTATATTCTGAGAAGCTAATAATAAAGGCGTTATCGTTTATGAAACATGATATCTAAGAAATGTTGTAATGCTAAATTTAAAAACGATATTAAAAAAAACTTTTATTGCAACTGGCACGAAAGACAAACTCGCTTGCAAACGACGCAAAACAAAACAATTGGACACGGAGATCATCACAATTAAGCGGTGATGATCGCAAGGTGTTGGAAACTGTATTTTTGATAAATTGATAGTCTACAGTTATTTCTTAACAATTCTCTTTTAAAGCGTAGATTAACACCAGAGAGGCATAAAAATGCGGATTATTTTGAAGTTACTGATTCAAACTCATGTTAATTAGCGTGTATTAGTGTCCATGACATTACTGTTAAGAAGATTAGTTAGTGCCCACAAACAACATTACTGAAAATCCTCGACACCGTGCGGTTAATTGTCTTTTTTGCATTTTTCTGCATGCTCATGCTATATTCAATGTCTCGTGCGTATAATTACTATTTTAACATCCACAACACTGTATTGGACATTAATAACAAAGCCATCACAAAGGCTTAAATAATTAGTTGCTGTGAATCGTTTTTCTCTGTCGCATACCACAGGAAACTTAATTTTATCTTATTATGTTCGAAGATTTACATTGTAATTAATATAAATTGTTTTGTCACCGCAACGTCGCGGACGTCGCTACCAAATTGTCGCATCGTCCATTTTCGGAATGACAAAATAGGCAACTCATTATTTACATAATAATATTTAATGTATTGTCTGGTAAAGAATGCTGTTTGGCATTGGAGCGCCCGTTTGGTGCCACCTATTATCATTCTACATATTACATTTTTGTCCCAGTAGTACGAGCCAGGATTCGATACCATAACTGAACCATGAGGTGTTTTGTGCTATATCGTTTTAACGAATAACTAATACAGTTCAGCATGAGGTAATCAAAATGAGGACAAACTCGCAATACTTGGAACTAGGGAATGCAAAAACCGGAGGTTTTTCAAAACCGGTTTTTTCTTCGGTTTTACCACAAAAAAAACCGAAACCGGTTAAAACCGGTTTCGGTTTTTAGAATCAACAATCTTAAATTCATCGCCATGGAATAAAGAAAAGATTGCTTCACATGTAAAAACGAATGCTAGTATAGTACGAGGGTTGCTACTTATATATCCGGAAACAAAAAAAGAAACGTACACGGCTGAAAATGGTTTTATTGTTTTTCAAAGTATTCCCCTTGATGATCTATGCACTTTTGCATTCGTGTGAACCAATTTTTGAAGCACTTCTACCACTCCGCCTGAGGTACCTCCATAACGTGTTGTTTGAATGCGTCGACAGCATCTTCAGCGGTCGAAAATCGTTGACCGCGTAATTTATTTTTTATATTGGGAAATAAATAAAAATCATTGGGTGCCAAGTCAGGGCTGTACGGCGGATGACCCGTTAATTCCACATTTTGACCTTCCAAAAATAGAGTTGTTTCGCGTGACGTATGACAGCTGGCATTGTCATGATGAAGAATGATTCTTCGTCGCTGGTTAGTTTTACGAATTTGTTTAAATACTTCCGGTAAGCAAATGGTCGTGTACCAATCTGAATTAACCGTTTTACGGTTTTCTAGTGGCACTGTAGCTACATGGCCATTAATACCGAAGAAGCAGGCCACCATTTGTTTCAATGTACTTTTTGCACGAGTAACTTTCGTAGGGTTCGGCTCATTTTGAAACACCCATACCGTTGATTGTTGCTTCGTTTCGGGATCGCATGCAGATCCAGGATTCGTCACCTGTATAGATGTTATAAACGGCCTTTGAGTCACCACGGTTATATTTTTTTAACATTTTATTGCACCATTCAACGCGAGCATCTTTTTGCTCCTTAGTTAAGTTGTGCGGTATCCAACGCGAACAATTTTTTTTACAGCTAAATGATCATGTAATATGCTATTAATGCTAGTTAGAAATACCCAGAGTCGACTCTATCTCGCGGTACGTAACATGTCGGTCGTCCATTATAAGTTTTCGCACAGCCTCAATATTTTGTGGTACAACGACCGATTTCGGGCGACCTGCCTTAACTTCGTCCGTAAGCATACTACGTCCACGATTGAAATTGAACTCACTAAACCAGTGATACACAGTAGTTTTAGATGGAGCTTCATCCCCAAAAGTTGAAGTTAGTTGATCTATGCACTGTTGTTGCGTTAAACCACGCCGAAAATCATAATAAATCATAGCACGAATATTTTCACGAGTGAGTTCCATTCTTGCAGCGAGATGACATTTAAAACCCGTCAAAAACAAAACACTAGCGTTAATAAGAAAGAAAAAATATACCGGCCAGTACTTAAACAAGTTCAAATTTTACCATGGAGGTCAAATATACTATTTAAGAAGATTGTAATCCCGGTTTCCGGATATATAAATAGCAGCCCTCGTATATACACGATTTTATCACGAAATTAAAGACAGAATATCTGACTATTTTATTGTATTGTATGGGAATTGTCAAATGACTTAATGTTATTTGTAACTACGAATAGGAACAAACCAATTATATAAAATTATTTTTTTGGTTTGTTGATCAAACTAACACAACACCACATTATTTGATTTGATGTCGATTCAACCGGTTTAGGACCGATTTACACCCTTATAATGAATAAAACATGCAACTTAGTTAAATAAATAAAAAAACCGAATAAAACCGAAACCGGTTTTTACAAATTCTAAAAACCCGGTTTTGGGTCTCCGTCAAAAAACCGGTTTTAACCGGTTTTTTCGGTTTCGGTTAAAACCGGTTTGCATTCCCTACTTGGAACACATGGAACAGCTGTCGTGTTTTCGTGTACTTGATTTTCAGTTTTAATTAAGCTTACGAAAAAACGAAAATTCCTCAAAAATTTGCTTGTGCATATTTTTTTCTTTTTGCAAATTTGAAGGTTTTGATTTGGGCCCCATTAGTAAAATAAAACATAAATTTGTTATGCGAGTAGGCCTCAAGGGCTCTTCCACATGTTATCATCTAGACCTTGAACGCTTGACTCTCGCTTTTCGCCGCCGGAATGTCGCCCGCCGACCTGCGCTGCATCGCTTACGACTTACGTGTGTTACGTGTGCAGTAAGAGGCTGTGAGGTTAATGGATGGTTACCACTGTTACCACGTTCCTTGTCCTAGATACATACTTCCTGTAATTAACAATCTTGTAGCTCCGATCTTGTCAAGATCGCAATGAAGCGTTGATTGAAAACGGAACACTTGGGAGGGCCTTTTTATGATACAGGAGGCAAACTATTAGCAGACGAATCGCCTGATGATAAGCAACTACCGTCGCCCATGGACACCAGCAACACAATAGGATTTGCAAGTGCGTTGCTGGATTTATGTTGAGAGTACGCTCTTTTCTCAAAGGACAAGATGATGATTATATGAAAGCGTTCAGTACGTGCAGCATTACTTAGGTATAGATTAGGTAAATTTTCTCATTCGTTTACCTAAACTTATATAAAGTACTGCTAAACGAACGCAGACAAATTGAAATTACTTGCAATAAAGAATTTCGCAAATATTAAACGCTCGTACATTCGATTTCCAATCATCACATTTGCCTTAAAACTACCTGAGCATATATTTCAGCACACGTAAAGTAATTTTAGACCAGCAATGTCCGTTCGCACTTAGATGCTAGATTGCCCAGTAACCTGCGCTAAAAATACATCGACGCAAAATAGAAGCTAACAACTAGTTTGTAACATAAAATGCTGGTCTAGTTATCTGGAACTGTGTTTTCAGTATTTATAGAACCTGTGGATTCCGATGGACAGGCTCCAACGTGTTAGATAGAGGTATAATAGTTGTAGGTTCTCATTTGTTCTTTACAAATGCAGTTTATTGTCACATTTCAAGGTTATAAATTGTACTGGGGTGACATCTTGTGAAACTATCTAAGAGTCAAGCAGAAAGATGGGTTTGATACACGATTTCATTCAGAATTTGTATTTTTGAGAATTCTAACAATCCCAAACTAGAAAAGGTTGCTTTGTGTTGTTACTAAATTTATTTGGCTATCATTATTTCTCCCTCATCATATATGCTCGATGCTATCATACTATTTAAGGTGACGTTCGGATTCAGCCTGCACCTGCATTACTGTTGCAGTATTTCTGCGCGACATTATGGCACTATGCACTCTTATTTTTTGATATATGCAAAGCATATAGATACTGGTCGAACTTCAAGAGGGGGCGCAAAGCCAGAAACTTAGAATAAGATAAAACATATGGCGCGCCGTACGAAACTTGCGACGAAAAATATGGCCAACGCGCAGGTTTGGCCTTTTATATCAATAACTCTTAAATTAACTTCTGTTTAAAATTATGCTCGCAGATCCCTTGGCTATAATCACTAGCAATTTATACTAAAATGTTACTGCAATGGTATGCACATTGCAGGGTAACGATATAAAACTGAAACTTAGATACTTTTCCGTGTTTTTTCCATCGAATCAACTTTAACCTTTTAAGGTTTTGGTTAAAGTCTGCCCTGGCCTATTTTAGTTTCCGTATGATTGTTTCATAGCATTTAACCTTGATGTGTAAAAATTCAATATACAAACTACAAAACTGCGTTAGCCTAGGGTTTTAATAAAGAAAGTTTCTGCAAGATTAAATATCCGCTCCGCTAAGTTTATACGTCTAGACATGATGCTCTTGACCTTCAGTAGCTTTTGTACTTCCAATAAGTATAGCTTCTAACCTATTTGAAACCCTACAGAATCCAATCAATTTAGGTACAACTAAACGCTTTTAAGCCGGTTTTCTTATTTACATATTTATTCGCTTTTCAAAATTGAAATATTTCTATTTGAATGATTGAAACTTGTCTCGCAGACGCTTCTATTTGTAACTAAACAAAGTTTACAATATACATTGTACTTTGGGGAACAATTCGTCATTAGCCTATTCCATCCAGACATGCCAGACATCAAAGACTTGTACTTATTTACATCTCCGACAGTTATCATTGACTTGAGTTAAAATTGGCAAGGGATTTAGTATTTGGTGTCGGAATATGAGTATCGGCTTTATTTTACGAAATACTAAGCTGACTTTTTAATTAAATCATAATAATGAAACAAAAACTTCATCATTACATAGAAAAATGACAATACACACAATAGCTGTTCAAATACAAGTTGTACAGTCGAGGAAATTGATTCTTTAGCAGTTTACGGTTCAACTTACATTGGACAGCTCTTAGCATAAGTACGTATAACAAAATTTACTTGAACCGCAAAGTGCTAAAGAATCAATTTCCTCGACCGTACCTAAAGTACTTACACAATTTGTATTTGAAGACGATGTGTCTTCAATATTTTTGAAATAATGACAGAATCTTCTCAAGACCAGTCTCAACAGAATGCTCTTTAAGAAATTATCCAGCACAGCACCATTGGAAAACCGATAAATAATCGAGTAAAGACTAAAAAGACTCAAGTCCACGAACAAGTTAGAATTGAATGCAAAGAAAATTCAAATTGGAAAGTTCGAGGTGTAATCTAAATTTGTCCAGGTATGAATAAATGAATATTCATGCATATTGGTCGAGACTATGCTTTATAAGATCGCTATAAATTATCACAACGAGGTGTTGTGTGTTCGGCCCTCTGGGGTCAGCGGCCGAACATTAGGGACAGGCGAGGGGACTGGGAATTTGTATTGAGAAGCGTTGAAGTAAAGTGGAATTGTTTTTTTTCTTTATACCACGTCGGTGGCAACAAGCATACGGCCCGCCTGATGGTAAGCAGTTACCGTAGCATATGGACGCTTACAACTCCAGAGGTGTTACATGCGACCCTTTAAAAACCCGTACACTCCTTTTTTGAAGAACCCCATACTGTATACCCTCGGGAAAACTTCGGCAGGGAGCTCATTCCACAGCCGGAGCGTCCGCGGGAGGAAATTCCTCTTAAACCGCACAGTGCGCGACCATTTAGACTCTAAGGTATGAGGATGAACACCCTACCGACGGCGAGCGGTGGTTAGGATTTTGGTAATTTATTTGTCTAAAATACCAATAAAACGACCGCTATTGAAACACACGGTGTACCTAAATATGAAGTGTCTTGAATATTGCTGGAATAATTTCTCAATTTAGACAGTATTCGAGTCTCAACATAACTTTCTTCGAGAATTTTTTCAGCATCGGAAACACGATACATTTTGAAGTAAAGTGTAAAAAGCCTTCTCGATCAAGTCGAATGGAATGCAAAAAAAATAAATAAAAAATACAACGAGGTGGGCCATCGGGGTCAGCAGCCGAACATTAGGGACAGACAAAAATTGAAATTGGCAAGTTTAAAGAGAAGTTTCAAGGTTCGGACAGTGGACTTTCAAAAAACCGAAGACTTCCAAGTGAAGACTAATAAGACCAACACTTCCCGAACAAGTGGAATGGAAACCAGAGGAAATTCAACATCAAGTTCGAGGTGTAATCTAAATTTGTCGAGGTATATTAATGAATATTGGCCAAGACATGCTTTATAAGCGTTATAAATTATCACAACAAGGTTTGTCTTCGGCCCTCTAGGGTCAGCGGCCGAACATGAGGGACAGACGAGGGGAACAGAGAATTCTTATTGAGAAGCGTGGAATTGATTTGGGGTTTTGTTGAATCCGCCTTTGCTGGTTTTGTTACGGTTTTCGGTAATTATTATAATAAGCACATTAATTAAATAGTTTTAAACCTGGGTTTGGGCTTCTCGCCGATTCTGCACATCTAACGTCCATGCCGAAAAGCGTGATCAGGTTTGTTGAAGGCTACTGAGCTGCTTGAATTGTTAATAAATCTTAAAATCCTCATCAAAATTATAAAATGGTGAGTTAAACCTTCCTAAGAACCATGGCTGGTGGCTTTTACAGAACTCCGCAAGTAGCTACATCGGTCAAACTGCTTAGCAGTCAAGATAAAAAAAAAACACGTTTCACACCGTAAAAAAATCTTCCATACCAAACTTCTCTATTCCCAAGTGACTCCGCAAAATTCATAAACAATTCAAAAACAAAACCACTAGTAACAAAAACAAAACCGTCCAAGCACCGAGTTCATAAGCAACGTCCATAGTCCTTAAATGGAGTGGTTACAACACGCCCACGATGTACACACGATATAGAATACCTAATAAGCGGATTGCTTTAAGAAATCCGTGCCTTAACCCGGGGGCAACGACCCGGCGCCGGCGCTTAGTGCAGGCTTTATTGTCTATGGTATAGTTTCAGTCGTGTTGCTATACTTGCTATACTTGTTGTATGAAAAATGATGTGTGTGTGTGTGTGTTGATAATAGTAAGTTATGTGAGTTTATTAAAATTTTGGTATTTTTTTTGTTTTCAATGAGGCGCCTACTTTTAACAAAAGAACTGACTTCATAACAAAGTTTAACATGCCATCTTTTTATGGTCTTCTTCAGAAGTTATATTTAACAAAATGATGCTTTCCGAGAGCAATGCATTTTTTTATGTAATAGGCAGCAAACGAGCAGACGAGCCGCCTGATGGGAAGCAGTCATCGCAGCCCATGGACATAAGCAACATCGAAGGAGCCACTTATGCGTTGCCAACCTTTGAGAACCCTAAATACCTGCTTCTTGAAGAACCCCATGTCAAAGCACATGAGTTAGGTATCTGTTATTTCAGACCTTGGTCCAAACACTTTTAGTTTTAACTTAATTTCTTAAGCACACAAAATATTATGTTTTTATTATACTAAGGGCCTGTTTCACAATGTCCAAGTAAAGTCCTGAATAAGCTACTAGCTACTTATCTGACGAATAAAGTCATCGTTGGCGTTTCACAATCTTCAAATAATCTTAACTGGTAGATAAAGTACTAAATTTTGTAGGAAATTTTATCTGGCAGTTAATTTATTTGTCAATTAGCTATCCAATACTTTAATTGGACATTGTGAATCAGACCCTAAATTTAACTTAAAATTAAATATTTTAGAGTTTAACTGGAGTCAGGCACATACTAGAGGTGTGCGCCGAAGGCTAAACCATCGGCGGCGGCGTCTGGTCCAAAAATAGCCGGCGGCGTCGGCGTAATCGGCGTGATCGGCGTAATTAATAAAAACAACTAAAATTTGAAAAAATAACCGTTTATTTAATACTCTAAGAAAGAAACAAATAAAACATTTTCTTTCACGAAAAAACAATTTAAACCTATTAATTTAAACAACGTCAGCATGGCACATACATATATTTTTTAATCACCTGGTCATAGTAACAAACTGTCAAGTTCATGTAAGCATTTAAGCAAAGCATTAACATATGAACAGTTCACATTTTAAAGCTTTGCTTACATGAGTCATAATTGTCATGGACAAAAATTATTTTGTCCACGTTGCTAGGACTTAGTCTGCATCTCTTAGCAGGCAGTACGAGTACTCGTGGCGGGAATGGACATTAAGGCTCTCACAAGAGCATAAAGCCAAGGATAGCTATTTTTCTTTTCCCGCCAATAACGAAGAAGGTCACCATCCGACAAATCGTTTGGATCACAACCCCCGAGGTATTTCCAACAGTCATTTACGATAGTGTCATCGTTAGTAATACTACCGGCAGCGGCAGCGGTATGCTTCCGGGATATGGCCAATAGCATCTTTGATGACGAACTTGGTCCAGCAATTGCGGCATCATTAGAACTGTTTTCTAGTCTGCTATTATTCCGCAGGTGTTTTGGGAGATCACTTTCTGTTATGTGTTCCCTTATGTAAGAGGATAGAAACGTAACTCTGGTTTCCCCGTTCTTTTCAAGGTATGTATCCACCGTATGGAGTCCTTGAAACCGACAATCCAGCAACGCTGCTGCGATAAGCACCTTGTTAATGGGAAATCGGTGATCCAGCTTGCTTAACATATTTTTCTTCATGCTAATTATCAATAGGCATTCGTCATCATTAACCTGTTTCAAAGTGTCTTCTAGCTCACACCTAAACACAAGTGCAACGTTAATTGTTGTCGAATTTGAAGCACTCATGATGTTCACAGCATCTTTAAATTTGTTTAAAAATTTAATTAAATCACTAATCAGTTTCCATTCATAATCCTCTATTTTTAGTTCGATTTTGTTTAGTTTTCCAAGCAGCTTATGAATGGGGTTTCTATTTGCATGGTTATATATACTCTCTAGCATAACTACAACGCTATGCCATCGCGTCGGTGTGGCAGTTTTAAGCGATGGAATATGCTGTTCTCTTGACATCACCTCGTCAGACTCAGTCTCAGACTCATCTATCGGATTAAGTTCGTCATACTCAACAACATATGCAGCTTCTTCCACCTCCATTAACAATCGCCGTTCATCAGCATCTTTTTCAAGTTCCGGTAATCTGAATCGAAAACATTGTACATTTTTTTTACATTTTGTAACAATCTTATTGACTTCAGGAGTGTTTTTAATTCCATCTGTCACAACCAAATTATGAAGTCCATGACCAAGACATAAATGAGACCCCATATTTGATAAATTAACAGCTTTTTTGACGTTCGAACCAGAGAGTCAGTTACCATGACCACTTGTTTATCCATCAATCCATATTCTATCAATAGTTCCTGAACATGATCTTTGATTTTTTCTGCAGTTTTTTTTTCCTTCGATTAATTGAGTTGCTAGAGTAAAATTTTCCAGGTTAAGAGATTCATTCAAGTAATGTAAGGTCAATGTCAAATAATTATTTCTTTTATACGAGTCGCTCCACAAATCGGTTGTTAAGGCTACAGACCTCGGGCTGGAACTTTGTATTAGAACTTTGATGTGTGCTTTCATACTACGAAACACATCTTTTAGTGCAGTTCTCGAAATCGTAGTACGGGAAGGAAGATCTTGTTTCTTAACGATGACCTTGTATTTGAGAAAAAAATCTATCATCGCCTCGTCGGACACGGAATCAAAAGGTAATAAAGATCTGCATATCCACAAAGCCAGATCACGAGCCAGGAGCCATTTTCGGTTTCTATTTGTTTCTGACGACAAGGTATCTGCGACCGATGTGCGTCGTGTATCAAAAAATGTGGTTATTCTTTGAACTTCAGCACGAGTTTTTTCAGGTTCTTGGATCTGGTGATCATCCTTTAAATGTCGTCTAAGATTGCCCGTGCTTACTTTTGCGCCGTAGGTTTTTATTTTACAGCTGGAAACAAAACCATTAATTTTATGTGCATGCAGCCAAACACCAGCTAAACATAAACACTCGGCCATAACCATACGTGAGCTAACTTGGGGCACAAATACTAAAGTGGTACGAGTTTACCAAAATATTTTAGGACAAGAATATCGATGTGACCTACTGTCATGTACTCGCGCGCGAGCGTGAATTAATTTATATGCCTTGTTGGAATGTACATACATACACAGAACGGACCAAAATTCAAGTTCTAACTTCACGCCGATTTCACACCGGTGGAATGATCGGCGGCCGGCGGCGTGGCAAAAATGACCGGCGGCGTACGCCACGCCGGTCGGCGCACACCTCTAGCACATACTCGTACACCAGTAATAACTACATACACTCATGTCAGTCATGTGTATGTAGCTACCACTGAGGGTACCCTAGTCCAGTGCATAAGAAGCTGCATAAAAAATACAAAAATCACTATAAGAGTGCCTACAATCATTGAAGAGTTCAAAGACAGAAAAGTGTGAAGACTTGTTCAACGATAAAAAAATCCACATCGGGCCAAACAAGTTGGAAACCTCATCGTTCGAAATTTTGAAATGAAAGACCGGTGGTAAGCGTGAAAAGCAAAGTCACGGTATATTCTCACTAGTTACCTAACCATCTGATCTTACATGAACTAGTATATTATGACCTATGTTTCTTAACAATCGTGCGTAATGCGTAATCCAAGAGTGTTTGGAGGTACTATTGTCACAAGAATTAATTGACCATTCGTAATCCTTACTGTAAAGACATAAAGACTATTATCGATCAATGGTGTTGCTGTACTAAGATGATCGGACATCAGTTATACAACTGGGTGAAATTAATAGAAAATATCGAACTGGAAGAAAGCGTTTGCAGTATGAGAAAGTTTTGGTGATGCGGCGTGATTTGCGAATATGAGTCGGCTCGTTTGTAATAATTAAAAGCGGTTAATAACATGGTCATTAATATTTATTTTATTATTTGCTTCTAACGGCTTAGCTTTTAACCATTTATCTATGTCACTATATATACGGAGCGCTGGTGGCCTAGCGGTAAGAGCGTGCGACTTGCAATCCGGAGGTCGCGGGTTCAAACCCCGGCTCGTACCAATGAGTTTTTCGGAACTTATGTACGAAATATCATTTGATATTTACCAGCCGCTTTTCGGTGAAGGAAACATCGTGAGGAAACCGGACTAATCCCAACAAGGCCTAGTTTACCCTCTGGGTTGGAAGGGCAGATGGCAGTCGCTTTCGTAAAAATTAGTGCCTACCCCAAATCTTGGGATTAGTTGCCAAGCGGACCCCAGGCTCCCATGAGCCGTGGCAAAATGCCGGGACAACGCGAGGAAGAAGAAGATCTATGTCACTATATTACGTTCAAGTCAATAAGTTGAACATATATTTTTTTAAATTATTTTATTAAGCCGATTTAATATTTAATTAACCCGCGCACAAAACAAAGCTTACCAAGAAATGCAATTTTGGCTTGTCAATTTTAATGGAACATCGTTTTACAGGCGGTTAGAAATTAAAACATAAATAATGCTTATTTAAAAAAAATCAATTAATATAAAAATCAAAATACTGAGAACAGAGAAATGATTTACTCTTTCGATAATTTTGGACTGAGCGGCAAAGCCGGCAAACGACCTCATGTTACAAAACGTGACAGACTTGTTCAGTTTTTATCACTAGTCAGTCTTTGCTACTTCAGTATGATTCAGGCCAGTTTACCCAACGAGTCCCAGCTCTTCAATTTATTTGAGTTTCTACAGATTTTCCCTCAAACTTGGATCACCAAAACGCGACTTTCATGGATCAGATAAAATTAACGGCGCCATACGAGAGATAAACAAAACGACTTGTTTATTTACTAATTGTGGGAAAAGGAAACCGTCTTCTTAATTAGAAAGCTGGCTTGTTCACTGTGATTGGAATTAAGCTTTACACATCTGGACATTTAAAGAAGAAGAATCAGTAAGAATTTGTTTATTATTGTATGATATACTCACGTGACATTAAAATGGGCCACTTTGTGTGAGATTCTAAACAAAGCGGCCGTCGGTGTATTTTAGTCTCTCGTAAAAATTAGTAGTTTGTGTGTGTCTATATGAACTTTAAAGGTGAACTTTTCCGGTGAATCTTAGACTCATATTTACCGGAAAAGTTTACATTTACGGTCTAGGTCAATAAAATAATATGAAAATACGAGAACAAAAGTTAAATATACAGAATT
Organism: Cydia pomonella; assembly: GCF_033807575.1. Classification (NCBI taxonomy): domain Eukaryota; kingdom Metazoa; phylum Arthropoda; class Insecta; order Lepidoptera; family Tortricidae; genus Cydia; species Cydia pomonella. The sequence goes on along the minus strand of NC_084709.1, from coordinate 4,748,536 downwards.
TTGATAAGTAAACTTCAACCGTTGTTTTCTTTTGATACACGACGTTCCGCTATCACTATCAGAGTCGCTTGCCAAATCCAACGCATTGCAGTAGCCGTCTGCGTTTCTGCGGTTATCTTTTATGCAGGTACCGAAATATACGTCATTCGTGGGCTAAACTTATCTTGTTGATGCAACAATGCAATAGGTATATGCAATATACTATCGTTGGCAAATAATAAAGAAGGAAATATGTCTTTATGCTGCATCTTTTTTCTGTATAACTGTTCTTATTTACTTCTTCTTCTACCTCGCGTTGTCCCGGCATTTTGCCACAGCTCATGCGCCAGGGTCCGCTTAGCAACTAATCCCGAGAATTGGCGTAGGCACTAGTTTTTACGAAAGCGACTGCCATCTGCCCTTCCAACCCAGAGGGTAAACTAGGCCTTGTTGGGATTAGTCCGGTTTCCTCACGATGTTTCCTTCACCGAAAAGCGGCTGGTAAATATCAAATGATATTTCGTACATAAGTTCCGAAAAACTCATTGGTACGAGCCGGGGTTTGAACCTGACCTTCAAACCCAGAGGGTAAACTAACTGTTTTTTTTTTACTTATCATATTTCATTGCATGTTTGAGAAAACAAAAACAGTCTCTCCCTCTAAATCCATTATGTGGTATATGTATAGGGTTGCCATACCATTGAAGGTAACCAAAGATTCGCATCGTTACAAGAACTAGGCAATTATTAGGGGTCGTTCTCCTTATGTGTCATCAATACTAAAAACCCTAACAATGCACTTTCGCGCTACACTTTCGCCCGTAATTAACCGATGGAACAATAGCGGGCAAGAACATCTCGACGTGTGCCTTTAATTGCCGATCGGATCGTACACGCTTTCTATGGCGGGGTATTTAATGTACAGTAGCCAGAATGGAGTAAACTCATTTATTCCTCATTTATTTATCAATTGATCCAGTAACTTTGTCGCCTTTTGTAATGGGGTTCGTTTGCGTTTGTAAAACTTTGTAGACGTGTTTATGATTCAATTATAATGTTGGCTCAATGAATAGTACAAGTTTGTGACCTCGACCGCCGGGCGCAACCTTGTTAAATAAACGGACAGACAGACGGACATGACGAATCTATAACGGTTCCGTTTTTTTCCATTTGGCTACGGAACTCTAAAAACTAAAAAACCGTTAAAATTAAGATTTTTTTTTAGATTTGGGTGATTTTAATTATTGTGACGTGCATGCATTGCAGCTCTGACAAGACAAACCAGCTGTGTGCTGCATGCACGTCAGAGCTGAAGCGTGCGCCTGCGTGGCGTGTGCAGCACTCAGCCGCATTTGCGCTGCGTGACGTGCGCGTAACCCGGTGTGACAGGGGTGCTGTAAACGTTTACGTCGACGTACACGTGCTGCGCACGCAAGTGGTGTGGCTCGTCCTTTAGTGTAAGACAGAGAACAAGTTGCACAGAGCGAGCGTATTGTGGCCAAAACATACCAGTTGCGTTCTGCAGCACAGCTCTGAGTCAGTTGTAATGCTTGAAATAATATGTCACTATATTATCAATAATAAACCAGAAACATTACTTAAATTCGTTTAGAGAACATGTAATGGATAAGCTTAGTCTTAAATAATGTCAACATTTCCTACGCAGTTTAATTAAACTTGAGCGCTTCGTAAACCTAAATTAGGACCGGCGTCTCGTATCCATAAACATGGCAACCCAATTAAGATTCCTAACCTTATTAGGTAATTAGCCAATCTGTTGTTTAACATCCGTGGCAGAGATAGGGTCTTTTTCATTACAAACTTTACGTAACTTCAGTAAGGATAAAGTGGAGAAGACCGGCGTGTAAAAATGGCCGACATGTTTGGTGAGTAAGACCGTCATAGGGCAAGAACGCTCGTATTTCGCTCAGACACAGTTAGAAAGGAAGAGCTTCGCCCCTTCTTCTATATCAATCTTCTATAAGTAGATTATGTGTACAAACACAAGAGTTACAGTCAGACAAAGATAAGTTGGCAGCGAATTTGATAGCCCAGACGGTGCAAGTGGTAAGTAAATGTCATAATTTCATCTGACTCTAGAAGCGACGAAAGGCTTAATAGATGTAGACCGTCTTACCTGATGGACGGTCTTCTCACACTGACCTTAATGCAAAGTTATGGTGAATGTGATACCTCTAGGGTTGCAGGTGTCCACAGACTGCGGTTTTCATCAGCCAGGCCGTATGCTTGTTTGCAACCAAACGTGATATAGAGGTGCGATCAATTAGTTTGATGCTGGGAGACAGAGAGTGGTCATAGGAGCTCAGAAATAAAACGACGCAACACAAGTTAATTCCGTTTGGGCTCTGGGCTCGTTAATATGTTGTTGAGTAGCGTTGATTATAAGGAAAGTTTGGCTAAGGAAAAGTACAGTCGGCGATTATATCAAACATTTTTTTTTTATTCAATAAAATATCTTACATTGAACTAGACAGAAAAGCGCCGGGAAACCCTGTCGGGTTTGTATCGACACTCCAAACATGAAATCTTTGTCAACAATTAATTTCCAATTTAAAGTAATTCTTATCGGCGATGCTTCGTTCCGCACCGACGATTCGCACTTGAACCCATGACCTTATAATTTGTTACCTAATTATCAGAGTTGTTTGTTTAATGATAAAGAATTACTTTGCACTTATTCGTCTTAATTAATGCATGCCTATTTATATTAAATGAATTACGACGAAGTTGGAATAGTTGGATCTAAGGTAAAATAAAAATCAATAGAAATAATGGAATCCAAAGTCGCATCGAATTCTTTTTTTAACTGGAATACTTAACCATACTGAATTTAGTAAAATAACAAAAGAATTTTTAGTGTGCTCAACACATTAAGTTAAGTACTAACACTAACAGCCACATAATGTTGTGTGTGTAATACTTAACCAAGGTCTGCAATAAATGTTTTTCAATCATTAAGTAGGAAGAAAGAACGAAGAATAAAAAAGATATAAAAGCTATTTTTTTATCTCAGATCGGTCTGTGACTAAAATACATATTTGAAACCATAAAACAGGAAATCGATAATTATACATGCCAATAAATTATCGGCATACCAAAAGATAAACATGTCGGATAATTTCTATCAAATCAGTAAAGATATTTAAATTAGTTACGAAAACATAATTAACTGAAAAGTCAGGCCTGCTACAATTTGTTGCGTCTCGCGCGCAATTCCATACATCTAGCACGCCTTCAAGTAGGTACTCGCGCGCAAGAACGAAAAACGTAACCCATGCTAGCCAGTCGGAGCACTATACTTTGAAAAAATGTATATGCTTGCATTTTTTTTTTGCTTTTAAACAAAAGGGACCTGGTCATGGCTAGAATTGTGGAGCAGGAAGGGGAGAAGATGTGACCAGCTAGGGCAGGCAGGGATAGGGCAGAGTGGCGCTCTCTTGTGTCAGAGGCCAAGATCCTGTTTGAGTTACTGAGCCAGTGAAGTAAGTAAGTATATGCTTGCACTAATAAACTTCTGGTATAGGCACAATATTCTGCTAGTTGCTAGCCTATTTCCTAATATTGTTTTTAAATTACTGTTATTACTAAGGACCTATCAAGTCGGAAACAAAAACTAGTTAAATTGAACTGTGGTTCAAGTATTCGTGTGAATTAAATTGTAGGGTTAAAATTTGCTTGCGGTTTGCGGTTTCAACATAATAATGATTAAAAACTATCCGTTTACCGATAATCTCATCTTATTGGTATTGCAAATGATGTAAGTATTGCTATTGAATAACTTTATTGTTACATAATGCAATGTTTGTTCAGAGAATGCGGCATGTTTGGAACGTTATTGCACTTGGTCGGATTTAAATTACTTTGCCCCGTAAATTGCGTAAGTGTTAGGATTCCTTTGTATTTTCTGTGTCTTGCAGGCCAATTCGAATGTGCACTGATATGAGAATGGTATACGACTGAATGTCATTCAGCTTTCGTGCATTTCGCACGTATTTGCCCGTAGATGTTTTGGGGCGGGGCGAAAACTAAATAATATGATTCAAATATCCTTCTGATGTCAGTATACGTTCGAATTTGCCTGCTAGTGTTTAAAATTACTTGACCACGAGCCACAGAGAGAGTGCCAATGCTCCCGGTGTTTGGGTGTCGAGTTGGCTTTGTATAGATACTACAAATTTTAAACGTTGACAGCCAACGTTTAAAATTTGTAGTATCTATTCAAAGCCGTTTGTACATTATTGTCTATACTTTGTGCAAATTAAGTTTAAAAAAAATAAATAAATAACGAAGTGGGAATGGACGAGCCAAGTCTGCCGCAAGCCTTCACAATTAAAATAATACCTATATCCTCGTGTAGTCTACTAATCTTGGTATGATTTAGATTAGTGTACCATTCTATTATTTGGTTATAAGTGAGATGATCGACCTTAAAATCAATAGCTATTTGAAAGTAGTTGAAACTAACTTCACAGTATTTAAGTTTCAAATTGAAAACTGCTTACTGTAAATACTTTCTTAAATATTTTACGACGTTAAGTAGTGGAGCACTTACTAAAAGTTATTAGAGAGAGTACTTCGTTACAAAGTGTGGAGCAAATTTAAAATGATGACATTTCGTTTACTTAGGTTAATTTTATGTTGCTTGAATATCTTATAACTTGATATGATGTTTTATGTAACAAAAATAAATTAAAATGATAGTTCTTTGCACATCTAAGATTTGCCATCACTTCGACTGAATATCGTCTACTGGCTAAATTCATTAGCGGTGGTGTTTGCCGAACCACAGCTTCATCCAAAAGATAATTAGAATTAGGTGATTAGATTAGTTTCTCATGGGCAATGACTTTACGTCAACTCCTAGAGCTACACGAACAAGAAAGTTTACACCACACCAGCAAAATGGGATCAAAAACAGTTAATTTAGATGTCACACAATGGCTCTGCAATTGGTAATTAATGGCTCTAATGATGGCCCATTGTGCAGGCTTCCCACGGGTCACCGTGGATCTCACAAAGAAACTTTGAAAGTAAAATAAACTTGGTGATAAAAATATTATAGTTGAGTCAAACACTCGCTGCACGCGTTTACGTAGTGTGCTCTCTATCACACCTACCTGCGGCGGGCGGCGTCCTGTCTTTTTTACTTGCTTCGAGTTTTAACTCAACTATAGTTGCGCAGTGGAAAGGTGCGTGGTATTAACAATGTCTGGACCGAATTCAAAAGGTGGCTTTATCCTTTTTAGACCATTGAAAGCACGTACGTTCCCTATAATGAGGTTGTTTTGACGGCTTTACAAGTAGGAATAAACATTTGCGGAGCGAATTTTAAAACGAACATAAAGGTGCGTGCAACAGTCTCGGCTAGCCATATAGCTATCTGAACTCGCAGAAGTTGAATAGTCGGAGTAATTGAAGTGTGCAAAGGGAAACCATCAGTATATGAACATTTCATGCAGACTACGAGTATCATAGCGAGTAATAATCGAGATAGTATACTACATTATAAAATAAAATAGTTATTAATATAGGTTTAGTTTATTAGGTAATAAGTTACTAATATAATATAATATGGAAATAATTCTGAAATAAATGTTTATTTAGTTTAATTTAATTTATAGCGGGATTAGCGCCCGTTTGCATTTACCAAAACGAAAAGTTGTATTTAGGAGATACGGTGGGTGATTCTATCTTGGAAGATACCGTGACAAACGCAAATAATTTACCCAGTCACATTAATTCATAATTCAATACTTCCAATGACAGTTGACATCATTACTATTTTGGTCGCACTTTTTATATTTCACAGGCAATCTTGTACATTTTAGACCTGTGGTCCTACTTTGCCGTGGCTTGCCACATTACATCCAAGCAAAGACTACAATAACCTTGTTATAAGTAGCACGAAGCTATAGCGTGCACTTGCACCGCGCACAAGCTGATTGAATTAAAGCACCAAAGGGCCCCTCACTCGTTTGACAGGATCTATGTGCTGTGCACACATCAATTTAAGTAATTGAAGGCACCATTGACCGCTAAAGAGAGCCAGTGAAAAATATTTCGACTAAATTGGCATAAGTAAACTTATATTGGACGTATCCTGATTTCTAAATGGAGAGGGGATTAAAGGGGCCGTACCCTCGTCAACGAAATGAGACCAAGTTGATTTTGGACAGATTTCGACAGGCCGCGCCAAGCTGCCCGAATCGAAACACCAAGATAACCACGTAACTCTTTAACATGTAATAGCTGCGTAAGTAACAGTGAAATAGTTACAACGCACTACCTGAATACAAATCTAATGAAGATAAGAAATCATCTACATACATAAACGATTGCCGTAATAGTTTCCGTGTTTCACCGCTATAGGGAAAATTCTAGTACCTACTGTGAATGGCATGTGAAAAACAATATACTTTCACCTCAATCGAGATTTCCATCCATTGCTTTCCAATAAGTAATAGTCGTCGCTATTCTTCTACCAGTGGGAGTACTTATAGGATTACGGTATAGATAATTTGTTTGACGTGCGAGAAAATAGCCAAGAGCATTCCGATCTCGTGAAACTAATCGTGTATTTACATTATACTTCTCTTAAACTCGGTTCTTTCAATTTCGTGAGATTGTTTCCAATAAATCAAAATGAAAAGCAAATTACAATGGTCCAATTTTGTCTCGAGATAATTACTATACATACATAGATACGTTAATGTTATATAAACTATCTTTAAAACAATGCTTTTAAGCACCTAAATTATGCATAGAATAAAACTAGCAAGAGAGGTATGGGCATTGTGAATGTCATCTCGCTTTGTGTGGTAGGGCACAGCCAGTGGATGTCATTCCAGATCTAGAGCAGAGCCCAACTGGGGAAGTACCTCCACCTTACAGAAAACAGCAGCCAAATAACACTAGACCCTACCCATAGTGTTGTGTTCCTGCCGGTGAGTAAGGTTGCCAGAGCTCAACGAGGGGGAGGGGGGTTTAGGGTCGGCAACGCGCATGTAACTCCTCTGGAGTTGCAGGCGTACATAGGCTACGGAAACTGCTTACCATCAGGCCGTATGCTTGTTTGCCACCGACGTAGTATAAAAAAAAAGGATCACATTCAAAACGATTTCCCACATATAATGCACAATTTTACAATTTTTCATCACACTTGCTCGAAAAAGATCTTATTTCATGCAGGCGTACTGAAGGACAAAGGCCAATATTGTTCCCGTAGGGGTTATGGATTGTGAAAAAAAAAGCTATAACTAGGGAGTTATAACTTTTTTTATTTTATTATGTCAGTAATTCTTACAAACCAAGTGGCGTAAATGAGTTTTACTTTAAAAATACTGCCGTTAGTAATTTAATATGTTTGTTTATGTTTAAAAATATTTAATTTGATTAATTTAATAGCCGTTTAAAATATTTTCACATAATTTCAATCGTGGCTGAATGCCGAATAGACAATATGGCGGACGAATGTTTGATATGTCACCGTATTTAAGAATCATTCCGCTTAAAAATTAGTTTTTTTTTCTTCCCAAGTGTGATGAAAAACATTGTGTGTAACTCCGGGGGTAAGAATATTGCAAACTCGGGTCTTTAATTACCACCCTCGCTTCCAAAATTTCACTTACCCCCCTCGTTGCACGATGTACTATTGTTTTCATCATTTTTTTCACGATTAATACTCTTACCCACTTAAGCTCTGTTTTCCTAGATAGCGGTGCCGTCATATAGCGGCTGTCTCCATGCTAAATAATAAGGCTAAATATGGATGACTGGTATTTTGTATTGAGACGGCCGCTATACGGCACCGCTATCCTAATAGGAAACCAGAGCTTTAAGGCGTATTTTTGGCGTTGTCGGTGGCGGGTTTTACTGTATTCTCGTGCTGGCATCGGCATACAACTGTTGGGGAAGTTAGGATAGAATCAAAAATGCATCATATTAACTAGCGAATTCAATTCAAGTGAAGGCAATTATGTTCATTGACAGAATTACTGCTAACATGTACTAAATTATAATAATGATGTTAGCAGCATACCAAATAACCTGCTCGGCCGGACCAATACGCATTCTGATGTTAATAAGGACATTAGCGTACGTGATGGACGTAAGAGAATACTATTTACATGAAAATGTACAGGAATTTTCTTATTCTAGTAAGTGACGATAATTTCGTCAAGCATTGTTGTGAGTAAGCATCGATTAAATATTCAAACATGGAATCTCCATTACTCGGTAATGTAACGAATATTTACTGGAATAATGTTTCTTAGTAATTAAATCGTGGGATGAAAAACAAATAATTTACCGAAGAACGTCACTAAATTGTGGGACGGTGGCAGTCTTACAAAGTAAAGACGATTTAATTTTCTGTTGTTTGTAGTTTTGGACAAAAACGGGCACGATAATTAAGAAAATCGTTTAGGCTTCTTTGAAACTCTTAAGAAAAAGAAAGACGGAGGATCCGTGCGAAATCGCCTACAGACATAGCCCTTATTTTCCTCATTATTATTATATTAACATTATTGAAAATATAAGGCGAAGTTATGCTCACAATTTGAAACGATATGCGTAAATTACATGAAACTTGGCATGAACATTTACGTAACATATATTATATCTGTCTGGTACTAGTTTTCGTTGCTAAACTGTTATACAAAGTAGTTTTGTATGTGAAGCTTACACTCTCTCTAATTTCTTTGTAGGTAATATTACAGTTTCTAACTACTTAGGCCCGGGCATAAATTTAATTATGTTACTTGAATTTTCATGTCAAATTTAATGATATTTCATAATGTCGTTTTAAAATGAGAGCGTAACTTAGATTGTATGGGTGCGGCCAGGTTCGTGTGACTCTAATGGGGAGTGAAAAAATAGATGTGACACTTGAATAGACGAGGGACATACGTAGTTTTTGCATCCACGAGCGCCAATATCACATAACACCAGACGGGAAGGCTCTTCTTCTCCCTCGCAACGATGCGGCAATAAAATAACTTATTAAATATGTCTTACAACAAAACATATACGAGGGTCATGCCAAAAGAAGTTAGATACTCTATGGTCATTTGATCGATACTGGCCAGTTATACACCATTGTAAAGGTAGGTTATTTGCTAATAAATTCAAATATGGAACACTCGGAAAATGTTAGGATTCCTTTTTTAATTATTTTTTTTCTGGGTAATTTTGGAGGGAAATTTTCGCAACAATGGAGCTCACTCGACGTGATTTTCGTGTTATGATTTATTATGATTTTAAAAAAGGTTTAAAACCTCAAGAGTGTTTTGAACTTTTAGTTTCAACTTTTGGCGAGTCTGCTTGTTCACGTGCAACTGTTTTTAATTGGTTTGCTGAATTTAAAAGGGGACGAGAGACCTTTGAAGATGAGGCGAAGACCGGACGGCCGCCAACCGCAGTCACTCAAGAAAACGTACAGGCTGTGGAAAAAAATGTTCGTGCGAACCGACGAATTACATATGCAGAGCTCGAGCGTGAGCTGGGTATTGGATCAGCAGCATTGCAAACTATAATTCATTATCATCTGGCCCTTCATAAGCGTTGTTCAAGATGGGTGCCGCACAAACTCACCGATTTGCAAAAAGACCGCCGCGTAGATTGGTGCAAATTTATGATAGATAAATTCGACGCTGGCGAGAAAAAAAATGTATATGATATACTTACAGGTGACGAAACATGGCTATATAACTACGACCCCGAAACAAAGCGGCAGTCCACAGTATGGTGTTTTGAAGATGAGCCGACGCCAACAAAATGTCGCCGAACCCGAAGTACACAAAAACAAATGATTGCCTCATTTTTCTGCAAGACGGGACATATTGCTACGATAGTGCTAGAAGATCAAAGGACAGTCAACTCTGAATGGTATGTGACAGTTTGTGCCCCCAGAGTACTGTCAGCTTGGTGTGACAAGCGGCCGAAATCGGGAACTCAGCACCTGCTCTGGCACCATGACAACGCTGCCCCTCACACTTCTGCTAGAACACTTGACTATTTCAGCTCAAAAAACGTGACTATCTTGCCCCACCCGCCATATTCCCCCGACCTAGCCCCTTGCGATTTTTACTTATTTCCCAAAATTAAAGAAAAATTAAAAGGAAGGCGATTTGAGAACAAAGAAGATGCCCTGGCTGCGTATAATTATGAAATTTCTGAGGTATCTAAAGAAGAGTGGTCATCGGTATTTTCTAAGTGGTTTAGACGGATGGAAAAGTGTATACGTGTTCACGGTGACTACTTCGAAAAAATAGATAGCTGTAATAAAGAATAAAGTCGGTAACTTTTGAGTATCTAATTTCTTTTGGCATGACCCTCGTATATCCAACTGCAACGAGATATCTTAAAGATTAATAGACTGCCATAAAATTTAATTGCATTCCTTTTGATCTATCGAATTGAGAGTTACTCAATTCGATAGATCAAAAGGTGTAATAAGACTAATAAGATCAAGTGACACGTAAAAACTACTGGGTACCGTGCAAGTTAAAGGCGATGTTTTCTGGCTCTTTGGCTAAACATACGTAGCCACGTAATTTATTAGACAGTGAATCACATTCTATAATTTTCTAAATTCATGCAGCTTAATTTAGATGTCAATATGAAAACTTGGCACTCGAACAGGCAGGTAAATGTCTCCTTTCAGCGTGTTAACGAAAACGCAACGAAGATTGGAATGCTCTATGGCGCGCGAAATCGCAGGAGCCAAGTGGAACGCGGCCAGCGGAGTAAATCATTTCGTGTTATCGCATACGTCAAATTATGTTAATCCTGCCATTCGATGTATTATGTATCCTAATATGTGAATGGTTTATAATTTTATGATTATAGTAAAGGTACCGCCTCTTGTGCAAATCTTTGAAGGAGTCTTTACTAGGAATGGTCGTCTGGAGGAGTGTTTATTGTGTAGCTGCGACATTCCAGAAAAGAAAAGTGTCGGGTACGTGACATAATTTTTTAACACTTCTGACAAAGCTAAGACCCCGATATTTGGCATGATAACGTTTGATAACTTAGCTTTACATTCAACGGTATATAATACAGATTTCTACAGGTCATTAAGATAGCTGCCATACGCGTTACGTCCCCGACAAAGTAGACCTTTTTGCGGAGTGCCCCAGAAAAAGGTAGATATTTATCAATAAAATACTAACTAGGTATTCACTTCAGCTTGAGCATGTAATCTTTCAGTTAATGGCCGAGATGCTTGATGTACTTATATATTTTTATGAGCAAATGTTACTTCGGGATATGGCATTAGCCAACGAAAATATTGAAAAATATAAAATATATTATGGTGTAAAATGCTAATCGAAATTCAACATCGATATTTTTTGTTTTGAAAACATGATTGAAATCTAAAGACGCAAAGGTACACATAATGTAGGTATTTGGATCTAAAATAGGTCCACGTGAGTTCACTATCAACATGCGTATCAAGCGATACATGACATAATAAAACAACGATAAGGTGCAAGCCTTCAGTGCAAGGTCGACCAATATCAAGTCACATTAACCCAAAAACCTGATTAAATTGCAAAGGGGCGCCGCTTGCGGACCAAATTGTAACGATCAAGACAAATCCACTCGATTATAATCTTTATTTAATATATGTTAAAGTATAAATTGAAGTTAGGTTAAGAATGGGGTTTAAGCCTTCGGATGTGCAAGTGCTAAATGTCAGAGAATAATTAAGTCTTCATAGTTTTGATTGCCCGTGTATTATTAAAACCTGTTTGGATTACGTCCGGTTGTTTTGGATGGATTATACCTTGATTTGCAAGGGTAGGGTTCTTAGAAGAGGCAAGAAGTAGAGCTGAACTGGAACCCACAACCCCAGATTGAGAAGTCGCAAGTCTACCGCTCGACTACCAATGCTAACTCTCTCATCATATTTTGTTAACAAAAAATGAACCGAAATCACAAAACCATTTAAAAAGCATTAAACAGTTTTCCTCAGCAGTTTCACTTCACTAAATGGTGCTTCCCTAGACAAAATGCACGACTGCTTTAAAAAATACTCAAATCACTTCAGTTAGGTGTGCACCTACTTTGCAGAATACCTACCTGTTCGCGTCCATACTTTTGTCAAGTTCTTTAATATAAACTGTTACCAAATATCCCGTGAGATGGCGCTGTACCGGGAGCGGTGATTTCTACATCACGCTATCGAAATGTTTATAAGGATTGTATATAAGGGTTTGAGATTATTTATGACTGGTTGTTTATTTTCATAGTCAATCCTCGGAAATCTCGGAATCTTCCTAAAGTAAAGAGCGCCCTTTTTGAAAGAGTTAGGAGTACATACATCGATTTGTCCAGGGTCCCCATCATAATCTGGATCTAATAACAATGGCCATCAAGTACATTTAGATGTATTCAAATGGGGTCTAGCCGTCTTCGAGAAATCGGCAAACACGTCGTTCACTGCGTTACAGGCTAAACCTAGAGATATGTCTAAAATTCTTAAAATGTATTTATTCTTATATATTGAGAGCCTGCTCCTTCGAAATAATCAAGTAAAGCCGTAAGTCAACAAAACATCACGTCCCTAGAAACATACACGAGCTAACAGTAAACATTAACGATAATTACGCGATTTATAAACCGCTCAAGTCTCGTTCCGCAAGGTTGTGTGATTCACTTCCTTAAGGCGAGGGAACTTCCTCGCATATTTACCTGACTGAGAAGGTTGACAGTATTGTTATGATACTTAGGATTCTGCTGATGTCTTTGGTGATTATTCCTTCAGCCTTCCTTTATTGGGCGAATATGTGACTGAAAGGTGACATAACATAAGGCCATAGCGTGTCCTTAGTGTGTGTTTAGTTAGCACTTAGCAATGACAAGAATATATATATTATAAATCTGAAAGATATTTGTCCGTCCGTCAGATATTTAAAGCACACATACGGTTATTAATTAAATCCAAACAATCGCCGTCAACACGCAGAATTTTTTGATATTTTTTTTTTTAAATACCACGTTGGTGGCAAACAAGCATACCACCCAATAGTAAGCAGTCAATGCGCCTTGCCGACCCTATGATAGATTTTTTTTTTTAAATAAGTCACAATTAAATAGAATCTAAGTGCTTGCGTGATAAAGAATGTATGAACGAAAATTACAATATTAAATAAATAATTAATAGAAAACGTCCCTAATCAATAAATAACAGGAGTTTAATTGAGGTTATTTAAAAAAAAACAATTAACGTTCAGCGGAAGTTTGTAAATAAAATTGATAGTCCAAATTATGTAAGATTTACGCATGCGTTGGTGTGATTTAGTAATTAGCTCTAAAATCCTGTCTGAAAATATCGATATGAAAAATGTGCCAAAAATATGTATACACTACCTTAATACATATATGGGCAATAAAGTTGTTGTAAAAGTACACCCCTTTGTAAACACTAGTTCCCGCAGTAGTTTGCTTCAAACAGACGAAAGCTGAATGTAAACCATACTTAGAATGAATGAGAGGATGTGTTACATTAATGAGCGTACTACGATGGATGTCCGGAGGAAGTGTATAAACAATGTAAGTATGCGAATTCATTGATCCTGTCATATTCGTGTCTTATACCTTTTATTACTGGCCGGAGTTGGAAGAGGCCGCGTTGGACCGTGACAAATGAAAATCTCTTCTGAGAGCCCTATGTCCCTGATGAGGGATAACAAGATACCATCATCATCATCATCATCAAATGTTGCATTTTTAAATAAACTAATGTGCTAAACTTCCAAAAAATATCTACAAACATTTTACGTGTCAGATACTCCATATTAAAATAAGATTTTGGCAAAAATTAAATTTTTCGTAGCTTTTATCGCTGACTGTACTTTTCTTTCCGCAGGCAACTAATACTCATCAAGACAACACTAAAAACCCAAAACACAATTTAGTTGCGTTGTTTTATCACAGAGTTCCTATGGCCACCTCCTGTCTCTGTCATCAAGTCATCTCGATGGTACTATATTGCATTGTCACCCGACTTACATATGCATATATGCAAATTTTCAGCTTTACCAGAAAACCGGGAAGGGATATTTCGTACATAAGTGTCGAAAAACTCATTGGTACGAGCCGGGGTTGGAACCCGCGACCTCCGGATTGCAAGACGCACGCTCTTACCGCTAGGCCACCAGCGCTTCTTTATATCTATAATTTTTTTTATTTCTATCAATGTGAATATGAACATGTGCTATTTTTTTACATGCTAGTACATAATACTTGTATGTTAATTTGTACATAAAATTTGTATGTTAATTTGTTCTCGATTTCAGATTGAGCTGAAATTTTTCATACGTATGTAAATCGGATGACAATGCAATATTATGATGACATGGATCTGATCTGATGATGGAGACAGGAGGTAACCATGAGAACTCCGTGATAAAACATTGAAAATTAATTGTGTTCGATGAGTACTAGTTGCCTATGGAAAAGTACAGTCAGCGATAAAAGCTTGTACCAAAAATGGTTTTCTTTTCCGAAAACTGTTTTGTAATATCAATGCGAATAACAACTACTAGTACATATGCCTGCCTGTCTTTGAAACTAGGTCTATTTGTGTAATAGGGTTTTCCCCTGATAATGGTATTGTCACATGTCTGCAACTTCGTTTACTAAATGGTTTACTACAAATCCCGGTCGGATTGACTAAAACGACCTTCTCTAATAATGTTAAGATTGGATTGTGTATAATCGGCTTATGGACTGTTCATACAAAACTTTTTGACCGATACAAGTTATAGACGAACGGGTTAAGTTCCAGTCGTGTTCTTCTCTCACTCTCACTGAACATAAGCACGAGCGAGATGGAAGTACGTGCCCGGGAGCGCGGATATCAATGTTTTTTATTTTTAACTAAAAAAAATTGTACGTTTAAATAAAATAGAAAGTAATCCATAAGGGAATGTCTCTCAAACATGATATTACCGATTTTTGAAGCAATTTTTTGCTTTTGCGCATTTTGTACATATAGAGCGATAGTCAAAAAACTCAAATTTCAAATCGATACAGTCCCTCGAGGAAGGCCTTAAGATCGCTTATTAAATGTATGGCAGCCGTATTGTGATCCAAAAAGAGCTACGATTTTTAAACACTCCGTTTACTGAACCTACTGCACCTTAAGGTAAGGTATTTAGGCTGTCTTTCCACACGGAGATGAGCGGAGATATAATAGCATTGGTTGATTCCCACACGTCTCCTCTTATCTGCGCCTCAGTAGAAAGGCATCCTTATTGAGTGTTATTTTGAACTCTTAAGCTATTTTAGTTTCGAACTAGTGACAGCTAAATTGTTACACCAAGAAAATATTTTGATACTACCACAAACCGGCCTTGGCCTACCATCACTTAATCTTAACGATCACCACGACAAAGCGTAAAAAACGTTGACGTCTCGTTGACGCACCAAAATCTCGGAGAACACAACGCATCAACTTCACTGCATAAGGATACAAAACAACTATAGTTGGTCAAACCAATTTGTCAGTAAATAAGAACAATAAAAACTATACTCATCCTTTTCTTTTGGATGCTAGTACTAGTGTAAGACAAAGATAGTATGACTCCCTCTGTCTATGTTTGAAATGAGATAGCCCTTTGACAGACTATAAGTACCAATATTTGTTTTGATCAGTGAAAACTAAAATGGGACAGCTGGTCAAATGTAAATGTTAAATCAGAAAATATTAGTTTACCTGACTCCAAGACTGGCTGGTCTAATCTAGCTATTAACTTTCTAGCTAACAATGTCAACGGAACCCCCCAGGATACAAGGTAAATATAGTAAAACTTAATCTACGAACACCCGAGGCGCCCTATTAAAAACATGGCGGATTAATCAAATTCCAAGCTGTCTGGGACTGAATAGGCCGATTCTGATTTGACGATTTGATAAAGCCGTGATCTTATTTTGATATGACCTTGACTAGCTTGAGTCGTGTTATCAGGCATCTCACGCACACGCTTAAGTGCGAGCGAGATGCCTTATAAGACGACTCCTGATTGGTGCAGCGGCGCAGGCTGACTCAAGGTTGTATCAAAGTTAAGGTGCAAGTTGGAACCCGACCGCAGACGCCAACTGCAGACGACGTGTCATAATTTCGAGCCTGACTTCAGAAAGTCAGCGCCGTATGTATAATTGGATCCGAGTGAGTCGTTTGAAGCTCAGTGACATGTTGCTAAGTTCGTGTCGCTGATTACGAATGGTATTTTATAGAAATACATAAAAACCAGTCGGTTCGCTACGTCGTGTCCAACTTGTACCATCAGGTTTAAATCTGCATGGACAATTAATTAATGATTTCATTCATAACTTGTGCATACTGTACCTAAAGATGAAACCCATATTAAAGTACATTGTTAAAACACAATCGGCCTCTAGGTAGTGTTCACAAACTAAGAAGTTGCGTCTTCGAGAATTTGTCAGATACTCATGCAAGGAGTGCTTAACGTAACTCTATGTGGTCGCTTTAGCTGAAATTCAAACCACTACAAAGATACTGCGACTTGCCAAAATCTAGAGCTTCTGAGGATGAGCCGTGTAGACGTCAGGAATTTAAATTATTTACACTTAACTTAAGAAGGTAGGTGGAGTATAGCTAAGTGGATTTAATACTGACGACACGGTGCGGGGACAGGAAAGGGAATAAGTTGAATGGACATGGACTGCCCGTAAGTGGGAATAGTGGACCGCAAGAAACAAGGAACCGTCACGTGCAGTGCATAATAAATCGTCCCCGTGTCGTCATTTCCGAGGAAGATCACATTGCATTATGTAGCCTTTTAAACTGTCAACATGGTAACATCCTCAAAAAAGGTGGAAAGGGGACGCTTAAATATGTGTCACATATGAGGTTGTTTACAATCAGACAAGTAGTGTGCACAAAATATACCTAAACTTAGTGTAGAAAAGCAGTTGAAGAAGAAGAAACCTGTTGTGGTTGTGTATTTTGACGAAACGTGTTGCAGATGTTTTTTGCTTGACGACGCCTGCGTTGCGGATTTCGTTTCTGATCTGTATAAGGGCTTATCTCGACGGCGCGGGAAACGCATGCGATTTTGGTTACATTCCGGACTATTGAGGTTACATCCAATTCGGTCGACCGATCAAATAACGCAATGTAATGAAACTCGCATGGGAGTTCTCGCACCATCTAAATGAGCCCTAAGTTATTATGATGTTTGTTAAAAGACATTTAATTTGATATATAAATAAAAAAATATAGTCAGTTCTGAGGCAGACTACGAGGCAGACTTACGAAATAGTCTACCTCCAAATAACATTTCTATTTTACCTGCCAATTTCTGTCTTCCAAGGAAGAAGAATACTGGAATAACCAAAGCCAAATATAACAAGATATGAAAGCGGTTGTTTACAAAATGATACTTACCTCAAAGTATAGGTATTCTTTAAATAAGGGGCTTGTTTACCTCGTAAAAACAAAAGGGTGGGCCGATGATTAAGCACGTTTTATTTAATGGTACATAATATACCTTTGTGATCACATTTCAGTAGCTCAGCATTCACGTGTAAATAATTCGTATGTGTACACACAATACATAACAGGTCAGAAACGCTGACGTCGTAAGGCATTGTTTTTAGATAATAGAGAGATCTTTAACCTGTACGTTACGTGAAAAGAGAAAAACCTTGCGTTGTATTGGTGTAGCGAGATGAAAACATGATACTGATGAAGTAGGTAGGTACCTACGTGCTCGAGTTATGTATGGCAATTATATGCAAAGGTATAATTTCAATTAAAAATAATCCTCAAGAACAAAATAAATAAAGATAAAATCCAGTATGAAATTATAAAATCCAGTATGTAACTTGGTAGGCTTTTATAATAAGTCCGTGTATATAATGGCGAGGTTGCTTCTCGACCTTGCATTGCTGTTATGACAGATGTTTTTCCACCTCGGTTGACTTTAATTGAAGATATGCCTCGATGTCACAGATAAGGTTAGTTCGAAAATTAAGATTTACAGAACTGGGGCCCATTTTTCGAGCCATATTAGGCTAATAAAGTGTGTTCTCATGGAAACCCACACGATTTGACAGTTTGTGGACTAATAACATTAGTCTAATATGGTACGAGAAATGAACCCCTGTATTAATTCACCCCCGAAAGTAAAAGTGTATTTCTTACAGAAAAATTTAATAATACATTGCTATAATTGTATTCCGTGATTTGCGCTGTGATAGCGTAAGCCCGCACTCAACAAAAAGTTTTATTTACATAAGAATATTAACTTCCTTAATATATAGCTATTGTATCTTTTTTTTTTCACTAACAGAAGTTGGCAATAATAAATAAAACAATATCACAATATCAACTCCCCTAAAAGAAAAAAAAAAGAATTTAAAATTTGAAATACACCTTATAAACTTTATTTTATATTATTTCCAATATTTTCATACTTAGAGGTAATATCTATGATATGTGATTATTTGGAGTATTTTGTATCGAAAAGGACTAAGTATCTAATTTCCTAAAGCAATTTCCCATTCAAAGCAGAAGCCATGAAAATACACATAATATTCCTGTCCAACTAGGGCAACTTGATATTTATCAATGTCATTGACAAATTCGTAAGAAAACATGACTTTGCTTGCCCTTCAAGAAAGGTTTGCGAACTTAGGTAGGTACATGTTTATTGCCAAAACATGTTTACAGGTTAACAAAATGTTTAGCCCAAATATATAGTTATTTGTTAACAGTTAGGTCGACTTAGGTCTAGAAATTAAACGACCAATATGGGACCTACCCCGTATGGTCTTGCAAATTCGAGCGACGCAGAAGCAAATGAAAATTTGATTATTGATGTTCGTGGGAAGCCCTCAGTTTACTTTGGTTTGACTATCAAGACAAGGGCAGAACCGAGACAAATACACTACTTATTCGAAAAGGAACTTTTCAAAAGTGTTGCTCATAATCATAGCATACGTAGGTTAGCATTCTCAGGAAAATAAAAATACGACCTATTGTGATTCTTCTGAGAATACTAAGCTCTCTTTTGATTAACACTACATTTCTCTGTCTCTTTAAGACTAGGAGGCTCAGGTTCGAAAGGTTAATTATTACCTAGTTAGGTAATAGAAGGCAATGGTGAAGAAAGTGAGTAGATTGAAAAAAAAATGCATCATCAAGCCTCAGACTTTAAACAGTCTACCTTACCTACTACAGAAAAAACTCTTGACACTCGACCCTATGACACCACAAGCTGACAAGGTATTAACGTCACAAAAGAACAATTACACACACAATTACTCTTGAAGCAAAAACACAAAATAAATTACTTAGCAACAAAGTTAAGGCTGGTGCAGGTATTATACATTATGATATTTTATTCTGATTTGCATCCAATAGCAATACGCAAATTAAAAATCGTTATATTTCCTACTGTCCTGTAGGTAGAAGGATGGTTGATGTTTGTATGGGAAAAATTCAAACTCATGCTAGAACACACGCCACCCCTTATTCTGTAACATCTACTATGTTGATAAAATAAGGGTATCCTCCATCAAAAAATTAAAAAATGATGTTTAGACCACCCTAGTAGGCAGATACAACATAAACGATGATAATTTTGAGTCAATAAACCAAAAATCTTATAAACATACCTAATGAACAGTGATCAGAATAGGGAGAGACTCAAAAGCCATAAGGTTAATTATTTTACTACATAAGTAATTTGTCTTACTCATAGTAAATATTTATCAAGTATAGCTCTTTAACAATCTAATAAGACTGCTATAATGATGTCAGAGTTAAGGCATGCCTTTCTTTACATCACTTGTGTTAACAACATGTTCGGTGTGAAATTCCTTTGTCGAATGACTACCTATTTTGCAAAATGACCAAGTATTGATGATGGGGTTAATGATAGGCTGTGGTATTCTATGTGTAAACATTAATATTTGTATGAGTACAGTTTTTAATTATTTCATTGCAGAATACATTAATATAATTTGACATAAGTTATGTTTCAGTGATGGAAGACAAGGATACTTTAAGTGATATCTTTCCACGGCTTTCCTAAGAATAATAAATGCATTTGCAATATATAAACATTTAAATCACTTCATACCATCATAATAATTTCACTGCTTTCCGGATAAAGATTGAAAAACAAAATCATAAAAAGACAATAATCTGTCTACCTGAGCCAAATATTATTTCTGTGTTTTAATATCTGTCAACAAAGTCAATGTCACATTGTGGTAATTTGGGCTAAAAATATCAAGTTCTGCGTGAAATAGAAATGTATATGAACATGTCTCCTGTAATATTTGGTGGGCAAAGTACAGCAAGCGGGCCAGCTCCAGCCCGTGAAATGATTTTATTCGGCCCACCATGTGTCCTTCATAATAATTTGTACATAGACCGCGAAATAATAAAAATGCATTTTTGCTGTAATTATGGCCCTCCTCTGAATTTTTTAAACTTTCTGGCCTGCCATTAAGAAAGTTTGCCCACCACTGCACTATACCATGACATTCATGTCAACTCTGATTAGTTATAAACCTTATAAATACAACAAATTTAAATAACCTAATAAGCAGTACCTATGCAAGGAATACCTATACAAAATTTTTAAGATTTTGCGTCAACAACTTGGTAACAAAACCTAAGGCAGGACATAAATTAAATGTGTCATGGTCACTGTCAAGGATAATAATTGTTACTCACAGGTCACAAGCTTGAATGGGTGAATAATCATTGTGGTTGCTGGGACATGCCAGAGGATAGTGACTAATGCCAATTTTAATTCACTACTATAGTGTATCCAGAATACAAAATATTAAAATGACATCAGAAAGAATATTGTATTTTTTCATGGATTGGAAACCTGCAGTATTTTTGTTTGGGAATGAAAATTGTATTGTTTCATTCTTTGTTAATTATTTCATTTCTAATTGGGAAATCTAATAATATGAAGTTATTATCTAAAAACACAACTGAGTCCTACATTTGGAGAATAAAATAAACTGAAATAGGTAAATAAATATAAATATATGGTTATTTAGAAGTTTTTGCAAAAGACCAATCCCTGGTATTTTTTTCTATTTTAGGTGTTGAGAAAATATTTATGTAAAATATTAAAAGAAACAGTGTAAACAACTGTTTATTTTAATATTTTAGTACTCATAAAGTAGTTTCAGAGTTTATCGAAAAGAAAAATCGACACTCACATGGACACTGGGGACTAGGATGTGCAGATCTGCAGATCAGTTTGGAAAATCTGCAGATCATTTAAAATATATTTTAAAGCAATAACAAAAGGAAGAGGAGAGGAGGATGTCCATTAAACATGTTTATTTTATAGATTTGTAGAGTTTTCAAATGCAGCAAATGTGATTAATGTGACAAACAAGTCGATATTTGTTGTCATTATGTGGGTCCACGCAGAGCAAGCAGCATGTTTGGCCGAGGCACGTCTACATTGGCCGTTTGCCGGGCGAGAGAATTGCCTCACGACACTGCTCACTCTGTGTGGACCCGCCTATTGACAGGAATCTTTCCTGAGGGGGTAATTACACAAAAGATCCCTATCGGCGGGCGAAGTGTATCTACAAGGGACCCCGAAAATCATAAGATAAGATGGTACTCATGAATGATGTCAAGCTGTATCTTCATTATAAACACCATGGGCACAATTACCGTCTTATTATTTGGTCAATCAAATGCTCCTAAATTGTATGACTCGCATATATAATGTTCTCCCACAAATACTGAAAAGATATCTCAGGCAGATGATGCATACTCCATATTTACCAACAAGTAAGCATGTTAACCCTGAATGTTTTATAAATATGAACACAACAACAAGGTTATAACTGTTATAAGAACATTGTAAATATGGAAGCAACAATAAATTATATAATAGCATTATGAATATTATATCCTTTAGTCAAATATTGAGTGTTATTCTTATCGGTATTTTTCCAACAGTAAAACAGGAAAATGAAAAGACTTGGCTTGAATGTAAAATTCTACAGTAAATCTCATCTTTCAAATAAGACCATGTTGTAAACAATGTTCATACAATTTGATTTAGATTCTATCAAGTGATTTACCAGCAGTGTACAAGCAGGGTACTTACTTTGAAAACTTCGGAGAAGAATCCAGAGCCAATCTTCTCCAGGATGAAATCATCAAACGGGTACAGAGCAGCCACCGCGGTCCGGAGGGCCGTGCACGACGAGCCCGTGACCCTCCGGTCGCCCACCTTCTCACTGTCATCACTCACACTCGACTCCTTAACACAGAAATCATCATCACAACACTTGGTTCTCCCGTCGAGTCCTTCACGACGCCTTCGCCAGTTAGGCCCCCTCACGAAACGGCCCGCCTTCGCAGTCTCATCCAAGTTCGTGAAGCTCTCGGCTATCTTCAGAACCTTCGTGGGCCTCCGCCGCAGACTTTTACTCTTGCACTCGTCCGCTAAAAAATCTTGTTGCATTATAAATGTTGTCCGTGCAAGCGCTTGCTATCCCGCCTCGAACATCGCGGATCAGGTATCCTCGACGATACACGAAAGAACTCCCAAATGTAACATTTCAGCACATACAAACTGGTGGACTTGAAACTATGCGAAATAACATTATAATCACAAAAACTAAGTCGATTGTTGCGACTGTCACTTTCACATATTTCTACACATCCTCGTATTATTGGCACGGTTGAATGTTGTTTACGTTTAGTTATTACGTATTAAATTTATATGATTAACTTTAATGTTATGCGATAAATATTCTTTCAATTTAAGTCCAATTGGTAGACGACGCGCGGTGCAAAGTAAAGAAAGCAAGCAAGCAACGATACCTACTACAATCTACAACAACTACACATGACTGATATCAGTGTTGGCAGCACTCATTAATAGTTTTCTTGATGTTGGTAATCTTGTCTTGCTGAGAAGAATGCGTTCACGATAATGTTTTAAGTTTTGATATTTTCATATATAGCTTTAAAAGGCCATCAAGGATTGTTTGTTTTCTATTTGCAACGTGTTTAATTTAAATACAAAAACAAGATATGCTATTTTGTAAAAGTAAATTTTGTAAACAATGCGTAACCCAATCGTAAACAGTTGTAAACAAAGATAGGGACAAGGACAACCCTAGAAAAAAGCTGTCATGTGTCAACTGTCATTTCGTGTCCATTGGTACGTCATACGCAGCGTTGCCAGATCGTCCTAAAAGGGACGGTTTTCCGTCCCTTTTAATGCCACACCGTCCCTTTCCCGCCCCATCCAAGCTACCGTCCCTTTTGGGCATCAAGTGCCTAGAATAATTAATTTCAAAATGACGAATGACAATTTACCTTGCTACATGGTCGATAAATATCTTCCATCCACGGCGAATATCGAATGTGTAGCAACGTAGTGATTATATGCTCTTTGTGTGTAGCATTCGCTTATATATAGTTTTATAAAGCTTCATATCTCACTTTGTAGTAGCCTATAGTGTTTGACAGGTGTACCAACATAAGAAATGTAACAAAAATAGTTTCCGCGTTTGTATCTAATCTACATCTCGCCTTAGTTTAGTTTTAGTTTGTTTTGTTGTAGCCATTATCTGTGGTAACGTCGAGGACTGTAAACTTGAAAAGCGACTAGCGAGAGTGAAAGAGAAACACTGTGATCTAGGTACTTAAGAGCCCTTATTCCTTGGAGCGTTCTTAAGAAAGTTTTCCAAAATTATTTTGTTTTAAATCGTTCATTCAGTTGAAAGTATAGAAACTCTCCTACAACCATTTGATCGGTCGGTCAAAGAAACGGCAAATTTCGGTAACGTGGTTAATCCTATTGTATTTGTGTAAGTATTAAATTAAATAATTGTCTATTTCTTCGTAATTATTTGGGTACAACTGCTATAATTTCATTATGTAGTTTGCATTGGGAATATAAACTTTTAGTCTTACGGAGGAGGTGATAATCTGTGACATTATCTCAGAGGAACATATCTAGATTATTTTGCGAGATAACAAAGTTAACTAATAGTATCTGAGGGCCTACCGCGAACCACGTTCGACGTGTTACCTCCCTATCAGACTTACGTACGAATTTACAAGTGCGACAGAGAGGCAACACGTCGAACGTGGTTCGCGGTAGGCCTCCTGAATCAAATACATAGCCCAAATAGCGCCGTCGAAACTAGGTACGTTTATAAAATGAGTAAGTAAATGTGTCAGTTTTTATTTTTTTCTCAGATTTCGATTGATATGAAAATTGGTAGGTTTAGGCTTCCCATTCTGATCAGAATAAACACGAAATCTCAATTAAGGACAAAAAATATGTATGTAATTTTCCTTTTATTTACGGAAATTCTATACGTTTTCGCTAGAATATTTTTGAGGACACGGTGGCGCTCGAGTTGTACAGATAACGGAACTCTATATATCCAAAAACTTAAATCAAAATCTGAGAAAAAAAAACGAAAACAACATTAAATACGGTCTATATTTAATGTTGTTTTCGTTTTTTATGAAAATGTATGAAAAAAGCGATATTATTGTTGGTCCTTGTCACATTCTCACAATTTTTTAAATTCCCCACTTTAAATTGAGCAAGATGATTGGTCGGATTATTTGTTGCCCACCATATCCGACCAATCATCTTGCCGTGTTGCGTATGTTCTGTCCCTCACGGACGCAAGCGTATAGCACATCTGTAGGTTCCTACCATCTATGGCTCTGCACATCTACAAATGCATAAAATCATAAGTATCACACTTTAACACACATACAAATTCACTAATACACATTTGTTTTAAACATATATTGAGATACACTATGATAAAATATACCAAGTTCGTTTTCGTCCCATTGTCATAAAAACCGTCCCTTTTCAGATTACACACCGTCCGAAATTGGAGTTATGCGCTGGCAACACTGGTCATACGTCATATAGTAATTAATTTGTGAGTAAAAATCGGCGAACGTGTCTATATTTATTATTTTTAATGTAAGGATAACATTAAAATTACGAAGCAACACTGCAGGTTAAGTGGCGACATTAATGTGCTTAATTTGAAAATAATTAGCAGGTATTTACGCATACGAATACAAAGGCCAGAAATGTTGTCATCTGACTTTTTTGTAAGGAAAAACTAAAGATATTTGTTTGTTGTGCTGAAATGACCGGAAGGACGAGTAAAAGTTATTAAAATCGAAGTAAAACAATACACGGATCGGAAATTTGTTACTTGTACAGTCTGCAAATTACATTAAAATGATGCAATCGACAGAATGACTCATATCGGCAATCAACAAAAACATTCCCGGAAAACCCAACTCAAATTATTGTCACGTAAATTCTTTTAAAGTTTATTTGTATGTAGTCGTTGCGGCATAATAATCAAAACATTAAATTTTGTATTTACAGACCAAGAATAAACAGCAGATTGTGTGAGGATTAAACAATCCAGGTGCTGTCCAAAATGATACTGTTCGAGGGGTTTCAGAACAGACATCCAATGCATCCCATGCAAAGAAGGGAGCCACCAGTTCCTCATGGTGACAATTTGGGCAATCAGTGCGTGGAGGTAAATATATTTAAATGAATTGTAACCCCAAGTTTGACAGCTGAATAATATGGTGGTGTACGGAACTATGGTATCTGAAGCTACATAAAATAATTACAGGCCTACCACACTACTATTACACCACAAAACCACCAAACCATACTACTAAATACAGGGATACCTTATATGTTAGGTCGCTTCAGATTCCCGAACAGCAAAGCGCCCAGAAATAGGAGCCTCTATTCTAGTTAAGTTGTGAAGGTTTTTTTCAGAAATTTAAACTTTGGAGAATAAAGAGATCAGTATGCATGTGCCTACACAATTTAAATATTATGAAAATATGCGCCTGGTTAAAAAACAAAAGGGGAAAAATGGAGTTGTAATGCAAATTTTGCTATGCGTAACAAACGAGTTTGGAAATCTGATCTAACTATTCAACCTAGAGACAAATAAATGAGACATTAATAAGATGCTTGAAATAATAATTGAATGCCTGTATGACTATTTTGTTATCAAACCTACTTTATAACTGATAAGGTGAGGTAATTGTTTTTTACCTGGAAATATTGTGTTTCTTTCCATAAATTATATTAACTGCATAAGCATTTGATTAACTGAATATTAATCCTGTAGGCTTACAGGAGCACTCATCTTTTTCCAACTGTATTAGCTAGAGAGGGATGGGGTCTATCTCGCGGCACTCCTGTGTTAATGTTAAGCAGGCTGGTCCCAAATTAAATAAAGCAACGTTCCTTATGGCTGGGCTTCCATTTATGAATTTTAGATTAACAAACACTTTCCAACATGGAAAAAATTTCCACTAATTTTGTAGGCACGTATTTATTCTATTTGTATCTCTATATCTACAATGTTGGCCGAACGTTAATTAGAATTAACCATTAACCATTACAAATTGAACCGCAAGACTGTAACCTTCCGTTACGGTTTACGGTTCAATTTGTAATGGTAAATCATCAATTCTAAATATATTATCTAAATAATGTTCGACCAACACTTATAACTTATAACCTACTGATGTGCCGTCGTCGGGAAGTTTCCAAAATTATGTATTTTGTACATTTTACATTGAAAACTTTTGGACTCTTCTCATATTTTTGTATGGGGATCGAAATTTTCTATTTCCAAAATGAAAATTTCCTATGAAATGTTCCTGAAACTTCCAAGAGCTATTCCACCTATTTCAAATTCTTCGGAACTTGCACTTTTGTATGTATCTCTAATTTTGTAACCGTCTTGTTATAGTGGCTCTTATAAGAAAAACTATTGTCTATTACGAAATTGTTATTACTTACCTTTCTTACCCTTTCATTCAAATTTCAGGAGAACCATGACGACATATCCTCCTTGCACAAACGACAAACGACGTCTGCAAAACACTTGTGCATTTACGATATTTTCAACAAACTTCAAAGGTATGGAGAATACGATATAGGAGGCACTTTCACCGACAACGAGCCTGACTTATGGTTCTATTTCAATACCTCTTTCTGCCCGGGGAACAAGTGTCTTCTCAATCTATTTGTATGTCTAAGAAAAGTGGGCAGCTTCAGCATCGGTATAAGCAAATCTCCTGAAGTCACCCACGGACCAGTCACAGCCAACTCACCTGGACGATCTTACTTACCATATGAATTTAAATGGCAAGTGTTCAAGTCAAATCAGCCCGATGAGAAATATTTTGTAAAAACTTACTGCTTTACACCGAAGAACCTGGAAGGCAGGATACTCTGCATTCCTATAGTGATTAAGACCGATCCTGCCAGCCCATTCAACATGGATCTAATTAAACAAATTAAGCTTAATCATGATTTTGGTGAGCTTTTATCAAAGCAGGAGAAAACTAACTATATAATTGAGTCAGCTAGTCGGAAACAATACCAAGTGCATAAGATAATTCTAGCTGCTCATAGTCCTCTCTTAAGAAACAAGGTTAAGAATGACACAAACTCACTATTCTTGGATATAAACGACAATGATATGGAGTTGCTCCTGCAATTCTTATATACAGGTACAATTAAAGATATATTAAGACAAGATTGCATTAATCTGCTAGATATTGCGGGGAAATTTGAATTAGGTAACCTTTTTTTTCTAGTGCAATATGCTATCGCTGAACAAATTAATGTTGCAAACTGCATGGAAATTGCACTCATATCGGAGAGATACAATTTAGAAAAACTACAAACAACTGTTTTTCAGTTTATAAAGGAGAATTCTGAAGTATATGAGACTGAAGGATGGAAAAATTTGAATGATGTAAATCTAATAAAGAAAATGATTCAGTATGTGAATACGAATAAGAGCACAAAATAATTCACAACGATTTTATAGTATTTTTCACATAGCTTGAATGATGGCAGCTGTCATCTTCATACAATTTATGAGTTATATAACGCAAAAATGTAGAGATGATAGCTGTTACCGTTCCCAAACTACCTGTTTGAAAAATACTATAGGTTGAGTAAGATGCGTAAAATCTAAGACAATTTCGTGCTTCGAATCTGACAGGTAAACGAGATGGCGCTGTACAGCTCCATACACATTTTGCGGTAATTCTGATTGTCCAAAGTTTTCGATTGACCGCAAATAGCGCCATCTGTTTTGGATGTCAAAAAAAGGAGCACATTTTTACCTTAGACTTTACCTCTCTATTACAATCAATTCTCGTTGCTATAGGTAGCAATTAACCATAATAATATTCTTGATAAGTTGAGTCATATTTGTCACACAGTAACAAATATAAAAAGTATCAAAACGATTTATAAATTATTTGTAGGTAATATTGTAAGTGAAACCTTTTAAAATAAATTTGTCATGTTCGTTGCCTTAACATAATAGTATTGAGACTTGGATAACTGTTAAATAAAAAAGTCTAGAGTCAGACCAAGATAAGTTGGCAGCGATTTTGGCAGCCCAGACAGTGTAAGTGTTAGTTTAAACGTCAAACTTCTATGAAATTATGACGTTAACTTAATACTTAAGAGCACAGCACAGCGTATGTCATTCCAGATCTAGAGCAGAGCCCAACTGGGGAAGTACCTCCACCTTACAGAAAACCACAGCCAAATGACACTAGACCCTACTCATAGTGTGTTCCTGCCGGTGAGTAAGGTTGCCAGAGCTCAACCAGGCTGCGGGGTGTTAGGGTCGGCAATGCGCATGTAACTCCTCTGGAGTTGTAGGCGTCCATAGGCTACGGTAACCGCTTACCACCAGGCGGGCCGTATGCTTGTTTGCCACCGGCGTAGTATACAAACAAAACTTCCACAGGCTGGGCTATCAAAATCGCTGCCATGTTAGCTTGGTCTGACTCTTAACAGATAAAGGCAAGATCTAGTCATAAAAAGAAAAAAATACTCAGGTGTATTCGGTTAATTCCGAAAAAAAAAAAAAAAGTGGCGGGAAAAATTTAAAAAGGGATTCTTATTACAACAAAATATGAGTGATTGTAAATGATTATCGGGATTAATCAATTTCCGAAATTGCCCGAATACACCTGTACACATAGACTAGATACCAACTCACTTCATATATTTTCTATAAAATATACATATATAAATAAAATAATAATAATAGGATCATGCATTCGTGAAAATGTTTACGTTTACCATTTAGGTAAACTATTTCTTTTTTGTTATTTCTACTAAATCCCGAGCTCTTTGCTTCACGAGAAAGTGTCCTAAAATTTCCATACATTTTTCGATTCTACCATTATTTTCTCGTAGGTACTAGGATCGAAAGAACTTGTAATTCTAAGTAGAAATAACAAAAAAAAAATGTCCAACAAAAGAAGGTGTACTGTACAACTTTAACCAGGCATAATTGGACGCTATCACTTTGAAATAAAGTTCAAAATCAGGTGGGAATTGTATTATCTCTGCTTTACAAAGGCTTAGGTATACCTATTAGGTATTTTATATATAAAATACTTAATTGACTTTACCATTCTAGATGTAACAACGGATATGGGGTAATAAAAATATATAACTAATCAATTCTACTGTAATATTATTTTATATAACGAATAGAATCAGGCATTACTTAGCGGAAATTCATATTACAAGTCAAAACCACATCGATACAGTCCGTGAAGAAAGGCCTCAAATCGCTAATTAAATTGATGGCAGCCGTTTTGCGTTCCAAAAAAACGCTACGGCTTTTTAAATTCCGTTTTCTGTACCCCTAGTGTAACTTTGATCGACATCATAACGTGACGAACGCGTTTGCGTTAAGTCTCATTTTGTATAGGATTTTGAGGTTCCAAAACGTCCCGCTTGGCGCGCTCTTTCGAAATCCAATACAAAATGAGACTAAACGCAAACGCGTACGTCACGTTTGGAAATCGAATTTATTTACACTAGGGGTACAGAACCTACTGCTTAAGAATCACACGAAGCCGCCGCCATGCAATAAAACTAAACGCTCTCATTTTAAAACATGCTGCTTAGATTACATGACACATGGCATATATATTTAAGTAACATATGTATAACTATGTCTGGTATTAGTTTCGTTAAAAATTGTTACACAAAGTTAGAAGTAGGTAGGTACAGTCACCTGCTATAATATGTTACACAACGAGGGCTACATAAATATCTGACGATCTTATTTGTGGAGCCATAAGAATGTGTCACATATTTTTGCGGCCTTCGAAGAATAACATTATTGCAGGTGACTGTACTTCCTTATCATTAACTGTTGACACCACCTTACGGCTGGCCGCAAGTGTACGGATTTTTGTGTGAGTGAACGGGACGTCGCTATACACATTCATAGTGTTATCTCACTTGCATCTGTCATTCCGTACGTTTCCGAATAAAAAAAACCGTGCGTGTGCGCCCAGCCTACATGTGATGTGAATTACTGTTTCTATTACTAGTTTATTTTGTGCATATACGTATAAGTTTAAGTGATGATATTTCACTAAGTAAAAGCGTGATATTTATAAGTCTTCGCTGTAATGATACGTACCTACGGTTTTAAACCTTTATATAAAGTAATTTGAATAGCGTGCCGAAATAAATAAATAATGTATCTTTGTAAATTATCACACGATCTGGTTTCAATTCTCCCAATCTAAAGTCCCATAGACGGTTCAAGAACTTCCATGCAATATTTGACACATTGCTACCACTTACTTTGCATTGCTATTGAGAGTACCTACAATGAATTCAGTTTTGAATGATTCACGGTTAGTTTCATTAGACCAAACAGAATTTGAAATAGAGGTGGATTGTCAGAGAAAATTTTGTAGCTACATTAAATTTACTGCCAGCTTTCGACACCGATTGAAACATTTATAACATCATTTGACTTTGATCCTTATTCTTTCACTGATATGTGTTCAATTTGTTAAATATTAAAAAGTGGCGCCATTTTACCGGGCATAGGGTAAAGGTTGTGCCATACCTTTGGCCTTTGATCTATTAGATGGTGCCACTTTTTGATATTTATCAAAAACAGAGATAGAAGAATCATATAATACATAAATAAATCCTAAAGTTGGGGTAGTCGCTTCATTGTTCATCTATTGGAGCCACTACCCTTCTATTGGTTCTTAAAAAATTTTTTTTTTGAAGTTTATGGTAACAACACCTAACTTATCAGTAGAAAAGGCGCGTAATTCAAATTTTCTATGAGAAGTCAACTCTTTGCGCCTATATTTTTTAAAGTTGCCGTCTTTTTCTACTGACAAGGTCGCTGTGCCAGAGTATAGGTATATATGAAAAAAAACATCAACATTAATTCCGCTGTTTATTATTTAATAATCCATGCTGACTATTATACTTAATTAATTCAAATACCTATATCACACAATGGGAACACTGATCTGCTAGGGAATATTCTAAAAACATTTTTCACAAAAAAACATTTTGAGAATATTCGCGTTTTTTCCCGTTTCCGAAAAATAGTATCTCTGTCACTTTATGATAACAACTAGCTTCCTTAGTCACAACTGTCTACCGCACTTGTTCAGTTTAGGAATTATACCGCTTTTTAATTTGATCCAGTTTTTAACCCAAAGCACAACGGTGCGTGTGCGTAGATAAGCACGCGCGTGTGCTCTGAAATTTTGTAGCCGTGCGCGCACACCTAAGGTATGCCGTCTCTCCTAAGGATCTATATTATATTACAACGCGCATATCTACGCACACGTATCCCATGTGCATAGGCTACTAAAAATGACAGTTGAATATCAGTCTTACTCATTGAATATAATTGTCACAATCTCATTTCTCACAAATAACTCGACCAAATTACGTAGGTTGTTTTTTTGTATGTTGTCAGAAATGTTAAAACGTGTTTTGATTTTGCGCATTGCGTATGTTCTGTTGCTTACGGGCGCACGCGTATAGCATATCTATGTGATCCTACCATCTATGATTGCGCATTATGTTAACCTCAATCAAAAACGACACTTTTGAAACTGACAGGTGAGTATCATATTGGAAAAAGATTCAATAACTCGAATTGGCCTGTTTATTCCGTGCTAATATACAGGGAATAATTAATAGGCCAAACCCGCAGGGAGTAATGGATTTATTTAATGATTTCATTAACCTGTCATACCTTTCAATGAACTTTTCAAATCGCCCTATGTAATAAGTTATTGGATTTTTAACCCCATCAATATTTTTGTGTACTTATAAATTACTTTTGTTGGGATATGGGACGAAAATAAAAAACAAAAAAATCGGCAAAATTCCTGTAACTGAACAAGCACAACTATTAAAAATTTAACGCCTCAATAGCTTTAAATACAAATATAATTATTGCTGTCGCTTTCTATATTAACTTAACTACATATACATTGATCTTAAATGAGTATTCGTTCATTCGCTTATCTAAACTATTCTATAGTTAAAATTAGTATTGCTTGATTAAGGAAGAAATTCCTTCGAAGTTGTAACAAGTGGTGACGCAAAGAATGTTGGTGACGGAATATCTGTTTATGATGGTCGCTTTTATCGACTGACTTCGTAGCCGTTACGTTCTAACAAGTATTAAAATTTGAGAGCGACGTATTGACATGATGGTAAAATCGTAACCATCCTATTACGCTTATTATATGTACAGTATGTATCTGTACGGTCGCCGGGAACATTTTGTCTTGAAGTCGGTCGTCCCTACAAAAAGAGCCCGGCGACCGTGTAGATGTAAGACTGAAACGGCTGAGATATATCGAGGGCTTCAGGCCAAAGGGGCGTATACGCAAAAATGCCATTTTTCGTTTTTAACGGCATCGTATTCGTCTTGTAACAATACGTAAGCACAATTTTTTTCATAATTTTATCATAACAATTAGTTAAGTAAATAATTAAAAAATCATTTGGCGTATAACAGACAGTCATAATTTTATGTCGTTCCAAAAAGCCGTACTGAAGGCGTATAAGTGATATTTTCATTCAGTCCCCGATATTCATCGGAGTAAAAAGGCGTACGTACATACTTCTCTCATGTGACAGTGCGAACCACCAAATAGTGTCACGCTATATAGGCGTACATACATACGACCATAAACTTTTACCAACTATCCTCAAAGTGCGTCGCGGCAAAGAGGCGTATGAACATACGACCGTACAAAAATTACGTTGGCCTTCAAATAATGCCGGGCCAAAGGGGCGCGAAGACAGCGTCCTTGATTGCCGCATATTGCTATCCCTTTCTGTCAAGCGGGTAAGCGCACTAGGGCCTCCTGTCTCTCAGTCAGTGTCTAGTGCGTTACAGTATGGCATGCATCTCGTGCGAATAATAACAATAAAGTGGAGCGCTCTGATGCTGATGGCTCTGCCCTGGGCATTCAAGAATGACGTGGGCGGCTGTCTCCTCTGCCTCCAAGTACTCTCTGCAGAGGGGGCTATCTGTAACACGTAGTGTTAGTAGGTGTTTGTTTAGTGGGGTGTGGCCGGTTATGGCCCCAGTCAAAAGCCGGACCTGTGGCCTCTTCAGCTGTCTCAGCCTCCTCGACAAACCGGGGTCGATTTTCAGGAGGGCTTCCTTCGCCTGCCTGCACGTGCCTAGGTTAGACCAGTACGGTTGGTGTTTTACCTTGGTGTTGTGTCGCAGCATGTTCCGGAGCCAGGCATAAGGCAGAGGTATAATTGGCTCCGGTCCTGCCACCCTCAGTTCCGAACATCCTCTCGCCAATATGTCGGCCGCATCGTTCCCTCGCGAGTTGCTGTGTCCCTTGATCCACTGCAGAGTTAAGCTGGTGGTGGTGCTTACCTCTGACAGAGCTTTGTGGCATTTGTAGATTAGCCCTGAGGTCAAAGTATAACTTTGCAGAGCTTGTAGTACTGACCAACTATCTTTCCTTGAGGCGATTGCGTGTGCTGCCATTATGATGCCAATTCTGCTTGGAAGACTGTGTTGTGGGCACCTAGTCAAGTCCTAGTGGTGTTGAGATATGTATGTTTAGGTCCTCTGAGAATACTCCAGCGCCAGTGCCTGACCTTGTCTTTGATCCATCCGTGAAGATTCTCAGCTCTCATGGGTTGAGTCCTTCACGAGGTTCTTCGTGTAACTGTATCTTAATTTCTTGTCGAAGACGAATTGTCTGGGTATCCTGTCAGTCACCGCTTCTATTAGCGGTTCCTTACCTATCGCCTCGTAGAGGATCTCGGTGTGTGGTACCCTAGGTGGTCTCCAGAGATTAGATTTTTTGAGACGTACCGCCGTAGCCTAGCGCTTCCTGTTGTATAAAGAGGTGCAGCGGCGGCAGGCTCAGTAAGGCTTCCAGGGCCGCGGTTGGTATTGTCCTCATGCAGCCCGTGGTCGCCATACAGGCCAACCTCTGGATCCGTTGTAGTTCAGCTTCAACTACGGATAGTGTGGTGCGTGGCCACCAAACTATCGCACTGTAGCTTATTATTGGTCGCATGGCTGCCTGGTAAAGCCATAGAGTTATCTTTGGGGTTAGCCCCCAGGTTCTACCCACTATTCTACGACATTGCCAGATTACGACTGTGGCTTTGTCAATTTTGCCGTTTAGGTGATTGCTCTAATTTAATTTGCTGTCAAGTATTACCCCTAAATACTTTACTTCCGCAGATAGTTGGAGTTCAGTGTCGAACAAGTGTTTGTTGGTGAACATAACCAGCTCAGTTTTGTTGGGATTGTCTGAGAGTTCGTTGTTAAAACACCAGCGTTCCACGATGGCTAGTGCAGAGCGGGTAACATCGCATACCGTACCTGCATGATTGCCGCTCGTCAGTATCACTATGTCGTCAGCATAGCCGATTATGTAATAGTGATTATTGTTTAGTGTGGTGGTCAGGTCATTCACCACAAGGTTCCATAGTAGTGGCGATAGGACTCCTCCTTGAGGGCATCCTTTTGCCATTAATGCCTGCTGTGTTTCGCCCGTCCCGAGTTTGAGGGTTCGTTGGCTCAACATGTTGTTAATTTATCCATTCTGTTATAACTGCATTCGCGCCATGTCTTACCAGTGCTGCTGTAATGCTACTGAACCTAGTCCTGTCGAAAGCCCTTTCTATATCTATGAAGGTTCCTAAGCACATGGATCTGTTTTTGACCGCCACCTCAATTTTACTTACTACTGCGTGAAGTGCCGATTCTGTAGATTTGTCAGGGCTGTAGGCATATTGGTTTGGATGCAAGGGCACATGAATTTGCACCCTCTCTCTAAGGTACCTGTCACACAACCTCTCTAATGTTTTCAACATGAAAGAGGTCAGGCTGATGGGCCTGAAGGATTTGGGGTCCGAGTAGTCGTTTTTACCTGGTTTCGGTATGAAGATAACCTTGACCTCCCTCCATTGCTTCGGCACGTACCGGTGAGCCAGACAGGCGCGCAGAACGATGGTCAGCTTCAGAGTGAGATGCTTCCCGCTCCATTTAAGAAGCGCAGGGAAGATCCCATCCATTCCTGGAGATTTGAAGGAGTCAAAGCGGTTTAAGGTCCACTGCGTGCGCTGCGGGCTGATTACCTCATATGTTTGTAGCCACTCGTCCTCCGTCGGGGTGGTGGTAATTCTTAAGTGTAACATTCCTCTGTTATAATTTGATGGAGACGTAAATGAGTTAAGTTGTTAGCTAAACTACTTTTAGGTTTATTAGTACAGAAGATTTAATATTGTTTCTTTTTATGAAATGACGATAAATGATGTCGTATTTATTTGTTTAGAAGTTTTGATTAATATTTTATTGTTTAAGATAGTTATAATTTTGTTACCAGTGGTACCATTAAAGAAGGAGTAATGTTTATTGTCTGAATACAAGTTTTGATACGTTTTAACTTTAACCTTTTGTTTTAGTTAATGCACTCTAAATTTAATCGTTTGATTGTTTCTTGACTGCTTTTTTAGTAAAGCTGTCATTGTGTTGTCTTAGCAATTTCCATGCATCCTTTACTACCAATTTCAATTTTATTCTTTTCTATTAAATCGTTTTGTACTACTCGACTTTTGAGCGACTACCATTTACCTACTATCACAAATAGTAAAAATGATCTTATTGGAATTCAGTTAAGTCAGTTTTCTTAAGTAAGACCACACGTCTTAACTCTAGCTCCCAGCGAAGTGCTAAACGACTGCTATTATAGGCAAAAATCAGAATAAGCGGCGTGATTATCTTTTGAAACACTTCTTATCGTGTGGGTTGTAAGATTGATGTACCTTAAAAACCCTGGTGTTAGAGTTATTGAGTCGCCAAAGGCCTCTGACATGGCTCTCACGACGAGCACCACCGGATAGATAGCAGCCGGGACCAACGACTTTAAACCGTGCCTTCCGAAGCACAGAATCATCTTACTTTTCGGACAATCAGGTGATTCAGCCTGCAATGTCCTAGCCAAACCGGGAATAGTCTCACAAAGTCACAAAGCGACTTTTGCTTGACAGTGTCCCCACCGGGATTCGAACCCGGAACCTCCGAATCGAGAGACAACCGCTCTAACCATTAGACCACGGAGGCTATTGAAACACTGATATGCTCAAAGTGGCAATTCAAAATAGTTACTTACCCAATCGGTAACCAGCTCGAGTCGACATTGCTTAATCTCGTGGACAGTTGTGACACTATCAAAACCATCAGGAATCATTTTAATGGTAAAATCTAGATAAATTTATGAATATTTAGTCAAAATATAATTTGGCGCCCTATTATACGGCCACAAATAAAGGATACTTACACGATAGATTCGTCAGCCCAGACGGGCGTATAAAAATCAGAAAAAATAGAAGAAACTACACAATGATGACTAAATTACTGTAAAATTAAAGTATTTCGCATTATTAACAGTATTTCCTCCTTTCATGATTAAATTATCGAATAGAAAAAAAAATGAATTATACGACCATAAATCTCAAGTATTTTTCAAAAAATTTCAACCTATATGTCGGAAATTATTGTCGTGGTAAAGAGGCGTAACTACATAATTACTGCTTTTTAGAATACGTAGAACGAAACTAGGCATGACACATGAAACAGACAGTAATTTAAATACTCTATGCAAAACTGTAGAACAATCGGTACAATGTAACAAAAGTTATTCAGTTTTTTGTCTCTCCTGAAAAGTAGGGTTCTTGCTTATACGCCCCTTTAGCATGAAGCCCTCGATATTATCGTCTTATGTACGAGCAATCTCTAGGAGTCTGCTGTGGTTTGAGGAGAATAGCGGTCATCAATAAAAAATATTTATGTAATTCATAATTACTTCTCCACGAGCCACATTATGCAGTTGCATTCTACAAAAGTTCATAATCAACTCAACTTTTGTTAATATTTCGTAACCCGCTGTTGAAAGATCTCCATGATAACATTACCACAGAACAGAATAAATAATAGTGATACCGTACAGAAATGACACTACCTACAAAACCGAAGTTTGACAGCGATTCGGGAACGAATCATGTTGTCCCATTCTAATGTTGTCACTATCCAGTGTTGGCCGAACGTTAATTAGAATTGACCGTTAACCATTACAAATTGAACCGTAAAATGTAACCGTCCGTTACGGTTTACGGTTCAATTTGTAATGGTAAATGGTCACTACTAATTAGCGTTTGGCCAACACTGCCAAATATCCCTTTCAAAGGGTTTAGGGTTGTAAAATTTCAAGTAATTATCTTATCTGTGGTTGTGCACGCAAAGGAACGTCAAGTGTTGCCAACCTAATAATTTTATTGCTCGTAGCAATTCCTGAGCCGAGAGCGCCCGAAAAGTCGAGTGTCACCCCACTGACATTACAATATGTAGGGAGTTATTTTATAATATCACCAACTTTTTTTGTGTCACCGAAACACTAATATTATGCAAAGAGCTACTAACTTTAGATACCACTATATTTTATAACGATTAAAAGGAAAGTGGGTGAGCCCTCAACTGTAAATTGATTAAAAAAAAATCGCTTTTAGAACGATTTCTTCTAGGTACTTCTATTTTTGTCTAGTTATGAGAAGTCATACCAAAATGAAAGGGTAAAGAATCGCGCTAATATTCTGTGTAGGTATAGACGAGAGCTATTTAAATTGAGTCTCAGCTGTGAATATATTTACTAATCAATAAAATGTATACAAAACAAAAATTTGTACATGCCAAGTATGCCAACAATTTAAAAAATAATCAAACATGGATGTTAGAACAGACAGAATACCATGTATATTAACGGGACCAAGCATGAGACATATAGAGAAAATTTGGGTATTTTTGGTATCTCACTGATACCTCTAAAATTCCTACCTACTGCTTTTACATCAATTGGTTTCAATATAATTAACAAATCAAAGCTGTTTATTTCTCCAATCATGGAAATAAATGACGCCATATTTTTTTGAAAAGAGACCGAAATTAATGAAACGTCAAACTCGAACAATGCCATATGACTCTTGTTTATGGTAAAAACTGACGTTTCGTAGTTGTACAGTCATTTTACAGGATTTGTGGTTTACGTCTCATTATTGGTGTCAGGTCCATTATACGGGTGTTTACTAAAGGTACGTATGTAGTCAGCTGCAGAAAAATGGTACCACTGCATAGAAGTTTGTATGCACGGGTACCTTTTCTCTGCAGCTACTGTAACAAGAGGTAGCTGCATCACAATTAAACATAAAGAGTGGTATCCAATGATATTAACTCTTAACTATAAAGTTGATACCAAGCGACCATCAAATGGGCTTGTAACTTGTAAACAAAGAATTGTAAATTGAGTAGATATTGTACAAAATTATGTTAAGGCTACAAAAACAACATTAGACAATTTATACATCGCTGGTACGGTATTAAAATTAAATTAAGATTTACAAAACTAAGTGAGCTTAGAGCACGTTTACATTAGACCTTGTTTGCGGCTAACTGCGTAACCATTGTTTAGTGTCAAATACACTACGTTCACACAAAGGTGCGTCTTGTCCAGACCTAGGGAATCCGCCGCGCGCGAGTGCGGACGCATGTTTGATAGAGATCGCGGGCCTAGTGTTTAGTTTTTTGGCCAATCCTATTAACAGCGTATTCGTATAAGAATACAAAGCATTATAAAGTTTAACGCAAAAATTAAAAGACCACGTAGTAAAAAGTCGTTAGAACACTTAGAACCATCTTGAATGTCCAACGGATTTACGGATTAGGTAAAGACTTTATCCCTATAAACAATAGATTCAAATCATAGATAAAGGGCCACTATCTGAAAATTATCATTCAGAGTAGATGCCAGGGGCCTTTTATCAATTATTCGACCTGTAATCGATTATTCATAGAAATAAAGTCAATAATCCGTTGGACCTTGGACCCTCAAGATGGTTTCAATTCTAACGCCTTTTTACTACGGGGTCAAGTACGCTGTGAGGTGGATTGGCAAAAAAGAAAAACGAAACAATATAACAAACGTTACTGTAGTAAGGTTCACATAAAGCGCGCAATCTACAGCAAACATGCATGCGCACTCGCGAGGCATTCGCTGGATCTGGACGCACTTTTATGCGATCGCCATATTGAAACAAGGGGTTGCCAGGCAACCCGTATTTTTTTTACATGCGATGACTTAACTAATGCAGACCCACGTTCGACGTGTTGCCTCTCTGTCACACTTGTAAATTCTTACGTAAGTGTGACAGGGAGGCAACAAGTCGAACGTGGTTCGCGGTAGGCACTCTGACCACGCTAACTTTGCACAAACTTGGCAGTCAGAATACATACATATCCCTATAAGCTCCATACTTCACGGAGCACTTGGCATGAAAACTTAGCGTGGTCCGACTCTAATCGCTGCATTGAAATAATGTTCACACTCAGTGTTGGCCGAACGTTAATTGCAATTGACCATTACACATTACAAATTGAACCGTAACAGACGGTTACAGTTTACGGTTCAATTTATAATGGTTAATAGTCAATTGCATTAACGTTTCAACTGGCCAACACTGTTCACACTTAGGCCGCATACTGTGAGTGTAAACGCGCCCTTATGGTTAACAAAACTAACAAAAATAATCGGAAAATCTTAAAATTATTGCTAAATCATTATTTATCTAGGCGATAACGTGTAACAATTTTTGTACATATTTTAAGCTTCCAAGTGAAAATTTTAATAATATGGCTACTACGAAAGCACTAACTCTTTAGTTCATTTTTAAATTTTTGTTTGAATTTTCTGTTTCTTCATTCGCTGTCTTTGTC
This sequence comes from Cydia pomonella, assembly GCF_033807575.1. Classification (NCBI taxonomy): domain Eukaryota; kingdom Metazoa; phylum Arthropoda; class Insecta; order Lepidoptera; family Tortricidae; genus Cydia; species Cydia pomonella. The sequence continues at coordinate 4,708,321 of NC_084709.1, read as the reverse complement.
ACTCGAGTGCATTTTTAACGCCGTCTTTCGCGGCTGAGTGTAACGGCACTATACGTACCTATACGAGTGGCAGAGACACAAATAAAAGTCAATGTACGATTTTATCCCTCCTCGGCGACAGACCTTTAAATACAGGGTGCCTTTTTTACTGCCTATTGTTTTCGAGCATTGGATTTTTCAATTTATTTAGACTAAAATGCAGGCTTTACGTTAAATAAATGGTTTTTCTACTCGTCGACTGTTATGGTTGAATTAAGAATTCGTATATCAAACTATAATTGCGTACTTTTCATGAAAGGGCTCACAACTCAAATATAATATTCATTTCGATACGCTGTAGTCAACTATAAAAAAATACCAATCACGTGTCGCCGCGCTTCATTTAAACGGGGGACGAGCGGGCGGGGGGTCGCGCGTTTATATCTTTTGTACTACATTTTGTCTACTGAGATACTTACCAATTTACATTTATTTAGGTTTTATACTAATAAAAGTATTATTTTAGGTGACTCGTAGAAAAAGTATTGTATACGATAGTGATATAATCCAGCTTTTAAGTCGAGCACCGTATTTAGGCAACGAAGCTTGCTGAGTTGCCTAAGTAAGGTACGAGATTGTATAAAATGCTATTGAGTTTGAGCTTCCGTAGTAGCGCTTATAGAAAACTCATTGTGATAGAGTTAGATGCTATGATATTCTCATGTAATAGAAAAATGCTAAACTGGACACTAATTCAACAAATGTATAGAAAATAACTAAGAAATATACAGTCTCCGACGCAGAGTATTAAAGCTAACTGTTCTTATGATATTTTGCAATGAGTATTGTGTCTATCTACAAAGGAAGATTTACAGTGCGTACAGTGCAGTACAGTTAAAGTTGGTTGTGCTTTATACCTAGTTTTTGTAACTGAGCATTTCTTAAAATTAATAAGTTTAATTTAAACCAATAATCGGTGACAAATGGCATTTATGATTATTTCATTTTGTTGAAGGACATAAAACATACGTTGATATATACAAATGTATTTTTTTAATACCTAGGAAAAAGTACTGCCTAACTTTTTATTAATGCCGTTTTCATATTTTGGAAAATGCCTACGGTTAGTAAGTTTTTTTTTTCAATTCGATCTTATTTCAATTCAGGCTCACTAGACCCCAACCTAGGTTAAAAAAAGTTAGGATAGGCTTTCTAAATTTATTTCAGCGTACAAGAAAAATATCTGAACACTGTCTTAACCACCATTAAAAAAATACATTCTGTATGACTTTCGACTTTTTTTTTGTAACGTCATTAAACTTAACGTCGTCAAAATTACATAAACATAAATATCAATAATTCAGCAGTGAAATATTAATATAGAAAAGCTTCTAATATATTTATAATTGTTGCAACAAGAAATATATCACAACCATTCACATCATTTTGTAGATCTAATAAGCAAATCATCTGTTTTGCATTCAACGTTTTTCTGCCGTTCAAAATTGAACAAAACAAAGTTAGCTTTATTTACAAATTCTAATATAAAATGTTTATTTCAAAAATTACCCTCTCCCCACACTAACAATTAATACGAGTACGTGCCGATTTGAACTAAAAAAAACCATAAAAATCATAATATAAAATAAGTAGGTATGCTTCAGGGCAAGTGTATAAAAAGTGTTTATATATTTTGTTCAAACTAAAAATCTTGTCCTTTTACGATTTATTTTTTAGCAGTAACTACAGAAAATGACAGTTTTCCAATAGAAAAACGTTGAATTAAAGTCTTCATTATAACGCCTAAAACTAATTAGAGTAACGCAAATAGGTAAGCATAATATTCATCCCTTCCACATTTAATTTAACGAGGGTGTAGGGGGTGAAAAAAATGTTTTCGTGGCAAAAAAGATGAAATACGCTACAACATGTTAATTGAATGTGCGTTTCTAAGTTATAAAGGCTACAAAATGTATATTTACAAGAAAACCGATTTGAATGCCATAAACAAAATAATACAGATGATTTCAACCGTTAAAAAAGGCGCAAAATTCAAAATCACTAATGGCTCCTCTATACGATGGCCCAGCGCGGGATCAGCGAAATGGCCATACGATGGTTGAAACCGTGTTCGAGCACGCACTGTGGAATGGCCCACGTGTAGATACAGTACTGCCATCACTGGCCCACTACTTTTGATGTACGGACGAAAAACCGACACCGCGGCCATCCCATCGCCACCCCGCCGCGCCATAAGCCATCCAACACCACTATGCTCTCCACACGCTGGCCCATCTCAGTGGCCCAGTAAGATGGCCCATCGTATAGAGAAGCCATCATAGGTTCCGTACCATTTTTTTTATTTGCAGTCTTTTTTGTAACGAAAATATTTGGTCTGATTACGGTAGGTTTAATCTGGCAAATTAGTTATTTATCAGTAGAAAAGGCGCGAAACAATTTTTATCAATTTATTTGTTTTATAATTATTTTTCTTTTGATTGCGCGTACATTTTTAAAATTTGCCCACTCTTTCTATTCTTCTTCTATCTATCGTTATCCCGGCCTTTGCCAGGGTCCGGGGACCTACCGCGAAAACCGAAATTCGCAAATTGCGGGCATTTTTCTCTCTTACTCTCACTAAGACGTAATTAGAGTGACAAAGAAAAATTTTCGCAGTTATAGCCCCGCTTTCCTACTTGCTTTCCTCCATTTTGCGCGATCCTGGGCGACCTTTCATGTAAGCCCGTTTGTGTTCATATCTGCTTTCACTCGAGACATCGCTATTTATAGATTAAATTAATTTGCCAGATCTAAATTATTATTTTAAAATATGCATAGTGTTTGCAAGAAATTAAATTTAGTATCTACATCAAAAATATTTGAAATGTTTATTATGAAATAGGGATTTTGTAGAGGTAATATAACTTTAATTTACCTATGGAAATAAATGTAGGCTAGGTATTCTAAGATTAATATATAGCTCATTCTATATTATTTTTCTGCTAAATTGCATCTCATAACTAGGATTGCATGAAAAGTTAGGCGATTTGGGACTATCTATGATATATTATGTGTAATCATTATATGTGATTGATATTTGGTTACCTATTTATATAAATATCTGTTTACTAGATATCTGATGAACTCTTCTTAAAAACATTTTGATTATTTATTAGCAGAATTAGAAACTGTAACCTGTAGACTTAAAAACATATATTTACTAATAGTTTCAATGAATGTATCAAGTAGGTATGTATATTTTTAACTTCTGCATGGATCCTAAATATTAAACCAGCTACATCTTTTTAAATCGTCACGAGTAAACTTCAAATGTCTAGTAAACAACGTCAATCATAACATGTGTATTTATAAATACAAAATACGAGAGGTACAAAAAAATTACATCAAAACTCGCAGGCACAAAAAACAAAATTGACAGCATACAGTACGTGAAAGGGCTTAGTTACTATTTCTATTTTTTTTACTAATTAATTTGACCAAAGAAGAATAAAAATTAATTAGAGATTCAAAACAATGTAAACAATAGAGTGTCAATCATTAGGCCAATGACCAATGAGGTACAATAATCAATATAAACATATGGGATCTATGGCATTATATCATTGGCTGAACGACTGAGCCGTGTTATTATTTTTTTTTAAGATTTATACAATAAGGACCAAGCAAAAAAGCCGTAACACACGGGTGTATAGGACCGCGACCTTGGTCCGGTCAAAATATCTCTTTCTCCTACTCACTTACAGCTGCATGCTTAACGGACGTATGGAGGACTACCTTACGCACGATCGAACAAGTCTTGGACCGGACCAAGGTCGCGGTCCGGTGCAGCTGTCTGTAGGCACTTTAACTCTGAACAGACTGTAGTCACAGAGTGCGAAGTACCATCATAGTGAAATAATTATGAAATTATGACGTCAACACTTCCACATCTGTCACGTCAATGTTGGTGCAAAGTCATAGCTGTAACAGACAAGCATGCCGCGAACTTGGTCTTTTCTGAGGCCTGTTCGATCGAATGTAAGGTGGTCCGCCGTACGTCTGTTAAGGACGCAGGTATAAGTGAGTGCGACATAGATATTTTGACCGGACCAAGGTCGCTATCCTGTACGCCCGTCTGTTAAGGCGTTTAGCTTGGTCCTAACTTGTATGCATATAGCGTTAGGGTGTGCTGACGCTGAGTCCATAAACATTTAAACCCTGCCTAAGTTTTTATTCCACTTTGGTTTTATCTAAGCCTTACATAATTATAATTAAGCTATGTTACAGTTGTAGACATGACAGAATCATCTCGGTATGATGTAGTGTAGAATGACAGCTGTCAGGATGATGATGGTGGGTGAAGGTAGCCTCTGGAGGGGCTGGGCATTGGTTTGATCTTGACATTCACCTGGATAGGATAGGATAATTTAATATATAATTTAATGGTACTGATGTAGTAATACATTATCGAACTATTATTCAACTACCGACTATCGGTAGGTTCGTGGAAAAAAATGATTTTTATAGCTGCAGTTACCAACTGTCGTTCATCCTTATTAACTAGCTGATAAAGTTTAGTTTACAGTATCAGCGCCTGGCACTAAAATACCTTTGTTAACGACACCAATCATGGGACATATAAGAGAAAATTTTGAGTAGGTATTTATGATATTTCACAGACATCTGTACAATTTCTACCGCTTTATGATTTAAACGTTAAACGTCCAATTCGTCTTTTATAATTTCTATGTACTATAAAATCTACTGCAATTGGTTTCAATATTATTAACCAATTAAAACTATGGTTTTTTGCTCCAGTCATGATATGTACCTATGGCGCCTTTAATTTTCAAACTAACAAATATCAATGAAAAATAAACTTAAGCAGCTCTTTGGCTCTTGTGTATGGTAAAATGTTGCCAGCGATTATAAACTGATGGTAAATACTTGTTTTACAGGATTCATCTATATCATCCCATTATAGGTGCCTGTTCCATTATAGGGGTGTTTACTATAAAAGTATCCACTCATTCGAACTTGACAGAATTCTTTTAGTTCCTGGTGCCGTGTGTTCATCTGACTGATATGATTTTACTCGTTACCGGTTTAATATAAGGTAAACATATTGCTCAGCAGCAACGGGCCAACATAATTCTTCTCGCTTAGCTATGACTAACGATTTTTCCAACTGAAACTATCTAAATAATCTTTACTTACTAGTGTTCCTTTTGTGTGCCTAGTGTTACAGTACAGTTATAATTTTTAATTCAAATCCACCCGTATTTCTCGCGTTGAACACCAACTGCTCCCCGCTGCCCACGCGCTCGCAGTTGGTCGCGTTCCTGGTCCGCGTGGTGCCTGGTGGTCGCACAACACGAGGCAGGAGCGACGTTACTCCCAATGACTTAGTTTGACAACCACCTACCAGTATTCGCCTCGTCGCACTCCTAGTAAATTCTTGTAAAAGTGAGTGCACGTATGGTGCTTTAGAATATCAACTTCTTCTAGATGCATATTGTACTCAAGGAAAAGCCACAGCCCGGTAGCGTAGGCTATCAAACATATTAAATCCATCTAGCTCAGTTCTAATTCTAAATGAGGTTCTGTTTAAACCCACCAGTATTCAGACCACCAACTGCTCGCTCCCGCTACCAACGCACGCGCTCCTGGTTAGCGCGAGCGCGTCTCGGTGGTCGCGCGACACGAGGCAGTAGCGACGTTACTACCAACTAGTAACGTACTTAGTTTGACATCCACCTACCAGTATTCGCCTCGTCGCACTCGTAGTCAATTCTTGTAAAAGTGAGTACACGTATGCTGCTTTAGAATATCAACTTCGTCTTCTAGATGCTGATATTGTACTCAAGGAAAAGCCACAGCCCGGTAGCATTAGAGGCTATCAAACAACCTAAATCCCTTTAGTACATTTGTAATTGTTAATGAAATAGTGTATAAGCCCACCAGTATTCCTCGCGCTGAGCAGCAGCTGGCCGGCGGCGGCGGGCGCGCGCTCGCAGTTGGCGGCGCTGCGGGCGAGCGCGAGCGCGGAGCGCTGCTCGCGCGACACGAAGCAGTAGCGGCGCGCGGCGCGGCTGTCGCGCGTCAGCGGCGTCGTCACCACGAACGACGCGCCGTTCTCGTACCAGCCGCCGTGGCATGTGTACGCTGGTCAACAGAACATATTCCTTTCTTATCCTAATTTATATGCTTGACTATGATTGGTGGGAAGTTAATGTTAGACCGTGGTACCGTTGATCTACCCAACTGTAATTCTAAGGCTCCCAACTAATCCAACTATGGTAACAATTAACTGAAATATAGGTGTGGCTTTCTTTTGAAAGTCAGAATCTGACAGTTTTTATTAGATGGGTGGGAACCACTGCCAATATTAGTAAGTACCGGCGGTTAACCCGATCGATCGGCATGTCGTCTTATGTTTCAGAGCCAGCTCAAATTTCGCATGCGACCCATAGTTTGGGAAATGCTGTCGTGAGAAATGACGAAACCCTTTTGAAAAGCGAAATACTTGACGGAGGCCCAAATTAAACATTTTCGTTCGTCACTGTGGACCAGGCATATAGAAGAACAGGTTTTTTTTTCTTATTACGAGTATTCTCGCAGAGCCCCCACGGAGGAACCGCGGAGTACATTTTGAGAATGGCTGTTAGAGACCATAATTGTAGTCTGGATTATAGTTGGGTAGTTTTACGTTACCCACGGTACGATAAGCTTTGCTTACCATTTCTGTCACCTGTCATGTCATTCGTCACTTTCGCACTTACATACTTGTTAGAACATGACAGACATGGTGATAAATGACAAAGACCCGACCATCTTAGCCTTACTGGCGTATTAGAATTTTAACTATTAGATCTGTTTCCGATATGATATAGATCTGTCGGTGACAAAAGTGACATTTTTGGTTGAAGAAATGTGGAAAATTTTTGGTTGACAAAATGTTGATGTTTAAAATGTCTTCATTGATATTTAATTAAGAAGAAAATTGTACGCGTAGGCACAAACCAGTAGTTTTCATTGTGAATGGATTCGAACATTGTAAAAAAAAATACTTTTGAATAAGTAAGTACGTTACCTATATTTTCATATTCTTATCAAACATTTTTTCCGTGTAGAAAAGCAAAAAGGTATAGCAAAGTAAAGGAGGTTTAAGAACAAACCATTTTATTTTAGAGTCAACGAATTACTTTGTGCAATAAAAATTACAAGGGCTTAGTGGTGTAGAGCTAGAGTCTGTGCGGAAAAATAGGAGTCGGAATATAAGGGAACCAATATATTATATGACTTGTCTCTTTCCGAACAGACTACCATTTTGATGCAAATGAACTTAAACCTATGTAATAAAATAACATGTACAAACTCACCTGTCATAACCTCCTTATTCTCACAGCTCGAATAAAACTCCATATTCTTCGCAGAGTTACAGCCCACCTCCAACCGATCGAACCCGCTGACCACACACCCAGCGTCCACTTCCCGCCGACTCCGTAGCATCGGCGCGCTCGACATATTGCTTATACTAAAATTGAACAGCCTACTACCATTTCTAATATTGGGTTCACTAATAGACCTAACGCTTCGTTCGTGACGGTTCTGTATCTCGTATTTCCCGGAATACGGACATTCTTTTGATTCGGGGTTGCTTGCTGAAAATTAAAAAAAAGTTTAATTCGAATAAAGTGTTAAAAGATTAACTATACGATTATGAGTTCTAAAAGACTTACTGTCACGACTAACGCTGACATAAAGTATAAAGGACGACTCACGCTGTAACGGTCCGGGTTCGTCCGAGGTGTCTGACAGTTTAGTTTTCTAAAGGATGCGTCACGTGATAACCGATCGCCCGTTGTATAAAACGAAGTGGTCAGCCTGGACCCGGACCGTTACAGCGTGAGTCATCCTTAAGCCGCCTCTTTCAACTTAGCACTCATATTCGGGAGGAAAATGCATTCCGCATATCACCCGGCTGCGGGGGGTGACCCGAGTGGTTATGTGGGACTCCCGTCTAGGCTAATAAGGCCCACGATATACCCACTAAAAACCCCCCATATGCCACCTCGCCGCCTTATTGGTGGGGTTACAGGAACGCTTGCGTACTCATCCGCGACCCCACCGGCAGCAGCCGCCCGCGAGCGGCTCCTTCGCGAATGCCCAAAGGCCCTTCACGCGAGACACGCCAGATGATTCGACGCGCCTTCCTCCTCGGTCCGTCCTGCAGTGTAGCGGACCCCCCCCCCCGAGCCCGCCATAAGGAGGCCACGGGCGCCAGAAAACTCCCCAGCGCCCGGCGGCAGATGAGGTCCATGGTTCTGCCGCAAACCACAACTCGGCTGCAGAGGACAGGGAGAACGGCACACCGTAACACCGACACTCCTCTTCCTCTGCAGCCCCACTAACGCCGCTACAGCGGAACGGCCCTGCCAAGGTCGCAGGGGATAGGGAGAGTGGCGCATCGTGATACCATCACGCCTCTTCCCCTGCTATTCCACCTCGGCCGTCGAGAATAGGGAGAACGGCTCACCGCAATACCGATACTCCTCTTCCTCCTCCTCGAGCATAATTTTAGGGCAAATGAAATATGCTCCAAACATGGATAGCTACCATAAGGGACAATAACGGGACATACTAAAGGGACATGAACGATGCAAACATCATGGACAACCCAGGACAGAGCGTCCTGGCGAAGAAGGACTAGGAGAGCCGACCGCAAATGATGGGATAAGGCTAGGCGGAGAGACGGAGAGAAATGTGCTCGGGGCACGTATGAGATGGTCGAATGCTATGAAGAGGTCAGCTAACAGCAGTCCGCATGGCTTATTTGTCTGCATTTTATACCGTAATTACATTATACGTTTTGAAGAGGTCAGCTAGCAGCAGTCCGCATGGCTTATTTGTCTGCATTTTATACCGTAATTATATTATATGTGGTCGACATCCTCGGCAAGAGGGAACGAGGAAGATCTTACCGACTAGCGTGACGTAGGGCTCGGAGACGGCGTTGAAATGATGGTTCGAGCAGGCGTCATCTGCGCGCGCGGTGGGCGCGCCGCGCTGCAACTCCGCTATGTATGTGTCCCGCCGATATAGGACTACGCACACGTAGCGGGAGACGCTGGAATATGGAATAGTTCATCGTCAGCTCATATGGCTACATCCTACTTTGATAAGGCAGTCTTCGGTTAACGTCATTAATGCTGCACAGCATTCAGCGTTACGTTGTATGAGAAGATATCAACGTTTCTATTGTACGTGACGTATGGACACAGCATACGACATCCACCAAAGACCAAGGCTTGTCTGAGAATGTATGACACAGAATGCCATTAATTTTAACATTAGGTTTAACAAAAGACGATCATTCGGTCATAAATAAGTATGTAAATATTTACCGTAAGTATTATAACACGATGTTTTGTTTCGAAATTTTAGGGCCTTACCTTTCGTTCTTCCTTTCTTTTTGACTTTTGATCTAAGGTATACCTAGGTATCCACTAGTAATGCACTATAGTTATGTAAGTAAAACTTATAAAATGTTGTATATCAGATATTCTAAACAAAAGTCATGGAGTGATGCCAGAGTACTGAAAGTAAAAAGGTACGATTTTATCAAAAAAGTAGGTACAATTTAATTTTTTGTTACAAAAAACAATATTGACAGTAAGTCTTTTAAAAACGGGTGATACTATTTTAACTGATAATCCACTAAAACTACGTTAGTAAGCAAAATAAAAATACCAAATCAAAAAGTCACAAATATTTACGCAAAAAATCTTACTGTTTTGGTCTGCCACTTTCTACACTATTTTAACATATTTTTGAACCGCTCACGGCGGGCGGGGTACGTTTTTAGTACGCATGCTGTTCAAAAAGTATGTAAAATCGTTCTAAAAGGTACGCTCTGGCAATACTATTATTAGTTTTAATTACTAAGTGAGTAAATAAGAATTGTTGCTTTGGTCATAATAAACCTTGTCACCAATAACTAGAAGTCTTTAAAAGTACTTATTTAAAATTCCGTGAAAGCACCGCTGCTATATATGGACCTTGAACTTAAAAGTAGCAAATAAAATATAAATTGTTTTATCATTATCACGAATGTCACGGGCTTTCTTCCGCTAGAATTACAAATGAGTATCTGCCCTTGACGGCACGGTTCTTGTCCTTGACATTTACTGAACATCAGGCACGTGTACTTAGGTAAATAATAGGAATTTAATTGCTATACAAAGATAACGTGGAATCTGAAGAAAATTGGTCACAATTAATAAAATTGTCATTAAATTTTGATAAGGAAATATAAACAGCAATTATAGCCACGGCCGCAAAGTCGTGAATGACGTGATTCAAGGATCTTTCCACCGCAGCCATTGGGTAGCTCTTAAAATGAAATATAGATAGAAAGGTGTATCGGGTACTAAGGTAGTAAGCTACGGCCGGGTAGTAAAAAGAGCACCGCTGGGCAAAAAGTAACGAAGAACTTTTACGACTGGTTCAACTGAATAAAAGAATGACCATTGCTGGACAAATACCAGAGAATCAGAACCAGATAATGTTATAATGTACTGTATGTGTTATCTGTCGTGGCATCACCGAATGGGTTCTACGGAAGACCAGCGCTGGCTTCGTTACGCTGAGTTGGGTCCATTTCATAATGCGCACTTAATGCTCTGTTCTTCTGTTTTTGTTGCTAGTATATGTTCGTACATGTTTATGACTGTCACGAATAAATGTCTTTTATCTTTATCTTTAGAATCTCTTCCACCGACTGTGTGCTGCCCTGATCTAAAATGCCCTGATATATTGACAAGAAGTCCATTGCTGGACAAATACTAGAGAATCAGAACCAGATAATGTTATAATGTACTGTATGTGTTATCTGTCGTGGCATCACCGAATGGGTCCTACGGAAGACCAGCGCTGGCATCGTAGCTAGCATTACGCTGAGTTGGGTACATTTCATAATGCGCACTTAATGCTCTGTTCTTCTGTTTTTGTTGCTAGTACATGTTCGTACATTTGTATGACTGTCACGAATAAATGTCTTTTATCTTTATCTTTAGAATCTGTTCAACCGACTGTGTGCTGCCCTGATCTAAAATGCCCTAAGATATTGACAAGAAATGTCGTTTTAGATGATTTATTTTCTAACGATTAGCTCCGGCCGCTACCTAATATCTCAGGCAACCGGGACAAACGCTGTCATGGGAAAGAGAGAGAAACAGGTGTAACTTACCAGTGATGCTGCCAATGCGCCACCAATGCCACAGAATTTCCGCTAGGCGAACTAGCTTTCACGCTGACGCAATACACTTTAATGTCAGCGCCAGACTTGTCAGTGATGCGGAGTGTGGCGTTCCGCTGGTAGAAGGTGTAGTTGGAGCTGTAGTCGAGGGTGTGCCAGGTGTGGGAGAATGTCATCCAGCTCGGGAATTGGCAGTTGGAGCGGATTGATACTGGAAGTAAAGGTGATTATTAGTTGTTGGTTCTATTCCCAGCATTTTAGCGTCATTATTTACACCACAATTACTTATTATCACAATGGGAGGACAATCTGCAACAATTTTGATGAAATGTACCTAGATATAATTATCAGTACCATATCTTGCTGACATTAGAAGCTTGCTTTAAACATCACCTCTCGTATCAATATTTGGTGTCGAGAATATTCGGTACGTAAAAAAAAGTGGGTCCGTGTCCATAATGCCCTTATGCATAATATGTATTTAAAAGCAATTGATATACCTAGGTATTTCTTAATCTTATGTACCAATAAAATAGTCCTAGAGCCCGTCTCTTCTAAGACATCAAGTACTGTAAACCACACTTCGGTGCAGATTTACCGTAGACACGTTGCTAAGCGGGTTAATAATTTAGCCATTATTATAAAAGTCCATGACGTACCTCGCTTCAAGGCCATAGTCCTACTTCCCTCCGTGGCGCTGAACAGTCCATTGCAGGTCGCATCCCCCGATTGGGCTACTCGGTACTCCACGTCAGCGGAGCCTGGGCCCTCTTTTACGCCTGTTGATGCTGGAACATGATGGAGAGGTTGTGAAACTTGGAGGATTCTCAACGATCATAAGCTGAAACTAAGATACAGTCGCTATCGATGCTCAAAAATCTGAACAGGCACTTTAAAGTCTTTATAATAGAGTTCATACACCTCACAGCGGCCATTCGACGTTTTCCCGTTGTTCCATAATAATGCAGGGCGGGTATTTTTACGCGGCGACACCAGGGCGCGTATGTTTGTAGGCTTTGTTCACTTATTTGTGAACACCTTAACCACTCCGATAGATCTCATGGTGACTGCACATGGGGTAAGTAAACGTTGTTACGGTCGATAAGCTATAAATACAATGAGAAATTGCAATTCGGATGACGGCTATTATTTATTACATTAAAAAGAGCAATTTTTTGGAAATCCCCCGATTACCAACCGCTCCTCACTCCTTGTCACAATTTTTCCTATCTTCCTAACACATACTGTCACATTGGCGACGCTTGATCATTTTCCAAGTGGGGAAACCAGCTAATCTAAAAACAGTCTTACCGATACAGTACTAATCTTCTCGTAGCGGTCCTTTTTTTCGTTTTTCAAGCTATTAATCCTAGAAGGAGCTACTTAGATAGTCTTACCAATAGACGACAGCATTAATCTTCTCATTTACGAGACGAGATACAAGGTATTTTAGTATCTCGCGGGCTTACCTTAGATTAGTCATACCTTTAGTCTCGTAGACGAAGCAGACGTGTCCGATTCTTTGTTGTGTAGTTTGCACGATCCTTGTTCGGCTCTGTAGCTTGTTTAAACAGCAACGCTAACCTAAAAATACCTGTGTCTTACCGATACCACTAGTGTGCTGATGTCAGCAGGAGAGTTCGGGTCAATGATTGCACACACAACTTGAATAAAAAAGGTAGTGAATGAACGAATGAGTGAATGTGTTTTGAGTGCACGATATTTAAGCTTGAAGAAAGTTTTTCGTAGAAGTTGGCTATTAAATATTTAAAAAAGAACATTCATTTCACTGCGTGATTACATATGGTTGTGTGTGTGATCTTAATTCTGGTGCCGAAGAGAGAGTCGAGCTAACCTAGAAATAGTCTTACCGATACCATTAGTCTTCTCGTAGACGAAGCAGCGGTAGCGGTCCTCGTTGCTGGTGGCGTGGTTGTGGTGCAGCTTTCCGACGAGAAACCGGAGGCTGCCTTCTTTCCACGTTGCTAGGCATTCTAGTTCTTCCACTGGAAATAAAAATATTTAACAGTAGCTGTTCTACACTTTTATGTAGGGATCTGAAAAAGGAGCGTATAGATTTTTAAAAGGTCGGCAACACGCGTGTTGCACCCCTGGAGTTACACGCGTCCAAAGGCCTACAGTTATACCTACCTACAGTTTGCCACAGACGTGAATTAATAAAATTGTAAGGTAAGTACTTAACTCAAAATTAATGAACGCATTTCGGTGTTGCATTGGTAACCTAACTTAGATCTGTAGGGCATGCGTACTGATGCTGTCGGAAAGTTTCCAAACACTTAAGATTTCTACGATGTGTGGTCGGTGATCACGTGATTCTTTCTACAGAAAAAGAAGTGTTAGACGCTTCGGCCCAGGCCTTGACCGTTTTCGCGTGAGTTATCCTTTATACAAAAATAATGTGCCTGTAAATTTTGTGCAGTAAAGAAACCACCTAAATCTACAAGACGTCCTTTCTAGTAAAGCTTTTCACCCCCTTTCAGTTCCTCTACTCCTAGTCCCCCTAGTTGAAGTAGGGGAGGCACTCCCGATTTACAATAAACGTTCAAAAATATATCTAACGTCCAAGACAAAGTTTTCGCAGTGAAATAAACAGCGCCATCACGGAACGTCCTATGAATAAATTAGTATCATGCTAAAAATAGAACTGTCATGCTTATTGTGTTCAGGATAGCCAGGAATAGACAGACAACAGACAATCCAGCATGTACCTTTGTGTTCGGTCTGGGCGGTCTTAAGGCTAAGTTAATTAAATATGTAAGCAGGTATTAACTCGAAATGTATTTACAATGTGACGTGTTTATCGTCATTTGATATACATAAGATATATTATTAGAGTTACATAATAGATTATTATTACAGTTTCGGGTAGTATCAATAGTTAAATCTGTCAATTAATTAGACAATAGTAAGCATTATATAATATAATTAAATTTGATACATTAAATTCTTTGTTTTGTTGAATGTCAATGAAATGATAATAACATAGTTTAGAATTTTCAGGCTATAAAAAGGAAGGAGCCATTTTTTATGTCCCGCGTAAATAAGTTGGACGATTCTATCGTGGTAATGACTTTGGGCAATTTGTTAAAAACTTTGGGGCCCAGTCCCTGCATGATCTTGGAGGACTTAGTCATCTTAGCTAGGCCCCCTGTACTGTTAAATATTTACTAGCAATCAGTAAAGGTAACTTTCGGATTGTGACGGCAGTAGCGTTACTGTTTCAAGGATATTGCTGCTTGGCGAGGGCGATGGAATTAGGTATATTAAATTTGACGCACTGCAGCAATGCAGTTATTGCTACTAAATAATGCTGCCAAAGCTACACCATTAATTTTCCTTGAATGCGACCTCTTAAAGCAGCTATTTCAAACTGCCACTAAATCTAAGTATAATCAAAACGACACCTCAGCTCTGGAACGTTGCCCGACTTATTTGAAAATTAGACAAACTGACAACGAGAGACAATTTCCTTTGTGTATTGCACTGTTTCAAATCTTAGATACGGTCTGCATCTGCATCGATAGAAATGGTGGCGTACTATACTATAATAGCTTTGTTTGTAATAGGGTCCAGTGCCACGAGGCCTGAAGGCCTACCGCGAACCACGTTCGACGTGCTGTCTCTCTGTTGCACTTGTACATTTGTACGTAAGTGTGACAGGGAGGCAACCCGTCGAACGTGGTTCGCGGTAGGCCCTCTGTTTCGTAATTTAGCCAAACAGCTGGTCGATGTCACTTGTGACAAAAGAGCTTTCAGGTTCATCGCTCAATGCATAAGTAGTATGCGATTCAGCGAGAAAATGCTGCCTGCATTCTCAGCACCATGCCACAGGAGGAATTTGAATTTAAGTTATTTACATATAGTTTGTCAAAGGGCTATCTCATTTCAAACATAGACAGAGGGAGTCACACTATCTTTGTCTTACACTAGTACTAGCATCCAAAAGAAAAGGATGAGTATAGTTTTTTTGTTCTTATTTACTGACAAATTGGTTTGACCAACTATAGTTTAGTTATTAAGTTTAGGGTCTGTTTCACAATGTCCAAGTAAAATCCTCAATAAGCCATTTGCCATTTATCTGACAAATCAAGTCATCATTGGTATTTCACAATCTTCAAATAAGCTTAACTAATAGAAAGTGCTAAGTTTTGCTGACGACTTTTTTCTGATGAAAAAATTTTTTTTTGCGTTTTCTGTCCACGACTTGGTATTTATTTTTACACCTAGTGAAAAAAATCATTACAACGAATGAGTAAAGTTTTTTATTTATTTACAGATAAAAAAATCGAGTTTACTTTAAAACTTTAATGTCTGTCAGTAGGTATGTCTAAAGTTCTAAACCAAGTCTTGTACTGGCAGCGTCACAGCTAAAAGGCGTTTTTACTAAGTTATTACTGAAACAAATTTCCACAAAAATTGTCATCATCTCTAAAACAAGATCGATTTCAGGAAACTTTGTATGACATTTTAGTCGCTAAATGCATTCAAGAATACACATTTAAAATCTGTCGGGTTTAATTGGCCCACACGGTATATATACCATCGCTATAAGAGGGTGTTAAATACTTTGGTGAGTTGTTTTATTTGCTAGTATCGAAGCTGACTGTCCTCCTGTCACGTCAGCAGGGATTCTTTCATTCGTAGTTCAAAAGACGGTACAAAACCTTTTCAAAGCAGTATTATTGATGAAGTGGGACTGCCGATGAGAACCACGCCTACATGATGACGTACTGTTTAGTAAAGTCGGTTTTTATTTAAACCTATTACGCAATAATATCCTGCTGTGAACATACCTGTACTTTCAGACGCAGAAATATCAGGACATGCCTGGTAGTTGAGCAGAAGCCGGGAATCTTCTGTGCAGCTCTCGATGGACGACACGGGGATTTTGCAGTCCCCATGCCCCCTGGAAAAATTACACAGACCTTATTGTTAAATCCGTCTATGCCAAGTCCATTTCATCAACAAAACCCATTTTAATTGCTCACTCTGTATTTGTTTACAGTAGTGGTACAAAGTTCGAAGTTTCGTGTCCTTCGAGGTGTATTGAGGGTCAAAATGTTGTAAAATAAATCGAGATTAAATAAAGCTTAATTTTCTTACTTTATCCTTATCTGAAGCATGTAAAACCTTCTACATCTTAAAAGTTGTATGATGAAAGTTTTCAATCTATAAATGTATTCTACTCGTTAACTTTTGTAATGTCCTCAACGAAGACACCAGTTTTCCCGAACGTTTTTGACCCTTTTATCAAAATATGAATACCAAGTGTAACCATTTGTGACGTTTTCATCTAGTTGTGATTGGCTTTATGGTAATAGCGTCTTATCGACAACCGGCAATAAGTACTCCTTTGTTTGAAAATGCCACATTTAGACAACCCAGAAAGTTCGACGAGTTTATAGAAGAAATAGTTAAACGGTTACATCAGCTATCGTTGAGTTCAAATCTGCATTGCCTTTATCGTCCAAAAATCGACTTTCTGACAGGATAATTGATCAGAACCTTTCATCAATCAGCCAAAAACAGTTAATTAATAATCCATGGGATTGCGATGATTTCACAGGTTTTAATTACAAAAGTCATTCTGTGCTGAGATGACGTTGACGGTAACGCGTCGGTGATCTTCATTAAGGGACCGTTTAACATCTGCTGAGGCTATTAATCAGTGATCGCGTTGATTTGATGGGGAAGTAATTTTTCGGTCTTTGGATGATTACAGCATGGTAATTTTATGTAAATTTGTTTCCGAATCGGAATAGTTCAATACTACAAACTATAGACAGGACAGGTTACGCCTAGTGTCAGAGTCACAGTCAAAAATGTAAAGAATGTTTTCTGTCAATATATAATTTTGTATTTTAGTATGTTCCAATTTTTACGACAATAGTGGAGGACCGCTTCTCCATATAAACGTAGTTCCCATTTTCCTTCCTGGATATTGACAGTATGGAAAATATTTTTACATAATTTATTGTATTTTGGAGTTAAGTTGGATCAATTTGAAAACTACTAAACATGGTACCTAATTAGTAATCAGACTAAGTCAGTAATCATCAGTGTATTTATTGATTTTATAGGTAATAGAAGATATCATATATTTTATACCTATTAGTTACCACATACACAAAAAATGGCTCAACTTGCCTGTTACTCCTTATCAGTTCTTTTTATCCAGGCAATAGTTTAACGAAAAAATAAGAACATCATACCTGTTATAAGTAAAGGAGAAGGGCCCTTTCAGCGGGCAGTCGACAGGATCAGCGTTTTCCCTGAACATGGAGTAGAGGAGAGCATCTCCGGTGATGAGAGAACAGAGGTGAGGTAATGCGTCTCGACGATGGCAGAACGCTGGAAATAATACTTAGATTAGTTTCATTAGTTAGACCTCAGCCCCCCCCCCCCCCCCCGACTTGATGGTCTGACCAAGTTAAAAGACCACCTCAGGCAGACTCCAACAAGCGGTGAGGGCTACGGGAGATCGAGACTGATAGAGGCAAATCACAGGAGCTGCAAAATCAAATGGTCCCGATGCTCAGTAATGAGAGACTGACAAAGAAGTTTATTCTGGAAAAGGACCGCCAAGTTTCTTGTTCTTGCATCAGTATCTTCTCGGGTCAGAGGTGTATAGGGTTACGACTGATGGTTTTCCTTTTTGACATTCAAAAGCGTATAGTAATATGCCAAAAGTCTTGGTAGGCATAGAAATGCTGAAAGATAATGCGAATAGGTAATGGTAAACCGGGATAAATAAACATGTTCAGAATAATGTGAATTTGAAACATGTACTCAATCGACCATTGGATCAATAGGTATAATAATGGGATGGGTTTTGTACTCACTTTCTTTATATTGCAGAACGTTGGTATGTTTTTCGTGCATGACCACACATCGATAACACCCTTTCCTGCGAAAGAAAAAATATTTTAATAAGCCAGATTTTTTTAAACCTATTATGTATTACAGTAGAAACTAGTACCTACTCAAACATTGTACCCTATGTAATAAGTGTAATTGAATGGTAGTCCAACATTTACTTAAACTGAGCAATCTCATAAGATCCAGCTCGGCAAACTTCATAAGTTATAGGTGTGGCTTATTTCTACTTTGATAGGAATAATGACCGGAAACGGTAAGTAGAATTTCAAATAGTTCTTGATTTTGAATGCAGAGAGTCCGCAACTCTCCGCATCGCAGTAAAACACGGCTCTTAATTTTACTGCGGTGAGTGAGATATCTAAATGACACATTAAACACCATAATAATGTATTCAAATTTGCAATATAAAACTTCTTCCCCTGAAGGGATCGCCTTTTGTTGAGAGATACCCCCCTCGATAGAGATGGGTTTGATGACGCCGGATTGGAACCAGCTACCATGCTAGCAGTGAAAGCTAATGTATACTTACTCATCGACGATAAGGAACTTATCCCCCTCAGACGAGTGGCACCGCCCCTTGTTAGAGAGACGGTCCTCCTCGTTGAAGATGGGTTAGATGACGCCGGTTTGGAACCAGCTACCATGCTAACAGTGAAAGGTAATGTATGTATACTTACTCATCGACAATAAGGAACTTATCCCCCTCAGACGAGAGGCACCGCCCCTTGTTGGAGAGACGGTCCCCCTCGATGGAGATGGGTTGGATGACGCCGGATTGGAACCAGCGACCATGCCAGCGTGCAGGGAAGGCGCAGCCTGTAAACAAAAAAAAAATCTATTATTACGACGTAAAAATAGTAATAATGGCGGGTGCCCTGGCCCTGGTAGCAATTCGCGAGGTTAGTAATTGGGAGATAGATTATAGTATTGTTTAAAATGTGACTGTTTTGTTTTAGAGGGTGAACGTGAGAAAATAATGCTTGGCCGTCATATAATTTCCTTGGAAAGGCTCAAAATCAAAAGGCACAGGGGGCCTACCGCGAAAATCGAAATTCGCAAATTGCGGGGATCTTTCTCTTATACTCTTAGTAAGCCGTAATTAGAGTGACAGAGAAAAATGCCCGCAATTGACGAATTTCGATTTTCCCGGTAGCCGCCCAGATCCGCGGCATAAACCAGACTAGTTTCCCGGTGACCATCAAGACCGCTGCACTGAGCTGTGGAGAAGAAAGTGTCCGACAATCGGAAAGATGTAATAACAACTTTAGTTGTCATATATCCATGTATTTTTTTTTGGCATGATATATGTGACATGATTACAATTTACATTAATTGCAATTGTGGAGTAAAACCAGATGTGCCAATGATTCATGTTTTAGGTAGGTATATAAAAAGCTATATTAAAAGCAATAAATAGTATATACATAACTGCATTGTTTTTATCATGAAGGTTTTAATGACTTTTATTTATTGTTATCAAGGTAATCTGGGAATTAAAACCTGCGCTAATAGGCGAACTAAACATAAATAATGCTTTAAAAATTTCAAAAGATAATAATCACACGTACAGGATAGGTAATTAGGTAGCCACAAAATTAATGAACCGAAATTACCGACCTGCGGTCCCATTGAATAAAATTCATATTGGTATGTAGATAAACTGCAACGTCGACGTGCAGTTCCCATACAAGTTGCAGTCCGTCTGTACCGGCCCTATGAGTCTCCTTGCCAATAAAATAAATTAGTACCACTGAAAATCCGAGACATACGCCAAAAAAAACTTGTCAGAGTATGGATTTTTTACAAAATCTAGTACTTTCCTTCTAGCCCGTCAAGGGCCCTGAACCAATACGCTAATGGTCCGTGTTCGGAATTGATGGTCCCACAGCGTTTAGGAAATGGGGCCCATCCAGAGAACACTCTTTGACTGCCGGATATTAATTACTCGACTGCGAAAGGTGGGGTGCGGTTGGCCTGGTTTACGGAGCGGATGTTTTCCATGTTGAAAATGCGCAAAATATTGGTTATGGACGTTTTAAATAAATTCAAGCAGTTTATTAATAACCTCATACGTTTCGGAATATATTAACTTGCTATTAAATTAAAACTTTTAATGTAACAAATTCCAAGAACTGGTGTAGAATTTATGTAAGTATAAAATACAACGAGATCGAACGAACTTTACGTTTTTTAGGTTTCAATAATTTAAAAAGAGAAAAAAAGAATCCAAATTAGACAAACCCTCGAGTGGCACTTGAAGTTCGTCTGTCACAATTTTTTCAGAAAATACAGACGGCCTAGCCAAGGTTGTAATCGCTATCGCTACGAAAACGAAACTCTTTGCGTCTCTCTTGCTCTTCCATATTAGTCATATTAGTGCAGCAGTGACAGTTGCGTTTCGAGCGCTACGGAGCGTAAGCGATTTGTATGTTGGCTACGCGGCCCGATTGATTTGAAATTGGATTGATTTAAGAATAAGTCACGCTAGAATGGTCAGGGTATCGAGTGTGGAATTAAAAGGAGTGAAATCTCTTATGGTAGAACTGTTGCAAAAGTGTCCAGCTGTCAGCTATAAATAATAGTTCTAAATCTCTCCAGAGTAGCGCTAGAGTAGCTAAGAACCCAAGCGTTATTGACGGAGTGAAGTGCGCTGTCTATGATTTGTTTTTTTTTTCAAGTATTCCAGGTATTACAGCATTTAAGGTTTATTGATGACACTTTTTGGTACATGGAGATTCCATTCCTTACCTCCACCTTCCTTAGGTCAGGGTCCGGGCCGGGGTGTTTTCTATGACGGGTGATCTGTGATCGCGTGATGCTTCCTATAGAAAAGTGTCCGACGCCTCGGCCAGAACCCGGACCGTTTTACCGTAAGTCATCCTTCAAGCGGTTGGCAAACAAATGTACGTTCTACAATCTAATAAAGAGGAAGAATAGCTTTGTAATCCTAACGAAATAAATGTACTTTTTCTATGAAATTCCATTTCGGGAGAAAACGTTTTCCAGTAACTATATCTTAACCAATCACTTTGATTTTTAGGTTTATAGGTTTCGCTTTTTTTGAAAACAAAAATGTTTTGCAAATTTTGAAAAAAAGGTAACCTATAAACATACTAAAAATCATGGAAAATGGAAAATATTTAGTAGTGAAAAAAGTTTTCTCTTTTTGTATGGACGATCACATGCTTCCTTCTTAATAACTGTAGCTAACGGTCACTAATATGGGAAGCGTGCAAGGCAGCACACAGGAGCCGTCAGATTTTTGGCGCGAGGCGTAAATGTGATGTTTATTGTTCCGACGTAGCCCACAAGATGGCCGAACCTACTATGCACAAGAAAAAACGTGACGTGTAAATGTACATTTTTATGGTTCCGATTCAAGCCACAAGATGGCAGACCCTCCAACGTGCACGGTCCCTATAATGTATTATCCTCCTAAGTTCCAGATTCTTTACATTTTGAATTTGGAACCTTGACGTATTTAAATAACATTCCAAAATTAAAAATAAAGCCTTTATAAAGGTCTTTGGGACTCAGGACGATGGATCAGTCACTAAGATTTAAATATTTTTACATTTTGACCTAGTTTATACACGGTGCTACATGAGGAAACCGAAAGCTTTTGACAGTGTATTACTGATCACATTTAGAGACTAAAATGTCATATAAACTTTTCTGAATTTCACCTAGTTTCAGAGTTAATACCAATGTAAAAAAAAACATCTACTTATCGTAACTTAGTGCAAAACGCCGTTTTGATCGCGATGATGCCATTATGGGGCGTAGTCTAAATATCCTTATTGATAGATGTCAAAAAGTGACAAGTAACCTTTACAAGAACTAGTTTTTACAAAAAAAATCGTAAAAAATTATTTTCAGTGCCAGTTTTACCATAACATTAACTGTTTACATACCATACTGAACAAATAAGTTCAAAATTGAAAAAAAAAACAAAAAAAAAAATTTTGCCGAAATTTACTGAAACTCATATAACATTTTTTTCCTTTTGGCCTCAGAAGTACGTGGTTAAAATCTTTCGGGTTCCTCGTGAGCACCGTGTATAAACTCTAACTAGAAGTGGTGTGAGGATTGTGAAGTGTGTTAGGGTAATATTTAACTAGTTCCTTATTGCCGCTTTTACGAGTAGGTACCTACGCGTTTGAAAGTCACTTGGTTGCAACTAGAAATGTTTGTTGGAAAATTGCATGTTGCTTCTTACGTTGCTTTGCAGTTGGTACAAAAAGAGTCTAAGAAATACCGCACTGGTGCGAGTCGGACTCGCCCACCGAGGGTTCAAACTTTTTAGTATTTGTTGTTATAGCAGCAACAGAAATACATCATCTGTGAAAATGTTAACTGTCTTACTGTCACGGTTTATGAGATACAGCCTGGTGGATGGGCAGCGGAGTCTTAGTAATGGGGTCCCGTTTTAGCCTTGGGGTACGGAACCCTAAAAAATCTAAAAAATGCCCGTATCAGGATTAGAACCCAAACAAAACTTATTTACGTTTAAATACTCTGGCAGAGAAAAATAAAACAGTGTTTTATCAGGGAATACAATACAGGAAATCCCGCTCAAGATCTAAGATAAAAAAGCGGCCAAGTGCGAGTCGGACTTGCCCATGAAGGGTTCCGTACCATTTATGACGTATTAAAAAAAAACTACTTACTAGATCTCGTTCAAACCAATTTTCGGTGGAAGTTTGCATGGTAATGTATATCATATATTTTTTTAGTTTCATCATTCTGTTATTTTAGAAGTTACAGGGGACACATACACACACACATTTTAGCACTTTGGAAGTGTCTCTCTCACAAACTATTCAGTTTAGAAAAAAATGATATTAGAAACCTCAATATCATTTTTGAAGACCTAGCCATAGATACCCCACACGTATGGGTTTGATGAAAATAAAAAAAATTGTTAGTTTCAGTTATGTATGGGGAAGCCACAAAATTTATAGTTTTTTTTTCTATTTTTGTGTGAAAATCTTAATGCGGTTCACAGAATACATCTACTTACTAAGTTTCAACAGTATAGTTCTTATAGTTTCGGAAAAAAGTGGCTGTGACATAAACTGACCGACAGACGGACATGACGAATCCATTTTTTGCTATTTGGCTACGGAACCCTAAAAAGAACATTGCCCCACCAAATAGCACGGCATAATTCTGCGGCCCTAGTGAAAAAGGGTACAAGTCTCGCGCAGCTTGGGTGTAAAAGGGCAGAAGTGTTACGTGGAACTTACACCCTTAATAACACAGGGCAGAAGTGTTACGTGGAACTTACACCCTTAATAATAATAACACATACTTATTATAACACAAATACTCTTGTCATTATAAAGGCACATGATTACCAAAGTACATCCAACCATCAATCCTTATCTAATGTAATGGAAATCCCACTTCAATGACGAACCATCATTTGTGATGTTTAATAATTCAAAGTAGCTTTAGCAGTACTAGTACTAGATCAATAGTGATTATTTTCTGGATCCTTATTCTGTTAAGCTCCAGCTTCGATAAACTGGTAACAATGCGGTACTAGGCGTGGTATTCAATTCTATTGGGAAACAATTAAAATATTTTATGAAATAAACAAGAGTACGCACAAGTCTGAATTGAAGCCCGAAGGCGAAGCGAGGGCTTTATAGAGACGAAAGTGTAGGACCCATGGGAATCGCCTTTTCATATTCTTTATTTGTACTGATCATACATTGTCATAATTTACATAATATACAATAGGTACAACTGTATTCCTCATTTTCTTCTTTGGATATTCATATTATTGAAAATATGGTGACACAATTTCTTGTATATTAACCACAGCTAAAAAATGAAATGTAGGGGACGTTGGATTTTTTTCGAATTTTTAATTGTTATAAGACTTAGGAAGTTTTCGCTCCTAATTATTATACAATAATCAAATAAAAAACAAAAGTCAAACGTAGCGGCTTAGCTACGGTTATTATACATCAAATTATTTAAAAATTATATCCAGAGAGGAAAATGGGGACCACGGTTGTATGCAGAAGCGGCCGTCCCCTATCGTCTTAACACGAGTTCATAATTCCAGTACCGCCCGTGGAACACACAATGTTTTTCATCACAATTGTGTGAAAAGAGGGAAAAATAAAAATTCTGCTTAATTTCTGACGTACATTACAGACCCAGTTGAAATTTAGAATTTACGGACCGCATGACCTTTTACGAGCAAGTAATATTATATACATTTTTATAGGAAGTAACTGCCACTTAAAATGCCTGTAAACTTTTTTTGGAAAGTTTGCTCAATAATTTATTCAGAAATGTAACGTTTAATAAATTAAAATACGGTAAAAACATGATTTACTGTAGCTCCTTCGGTACCAGAATCAGGCGCACATCGATTTTGTCTTTAGAATATTACATTTTCCATTCTATTTCATGGTGCTTACTAGTTATTAGTTAATGCAGTCTGCATACTTTATATTCAGTACATAATGTATTAGTGGTAGTGGGTAATGGGTAATACATTACATAAAGTACTAAGAGAATATTATTGTAACATTTTCTTCAAAAGTAAGAAAATAATAACGGTGGCGCAATTTAGAATAGATAGGATAAAGATAGGAGTAAATATGTAGTGGTTATATTTAATTTAGCAATTAATTCGTTCGTTATTCATACAGGGTGACCTTAGCCATTGGACAAACCCTGAAATCCCACGTAGGGTTACTTCTCAGGAATGCTCTGACGTTAATATTTTTTTAATTAGAACAAAAGATACAAAAAATATTTTTTTCGAGCCGAAGTTATTTGCAATAATCGACAACAAAAAGAAACACACTGTGTTAATCTTTCACAGTGTTTTTCGAAACCGCTACACCGGTTGTTATGATACTTTGTACACTGGTTCGAAATACCCTAATGCATATGTACATTTCGGCTTTGTCCAATGGCTAGGGACACACTGTATATTCAAGGCCGTGAAATTTTTTTTTTCTCAAACTTGCAATGAAATTTTGACATGACATACTTACTTCAAATTAGGTCCGGAAATATCACTATGTATCCGGTGCGATTAGTGAAGATGATATGTACAGGAATTACTTTAAAAAATGAAATTTCATTTCATACAGGATATTTATTTAGTCACCTGCAACAATTTACGAGTTGTTAAATTTCGGGGTTGGTCCAATAGTAAAAGTTGCTGAGTATTACCTATATATAAAGTCTGTAAATTATTGCAGGTTACTAAATAAACACCTTGCATAGCCTTATATACACCTAGGCCTGTAAAACAACCTTCTTTTGTTTTAAATGTCAAATTGAGACAAAACGACTTGGCATTAGACCATCAAATAAATAATAGTAGATTCGTAATTTTTTGTTATCTGCGTAAACCTACGAATGAAACAAAACTACATCTTTTTTATTTCATTCCAAGTTTGAGGAAAGCACTGTACAAATCTCGACGAGAAACGAGGTTGTCAGCTGCGTACCCCTATCCTACATAGCCCTACCCTTAGTTTCCCGGCCTCGTAATGTACTATTATTAATTAATTAAACTAAACAAGTCAATTAAAACAACACTTAAATCAACCGGGATATAAACCGTGAACTGTCAATGAAAACAAAAAATAAAGTAATATTGTTTATCCGCGAAAAAACGCCCACGCTATAATCCGCATTTTTATTATTTTTTTATTATTGCGTATGTCACTCCCAGAATGGAGATACTTCATAAGTTGAAATCCGTCAAAAGAATAGATGTATTTCCTCTAACACTATAACCCTCCTTCGACTGTCGGGTTCTTCGAATACCCTATTGGTCCCATTCGAACTTTAAATTATGTCAGATATTAGATCTACATACGATATGGATCGGATATGACACCCTGACCGATCCATATCGTATCCAGATCTAATATTTAACGTATCTTAAAGTTTGAATCGAGTATGTTATTGATAAATAATTTCTTGAGTCGGGTCGAGCTAAGTCTGACATGACGTTTACAATGACGAAGAGTGCCAACGTCATTATTAGGTAATAGGCATCCAATTTCTATGAAAATATGACACTTATAATGACACTCCCACACTCAAGTCCTTGCAAAGTATTCAGACGGACTCTAATAACATTTACAATACCTACATATGGTGCTACTTTACCGCACTACATTTAAAATTTAGATGTAAAATAATCCCTTCGGTCGCGTTTTAATTCATCCCCACTCAATGCGAATTCCCTATTTTTCGCACTTGGATCTTAATGTACTAATACCCTCCGATTCGTATTCTGTTATATTAAAAATAATTTCTAACTCAGTCTGACCCTGACCAGGTGTTACCCATTTTCGTAAAAAATCCCCAGTTTTACTAAAAGAAGAAAACAGTTTGTGGTTTCTTGATTCCTTTGTCTTTCTTTTGTACTTATTAAATATTTGGTAGACAGGTGCCGTGACGTCACGGCTTCACCCTTGGCATACGGATTCAACATTTGCTACAGACGTTTATTATTTCGAGGTCGTGGCGAATCAAAAAATAAAGCGATGAGGGCTTTTTGAAGACATCAATGATTTGCTTTACAGGCCAATTCCAACAATATAATGTGATACTGTTCTAACATGGATCAGACATCATTCCAATATGAGACGGGTCCAAACTGCTTTAGAGGACCTGCTGAATTGCGCATTATGTCAACTTTAAAAAAAAAACGTGACTTTTGACACTGACAGATCAGTATCATATTGGAAGGAGATTTAATGGGGGGTTGTCGTTGAGATTCAAGATGGCGAAGACGTCTCGAGAATATTTTTTTGTGTTTTGCTCATTTATGTTGTTCAAAGTGTAGTATTGATAGCTTATTATGCAGTGAACTATCGTGGAAGTGTGCAGTTAATGAAAAACTAATCTTGAAACGCGTTTAACCATGTTTTAATCAACACCCGGCAATCCATCGTGGCTTTTAGTAAAGTCCAGCTATCTCTTTACTAAAAGCAACTACCGAACAACGTCATGCTCTACGAACACACTTAAAACGAAGAAGAAGAAGGAGATTTAATAACAAAACTCATATTCGCCTAGTAGTCAGATGTGCAAGTTGTAAAACTCCTAGAGTTCAGTAAAATTTCACAGAAAACAAAAAAAAACTTTCATTTTGGAAATGGGAATGTTATTAAATATTTATCATTCAAAATCATCATTTAAAACTCATTTCTACCAGCCAACATAGGAAACAACTCAAAATCGTGATATACATGAGGATAAAATGCAACTTTCTCATCAGTTTTTGAATATTCAGGAGGGCCTTTACCAGGTGGTGTGGTGAAAAACAGTTCGTGGTTTATTTATTTATTTATTTATTTTATTGGTATTCAGGACAACAACAGCCGTAGATATACAATTTACATAGGTATTTTTACATAGTATTAGGCCAATAACAGTTATCCGTTGGGTGCAAAATAATATACAGGGTGGCCAAATAAGAAGTATACATTTTGTTTTTAAATTTTAACTGTATTAAGTTCAAAAATTATTAGGTATTGTTTTAAAAATATATTCTTCAGGGTTGGCAAATTCATGCGAAACATAATGTCTGACATATGTCCACCTCTAACAGCAGGCAAATGTAAGCCCTTACCATCCCAATGTTCAGCATCTATTCGCACATTTTTGGCATTATCTTAGTACATTTGTGTCGAATAGTCGGTTTTAACTGTTTAAATTTCATCAGCTCGTTAGCATAGACACGTAATTTTAGATAGCCCCACAGAAATAAGTCAAGAGCTACAAAATTTGGAGAATTTGGGTGCCAATCACTGTCACTTTTTTTCCAAATTAATCGAGCAAACAACGTGTTTTAAACAACAGAAACATTTGAGATAAAATTGCTTGCTGCTAGTGTTATACATTTGGCAGAAATTATCTTCCGTATACAATTGCCAACCCTGAATAATATATTTATGAAAAAATATTTAATAAAATTTCCACTTAATGTAATTAAAATTTAAAAACAAAGTGTATCATTCTTATTTGTCCACCCTGTACAATTATAATTAGTTAAACAAAGTAATAATCAAAGTGAAACTGTGCAAGCCCACAGTAACAGTAACAGTAGGTGATAATCAACATGAACATTGAAGTTAGAGGTAGGTACACATGCTTGCATAAAGCTGATAGGTGTGCATTAACGTTAATAGTTGATTTAATTTATTTATATTGCTCTTGTAAATAATTTAAGTGATCACGCTTTTACCCAAAGATCACTATTTAGCGCTCCTGTAAAGTAGCTGTTACTTACTACATGGGACCATCCCTTGCATAAGATACCAAAATTTGTATTATGCCAAGACGCCAATGATGAGTACTCCTACAGTATAATATAGGATTAACATTTACAACAGTATTTGGTTAATCTTTAGAACCTATTAAAACCCAACTTTTTTTTTAACTCCGATACACCTTGATTCCTTTGCTTTTCTTTTGTACTTTATTAAATATTTGGAAGGAGGGCGCCGTGACGTCACGGCTTCGCCCTTGGCATACGGATTCAACATTTGCTATAGACGCTTATTATTTCATGGCGAAAATACTAAAAAGGCCTTGAGGATTCTTGGTTGGTAGACATCGGTTTTTTGCTGTAGGTAGTTAGTACACGAAGGTTATTTATTTATTTAAACTTTATTGCTTTTTAGCGATAAGACCGCCTGTTGTCTGCCTCTACATTTAATCAATTGTTTATTTTCTTGTATATTTTTACTGAGGTGTGCCAATAAAGAGTATTCTATCTATCTATCTATTGCACGAAATACAAAAATAATGTACAAATGGCGGACTTAAAGCCTAATGGCATTCTCTACCAGTCAACCATCGGGTCAAACTGAGAAATCAGCAAATGGTGTACGGAGAGAGACAGAAGATATTTATTAGAACTATCCAAAACAACTGAAAAACTTGATAAAATACATCATAAAACCCGTAAATAAAAATAAAATAAAATATATATATTCGTGTATACGTGTATGTACGTGTACTTAACTCAACTCAAACATTTATTCAGCAAATAGTCCATAGGGGCACTTCTACATGTCATTTTTTTTACAAGGAATAAAATTACAAATAAGGCAACAATGAAATATTTGATAATTTATTAGAGATTTATACTGTCTCTTAATGTCGAATTAGACAAAGAAAAACTATAACAAAAAAAAATTCAAACAACAGACAAATACTAAAACTCTTTAGAGATGTAAAAAGTCTCCAAGTGTCAGAGATAAAATAAAAAAAAAGATAATAAAATTATCCTTAGAGATATAAAGGGTCTCCAAGACTATATAAGTAATTAAAACACAAGAAATATCTGATACACTCAAATTTTAAAACATTATTCTCGAATAGCTTGAAATAAATCTGGCACCTACCTACTACTTTTCGTTGCTATAAGTAGTAGATAATACAACAAAAATGGAGCCAGTACAAGTTCAAGGCTAAGGTTTCATACAAAACTCGCTCTATTTTCTTTACTTATAGCAAAGAAAATTAGTAAACAGCAGATATAGATATGCTACGTACCTATTTAAATGTTAACTACTTGAAAGTTAACTGGTCTGGGTATACTTTAGTTTACAAACAAAATAAACTGTGACAAAATTATTATGTACATAATGTATGTATCCAAATCATCGTCTTCAATAGCTCCCAAGAGTATTCAAGCTTTAATAAAAATCTATAAAAAGCTTCCTGTAACGTTATGATGGCTAAACTTTTTACGTCCATCGTGGCATACGTCTCGCACTTACTTGTTGCGACCATTAACATACTTAAAGCGTCTCTGCAGTGCGTGGGTAACATACCAATCGTTTACACTCCGTAGCGAACTAAATGCAACTGTCACTGTTGCAAAAAGCGTTTCGTAGTCGTAGCGCAAGTGTTTGTCAGCTTTCCATCCACCCAGTTTGGACAAAAATGATTTCATATCCGGCTTTCCGGCTATTATTTTCTTCCTAGCGATGTTTTATTTTTTTTATGTACCTACCTACTCGTAAGTCTCCTGTGTATTTTACTGTCGATTCAGTTTTTGTCAATTTTTCAAAATACCAGAACTGCGATTCGTGACATGGATTTGTTTTGGAGGTTTAAGAACTGGAGTCGCCTTTCAGAGCTTACCCTTCTGTCGAAAACCTCGGCCAATTGTCAAATGTATTGTATGGACTGTTACTGTTATGTATTGTATTGTACGTTACGTATATTAGCCATACATTTGGCGTGCCCCTCCCCCGCAAAAATCGGCAGACTGTTTTGTACAGAAAATTACAGACAAGGCGTCTCCAATTGTTAAATCCTCTAGCCGCTGTAGCCATTAGTTGGGAAGTGACGGCCACAATAACTGACGATAAGAGCGCAACCATCTTAGATACGCTGAGATCATGCAGTCATCAAACTCATTTTTATTCAATTATCAGGACCCATTGTATTCTAATTTGAGCTCCAGATAGTATAGTAATAGCTTAACAATGGTTTCGTAATATTATAATGCCCTATCTACAAATAAGCAAACGAGCTTTAATCGCGTGATAAGGAGACGATAAACGTCTCTTGACAGCATTTGATAGATACACGATATCCGTCTATGGACATAAGTTGTCTTGCTCGCCTGTAAATGGGTCAATCGCATTTTAGTACTAGGTAGGTCACTTCCTCACTTCTGTGAAAGTTAAAGACGCTGGTACATATCACGTTTTTACAAACTTTAATTTAGTATCACCTGTCCCGTTGTCTGTCTGTAATCAAATCTTGCAAGTTAAATTTGGCCCACTTGCCGGTTTTCGATGAAGCTGAAAATTTGACAATGCAATATTATGGTACCATCGAGCTGATATAATGATGGAGACAGGGAATGGACATAGGAATTCTGTGATAAAACAACGCGACCTAATTGTGTTTGGGTTTTTTTTAATTGTCTCGAAGAGTGTTATTTGCCTGTGGAAAGAACAGTAAAATAAGAAAAACCTCGTAGCAAATATGATTTTTTTGCCAAAACGTTCTTATTTGAGTCACAAGTAGGCACTGAAAAAATGTTTCCTGTCTGTAATGGTACAACGCAAAACATAGTTTTAAATAGACTCCCTTAACTTTGCGATGTCTACAGGAAAGACGCGAACGAATTAAGTATATATATGTACGTAGGTACTATAAAATGTGTATGACCCAAATGTCAAATAGTATTGCAGCGCCACATTTTTGTCGACTACATTGCTGCTGAAAATGTCAAAATCGATGTTGTTGCCCAAATTTTTGTCATTTTCAGCAGCTTAAGCTTACACGGGCTACATGTTATGTAATTTCATATTTGAGTAACATTAACATGAGACACTTCATTCGGTTCTTGTCTGTTTGTTTGATTTTTGTTTCATGTCTATTAATTATATAGTAATTCAAGTCTTGGAGACCTTATACATCTCTAAGGGGGCGTCCATTAATCGCGTCATACGTTTTTGGCTTGTTTTAGACCCCCCCCTCCCCCATGGTGATCTTTGGTGATATTTTCAGAACCCCCCCCCATCCAATATGACGTGTATTTTTTTCGATAACTAAAGAACAGTTTTCTAACAAATGAACCTAAGTACACGTGTTTTGACAGTTTGGTTAATTGAAGGGCGGAAAACTATTATTTTTATTTTATTGACTATAATACAGTATAGCACAGATGAAAAAAAAATACACGTGATACGTGTCCATACCCCCCCGACCCCTGTGGTGATCATTGGTGATTTTTTGCTGACCCCCTCCCCCCCTATACAATATGACGCGATTAATGGACGCCCCCTAAGGATAATTTGATAATCGTTTTTTATATATATTTTTTAGTTGTGACACTTAAGAGGAAAGGGGAAGATCAATTCTTCATACAAACTTAGTCCTCATTTTCCTCCCTGGATAGTGAAATTATGGAAAATATTTTTACAGAATTTTATGTATTTTTGTCATAGCTATCTAAAAATATTTTCAAAAATGTTAATATCCAGAGAAAAAAATATCGTAGAAAACGTTTCCCCCCGTTTGTATGGAAAGGCAGCTTCGGGGCGGTCGTCCCCTTTCGCCATAAGACAATCTCTAAAGAATTTTCTATTTTTAGTGTTTATCTGTTTTATTTTATTTTATTGTAGTTTGTTTTGTATAATTTGACATTTAGAGACCGTATACAATTATACATCTCTAATTAATTATCAAATTGAATCGACATTCGTAATTGTTTTTTTTTTATTATGATTTACTGTTAAATTGCTTGTTAAATGTAAATTGACACGTGAAGTGCGGGCTTGTGGCCGTTATGGCCTATTTGCTGAATACTCAAATTGTTTTTTTTTTTTTTTACTAATGCTCACAATCACTCACAATTTCTCTGCTTAGCCTTAAGGTTGACTGGTAGAAAATGCCGCGTTAATGTCCGCCTCTTTGTACAGGAAGATTTTTTCTTTTGTGCAATAAATATTAAATAAATAATGCTAGTGTAGTTAGAATCGGAACTGTACCTTTATACTTGGCCACGAATGATAATGTTGGTGTACATAATTTATTGGCTACATTAATCTTTTGCTGTACGTTCTCGTTGCTCCGAATTAGTGGAATTAGGTCACAAAGTTTAGCCTAACTCTAAACTAGCTCCTCTCAGTTGGTAACTGCTTCAGTACTGATGACGTTAGTATATCTTCTTCTATTATAAATACATTTTATTTGCAATAACAATATACATAATGAATATATATTTATTCTAAACTACTACCTCAATGTCAGCCTCACATCACCAGTACACAGCATGCATTTCTCCCGAGAAGATCGGTGGCCACAAACCTACTTACTTTGACCCACATTTTATCTCGTGAGCTGGATAGAAAAGCTCAGGTGGACGTCGTCTATCTGGATTTTCAAAAAGCTTTCGATCGGGTAGATAATGACGTTCTTCTCTTAAAACTGGGGGCCATGGGCTTTACACCCAGACTTTTGAATCTGTTTGCGAATTATCTATCCGATCGGAAACAGTACGTAAAGTATGGTCCTTACGTTTCTGAAAGCTACCCCACGCGCTCTGGTATCAGTCAAGGATCGAACTTGGGACCGTTTCTTTTCGTACTGCTGATCAACGATCTACCTGTTAAGGTGCATCACTGCACATTGCTGATGTTTGCTGATGATGTGAAGTTGATTAAACCGATCCAAAGCCTAAGGGATTGGGAGGACCTGCAGCGGGACATAGAAGCGGTCCATCGTTGGAGTGTTGAAAATAAACTCTATTTCAATGCCAGTAAATGTGAAATGA
Organism: Cydia pomonella; assembly: GCF_033807575.1. Lineage (NCBI taxonomy): Eukaryota > Metazoa > Arthropoda > Insecta > Lepidoptera > Tortricidae > Cydia > Cydia pomonella. The sequence goes on along the minus strand of NC_084709.1, from coordinate 4,674,878 downwards.
TGTCATTCACCCGAGCCCGCGCACCACAAATATTCCACTACAATATTGGCGGCGCCGACATATCGCGCTCGGAGCAGGTACGCGATTTAGGAGTACTGTTTGACTCAGATATCACGTTTCGCGAACATGTACAGACCGTGGCTAAAACTGCGTATAAAAGACTGGGTTTTGTTCTGCGTAATTCGGCGCCTCTGACTGTGGAAGCCACATGCGTGTTGTATGCGGCACTCGTACGCAGCATACTCGAAACGAATGCAGTGGTGTGGAGTCCGCATGAAAGTAAATATATACTTATGTTGGAGCAAGTTCAGAAGTCATATCTCAGGGCGTTATACAAAAAGATACACACCTATTATCCATACATGTACCCTACTCTATTTCTGCAGGGACATCTAGGGTACGACTCGCTCCAGTTACGTAGGTTGCTCTCTTTAGCAAAATTCTCAATCGGTGTGATTAGAAACACAATTGATAGCGTAGCCCTTGTCGAGGCCTTCATGCGATTATTTGTTCCTAACCAGTACACTCGCGCGCGGCGTCACCCGCTGTTAGCGGAACGCGGCGCGCGCACGCGGGCGCACGCCCAGGCGCCGGTCGCGCGCGCGCACGCTCTACTCAACTCCGTGCTCGAGGCACACCCGGAGTGTGACTTGTTTGTGAGTGCAATCGGACGACTGATGACTGAGTGTAAGAGAGTGATAGAGCGAGAGATGCCTGTAAGTAGTATTATATAATGTGATTATGTAGATACTTTTGTACTCAATTACTGTCTCCCAATTTGTGCCGCTGTGGCTTTAGCTGTTAAGGTGCAATTGTAAACTGAATTAATAAATAAACAAATAAACAAATTTACAGAGGTATTACTATAACTAGCTTAAATTTCAAATAGGTCTTTGAGGCATTGTGCCAAGCTGGCGGCATTTCCTCGTTGTATCGCAATACTGATACGTTGTGCGAGGAAGCCGCCAGCTCTTCGGTCACCAGTTACGTCAACCAGACGCTTTGCGTTATCTGCTGATAACTTGTGTGCGCTGGGACCCCTTCTTCTATTTGTATCATGTAAAATATAAATCAGTAGCGCACAAACCGTCGGAGACAACAAACTAGAATAATCGTAGAAGTCATAACTATAGAAATTAAAAATGACCTTATATTATGGGAATAATTTTATTGTGCCGCGACGACGACTGACCCAACTGTACAGTGCACAGCTGTCAAAAAGATATCGTAATGCTTCGCTATAGTTCGTTTGTTTATTTAGAATTTCAATAATTAGAATGAAGGCAAGCGATCTTTATGTGCATTTTTTTTAAACGCTTTTGATAAAGAAGTCACGGCAAATATGTCAAATTTACAAATCATATACGTTTATTTACATTATTTTGCTTTCATACGCAATATAATGTCATTTTTAAAAGGGTTATTTCAATAATTTCCAATAAAAAGACACATCAAGATTGTTTTCAATATTTTTCTAATGCTAAATAATCGCATAATAAAGCTGGATGCGTAGCGTTTAGTGCGACTCAGTGGCAGTGGCGAGTATTTGTGATTCATCAAACATCAAACATTTATTCAGCAATTAGGCTACAGGCTTTTTACAAACAATAAAAATAACAAAATACAATTACAAATATGGAATCAATGAAATATTAGAAACTTATTAGAGATATAAACAGTCTCTAAATGTCGAATCACACAACAACCTAAAATAATAAAAAATACAACCAACGAATACTAAAATTCTTTAGAGATGTAATTAGTCTCTAAGTGCATGACTGTGTATGCACTCGACTAAATTACTAACGCAGTCCGAACTAGCATTTACTTTGGCTTAATAACTACGTTTTTTTTTGTTTTTCATGTTTTGTATTAAGTCAATAAGGATACATAAAGTACAGAATACAGATAGGACGAGAGTTCAATCCATCGGCAGATTTCTACATTCGCACCCCTAAGCCGCGAGGCAGCCGAGCCGAAAATATTAATATTCGATGACTCTAATAGGGTTGCCAACGCGTTAGCTTTTACTAGTATTAACATTAAATATATAAATAATATTAAATAAATATTCGGGGACAATCATGCACAGAGCGAAGCGAAGTTTAATTGCGCTATGAGTGCTAGGCGACGTTATAGGTAACGGTAAAATATATGCAAATGTCAGACATCTTATTTTGACTGTGTGTCAAGTTACCAACTAATGCAAAAACTCAAGTCAAATGAAAGTTTTTTTCCATTCCATTGATTTGGGTGTACCCGGGACTCAGATATGTCCTTAAACTAGGTCCAAAAGAGAGGTATGGGCACTGTGAATGTCATCTCGTTTGTTTGGTAGGGCACAGCACAGCGGATGTCATTCCAGATCTAGAAGTACCTCCACCTTACAGAAAACCGCATACAAATAATTTACAAGACCCTACTCATAACTAGTGTTGTGCAAATAGCATATAATCACTACGTTGTGTTGTGTTCCTGCCGGTGAGTGAAGTTGTCAGAGCTCAACGAGGGTGCGGAGTGTTAGGGTCGGCAACGCGCATGTAACTCCTCTGGAGTTGCAGGCGTACATTGGCTACAGAAACTGCTTACCATCAGGCGGGCCGTATGCTTGTATGCCACATACGTAGTATAATAATAACGAGTTATAACTAGTATGCATATGAGTAAAGCATCGATATTTGAGTTTATTGTATGTACATATATGAATCCCCTACCTGTTATTACATGTTGCCCCCTGAAATCCGATGTCTGCATATTATAATAAAATTACCCTCCTCACATCGACAACCCTGCGAACGTCCAATAGCTCGTGGCTCGATGTATTTACGCGGCTATTACAGGGTTAAGTATGGGTTAGGTGAAATTTATACGGCGGCGTCGTAGGTGGCATAGCGTTTTGATTGGCATTATAAAAATAACCCTTTGAACGCGCAATGTACATTTTATGCAAGGGTTCCGCTCAAACTTTTATTTGTGCTCGCTGCTGCCTGTGACCATAGACAAATAAGAAGTAATAGAGTGCTCACTCCATACATCAGAAGGCCTACCGCGAACCACGTTCGACGTGTTGCCTCCCTGTCATACTTACGTACGAATTTCCAAGTGTGACATGGTGTGACAAAGAGGCAACACGTCGAACGTGGTTCGCGGTAGGCCCTCAGTTTTGGTACCAAAATGATTATTATATTCGCAGTCGACATTTAGCATCGAGTAGCGGAACTCAGTACTGCTACTCGACAATTGATATCGCGGCAAACAAAAAGTCTAATGCTTAACGATTTTCAGCTAATATTATAACCAGAGTAAGTGTAGGAGTTGAAAATAGAGTTCCGGTTACTCTGGTTATAATTCTTCATCAGCGTGGAAGTCTTTACCATGTTAAGAGGGAAGTGACCACGTGATCGTCCTTAAAAAAGAGAACGTTTTTCCACTTTTAGTATGTTATTTTAGTACACTCCACACATACACACATACTTACTTCACTAAAAAACAAGGTTTATAGGTTTTCCGTTTTTTCAGAATTTGCAAATCAAAAAACAAATGTTATTTGTTTAAGCGAAACCAGTTAACCTAAAATATTATGCTGAAGCGATCGACATCAAAATCAAAGTGATTTGTTAAGATTTAGTTATTGGAAAATGTTTTCTCCCAAAAGTGATTTTTCATAGAAAAATTACCGTTATTTCGTTAGATTCGAAAAGCTATTCTTTCTTAAGTGTGTTGATCATCGGAACCCCATTATCAATAAATATTATATGCCCACGATAAAACCTCCGAACGGCGGGTTATCAATTACTCCAAATTATAGTATTCATGTAAAAACAACACAGCCGAGCTTTTACTTTATGATTAGGGGGCAATTTTAAAATGTTTTGATATATGAATTTAATATGTATAAGTATGATGGATGACCTTAAAATGTTGCAGACTACGAAATATAATAATACGACAATATGGTTTTACCAGTGCAATCAGTCAACGCAGGGCAGCTTGTGGCGAGCTGTTGGGGAGTAGCGACCTCACGTACCCGAGTGCTCCTGGGGAGTTCTGTTAGCCGCAAGGAGGGTGGGTGGGACAGGATTCTCTGCCTCTGGCTTGCCTTAGCCGGCCGGCCAGAGTGGAGTCGTTAGAGCTATAAGCTCCAGGGGTGGAAGTGAAAAATTGCATAAGACGCGAGTTGGCACAGTGGCGGCTCGCAGCCCCTGGGTAGAAAGCGGCGTACACCTCTCGACACCCCTGAGCCGCTCACACCGGTGTTGCCCTTGAGCCATCCTAGATGTCGCTTTTTGTGGGGGCCCATCTTGGAGGGCGAGTCACCGTCTGCCGGAAATAAAATTGAATACCGTTTTATTAGGCAGGCGTTCGGTTTTTTATCCCATAGCCCAGTATTTAGTCCATCGCTTTCACCCAATAGCCCAGTTCTTTTGAGATTCCATCAACTCTCAAATAGTGTCGTCAAGCTCACCATACTTATTAACCTATCGAATGAGCCAATGCTTTTATGGATACTGGAAAGCGATATGTAAACATACTACATACCTATACGAGGCCTGGACGTTAGTGAGATGACGATATGAGTTGTGCTGGTGTCCGACTTTATTACCTGCATGTAAATGAGTTTCACATGATTATCCACCTGGTTTCTTGAGCTTAATAGTCGCCTCCAAACCTCCCCTTATAGCGACCCCATTCCTCACACAAAGTTTACCTTAAGTTCATATTAGCCTCACTGGATCACTGTTCACTCTGAGTACTGATAACGTTGGTCACAATATACCAGAGACATATCATTATTCTAATAACACCATAAGAACGTTCTTGACTTCATCTAAAAGCAAGTATCACTGCCGCGTCGATCTGTTCGCACACAACCCCCTTTTTCCTACTGTCGTTCTCATCTACCCTCTCAACTTCCCTCAAAAAATCCCAATAACCTAGAAGCGGTTACTTAAGTTAAACGTGACTACTAGCGCCATCTACTCCATGACGTTGGCAAATATTAGCTGGTTCGCAATACGTTCGCGACACTCCCGCCCAGAAAGAAAATGCTACTCTTAATTGAAATTAGATGTCTATAGGCAAACATATAAATAAATCAACAATCAGATAATAAGAACACTTGTGAATAACGATGTGTTTTAGCCATCCATTCTCGAACCGCATGGTTCACCCTTCGCGTCGTGAATCGGCACGGCCTGAGACTTTGTTCAATTTCTGATGACGTTACAGAAATGTGCTGAGACACTGCGTTTCTGAGATCGATCCAATCGTGCATCTGGTCTGAGTTGAGTTGTGATTGTGAGTGATCTGTCTTGAGCTGATAAAGAACAGGATTCTGAGTCTGGTCTGAGCATTCATTAATGTTTGTGCTGAGCCAACTAATAACAGGATCCTAAGACTGATCTGAATACTGATCAATTTCCGTGCTAAACTGATTCAAAGCAGGATCCTGAAACTGGTGTGAGCGTCCATCGATGTCTGAGCTGAGCTGAGTGGGATCACGGCTGCGACCTGTCATATTTGGTCCATTACTGGTCTCTCCGTCAACCCATGACCAATGTTATTTCCTACACTCCCGCGCGTACGGTTCTAGATTGCTCCGAGCAGTCCCTAGTTGCAATTTAGGTCACGAGAAGAGACCGCGTCATGCGGCCCATGTGTCAGAGAGTGGCAATGCGATCTGATATCAAATATCGGTATTGTTAAACAGTGAGAGCTCCGTTCGCGATAGGTCTATCCCATCTGTAACTACCATCTGTGATTCGCTCTGTCACTTTGTCACTTTGCTCTTTTGACATCGTTATTAACATAATAACCTATTTCACCACTTCAAGTGTCACAACTATTACTACAGCAGACGTAAACAACTGTAACTGTTTTGAACACTGCGACGACCGCGTGAAAGAAAACAACATACGTTTTTATATGCAATGATAGTTACCACACAGACAAATGCGGCCGTCTTATCCGAACGGGTGTATGTAACCTAAATTCCCACTACTTCTCTTTACTGAATATTACTCGCAGTAATCTACTATGTTAAGTATGCGCTTTAAATCTATTCGCTTATCCATTAAGGCCACTGTTGACATGTCCATCTCTGGGTGCACCCACTTCATGTCCGGCAGCCCTCCCCAGCCAAGGGAGAATCACGCTATTTTTATATAATCACAAATCAGAATGTAAAATAGAATCTATCTACAACTCGACCACACTCCTTTTTTTATGCTAATTGGACATTCAACAGACTTGTCAAATCAGGCTCCCACTTCGAACCGTCAAATCCAAAACAAGTGATGTGATATTCGAGGCACCTTTTCTTACCTTTCATTTCGATTTATCAAGCAGATATTGAGTCAAAATGAACTCTGTTTGTTTGTTTGCAAAGTGGTTTTTATTCTTCTTATCATTCTCTGGTGCGTTTATATCGCGCCTTTGTGAAATAATCTAGTTTAAATATGTTGGGACAGTCAAGTTGTCAGCAACTGTTCGCGTTATTATATCGCGTCCGTGATTTTATTCACGTCGATTTACGCATAAACATTTTTGCCACACTTTATTCTGTCTAAATTGAGGTACACTGATACCGCCTTTGGGGGGTGGATGCTTTCGAGTACCTCGGTATTAATTCAACGCATTCAAAATGCTTTTCTTTTCTGTTTCTTGCCGTTCTCACATCACACCATTTTTAAACCGTTATAACCTATTAAATATGTCTGCCAGACCTACCTTACACTTTGCATCATTGCTTTTTGGAGTCATTCGCGATTAACAGCCGTCTTATCTATTTGAAAAACTTAAGATTTCGAAGGGTCATATACGTGGTGTCCTCAGGCTTAACGGCACGCAACACAGTAAGTCCGCTTTTCGTGGCAGCTTTCGATATGTTTACTCTTTGATTACATCCCCGTGCACATGCATCAGTCCTGCTAAGGATGGTAGAAACAGCAATACATATACTGTACATCCAAAGTACCGATCCATCTTCCTCATTCCGATCAGATCTTAAATTAAGCAAAATATCGCCAGCCTTCCGCACCACAGTGTTTTAACTGCTGTGTCCATCAAATTGACCCACTCTGATTCTTTTATTCACGAATAATCACTTCACAACTTTAACAACCATGCAAGACATATAGATGGGTACTCAGTAGCAAATTCTCAACGTGTGCCAATTAATAAAGAATACAGTGGGTGCGGCGTCTGTATACTCTTTAAGGCTTTGCGCTTTATTGACTTCGCATTCACAAAGGCTTTTGATTTCTTTAACTGGAGTAAAATGTTCAGAGTTATGAGAAATGGGGATACCGCAACACGTAATACTTTTATAGTTGAACGAGGAGTGCAACTGTTCACTGAGATCTGTGAATAGACAATGAGTATTGGAAGGTTGTGAGGGTGATGTCCAAGTTGGTGGCCAACTAATCAATAAACTCAGTTTTGCAGATGACATGACTATATTAGGTTAAGTGTCTGTGGAAAATGAATTTCGGTTCTGCTACAAAAGATTGAGTATGCCAGTAATGAGTCCATTTTCAGGATCCAGATCCATACCTTATGATCAATAGAAATGAGACGAAGATGATGCATGTCGATCTTCCTGGTAAAATTAAGAGAATCAATGAATTGCACGATCTGGAGGCAAGTTGTTGGTTTACTTGGTATTTTAAATAAGTTATGATGGCATCTGCGACTAAAAGGTGATCAGAAGATCTCATATGGCCAAAGCTGCGGTGAAACGACTCGCCAGGATATGCATATGGAATAACATAAAACAAGGATCAGACTAATGCGGGCGCCTTGGTTTCTCGATCATATTCTTTACATGTCCGAAACCTAGACCATTGAAACTGAAACCCATCATAGGACAGAAGCGTTTGAGATATGGTGCTGGCGAAGAATGCTTGAACGTTACTACGGTGCAACTGCTTCAACTCTTGACAAACTCGACATCACCGAGGTTATCCACTGTTTGTACCCATAGCGTTCTTAGTTTCTTCGGCTATCGAGGCCGAACCAAGAAAGGAAGAGCCAAGGAAGCGTAGAAATGGACGTATGGTCACACGTCGTTGGGCGAACAGAATAACATTAAAGATAAATCCACATTACAGGCTAGCATACATACACCGCCCAAGAAAGAGCGGCTTCGAGTGCACTGGTGAAGAACCACACAGGACAGGTGTCCACAGTGACTTATGACGATACGGCAACGAATAAGACTTTGATAAATCTGTCTTGTGACTATTGCTACTGTAGGAGTCGTACATAAAACAATTACGGCTCCTCTTCCCGCAAAATACCGTAAAACTAAGTTATTCAGAACCATATTTTATATTAAAGATTGATACTTTCTGAGCAGCAAAAAATATATAACAATCTACAAGATATGACCAACGATATATTTTTCTGGAAATCTATTTTAATTTACACAACTATATTTCTTTCAGTTAGATCGGTAGTACTTCTGCAAAAATATGGAACTTTACAATCATTCTCACAAGACACTATAAAATGATTTGGTTTTCTTGCTTTTTGCAATTTCATAAAACTATGCCTCAATTCCTAAAAACAATAAGCCTAAATTCCGCCTAGATTCCTACCATTACCCCCCTCTGCGGAGGCAGTGCGAGGCAAGTCGTATTGCTAGACGGACCCGTGCTGCATTGCACGCGCGAGCAAGCGATATTCTATTTCGAACGCATAGCTCTGCGCGCTCGATCTTTTACAGCGGGTGGTGCGGTGAGGGGTATAAAGCTCCGCCCACACGCGCGAGGTCATTGGCGTCGAGTGCAGCCTTAACACTACGATATTTCACGGCAATATTAAAATGAATCAAGAAATATATCGAACTTTCTTATATGACATCTGATTCTAATTGTGATTATGATTCTTGGGATCATAGTGTAGCTCCAGTCTGCATTTCAATCCGATTAAATCTGATAAACAAGCTAACAAGCTGAGGTGTCCCGATCAATAATTATCAATAATTATTTGGCTTATGATTAATCTCTTCCTTTTAAAGGTTTAATGGTCTGAGCTTTTGCATACTAAAATAATTAATAATAAAGTCCTTTTTATTGTTTCTAAAGATGATATTATACAACATAGATGATATTATATCTGAATTACTTCTGTCATTACATTTATTAAAATAACACAATACTTGAGAAATTCTGATCTTATTCAGAAATGTATACACCATTGTCTTCTACCGCCTTTGTAATTATTACTATGAGTATGAAGGTTGAAGGTACTTAATATGTACATCTACGACGAGTAGACTCGATTGAGTTGGCGACATCAATTAACATCTACTGCTCGATTCCACTTTCATTTAACAAAATTAAAATAGTTATGCATGGCTAGTGACTATTCTTTAAATTATCTACCACTCTCTTACCTGTTTTTGTTGGAATAAAATAGATAATAAAGAAACCACTAGCCCATTCAATTAGTATGCATTTCATTTGAAGTCTTCTCAATAATAATATATTTTAATATTTTTAACCCTAGGTTTGGGTCATCGCATGTACATGACATAGATACAGACACAATTCAGAAGTTAAGTTAATATTTATCTAATTAGTTTATATCAAATCGCTAATCTGTGACTGTCCACACTATGAATCAATGGTTGAATAATAATAGGAAGCCCTTATACCTATAGGGTATGGCTTAGGTGCAAACATATTATAATAGCCTGGTGGCTTATACTAAACAGTTTTGCGTTTGCAATTTACTATGATACAAGTTGATATTTACTGATTCTCTGATGACAATCTCTAGATTGGAATGTTAATTGGGATTGAATCAAGATACTGTGCTGAGTTACATGAACAGAAAAAGTAAGTGAATATTATTTAAACATAATATTTATATTCGGCAGTTCTTTATTCGTTTACAATCCTTTTAACCGTTTATTTTTTAGGACAGCAATATCATGCATGCCAACTGTTAAATCTAGCGAGAGCCCCATTATTGGCAGTTTGCTGGTGCCATTGGAGTGGCTGCGCGATTCTGATTAAGTCTCAATGATGGTCCTGGTCCTTTGAGTTTGGGTAGCCATGTCCATATTATGACATCAAATTGTAATCTGATTTCAAGTGCCTCCTGCATTTTCACTAAGGCACGTTACAGGTTACCTACTGCATCTAAATGATACCTATAACTTCTAAGAAACCAACCCGTACCAATACCTTACAACTGTAACAACAAACAACAAAGAGGCAAGACATTCCTTAACATCTCTTATGTTATGAGTTGTTCCAGTCCTTCAAACGAAGTGAAAGGGTTGATTTCGAATTTTGAATTACACGCAATGCGAATGCTTCTGATTTTAGCTTAGTGAAGATATGGATGCGCAAAACATACGATTATAATAGCCTAGTTTGGTTGTTTGGAAGATATCGCTCCTCAGCGATAAGACCGCTTGTTGTGCACCATAGTTTGAGTTATGTGCTTAATCTGTATGTTATTTTCGTTTTTATATTGGTGAGCAACAAAGAATATTTGTACTGTATTATTTTATTAATCTTGATAAAATAAATTTTGTTTCATTCTAAGAGAATATTTATGGATCATATAAGTATAACGAACGAATGTTAAATCTAGTTCCTACCTAATACGTTAAACATGATACATTCGTTTTTTTAAATGACACGCAGTATAAATTGTTTCCATACACCACGCACACTTGCGCACACGACGAGTCAAATCAGGGCTGAGCTGATAATTTGTGATAAAGCGGATATTCTGCAAGCAATGCGTGTTATACAAAAGCATCATTCATAAGAGATTATGGTCCTTTTCACAAAATATTATAAACACCAATATAACTAGATCCCGAAGTTACAGAAAATATACCAAATCGGAGGTCAGACCTAAACTGGTTTGTAAGCAACAACAGTCGGCACGGCATTATATCAACTATCCGCATGATAAATAAACTTTAAATTTGGTACTATTAACCATAACAACTATTCCGCCAAACAGAACAATGAATGTGAGATTTTGATTCTTATTATTTGAATATTAAGATATTTATTATTTTGTTAAATTGTTGATCAACCGCATAATTTGAATATGTGATGAAGTCGCTGTTTGAAAGGATCCATTCTGGTTCACAACACAAATTGACCAGCAAATGTTAATTCAAAATGTCGTACATATTTATTAGTGCATGATTTTATTTAATTTATATCAAAGATTGGTCAGGCAACTAAATCTAAACACGTAAAGCACCTTGTCCTCTAGATGATCAAATATAAATATCAAATTTAACGTAACATATACCTAGATATGGATTATAGTTAAACCTCTTGTTCAATTTAAACTTGTTAGGTATGAGCAGGTATGGTAATGGCACCAATCATAGGACTTGAAGAGAACAATTGGATAATTGCTGACATTTCACCGACAATTGAAAAAAATCTACCGCTTTGGGCGTTAAAATTTGAGTTGAATGTCCTTTCGCCCTTTATTATTTTCGACATGTTTACGAAATATGTAGTTAGGTACTTGGTTTCAATATAATGAAATGTGAGACTCAAGAGTTCTATGGCTCTTGTTGAAGGTAAAATGTTACTAAGTCAGTGTTTAAAAACCGATGATAAATACTTGTTTTATAGAATTTATAGTAAACATACCAATACTGGTGCCACGTCCGTAATAGGGGTGTCAACTATACCTAATTACCAATGTTTACTGATACCTACCTGTTAAATGACTTACAGATACATGAATGATTACTGATTACCTTTTATTAGTAGGTAGAGGTAACTATATTTTCTGATGTGACAATCTTTGCCACTCTTCGAATGAGAGAATGAGAATTCTTTTAACATAGAAATGTTGAATCTGTTTAGTAACGTCACACATAACCATGAGCGTAGCGAGTGGTTAAAAAAGTAGAATCTTGAGCGTTCCGAGGGTTTCAAGTCACGTGAGTTGAAAACAAACTTTGCTGCTCTGGTGAAACACAAACATTTTTATCACATCAATCAGTGACAAATACTGGGTCTAAAATATAAAAAATATAAATGAATTCTTTTAAATATTTATATCTTTCAAAACCATCACTTGAAATTCCATTCCACTGCTTATTGCTGCTTTAGGGCTAATTAACACACTGTTTTCAAAGATTAAAGAGAGTTTTTTAATTCAGACTACCCTTTGTCGCAAAATATTAATAATCGTGAAAGTATAGTATTTAGATATCTGCTTTTTATAAACTATAATATCAAAGAGCAAGAATGTTCAGTTAAAATGTAGGTACTCAATTGCTTGTGTGCTCAGGTGAACCACTAACATTCGCCTGCTGAATACCTTTTTGGAAGAAAAGGGTTACATAAATATGAGCTTCATGGTTGAAATAAAACATTAAATTGAATTAAATAGACCAAATAATGCAGCTCTTTAGTTGTACGCGCGTAAATAAATTGACTTTTCATCTGTTAGAGAGAAACATATGTTACTTTTGATGATGATAACAGTACATGTGAATAAAAATTCCCAGCATGCTCCACCATGTCGTCAAGCTCACCATACTTATTAACCTATCGAATGAGCCAATGCTTTTATGGATACTGGAAAGCGATATGTAAACATACTACATACCTATACGAGGCCTGGACGTTAGTGAGATGACGATATGAGTTGTGCTGGTGTCCGACTTTATTACCTGCATGTAAATGAGTTTCACATGATTATCCACCTGGTTTCTTGAGCTTAATAGTCGCCTCCAAACCTCCCCTTATAGCGACCCCATTCCTCACACAAAGTTTACCTTAAGTTCATATTAGCCTCACTGGATCACTGTTCACTCTGAGTACTGATAACGTTGGTCACAATATACCAGAGACATATCATTATTCTAATAACACCATAAGAACGTTCTTGACTTCATCTAAAAGCAAGTATCACTGCCGCGTCGATCTGTTCGCACACAACCCCCTTTTTCCTACTGTCGTTCTCATCTACCCTCTCAACTTCCCTCAAAAAATCCCAATAACCTAGAAGCGGTTACTTAAGTTAAACGTGACTACTAGCGCCATCTACTCCATGACGTTGGCAAATATTAGCTGGTTCGCAATACGTTCGCGACAAATAGTCCTTACACCCTGGCGGGTGCTGCCTCTGCGTGCGTCCCATGACACGGGCAAGGGCAACATCCGCTAGGTGTACCCCTTACATTTCATTAAAGTGTCAAAAGGGTCTCTACGTGTTGGCTTCGGCTCCGCGCACGCCTCCCAAAGGTCCGGAACACCATTGTTCCGTGATGGGAAAGACAGACAATATAATAATTTAATAAGCATTTTAGGTACAGGGAGCTGCAATAGTCCTTTGGACCCGGGTATGTCCTTAAACTACGTCCATAAGAGAGGTATGGGCATTGTGAATGTCATCTCGCTCTGTGTGGTAGGGCACAGCACAGCGGATGTCATTCCAGATCTAGAGCAGAGCCCAACTGGGGAAGTACCTCCGCCTTACAGAAAATCGCAGCCAAATAACACTAGACCCTACTCATAGTGTTGTGTTCCTGCCGGTGAGTAAGGTTGCCAGAGCTCAACGAGGTTGGGAGGGGGTTAGGGTCGGCAACGCGCATGTAACTCCTCTGGAGTTGCAGGCGTACATAGGCTACGGATACTGCTTACCATCAGGCAGGCCGTATGCTTGTTTGCCACCGACGTAGTATAAAAAAAAAAATATAAAAAAACCCACTTGATGAGTGAAGTAAGTATGTGTGTATGTGTGGAGTGTACTGTGTGTTTATGATTTCTTGATTTTATGGGGTTTAAGCTTGTATTCATAAAATTTTACCAACCTATAAACCTCTGTTAAATGTTGTCTCTTTCTAACAAACAGAATTGTCAAAATGACAAACGATTACCAACTATTTGTTAAATTTGAATTTCGGCACATGTTTGTGAATAACGCCAAGTTTGTATGACTAACTAGATAGATAGGTACATAAACACCCGAGCAATAAAATCGGGTTACTTTGCAGGGACCACTATACAGATTGCTCCATATTTATTGCCAGCGAGTGTATATTTGATTTATAATGGGGCTGGAATGGGTACTATTTTACGCCACTCTAATAAGTCAAAAAATATAAAAAAAATCCCCGCGGGGAGGCGGGAGGTTGCCAAACGGATCCGAGGCTCCAGGGGTTCAGCAGGGGTACGAGTGGAACAGCTCCTGCTGCTGTGCTCAGGTAAGAAAGTTTGGACACCCCTGACTTACACTACTGCAATGCATCTTTTTTACTGTTGCTCCAGTAGAAAGTGCTTCTACCTAGTTTATCTTATCTTCTGATTTTCGGGGGCACTTGCGGATACACTTCGACCCATAGGGATCTTTTGTGTAGTTGCCCCCTTAGGAAAGATCCGTAAGCTATTTAAGAGCTTTTTTGACTATCTCCATGTGCCTGATGATGGAGCTTATGGGTAGCTTTTTGAATTTCTTTGGTTCCAGATAGCCTGCTCCTAACTCCTTCATTCTTTGTCTGGCGAGGACGTGACATTCATACATTGGGTGTGTAACTGTCTCTTCCTCTTCGCCACAAATTCGACAATCGGTGTTGTCAGAGTGTTCCATCCTGGCCAAAACTCTTTTGACCCCGTAATGGCCAGTAAACACCCCTGTTATAATTTGGAGTTGTCTTTTGCTATGTTTCCATATCTATTTGCTCCAACCGGAGTCTACTCCTTGCATAAAGAGCTTTGAGTGCTTTAGACCCGTCAGACTGTCCCATTCTTTTTGGTGTTTGGTCTTAGTGTGGTCTTTGATAGCCGTTATAATGGTTCCCTAGGAGAGCCCCACGAATAGTTCCGGACTTATAATGGTTACTTACAGATCCGGCTCTGGCAAGTTCAGCTGCTTGATATTTGCCATTTTCAAAATTTTCCCGCGTTCGTAGTTACCCCAATGTGCCTTATACCAAGCAGTTTGCATCGCATTTAATAAATTCTACAGAAAATGGGTGCATTGCAGAATCTCAAAGGATTTTAGTAAAATTGCTTCTAAAAATACGAGTGCTATCATAAAATATTCTTGAATTTAAAACTGTACAAAACAGTCCTGTCATGCAACGAAACTTGAGTGTCATTTTCTTTTGCATTTTGCGAATATTGCGATAATAATACTACGAGTGATTGTAACTGGATCAGTTAAAATAACAAGTCATTTTTAGTGCTCAGTAGGTATTAATAGACTCAAGTCATGGAACCCTTACTAATAATACTTGATATTATTTTATTATCATTGTTATCCGTCTGTTCAGAGGCTTCATACATTTCGTTTTCTAACTTTTCTACGACGGGTGATTACGAGATGCCTACTCATAGTGTTGTGTTCCTGCCGGTGAGTAAGGTTGCCAGAGCTCAACCAGGGTGCGCATGTAACTCCTACGGAGTTATACGGGCCGTATGCTTGTTTGCCTCCGACAAAGTATATAAAAAAAAAATTCTATAGAAAACTAAAATGTCGGACGCCTTGGCCCGAACCCGGTTCGTTCTAGCATGAGTACTTTAACCACAAATCCATCAATATCGGTGCCAAATTTGAGTAAAAATATTTATGTAGGTACTTATAACGTAAAAGCGAAAATACCTTATTATTTATATTGGGCTATACATGACTCTAGTATTAAGTACCTATGGTTTAGACATAAGTGGTGGGGGGAAATGACCGAACGGGATAGTCTTATGTATCTTGCAGTGGGAGTAGCAGAGAAAGCGTTATTAATTTTTATCCTTCTTGATACAGTCTCACTTTTTTTTTCCTCACCATGAATTTAGTATGGTTTATAGTGGGTAACAAATAACAATAAACCCGACCAAATAACGTAGGTTATGTTTGGTGTGCTGTCAGGAATCTTAAAACGTGTTTTTAATTTCGTCGCATTGCGTATGTTCTGTCTCTCACGGGCTCACGCGTATTGCATATCTATAGAGAAATACTAGATCTATGGCTATATATATATACTTTATTTATGGCTATATATATACTTTATTTGACGGCCGGTCTGACCTAGTGGGTGGTACTCTGCCTACGAAGCCGATGGTCCTGGGTTCGAATCCCGGTAAGGGCATTTATTTGTGAGATAAGCACAGATATTTGTTCCTGAGTCATGGATGATTTCTATGTATCTAAGTATTTGTATATTATATATATCGTTGTCTGAGTACCCACAGCACAAGCCTTCTTGTGCTTACCGTGGGACTTAGTCAATTTGTGTAAGAATGTCCATATAATATTTAATATATATATTTCGTCCAAAAGAGAGGTATGGGCATTGTGAATGTCATCTCGCTTTGTCAGCGGATGTCAGCGGAGCGGATGGCGGGTGTGTGATCTAGAGCAGAGCCCAACTGGGGAAGTACCTCCACCTTACAGAAAACCGCAGCCCATTAACAGTAGACCCTACTCATAGTTTTGTGTTCCTGCCGGTGAGTACGGTTGCTAAAGCTCAATGAGGGCGCGGGGTGTTAGCGTCGGCAACGCGCATGTAACTCCTCTGGGGTTGCAGGCGTACGTAGGCTACGGAGACTGCTTCCATCTTTGCCGTATGCTTGTTTGCCAAGTATAAATAAAAAAAAAATATACGTGACAGTCCGTTTATCTCCTAGAGTCCATAATTTCCAGGTCTAGTATCTAACAGTAGAAACTTACCATGTAGTTTGTCAAAGTTTTCGCAGCTGACGGTTTAGTTTGTCACATTAGTGAGCGAAAATAATTCTACTGCTATTTAGAAAGTAAAATATACCGAATTTCATTTGGAGGACAGTAACAGTGGAACCGTTGAAAATGTAGCAAAATTATATGAAATTATTGGTCCACCTTGTATAACAAAAGTAACTAATATTTGAGAACTCATTGCATTATTTACTTATTCTATCGAAATAAACTCTATATCTAAGAAAATAGTGGAAGACTGCTTCTCGATACAAACGTAGTCCCCATTTTCCTCTGTCGATATTGAGATTATGAATAATATTTTTACACAATTTATTGTATACATCTCTACAATCTCATAATCATCTCCGTCTGGACGGTCTAGGTGCCGCTGGGGAGACCGGAGTGCAAAAAGACCTTAGGGAACTCGGCGCCGTCGACTGTACAAAGAAGTATGGCGGTCTTTGGTGGCCAAGATCCACATTAGTCGCCGCGCCAAAAGTCAGTAAGTAAGACAGTATTGCATACATATAAACCTCTAGCGACCCGACGCGGCTGCGCACGGGTTACACAAATCCTTCACAAATTGCATACCTGAACCTTACTCAAGAATCACTCGATTGATAGGTGACAAAAATGTTATGCAACATAGTGTGACAGGAACATTATGATAGTATTTATTATGTTGTCCCTGTCACACGATGTTATACACCGTGTTTTTTTTTATTTGCGTTAATTTCAAGGGTGCATTCCTGAGCTTAAATTAAGTAACTTTCTCAAAGACACCGATATTCTAATTAACTCCATTTCGGAGATAATCAATCATTAATTTTTATCTTATAAGGCCCTTACGAGCGTGTACACTTGCCTTAGGGCCTGTTTACTTATTGATTAGTTTTTAGTGCGAGTTCATACATTTGCTACTAAACGTAAGTACTATCTCGGACGATCGACGTTCGAAATGACATTGATATGTCACAGTTTTCAATTGTTTGGTTGAGTTAAATGTAATGCCCGTGTTACAACAACGCTATATACAACATTTAGTTACTTTTATCAAAAAAAATTGTAAAAAAAAACGAAAAAAAAATTGTCTTTTGAAAATTAACTATGCCATTTAGTTTTCTTAAACGTACTTACCGATACCCCGAAGTTAACGAAATTCAATAAAAACACGGTATATAACATTTTATATAGCTACAGCTAATGTGGGCGCACGTTAACAAATTGTGTTGTCTTCGCTTGAGTTTGTAACAGTTGTGAAAAAGAAGCAACAAAATTTCAAACTCTTATAATAATTAATAAATCGACCATTCATAGACCATAGACCATTTATGTAGCAAAGTCTCCAGCTGAGACGTCTTCATACATTAAAAACACCTCACCTCAATTGATGAATCAGTTCGCACTGCACCTTTGTCCACTATTGCGGACAGGTGATACCAACCAGGACAACCTACACGGAAAACATTTTAACCCTCCAGCCCGCTACCCACCGCATCTACAACACTACTACCTGAACACACGTGAATTTTAAATTCAACCTTATATCAATGCACTTAGAGTATACGTTGTATTGTAGCGGCACTGGACATGTGACAACTTGATAAATTGTTAATTTGATTCTTGTTACGCGGGCATCGATTGATGGATATGTTTATTGTGGTCTGCAGTTCGAATGTGGGCTTTATTTGTAGGTTTTATGGTGCTTTTTGGAGGGAGGATGGTTGTTTGGTATTTTACGCTTTTGCGGATAGGCCCGATTTTGTAAGTTTGGTGGTTTGCATCGAAAATAAACTTTTTATGTAAATTGTCGTGGACTATTTTAACAATGGTATAAGGTGAAATTAACTTACATACCTTGTTTTTTTTACTTACATTATTTTTTTAATTTAACGTAATATTTTTTACAGTACATATGGTGCTACTTTCCCGCTCGTGTGCGGTGAAGAGCACTTTCCGTGCATATGTCGAAACTTTAAAGAGCCATGTAAAACGTTGTACGATACACGTGCGAATAGGAAATTCGCAACTCGTGTCGATTTAAAAAACTCCTTTCGGTCGTGTTTGAATTTATCACCACTCGTTGCGAATTTCCTATTTTCTGCACTTGTATCGTAAATGACTATTGTGGCACAGGTATAACACGTCAAAACATACATCATTAATCGCAGTCGGCCTATTAGATGGCCTTATGGCCAAATACATCGTTTTTAATAACTTGTCCATAGTTACTCGAAATAAAGTGCTCTCATAGGTATATAGTTTGGCAAGTCATTCCCGTTAGTCGAAAATGGCGGCAATGTAAAAAATATGGGCCCATAGAAATTTTTAATTTTACGCCTTTTTTTAGTGACAAAGTGGCTTTGCCAGAGTATACATAAATAGGAACATAAGAATTTAAATACAAATTTATATTAAAAAATTACATCAATATTTTTAATCTTGTAACATCACCAAATCCTTTGAGAAAAACAAAAACCACAGTTCTTCTGTTCTTCAAAATTCAAAATTCAAAATTCAAAAAATTCAAAATTCAAAATTTTATTCTGCAAGTAGGCCTCAAGGGCTCTTTTACAAGTCAATACAACATTTACAGTAACATCATATAGTGACATGAAAAATACATAACAACATTTTATAAATACAACAGCCAATACCTGGGTAAACATTACATTATAATAATCTTAAAATAAATAATTACTACAATACAATAGAGATGTATAGTCTCTATGGTTAAAAACACATTAAATCTGGAGATGTAAAAGGTCCCCAATGTCAGAGTACTAATATTAATAAAATTTGGAGGTGTAAAGTCTCTCCAAGTGTCAAAATAAAATTTATACTAAATAAATAAACCGCGTCTGGACTGTTAAACTAGCAGTCTCATAAACTAATGCTACATTCTGTACATAACTAGTATGTACCAAGTCAAGTATATTATACAATATGACAGAGACGTATAGTCTCCACGGTTAATACATTAAGTTTGGAGATGTATAAGGTCCCCACGGTCTGAGAAAAATAATAATACACAATAATAAGATTTGGAGGTGTAAAGGTTCTCCAAATGTCAAAGAATAAAAAAAATAAAAAATTGTATGAAATACATATTTCACGTCAAGAGACTGTTAAGCTAACAATCTTAAAACTAGTTCTACAGAATACATAACTACTATGTATTTAATATGTCAATGTCATCATCAAAATAACTAAAACATAACAAACATTAATACATAAGGTTGAACAGCTAGAAACAACAGCGCCATATGCCTCTCCGGGACACTGCACGCAAAACTATTACAGCTTTTGAGACTGGATACTTGGCCATGATTCCGTGTCTCCCAAGTAGTCATCTATTTTATAGTATCCCTTTTTGAGAAGTGCATTTTTGACGTATTGCTTGAATGAAGTATAGGGCAGGTTCCATGCCTCTAAGGGTACTTTGTTATAAAATGTTACACAGTTTCCCATGAACGATTTTTTAACTTTCTGTAGACGAAACTTGGAGACTACTAACTTATGTTTATTTCGCGTATTATAACTATGGATACTAGACAGTTTCTTAAAGGACTTTATATTCTTATGCGTATACATTATCACATCTAGTATGTATTGTGAAGCTACTGTGAGAATATTTATTTCCTTGAATCGTTCTCTCAGTGAGTCACGAGAAGCCATGTTATAAATGGATCTGATTGCCCTCTTCTGAAGAACGAAGATGGTTTCTATGTCAGCTGCTTTGCCCCACACCAGTATGCCATAAGACATAATACTGTGAAAGTAACTGAAGTAAACTAGGCGAGCTGTCTCCACGTCAGTAAACTGCCTGATTCTTCTTACTGCATACGCGGCAGAGCTCAACCTTTTCGCCAGGGCAGATATGTGAGGGGCCCATTGCAGTTTACTATCTAAAGTAAGGCCCAGAAAAACCGTATTCTCGACAAGGTCCAGCGTTTCGCCATTTAATGTGATGATAGTTTCAGATTTTCTTACATTCGGCAGCGAAAATTTGACACATTTCGTCTTTTTCGCATTAAGAAGTAAGTTATTTGCTGTGAACCATTCTAGTACCTTTTCCAAAGTTTCATTGACTTGGCTATAATCGCTCAGTTTCCTGTCAACTTTGAAAATTAGTGAGGTGTCATCAGCAAATAAGACTATCTCACATTTATGTTTTACAAGGTTCGGCAGATCATTTATATATACAAGGAAGAGAAAAGGACCCAAAATTGAACCCTGTGGAACTCCGAGCTTTACAGTCATTCCAGTAGACTCCGTTCCATTTACAACCACTTTCTGGGTTCTTTGGTTTAAGTAAGACTTAACAAGGCTTAGAGCTTCCGTTGACAGACCGTAGTGCTTCAGCTTGTGTAGAAGTGTGTCATGCTCCACGCAATCAAATGCTTTGGACAGATCGCAGAAGACACCTATAGCATCTAGCGAGTGTTCCCAGGCGTCGTATATGTGCTTGATTAGTACAGAGGCGGCATCAGTCGTCGAACGACCTCTTGTAAAACCAAATTGCTGATCTTGAAGTAGTTCATTCGAGTTGAAATGTCGAAGCAATTGGTTTAATACAATTTTTTCAAACACTTTACTGAGAACAGGAAGTATTGAAATAGGTCTAAAATTTCCAAGGTCATCTTTGCTGCCCGCTTTAAATAGAGGAATGACCTTACTGTACTTCATCAGATCGGGAAATACACATTCTCTAACACAAGCATTAAATATATCGGCCAAATACGGTGCCACTACGTCGATTACAGATTGCATGACTTTCACAGAGATCCCCCAAAGGTCCTCAGTATTCTTTAATTTCAAGGACTTGAACGTTTTAATGATTTCATGGGGGTCAGTATATTGGAAGTATAATTCCATGCTGCATTTCTTGACATTGTTTGTATCCAAGTAAACACCAGCCTTTGCTACAGAGGAGTTCAAGTTCCGTGTAGCATTTGTGGCTATGTTGGTGAAAAAGTGTTGAAAGGCGCCAGCAACATCCAGGTCTGCAGACAATATTCGGTCTTGAACTTTCAGTCTGTAGTGGCCATCACGGGGTTTCGTTTTTCCAGTTTCAGTGTTTATTACAGTCCAAGTAGCTTTTACTTTATTGTCAGCTGACCTGACTTTCTGACCTATAAAGGCAGACTTAGCCGCGGCGCAGACTTTCTTAAACACTTTTCTGCAAAATTCTCGTCATGGTTAATGCTCCTCATTTCATACAGGTCATACAATCTATTCCTACTCTTATGGATGCCCACTGTGGCCCATTCACTAAACCTTGTTTTCAGTGATCCTTGCTTTAGAGTCTTTGTTTTAAAAATATTCTTGTGGACGTCATGTATCACATTCGACAGTTCCTTGTATAGTGTATCAGGATCTTGCTCACCTGTAACCAGTGCTGGTACCTTGGATATAACACCTTCTCTAAACCTTTCCATTCGACTGGCAGTGATGGGTCTATATGTAAATGATTGCTGTTGTCTTATAACATTGACTTGGAAATAGGCTTTTTGACCACAGTGATCAGAGTTGAAACAGCTAAAGATCTCTTTTTTTATAACTTCACAATTATAGAATACATTGTCCAAACATGTCGCCGTGCTAGCTGTAATCCTTGTGGGCTCGTTGAATAGCGGAAACAAGTCAAAAGACTGATAAAGGTTTAGAAGTCTTACAGTGTGTGCATGTGTGGGATCTAATATATTAACATTAAAGTCCCCACAAACTATTATCTTCTTACTGCTAACAAAGACTCGTTTCAACGCATCTTCCATCACGGACTCAAACTGGCTAAAATCCGACGAAGGTGGTCTATAGACACATATTATAATGTGACTCTCCATTTCCACACATGATATTTCTATAGTTCGCTCGATAGAAAGTTTGACTATGTCGTTTCTTTCCTTGCATTTAAATTTTCTTTTCACTATAATCAATGAGCCCCCGTGGATGGCCGACTTTCTACTGAACGAGCTAACTATATCATAATTATAAATATTGAGTAATAACAATTCATATTCCTTGAGCCAGTGTTCCGTAATACACATAATATCTACATCTAGAGATTCTAAGAACAGACCCACCTCTAATTCCTTGCTGTAGAAGCCCTGTAGGTTTTGGTGGACTAACATGATCTCGCGGGGCTTCTCCGCTGTCCCAGCAGTCAGTTTAAATGCTGTGGGCGCCCCCCGGGAGAGGCTGCGCTCGCGCCTGCGCTCGTGGCGCTGCTGGCGCTGTTGCCACTGGCTGCAGAGTCAAAAAGCCCAGGTTCAATGTTGTAAGCAAGCAATTTGGCTGTTGTAACTTTACAGTTTCTCGGTACATACAAATATTGATCATACAATGTGACATTATAAAAGTTTCTTTTGTACATTTGGTTGATATCCATAAAATGGTAGTTACTGTTGTAACATGTCACAGTGTACAGCATGGAATTTAATTCGGACACTCTAATATTATGTTCACGAGATACTGAATTGGAATACGGAAAGGCACACAAAATAATTTTATAAATTCCACGCTGCTCAATATCTGACAGTGTTTGCATAAGGGGTCCTAGGTGGGATTTCCTTACGCCAACACTATCGCCCAAATGTACAATTAGTGTGGTGCCCCTATCAAATTTGTCCTTCGCTAAGCGGTCCACAAAACATTTGATGGAGGCACCACGCATACATATATTTGTCACCTTCTGCCGGAGATATTCACTCAACATGGATCCGAGGCCGGCACCAATACCATCAGAGTAGACGACTGTCGACGGGGGAGGAGTGTCCTGGCTCAGGTCAAGGCGCGCGGGCAGGGGCGCGGCGGGCGCCGGGGCGGGCGCTGCGGGGCCCGGGCGGCGCGGGGCGTCGGTTGACTGTGACGTCTCCTGGCTCTGGGGACTCCTGAGGTCAGGTCGTGCAGGCTGGGGCGCGGCCGGGGTCAGGGGACGCGGAGCGGGGGTCGCCAGCAGAGGCGCGGCGCTCGACTCACTCAACGCGCTCCCCGGGCTCCGGCACTGCACCTCGGGAGATGGTTGACAGGAACACTTGCTCATCAGATCTTGTATCAGTTCCTCATTTTCATGGCAGAGGTCGACCAGGTCTGAGGCAGAGTTGACATGCTGTTGGTTTTCTTTTACAATATGATTGTAATTATCACTTAAGGTTTTGAGTGACCATTTCAATCTACTTATTTCGGACTGAAGTCTAAATTTTTCAGTCTCATATAAATCAATATTGTCCTGTAATTTTCCATGACACTGATCTAATTTTTCCACAAGGTCACTTTGTTTCCTTATAAGTTTCACATTGAGTTGCACACTTTTATTTGATTTAATAAGTTTCTGAGTGCGCCTTATAAATTTATTTAATTTAATATATTTCCTCAATTTCTTGTTACTTGCAAAATAATAAGAAGGGGAAGAATCAACTTTAGTCACATCCATAACTGACATTTCTGCAAAAAGGCTCTGTGTATGTACAGTTTCATTCATCTCACATTGACTCCGCAGATCACTTATTAATAAATTTGCTTCATTCAGTTCACTTTCTAGGTCACTGATACGCCTTAAATTGGATTCATAGGTTAAAACACAGTTATCAAATGTGTCCACAATACACTGTAGGTGTTGACACTGTTTCACACTGTCCATGTAATCAGAGTGTAGTACATTCAGCTGGTTCTTAACTCAGAGTTTCTTTGAACTATTTTTGCCACTTCCACTTCACTTTCATCTCGTTCACATATTAGGTTGTTACAGTCCTTTCTCGAGATCTCAAGCTCTTTCAATGTCGCTTTCAGTTGCATTTCCAGGTGGCGAGTTGTGCCTTGACGTGTAAGAACATTTGAAGCCATTCTGAAATATATAAATACAACTGAGTAGGTACACTGAATATAAAAATGTTTGTCAAATATATTTAGAATGAAATGAATGTGTGAGATTATGTGTGTAGTGTATTAGTATAAGGTAATGTATGTGGCAATTGTGTATATCTCAAACTGTGTTTCCACTTATATCCGTCAAACAAAGAGAAATTGCACGTAGCCAATGTATTGTGATGGGACGTTGCTCATAGCGCTATGAGCTTTGTAAAATGTAAGTCGTCTCACGTATGCAATACAATGAGAACTATTGTCTTACAAACTCACAAAATAAAAATACAAAATACTCGCCGGGTTTAAATCCAAATTCCAACGTCCGTTACTTGACACTTCAGCTTCAACAAAGGCCGATGAGTAGGTACAAAAAGCAATGTAATATTGTGTATAATCACTGTTTAACGTTATTTCTACAATTATTACACTTTTTTAATATACACAACATCACATTATTACAAAGATTTATATTATTTTAAGAATTTTAGCAAACAGCTGATTCAACATGATGTTGACAGCTCGGCGCCCGTTCGGAAACCTTCACAATGAGAACCGACTGTGATAATTTACGGGAATCCCTTAAACTCCGTAAATAAAACCAATATGAAGCCACCGCGTATTTGTTCAAGCTACTGGATTATTTTTAGGGTTCCTTGTTATATTTCTATACCCAAATTTATGAGTCTCGTAAAGGGGTCATTTGGATAAGTTTAAGGGATTCCGGTAAGTGATCACAGTCACTTCTCATTGTGAAGAACTGTACTTTTTAGGGTTCCGTAGCCAAATGGCAAAAAACGGAACCCTTATAGATTCGTCATGTCCGTCTGTCTGTCCGATTCTGTCACAGCCACTTTTTTCCGAAACTATAAAAGCTATACTGTTCAAACTTGGTAAGTACATGTATCCTATGAACCGCATTATGATGTTTACACAAAAATAGAAAAAAAACAATAAATTTTGGGGGTTCCCCATACTTAGAACTGAAACTCAAAAAATATTTTTTCAACAAACCCATACGTGTGGGGTATCTATGGATAGGTCTTTAAAAATGATATTGAGGTTTCTAATATCATTTTTTTCAAAACTGAATAGTTTGCGCGAGAGACACTTCCAAAGTGGTAAAAAGTGTGTCCCCCCCCCCCGTAACTTCTAAAATAACAGAATGAAAAATCTAAAAATAATATATGATATACATTGCCATGCAAACTTCCACCGAAAATTGGTTCGAACGAGATCTAGTAAGTAGTTTTTTTTTAATACGTCATAAAAATTAAAAAAAAAATTTTTTCATCAAACCCATACGTGGGGTATCTAGGGATAGGTCTTCAAAAATGATATTTAGGTTTCTAATATAATTTTTTTCTAAACTGAATAGTTTGCGCGAGAGACACTTCCAAAGTGAAAAAATGTGTGTCCCCCCCCCCCGTAACTTCTAAAATAACAGAATGAAAAATCTAAAAAAAAAATATATCATATACATTACCATGCAAACTTCCACCGAAAATTGGTTTGAACGAGATCTAGTAAGTAGTTTTTTTAATAAGTCATAAAATAAAAAATATTTTTTTTTTCATCAAACCCATACGTGTGGGGTATCTACGGATAGGTCTTCAAAAATGATATTGAGGTTTCTAATATCATTTTTTTCTAAACTGAATAGTTTGCACGAGAGACACTTCCAAAGTGGTAAAATGTGTGTCCTAAGTGGTAAAATGTTGAACGAGATCTAGTAAGTAGATTTTTTTTAATACGTCATAAATGGTACGGAACCCTTCATGCGCGAGTCTGACTCGCACTTGGCCGCTTTTGTTTTTAGCAATGTCCAAGTAAAATTAAAAAATACACAAAAACAAATTTTGCATGAAATATGGCACAAAAGATGGTCAGACAATCACATATTTCACCTTATTTTCACCAGCATCTGGCATGTAAAAAACTTAAAAACTAATAAACATACAACTAAAATCAATCGTAGTTAAGGCCTATATAATTAGCTACATGCCACTTATCTGACGAATAGAGTCATCGTTAGCGTTTCACAATCTTCAAATAAGCTCAACTGGTAGATAAAGTGCTAAGTTTTGCAGAAAGTTTTATTTGGTAGTTAATTTATTTGTTAATTATCTATCCAATATTGAACACTGTGAAACAGACCCTAATTAATTGTAGGGTGAATGAATACCACAGATACCACAGCAATAACTGGTCATGAATGGTAAAAATTTAAAGATGTTGTGATGGTTAAGACGTATAACTAGTACCTAGAAATCTGTCATCCATCATACGCTTTTTACACCGTTTTTTCTTGGGTAATCACTAGAAGCCACACATGATCATGTATGTATAATGCGGTGTACTGTTTTGTCCAAGTAAGTGTATGAAAATGGGATCTTGTCCTTACTCGTCCTAACAATGCAGAGTAACAACTCTTTACTATTCTAATATTTTATCTCATATGGACGTACAAGTTTTTCTTCCGACGCAAAGTACATAAATAAACAATTTAATTGGAATTACTAACTCATAGCTTAGTAAAAGAGACATCTACCCTGTTATTGTAAAAATCATGTATGCTAACGAATAAATAAAATTTTATTATTTATTAAAAAAAAAAAAAATATTTTTTATTATTATTTATTAGTTAAGTTGTAAAGAACCAAAGACCATAGATTGAAATAAATGTAGTACACTCAATAGTATGTAAATATGATGTCCATCGTTAAATATGTACATTGACGTTACGAAAGCAATTTATGAGTTGGATTAGTTTATGAACTTTGGTTGAATATGTACAATTACTTATTTAACTAGGGTACCAATCAAATTGTGTTTTTTTTTCGGCCACCGGTGGACTTGGTCACTTTTTCTTTAGTGTATGATATTTATTTCAGTTTATAATTACTTATTTATGTCACAGTTAGGCATTTTGTAGACACAACCATCTGATAGAACTGCAATGGGAATGCGATCAAGTGGTGTTCGGTCTCTGATATCTGTAAAAGCTATTAGGGATGTGTTTGGCGTACAAATCTGTCAATCTGTCAATTCCCGCTATAATTGACAGATTCGTCCGCTAAACACATCTGCACAGAGGGCCTAGTCAAGATGCCAAGCGTCTGCGCTATAGCTAACGAAACGGTAATCTCTCTCTATCACTCTTCCATATTAGTCAGGAAGAGATCCCTGATAAGGATAAGTTCACCTTTGTACAAATGATGTGTGTTCTTTCTTTCTTTATATTATGTTTCTTTTTGTACAATAAAGTGTTTTACTACTACTACTATTACTACTACTACTAATATTAGTACGACAGAGAGACATCAGCATATCGTTCGCTACGCCGCAAACGATTGGAATCTTAGCTAGGCACGCTGTACATGTATATAAGTTATATACTTAGTTAAAGAATCAAGCAGATTAACGAGCAGTAGCTTGTCTAGTTCGCTAGTCCCTTATTGATCTGTGTAAGTGTATACGGAACCTTTTACGTATGTCGGACTTACTCCTGGACTTTTTTCATACTAAATATAGACATCAACTTCCTTAAATCGCTCGGCAACATGTGTAGGAAACGTCCCATTACTAAAATCCTTTACACAAAAAACGTAATCTTAATACGTAACGCATAGAGTCCACAATCGGGTATAAAATTGAAAATATTTGTCATTTTTATTGGGCTGGTTTAATATTAATCACGCGGTTAATCTCTACCTTCGTTTACACAGTTAAATGATTATTTTGAAACCTTATTGTTAGGACTATAGGGTTCACGATAGTCAATTAATATTATGTATAAGTGTTGCTTACTAGTGGTTCACAGAATCGTTATTATTTTACTTTAATCCTATGGAATGTGAATACAGCGTGGCCCAAAAGTTGTATTTTTTTTACTGCGTCATTTTGTTGATGATTTTAACAAACGATTGCGTTTGTGTATCAATGTAAAGGAATAGTTAATTGTTTTACAAGGTTATTGATACCCGAGCACGCGAATGATTCCAAAAACGAGCGTAGCGAGTGGTTAGAGAAGTGGAATCTTGAGCGTTACGAGGTTTTCAACAACCACAGCCCCACCAACGCGAGGAACATACTAAATACTTTACTAAGACATACCAAAACAAAATCAAACCGAATCGAATCCAAATGAACGTAGTAAAAAAATTATCATTCAAAATCATCATTTAAAAGTCAATTGGGTACTTGACACATGTTGAATATTATAACAAAATTTAGTTAAACGGATAGAAAATGAGCCATCCATTATAAAAAAGGGGATTTAATTTTTTTTTATTGAGATTATAAAAAAATAAAAGGCTCCGGGTGCCTAAAAAAAAAAATTTTTTTTTGTCTCAAAAATAGAAAAGAAAATGGTACCATTCGATTCCTTACATTTTATTGAAAAATAAATTGTATGACAACTATATACATAAACGCAATATTTCAGGGTCAAAATGGCAATTTCCTTGCTCTTCCATAGTTTCAAGTTCAAGTTTCTTTATTTGGCCAAGTAACAACAGTACCCCTAGTGTAACTTTGATCGACATCATAACGTGACGAACGCGTTTGCGTTAAGTGTCATTTTGTATGAGATTTTTGACTTTCCAAAACGTCCCGCTTGGCGCGCTGTTCAAAAACCCATACAAAATGAGACTAAACGCAAACGCGTACGTCACGTTTCAAAATCGAATTTAGTTACACTAGAGGTACAGAACGTTACATATACATACATTTAGGACAGACTTATATGATGTGACGTCACATCACCTTATCATTTTGTTAGAGGCGTTTCAATCGTCAACTGCGAGCGTAGACTTTAACTCTCATTTCTGATCTTTGTGTTGCTTAAATGCCATGAGTCCTATATAGACATTTGATCCTCAGGAAAATCAAGATTGTTTGACATTATTTACAAAAAAAAGTCAAGTAGCCAATTCTACCAGCTTACATAAGGACACAACTCAAACTTTGCATAAATGCAACTTTCTTATTCGTTTTTGAACATTCAAGAGGCCCTTTACCAGTAGGTGTGGTGAAAATATTTAGAAGTTAATACAATTTGTCTAGTTAAATTAATGTAGTTTTAATGTTTAAGAGGCTGTCAATACCTAAAGCGCGCACACTGTCTATTTGTATCGGAGTAAATGAGATAGCACTGTCGCATGTTACTGGGCCTGGGCAAGGGAATAATAAGAAAAAATATTTAAATAAAAAAAAGTTGATTATTAGTGTAATATTTTACTCAACCACGGTTTAGATATAAATGTTTTGAAATTGTGATTTTAATTGCAGTCAAAACAATAAAGACATAAAACCGTTTAATTGTGATTTTAAGACCAATCTTTGCAATTATTTTCTATCGAGCCGATTTCGTTCAATCATGTATCGAGTACAACCACGGTCTTTGAAATATAATTAATATGAACATATATTTTTCTTACTTGACTAAAACAAATAGTCTTTCTTAAAAAACTGTTTAAGTAACATCAATTTCAAGGACATTGGGTGTTGACAGCCTCTTAATGATATTTTGTAAAATACGTGTAAGAAAAAAAAATCCTAAAAAATCTGCCTGTAGAAGTGAATTAGTATATTTAGTACTTTTAATCTATTTTATTACGTCGTTATGGTTTTGGACAATGTAAACATAGGTAACATCAAATGCCAGATTCTCAAGTAAATTAGTCTTTGAGACAGCTGTTTATAAGAATTAAAGAATTAATGGACTTGAAAGGAATTCTATTTAGTGACATCTAAGTTCATTTGTAGTTTTACATGTATGTAAAATGTATAATTCTGTGGTCCTAGTGAAAAAGGGTACAAGTCTCTGGCAGCTCAGGTGTAAAGGGGTGTAAGTTCCACGTAACACTTATGCCCTTATACACCTAAACTGCCAGAGACTTGTACCCTTTTTCACTAGGGCCACCACAGAATTGTTGGTGCAATAAAGAATATTTACTTACTTACTTACACGCCAAGGCAATAATGCTATTTTATACAATCGTGACATAATAGAGAGCTTTTCACTCGAGTAACGTGTTTTGGCAACGAAGCTTGCTGAGTTGCCTAAGTGAGGTACGAGATTGAAAAGCTTGATTGCATCACTATTGTATACAAAACTTTTTCTACGAGTCATAAATAATATATTTTTTAAACTGTAAAACCTAAACAAGTAATGAAAATTGGTCTAAGTAGACTAAAAGACATAAACGCGCGAGCCCCCGCCCGTCCCCGTTCTATGGGACGTAAGTGTACGCGGCGGCACGTAATTGGTCAAGTTTTTTTATATTTGACTACAGCGTATCGAAAGAAATTTTACAGTACATATGGGGCTACTTTATAGCACTAGTGCGAGAAGTAGCATATTATGTTACTGTGTCGAACATTTAAAGGGCCATATGTACTGTAAAACGTTGTACGATACATGTGCGAATAGGTAATTCGCAACTCGTGTCGATTTAAAACACTCCCTTCGGTCGTGTTTTAATTTATCGCCACTCGTTTCGAATTTCCTATTTTTCGCACTTGTATCGTAATGTACTATTATAGTTGAGTTGGGAGCCCATACATAAAAAATACGCAATTATAGTTTGGTATACGAAATCTTAATTCAACCATTACAGTCCACGAGTAGAAAAATAGTTTTTATTTACATTCTTTTTTTTTCTGTCCCTTTAGTTTAGTCAGTAGGTATAGTTCTTACAAGATGTTTTTGTTGTTATGAAATATGAGGCAAACAAGCAGATGGATCGCTTGATGGTAAGCGATTACCGTCGCCCATGGACACGCGCAACACCAAAGGGGTAAGTGCGTTGCCGGCCCTTAAGATGGGCTAACGCTCTTTTCTTGAAGGTTTGAAGGTCGTATCGGTCGGGTTTCTGTTAATTCTGATTTACTTAAATGGCGAATAATATAACGGCACCAATTATTTAAGAAAAGTTGGAGTATTTTTGATATTTTACTGATAGTGTAGAAGTCCATTGATTTAAAGCTCAGTAAATGGGGTTTATCATACAAACCACTGCATCCAGTTAATATTTCTTTTATTACATCGATACACCGTATTAACTAAGATCAAATCGTACATAATATCGGTCGACGGCCTTCCGCCAAAATCTGACAGTTCTCTATATAAAACTAAAATGACCATAAACACAACAACCAAAAAGTATAAAGCCCGGTGCATACTACACGTTATTATCAGTATAAGGCCACATACAGGATATTAACTATTGTGATGCTTACAGCTTCGGCCATCCTTTTTTTTAAAAGTGAGCCCTCTCACTAAAAGTAATTATAAACATTAATAACAACAGCAATATATCGTAACACTTTTATCGATATCAAAGATAAACATTCACAACAACAGTATTTGTAAAGTTCTACACAGTACACTTCTTATGCACAGTATGGGCTCACATGAATCAATCATAGCCAATAATAACCTTTAGCCTTATTGAGAAATAAATCTTAACGCTTAACATGCTTGAATCTGAGATCATGTAAACAGTCATTGAATACAACCAACACCTGGTAGCATTAACAGCCTTCTTTAGATAGTCTTTCAATATATGAACTAACTTACAATCATGGTCTGCTCTAGGCAGTCTGCCAAAGTATAAACCAACCTCAACGATCACAGTCTGCCCTCAAGGCCTGATCTAAACAATTTGGCAAAGTATAATACATGATCATAAACAATCACAGTCTGCACTCAAGGCCTGATCTAAACAATTTGGCAAAGTATAATACATGATCATAAACAATCACAGTCTGCACTCAAGGCCTGA
This sequence comes from Cydia pomonella, assembly GCF_033807575.1. Classification (NCBI taxonomy): domain Eukaryota; kingdom Metazoa; phylum Arthropoda; class Insecta; order Lepidoptera; family Tortricidae; genus Cydia; species Cydia pomonella. Next base: position 4,642,545 of record NC_084709.1, on the reverse strand, counting down.
TCTAAACAATTTGGCAAAGTATAATACATGATCGTAAACAATCACAGTCTGCACTCAAGGCCTGCTCTAAACAGTTGGGCAAAGTATAATACATGATCATAAACAATCACAGTCTGCACTCAAGACCTGCTCTAAACAGTTGGACAAAGTATAATACATGATCATAAACGATCACAGTCTGCCCTCAAGGCCTGATCTAAACAATTTGGCAAAGTATAATACATGATCATAAACAATCACAGTCTGCACTCAAGGCCTGATCTAAACAATTTGGCAAAGTATAATACATGATCATAAACAATCACAGTCTGCACTCAAGGCCTGATCTAAACAATTTGGCAAAGTATAATACATGATCATAAACAATCACAGTCTGCACTCAAGGCCTGATCTAAACAATTTGGCAAAGTATAATACATGATCATAAACAATCACAGTCTGCACTCAAGGCCTGATCTAAACAATTTAGCAAAGTATAATACATGATCGTAAACAATCACAGTCTGCACTCAAGGCCTGCTCTAAACAGTTGGGCAAAGTATAATACATGATCATAAACAATCACAGTCTGCACTCAAGACCTGCTCTAAACAGTTGGACAAAGTATAATACATGATCATAAACAATCACAGTCTGCACTCAAGGCCTGCTCTAAACAGTCTGGCAAAGTATAAATACATGATCATAAACAATCACAGTCTGCCTCAAGGCCTGCTCTAAACAGTTTGAAAAAGTATATAACATGATCAGAAGCAATCACAGTCTGCCCTTAAGGCCTGCTCTAAACAGTTTGGCAAATATAATACATAACCACAAACAATCACAGTCTGCCCTCAAGGCCTGCTCTAAACAGTTTGGCAAAGTATAAATCAACATCAAAAATCACAGTCTGCCCTCAAGGCCTGCTCTAGGAATTTTAACAAAATATAACACATCATAAACAATCACAGTCTGCCTTCAAGGCCTGTTCTAGACATCATTCCAAAGTATAAATTGTTATAGCCTGCTCTAGACTTGACTGGTCTAGACAGTCTGCCATCACGGCCTGCTCTAAAAGACAAGCTGCTATCAAAGCCTGTTCTAGACAGTCTGCCAAAACTCACACCTAATCATTTTAATGATTTAATTTGTTAGGGCCTGCTCTAGACTAGATTAGTCTAGACAGTCTGCCACAACGGCCTGCTCTAGAAGACAGGCTGCTATCATAGCCTGTTCTAGACAGTCTGCCAAACCTCACACCTAATCATTGTAATGATTTAATTTGTTATGGCCTGCTCTAGACTAGATTCGTCTAGACAGTCTGCCATCACGGCCTGCTCTAGAAGACAGGCTGCTATCATAGCCTGTTCTAGACAGTCTGCCAAACCTCACACCTAATCATTGTACTGATTTAATTTGTTATGGCCTGCTTCAGACTAGATTAGTCTAGACAGTCTGCCATCACGGCCTGCTCTAGAAGACAGGCTGCTATCATAGCCTGTTCTAGACAGTCTGCCTTCAAGGCCTACTCTGGGCAGTTTGTCAAAGTATAAACGAATATAATGAATCAGGCAACAAGGCCAACTTCTTCAATTTCAACATTTATTCAGCAAATAGGCCACAAGGGCACTTTTACACGTCAACATGGAATTTGCATACAATTTAAAAAAAAACACATCAACAATTATAAAATACAACTAACCGCAAATATCAATTCAAACAAATTACAAGTATCTCATATTACAAGTACCTTAACAGCATATATACCTACTTATGGCCTCTAGACAGTCTGCCATCAGGGCCTGCTCTAGATAGTCAGCCAAAGTATAAACTAACATAATAAACAGTCATGGCCTGCTCTAGACAGTCTGCCATTACGGCCTGTACTAGACAGTCTGCCAAACTGACCAACCCAACACTCAGAGACTCTCGCTGGTCAGATGCAGATTGCTATATCCTGGACACGGCGTGTATAGTACGCCGGTTTCTCACTCAGCGGCCCTGGCCATCGGCAGCTTGGACCCTGCCCCACTGCTGACAGCACCATGTAATAGCTTAACCTTCTTTGCTTTAGTCAGCTCTTGCTGCGAGACCCTCGCTTATCATCAACTTCATTCGTCCAGCCAGGTTACCAGCGTTGAAACATAAAACAAATAAAAATGTTATAATTATTGGCAGTAGCAAAGATCGTTTTAGTCACAGTCATCATTAACAATGAACATTTTATAAGCCATAATTATCGACACAGTCGATCATTATCAACATCATCAGTCGTTACTATAATATACCTAATCATCATCTATATTCTATATCGTCATCAAAGTCGATCATCATAATTCAGTCATTATCATCTTCAACATCATCAATCGTTACTATAATATACCTAATCATCATCTATATTCTATATCGTCATCAAAATCGATCATCATCGTTCAGTCAAGCATTATCGCCGACATTGTCATCGAAATCACCCAGCTCCGTTATCATCATTGATTTGGTCAGTTATTGACCGTTATAGACATCGAGGCAAAGACCGTCGCTGACACCGTCACTGTAGACGACATGTTCAGTCATATACATCATCATCGTTATCGGAACTCTGTTGCCTAAGATTTTCCTTAGGTACCTGATTTACTCATAGGTGCTGAAATCGTAATCAGATGTCACAACATTAATTAAATAAAATGACATAAATATTCAATCAATTCATCAACACCGAAAATAATTACATTAAAAACGTGTTTTTTTTTTGTTCGTTGTTACATCCGGTTATTGCCTATACTAGTGATGACAACGCACTTCATGGCGAAAATGCAATCACTAATTTTGTGTTTATTAAACACGGTTGTTTTGCCTAAATATTTTTAATATCACCCACTTATTTCTTGTCATCACTGTACCTTCTGTCACAAAATCATGTGTGTCTTTATCAAGCTAAATTTTTATGATACAAAAATTTATGAATTACTTTATAAGGCTTCATTAAATTAAAATGTTATCTACTTTTAACTTCATTCATATAACTCACTCTGGTGTGTATATCCTTTGTTTAGGTCAATCACACAGTTCTTCACAAAACCATACTAAAATGTCTTAGTAAATAATTGGTGTTACCTGTTATATTCATCAATTTTACATTTTAAGTCAATTTTCAATGACAATCCTGTAAGTCTTGTCTTTTCAAAGGAACACTGATTTTGTTAGCATATTAATTTTATATAAATTGATTTTCTTAAACTTTACAATGTTTTTATATAACTAAGTAAACTGCTTTTACCTTTGTAAGACACTTTCTGGTCGTGTCCATTACTTACACCTTTACCTACTTTTTAGTAACCTGAAATTTAATGATTGAATACCACTAACTGTTAAGTTTATTAACCTGAACCTGTCATACAATAATTATTTCAGATTCACCCTTAAAGCAAATGAAACTATAAGTCACTAATAAATTGTATTTCATAGCAACAATTCATGATTTCATTCGTGATTTGTTATTGGATTGTACAGCTGCATTATTTAAATTTTCATACCTAGTAAATTTAAGAAAAATAATACAACATTCATTGACTTATAAATTTCTTCATAAAGATGGGACTTACGGGCACCCAGTATGGTGCCAGCACAGCGGTGTCAGTGAATGCGAGCCAAGCGTGCACTCCAAAGTAACTATGCGACTGATGCAAACTCATCAACCATCAATGTGCATTGTAGCAATCGAACTAGGCACACCAAATGAGAATGTTCGGTTATATGAATGGGCATATCTTTACTTTTGAAATCTTTGACAACACTAATATTTTCAACAATATGACCATGTGTGTTGACAGCACAGAAAAGTAATCTGTTCACTCAATCCTGTTTAACCAATGCTTTTATAGGCAGAATTTGCACTATGCTATTTGCACCTTCTAAAATGCATAAAAAACACACAAACATAGATAAATACTGCTTCTCAACTATGTAAAGGTATTAAGTATTATATATAGTATTAATAGAGCTACAAGAATTCTAAATAAAAAGACTTGCATGATGTGAAATGTCAAAAACCAAAACGGGCCCGAGACATCAACATCATATGAATTCCCTGAATGATAATAATGATGCTTTGAAATTGTAATTTATATTTTGGCACCGTAGAGGAACATGACAGCAGTAAATTGGTGCAAGTCTGTTTTACAATATAAAATGGTACTTAATATCATTAATGATATTAATTTAACTTCCTTGGTTTGTATGTGAGGTGTGAGGGTTAATACCTTCGCTGCAGCATTAAGTGTAACTCGTAATTAACCATACTTTGTATGAGGTCTTTCAACCACCTACCGCAGTGAAGATGTCAAGTCTGGAATAATATCCCTATAGTCCAATATGCAAAATTTCCATACATCAAATGATATCTAAAATTTCCAAAAATTCAGCACATTTATTTTCATCTTTAAATTGTATAAGTACCTATGTAAATATTTCTCATATACAAAATTAGATTATTGTAATGCTACATTTAAAACAATATTATGAAAAAGACATGAAACTATCAGTATCATTTCATATTTAAAAATCATATAGTGTGTGTGATTCCATTCATTCAGTTTTGTTTCTATTTGCCTCTCTTTAAATTTCCAGATAAATAATTTTCAATATACTTAGCAATACTAGGCAAGTCAATGCTTATACCTATATCATTCAATATCTTCAATTAACTTTTTTCTTTTGAATTTTCCCATATGAGTACCTAAAACCTAAATAACTTTTATAAATAAATAATTTGTTTGTTATCAAATCATAAACGAATTCATTTGTGTATTTTATCCAAAATGATTTAAATGATTTTTATTAAGATTCTATTGAGACCAAAGTAGATAGAAGTATATTTTAATGAGTGTGCTGCTTGCTAAAGGCCTCCTTTAGCTCTTTTTCTTTAAAACTATCATGGGCCACTGTCCTACAATTCTAGCCCGCTGACAGATTAAGTTCTTCCTCTCATCTTAGTTATACCATCATTCCATCATAGCAAAAACCTCTAGGATACCAATCCAATACCTTTTTTTTGTTATCTCTTAACATATATAAGTATTATATACTCATGCATAATTAAAAAAACCTTTCATTGCCATTAGTCCATCCAAAAAATAGTAATAGTCAACATTCAACTTACAGAATGTCATTATATTTGTGCTTAGTCCGAGGTAGTTATTACATGTAGTATCCTGATTCCAGCGTCTAACGTCGCGATTTCAGAGCCTAAAAAAAAAATTACCCTACCTGGCAACACTATGGTCACCATACTTCATTCTGTTTTCGCGCGATAAACTAACGTTTCGCGTCCCATTAAAATAAATAGTTTTATGTATGGTATTACATAAAAGATTTCATAATTTGTCTGAAAAAGATGCTTAAAAGAGCTAGTGAAGGTGAGGAACACGATGCACGAAAATTGCGGAAGATACGGAAGATGGAAAAGAAAATACAGAAATACAAAGAAGCCTTGACTGGTAAGCTTTCATCAAATATTGAATTTAGACTTGTTATACTAATTTTTTTCCACACGTAGCTGGTTATTTTGAGTGCTTTGTACCTCAGCACAGTAAAATGTCGTTGTGATATTATGAATATGCGGAAAATTATTCATAACCTATAGCGGGTTGCTCGAGTTTCGGAACCCGTTTCTCTCGTTGAGAGAAGCTATCTGGTCTTTTACCCCCATTTTCCGTTGGAAAAGGGGAAGATCTCGTTGAGATATTATAGGACCTTAAGAAAATGACAATATTTTACATGACCTTATGCCGGGTTCTTTCGAATTTCGAAAATCCGATGTCCCCGTTGGGTGAAATGAACTTAGAAGATAACATCTAAGCATACCCCCAGACTCCGTTGGATCAAGGGGAGGATCTCGTTGAGATAGTATGCTTATTTTAAAGAGAGGTGTGATATGGGCCCATATTTATAGTTCTTACTCAATTCACTAGGCAAGTGGCTCTGAATTATGGGTATATACCTAAATACTTACCATAAGCGGTGACTGAAATCTAACATATCATGAAAAAATTTCAGCCACTGATCCAGAAACGTTATCAATTTTGGAACAAGATAGTGTGGATGAAAATTTCAATAAGTCAGAAGAAGTTAATGCTCATAGTGACAAACCAGAAGACACCCAAGAACACAGTCAAGAACATGAAGAAGACGAAGGCGACATTGAGACAGAGGAAGATCTACCTCAAGACATACTAGCTGCCCTCGGAGAAGGAGGACAAGATGACAATGCCAACTATGGAGCTGAAATAAAACCAGAGATTGTTAAGATAATCAATACTATACTAACAGACGGAATGAATAAAGAAATGCATGAATCCTTATCAAAAACTAAGATCCCAAGAAACATCAAACTGTTAGATGCCCCAAGACTAAATACAGAATTTGCAGGTTTGCTCAACAACTCCATGACTAATAGAGACAACTTACTGAAGGATAGGCAGCAAGACCTGGGCAGAGCAATTGCTTTAATTACTGAAACAATTAATGATCTAACCAAGAAAGATTTTGACAAATTGCAGGCAATAAAGTCCCTGAGTGACAGCATAAGATTACTCAGTAACCTGCATTACAATTACACTCAAATTCGCAGAAAGATGATTGCACCATTTATGGATAAGTCATTGACACAAAACCTAAGTGAAAACAAGAGGTCTGAGTTTTTATATTCTAAACTAGAGGAATCAGTAAAAACATCCTCTGCAATGAAACGCACAATCAACATTTTAAAACCCAAAAACACACCAAAAAACTATCAGAATCCCAGGCGGCAAACTGCCCCAAACCAGTACACGCCCAGAACAAACAACATAAATTACAAACCAAGACCATACCAAAGCAATCAGGCTTCAAACTACAAGCCTCAGCGCAGCCATCAACGTCCACCTCAACAAGTAAGGTCAACCCGCCGACCAACAACATCCCATCATCGAGGAGGTCGTGCGAAGTACCCATAAAGGTGTTAAACCTTTATGTTACTATTTGTAATAAGAACACTCTCATGGTTTTTGATATTTGTATTTTGTATATTCATATGTTTTATAAGTGTCATTCTTACTTCTCTTTGTGATCTCATTGTGTAAACATGTACTTTACTTATTACACTATTTCAATATAATCCACGGATTTCTCTCTAATAACAATAGGTTATGAGTGCCCATACAACGCAGTGAAATAAGTTTTCAAAAGTACGAGAATCATGGATTCCGCATCGACATTTACACATATAACGTTCTCGAAGCTACACGGAAGCAAGAACTTCAACAACTGGTTATTCAGTATTCAGTGTTTGCTCACCGATCAAGGGCTTTGGGAGGTCTGCGAGAAGGAAGCTGATTGTGCAGAACTCTCAGAAAAGCAAAAAGATGCTCGTGCCAGAGCAAAAATTTGCTTGTCCTGCGACGAGAACGTATATCCGGTCATAAGGTCAGCTAAAACTGCGTTTGAAACACTGAAATGCCTGAAAAAGGCGTTTGCAGACAGCGGCCTATCGAGGAGACTCGCTTTAATGAGTAAGCTATTATCCAATAGATATAATGGCAACATGCAAGAATATGTAAACAAATCGCTTGCTACGCAACAGGAACTCCAGGGAATAGGCGCGTCGGTCGACGATGAGTTTTTAGCCATCATTATGCTCGCCGGCCTGCCAGAAGAGTTTAAGCCGTTGGTGATGACACTAGAACACGCTAATACGAAAATAACATCGGAGAACGTCGTGACGGCTCTTCTGAAGGAAGACTTTCGAGCTGTCACCGCTGCATCCAGCAGTACCCAGTCCCATGCACCTGTCAAACAAGGACCTGCAAACAACGTGCTGCAAGCCCGCGCTTCGAAGACGAAACCTAAATTGTTTTGTAAATACTGTAAAAAGTTAGGGCATGTAGTTTCTGAGTGTAGGAAAATTAACAAAAACAAGAATGATTCGGCGGTCAAGTCATTTAATACAACAGAATTCACCCTTTCATCTTGTTTCCCTCACATTCCTCCTACAGGCACAGGTTCTCAGGATTGGTATATTGATTCTGGTGCGACTTCCCATATGAGCAACCGGAGAGATTGGTTCTCCGCCATGTCACCCCACATGATGCCCATCACAGTCGCGAACAACGACCAGATTTCAAGCCATGGAAAAGGTACTGTAAATATGTATATATCCGATAGTGTAAATACGATTAGTGACGTTTTATTCATCCCAGACCTAGCAACAAATCTTTTATCGGTTTCCAAAATAACCGAAAAAGGTTACGATGTTTTGTTTACATCAAAAGGCGCGAGTATCATTCCGGAGAATGGCTGTCAAGTGACAAAACCTGTCATTGCCACAGGCTCTATACATAAAGGTATGTTTAGACTTGATGTCAGTTCAAATATTCCTCACGCACTTTGTACTGGCACCAAGGAGTCCGCAATGCTATGGCATAGACGCCTTTCTCATATAAATGCCAAAACGTTAAACATCCTCAAAAATAGGAAAGTTGGCATTGATTTTCAAAAAGGTTTGCATGAACAATGTGTTCCGTGCCTACAAGGCAAACTATCTAAGAAACCTTTTTACAAATCTACTAGTAGGTCGAATTGCGTATTGGAACTCATTCATTCCGACCTATGCGGACCAATGAGTACGCAATCTTTTGGCGGAGCTCTATACTTACTGACGTTTACGGATGACTTTAGTCGGAAAACTTTCGGCTATCTTTTGAAAAGAAAAGATGAGGTCTTCGGTAAGTTCGTAGAGTTCAAATATTTAGTAGAAAACCAAACGGGGAAAAAGATCAAGGTCCTGAGATCAGACAATGGAGGTGAGTATGTCAACCATGATCTGTCTACGTTCCTGAAGGAGAACGGGATTGTCCACCAGACCACAGTTCCGTATAACCCTGAAATGAACGGGATCTCGGAACGTGCCAATCGCACGATTATCGAAAAGGCGAGATGTATGCTCCAGGACTCGCAACTGCCGAAAGCCTACTGGGGAGAAGCGGTAAACACGGCGATTTATATTAAAAATCACGTACCGACGCAAGCCCTGAAGAACCGTATTCCGGAGGAGATGTGGACCGGTAAAAAGGTAAACCTGTCACATCTCAAAGTCTTTGGCTGTGAAGCTCATGTCCTCGTACCAAAAGAAAAACGTACGAAACTTGACGCAAAGACACAGAAATGTATCTTCGTAGGCTACGCGACGGAAAGCAAAGGTTACCGTCTTGTCAATCCCCAAAACCCTCGAGCGATTATTATCGCAAGAGACGTAGTCTTCATAGAAGACAAGCTCCAGGCAGATTCCTACCAAAATTCCATCACTCCCGAGTTGGAACCTCCGCCCCAACCACCACAAGTCCTAATCCCTATTTCTGATCCTGATCCAACACCACAGTACCATATACAGCTTGATATTCAGCCTGAATCTTTAGTTCCAGACCATCCTGAACCTGCACCCGCCGAACTTGAAACGGAATGTCTTGAGAACCCTGAACCAGCAGAAGCAGTTCCCGTTCCCGGAGAAGCACCGGAGCGCAGATACCCTGCTAGGGACAGACGACCTCCTGAGCGATATATACAGGTTTGCGCAGTCAACATGACCTCTGATCTGGAACCTGAGACATTCAAAGAAGTTTCAGACCATCCACAGAAGCATGAATGGCTTGAAGCGATGAAAGCTGAGTATGAGTCTCTCCAAAAACATGGAACCTGGATTCTAGTTGACAGACCCAAGGATCGGAAGACGACAAAATGCAAGTGGGTCTTTAAACTGAAAAAGGATACCAGTGGACAAGTTGTAAAGTATAAAGCCCGATTAGTAGCCAAAGGGTTTACCCAAGTTGCAGGTGTAGACTACGGAGAAACTTTTTCGCCCGTAGCAAGGCTATCGTCTGTACGGTTACTAATGGCATATGCGGCGGAACTTAACTGTCAAGTCGACCACCTCGATGTAGAAACTGCTTTCTTGAACGGAGATTTGGAAGAGGAAATTTACATGGAACAGCCTGAAGGTTTCTCTACTGACGCGAAGAATACAGTATGTTTATTAAAGAAGTCACTTTATGGCTTGAAGCAAGCTCCACGTCAGTGGAATAAGAAAGTGTGCCAGGCTATGGCCACTTTATCGCTTACACAAGCATCAACAGAACACTGCATGTACTACACAAGACAAGACAACTATTTTCTAGTTGTAGCAGTATTCGTGGACGACTTCTTCATTCTGTCAAACAGCGACAGCTTGAAAACAAAATTCAAAAACGACCTTAAGAAATTGTTTACGGTCAAGGATCTGGGACCTGTCAAAGACTGCCTCGGAATGAGGGTATCCCAGAGCAAAGGTCGTGTAACTCTTGACCAGTCACACTACATTGACAAACTTTTAGGAAAATATAACATGACGGACGCCATCACCGTCACTACACCGATGGAACCTGGCCTGAAGTTAACCCTTCCCACGCAGGAAGAAGAAATAGATGTTCCCTACAGAGAACTTATCGGCTCGCTAATGTATATAGCAATTGGAACTCGGCCCGATATTGCGCACACAGTCTCGTACCTATCCCAATTCAATACACATTACGGGGGGGTACACTGGAAAGCCGCAAAAAGAGTTCTCAGATACCTCAAAGGTACCAAGGACATGAGGTTAACTTACTCTCATAATGGCCACAACAACGTCGTGGGATATTCGGATGCTGACTTCGGAAACAGTGTCATTGACCGAAGATCCTATACAGGATATGTCTTTCTGGTGAGTGGAGGGCCAATCTCTTGGGAAGCTCGCAAGCAACGTACAGTCGCTCTTTCAACAACAGAAGCTGAGTACATGGCTTTAGCTGAAGCCTGCAAGGAGGCCATTTACCTAAAAACGCTCATACAGGAGGTATTCAATATCACTCATCCCATGACCATTCATTCCGACAATCAAAGTTCCCTTAAACTCGCACATAATAGCACTTATCACGCCCGCACCAAGCACATCGACATCAAACATCACTTCATCCGTGAAGCACTATCACACCATAATCTGCACCTCAGGTTCATTCCTACCAATGATATGGTCGCCGACATTTTAACCAAACCTTTGGCTAAAATAAAACATTTTAAGTGTACAAATGCTTTAGGTTTAGGTTAGGTTTAGGTGTACATAGTAGGTATTAGTGTGTGTATAGTTAATGATAGTTAGATGTATATACAGGGTGATTTTTTTTTTTTGTGCTATACTTTATTATGTGTACAGTTTACTTTGATATGTCTATAATTATACACTTATGTACATTATGAATATATACAGGGTGTTCATATTACGGGGGGGTGTTAAACCTTTATGTTACTATTTGTAATAAGAACACTCTCATGGTTTTTGATATTTGTATTTTGTATATTCATATGTTTTATAAGTGTCATTCTTACTTCTCTTTGTGATCTCATTGTGTAAACATGTACTTTACTTATTACACTATTTCAATATAATCCACGGATTTCTCTCTAATAACAATAAAAGGTAAATTTTGCTGCCCGCCTCAAACATTTTTATACTTGTTGGACATTTTTGACAAACGATGAAACAATCCTAAATTGGATAAAGGGATATTCCATTCCTTTTGATAGTGAACCAAGTCAACATAATGTTCCTCTTAATAATACATTTAATGCCTCTGAGAGAAAGATTATTACAATGGAAATACATAAACTTATTGTAATGGGGGCTATAACCCAATGTCAACCAAGCAAAGATCAATTTTTGTCTAGTATTTTTACTATTCCTAAAAAAGATGGGTCTCACAGATTTATTCTCAATTTAAAGTGTTTAAACAATTTTATTATAACAAAACATTTCAAGCTGGAAGATGTTAGGACACTATGTAAACTAGTTACAACAGATGATTACATGTGCACTATTGATTTAAAACACGCATATTATTTGGTGCCTATAAATGAATCGCATAAGAAATATTTAAGATTTACATTCAATAAGAAAATATATGAATTTAACTGTATGCCATTCGGTTTGTCTACGGCTCCTCTAGTTTTTACTAAACTTTTAAAACCAGCTATTGAAACACTAAGAGAACAGGGTATTAGGATTATTATCTATCTTGATGACATAATTTGTCTTGGGAGTACTTACAAGGAATGTCTAAATAACACCCAAACAACATGTAATTTATTACAATGTTTAGGTTTCATAATTAATGAGGAAAAGAGCTCTATAACTCCATCCCAAGTGAAGGAGTATTTAGGCTTTACTATTAATTCAAGAAACATGACTTTAAGCCCTACACTAAAGAAACGTAATAATTTATACTCCCTAATTAAAAACTTCCTTAAAATTAAATCATGCAGTATTAGAGAATTTGCAAAATTACTAGGAAATTTAGTATCAGTCTGCATAGCAATTCCCTATGGGTTTGTATACACAAAAAAGTTAGAAAGAGAAAGGTTTTTAGCTTTAGAATGCCATAATTATAATTTTGAAGGAATTATGATCATGAATAAACCAATCAAAACAGACTTAATGTGGTGGAAAGAGAACATTCTAGTAAAGAGTAGTCACATTAAGCAATATAACTTCTCTCTAGAAATATTCTCAGATGCTTCACTTATGGGATGGGGTGCATTTTGCAATGGCCAGAGTGCACAGGGCAATTGGTCTGAATGGGAGCGCAATCAACACATTAACTATTTAGAACTTTTAGCAGCTTTCTTTGCTCTAAGATGCTTCGCAGACAAATATAATGACTGTGAAGTACTTCTCAGGATAGACAACACAACCGCCATAGCATATATTAACCGTATGGGTGGGGTGCAATACCCGTTACTAAATGATATTACTAGACAAATATGGAGGTGGTGTGAAGCGAGGAATCTGTGGATTTTCGCATCTTACATAAAATCAAAAGAAAATGTTGAGGCTGATTTTCAGTCTCGCAACTTTAATGTAGATACAGAGTGGGAACTTGCAGAGGATATTTTTAATATTATTGTTAATAAATTCGGTGCCCCCGACTTAGACCTGTTTGCGTCACGAATTAATCATAAATGTGACAAATATATATCATGGCACAGGGATCCTTTCGCCTGGAACATTGACGCTTTCACAGTCAAATGGAACTCTACCTTTTTCTATGCTTTCCCCCCTTTTGGTATTCTACTAAAAGTTCTTCACAAGATTAAATCAGAAAAGGCCACAGGCATTTTAGTATTTCCTTTGTGGCCTTCTCAAGTTTGGTATCCACTGTTAAAATCTATGGTAATATCAGATATACTAACATTCGGACCATCTGAAGATCTCCTCATGTCTCCTTTCAGAACTCCACACCCACTTCAGACTCAACTTATCCTGGCGGCGTGCAAATTATCAGGGAAGCGTTTAAAAGAAGATTAATTGCAGAACGTTCAGTTGACATTATGATTGCTTCATTATCTAAGAACTCCATTAAACAATATAATAGTTGTTTACGCCAGTGGTGGCTTTACAGTAAACGTAATAATATAGATACTTTCAGTGCATCAGTCCCTATCATAATATCATACTTAACAAACTGCTTCGAGAATGGCCTGTCTTATCAATCACTTAATTGCTATCGCTCAGCGTTATCCCTTATAATTGGCAGCCATATAGGCACGGATGAGAGAATTAAGCGCTTATTCAAAGGATTTTATAAGTTGCGCCCTATGAAACCTAAGTATAACGATACCTGGAACCCAGACACAGTATTAACATTCTTAGAAAATCTATATCCCTTAGAATCTTTACAACTAGAGTTACTTACAAAGAAACTAGCAATGTTACTGATTTTGTCAACAGGCCAAAGAGTACAGACTCTCTTTTATATTAAAATTAATAATATTAAGTACTCTCCAGACGGTATCACAATACTAATTACAAACCTTTTGAAGACCTCTGGACCCAGACGTCCTCCAACAATACTTAGCATACCATATTTAAGTAATAAACCTGAGATATGTCCGGTTAAGACTTTAACTAGATATCTAGAAACTACTCAAAATATCCGACAAGAAAATAGCTCCCTCAAAAACCTTTTCCTTACTTTTAAAAGCCCTATCAGAGAAGCTTCCACTCAGACCATTAGTAGATGGCTTAAACAAATTATGAAGGATAGTGGAGTGGATATATCTAGATTTTCAGCTCACTCCACTAGACATGCGTCTTCCTCTAGAGCACACAGAGAAGGTCTTACTGTAGACAGCATAATGAAGGCTGTAGGTTGGTCATCAAGGTCGCACATATTTGCCCGACATTATAATAGACCACTAACTAATATGGTTAATGACCAAGTTCAATTTGCCCGGGCAGTGCTTGGAGATTAAAAAGTTATTGTTTTTAGTATAGTTACTTTAAGGGTCAAGTCCTGAGTTAAGTTTCATTTTAATTCTTTAGTTTAAACTGTATGTTTTGTACTAAGACAGTACAAACGCATTGTTATTGTTGATTAACTTTTAAGAAAATAATTAAGAAGCTTATGATAATTACACTATAAGACTGTTACCCAACGATTAAGTTTATTTAAAATTTAAACTTTATGTTTATTCTAATTTGTTCTCATTATAACTGTTAAGAATACAATAAGTACCTAAGGTACAAAATGTGACATTAGTAAGTCTCTATTTTCCATTAAAACATCTTAAAGTAAATAAATAATGCTTAATAATTTTCTCTGAACATCTACATGTAATAACTACCTCGGACTAAGCACAAATATAATTACAGGATTAAACGAACTTACCTGAAGTGAAGTTCTATCCTGATTATATGTAGTGCTTAGTCCGAGGTAGGAAGTTCCCTTCCCTCCCAAGATTAATAGTACCCTCTTAATCTCTTACCCTCTTAATTAGCTCTGAACTTAATGAAGTATGGTGACCATAGTGTTGCCAGGTAGGGTAATTTTTTTTTTAGGCTCTGAAATCGCGACGTTAGACGCTGGAATCAGGATACTACATGTAATAACTACCTCGGACTAAGCACTACATATAATCAGGATAGAACTTCACTTCAGGTAAGTTCGTTTAATCCTGTAATTATACAACTCAGTGTTAATAACTAGATTCACTGAGCACTTGCACTGCACAATGCCATCCTTACCGCGTTGCCTTCCTTCATAACCATGTCACAGGCTCTTAAGTATGGCTCTTGTCTCACCAGAAAGTTGATGGTTGATTGCTTGCGCTTGCATTTTCGAGATCTACTCTCATTGTATTCCGTCTCATCTCACAAAACCGAAAACAAACAATGACAAGAACACGGGTTAATAAATAGGTCAATACCATAGCAAATGTATGTAACTATGTACAGCACATTGAAAATTTAAAACAAAACTTTTGATTTATGCAAACGAAACGAACTGTCAATCTTTCTCTTTAGCGAGCAAAACAAACAAGCTAATGAAATCTTGTATCATTTATATACTACCAACTCAACTGTTTCGACTATGAAACAAACATTTAAAAGACCAAGCAACTTACATTTTTATGCACCTCTATACAAGTGAAAATAAATTAAGTGCATCCAATATCTATGTGGGCATTTGAATTCATAATCCCGCTTTCTGAGATGTAGAAGTCCATTGATTTAAAGCTCAGTAAATGGGGTTTATCATACAAACCACTGCATCCAGTTAATATTTCTTTTATTACATCGATACACCGTATTAACTAAGATCAAATCGTACATAATATCGGTCGACGGCCTTCCGCCAAAATCTGACAGTTCTCTATATAAAACTAAAATGACCATAAACACAACAACCAAAAAGTATAAAGCCCGGTGCATACTACACGTTATTATCAGTATAAGGCCACATACAGGATATTAACTATTGTGATGCTTACAATAGGCATCAGTTAAAAATATATACCAGTATGCGCTAAATATCGGTATGTGTCAAAAATCACATAGCAGGCGCACTTACGTAATTGCTGCTCAAATAAGCTAAGTAATGTAGTTTTGTGATTTATTCCAGTTAGCGATTATAGGAAGAGCATTCAAAGTATGGCCGTCACATACCTACATTTGTTAAATCCTTGAATATTGAAATAAGCTCCACGCTGTTTTTGCGCCATGTGTGTATAGAAATAAGGTTCAAAATGGCATTAAATCGTTAAAAATCACATAGCGACTTTTGTAGGCACAGCGACGATATGATCATTGTCAAGAGTTCATACGGTCGATGGCAAAGGTAGCGGGAGGGGCATTTTAGTTAGAAATTTTATTTTCGCATCGCAGCGGCTTACGTGAGCGAATAACTCGCGATGCGACGCGGCGCGGCGCGGCAGCCCGCAGCATTCGCGTTCGCAACGAGATTGCCCACGTAGGACAAAAAAATGGAAGTGTCCATAGGTATCAAAGGACTGAATTCACCCGCGTCGCGCCGCGCCGCGCCGCTTCGCGTTCGCGAGTTATTCGCTCACGTAAGTCGCTGCGTTACGGCTGTCAATTATTGGGATTAAGTAGTACTTATGTCAAACACTAGAACTTTTACAGACCGAACTACTATTTCCATATATGATCTTTTTTACATTTGTTTAAGCTTTGTCGCAATTTGAATTATAGGTAAGTAGTGAAAACGAACCAGCTACAACAGTCCTTGTTATGTTATGAAATCAGCTTAAAAGCATCAATTGTGACTAATTTTATTTATTGCCAACGCCCCAAAGCCATCTATTACCGTGAGCGATTCCAATAAAACCACTGAATCAAAGAGAAAAACTGCGCTCCCACCGTATAAATATTTTATTTCGGATAGTGAGATTGGGGTGGCCACGAGATGGATGCGGACACGGTTTTACTTTTTAACTCTTCTAGGGGAAACTTTAAAGTGGCTGCCTATTCGCTCCTCTATAAAAATATACACGCTCAGTAGCACAAAGGTTATTTTAATTAAATGAAATAAGTAAGTCACGTTGATGCGACTTTTATTAACATGAGCGCATGCAAAACCCATGCAACCCTTGGTCGCCCGGGACTTTTATTCACTGTCTATATTATATTGTAATAATAGATTTTATAATGGAAACAATCACAAAATTACAAAAAAATATGGTCCTTACAAAACTTCGAGATATATAATCCGCCAAAATGTATGCTAAGCTTTATTTCGTGACTTTCATCAGGGTAACCTGAAGTTTTTTTTCCTAGTTGCTGGTAACAGCAACCAGGAAAAAAAACTGTTTATTACGAGTATGGTATACAAAGTAAGAAATTAAAGGCAAGACGGCGAAAATCAATTTGTATAAACGCGCTGTTGCTGCCTACTAAAATATTCAAAGTAACTAAATGGTGGACAAACGGAAAAGAGTGCTCATACTGTTTGTTTATCGACAGCAACTAGTAATCAAATATTAAAAGGAAAAAAAAAAGAAAATGGAAAACTGGAATAGTTTAGTATGTACGGTACGGGTACGGTTGATATCGTTATGTGTCTCCCTAAGGCGTGTAATTTTTTTTTTAAATTTATTTAGAACACAAACTGATATACAAATGGATTTGAAGTACAATGTAGAGTACTTAACATACTTAAGAATCATAGACCTGGAGGTTCATTATTAAGTACATAATGTTAACATACATACTAACAGCATAAAGAAAATGAAATCATGAGCCATACTTAAATTCTATTTACTAGTCTTCAGAGGAAAAAATATACAATAAGTAGTAATACAGTAAGCAGGTTTGACATTAACTGTCTGTTTCATTAATTATCGGATAGGTTGTACTTTTTTTTTACGAATATCTGGTAGGTATTAGGACAACCGGAAAGTTACATTTATACATTGTGTACATTGTATTATATTTAATTATATGAAATAGGTACTTGAACTAAAACAATTTGCGTTTAAGTATCATTTTGAGACTAAATTAAACAAAAGGAAAGAATGATAAAAACTCGCACACTTCTGGTACTTTTCGGTAGCTCAGTTGGTAAAAGGTAATTGGGCCAGTGTTCTAAAAGGTCACAAGTTCGATTTTTGCCCGAAGCGGCAAATTTATCCATTTTTCGTTTTATTTGAACATTTGGAGAATCGCTCGCAGACATATCTGCTTGATAAATAATAATCATTAATAACTAATTATTTCCAAGCTCATGTAATTCATTCAAGTTCCGTTAACTTGTACTACAAAGTTTGACATTCTCAACTTTCAACTGAAGTTTGAAACTGTCATCAGTTTTATTTACTTCAAATAGTTCTAATCATAAAACGGCCTACTGAGTATGACAGAATTCCGAACTTAACTCCGTTATAATCAGTCAATCGTGTGTTAAACTGTCCCTCTAAATTCGCAACTTATGGTAACCCCACTCCGGGAGGGAACTTTTACTAATATGTACTAGTCAAATGGACTCTCGAGAATTCGGTCATGCTATAATGAACCTTGCACCAACGGATTAAAGTACAAATTGTGTTGATACGATTCCGTATTGCCGTCTGGCACTCATGCATATGGAAATCGGGACTTAGGTCATAGAATAAATACCTACCCACACTTGATAGTTTTATTTGGTCCGCAATTTTGAGTGTGGGGGGATAAAGTCTACGTTTTAGTGGATACATTATTAACATAGTTTGCTAACCAAACCGAAACTAGCTTTGTATTTTAGGTACCTTTTAATATGACCTGGACGCCAATTCAGACTTACATTTTGACATCAAAATGATATCTAAATTATGTCCTTACATCATGAAACCAATACATGTACGGACAAGTACGAGCGAAATGCACGCCCGAATGATAACGAAAAGATATCATTTTGATGTGAAAATGTAATGTATCGATAAGTTTGGTGTCCTGTTCCGACGAACTGAAAACTATTAAAAATACGGGTGTAAAAATAAAATTATACGTAGGTTTATATGAATATTTTTTTTTTTTTTTTTCATTTATTTAGAACACAAACAGTCACATATACAAATGGATTTGAAGTACAATGTAGAGTACTTAACATACTTAAGAATCATAGACCTGGAGGTTCATTATTAAGTACATAATGTTAACATACAATTACATACCAACTGTCGTCAAGCTCACCATACTTATTAACCTATCGAATGAGCTAATGCTTTTACGGATACTGGAAAGCGATATGTAAACATACTACATACCTATACGAGGCCTGGACGTTAGTGAGATGACGATATGAGTTGTGCTGGTGTCCGACTTTATTACCTGCATGTAAATGAGTTTCACATGATTATCCACCTGGTTTCTTGAGCTTAATAGTCGCCTCCAAACCTCCCCTTATAGCGACCCCTTTCCTCACACAAAGTTTACTTTAAGTTCATATTAGCCTCACTGGATCACTGTTCACTCTGAGAACTGATAACGTTGGTCACAATCAACAAGAGACACATCATTATTCTAATAACACCATGAGAACGTCCTTGACTTGATCTAAAAGCAAATATCACTGCCGCGTCGATTTGTTCGCACACAACCTCCTTTTTCCTACTGTCGTTCTCATCTACCCTCTCAACTTCCCTCAAAAAATCCCAATAA
The DNA here is from genome assembly GCF_033807575.1 of Cydia pomonella. NCBI lineage: Eukaryota > Metazoa > Arthropoda > Insecta > Lepidoptera > Tortricidae > Cydia > Cydia pomonella. The sequence goes on along the minus strand of NC_084709.1, from coordinate 4,623,032 downwards.
CCTAGAAGCGGTTACTTAAACGTGACTACTAACGCCATCTACTCCATGACGTTGGTAATTATTAGCTGGTTCGCAATACGTTCGCGACACTCCCGCCCAGAAAGAAAATGCTACTCTTAATTGAAATTAGATGTCTATAGGCAAACATATAAATAAATCAACAATCAGATAATAAGAGCCGTCCATTCTCGAACCGCATGGTTCACCCTTTGCGTCGTGAATCGGCACGGCCTGAGACTTTGTGCAATTTCTGATGACGTTACAGAAATGTGCTGAGACACTGCGTTTCTGAGATCGATCCAATCGTGCATCTGGTCTGAGTTGAGTTGTGAGTGATCTGTCTTGAGCTGATAAAGAACAGGATTCTGAGTCTGGTCTGAGCATTCATCAATGTTTGTGCTGAGCCAACTAACAACAGGATCCTAAGACTGATCTGAATACTGATCAATTTCCGTGCTAAACTGATTGAAAGCAGGATCCTGAAACTGGTGTGAGCGTCCATCGATGTCTGAGCTGAGCTGAGTGGGATCACGGCTGCGACCTGTCATATTTGGTCCATTACTGGTCTCTCCGTCAACCCATGACCAATGTTATTTCCTACACTCCCGCGCGTACGGTTCTAGATTGCTCCGAGCAGTCCCTAGTTGCAATTTAGGTCACGAGAAGAGACCGCGTCATGCGGCCCATGTGTCAGAGAGTGGCAATGCGATCTGATATCAAATATCGGTATTATTAAACAGTGGGAACTCCGTTCGCGATAGGTCTATCCCATCTATAACTACCATCTGTGATTCGCTCTGTCACTTTGTCACTTTGCTCTTTTGACATCGTTATTAACATAATAACCTATTTCACCACTTCAAGTGTCACAACTATTACTACAGCAGACGTAAACAACTGTACCTAACTGTTTTGAACACTACGACGACCGCGTGATCGAAAAGAACATACGTTTTTATATGCAATGATAGCTACCACACAGACAAATGCGGCCGTCTTATCCGAACAGGTGTATGTAACCTAAATTCCCACTACTTCTCTTTACTGTATATTACTCGCAGTAATCTACTATGTTAAGTATTCGCTTTAAATCTATTCGCTCATCCATTAAAGCCACTGTTGACATGTCCATCTCTGGGTGCACCCACTTCATGTCCGGCAGCCCTCCCCAGCCAAGGGAGAATCACGCTATTTTTATATAATCACAAATCAGAATGTAAAATAGAATCTATCTACAACTCGACCACACTCCTTTTTTTAATGCTAATTGGACATTCAATAGACTTGTCAAATCAGGCTCCCACTTCGAACCGTCAAATCCAAAACAAGTGATGTGATATTCAAGGCACCTTTTCTTACCGTTCATTTCGATTTATCAAGCAGATATTGAGTCAAAATGAACTGTGTTTGTTTGTTTGCAAAGTGGTTTTTATTCTTCTTATCATTCTCTGGTGCGTTTATATCGCGCCTGGTGTGAAATAATCTAGTTTAAATATGTTGGGACAGTCAAGTTGTCAGCAACTGTTTTAAACTGTTTTATAGGCTTAAAGTATTATATCGCGTCCGTGATTTTATTCACGTCGATTTAAGCATAAACATTTTTGCCACGCTTTATTCTGTCTAAATTGAGCTACACTGATACCGCCTTTGGGGGGTGGATGCTGGCGAGTACCTCGGTATTAATTCAACGCATTCAAAATGCTTTTCTTTTCTGTTTCTTGCCGTTCTCACATCACACCATTTTTAAACCGTTATAACCTATTAAATATGTCTGCCAGACCTACCTTGCACTTTGCATCATTGCTTTTTGGAGTCATTCGCGGTTAACAGCCGTCTTATCTATTTGAAAAACTTAAGATTTCGAAGGGTCATATACGTGGTGTACTCAGGCTTAACGGCACGCAACACAGTAAGTCCGATTTTCGTGGCAGCTTTCGATATGTTTACTCTTTGATTACATCCCCGTGCACATGCATCAGTCCTGCTAAGGATGGTAGAAACAGCAATAAATATACTGTACATCCGAGGTACCGATCCATCTTCCTCATTCCGATCAGATCTTAAATTAAGCAAAATATCGCCAGCCTTCCGCACCACAGTGTTTTAACTGCGGTGTCCATCAAATTGACCCACTCTGTTTCTTTTATTCACGAATAATCACTTCACAACTTTAACAACCATGCGAGACATATAGATGGGTACTCAGTAGCAAATTCTCAACGTGTGCCAATTAATAAAGAATACAGTGGGTGCGGCGTCTGTATACTCTTTAAGGCTTTGCGCTTTATTGACTTCGCATTCGCAAAGGCTTTTGATTCCTTCAACTGGAGTAAAATGTTCAGAGTTATGAGAAATGGGGATACCGCAACACGTAATCCTTTTATAGTTGAACGAGGAGTGCAACTGTTCACTGAGATCTGTGAATAGACAATGAGTATTGGAAGGTTGTGAGGGTGATGTCCAAGTTGGTGGCCAACTAATCAATAAACTCAGTTTTGCAGATGACATGACTATATTAGGTTAAGTGTCTGTGGAAAATGAATTTCGGTTCTGCTACAAAAGATTGAGTATGCCAGTAATGAGTCCATTTTCAGGATCCAGATCCATACCTTATGATCAATAGAAATGAGACAAAGATGATGCATGTCGATCTTCCTGGTAAAATTAAGAGAATCAATGAATTGCACGATCTTGAGGCAAGTTGTTGGTTTACTTGGTATCTTAAATAAGTGACGATGGCATCTGCGACTAAAAGGTGATCAGAAGAGCTCATATGGCCAAAGCTGCGGTGAAACGACTCGCCAGGATATGCATATGGAATAACATAAAACATGGATCAGACTAATGCGGGCGCCTTGGTTTCTCGATCATATTCTTTACATGTCCGAAACCTAGACCATTGAAACTGAAACCCATCATAGGACAGATGCATTTGAAATATGGTGCTGGCGAAGAATGCTTGAACGTTACTACGGTACAACTGCTTCAACTCTTGACAAACTCGACATCACCGAGGTTATCCACTGTTTGGACCCATAGCGTTCTTAGTTTCTTCGGCTATCGAGGCCGAACCAAGAAAGGAAGAGCCAAGGAAGCGTAGGGATGGACGTATGGTCACACGGCGTTGGGTGAACAGAATAACATTAAAGATAAATCCACATTACAGGCTAGCATACACCGCCCAAGAAAGAGTGGCTTCGAGTGCACTGCTGAAGAACCACACAGGACAGGTGTCCCCAGTGACTTATGACGATACGGCAACGAATAAGGTTTTGATAAATCTGTCTTGTGACTATTGCTACTGTAGGAGTCGTACATAAAACAATTACGGCTCTTCCCGCAAAATACCGTAAAACTAAGTTATTCAGAACCATATTTTATATTAAAGATTGATACTTTCTGAGCACCAAAAAATATATGACAATCTACAAGATATGACCAACGATATATTTTCCTGGAAATCTATTTTAATGTACACAACTATATTTCTTTCAGTTAGATCGGTATTACTTCTGCAAAAATATGAAACTTTACAATCATTCTCACAAGACACTATAAAATGATTTGGTTTACTTGCTTTTTGCAATTTCATAAAACTATGCCTCAATTCCTAAAAACAATAAGCCTAAATTCCGCCTAGATGCCTACCATCACCCCCCTCTGCGGAGGCAGTGCGAGGCAAGTCGTATTGCTAGACGGACCTGTGCTGCATTGCACGCGCGAGCAAGCAATATTCTATTTCGAACGCATAGCTCTGCGCGCTCGATCTTTTGCAGCGGGTGGTGCGGTGAGGGGTATAAAGCTCCGGCCACACGCGCGAGGTCATTGGCATCAAGTGCAGCCTTAACACTACGATATTTCACGGCAATATTAAAATGAATCAAGAAAGATATCGAACTTCCTTATATGACATCTGATTCTAATTGTGATTATGATTCTTGGGATCATAGTGTAGCTCCAGTCTGCATTTAAATTCGATTAAATCTGATTAACAAGCTGAGGTGTCCCGATCAATAATTATTTGGCTTATGATTAATCTCTTCCTTTTAAAGGTTTAATGGTCTGAGCTTTTGCATACTAAAATAATTAATAATAAAGTTCTTTTTATTGTTTCTAAAGATGATATTATACAACATAGATGATATTATATCTGAATTCCTTCTGTCATTACATTTATTAAAATAACACAATACTTGAGAAATTCTGATCTTATTCAGAAATGTATCCACCATGGTCTTCTACCGCCTTTGTAATTATTACTATGAGTATGAAGGTTGAAGGTACTTAATATGTACATCTACGACGAGTAGACTCGATTGAGTTGACATCTACTGCTCGATTCCACTTTCATTTAACAAAATTAAAATAGTTATGCATGGCTAGTGACTATTCTTTAAATTATCTACCACTCCCTTACCTGTTTTTGTTCGAATAAAATAGATAATAAAGAAACCACTAGCCCATTCAATTAGTATGCCTTTCATTTGAAGTCTTCTCAATAATAATATATTTTAATATTTTTAACCCTAGGTTTGGGTCATCGCATGTACATGACATAGATACAGACACAATTCAGAAGTTAAGTTAATATTTATCTAATTAGTTTATATCAAATCGCTAATCTGTGACTGTCCACACTATGAATCAATGGTTGAATAATAATAGGAAGTCCTTATACCTATAGGGTATGGCTTAGGTGCAAACATATTATAATAGCCTGGTGGCTTATACTAAACAGTTTTGCCTTTGCAATTTACTGTTATACAAGTTGATATTTACTGATTCTCTGATGACAATCTCTAGATTGGAATGTTAATTGGGATTGAATCAAGATACTGTGCTGAGTTACATGAACAGAAAAAGTAAGTGAATATTATTTAAACATAATATATTCGGCAGTTCTTTATTTGTTTACAATCCTTTTAACCGTTTATTTTTCAGGACAGCAATATCATGCATGCCAACTGTTAAATCTAGCGAGAGCCCCATTATTGGCAGTTTGCTAGTGCCATTGGAGTGGCTGCGCGATTCTGATTATGTCTCAATGATGGTCCTGGTCCTTTGAGTTTGGGTAGCCATGTACATATTATGACATCAAATTGTAATCTGATTTCAAGTGCCTCCTGCATTTTCACTAAGGCACGTTACAGGTTATATATACATCTAAATGATACCTATAACTTCTAAGAAACCAACCCGTACCAATACCTTACAACTGTAACAACAAACAACAATGAGGCAAGTCATTCCTTAACATCTCTTATGTTATGAGTGATTTTAGTCCTTCGAACGAAGTGAAAGGGTTAAATTCGAATTTTGAATTACTTGCAATGCTTCTGATTTTAGCCTAGTGAAAATATGGATGCGCAAAACATACGATTATAATAGCCTAGTTTGGTTGTTTGGAAGATGTTGCTCTTCAGCGATAAGACCGCCTGTTGTGCACCATAGTTTGAGTTATGTGCGTAATTTGTATGTTATGTTCCTTTATTATTTTATTAATCATGATAAAATAAATTGAAAAATCTAAGAGAACATTTATGGATCATATAAGTATAACGAACGAATGTTGAATCTGGTTCCTACCTAATACGTTAAACATGTACATTACGTACATGTACATTCGTTTTCTAAAAAGACACGCAGTATAAATTATTTCCATACACCACACTTGCGCGCACGACGAGTCAAATCAGGGCTGAGCTGATAATTTGTGATAAAGCGGATATTCTGCAAGCAATGCGTGTTATACAAAAGCATCATGATTCATAAGAGATTATGGTTCTTTTCACAAAATATTATATTACACCAATATAACTAGATCCCGAAGTTACAGAAAATATACCAGGTCGGAGGTCAGACCTAAACTGGTTTGTAGGCAACAACAGTCCGCCAGCCATAATATCAACTATCCGCATGATAAATAAACTTTAAATTTGGTACTATTACCCATAACAACTGTTCCGCCAAACAGAACAATGAATGTGAGATTTTGATTCTTATTATTTTAATATTAAGATATTAATTATTTTGTTAAATTGTTGATCAACCGCATAATTTGAATCTGTGATGAAGTCGCTGTTTGAAAGGATCAATTCTGGTTCACAACACAAATCGACCAGCAAATTTTAATTCAAAATGTTTATTAGTGCATGATTTTATTTAATTTATATCAAAGAATGGTCAGGCAACTAAATCTAAACACGTAAAGCACTTTGTCCCCTACATAATCAAACATAAATATCAAATTTAACGTAACATAATATACCTAAATATATAGATTATAGTTAAACTTGTTCAATTTAAACTTGTTAGGTATGAGCAGGTATGGTAATGGCACCAATTATAGGACTTGAAGATAACAATTGGATAATTGCTGACACTTCACTGACAATTGAAAAAAAATCTACCGCTTTGGGCGTTAAAATTTGAGTTGAATGTCATTTCGCCCTTTATTATTTTCAACATGTTTAATGAAATATTTAGTTAGGTACTTGGTTTCAATATAATGAAATGTGAGACTTAAGAGTTCTCTGGCTCTTCTTGAAGGTAAAATATTACTAAGTCAGTGTTTAAAAACTGATGATAAATACTTGTTTTATAGAATTTATAATAAACATACCAATACTGGTGCCACGTCCGTAATAGGGGTGTCAACTGTACCTAATTACCAATGTTTACTGATACCTACCTGATAAATGACTTACAGATACATGAATGATTACTGATTACCTTTTATTAGTAGGTAGAGGTAACTATATTTTCTGATGTGACAATCTTTGCCACTCCTCGAATGAGAGAATGAGAATTCTTTTAACATAAAAATGTTGAATCTTTTTAGTAACGTCACACATAACCATGAGCGTAGCGAGTGGTTAAAAAAGTAGAATCTTGAGCGTTCCGAGGGTTTCAAGTCACGTGAGTTGAAAACAAACTTTGCTGCTCTGGTGAAACACAAACATTTTTATCACATCAATCAGTGACAAATACTGGGTCTTAAATATAAAAAATATAAATGAATCCTTTCAAATATCAAAACCATCACTTGAAATTCCATTCCACTGCTTATTGCTGCTTTAGGACTAATTAACACACTGTTTTCAAAGATTAAAGAGAGCCTTTTAATTCAGACTACCCTTTGTCGCAAAATATTAATAATCGTGAAAGTATGTATTTAGATATCTGCTTTTTATAAACTATATTATGATACCTACTGACACTTGTAATCTCTTGTATATTAAAGAGCAAGAATGTTCAGTTAAAATGTAGGTACTCAATTGCTTATGTGCTCAGGTGAACCACTAACATTCGCCTGCTGGATACCTTTTTGCAAGAAAAGGGTTACATAAATATGAGCTTCATGGTTGAAATAAAACATTAAATTGAATTAAATAAACCAAAAAATGCAGCTTTGTAGTTGTACGCGCGTAAATAAGACTTTTCATCTGTTAGAGAGAAACATATGTTACTTTTGATGATGATGACAGTACATGTGAATAAAAATTCCCAGCATGCTCCACCATGTCGTCAAGCTCACCATACTTATTAACCTATCGAATGAGCTAATGCTTTTACGGATACTGGAAAGCGATATGTAAACATACTACATACCTATACGAGGCCTGGACGTTAGTGAGATGACGATATGAGTTGTGCTGGTGTCCGACTTTATTACCTGCATGTAAATGAGTTTCACATGATTATCCACCTGGTTTCTTGAGCTTAATAGTCGCCTCCAAACCTCCCCTTATAGCGACCCCTTTCCTCACACAAAGTTTACTTTAAGTTCATATTAGCCTCACTGGATCACTGTTCACTCTGAGAACTGATAACGTTGGTCACAATCAACAAGAGACATATCATTATTCTAATAACACCATGAGAACGTCCTTGACTTGATCTAAAAGCAAATATCACTGCCGCGTCGATTTGTTCGCACACAACCTCCTTTTTCCTACTGTCGTTCTCATCTACCCTCTCAACTTCCCTCAAAAAATCCCAATAACCTAGAAGCGGTTACTTAAACGTGACTACTAACGCCATCTACTCCATGACGTTGGTAATTATTAGCTGGTTCGCAATACGTTCGCGACACCAACAGCATAAAGAAAATGAAATCATGAAAACATGAGCCATACTTAAATTCTATTTACTAGTCTTCAGAGGAGAAAAAAAAATACAATAAGCAGGTTTGACATTACTGTCTGTTTCATTAATTATCGGATATGTTGTTTATATGTTGTATGTTGTGGATATGATATTTTTTATTAACTTACTTGTTTTTTTACTATAAGTACCTTTTCAATCATAAAGACCTCCGCGAGCTGCACTTGGTGAAAATGAAAAGGTGCCCATCACACTTGCCGCGTTACCACGTTGCATGGCAATGGCTGACCTTTGCACTAGGTACGAACCCGCGCGTGCATCAGAAACTACTTGAAATTAACAATAACATTATACATAATGGATATATACAGAGGGTTACTATAAATAAATAAATAATTCAGCCTATATACGTCCCACTGCTGGGCACAGGCCTCCTCTCATGTGCGAGAGGGCTCGGGCTATAGTCCTCACGCTAGCCCAATGCAGATTGGGGACTGCACATACACCTTTGAATTTTTCGCAGATGTATGCAGGTTTCCTCACGATGTTTTCCTTCGCCGAAAAGCTAGTGGTAAGTAAATATCAAATGATATTTCGTACATAAGTTCCGAAAAACTCATTGGTACGAGCCAGGATTTGAACCCGCGACCTCCGGATTGAAAGTCGGACGTCATATCCACTCGGCCACCACCGCTTACTATAACTAGCTTAAATCTAAAATAGGCCCATGAGGCATTGTATCAAAGATGCTGGCGGCATTTCCTCGTTGTATCGCAATACTGATACGTTGTGCGAGGAAGCCGCCAGCTCTTCGGTCACCAGTTACGACAACCAGACGCTTCGCGATATCTGCAAATAACTTGTGCGCGGTGGGACCCCATGGACCTAGAGTTTCGACGCCAAATGGTGTCAAGTTAGTTATCAAATTGGTATTGTTTCATATAAATATGATACCGTCATTCGCGAGTAAAAAGTCAACTTGAAACGCACGATTTGGCTTTGCCATTCAAAATTATTTCATTCGCTTCTGGGCTATAACCGCGAAAATCAAAGTTCGTCAATTGCGGGGATTTTTCTCTGTCACTCTAATTACGTCTTAGTGAGAGCAAAAGAGAAAGATCCCCGCAATTTGCGAATTTCGGTTTTCGCGGTAGGCCCCCTGGTTATGATGAATATTACGAAATTGCACGTGAAGTTTATTATTTTCGTTTACGTATGCTTAAATGAAAAGCATTACTGTGTTTCTGTTTTTGTTGTTACCTTTAGCTTAATATAATGAAAGTTTTCTTAATTTATATTTAAAGTTAATTGGTTTAACGTAAAGTACCATCTTTTAAAATATCGGTAACTAATTTGTTAGCGCCTTATATATCCATTATAAAATTACCTGTGGCTCATCACTCATCATATTACAGAAAATTAACAAACAAACGCCACAACAAAACCAAAACACAAGTCATCCGAACCTTTTATTAGGAATAATGATTTACGTTTACCAGCTTTGTTTCTCTGATAAATAGCGCCTGAGTCGGCCGATAATTAGTGACGAGCGTGCGAATTTACTAACTCGTGTGTGGGCGCATTTACACGGCACGGCATTTTACATAGCAGGCAATGAATTATACAGGGCCCACTGATTTTCGTTCGCTGGAAGATATCGGGCTGTTAGTTATTCCCAAAAACTGACAATTGCCAATAACTGACAGGCCGATATCGTCCGGCGAACTGGCAATCAGTGGGCGCCTTAATAACTCAAGATGGGGAATGGATGAAAATATTAAATGTGCCTGATTATTTTTCTGGTCGTAGGAATAACCATTTCTAGTTACAGAAAAAAGTTACAGATTTTTTGGTTGCGTCATACATTTTATAAAAATAAAAACATTTTGCTTCACCGCACGTCCGGCCCATTACGGCTGTTAAGAAAACTTTCTAAGTCTTAAAAAGTTATCGCTATTTGAATCTGTGGAGCGCATGACATTGACAGTTGATTGACAGCTTGTCATTCTTCTCGCGGAATTCATAACCTTTTGTGCTCTCATCTGGTGAACTGGTTTCTTTGTATTTATGTGATTATTACGACTCGCTTCCCCACCCGGACCTCTGATTTTGCCTGCTCCAACGACGACCTTCGCTTTTGAACCCCGGACCTGATTTTGATAGCAATTTCGACGACCCCTGGCATTTGAATTCTGCAAACATGGATACCGCTGCTTTTGTTAGAGCAAACTCATCTAATTTGCCAAAAGTAGACCCATATATGCTTATGGAGTTTATGAAGAATAGCGACAAACATAATGCCGGTGAAATAAGAGATGCCAAAGCTTTGTCGTAAGTATCAACCTAACCCCTATCTCATTACCGCGCTTTATCTTGATATTGACCTGGCAAGCGAAAAATTAACACGCGGGACCTGGGTCATTTTTCATAAAATGTTTCAAATTAAAACAATATAAATTTTGGACATTTTTCATTTTGTAGCAAAGTAATCACATATTTAAATTTGCTTTAAAGTGTCTGTGGTTCCTTTAAATTGGTAACATTAATCTTATTTTGTTATAAAAGGAGAAAGTACTTAATTGTTTGTTTGTTTAAGGTCTTCAAGAGAATCATATGTTGAGACTGCTATTGGATATGTTGAAACAAAGCGGACTGGGAATCTTTGTGATGTGAGAGCTAAAGTTGTTCCTGAACAAAGAATAACAAGCAAATACTATGTTGTGATGGTCCATTTAGAAGAGGCAAATGAATCAATCATAGATACTTCATGTGACTGTGCAGCGGGGGCTGGTAAGTTTTGCTATAAACATGTCCTTATTGATTTTGTAGTTATTTTGAACAAACTACACTCAACTTGACCTGCGTGTGGTTCCCTTTCTGTCAAAACCAAAACTTACCTCTTACCCTATGCTAATCTGATCAGACATAACCATGAAATATTAATATGACACATGCAATTTAGTCTGTCATTTCAAGAAAAGTGGAGCTTTTGAATGTTCTCAATTAGTACAAGTTTTATTATAGATATGTTTAAAATGTTCTTTTTTCTAAGGTGGGTGTAAACATACTGTTGTAGTATTACATTGGCTACAAAAACGAAGTGCTGAACCTTCACCAACCAGTATCCAATGTTACTGGACGAAACCCAGCCTCAAACGGGCGCTAGACAAACCATTAATGTGTAAAGATTTGGCAAAAGGAGAAGTCGCCGAAAGGGGGCCAAAGGACCCTTTGTTACTGAAAAGACTACGACAAGAAGCAACCAAACATGGTTGTGGTAAAAGCCTGCTCATGGTATATGATCCTGAAAGACCGATGAAAATGAACTCAAAATATTGTATTTTTGACATGATGGTGGATTTTTTAGAAAAGGAAAGTAGGCCAACTTTTAACAAATTTAAAATATTTAGCAATGCAATAATGCTAGAAAATAAAGAAAAAATCATGAAAGACACTGTAGGCCAAGTGAACTCAAAGCAGTGGCATTCAATTCGACAAGGCCGAATTACAGGATCTAAAATTTATGAAATTGCTCATTGCAAAACACCCCATGGCAGTCTTGTTGAAGAAATACTAGGAGGGTGCAAAGCACCAGAAACAAAGTCCATGAAAAGGGGTAAAATCCTAGAAAAACGAGTACTGAATAAAGTAAAGACTGATATAAATAAAGAAATAGAAGAATGTGGATTTTTGATTATAGATGGAATTTTTGGAGCGTCACCTGATGGCATTGGAGATGACTTTGTGGTCGAAATTAAGTGTCCCATTTCGGAGAAAACTAAAAAAAATTATATAAAGAATGGGCAAATTGCGAATAAGTTTATGGGCCAAGTGCAATTAGAGATGCTAGCGGCTGGCAAAAATAAGTGTTTGTTGTGTGTGGCGGACCCGAAATTTGAAATCAACAGCTTAATTGAGACAATTGTTGTTAATTTTGATAAAAATTATATAGATAATTTGATGAGAGACGCAGAGAAATTTTGGGATGAGAATGTGTATCCTGTAATTTTAAAAAGTGCATCTACAGCATGACATTAATTTTGTACTTTGTATTTATTTTAAATAAATATGTTTGTCTTGACCTTATTATTACTCATTTTAACACCCTTAATGTTGAGCATGTATTGTAGGTTGTTATTAAAGTATACCTAACCCAACCCTTAACCTTTTGAACGCCAAGAACACCTAAAGTCGTAGTTACTAGTTGTACCCACAGCGCTAAGGACAATTATAGGTGTCATGGCGGACGCTGTCAAAGTAACCTTCACACTTTCAAGTAAGGTTTACAATAGCTCGCTTGCGCCTGGGACTTTGGCTTGTCAATGACATTTTTTTATAACGTTCAAATAGTTAACACATTCACTGCCAGACAAAAAACGGCGCACTACCCCAGAAACCGGTGGTCTATAGCTGCGTACAAAACAACCCGCCCAGCGGGTTGTCCAGCATCTGAACAAAGTTCACGAGCGTCCACCAGGCGGGTTCCTGGCAGTGAATGTGTTAAAAGTTGCAATGTTGAGCACACTTGCTACACAAGTTGAAACAGATGGACTGCAATCTAGTTATAAGTCCCAGCTGGATTGCAAACCTCTGAATCTTGCCACGTTTTCTTATCTAGTAGTAGTAGTATCGTAGTAGAGACCATAGAATTTATGTTATGCGCATGCGATAAAAAATGCAGAACGAGGCTACACCTATATGCAGTGCCAAGGAGTCGAGCCAATCTGAAATACGCAGGCAGCCGACTTCGCTTGGGATGCGATCCGGAGGGAGAAGCTGGTACTGGGGTGCCCCTGGCCATAGATGAGAACAGTATTCCATGTGGGGGCGCTTATAAAGCTGCAGGCCGGTGTGAAATACTGTCTCATCTATAAATCTATCTAGCACCCCAAAGCTTTTTGGAGGCTAATTTGGCCTTACCCTCTACATATATGGCCTAGGAACTGGACTTACCTGCCTACTACTCGAGGTTACCTATGGTATATGATAAAATAAAACAACAATATTATCAAACGTCTTTTATTATTGGATTCTGAAGATTACTTAATCCGCAAGCTATAATGACCAGGTCGTCCAAATATTTTAAATGTTTGTTATTAACCACAGAGTGGGGTTTTAACATATGGAATTCCCGTAATCTCCTAATTACACGCTCAACGTGCACCCTCAAACTGGCAATGACCTTAGTTTTAATTACGTCTTTTTTTGTCATTTTTTGATTGGCGAAGACACTAGGAGGTCTTAAGAGTTTTCCATTTTGATGAGACTCTTTGAGTGATTCAATCTCCTTAAAACCACGATCGGCCATGATTACTGCATTTAGGGGAAGTACATCAACAAAGCCACTGTTCTCCGTGATGGCTTTATCAGATGTACGTCCCCCATAACCCTGTGAGATGAATGAAATGTATCCAGCGGGTGTGCAGCCAATCAAATATTTCATCGTGTTGCATGATTTGTACTGCGACCAAGTCTGCGCCTGCTTCTCTGGATCGCTGGGTTTTTCTATTTGAATCTCGAAACAGTCTATAATACACTGTACATTCGAATATCTGATTTTAAATGCTAATGGTAAATTTTTTTTTATTTCTGATAGTGGTGGTAAATATATACAATTTTGAAAGTATGTGGACAAAACTACGACGTTCTTTTCAAACACTAAACGTATGGTTGACCTGGCCATTTGAAATTCTTCACTCATCCTAGCAAAAGAGTCATTGTTTTTTAATTTAAATAGACATATGATAATATGAAATGCCAAACAAGAGCACTCCTGGGCAATGAAATTAATAATCCACCAAAAGCTTTTTGGCAGGCCTAAAAACATTTTGGGTTTGTTAGTAATAATTTTTAGTAGGTGCTCCCTGCCACGTTTTTCAATATCCTCTTGTTGAGCACTCGAAGACGAGTCGAAGTTGGATGTCCCAAACAAGGATGGTGATTGATTGGGACTCTTCTCAGTGTTCGGTAGTTGCATCATTCGTGATGGCATCACACTTTCTTTTATTTTTCGCCCACGGAATTGAGTAGCTATGGTTTGAGTCTTCGGCTGGGCCAAAACAAACTTGTTTGAAACACCTATTCTTTTATCACACTGTATAGCTGCATCTATCTGAAACAAAAATGCAAAGAATAAATAAACAAAATATAATGCAACTTGTGACCCTACAATTTAACAATCACAGAAACAGGTAAAAGTTTATTTTTAGGTAAGGAAAGTGGGCATTTATTAAATTCAAATTATTAAAGCCACACAAGTTGTAGTAGGTGCATTTGTATATAACTATTTGACATTATATCCATTCCTGTGTTCTATAAATACATCTTCATGCACAAAGACCACTAGTAATTTTTACCTATACTTTTTCAGTAGGCCTAGCACATGACTGGCGCTACAGTATCTTGCAGCGAGATAGACTACCCGTCTTTTTCTATGTTAATTTAAGAGGGGCGGGTAGTCTATCTCGGCGCGAGATACTGTCGCGCCAATCATGTGCTAGAGCAGGTCAAGTGCTTATTTAACAATACTACGTTAACATACATTAGAACTTGTAAATTAGTGATTTAAGAATAATTTAAATAAATAATTAATTAGCACAGGTAGCAAAGTAAAGTTGGAATTTAAATTCAGTGTGTTGGATTAACTATACCCAAGAATATTAATACATTTATGTGCGGAACACTATTGTGAATATTTACACTGTCAGAGACCTGCATGCCAGCATTGTCAGCAGCACTTGAAGTTGATGGCCGATTAAGATCTTCAATATTCTTATTGATTGCACTCAATGGTTTTTTTGAAAAATTCTTAAGTATGGCATTTATTTTCAGTCTTGGCTTTGCACCAGAGATCCATTGTCCATAATTTTCCAAATCTTCTTCAAACTGTAAAAATATTAGAAAACATTAAACATTTATATTTAACAGTTGTCATAATCTTCCAAATGTTCCCCAGTATTTGCTGCAGCTCACTTATGGAGCCTGGGGTCTGCTGGGCAATATAACATTAAGTATTGGCATAGGCACACATTTTTTTAACTGGAAGAAACTAGGCATTGTTTTGATCAGGCCAGTTTCCTCATAGTGTTTTTGTTCACCATGTACTGACAAATACCACATGTTATTTTAATACAAAGTGAAAATTCATTGATATGACAAAGGGTTTAAACATGACATAGCAGCACCCACATTAATGTAATGTATTAATAAAATTGTTTTTTACCAGCTTACCATAAATTATTCCATCCATTATTCCACAATTTAAAAAAATGCCATATCATCAAAACTAACATGGGGGTAATTCATTTTTTTACAGAATGGTAAACAAAACAAGGTAACTTACATTTAAGTGGTCCGCACAGCAAAACAGTGCTCGGTTTGGACAGTTCCTGCCAACCAATTGACACCAACGTTGTTTCAGCTCTTTTCTTACAGTAAAAAACTTCAAATCCGGGTTTTTCAGATCAGTCTTGGAGCACGTTGGTATAAAGCATGTTTTAGGATCTTTATATAGTTTATAAGTGTTTGTATTCATGGTGATGAACACGGTACCAAACTAATAGTCCAGTTTCAGTTGCAGTGGTCGTCGAAATTGCTATCAAAATCAGGTCCGGGGTTCAAAAGTGTAGGTCGTCGTTGGAGCAGGCAAAATCAGAGGTCCGGGTGGGGAAGCGAGTCGTAATAATCACATAAATACAAAGAAACCAGTTCACCAGATGAGAGCACAAAGGTTATGAATTCCGCGAGAAGAATGACAAGCTGTCAATCAACTGTCAATGTCATGCGCTCCACAGATTCAAATAGCGATAACTTTTTAAGACTTAGAAGTTTTCTTAACAGCCGTAATGGGCCGGACGTGCGGTGAAGCAAAATGTTTTTATTTTTATAAAATGTATGACGCAACCAAAAAATCTGTAACTTTTTTCTGTAACTAGAAATGGTTATTCCTACGACCAGAAAAATAATCAGGCACATTTAATATTTTCATCCATTCCCCATTGAAGCTCTTACCTTATGAAAAATTGTACAAGTTGCCTTTAATAACATCTGGGCAAGCGAGAGATGTGCATGTTCGGTAATATGTTTTTATGAAGTTAATTATAATAATACTTAACCTTAGGTTTGTTATTTTACAACCTGTCTGGCCTAGTGGGTAGTGACCCTGCCTATGAAGCCGATGGTCCCGGGTTCAAATCCTGGAAAGGGCATTTATTCCTGTGATATTTGTTCCTGAGTCATGGATGTTTTGTATGTATTTAAGTATTTATAAATATGTATATATTATATATATCGTTGTCTAAGTACCCACAACATAAACCTTATTGAGCTTACCGTGGGACTTAAAATGTCTTATAATATATAATTTTTTAATATGAATTTAGCATTATTTATTATTTATTTTGTGTTGCCTTGTCAATTTATTCTTTATATTATTTTCAATAAATTTTAGTAATCGTAGGTATTCGTATGAAGTAATAACTTATTACTAATGACAAATATTCGCATAATAATAACCACCATCCTTTACAAACAATTAAGTGATAAAAAATACATTAAAAATTAAAAAAAAAAAACGTTAACTAGGTAAGTAATCACTTAATACACTTTTTGAATACCGAGAGGCGTCTAGATGGTCGTTTCTCTCTTTAACGATGTGTTTAATGTCCCAAAAAACTCAGCAACACCAAAAATAAACATAGTGTCATTGAATTCAA
The DNA here is from genome assembly GCF_033807575.1 of Cydia pomonella. Taxonomy (NCBI): domain Eukaryota; kingdom Metazoa; phylum Arthropoda; class Insecta; order Lepidoptera; family Tortricidae; genus Cydia; species Cydia pomonella. The sequence continues at coordinate 4,606,212 of NC_084709.1, read as the reverse complement.
ATGATGTTGAAAGCTGCATACGTCCAACATAACACCTAAAAGCGTTGAAGACATTTTCGATATCCTGTCCGGATACATTTGACGTCTGAGCATTAGGCTGCCTAGACATTACGTACGAGTGACCTAGATGCATTACTAAAGGTCTAAATATTTACGTCGTGATGAATGCTACCCTCGTAGGGCTCATAATCCTACCTAAAGTACTTATTAAATTCGATGAAATTTAATTTATATCATTTTCATTCGGAAAAATATTGTACTTGTTTTGTTTTATTGAATTTTAACTCAAACCATTATCGAATCTATTTCCTACACTATTGGTTCAAATTTCACTAGGAAATTTCAGATTTGTTTCTTGCATGACTTGGCCTTAGGGCGTGGATACGACGTCGCATCGTGGGTACGTGTGTTGGCCCCGCGATACAACGCCGTAACGTTGCACGACGCCGCAACGTGAGACGACGTCGTATCGTGCTTATTTGAAAGATTTGAAAACAAGGTATGGGACGCGCCAGACACAGCACAGTCGTCTCGGAATCGTATCGTTGTCGTGAGGTATAATATCCTCATTGTATTTGCTTCCCCACACGTCAATCACGCTATGACTGTACCTAAGTAGTCCCGTTCTCGTACAATATAAGCCCCACAGTGTATTTGTCTCCCTAGACATCAATCACTAAATCGTCAAGATGTCGTAGCGGAAACGTCCCGGTGTCTTAGCTCCGTATTTGCCTCCCCAGTCGTCAATCTTCTCTCCTGTTCAATATAAACTTTAGACTGCTCCAGGGTCAAGTTCCAGATCAAGATCTGTACCGGAGTCGTCCCGTAGTCGTTCACTATAAGCATGGCCCGTATTTGCCTTCCTCCTCGTCAAACACGCGTGAGCATATTGCAATCGTTACGAGGTCATACCGGAGTTGTCCAGGTTTCATATAAAAACATCTTTTGAGTACTCCAGCTTCGTTAATTAAACATTTACGGCATGGTGCAAAAACCGTCACTGATTCGTGACGGTATCGGAAAGTTATCGTCAGCTAAAAGCTCGCTGCCATTGCATGCCTCGTTATCAATCCCTTACGATCTATGCCGTTATCGTATCGGACTCGTGACATAATAATAACAATGTCGTACAGTATGATCTCCCCGCTGTATTTGCCTCCCTCGTCATCAATCACGCGCGAGCTGGTTATGCACGGTGTCTTATCAGAGCCTTCACGGGGTCGTGCCGGAGTCGTCCCGGTATTGTACAATATAATCTCCCCGCTGTATTTGCCTCCCTCGTTGCCAATCCTTACGAATCACGATGTTATTGCTTCGAGCAACACCGGGAAGGGAGTCGGCATTCGCACTACTTATTTCCCCTCTGCCGAAGCACATGCCCAACTGGGCATAGCGGTGTGCGTGTTGTGATTCGTCCGTACACAAAAAGAGATCGAGGTGTTCAAGATTTGTTTTTGACGTGTGTCGTGTGTCATTTTATAAATTGTATATACAGATGTCAATCTTAATGAAAAAATCAACGACGGTCAACTCTGGTCAACGTGGGACTCGAACCCACGTCTTTGGATTGCCGGTCCAAAGCCTATTGCGCCAGCTGACTATCCGTTATTCACCGCGAATTTAACCATTGCAACTGTGACGTCACTAGCGACATCTGCGCTTTAAGGTTTACAATCTTAACCATATGGGTGTGCCATTTTCAGCATTTTCTATGTATTTGTGTCATCATTACATATTGGTTTTTGTATGTAGTGAGTGAGAAGTCCCTTGGGCCTCTCCCTTCTTACGTGTCGGAAGCCGGTGTCACTGGGGTTGCCAACCTTAGCGCACAGATTTGTGGTACATTTATTATTTATTTATTTATTTATTTAATCTTTATTGCACAATACATGAAGGTACAAATGGCGGACTTAATGCCTTAAGGCATTCTCTACCAGTCAACCAATGGGTTAAACCAGAAAGATTAAATAGGTGCAGTGTCTGTGTGTGTGTGTCAGTGTAGGTGTGTGTGTTGTGATCAAATTGCGGGACTTGAGTATAAAACGCGGAACTCCTTCACCCTAAGCTAACTGGGTAAGGTATGTTGGCTGTCAACGTATTAAAAGGCATGAAATAGTTATTTGTCTTACAAGGTTGCAAAATTGTTGTTTAACCTGCTCAAACCGTTATTGTACCGGACTCGTGACTCGTGACGGTGTCGTACCGGAGCCGTAACGTATAAACTCCGCCCCGTATTTGCCTCCCCCGTCGTCAATCACGCGGAGCTGACTGTGCATTTCAGTTTAACGACCGCACTACACGTGCGCGGATATTTAAAGCGATAGTTTCCTTTACGACGATTGCACCGCATTTACACAATACGAATACACTTCAGAATGAAAAGTTTAAATAATTGAAAAAAAAAAACAGGGTATTTTCTTAACATTTTGCCTTATTGTGTAGATAGGTCATTCAACAACCTTACTATGGGACTAACTTAGATGTACAACTATTTTTTTTAGATAAATTTAAGAATTGAACTGATATTTAACTCCCCATTCCATAAATAACTATATATTTACCTAAATTGTTAATTAAAAGTACCTTCAAGACATACTATTAAAAGTTTATACGTAGTCATGTGTTTTTAATACACATTTATTTTACTTTCCTCATATTTGAAATCAAAAATAGAGTGTTAAACTGGGGTGAAAGGCATCACCATTTCAGTCTGGGACTATCGGCGCTCTCACTGCGTTCGAGGGCCAAACTACCTCGACTGAAGTGCCTTTCATCTAGGTTAACAATCTACTATTTCGCATTTTTGGGGATCGTCTTAATCTAATAATCTGACTTAGGTTGAAAATGACCTATATCTGCTTATATTTAGATGTAGGGTGAATTCGGGTAATTGCGTGTGTTAGATAATTTCAAAAATCTGATGAAAACTCCCAAAATTTCATCGTAATAAGAGTCTTTTTTCGATATTATCCGACGATTTTCGATATTCTGAATTTCTCGAATACAACTTTATCTTGTAGAATCTTAAGCCATATTTATTTTAATCTTTCCAATAGGATTGTTTCCATCTACAAATCTTAGGGCAGAATTGTATCCTAATAAATTCTTTTGGATTATAAGAACATGTTAAACTACTTTTAGGGGACCTGTAATAACCATATTTTTGTAAATATTGAATTTAAAATATGTTTTGGCACACGTCACGTGACCAAACTCGAAACGCCATTGAACATTCTGATGACGTCACAACTCTCGGATTGACACTGTTGACAGTTAGGCGATAAACAACAAATGACAAATGTCAGTTGACAGTTCGTATCTTCTACGCGCGTATGTAGTTATGTGTCAAACCGTAAACTGTGACGTCACACAATTTTCAAAGAGCGTTTTGGGCGTGAAAGCATCTGTCAAAATATATTTTGTTAATTTAACATATTTAAAGCCGTTTTTAGTATAAAAGTTGAATTTTAGGGCAACTTTTAGTTAATATAGAACGTAATACGAGCGTTTCAAAAAATTGGAAACAACCCTATTATCAATAGTAAGTATTAACTTAAAAAAAAAGCTTAATTATTGCTTGTAAAGCTTATTAAATTGTGGTAGTAGAACTCAAATCCTACGTTTGTGTTGTCCGAGTGTGCGGAGGGCTATAAATTATTAATGTCCAGTGTCAGGTGGCCTTAACTGAGCTTTTCGCCGAAGTTTCCAGTAATTACTGCTTTTACTAACAAGTTTAATACTGTGCTTGTGTGGTAGGAAATGTGATAAAAGTAGCGTAAACCTGGAAAGTTTACGTTCTGTGTAAACAAAGTAATAATATTGTATGTGGCAAAAATACAAGTTACATTCGGATGGCGCCTGCATTATACAATTACTAAATAAATTCATAGCTACCTTCGGGCAACACCGGGAATGGAGTCGACATTGGCAACATTTCCCCTCTGCCGAAGCCCATAGGCAGAGCGCGGTGAGCGTTGTGCCTCGTCCGTACACAAAAAGAGATCGAGGTGTGCAAGATTTGTCTTTGACGTGTGTAATTTTATTGGAATAGTCCTAATGTAACCTTAATGGTGCAGTCGCCATTCGAATGCTAACCAGTGACGGCTGTGACCACATGTGACCACTGTCGAAAATTGACAGAATAGTACCAACTGCAACATCTAAAATTGTATTATTTCCTCAATCCTTTATTGATCGTAGCGTTAGCGAAGCATCTCCGTTCTAAGTCGGGCATTTTGCTTTCGTATGTCCCCTTCATTCTCGATGGATCCAACCAGTAGATCCAAAATGGATCTAGTGAGAATTTCCGGATGTTTTCATCTACAGTACCCCTAGTGTAAATTTGATCGACATCATAACGTGATGAACGCGTTTGCGTTAAGTCTCATTTTGTATAGGATTTTGAGTTTCCAAAACGTCCCGCTTGGCGCGCTCTTTCTAAATCCAATACAAAATGAGACTAAACGCAAACGCGTTTGCGTTTAGTCTCATTTTCTATGGGTTTTTGAACAGCGCGCCAAGCGGGACGTTTTGGAAAGTCAAAAATCTCATACAAAATGACACTTAACGCAAACGCGTACGTCACGTTTCGCTGTCGAAAATATTTACACTAGAGGTACTGGTCGCAATTCTTAACCAATTCTCATTAAATTTTGACCAGGTTCTATAATGAAATAGATTTTTTGTCGACCCAGTTTTTGGATTTTTTTCAAAATTTGGAAATTGGCATAAAGGACTTAAGCCCTAATAGCATCTATGGCGCTTAAAACTATTGTGAGCTCACTGTGATAACGACTTTATGAACTAAGAATTATCACTTTTACATTTTCTAACGCGAGGTCTACAGCTCAGAGCCACTGGTTTAAACAGACTAAAAACAAAGACAAACAGGCAAACAAAGACAGAGCTCTGACAAAACCGACATCACACACGGAAAACAAAAGACGATAAAATTCAAATCGTCCTTCAGAAAGGCATCAAATTCTAAATTAATTCAGTTCCCACCCACTTACATAAACTCTTTATTTCCACAAAAGAACTCCTGGCGTATAAAGATGACATTTGCAAAACATAAAAAGGCGGGGAAAGCGGCTCGATGACATGTCAATCGAATTTTACTTATACAAAGGAATGGGGGGTGGCTTGAAGCATAACCGCATGGCGTTATAATTATAACGCACAATGTATATAAATGGAAACCCCATTGTTGAGAACTTGCCGGTTGGGTTCCTACCCCACGAGTGACGATGATAACAAGTACAGGAGTAGCAAATGTTAGTAGAACAAAATTGTAGGTGGAAATAGGAAGTACAAAAGTAACCTTTATCCTTTTAAAATTCTCTTACAGTGAATCTTTGATGTGATGTGATGAGTAGAAATGGAATTAGATAGATATAGAAAAGTGCAAAATAAAAGATGCTAAATAGACAAAATATACCTACATATTAAAGCGCTGATTATATTGCCTCCACGAGCACCACTATAAAGACGACAGAATAGATATACTTTCGCTTCATCGCTACATTTGGGTCGCACGAGAATTTACTCAGGTTGGGGCTTTTACCAGATACTTCATTGATTTTTACGGTTGACACTGTTGACAGCGTCTTAGGCACCACCGCCAGCAAAGAAAATACTTTATTTGGCGTAAGTTTAGTATCTTAAGCAACAAGGGTGTTGTTTAAATTGTTCCGCTACAGCGCTATATTTGGGCCACACGAAACTCGTCTCAGGTTGATATGAGGGCTTTTACCTGGTGCGTTTGTTTGGCTTTCATGGTAGACGTGTTCCGGCAGTGAAAGGGTTAGCGGTTTCTTAGGATTTAGTGGGTAGATAGGTTAAAATCTAGATTATATTTATACTTGCATTCGAAGGGGAGAACAGCCCTTACCTGAAAACAATATAATTATGTATAAATTAGAGTTAAAAAAAATATTGTGAAAAACTTTTTTAATATGATTTATGTATATAGATCGTGTCATTCACGACGACGCGTGCCCTGACTCATATTGTCATGTTATTAAAGGTTACATTTGACAAATCTGCGCGTTATCGTGGATGACACGAACTATACGACTTTACAAAATAAATGGACTTTAAATTAATAATTTTTGTGCTTTTCTCTTACACGCATGTAAAACCCTTCTAATTTGAAAGCCTAAGTCCATAAAAATGACGGCGATTTTCCTGTACTTACATTTATTTTAGATCCTAATCCCAAAAATTTGCCATCGTCTTGTTTTTAAAAGATGTCAAAATGAACGTTATAATTTAAAATACTGTTTTTATTTAGTACTGTCCTGTCAAAATAATACACGGTTTTTTTTGTCACCAGCAATAACTTATGGGTTGAATATATAGGTCATACTGAACAACTTTTACTATTGGACCAATTGGGAAATCGCGAAAAAAAAAAACTGTTTCATACGTTTTGGCTGGTCTGATGTTGATATTTTTTATGGGAGGGTCAATTTTTTTTCACGATTTCCGTGTTGGTCCTATAGTAAAAGTTGCTCAGTATGCCCTATATATTTATCCCGTACATTATTGCAAGTGATTAAAAAAACAGCCTGTATAATTCAGAAGCGAATGAGCAAGAATATGCTCATAAATATTGTATTCCGGTTAATCCCCGGGTGTTAAGCGTGTGAAAATCGCATTAAAGGTGTTTTAACGCAAAGGAAATGCCGCCTAAGTGGTTGGATACGTTATTGTGTTTTAAGCTCGCAAAAAGGTGTTATGATTTAAATATTGACAGGTTTCTGACTGTATTATTTAAATGTATATGAAAATGAGACATGATGGAAATGAGAGCGTTGAGAAGTGTGTGTGGTGTGGGATTACTAGATAGAATTAGGAAAAGTTTGAACTGAACGAAGATGTAGTGACAAAATTGAGAAAGGTATGTTGAGATGGTTTGGACACGTGGGAAGAAGTGAAAGGGAGTGAAAAGGCTAACTTAGAGAGGTATAACGGAGAAGTAGAAGAGGGAGCTGGAAGAGAGACCTCGGCGGACTTTATCTGATCAAATCGGGGAAATCCTGAAGAAAGGCCAGGTCATCAGCACCCTAAGCCGGCTAGCGTGTATGAGGAATGGTATGAAAGTGAAGGAAGCGACAGAGGTATCTCAGGATCGTAGCAAGTGGAAATCTGTGGTCTCTGCCCACCTCTCCGGAAAATAGGCGTGATTATAATATATGCATAATGTAAAGAGTACAGGCGAATAATTGTGACGTTGACCGTACGAAATTATGACATAAATTGACTTTTAAAATAGCATAAGTAAACTTTCTCAGAATTGCCTGCCATGAAGACATAGCGATTTCCACGAAACTTTTTACTTAGGTTTCCTTTCGCCCTACGACGACCTGTCACCGAACACTTCTCAAAAGCTGCTGTAAGTATGTCTGCTATTTGTCACAACTTGTTGTTGTTGTAGCCCTTATTAGGGGAATTGCGTTTTCTAATACATCAATTAATTTCTGTATATTAATGTTGTTCTCCTACTTAGTTCCCGATTTTATGATCTATGTGATATAGTTTTATATTACTTACTTTTGACTTTATTACATAAACGAAAATGTGGCCATTTGCCGTTTAGTTGATAAAGCAAAATAAAACTATGTGACAAAGACCAAAAGTTGGGGAATCAGTAGCACAACAATAATAATATACTTATTTATTAATATACTGATTCCTGCTACCCAATGGTTGTCTAGAAGAGATCGCTTGTTAGCGATAAGACCGCCTGTTGTTACCTAGTTATCATTTTCTTCTAAATATTAGTTGTAATTTTACATGTAAAATCTAGTTGATATTCTTCAAAATAATAAACGACACAGAGCCTAATAATACTGTACTTCCAAAATAAAAACAAATAAAAGCTTTTAAAGAGACACATTTCAAAAATCCTAATCACCTTCTCTATTCCGGTTCACTAACGACTTTAAAAAGGGCCGTTCCATCACGCTCTGAGCATTAGGAGGCTCACAAACAATAATAGTGTTTAAATTGCACCCACAAATTTATTGTAATTACCAAAATACGCCCATTGCGTGTTGTATCGCGGAATTTAACGGGGCTATCGTCACGGCGTTCACGGTCGTTGGGTAAATAAAAATAAGATACTCGTATATATTTAATTTAAAACACTATGGAAAAGTCAATAAAAAAATTGTCTAATTTAGGCTAATAATCGTAGGTAACCTGGGTATATAATAAATAAATAATAAATATTTGGGGACAAACTTACACGTATGTATTAAACTTAGTATGTATGTATTACACTTTAGTATTAAAGTGTAAAAAAAATGTTTAATCATCTACAACATTCACGATTCTCGCAGCCTTATATGAGGGCTGTCAGTTTTCTTTATTTACTAGTCTTTGGTTCTGAAAAAAAGGTAGTATCGGATGTTTTAGCCCGCTTTGTTGTGCAAAACTAGTCTCAATATCTTTCTTGTTATTTTTCTATACGTTTCATTTTGCTTTAGATAAACAAACATATGAGTACCTACAGTTGAAGACAATCTATCTTTTTTGCTTAAACTTTAACATGGATTTAATTTTTATTATAAACCAGTGCATCCGAGTCCAAGTGCCCGAGGCAGCTAATTAAACAAAATGCAAAGAGCCGCGCTCAAAGCACTTGATTATAATAGACAGGATTGGCTGTAATTAGTAGCGCTCGTTAGTCGAGCAAACTATGAGTGGACGGCAGTTGTACAGCGTTAAACGATGAATTAAAGTTTTTTATTTATTTACCTAATTAAAGCTGTCTAAAAGTGTTTTCGATACAACTACGCAAACCAGACTTTTACTCGTAGATTAAACAATTACTTGATCGAGATGTTTCTTTTTATTTACTCAACAAAAGTTACTCAAAAAAGTCATCATAGATACAACGTTGTATTATACTTAAATTTTCCTTGCATAATAAGACTGTATTGTCAAGTAAATTGAAAAAATTAAAAAGATAAGCTTACACACATATTAAGCCTATAAACTGAAACTGACCAAGTCCATCGAAAAAATATTTCATAAAATAATTTGATTCGTTTATACTTACATTTTATTTCGTTTAAAACAGGCTACCCTCATAATTATACTCATTTTTAAAGTTTACAACATATTTCATCATAATTCTTATAAATCAGTACCTGATTAACTGCAACGGGCTCTTGAAGAGCCCGAAACAGCTAATTAAGCAAAAAGCAAAGAGCCGCGCTCAAGTTCTTGATTATAATCGACAGGATTGCATTATTAGTAGCGGTCGTTAGTCGAGCATTACTCTGAGTTGGCAGTTGTATGTTTGCCGGCAGGTTAATGGCTAAAAAAATGCTTTTCTAATATTCCTCTGTCGCAGATGGTTTCGTATGAGTAGGTGGGTAAGTATACACATATTATACAAGTTATCAAAAAAGATGTAGACGTTTTAACCGTTCTACACGTATCTATAACATGAGTGACGCTTTCATGAGATTTTATTAGAATTTTGGCACTTCTATATTCGAGAGTAAAAATCTTAAAATTATGTATTATATTTTCAGCTTATGATATTTTCATATATTTATGACGGCAAAAGACCTGATGGCTGCACTCTCGTGCCATGGAGCCTGGGTCACCCCTTAGAGTGGGACGCCACCTTCGTCGATACGCTGGCCCCGTCCCACGTGCTCTGCTCGAAAGTCTGGGACGGCCGCGGACCAGGCACAGACACTCAAGCGCCGCAAGTATGCATTCTTAACGAACGAATACGAGTTTGCGGCTCTTGCAATGGAAACATTGGGTTCTTGGTCGACCGACACCAAAAAAATTGTTAAGGAAGTGTCGGTTCGACTGGTAGGCATCTCGGGCGACCCTAGGGCAGGCTCGTTCTTTGCCCAGAGGCTAGGCTTGGCTATTCAGAGGGGGAATGTCGCTAGCATTTTGGGGAGTTTTCCGGAGGCGGGTGATTTTGGGGAAGGATTTTTATACTTAGTTTATTTTTTAATTTTATAATTTAAATTGTATCTATATAGTTATTGCTTGTTTAGTTTTATAGTTAGTCGTAGTTAGTTGTAAGTTTGATTTGTGTTTGTTATTTTTAAAGTGTTCGTCTGTAAATTGTATATCTGTATTATGAAATAAAGATTGTGGATTATATTTATATAAATAATCTACTAATGAAGCCTTCCATTCCCGGTGTAGCTTACCTACCGAACGCTACTCTGTAAAAAATGTGAAATACTTGGAACAAGTTTAAAACGTTAATAACATTGTTTAAAATTTTAGTTACCTTTTTCATTACACGATATAATCCTTATTTATACCTAAAACAACATTGTAGTTTCAGACATAAAATCGGCCGCAAAACTTTTAGAATATTCAGAACTATTCAATCTTCTAAACCTTTTGTTTTCCCTTCTGTTCTTTACCTGTAGTCTGTACCGAGTTTAAAACAAGCCGCCGCTGTTAAGTGAACAACGCTTCTAGGTATTTAATATTTTTGCAGCCCTAGGCGGTACTAGAGTTTTAATTCTGCCATCTTTTTTTTCTACTTTCATCAATAAGTATAGTCAGGTTTGCCAAACTTGACAGTCGCAGAGTATTCATTTTTATGTTACAAAAAAAAAAACTAATTATAAGCGCAATATTTTTAGGGTTCCGTACCCAAAGGGTAAAACGGGACCATACCAATTATATTGGTACATACCAATTCCATGGGCTATATACCTATGTAGTTAATTCGTTTAAATTATTAACAAAATAAAAAAAAAGGTATAACTAGTTTTTTTTCACAATCCATAACTCCCGGGGGAAAAATATAGGCCTTTGTTCTTCAGTACACCTGCATGAAATAAGATCTTTTTCGAGCAAGTGTGATGAAAATATCTTTACAGTACATATGGTGCTACTTTCCCGCACACGTGCGGGAATGAGCACTTTCTGTGCATATGTCAAAACTTTAAAGAGCCATATGTACTGTAAAACGTTGTACGATACACGTGCTAATAGGTAATTCGCAACTCGTATATTTCCTATTTTCTGCACTATCTCACTATCTGTATCGTAAATAACTATTTTAGCGTAAGTGCGATGAAAAAATTTAAAATCAAATCCGGACAATTAAGACACGTGTAATTTACAACTCCTGAATAAAACAAACAATATAAGGTAACATAACAAGCTGACCTTTTTCGCACCTCCCGGGTGTAGGGGTTCAAAATGGCTACAGCCGCGGGCAGGGTGAATATCGCACCTCTTGGCGAGACGGACACAACATAACTCTACATTATTATTGCCACTAGTTATCACCAAGTAGTGGTAATGATTTTTTTTTTCACTTTTTACCACTGGGAATAACTGAGAAAAAAAGTCCCACACACATCAAAGTCAAACAACTTTACCCCCTTGTAAAACATATCATATCATATCATTTTATTTTCATAATAGGATTTTACAATCACTTTATGACGTCAAATAGTAACATTTACTACAAAAATAAGTTAAGTTATCTATTTACACTATAACAATAATACATTGTGTCACAAGGGATTAAGGGTAAAATTACATATTTACGGCGTGGGCGTACATTGACTCCTGAGCGTAGTGAGCAATGTGGAATTAATTTTGCTACCATGTGACACATCACCTGAAATTATTGTTTCAAAATATTATTTAAGTTAAAAAATTGCAAGCAAATAAATTGTATTTGATTATGTGCATATTCGTACTATTTTCATATTTAATTGTGTTGAAAATATTTTATGCGGACAATAAAATGTTCCAGAACAGAAAAGTGCCTAGCAGGAAGAAATGCCACTTTGATCCCTCTTAGCAGGGAAGAAAAAGTCGTTTTCCAAATAGGTCAGGTGAAAACTCATGAAATTATAGAGCATTTCCATAATAGAGACTATAGGGTAATAGTTTCCATGTAGGTACCATCAGCCGTACCCCCCCCCCCCCCTGTCACGCAAAATAGGCGCCAGTAGTCGAGTTGCGGAAAATCGCCCGTATTACAATACAATACAATTCTCCAGGCAATTTCGCAGCTCACTGTACAGCGAACTGCAATAGTGAATCGCCACTTTATGACAAAATAAAAGCCACTTCATGAATTCATTCCATTTATGATATGTCCGTGGTATTTTGCAGCTATTTCAATTTATGTTACTATAACGTTCTCTGAATGTGATGACGAGTAAGTAATTCAATTAAAATTTAATAAGCCTTAATTAAATCACGCGTCACTTTGCGGAATTTCATAGTAGGATTTGTAATTACTAGAATTAATAATTGCTTTGCAATCCCGCTAAATAATAGCGCGTTATTTGGGTAAATAGGAACGTTATATTATTTAAAATAATACATTACGATACAAGTGCGAAAAGTAGGAGGTTCGTAGCGAATTACCTTTTCGCACGTACGTTTTCCAGTACATGTTTATTTAGTCACCTGCATTAATTAACGGGGTGAATATATATTATATAGGTCATACTGAGCAACTTTTACTATGCGACTAACCCCGAAATCTTGAAAAAAAATCTGTTTCATACATTTTGGCTGTCTGACCTTGATATTTTTTTCGCGATATCGGGGTTGGTCCCATAGTAAAAGTTGCTCAGTATGACCTATATATTCACCCCGTAAATTATTGCTATTAAGTGACTAAATAAACAAAACAACCTGTGTTTGTCTTTAAATTTTCGACAAAGGCACGTAAAGTGCTAATTACCGCACTGGTGCAGTAAAGTAGCACCATATGTACTGTAAACGTAGGTACGTGGCGAATAAGAGTAGGAAACATTATGTAACATTGAAATATTATAAATCACTTTTATATTATGGTGCATAGTGCACTGCTCAGTGTTGGCCAACACTGCATAGGGATAACTTCGAATGCGGTACTATACGTTTTATACCGTTAACATTAATGTTAGATACAAATTAAAATACATGAAGATTAACGATCCATAAATTAACGTAAAAACTTTGAACACATGTTTTATTCGTTCGAGAGGCCAATTCTGTATTAACAATTTGGTAAGGTTTGAATGTTATTTTGTTACAAACTCGAGTTGTCATTGGGCATCTCACGCGCACCAATATGTGTCAGCGAAATGCCTTATGAGACAATTCAATCAACTTTAGGGGCTCACTTTGATTGGCGCAGCAGCGCACGCTGACTCAAGGCCGAATGATAGTATCAAAATAAGATGAACACTATTGAGAACTAAATTTTTTATTTACATAATGGATATATACAGAGGTATTACTATAACTAGCTTAAATCTAAAATAGGCCCGTGAGGCATTGTACCAAGGATGCCGGCTGCATTGTATCGCAATACTGATACGTTGTGCTAGGCAGCCGCCAGCTCTTTAGTCACCAGTTACGTCAACCAGATGCTTCGCAATTTCTGCAAAAACTTGTGCGCGCTGGGAGCCCATGGATCTAGAGTCTCAACGCCAAACGGTAATCTCTACCGAGGCTCTTGTATTTATTACGTTTCAAAATTTCGAAACGTTCCGCCGTTTCGCTCGCTTTTAAATGAGTCCGCTGGAGATTGAAAATTATATCAAATTATCAACTCAGAATCGGCCTCCGAGTATAAACACACACATACGGGTGGATTGAATAGGAATGTAACGAAACTATTTTATTGTAGTCATTTGGGCGCTAATTGATATACATCTTTATGATTGAAATTTAAAGTGGAACTTTGTCTTGTAAATTGTAAAACTTTACGGTTTGAGTTTATTATAAACACGACATTTTAATTAGTAATATTATAATTAAGATAAAACTAAAACAAATATATGATATACATTACCATGCAAACTTCCACCGAAAATTGGTTTGAACGAGTTCTAGTAAGTAGTTTTTTTATACGTCATAAATGGTACGGAACCCTTCATGGGCGAGTCCGACTCGCACTTGGCCGCTTTTTTTTAGTTCACCATATGGCGAAAACCGTAGTACTGCTTTTTGAAAAATTCCGAGCTTTACTAAATTGCCAAATTGTCTGCATCGAATTTTACCGGCCACGAAGAAATTCTAAACTAACAAAAATTTGCTAAGCGTTTTCCAATAAATCCACAGGAATTTTCGACAACACTCATAACTTCAAGAAATTCTGAAACTTTAACGTAGCGTAATCATAAATTCAAGCTGCAGGGCTAAGATGGACGGCTGTCTATCATTTGTCACCATACCTGTCACGCTCTAACAAATATGTAAGTGTGAAAGTGATGCATGATATGACAAGTGACAAGAACACGACCATGATACCGTTGCTGATTTAGACGAAGCCATTCACTGGCACTAGCATTTTATTAAAATATTAATAACGTAAAAAAGCGTTTGGCTTGATCTCTGCGAGTGTCATTGAACTAAGCGGTCCACTGATTACCAGTTCGCCGGACGATATCGGCCTGTCGGTTATTCGCGATTGTCAGCTTTTGCGAATAACTGACAGGCCGATATCGTCCGGCGAACTGGTAATCAGTGGGCCCCTTTATGGTGCAATTGATCAAGTCAGACCATCAACATAGAACGAGTTCAGTTTTATCGTCCTCATGTAAATGGTCAGTGATCAGTGTCAAAAGTGACATATCAGTGACAATCATCGTGTAAAGCACTAAAGCAGTTTAGGGCGTTATCATTGTCACATTGGCGATTTGCGGGGAGTTGCAAGCGAAGTGAGTTTGGCGTGGGCGCGCTCAACGATTCTCGTCGTCAGTTCTAAACAGTTTAGGTATTACATTATGAGGGGTTATTCTATCACTCGATACGATCAGAAAGAAATGCTGGCTAATTAGCCAAATGGCATGGGTCCCGTCGAAATAGCATGTATTCTACCATTATGAACTCTAATCATTAGAGAACAGAATTCAAAGTAGCTCGTGTTTAAAGTTTGTTTTATATAGTGTTTCAGTTCAATAAACATTGCCGTCATATTTTATCTTATAAATTATAAATATTTAGTATAGAGAGTTTACGTTTGCCTTACACCCCAATGATATATTTGTGACGTTACATGGGAAAAGGTAACTTATGGATGTTGGCGCTTAAGCTATTACCCAATACTAATGCGGTGTTACGCAACGTAAGCACCATCAGCTACAAGGTACAGTCAACTGTAAGCATATTCACGCTACTTCCAAGGTCCACGCTACTTACTCAAAAATATGTCCCATAGCTCTTAATTAGCCGACATAAGAGCTATGGGACATATTTTTGAGCAACTTGTGTACACCCATATTTTTACACTTGACTGTACCTTTACCCATGGACCGTCACATTAAATCTAGATAATATCATAATATTGAATGAAGTTACAAAAATCATCTTTTATAAAATACCTTTTCGAAACACCTCTAAAATAGTCCTTTGTTCCAATTAAGGAGCAATTACGCCGTCAGTCGACAAGTTTGAGTCAGACACCGTGTAACAACGTTAAGTCGTAAAGGCAAGTAAATTAAAACTACGGCAAAGCGACTCAACTAGCGGATCGACAAAAACGCCGTACGAATAGAACACAGACAAATGGCTTATTGACGACTAGAACACTCACCAATCGGTAAGTTATACTTACACGAATAACTAGACAGTGTAAGGCCTGAGTGGGCGCTCGAGTTGGGCGTGCAGCGGCTCGGGGTATGCTGCGTGCATGTTAAACAAAAGCAAGCGAATAGGAGCGGCTTTAGTGCACGTTGCTCAAATCACTTATGAGCTCGACGCCACGCTGCACGCCCCGCCGACCGCTCCGCTTGTAGCGTCCACTCTGGCCTTACACATAGCCTCGTAAGCATAGTCGGTCTTACCTATAGTAGGTATTTATTGAATTCGAAGAAATTTCAATCATTTTCAATAGTATTGCATTTGTTTTGTGTTGTTCAATTTTCAAGTCTTTCTTTCAAATCACGGGTTCAAATTTAACTGGAAAGATTTGGACATTTTATTATATGGCTGGGCCTTATGATAGAGTACAAAATATACCTAATTCCCTAATTAATTTGTAAACATGTTATACTACTTACGTGAACTATATTTATGTTGAAATTATCCACTTCCTATATAATAAAAACATAAATAAAAAATGTTAAATAGTATTTGTATTAGTGTTTTGACGATAAAACCACGCAAACGCACTTGATGCTGCAGTGAGAACGAGATGGTGACTTTCGAGAATGAGATAATATCCCGGAATATTTGTGCTATGGGTACTGTATTGGCTAAGAACGCAAAATTCGTCGCTACATGTGACGTCTGTTTGGATATATGTCCGAGCGAAAGGCTAAATCCTTGGGAACGAACCGGAATCCCCGGGAACGCCGGGAAATATATTTTTATTAAATAACTTCGGATCCGCAGATGGCACGGCTCGGAGTGCGGCAACTTTTTAAAATCTATTTAAGACGGCCGCATTTACACCGTAGCTTCTGGCGGACATGCTCTACGGGAATCGTACATGGCAACGTGTCACAACCACATTTCTATCTTCACCACTTAGATGGTTGACAGTACTCAACTGTGGGTTTCTCCAGAAACTTCCTGCCTCGCACAGCTATAGTGTGGAATGAACTGTCGCCTGCGGTATTTCCGGACCGATACCACCTTCAAACCTTCAAGAAGCGTACTCCCATCTTAAAGGCCGGCAACGCGTTTACAATTCCTCTGGGTGTCTATGGGCGGCGGTAATCGCTTACCATTACGCGATTTGTCTGCTCGTTTGTCTCCTATACCATAAAACAAAAGCAAAGTAAGTTCTTATTTACTTGGAATTGGCAAGCATGTATGGGACCCATTGGCTACGCCCCCCTGAGGATGTTGAATTAAAGCAATATAATATATTATTATAATTATAGTAACGATTAGTTATAATTTTCTTCTAAATTTTCATTGTAATTATAGATGTAAAATTAATTATTATTGAAGCAATATAATAGTTCTTTGTTTTAAAATATGGCAAAGTTTTTGTTTAACCGCTCGTTTGAACTGTCCAATGAACGTTATAAAATATTTATCATCACAAATATCATTTAAATGTCAATTCTACCAGCTAACATATTACTTTGACACACATCTGGATAAAACGCAACTTTCTCATTCGTTATTGAATAATCAAGAGATACTTACCAGCTGGTGTGGTGAAAAAAAATGTAGGTACTTAGTTACTTTAAAATGAAATTATTACCATAATTTAAACTACGATATTATTTATAATACAGCTACAATAGCCCCAGATCACTTTCCATAAAACATATTTATAGGCACATACGTTTACTTGTATCGTACTGCAAAATGATCACATTCAACCAACCCTGGGGTGTCAATAACTAAACAGCGGGTTAGTTAGAGGGGCTATCTTCCATAATTGCAATACCATTCATCCGCAAATTGCAAAGCCATTTTGCAAAATAGTTTTCAATTTGTCTGCGCCCCTCCCACTAATGGGTGCCCCCTTAACCTGTGTCATTATATTTTTACGGCGCCTTAAGTGATATATTGTGGTTAGAGGGAGAAATGGAAAGAGATAATTAGGTATGTTGCGAAGTTGTTAATTTAAGAGGGAAGAATAGCTTTGCGATCCTAGAGAAATAACGGTATTTTTTCTATGAAATTCCATTCCGGGAAACAACGTTTTCACTAACGAAATCTTAACAAATCACTTTGATTTTGATGACGATCGCTTCAACATAATATATTCTAGGTTTATAGGTCTCACTTAAAAAAAATGTTTGTTTTGTTTGGAAAAATCGCAACTAGGAATACCCCTTAACGCTCCATAGCGAACGAAACGCAACTGTCACTGTCGCACTAATATGGAAGAGTGATAGAGAGAGATGACTACGCTAGCTACGGAGCGTTAACTATTGGTGAGTTGGCTACGCACCCAGGTGACATAATATTGTATCAAATCCGCACGTCTCAAGTAATTAAATATTAACTTCTTAATTAAGTAAGTTTCAATACAGCTTACAATTTACAAAAGTTACAAAGATTTAAGTTCTTGTATGAATTACATGCTCCACAGAGTTTTTAATGATATTAATACTTTTACTTTAAGAATTTCAGGTACATATTAATCTAATATTTTCACAACACTTATTTTTTCTAACATAAAAGAAGTTTCAAAGAGAATTTCGCTTGTGGATGAAACATATATCAGAATAATCGGACAGACAGACGGACGTGACGAATCTATAAGGGTTCCGTTTTTTGCCATTTGGCTACGGAACCCTAAAAAGGTATCTTCTGAGCACAATTGTGGCACAATGCAAGTATGTAGATACGGTCACGTCTGAAAATATCTATACGGACAAAGTGCCCAAAAACATGTATAAAGTGTATAAACTAACTTAATAGATGGGCAATAAAGGTAGTGTATATATATTTTTGGCACTTTTTTCGTATCGATATTTTCAGACGTGACTGTACATATATGTCACGTTTTTCTTATTTTGAGTCTCAACTACTGAAAAAATGTATCTCGGCAAAAAATTTAAGTAGGTACAACGTAAAAATTTACTTTTGAATCTTAAGGTGCAGTAGGTTATTTATTTATTTAAAACTTTATTGCACAAAAGAAAAACTTAACGTACAAAAGGCGAACTTAATGCCATGAGGCATTCTCTACCAGTCAACCTTAGGGCAAAGCAGAAAAGATTGTAGGCGGTGCGTTTAAAACTAAAAGAAATTGTTATTGAAAGAATTAGAGTCCTAATACACATAAATTAATTATAAACTACTTAAATACATAAAGACACATACATACAATACGTAAAGGTTCAATAAATAGTTAAAAAAAAGTCGTAGCGCCTTTTTGGACCACAACACGGCTGCCATAAATTTAATTAGCAATCTTGAGGGCTTTTTCTAGAGACTTCAGTGATTGGAATTCTGAGTTTCTGACTTTCACTCGATAAAAAATCTAAATAAATCTAGGTCTAAAATGCACTTTAAAAAATAGCAAATTTTGCACATGATATGAAAATTATTTCTAAAAAACCCGACAAGTGCGAATCGAACTCGCTCACCGAGACTTCCGTACTTTTTAGTACTTATTTGTTATAGCGGCAACTGAAATACATCATCTGTGAAAATATCAACTGACGCTTCATGAGATACAGTCTGGTGACAGACAGACGGACTGACGGACAGCGGAGTCTTAGTAATAGGTTCCTGTTTTACCCTTTGGGTACGGAACCCTAAAAATGAGCAACATTATGCTTGAGGGAACTCAGTGATTACTTTTTTATTTTTTGAAACAATTTTTTATTTATTTATATAACATGATATCCGCGCTCCCGGGCACTTACATCTATCTCGCTCCCGCTTACACTCAGTGAGAGTGAGAGAAGAACACAAACTTACTGCACCTTAACTTTGCGACGTCTACAGGAAAGACGCGAACGAGTTAAGAATAAAATAATATATGTTTGACCCTTGTAGGCCTTGTACTAGAAGGAACAAACTTTCGTAAAATGGCTTCTAGAAACTATTGACTTAAAAAACTCTAGGTAATCACAATTAAAAGTATTAAAACTAACGATTGTGGTAATTCGGATCTCCATTCGACTTCAACTTAAGGCCGTCCCCTATCTGAATGACCTCGCGCGATCCAACTACCTCGACCCCTTTCTCGTTCACCTCTACAACTTGAATTTGCACAAGTAAGCAAATTATTGCGTTCATTCGCTCTCTTAATATTTTGAATAAGTCACTTTAAACTTAAATGATCGCCGCGGCAACGCACGAAGTTGAATAGTATCGATTTCTCAAAAACTAATTATATAATTGAAAAATTGGCAGACATAATTGAAGTGTATATCATTGTTTACTATTGGTTACAGTTTCGTGTCCAAGCGTTGCATTATACGGGAGTTTATACGGATTTTAACTCGAGAAAAGGGCGTACGGAAAAATTATTTACTTGTGATACGATATGTTTTTTGAAATATCAGTAGACATAATTAAAGAACAATAATCAAGGTAAAATATTGTGTACAGAACTTTATTGTTCATACAACGTTCAAGCATGCTATAGCGACGTAAAAATAGCGAATTTGGCCTGGTAGCCCCTTAACTACGATAAAATTTAGCGTGACGAGTGCGTAGCGATAGAGGAATCTAATCTTTATTGCAACGAAACACCATTATTTATTACGGCAATAAACGTAAATCAATTATCTATGGCTTTCCACGCCATAACGAGTGATTTGAATACTGCTTACTTGATGGGAAAATTGTATGAGGTTGTGTTCGCAGATAAATTTAATATGTGCATAATTCTATGGTTTATCGTATGGAACAAATTCGCCATATCCTCGTTTATAGAGGTTGGTTTTTTTAGTCAACTGAAATAATTTATGAGGTAAATATATAGGTCCTACTGAGCAACTTTTACTGTGAGACCAATACCGAAATAGCGAAAAAATATTACGAGTAACTATGCATAGTCTGCATATAAAATATTAACATCAGACTAGCCAAAATGTATGAAGAATTGTTTTTCTCGATTTCGGGGTTAGTTCCAAGTTACTCAGTTAATTCACCCCGTAAATTATTGCAGGTGTCTTAAAAACACAATGTATGTTGTAATAGTTATTTACGATACAAGTGCGAAAAATCGGAAATTCCCTATTCGCACATGTATCGTACAACGTTTTACAGTACATATGACCCTTGAAATTTTCGACATAGTTACATAATGTGCTAATTTACGAACTAGTGCGGAAAGTAGCACCATATGTACTGTAAATCTTATAATTATATTTATATTCAGTTGATTTTGCATATGTCATTTATTTTTGAAGCTTGTAAAATTTTGTAATGATTAAATAATAACGCGTATAAAAATAACGCTTAATTGTTATTTTAAAAGCGTGCGACGGTAGTCACAGTTATGCTACTATTACATGTTTAGCTTATCTGTAGCTTAGATTCAAGGACTGCTGCAAAAGGGACCTAATCTGCTTCAATATTCAACCTCACAATTGGGAATCTAATGAGGCCAGAGTGGCATCGAGATCTCAAAGCGGGTGTAGACAAACATGACAAGGACTGGTTAGAGAACCTTAGGCAGAAAAGACTCTGCGCTGCTAGACCTCCCTTGGACTCTCATCATGTTTGCGATTGCTGTGGCAGAAGATGCCGCTCCGGTATTGGACTCTTTAGTCATCGCAGACGTTTCAATCAACCTCCCCTAAACACCCGATTATACCCGACGCTGCAACAATCATCTGCTATAGATGTCGTGGCCAATAATAATATATATACTACATGTATATAACTAAGTATGGAAACTTGAAAGAAACTAGTACAGTTACAAAGTAAAGTACTAGTTTCTTTCGTAAAGAAATAAAAAGACAACATGAATGTCAAGTTTAATAATAGCTATGCGGTTGACTTGCTCTATGATAACTGTTATTAGGGTTCCGTAGCCAAATGGCAAAAAACGAAACCCTTAAGATTCGAGGTATACCTGTTAACTATACTTGTGCTTAAAATGATAGGATTCCTTTGGACAAGGTGACCTAAAGAGAAATAAATAATTTTAAAAAGTCATATACCTACACTAAATGAACCATACGATTTTGGAATTGGCTTAACGACCACACGGTCGTTACGGGACGGTCTAAGATTAGGTAAAACCTTCCAAATTCACATTACTTGTAAGTTTTTTTTACAGTATTAGATCGTGACTAACTTTATTAAATATATACCCCTTGACCTATTTGACCGCATTACCCCTAATTTAGAATAAATAGGTACTTTTTCGGACCAATTCTGTTACCCCCACAAGAATAAAACTAAGACCAAAATGAAAAAACTTCGCAAGGAAATAAAGTACCTACTTCGAATAATGACAATAGTAGATTATACAACAAGGGCATAAAGTAACACAATTCATCCGAGGCAATTTATCGGTCCGAGCTTAAGTGACGAGGCGATTTATGCCCGAATTATATACTCTGCTTTTCATTTCTATTGCAAGGAAAATATACTATTTAAGGTTATTTTACAGTGGCATTTTGTATGACAGGTTTCTCAATAAAGGTAATAACTGATTTTATTTTATGCACTAGAACATAAAAAGCAACTTTATGCCGCTTACACGCGAGTTAAACACCAACATGAAAAGTGACCTTACAGGAGGCAAACGAGCAGACGGATCACCTGATGGCAAGCGACTACCGCCGCCCATGGACACCTGCAACACCAGAGGGGTTGCAAGTGCGTTGTTGGCTTTAAGATGGGAGTACGCTCTTAAATTAATTTAAATTGACATTGAGTCGCGTGTAATCGGCATAAAATTGCTTTTTATGCTCTAGACCATAAAGTAAAATCATCTGTTACGATCCGTTTTAACTTAGCAATAAAGTCCAAAATCTGCCATACAAACTGCCAGCGCTGCCGGCGCGGCCCCGGCCTTCCTGAGTACGATTTTCTTAAGTCTTGATAAAATATGGTAAAATAACCTAAAATATTAGATATTTATGTATATTTTACTCACAATTGAAGTGAAAAGTATAGTATACAACTCAAGCATAAATCCCCATGTTATCCTCGAATAACATGGGTCACTTTATGCCCGTGTTGTATAATCTACTATTATAAACTGTGGCTCAATTAGGAATAGGCATTGATCTATAGCTTCGGTGTGAGCAGCAGCCACTTTCAAAATCTATTCAGTCGTTGTCGCAGCGTCTGCCCCCGCGGATCGTTTCGGAATTATCCAGAAATTTCCAAATTTACAGTGATCCTACTTGCAGGGGTTGTTTCCTTTAATTTTGTCCCTTAAAATAATTTCAGTTTCAAATTATGTATGTAATTTCGCTTTGTGTAAAATTGTAAGCGCTTGTGGGCTTATAATAATGTTACGACAAAAACATAATGTACATACAATAAATACACTTATTGTGTCTGTATATAAATAGCTACTTATATAAAATAGAGATGCACAAAACGCTTCACTGGGTTGAAAAGATTTATTCAATCTTTCGCTAGAGATATATGTATATCACTCATTTCGCTCAGTGGATCTGTAGATGTATTGTTCACGAGTGAGAAGAGAGAGATGTCAATCAATCAGATACACATAGCCATAAGTATGACCAAGATAGCGAACCTGATGGTTTTTAATACAGACCTAGTTAAACAAAACAGAACTTTATATTCAAAACTGACGTTGAAAGTCGTCTACCACGTGATCGTCCATAAAAAAAGAGAAAGGGTTTTTCAACTTCTAAATATTTTCCATTTATGTTATTGACACAAATTTGATGAAAAACTAGGTTTTATAGGGTATAATTTTTATTTTCAAACATTTTAAAACAAAAAATACAATGCCTTATTAAGCTTACTGTGGGACTTAGTCAATTTGTGTAACAATGTCCTATAATGTTTATTTATTATTTGAAAAAAATATTTTTTTTAAATAACGAAACCTATAAACCTAGAATATATTATGCTCAAGCGATCGACATCAAAATCAAAGTCGTTTAGTAAGATTTTGTTAGTGGAAAATTTTCTCCCCGAAATGGAATTTCATAGAAAAAAACCGTTATTTCGCTGTTCTATTTCTTTCACTTCATTCTGTTCTTCCCTCTTAGCAAGAAGGAAACATTTCGCAATAAAAACGATTATTATACCACAAAAATATTCGGTTTTTTTTTAATACAATAAAATATTTACATCAGAAAAAGAACAAAGGATTGCGTAGCATTCCAAAAAACATTGTTTTGAAATTGATCGTTGACATGACCGGTACTGAAAATGTATTTAATGCTGTACGCAGATTAAGAGGAAATACCAGCTTTAGTCCCTTCTCAGATTAGAGAATTTAAGCTTAATATCTCCGTCGCACTGACGGGGCAGCTCCTAAAATGAGTGCGATAAGGACAACGCAGCTTAGATGCAAAATCCTGCGTAAAAATCTCAGAAATCGAGGTTTTTTTCTCAACATTTTTCTCCTCCAAAACTTAACCAATCGTAACGAAATTTTGGGAACGGAATGTAAAATAAATTATCTGCGTCTGGCCGTTTTGCTTTTTGCGTTTATTTTTGCCGATTTTGTATGCTAGACGTCTGTTTACGGCGCATTTATTTGGCCATTTTTAGAGCGTAAAGTAATCTAGTTCTTATAAAAACAAGAATATTAAATAAAGCAAAACGTACAGACACAGGTAGTAGAGTCAGACCAATATAACTTGGCAGCGATTTTGATAGCTCAAACAGTATTATGTGTTACTTTAAACGTCAAACTTCTAAGATGTTATGAATTTTACTTAACACTTGCACACGCTGGGCTCTCAAAAGTTTAAAGTCAGTGTGTTTCAGTTGTCGGAATTGTCGGACTTGTCGGACGTCAGACCGTCAACATCTCCAGCATCTCCTGAGGATGCCTCGTAGAGAGGCGAAACACGTGTCGAGTTTTGTACTTTTGGTTGTGGGTTGTTATATTTATTTGCGTATTTCTTTTTGCGGTGGGAGGGTGGGACCATTAGTTGCATGTAAAAATACGCAAGTAAGTATAACGGGTTAGCACTGACTGGCACGTTATTTTCTCGCAGATTAGCAAAGCAATATTTCTTGTTTTAATTCTCAAAATCGTTGCCAACTTAGCTTCGTCTGACTCTAGTAATCTTAAACTCATATAAAAAAAAAAAAAATCTAGGCCCAAAATCCATAGAGGAAAATGTCGAGAGCGTTTGTATGGAAACATGACCACTAATGTTTTCCTTTAGTATTGCACAAAACAAGTACATAACACTGAGAGTAGGCAGTAAATGTGTACAAAGGCGAACTTATCCTTTTAAGGGATCTCTTCCAGCTGACCTTTAAACAAGTGAGAGAGATACATTCGAAATGGTAGTCAAACTAAATAAATAAATATTATAGGACATTAATACACAAATTGACTGAGTCCCACAGTAAGCTCAATAAGGCTTGTGTTGAGGGTACTTAGACAACGATATATATAATATATAAATATTTATAAATACTTAAATAGATAGAAAACACCCATGACTCAGGAACAAATATCCATGCTCATCACACGAATAAATGCCCTTACCAGGATTTGAACCCGGGACCATCAGCTTCGTAGGCAGGGTCACTACCCACTAGGCTAAACCGGTCGTCAAAACTAGGATAATATGTACATGACGTCAAGACCCCCCCTTAATTCCAAATGTAAGCTGTTTGTAGCGAACTATGAACAAAACCGTCTTAGGCTTTACTCAGTTGCCAAAAGGAACCGCCAATTGTCTCAGCCCTTAATTTGGCGCCTCCCCCAGCGAGTTAATAATTAAAGGTAAGTAGCACCTATCAATTAGGGGGGTGATTAGGGAGGAAACTAATCGGTTCGCACTTTGTTACGTTACGGGGTTGTTTAGGGAAAGTTATGAAGGGGAGCTTTTGCATGTATCTCTGTAACATGTTGATGATGTTGACATGTTTGACTTTTGAGGATTTTTGACATAATAACTAGTTATAGAACATACATAATAGTCATAAAAATGCACTTTTTATTTGTAAGAGAAGTGTACAAAGGCGTAGCCAGCCAGTGAACTAGGGGGGGGGGGAAGTTGATGTCGCCGGAGGCCCAGGGGGGGGGGGGGGGGGGCAGATTGGCATACATTGTATGTAAAATTTGAGCTCCAGGGGGGGGGGGGGGGCAGCTGCCCCCCTCTGCCTGTACCTGCCTACGCCCATGGAAGTAAAGTATAACCTCAATTCAATGCGTTCGCGCATGATTATTATTAACCTCCCGACCACACAAAAACACATGCGGCCCGATTCGAAGTATGAGATATGATAACGATAAGTTCTGGTTTAAATAAGTTCTCATTTAGATATCGTTTGTATGTCGTATAATTGTCAGAAGTAGCTCGATTCGGGCAAGCAATGTCACTTTGACGTTAGAAATATCGTAGATAGATCTTATTGGGATCATAATGGAATCGAAATAAACGTCAATTTTAACATATCGTTTAGTTATCGATCTTTTAAAGATCTTTCCAAGATCTTAAACGTGTCTTAATCATTCCTGTGTTAAATCGGCTTTACCGCAATAAATAGGAATAAAAAGGAAATAAAAATTGTTATATTATGTATAGCTAGAGATAACTACTATACTTAGCAAAATATATATTTTGCTGACTAAGTATACTACTACCATAATTGCCGACAATGGAAGCAACTTCGTTTCACCTGTACTTCTAACTCCATTTGTAGCTTCGAGGGAGCATTTGTACTAGACAGCGAATTGACATAATTGTTACTGCGAATTAACGATTGACAATTGCAACAGATAATTGCGATCGAGAAATTGCTTTATGGCAAAGTTATGATGTAGATGAGTAATGAATGTAATGATGTGGAATATAGGATGGAATTAGTATTAGACATAGGTAAAATCCGGCAATGTTATTATGAAAAAAAATAATTGTCGCTTGTCTAATTTGCTTGTCGATTTTTAACGTGTGGTAATTTCGTACAACTTTAACCTTTGACCTGTACCCCTAGTGTAAATTTAGTCGATAGCGAAACGTGACGTACGCGTTTGCGTTAAGTCTCATTTTGTATGGGTTTTTAAACAGCGCGCCAATCGGGACGTTTTGGAAAGTCAAAAATCTCATACAAAATGACACTTAACGCAAACGCGTACGTCACGTTTCGCTGTCGAAAATATTTACACTAGGGGTACAGGTCGTCGCGTCAGCCTATCTACTATAGTTGGAAGCCTTCCTTGACGACCTTTTTGACGATCGATCTGGCCTAGTGGGTAGTGACCCTGCCTATGAAGCCGATGGTCCTGGGTTCGCTGTTAAGGGCTTTTCTTTGTGAGCTGAGATATTTGTTCCTGAGACATGGATGATTTCTACCTCTATGTATCTAAGTATATGTATATTATCACTTTTTCGAGCGTATTGTACTTCGCTGTACGCCTACAGCCTGTGCACGAGATACACGCAGCGTTCTATGAATGCCATGCGTGTACAGTACAACGAACGCGTTCTGGGTACTGTTGCGGCTGCCGCGATACTGCAGCGAGTCGGGCATGTTCGCCGACGCGAATGTGGATGGTTTCCACGCGACGCTGCGCAAGCGCTGCGCGACAGCCGCCACAGTCTCCTGGCCGTCGTGGCATCTTAGTTTAGGTACTAACATAGAAATTTAAGTATATTTGTAACTAACAAAATATGGATTGTGTCGTCCGAAATAAATGTTTTTATTTTATTTTATTTTATTATACATATATCGTTGTCTAAGTACCAGTGCCGGATTAAGACATTTTGGTGCCCTAAGCATTTCTAGACCATGGTGCCCCCTCATCAAGATTACATTGAATTTTATTGGTAAATTGAGTGACATTGATTGCCGCATTACTGCTGAGAATACAATTTTCAATCCGTCACATCATTTTGTCACGGAAATTGACAGTACTGCAGCAGTAATGTTCCAAGAGTAGGTAAGGTCAAGTGTAAGCAAATTCGAAGACCGTGTTTCGCATAAGTCCGGAGGCCAAGCCAACCATTTTCCAAGTGTAAGCGAAGACGTAAGACATAGGCCGTACTCCGCACAGAGTTTTGCAACCTCTAGAGCTTTCCTGCGAAGCTCATTCATGTGAGGGCAAAGGCCGAGCTTCAGTAGGGGCTTAGCCATTGGCCATTGGTTCTTGTCAGAACCAGTACCAATGGCCAAAAATATCTTAAATAGCAAATTATTGTTTATGAATACGGGACTTAATAGGGTAAGTTTCAAAATGACGTCTGACCAGAAGACGTTTCAAGGACGGCGTTGTCCCCATGGTCTCGGAGAAAACTGTGTAAAGTCGACATCATTATTTTGACGTTGGTCGTAATTTTAGAACTTAATCAAACGGGATTAAGTCTCGTTTTCTTAAATAATAATGTGTCACAATTAGGCCAAAACAATTAGATTTTTCCGACCTAAAAATATGTGTAATCCGAGTTTACTCCATTCCAGGAGGTGTGCATAAATGTTTCCTCTTTTTCAGTTTTTTTTGCTTGTAAATCCAAAACGGTACGGCGGACGGAAAATTTGCTCTAATTACGAGTATTATTAAAATTGATATCTGAGGATCCGAAATGTAATTTAACTATGTTCTTGCAATAAAATATATTGATTGATTTAAGGTACCTTAATATGTATTCGTAGTAAATTGTAAAAAAGGTAGTAATTTTTTATTTTTGGTAAAATTATGTTAATTATCCTAAAACGCATTCTTAGCTACCAGTGTCTGATCCACCAAGTCCTATTGTAATTGATAGTGGGTTCCTTCTAAATCGAGTGGTTTGGCAATTCAAAGGAAAAAAATATCTCCTAAGGATCCCAAAATGTATGCACACCTCCTGGGATAGAGCAAACTCGGATTACACGCATTTAGGACCAAATAAATGTATTAAAACAATTTCCAGCTTGCTGGGAATTAATTCCTCAAAACGCTATTTTTGGATCTAATTTGATTGGCCTAAATCGTGAAGGTTTAAATCAGTGTTTTTAAAGGCAAAGTCTAAGGCTGAATGCGCGGAGAGTTCAATCGGCGCTTACAGATGGGGCCAAAGGTCGAGCTGGAAGAAAACAAGGCTTGAATTTGACCAATGGCGAGGTATGAATAGCTGGACGTCCGGAGCATCTGATCGCGGCGCGATATCATATTACAACCAATGGCGAGGTGTGAGCAAGGCAGCCCAGCTGCGAAAGAGGACAGCATAGATTTGGATCCATGGCCAAGCGAAAGTGAGGCAGTTTGCATAAAGTAGAAGGCCTGGCGTCGCATAAGACCTAACGCCGAACTGCAAAAGAGTGGCTTGAAACCGAACCTATGTAATCACGGTCCTCCTACTGCTCGGCCTTTGGCTTAACTCAAAAGCGCAACTTGATAAGATGCTTTTGTTTTTCGGCCTTCGCAGGGCCCTTTATTACACTTTGACAATTAGGTCGCAGGATCGCGGCTCTGCAGCAACTCGGCCTGGCCGATACATCTGGTGTACAAGAGAGCAAAATACGCTACAAAATCGGTATTCTACGTCGCGAAAATCGGTTAGCCACAAGCCCGATGGCAAAATTTTTTGGCCATGAGCTTTGATGGCCTTTGCGTAAGGTTGGAGATGTACTTACGTGTCCTCACTCCCTTACGACCCTTCGTTATTAGATGGGTACTTTCACACGTATCAAAAAGTTTCGTGTACATAAGTACTACACTACGACTGCGATGCTGATGCAGCCTGCGCGTTTTTTTTCCTACGATTTTGGTGCCCCCCTACACGTGGTGCCCTAAGCAAGTGCTTATTTTGCTTAATGGTTAATCCGGCACTGCTAAGTACCCATAACATAAGCCTTCTTGGCAATTCGTAGGACTTAGTCAATTTGTGTAAAAATGTCTCTATAATAATAATATTTATTAATATTTATTCCTACGCCGTGACCTACATACTTACCCCTCAGAGTATGGTCCGGTTCTATATAAGGCAGTAAAAGCGCCATATATAATAATATATGAAAATAATTCAGCCTATATACGTCCCACTGCTGGGCACAGACCTCCTCTCAGGGCTCGGGCTATAGTCCCCACGCTAGCCCAATGCGGATTGGGGACTTCACATACACCTTTGAATTACTTTGCAGATGTATGCAGGTTTCCTCACGATGTTTTCCTTCACCGAAAAGCTAGCAATATATTATCCCAAAAAGCCGACCTAATTTAAAAAGCTCTAAACAAAGAAAACTAATAAATAGAAGATAAGTATCGAACTGACGCGGCCGCAAAAGTTCACTTAATCCTCGGGAGATGAAAAAGTACAAAGGATCGGAATAAAAGCCGGGATCGATCCGGGTCAAATGCCACTGTGACATGCCTGGGGCAAGCCATGAGCGACAAGAGGTGTAGAAGTAGTGTTGCCTGCTTCAAAATAATTTTTATTTGTAGGTATTTGTGTCGTGTGTGTGTGTGTGTGTGTGTGTGTGTGTGTGTGTGTGTGTGTGTGTGTGTGTGTGTGTGTGGTGTCCTCACCGAATATTAGCGCCACGGCTTGCCAATGGATTACGCTGAGTGGGTCCATTTTATCATCGGTTACTTATATACCTTTACAGTACATATGGGGCTACTTTATAGCACTAGTGCGAGAAGTAGCATATTATGTTACTGTGTCGAACATTTAAAGGGCCATATGTACTGTAAAACGTTGTACGATACATGTGCGAATAGGTAATTCGCAACTCGTGTCGATTTAAAACACTCCCTTCGGTCGTGTTTTAATTTATCGCCACTCGTTTCGAATTTCCTATTTTTCGCACTTGTATCGTAATGTACTATTTTATGTTAAGGGCCTACTAAGGTCGCGAAAACCTATTCGTAAGCCATGCCCGCCAGTTCCTCCCTCCCCGCTAGCACGCACCATTTTGCATGAAGCTACGGCTCAGCGTGCATTGGCCATGTTTCGATCGGGAACTTTAGCCAATATCTTTTTCTCCGAGACCATGGGAACGATGCCGTCCTTGAAACGTCAGAGCCTCAGAGGTTATTTTAAACTTATACGCGATTAAGTCCCGTTTTCATAAAAAAATAATGATAACGTTATCGTTGATTAGGCCGACTAGTTTACGCAGAACAAACCTAAAGACAATTAAGAACAAAGCCAGGAAATTAGAAAAGTACAAAAGATACGGCACGCCACGCGAAGCTTGCGACGGAAGATTCGGCAATCACGTGGCTTTTAACGTTTTACCTCATCAACTTTGAAAGTATATGTACTTCTGATTCAAATTATGCTAGTCGAATCTCACGGCTATGTCACTAGCTATTTTCTACTAAAATTATACAGCTACAGTATGCAGGGTAACGATAGGTATACAATTGAAAATAAATTAAAATTAGTCATGTTTTCGTGATTGTTATCTATCAAGCTAACTTTAACATTAAAGGTTTTGGATATAGTCTGCTCTCGCAAATATAGTCTAGTTTCAGAGTGAATAATTTTTTTCATGGCATTCGCTCTCGATTGAAAAGTGCAAATATTCAACAACAATTAACCGCTATTTTGCGTTAATCTCCTCTTAACGCTACCGCTCGTGCCATGACCCACAGAATTCAAACATGGAGTTTCAGAAGTTAGTTCTCTGAATGCTCCGGAGACCTAAGTAACAGATGGATGGAGCGGTGATACAATTAATTTCTTCATTATTCCTTGTTATATTACTTAATCAGAATTGATTGCTACAGCGAAAAGTTATTCCGGCTTTGGGAAGCATATTTTTATTTAAAGTATTTGTGATTTTTGAAGGTATAAATTACGCTTAGAATCTCTCTCTCTCTCTCTTCACTGGCTCAGTGACCCAAACAGGATCTTGGCCTCTGACACAAGAGAGCGCCACTCTGCCCTATCCTGCGCCACTTCACGCCAGTTGGGTATTCCGAGGGCGAACAGGTCTTTTAGGACTTCGTCGCTCCAGCGGTATCTGGGACGCCCAGACGGACGTTTTCCACCCGGGTGCCCCACATACGCTCTTCTCACGGCACGACCCTCTCCCATCCTCTCTAGGTGACCGAGCCAGCGGAGTCGTGTGGCTTTGATTTCGCCAATTATATTGGGCATCGCAACCAGCTCCTCCAGCTCCCTATTCTTTCTACGCCTCCAAGTTCCATCTTCATCTCTGATAGGTCCAACCAGGACGCTTAGAATACTCTCATTTTTATTTTCTCGAAAAAGGTAAACAAATTAACGTCAATGTCAAAATGTCAATTTAAGTGATCTAAAAGTACGGCAAGACGTAAAATATAAAAAAAAAACTTTTTAACTCGGACCATAATAGGTTTTTTAATTTAGAATTATATTACGCACGCATTCATGAAATGATGTAGTTGTAGAATTATGTTTTTCTTTGCAATTCATATACCAACGGAAACATGCAGTGATAAAAACTTAATAAGATTTGGTGCACTTATAACCCAGGAGTTCCCAGCCTTTTTAGTAATAGTAGTAAAACACTATATATTACAAAAAGAAATATAAAACAGGAAGAAACACACATCATTTGACAAAGGCGAACTTTTTTTGTGAACCCTTGTAATAGGTGTGGGTGAGCTCTGGATATGGAGAAGATCTGATTCTATTATTATTAACGACCGTTTCCATAGAAGGAAACGTGTTTCTATGGAGTGATCCAGAACTCACCAAACTTCACTACTGAAAAGTTCACAAATACCTTCGGCTAACTACAATCATAGATAGGGTCGCGGTTCAGGCCACTATGTAGTGAGAATAGGTATCCAAAAATTTAAGGTAGTACGCCAGGATACTACTCTCATCAAGCGCATGACATATCCAAATGAAAATCCCAAATTTATTTAATATACACCTTTATTCCTAAAATATATATGACCCGCTACGGTCAACATGAGTTATTTATTACTAAATAAGTAATACTAAATACTTCTTAGTGACACCACTATTTCTTGAAATTTACACTAAATACATCATAGACATCTCTGTGTCTACGGACAAGAATATCAAAATTTGTCTTCCTAACATAACACTGTCTAAAGTAAAAGTTATGCCCCAACCTCCGGGGATGTTTAGCAGTAAGCAATTGCTCACAGGGATTACAGGTTACCTGTTCAGCATAAAGGGTCCATATTTAACTAAAGGTATATCATAAAAGTCTTAACTTCACGGACACTGCCAAGAAGAACGCTGCCACCGGATGGCACAGCCTTAGAGTAACCAGGGTCCAGGAAAAACCAGGGTCCAGAAAAGACCAGGGTCCAGGAAAGACCCTAAGAACAAAGAAAATGTTCTAGGTTAAAAAATTATGTTTGAACACGTTTAGTTTTATAGAAAAATTATATTTTAAACTGAGGCACAGCGGGATTTAAATTACGGCAATGAAGCGGTTAAATGACTTACCGGGGTTTATGCCGGGTCCATTATTTCCTATACCAACGACGGCGCCTGCAGACCGCGTGGCAAGACGAAGAGGTGGTGACGTTACATTAGGTTTTGCTGGAAAATCCACATAAAACACTATATTAACCCATTTGCGAAAGGACACACTACCTCCGCCTTTCCTTCTTTATATATTTAAAAAGTGTGGAAACTCACCAAGTTATGTTAACACGTTCACTGCGGCTCAAAATATTGCTAACTTTCAATTAGTGCTGTAAGAGGTCTTTATGCCTTAACTGTACCATTTTACCGGTGCGGTTAGGGGCCTTAAGACCACTCAAGGAACAAGAATATTAAAATGATTTTTTTGTAATGAAATTCACAAATTTATGAATGATACTTATATAAGGCTGTTGCTAAAGGATTGTTTTGTCTTGTTTTGGCTTCGCCCGACGTTCTCATGTCAGAATAAGGAATAATGACAAAAAAATATTAGGAGGCTTTTAGGCCTCTTACAGCACTGAATTTGAGGTACATTTGTATTTACTGCTAGTGATGTTCCTAATAAAAATGCATTTTATCGATAAATCAAAACTCTTTATTATATATTGCAAGTGAATCACATATGACTGTTATAGAAACATTTAAGACACTGTGGCTTGTTACAATCACGGCAGTAAGATTTAATTTTCTTAACTTTTTTATTGGCTTCCCGACTGGACAGCGTAGTGCGCAAATTTTCGTAACATCCTGCACATTTTCTTCGTTTATCTCCATTTTTTTTCAAACGCATGATCATCCGACATCTCTTGTTTACACGACCCATGATTCATTACCTATAGATTCGATACTTATTGATAATATTACTCACTAACCAACAACACTTCTTGAGTATTTAACTTAAACACTAAACACAATTGACGCTTACTACTTCGAATGTACGTATTTTCACTTACGAGCAAATGCAATAAATTACGTACATTGCTCATAGACGCGTGCACATCACTGGGTCATAGTTCGACTATCATAGATACAGACAGGTGCGGGAGGGGGCGGATAAGCCCGTACTACCGATATGAGGTCTTTAGACCCCCTATCCGCACTGGACGTACACTTTTCACTCTCAGTGCGATGAGAGGCCTTAAGACCTCCTGCGTGTTTTAAAGTGTCAAAAAATTCTACATTATAATAGAAATCAAACCATATATTGGACTCTTTTCTACCTATACAATTCTATAAGCTACGAGGTCCGCACCAGAGCGAAACCACAATATTTTTGCCCGCACCGCCCGGGAGTACTAGCAGGGGGTCTTTAGACCTTCTATCGCAGTGAACGTGTTAAATTGAAGGGAAAAGATTAGCAGCCGCCATTTTAGGTAGGCTCTAAGACGCTAAATTATGCACATTTTGGGACGAGCTGTAACAAAATTACATTAACGATTACTAACTTGAATTTACCACAGTTTTAAGAAATAAAACCTTCAAGTAGGTTACATACCCCTAAGATTGATTGCCCAAAGATTTTCTAAGATCCTTCACATCCTGAAGATCGATCGAACAATGATTTATCAAAATTCCAATCCGAGAAACCACAGACAAACTGATGAATGAAAAACTTCCCATTCAATGGATACCACGACTGACCGGTTTGACTCTCGGAATAATTCGAAACATCAACAATAAAAAGAGTTACTCATTTTGGGAAGCTAATAATATGGACTTTATTAATAATTGGAAATTATAAAAAGATAAAAGAACCACAAGTATATGTTTATTGTCGTACAACAAGTGTGACCGACCGTCTGTTACGGAACCATGGACAAAAAAAACCAAATGACATTGACAGCCGTCAGTGTCTACCGCTGAAATAAACAACTGCTCGGTTTTATCGAAATCATACTGTTAATACGTGGTATTTATATGTTTTAAAATGTATTTCAATTGTGAAATGGATATACCCCAACGAAAGCAAAGTGCCTGTGTCCTAGCACAACGCAGGAACACGATATGGATGCGCAAAATGCAACGGAGTGAACGCACAGACTGACCTTCCGCTCCAGTAAGTTTTGTCCACTCAATATAGCTAAAAGCGTATATGTAAAGTTGAAAATATCACTACAGGTCTCAGTTCTTGACTGACCCACTATGACATCCGTGTCGAAGACATTTCAACTACCAAATCTTACCAAAACAAACATACCATTTTCTAACCTATAAAGTACCTATACAATATGCTACTCAGCTGTTTATAACACTGGGTGGATACCCCAAAGTGTTACAGTTCATCTTTAGTTGGGTTAAAAAAATTTTTTTTTCAAAAAAAAAAAAAAATTTTTTTTTTATGCTATACGCCCAATAGGAAGTGAACACCTTAACCTACGAAACGTAAATAAGAAACCATAGATAATCTATAAAGAAAAACAAGTCTTACAACGAAAGTTATACCTATGACTTGGTGAATGATCAGTTCGACCAAGGAAATCTAACGACTAATTTTGGTTCGAACCTTCTTATTCCTAGTGCGCGCTTTCCTAAACCTAAAAGAAAACGTCAAAGACGGCAACGTTAACAACCTTCCCTGTATTAAAGAAATTGCCTATCACCGACAGTAGTGGAAATATGTAACAAGCTGCATTCTCTAGCTATTACACAATTCCTAAAATTACAAACAAAAGTTCAGTTACAGTATAGAGTTTAGCGAGAACGTAGTCCCTTTTTCAATAATTAATAATATTTCATGTAATAGGCCCGTTTAGGGTTTATAAGTAAAGTAAGTTTCTGCAGTTTATTCAGATTATTTAAAGTTTTATGTCTTTATAAGGACACATGAAAGATTAATGTTGGTCCGTGTGCACCCGGTACCAATAAAAACAAAAACATGGAACAAATACCCAGTCTGATGAAAACCAGCTTGTGCCAGGCTGCATTCAGTTTAGTAGGTACGTTCAATATTTAGTATCACATAGGATATTTTCAAGTGTAAGTATCCAATTGGTGTTAAGACGAGTACCGCTAGGAAGACGGCTCGGCTTCACCAGGACGTACAATGTCTTTTATATGGAAGTTACCTAGAAGTTTTCCTTCTAAGGATTTTAAAGAGTATACAAGAGGACTCAATTTTTTATGAATGACACATTTGTCATAACGGGGCGCTAATTTAGCAGAAAAATGTTTTGCTGCATTTGACAATGGGAAACATCTTTTATAAACGATTTGTCCTTCTTCCAGTTCTACGTGACGCTTCCTCATGTTATAATACCTAGCGTTACGTTCATGGGAGGCAATCAACGAGTTACGCACTTTTTGAAATACAGTTTTGAGCTCTTTAAGTCTTTCAGAAAAAGCACCACTGGTATCTAATTCGAGCGCGTTTTGATCTATGGGACCTTCGCTATTATAAAGGGAACCATCTAGAATCATTTGACGACCATGTATTAAGAAATACGGTGTATTTTTAGTTACTTCGTGACGAGCTGTATTCAATGCACATTGTATTTCCGATACGTTCTTATCCCAGTTACGGTGATCAGAACGCACGTATGAGGCAATGGTTCTTACTAGTTCACGGTTCACTCGTTCCGTTTGATTCGTCTGAGGATGATACCTAGGGTTATAGAAAATATGAGGGACATCATATTTGGACATCGAAAGTATTTGGAAGTAAATTGAACACCATTGTCGCAGAATATATATTTAGGAACCCCATGTATAAGGAATATCCCTTTTTCCATACACTTAACAATAGCTTTAGCAGTTATGTTGCGTAGTGGAAACAAAGTCACATACTTACTGAAATAATCAGCACATACGAAGAGATACTGATTTCTCAGATAAGATGGAGGAAAGGGACCAAGAATATCACAAGATATTGCTTCGCCTGGCGACGATATACGTCGTGGATTACCCATCAAACCAGGACGAGCTAAGTTAACAGGTTTATAAGTTTTACAAATTTCACAAGAGTCGACGTATTCCTTCACGTCCTGAAATAAAGTAGGCCAATAATATATTTCTGCTATTTTGGAATGAGTTTTACCCACGCCAAAATGACCTGCTGTAGGATCATCATGACACTTATTTAGGACTTCATTACGATGCTCATAAGGAAGTACCAGCTTCCAGTCAAATTGAGCTGTCAGACGATACTTATTCTTAGAGTAACGGAAGAGTTTATCATTTTCAATTTTAAAGTTGGGAAAGAGTGTAGGTTTTTCAGACACCTTTTTATATAGATCAAGATACCAAGGATCTTGAATAGTAGCAGAATTTAAAGAACTGACGTGAATACGAGAAAGACAGTCAGGTATGACATGTTCTTTGCCCTTCCGGTGAATTATTTCAAAATTAAATTGACTCAATCTACACGCCCATCTATTTAATCGTCCTGTAGGGTTTTTTAAGTTTTGAAACCATTTTAAAGATGCATGATCTGTTACAATATAACATTTTCTCCCTTCTACATATGCACGAAATTGCTCAAGACCATAAATCACAGCTAAGAGTTCGCGCTCAGTAGCTGAATAGTTCGTCTCTGGTTGGTTAAGTGTACGGCTGCAGTAGGCAATAGGATGATCGACTCCATTAAAAGGTTGAATCAGTACAGCGCCTACGGCGTAGGAAGATGCATCCGTATGGATATAGAAGCATTCATTAAAGTCGGGACATTTAAGAATAGGAGAAGACACTAAGGCAGATTTAAGTATGTTAAAAGAATCGTTGACTTCATCTGTCCATTCAAATTTTACTTTCTTACTCGTTAAGCGAGATAAGGGACGAGCTATTTTTGCGAAATTATTAATGAAACGTCGGTACCAACCGCACATTCCCAGAAAACGTTTAATATCCTTAGCATCTTTGGGAGTAGGAAAATTTAAAATTACATCAATTTTAGACGGATCGGTTCGCAGACCGTATCGATCAACTAAATACCCAAGATATTTAAGTTCACTCCTACAGAAGGATGATTTTTTCATGTTAATAGTTAAGTTTGCCGATTTTAGTTTTTCAAAAACGGCATTGAGCAACCTTATATGTTCATCAAAATCGGAAGTACAAATAATTATGTCATCAATATAACAGAAAACCTTGTGATCAAAATGAGAAGTAAAGAGATTGTCCATGAGACGTTGCATAGTAGCAGAGGCACCTACTAAACCAAAACATATTCTCTTATAATGGAATAATCCCTTCCCTGGTACAGTAAAACTAGTTTTCTCCTTGGAGTCTTCACTAAGAGGGATCTGATGATATGCCGCACTTAAATCAAGAGATGTAAGGAATTTCGCATCGCGTAAGTTGTCCAGTATATATTGAACGTGTGGTACGGGATACGCATCAGATTTTGAAACTGCATTTACTTTTCTACTATCTAAACAAAGTCTTAAATCTCCGTTAGGTTTTTCCACCATAACGACAGGAGAATTCCATGGAGAATGCGAAGGTTCGACAATTCCTTCCCTCAGCATACGATCAACTTCTTTCGCTAAAGCAGCTTGTTTAAAAGGACTAAGTCGATAATATTTTTGTTTTATCGGAGGAGTATCCCCAGTATTTATAACATGTTCAATTAAGTGAGTCTTTCCCAGACCAACCTTATCCGTATCAATTTGATCATAAAG
Organism: Cydia pomonella; assembly: GCF_033807575.1. Lineage (NCBI taxonomy): Eukaryota > Metazoa > Arthropoda > Insecta > Lepidoptera > Tortricidae > Cydia > Cydia pomonella. Next base: position 4,567,694 of record NC_084709.1, on the reverse strand, counting down.
AGATTTAGTAGTCTCAAGTTGAGATTTTTGTTCAGAAGATAAGGAATCATATGTAGTAAGTCCTGTCTCTGACGGTAAAACGTCAAGACTAGCAATATAATAAGAATCAGTCTTTTCTATATCAGTAATGAGGCCAGGAGCTAATCCATAGGCTCTCCAAAAGTTTAAACCAAGTACCATTGGAGTAGCAATCTCCGGTTGAATATTAAAATGTATAAGTTTAACTTGACCTTTATAATTTACTGGTATAATCATATATTCAGTGGCTACGATTCGATGATCGTCAGCTACACTCACCATAACCGGTTTAGTATGTTTTTGAATAGGTATCCCACCGGTGGCGAATACTAAATGGCTGTTGTGGCCCAGGAAACTAACACTGGCTCCACAATCTAATAACGCCTTGAAATTCAAGTTAAGTATATTTAAGAGAGCATATACCCTGTCATCTCCCTTCGGAGGATTAAAGAAGATTGTCTTTTCTGCACGACAGGGAGCAGAAGATCTAGAATTGTTATTAGCAGAAAAGACCCTATTTAGTTTTTTTGTCTTGGAGTTACATTTAACACATTCTGGAGTTTTCACCCCTTTTTCTCCGCATTTAAAGCAAACGATATCTCGAGAGCTCTTACACTCTTTAGTGTTATGATTGGACCTACCACATCGAAAACATTTCGTGTGAGAAGAGCTTTGTGCCACAGAAGCAACAAAGTTTCTGGAAGAATTAGGGAAACGAGACTGAAACGACTTATTACGAGGTTCTACATTCTTCGACGGATTGTCAGAGGAAGAATCATTAGTCTTGTTTGAGAGAATCGGTTCGCGAAACTGCTTCGCCTTGACTTGCGCCAATTCAATGCGCTTACACAAAGACTTCAATTGCTCTATCGATTCTATGTCGTGTAAGGCTAAATCCTTGGAATACTCTGGGCGAATATTCCGCATCATAGTATCCAGCTTCTCTTGCTCAGGAACCTCCTTCGTCAGACGCTCATACATCCCTAACACGGTTGATACGAAAAAGACAATTGTTTCGGACTTGGCTTGAGTCCTAGCCCGTATTTCCTGCAACAATTGGTGATCCAAATCAGGTATGTCAAATTCCTCTTGTAGAGCCGCGGTGACCTCCTTATATGTAGTAAGTTTTGCACGTTGCGACCGGAACCACGACAACGCCGGACCCTCAAGAACTTCAGGAAATCCCCTATATATACGACTCTCTGAAATTCCTCTGGCATCTCGCAACTCCTCGAGGCGAGACAGAAACGTACGAACGCAGGTGTCACCTTTGAATTTCAAATTCAAGGAATTTATGTTGAAAGTCTTGTCCGTTTCCCTAACAATACGAGATTCGTTAGGAGATTGAAAATCATCATCTGACCCAGACGACGCAGAAGAGCCTTGCTCATTCAACCGATCTAATAAAGAAGTAATTAATGTTTTCAACAGAAGTACCGCTTCGGTCTCCTGAGGTAACCGTGAAACACGACACAAAAGATATTTGCATCGCGAGGATAGTCTATCAATCGCCGACGCCGTTAAGTCTCCTTTCGCTTCTAAATCTATCTCCTCTACCTTACGTTGGCAGAGCTCCAATTCGGCAACTTCGTTACTTATTAACAAGTCCTGGCACTTCAAACTACCCTTTTTGGCTAAATCTGCAGTCTGTTTTAACGCATGACATAAGCTGGACCGACGCGATATAGGATTAACCGGAAGTCTGCGAATCGCCAGTTCATGTGCCATTTCGTCTTTATGTAAATGTATGATTTTACATCCCGCATTTAGGAAATCCATTTTTTAAGATTGATATTTAATATCAGAAGTAAGTCAGTGTCAAGTTTTGAATTGCAATATTTTAAAGTTAAGTTAAAACTTTATTAGATTTTAACCCTTTTAAAGTATTTTAAAATAGTGAGAAAATTTCTCTTATTTAAGGCTAATTATTTAGCGTAGTATAGTTTTATTTATAAGTTGGTTAAATTTATAAGTTTAACCTCCAACTCAAGCAACAATTTAAAACAATAACTTGCAATCCCTTTTACATAAAATAACCTTAATACTAAAATAATGCAAAAATGTTTCACTTGGACATGTCATCCTCCATAGGCCATACGTTGGGCATGCCACTGTAATAGGTGTGGGTGAGCTCTGGATATGGAGAAGATCTGATTCTATTATTATTAACGACCGTTTCCATAGAAGGAAACGTGTTTCTATGGAGTGATCCAGAACTCACCAAACTTCACTACTGAAAAGTTCACAAATACCTTCGGCTAACTACAATCATAGATAGGGTCGCGGTTCAGGCCACTATGTAGTGAGAATAGGTATCCAAAAATTTAAGGTAGGACGCCAGGATACTACTCTCATCAAGCGCATGACATATCCAAATGAAAATCCCAAATTTATTTAATATACACCTTTATTCCTAAAATATATATGACCCGCTACGGTCAACACGAGTTATTTATTACTAAATAAGTAATACTAAATACTTCTTAGTGACACCACTATTTCTTGAAATTTACACTAAATACATCATAGACATCTCTGTGTCTACGGACAACAATATCAAAATTTGTCTTCCTAACATAACACTGTCTAAAGTAAAAGTTATGCCCCAACCTCCGGGGATGTTTAGCAGTAAGCAATTGCTCACAGGGATTACAGGTTACCTGTTCAGCATAAAGGGTCCATATTTAACTAAAGGTATATCATAAAAGTCTTAACTTCACGGACACTGCCAAGAAGAACGCTGCCACCGGATGGCACAGCCTTAGAGTAACCAGGGTCCAGGAAAAACCAGGGTCCAGAAAAGACCAGGGTCCAGGAAAGACCCTAAGAACAAAGAAAATGTTCTAGGTTAAAAAATTATGTTTTAACACGTTTAGTTTTATAGAAAAATTATATTTTAAACAGAGGCACAGCGGGATTTAAATTACGGCAATGAAGCGGTTAAATGACTTACCGGGGTTTATGCCGGGTCCATTATTTCCTATACCAACGACGGCGCCTGCAGACCGCGTGGCAAGACGAAGAGGTGGTGACGTTACATTAGGTTTTGCTGGAAAATCCACATAAAACACTATATTAACCCATTTGCGAAAGGACACACTACCTCCGCCTTTCCTTCTTTATATATTTAAAAAGTGTGGAAACTCACCAAGTTATGTTAAATTGAAGGGAAAAGATTAGCAGCCGCTATTTTAGGTAGGCTCTAAGACGCTAAATTATGCACATTTTGGGACGAGCTGTAACAAAATTACATTAACGATTACTAACTTGAATTTACCACAGTTTTAAGAAATAAAACCTTCAAGTAGGTTACATACCCCTAAGATTGATTGCCCAAAGATTTTCTAAGATCCTTCACATCCTGAAGATCGATCGAACAATGATTTATCAAAATTCCAATCCGAGAAACCACAGACAAACTGATGAATGAAAAACTTCCCATTCAATGGATACCACGACTGACCGGTTTGACTCTCGGAATAATTCGAAACATCAACAATAAAAAGAGTTACTCATTTTGGGAAGCTAATAATATGGACTTTATTAATAATTGGAAATTATAAAAAGATAAAAGAACCACAAGTATATGTTTATTGTCGTACAACAAGTGTGACCGACCGTCTGTTACGGAACCATGGACAAAAAAAACCAAATGACATTGACAGCCGTCAGTGTCTACCGCTGAAATAAACAACTGCTCGGTTTTATCGAAATCATACTGTTAATACGTGGTATTTATATGTTTTAAAATGTATTTCAATTGTGAAATGGATATACCCCAACGCAAGCAAAGTGCCTGTGTCCTAGCACAACGCAGGAACACGATATGGATGCGCAAAATGCAACGGAGTGAACGCACAGACTGACCTTCCGCTCCAGTAAGTTTTGTCCACTCAATATAGCTAAAAGCGTATATGTAAAGTTGAAAATATCACTACAGGTCTCAGTTCTTGACTGACCCACTATGACATCCGTGTCGAAGACATTTCAACTACCAAATCTTACCAAAACAAACATACCATTTTCTAACCTATAAAGTACCTATACAATATGCTACTCAGCTGTTTATAACACTGGGTGGATACCCCAAAGTGTTACACCCTCTTGGTAAAAAAGAGGCAATATTTTAATGTTTTGTCGTCAAAACAAAAACTAGATAATCTACTGGTTTTCTTTATCTGCGAAGCTTTCGCGCGACTCCTAGTCCCCCCTGGCTAGAAACTTTACTAAAAGAAAATATGCCGGGTGAAACTTGTAATACCTACTTTACGCTTATCAAACAAATAACACATTCATTTGACTAAAGATAGATTTCTCAAACGGTGAAGAATATTCAATTTCAAACAAGAAATAGTGAAATTTGTCAAGAAAACATTGGATTTATAGCTTTATTTTGTACGAATGAAGCGTAATCTGAGATAGGACTATCAGTGAAAACCGGTCCGGACATATAGTGTACAAGTCTTAGTTTATAGGGTATGTTCGCACTGCTGTACGGTGCGATAATGGGACAACAGAAAAATAATAATAGTTCAGTCGCCATCAGATATATCGGAGCGACTGAGTCGCTCAAAAATATCTGAACAAGCACGCGTTGATAATAGAGGCGTGTTCAGATATTTGTGAGCACCTTGGCCGCTCTGATATATCAGATGGCGACTGTACATTATTTTTATGCGGGGAACATCTTAGTATCGTAGCAAAATTAAACTATCCGGCCATTTTAAAGAAAAATATAGTAGATTTTAGTACGAGCATAAAATAACCGATTTTATTACAAGCGAGGGTCGGTACAAGTTGATTAAAGCGGTACATCTTGAGTTGTAGGTAGTACAAGCAGTATCAATAGCAGGTTATTGAACAACATGCCAAGTCTCTGCCACCCTAACCCATTCAGGGCCAGTGACTCAGCTTATGGGTCATGCTCAAACAGTTCCGCAGGGCCAGTGACTCACATGTATGTATGAATAAATTCTGATTTAAACATGAACGAAACGTAATTTGACGTAATAACGCACGTATCCACTAAGTTAACAACAATTTCTATAAGGTACGAAGCACGTACTCGTCCGTATAAAAAGAGAAAATGTTTTTCAATTCTAAATATTTTCCATTCTCTATAATTTGTTAGTATGTTATTGACATAAAGAAAACTAAGGTTTATAGGTTTTCTTTAAAAAAAAGAAAGAAATCTAGAATATATTATGCTGAAGCGATCGACATCAAAATCAAAGTGATTTGTTAAGAGTTCGTTAGTGGAAACAGTTTTTACCCGAAATGGATGTTCATAGAAAAAGTACCGTTATTTCGTTAGGATCGCATTTCGCAGCTATTCTTCTCTTGCAGAGATGTAACGTTTGCATTCTTCAGAGTCGTTTTATTGTTTAGTGACGTATTTTTGTGTCAAGCTATTAGAAGATGGTTGATCACATGACATAGTCTCATCCACTAGTAATTGATACTGACTGTCCATATTCACATAAAGGGCCGGTAAAGGGGAAATTGCGGTATATTGCTAATTTAGAGAGCTTTTACATATTTGATTTTAACATAATATATTTAACATATTCCGACTTTGTTTAATTTCTGTGGCTTGTTTATTTCGATGACAATCATCTCGCCCAAAACAATGAAAATGTATCGTAGGTGGTCCCGTATCACATGTCAAACATTTTCCCAACGTCAACAATTCCCAACTTATCCATTACAGCTGGATAAACTTCATTACCTACTAAAAGTGACATCATATCGCCTGTCTTAACTGCATATATAAGTTGGTAAAATCGTACCAATACCAAACTTAAATGTGCAGTTGGGAAAATTCTGAATTTAACATATGTACCAACCTTCCTTTGTAATGTTATAACGCAGTATTTCCGCGGTTGTATTTATAAGTTTGTAAATGTTATAGAAAGTGACAGGATTAATTTGTTCCACAAATGTAACAACATACAATGTTTTAATTTAAAAAGTTTTCGAGGTGTGTTTATTGTGACTTTTTTGTGATTATAATAAATGACAGAATTAGAAGTTAATTTTGAATACAAACTTAGTTGTCTGCTCTGGAACTTACCTGAAATAATAAAAAAATAAAGTTTAGCAAATTTTAAAACAATCAAATTAAAATTAGTATATCGAAACGTATTTAAAATTAAATTAAAATTATTAAAAGTATTTGCCAGTCCCTAGAAAATTACTAAACCGATTAAGAGATCCCATATTATAGGGTTAAAACTAAATAAAAAAGTCATCCCTACTTTACGTGTGTTATTTATGTTTTTACTTAGTATTTTAGTTATTTTCCTCCAATACGCTCGTAAATGTTCACCTTATTGAAGCAAAAATAGTACGGGAAGTTCTTCGTTATGGTCAAATTCAAATTAAAAAAATTCAAACCATTATTGTCGTGTTTTAGCGAACGGGAAGTTATTACTGTATTGTTTTTTACTTCTTAAAAGCATGTATCCATAAGAAAAACGCAACAGCCAATTAATATAGCCGCGGGCTGCGTCTACACGACCCGGTCAGCATCATTTTAAGCTATAGGATAGAGTCGTGTAAGACCGTCGTGTATGATCGTGCGAATACTGCTTAATAAAATCTAAGACTATATAACTTTTATATATTTTATAAGGATCTCATGCGTGCAAATACAGCTCATATTGCACAATTAAATTAAATGAGCGAATATTGAATGGTACTAAATGGCAGTATAGTTGTGCCCTTAACTTTAAAAAAAAAATTAAAGAGGGAAATTGTTCTTGATCTTTTTGATGTGAAGTTGCCATTTGAATGCTGGTTGATGCTTAAATTATGATTTTTTTACCTAATTTCTTCGCATGTTTGGAGAAAAGTACTATATATGCGTCGGCAGGAACAGCAATTCATGGATTCGACTTCTTTGTCGAAAACTCATCCACGAATGGCCCTTTCCCGGCCTCTGCAATAATGTACTATTATCACAGAGCTCCCATGGCCACCTCCTGTCTCCATCATCAGATCAACTCCATGTCATCATAATATTGCATTGTCATCCAATTTACAAATTTAGCTTCCAAGATTTGTCCCACACTAACATACATACATAATACATACATACTTACAGGGCAAGTTAAATACGAGTACAAGCTTGTAAAGTTTGTAGTATTGCTCGCATCTATCTTTAGGTAGGTATATAAATAAAAATAAAATCTACCTTCAAATGGCTTCTTAAGCCAGTTGTCCGTAGATGAAAACATTACATGATCAAATAATGTAGGTTTACAGTCAGGTCGTTCAGTGACAGATCCAGGTGGTTTTGTATTTGGTTGGTTAAACAATAAATGTTATAACTACCCGAAAATTTAAAAATTGTTTACTTTTATTTAAATAAATATCTAAAGATACAGAGTATACACATTTGCTTGATAAAAATTAGACAAGTGTGTGTTATTCATTTGTAGTTTTACATGTATGTAAAATGTATAATTGTTGGTGCAATAAAGAATGTTTACTTACTTACTTACTTATATATGGCTTCTTTTGCTGCCACTATCCATTTGATGAGAATTGTCCTATGGCAATATCAGAACCGTTTCCTGTATCGTTTATGCACATAATGACGTATGCAAATGTGCGTGAGATGAGTCATCGAGCATCAGTATTCGTACGTGTCTCGCAATTGTGGCCGTCTGGCGCGCTCCTCTTGTATCTATCCTATCATACTTTAATACAACTGAATACAATAACTAGACGATCGATCTGGCCTAATAGGGTAGTGTAGTGAAAGAGACCCTGCCTATGGAGCCGATGGTCCTGGGCTCGAATCCCGGTAAGGGAATTTATTTGTGTGATGAACACATATATTTTTTTCAGAGTCATGGGTGTTTTCTATGTAGTATGTATATAAGTATTGTAAGTGTTGGAGTCGATATAGCGTTTCAATCAGCGAAAGACATTAGTTAACGACAAGTATTTTCAAACTTTGCGGATTTCACAGACTTGACAGTCCGAGTAAGTGTAGTAGGGACAGGGACACAGGAGAGCAAACACCACACCCTCAGAACAAGCTAAACCACCAGTCTTCAAGCATATCTAGTGGTAAGGTACACACCTATCGGGTATCAATTGTATCAAATAAATCTAATCAAACTTAGAACTTAACTATTTTATGAAAGACAAACGTTTGCGCGTTCTATCTCGACGCCACCGCCATCTAGCGAACATCTTGCATACTAATCTCTAATACATGCCATAAAATTGTGAAAAACTAACGCTTGCGTGATCTAATTCGACGCTAGCGCCATCTAGCGAGCAATTGGGTAAACTTTCCGTATTGGAAGTGGGTTTAATGTTACAGTATGTATGTATCTATATACATAAAAAACATTCATCACACAAATAAATACGTCACCTAGTACCCTAGTACCCATATTACAAGATTGCCCCAAACAGTCTGACTGGTGCACAAAAATGACAATATCAAATATTGTAATGCCGCGCAAGATATTTAGCCAATCAAATCTTTTAGTGACCAATCACAACTTTTTTTAAAGCGGGAAACGAACTAGGTCAAGTGGGAGAATTCAAATTAAATATTCCAAAACATTTTTTGAATAGCGAGAAATGGTGTATGGGGTAATATTCAAAGCTGCGGGCGGGGTATATTTATGGAGATGGGATAACTTTCAGTGATATGTGTCAGATCGAAGTCAAGAAATTACTAATAACTTTTTAAGGTATATACAGTATGTATTTGAACATAAAGCAACTGAGCAACTTTTACTAAGGGACTAACTCCAAATTTGCGAAAAAAAAAAATGATTCTCCCATCAACGGGAAACAATAACGGGACCTGACATACTTACTGTTCATATAATTATTTCCGTAGTGGCTTTTTGTAGGTACATACTAGAAAAGCCTCGCGGTACGAATCCCAATAAGTATACGATGCAAAGTCTTACTGTGCAGGTGAAAATCAGTTTTCCCCTTCTGCCATCAATTTTAATAAGAATGCCTACACTCATTGGTTGCAAGCGGAACACATGGTTTTCCTCTTGAGACTTCATTGCTTGTACCTTTTTAATTTGGTGTATTTTTTCTATTTAAGAGGCTGTCAACACCCAATGTCCTTGAAATTGATGTTACTTAAACAGTTTTTTAAGAAAGACTATTTGTTTTAGTCAAGTAAGAAAAATATATGTTCATATTAATTATATTTCAAAGACCGTGGTTGTACTCGATACATGATTGAACGAAATCGGCTCGATAGAAAATAATTGCAAAGATTGGTCTTAAAATCACAATTAAACGGTTTTATGTCTTTATTGTTTTGACTTATGGGTCTGCAATTAAAATCACAATTTCAAAACATTTATATCTAAACCGTGGTTGAGTAAAATATTACACTAATAATCCACTTTTTTTTATTTAAATATTTTTCTTATTATTCCCTTGCCCAGGCCCAGTAACATGCGACAGTGCTATCTCATTTACTCCGACACAAATAGACAGTGTGCGCGCTTTAGGTATGGACAGCCTCTTAATTGTTCATTGAAGTTATGAAGATTCAAAACTTCTTTACAAAATAAAGATGAAGTAAAATCCTTCAAGAAAAGAGCGTACTCCCATCTTAAAGCCGGCAATGCACTTACAACCCCTCTGGTGTTGCAGGTGTCCATGAGCGGCGGTAATCGCTTACTCTCAGGTGATCCGTCTCCTCGTTTGCCTCCTCTACCATAAAAAAAGTTAAAACTTTAAGGTCAGGATAAACTAAACGAGAAAAAAGATATAAAATCTTAACATGTCTTTTTATTGAAAACGCTTTTAAAAAATCAGTAAGTATCACTTTTGAAAACAAAAGAATGTAAATGATCATATATGATTTATAACTGTCACATATTTGCAGTGACTGATATTACAAAATATATATAGCGCTAGAAATAAAAAATATTCAAAATATATATAGTTCTAGATATAGTGTTGTGTTCCTGCCGGTGAGTAAGGTTGCCAGAGCTTAACGAGGGGCGGGAGGGGGTTAGGGTCGGCAACCCACCTGTAGCTCCTCTGGAGTTGCAGGCGTACATAGGCTACTGATACTGCTTACCATCAGGCGGGCCGTATGCTTGTTTGCCATGGGCACACATAAAAAATAGCCACAACCGAATACAGAACCTTCTCATTATTGTAATTGAAGTCGGTTAAAAATAAAAAGCAAACGTATTTCTTAACGCTAATTAGCTTTATACTTAAGTATTTTTACAATAAAAAGGTTTTTGTTCCGTCTCATATTTAGATTAAGGAGCGTTTAAAAAGTTTCTACATAAATAATTAACTGCAGCCACGTCAAGGTCGATTAGCTTTACAAAGTAGGTTTCTTTACATTTTGTTTATAAATGCTAATGTAATTGTAGTATACCTAGGTAAATAAAGGTAAACTTAAGGATAAGCCTAATTAATTTTAAATTATGAAAAAGTCGTTGTCGACTCTAAATGCTGACTGCTTTTAGAAATGTAGGTAAGATAATAAAAATGCTTGCTTAATACGCAGAAGTGCTAATTATTTTAATAGTCATACTTATGTGCTTAAAATGACATTCACTAGAGCATTTCAAGGTCTGAAATTCGGGTAGGTTTTGGAGAAAATTCTTACAAATGCTTCAGCTATGATGTGAAATTAGTAGGTATCGGAGTTTTTATTGCATGGTTAGACTAATAGCGAGCTATGGAGTCGACATTAGCAATAAAATTCAACTCATTCGTACTCATACTCATTCATTTACAAATTGCCTAAGTCCCACAGTAAGCAATAAGGCTTGATAATTAGTGATTTTAATTTTATAATCAAGGACTAGAACTTTGTCGAGTTATATACTACGCTTTAATTTTGTCTTCGTGTATATAAATATTATAAATAAGAATAATTAACATTTCTTGTATTGATTATATTACGAAAATTAAGAAAAAAATTATAATATGCAGGCAGGGTCACTACCCACTAGGCCAGACGACCGGTCTGGCCTAGTAGTGACTGCCTGGAAATAAGCTCGTTAAAAAGATTTTCTAAGGATTTTTTTATGTAAAACATTCTTAAAACCTTTTTTTAAAAAGTTTTATTATAAGGTCGGCAACGCTAGTTTGAAACGTCCAAAAGTTACTGTTAGAACCGGTGTTAGTTTTTGGCATTAATCAGTGCTTTTTCATATTGTTATGCCTAAATTGAAAATTAAATATTTTCATTTTCATTTCACTATGATCGTTCAAGACGATTGCTTACCATCGGGCTATTAAAAATCACCTTTACCCGCTTTGAACTTGGCCAAGCCACTTCGAAGTCCTTCAATTAATATTGTTTTGTATCCGGTCAAGTACACATTCGAGGGCGCCAAGAGGAGCGCAGCTTCGGCCCCCTCCTCGTTAGCGCTCCGCACTTTTTCGACGTCTCTTCTAGGGCCTCAAGCACCCCATTCAGTACCCAACAATACACCCATGCACCTTAAAACAAAAGCGTTAAGATTCAAATTGGTACTGCTACGATTTAACTGAACGCATTACAAACTTGGCAAGCAAAGATGTTGCTACTCCCCGCCAAGTAAATATATATTTTCCACCATTGTTTTAAAGTTTAATCTCCATTGTTTAGATCTGAAGATGATTTTTTCGGATTATACGTGTATTGTCTTCATCCCCTATGATGTGTAATAATGGAAACTGACTTATGTACGGCCGTTTACATTTTGTACAACAATTTGTGGAATATGGGAGTGGGTTTATTAAAAATCGATGGAGGGTTAGTTGAATTCAATTTTTTGGGGTATTGGGTTGCATTGAACGGGTTATTTTATAGGGTTGCTAATTGGTTTGTGGGTAACGTACGTACGTACGTAAAGAGTTGAAGATTGTGAAAGAGTTGTAAAGTCTAAAATAAAGTTCATTCGGTTTAACATTATGTGTGAGTTTTTTAAGGGGCTCCCCGCGGTTTTCTTTGATTTTTGATAAGTTTTGAGTCGTTACCCTTACATTTGCACTACAGATAGAATTATGAGACAATCGGTTCTTCAATCTTTTATCTCAATTCTGGTCTGCCGGATTTTGACAGAAATGAATACTTATTTTTTATGTTTTTTTTTTAAATTGTCTAAAAAACGCTTTTTTCGTTACTCGATTGATGTGAAGGTTCTTACATAATACGAAATCTACATATTTGGGTTCATCTTTGACGTCTCTAAAAACTGGTCAGAGGTTTTAATTTTAAACTAATTAACACAAAAGTTATGGCCAGATTATCAGGTTTTTGGCCTAAAATTCAATTTTGATGCCAAATATCTCGAAGACAATAAACTTTGAATATGGTATAGTATAGCTTATAGCAGTTGCTGATATATGATAATGTGATAAGCTACAAAAAAGATTAGAAAACTAAGGGATTCAGATCGAAGGTCATTGGCGCTAGAGAGCCCCTTAATGTACCTATCGGTCGGATTCAAACAGTACCGGCATGACTGCTGCAGCTGCAGGGGGAGGAAACTTTCGTTCGAGAAAAGCGTTCGGGCATTCTCGGCTCCGTTCGGCTCAGCATTGCTTCGAGCAATTATTATGGTCGGCAAAACTTGACGTTCCGTTGAGTGCATAACTACAGATAATTTACATGAATTTTGACAACCCTAAGTAGCCGAAAGGGATAGTTCCATACATTAGAGAGGGCCAACATAATTCGGCCCTGAATCGCTGACAAACTTCGGCTTTGTAGGAAGTTTCCTTTCTGTACGATATTACTACTCGTATTATTTATTCTGTGGCAGCGCGACATTACTACCGACTTCATGGCTGCAGCAAATTTTTAATATCCCGGTAGCAACATCCAAGGTTGTTTGGAAGAGATTGCTCGACAAGGCCGCCATGTACATTTATTATGAGGTAGCGCAATAAAGAGGATTTGTATTGTGTATTGTATTGTATCCATTTTGTCATTTGTGGCAGTATTATCACGCTGCATTACTGCCGCTTTCATCTGCTATCAAAGTCTCCTTGACAGTAAAATAAATTAGTACCACCGAAAACCCGCAACATGGCGAAGGCCAAATAAAATCTTGTCAGGGTATAAAATAAATACTTGTAAAAATAGACAAACATTACAACTATCACTCGAAACAGTAGGGTTCGCGCGTCAGAATTTTTATTCCGGGATTAAGTTATCGGACCCGGGCACTCGGGTAGGCGAGATACTGTCCCATGGGGCAGGGGTTTGATTCCGATAGTACAACAAACTGGAGAGAGAATTTACGGCACCAGTATAAGTGCATTCTCCGAGAGTATAAAAATACGTAGTTTTTATACTTACGTTTTTAGGATTTTTACTTGCTTATTTATCCAAGAGCGTAGCCAGCTAGTGTGTTGATATATCACCGGAGGCCTAGAGGGGGGGGAATGTTCATGAACATTAATCTTCACTTACACAATATAATTTAGCAACTTAATACTATAAAACATTTATCGAATAATTATCCTATTATACTATTATAGTATTTTATGCAACAGTTGTATAAGAAGGGTCAAAAAAGGCGAGTGGCGTGAGTTACAATGTGAGCCGGAGCCGAAGGCGTAGGCGAACATTGTAAAGGAATACGCCACGAGCATTTTTTGACCTACTTATACAACGTTGCATACAATATTTTTCCTACGAGTCAACAAAAATAAATCTTAATTTAGGTAAACAAAGCAGAAGTAGGTATATAGCCAAGACGCGCGAGCATACCTTGTTACGCGCCCAGCCCGCCCCGGGCCGCGGCCGGCCGGTCAGCGACACCTCGTAACTCATGAGGCCCTGGTACTAGCTAAATTAAATTTTTTGACAGTTTTTTCTCAATTTTGGCCACCGTAGCCTACGGAGACTAACAAGCAACGCTAAGCGGTCTTCGTACTCTATGGGTGTTGCTATATTACGGGTGTCACATGCGTGTTTCTGACTTATGTAGTAATTATTTTTACTATGCAACCAAATGAATATTTTGTAAGTTGACAGCAATGCACTTAGTTTAAAACTGTATTCGTTTTGGTTTTGTTAGGTTGGTAGCCATTAATCGCAGTAACGTTATTGGGACCGTGCGAAGTGCGTGGTGGGGGTAAGTAAAGCGATCCCAGCGCATAAGGTGGTAAAAATTTGAACTAACTGCGGATAGCGTCTTTAACATTTCGTACAATTATATGGCTCGAAATGAAACTTTGATTTACGATTACTCCTGAAATATTCATTTAAATTGTATGGTGTAAGGGACCATTGTAATCTGTATGAAATGCTTAATATAACTAATGTATTTATTTTGATAATTGTTAATAATGTATCCATGTAAATAGCTTTGCAAATGCCACATATTACGTGATCTTTTTCTAGAAGTTAAGAATGGATATAGTAAGTTATCCTTAAAAGATAGACATTTCACATCGCGGACTTTTTTGTAGACCTATGAATGAGAAACAACCCCATCATACATTGTGTTGTTATAGCTCAAACGGATTAGGCAGCGTTTTCGATTAAAGCTCCTAGCCAGCGTGATTTTTTCCGACAACATCGTTATATTTCAAACAATTTACACAAAACCTTAACAAGTTATATACTTAAGCTTTCCTCAAGAATCACTCTATTGATAGATGAAAGTCGTATGAAAATCCGTTCAGTAGTTTTTAGTTTTGGAGTCGTTTTATAAGATGTAGTGAATTGACGTTTTCCCCTAGAATTGCGGACACTAGGTTGCGTGACAGTCGTGCACGCTCCCAATAGCGATTAAAAGCACAAGAGCTTTTATGAGGAATAGACAATATAGACTTTTTCTTGAAACCTTTTATGTATGTTCTTATATTCGTGTTAATGAATGCATAAATGACAGATAACAGTAGAGGAGTAGGAAAACAAAATAAAAATCGGCCCAATAAGGGTCCATATTGTATTAGAGGTCACCTAATACTGGCAGGGCGCTTATTGGCTCATGCCTATGAGAATACCACTGGGACTCGGACTTCGGTGAATTTAAATTTGGAAACCTCATTCTGAACCGTCTATGAATTATGGCCTCCATATAATTGGGACATTTAGATGGCAACCCTGGAATGAGTACCGTGATCATTTGAATTTTATAACTTTATAATTTTTTTGTGTGTACGTGTCGGTTTACTTAAGAGATTTCGATATTCTCTCTCCTAGGTACTTTTAGGTACTTTTTTTAACTAAATAAATATTATAGGAGAAATTTACACTGGTCGACCTAGGTTGAAGTGTGTGGGACTAGTCTCACAGTAAGCTCAATAAGGCTTGTGTTGTGGGTTCTAGACAATGATTTATAAATACTTATATACATAGTAAAAAATCCATGTATCAAGAACTAATCGTCAGGTGACAACCAAAGCTCATCATCATCATTAGCAGCATAAGATTCTCTCCTTCTGCTAAGTATGTGAGTCGGATTATAGTCTCCACGCTAAGTGTATTCACGTCTGAAAACATCGACACGATCGAAGTGCCAAAAATATGTACCTATACACGACCTTATGGCCCATATTTTAAGGTAATGTATACATATTTATGGCACTTTATGACCGTACCTACCTAATATGGATTGGAGACTTCACAGACATCTCTGTATCTTGCTTATCATTTCTGTTCATGCATTGCTTATCTTTATTTAGCGAAAAGCAGTGGTATCAAGTTTTTGAAAACAAAAATCCTTGAAAATACTATGACTCGAATTGGCCCAGTTTTTAATTCGAACGGTAAATAAAATACGCAGCCATAAAAAACTTCTCAAACATGAAAATTCAAACATTAATTTATCCATAAAACGTACCAGGCGATATAGCGTCAGTTTTAACGAGTTTTCCATGTTTAAATCAATTAATAGCCGCTTTTACAGTATTTAGGTGTTTTATACGGGTTTTAATTATTTATTAGGCCCGTTAGATGCTAGTTAAATGTCATAAATATCTTGGATTTCCTTTGAAAAGAGGCTTTGTTTCTAAACTGTTTTTTTCTCGAGGGATCCATTGAAGCATTAATGTAATGTTTGATATTTGATTTAAATAAATTGTATGTGTAAAATTAAATAATAAATATCATGAGTTCATAAATAACTATTATATATTCCTTCATGACACTTACTAAAGCTATAAGTAAACATCTAGAGGCGTTTGAGATGTGGGTGTACAAGAGAATACTGAAAATCCCATGGAAGGATAGAGTATCCAATGACAATGTGCAGAGAGTGGAAAAGAGAAGAGAAATTTTACATGCTATAAAGATTCGGAAACTACAGTACTTGTGTTGCGCAATGACAAATACCACCTCCCTGATAATACAGGGGAAAATCCAAGGCAAACGAAAACGTGGAAGAAGATATACCTCATGGCTTAAAAACCTCAGGTGCTGGTTCAACATAAACACCAGATCTCTGGTGGCCTACCGCGAAAGCCGAAATTCGCAAACTGCGGGGATCTTTCTCTTTTACTCTCACTAAGACGCAATTTAAGTGAAAGAGAAAAATGCTCGCAATTGACGAACTTCGATTTTCGCGGTAATAGCGCTGTTTCGAGCTGCAGCGTCAAAAGTAAAAATAGGCCTAATGATAGCCAACTTCCGGCAGGAGACGGCACCATAAGATGAAGATATTCCTTGAATAAATTAAAGATCAAATTTTAAAGAAAGAATAGCAAATTATTCGCGAACACAAATTAATCTAACGGTCTGTTAGCCTATAATAGGGAGGTAGTGAAGCAGGAGGTCTCGGGGTCGAATCCTGGTAAGGGTATTTATTTGAGTTTTAATTACGAAATTTGCTCGCAGCTCGTCAGTTATTGATGTATCTTAATGTGTATTTATCTATATAAGTAGGTATATTGTCGACTAGTACTCAAAGTACAAGCTTTCGTATGCGCCTGTCAAAAATTCGCCATTTAATTAGCAACTATGACATCTTCATGTTTAAGTTGAATTTGGTTGAATATAATATATATGGAGCAGATCTGCTCCTAAAGCATACCAAAGGTTAATCTGGGGCTAGGTCGATCTGTATAAGATTATATTATTTTGTCTACTACACTAGGGCTCACCAATTAGTTTTTTCAGGGATCCGGTTTAAAAAAATGACCATCCAAGTTAATTTATTAAATAAGATAATATAGGTCCGCGGTCCGCCATTTGGTGACCTCTGCACTAGTTATGTGTATATCTAACTAATGTTCATTTTGATAATTGTAAGTGTCTCTGTTTGGCCCTATGGTTGACTTGTAGAGAATGCCATTTGGCAAAGTCCGCCATTTGTACATTGTTGTATATATTTTGTGCAATAAAGTTTAAATAAATAATTTAAAGCATTTTTTTTATTGTACGAAATTATTTATTAATAAAAACTAAGGAAATATGTGACCAAAAAGGCTCAAACTCAGCATTGTGCTACAATTCGGAGTCTATTATAAACTTTCTTTTACTCTGATACGAATTTAAATTCCATGTCCTTTTCTATTAAGTAATATATCCTGTTGACGATTTGACTATCCAATTTATCATCATTCCGTCACTTTCTATTTATATTTAGTCGAAAATTAACAGCAAGCAAAACCACGAAGTGGTTTACAGTGTCCCCATTAATCTTGAAATGCATACGTTTTATTAAGAGTGATGCAGTCTCGGGGGGGTCGTCGGTTCCAAGTTATTTCCATGTTAAGATAACACGCAAATAAGATTTTATATTTTGGAAAGAAACTTCCGTACGAGTATAACGTTGAAAGTAAAAATTAAATACAGAGTGTTTTATGTGAGAGTTTTCTGGGACAGCATAGAAGAAACTAAAGAATATTTTTCTGTCTCAATATTTTTTGTCAACCCGGACCATCGGCTACATAGGGTTAGTACCCACTAGGTCAGACCGGTCGTCAAAAGTTTGTTCTATCTGCTATTATTCGCTGACTGTATTTATTTATTTAAACTTTATTGTACAAAATATATACAATAATGTACAAATGGCGGACTTAATGCCAAATGGCATTCTCTACCAGTCAACCAAACAGAGATACTTACAATTGGTGCAGAGAGAGAAAAAAAATCAATGAATTAAAAAGAAAAGCAAACTAATATACTTATAAACTACATATATATCATATAAATACAAACATACATACATACTATAAATATAAGACAACATACATACATACACATACATACTATAAATATAATATTGAACTGTACTTATAGTTAAATGTGGTAAAAATATCTAGTTCATTTAATTACAAAATAATACACACCATAAACAAAAGACGTCAACTTTCAACCATTATTATAATAAGCGCAAATTATTGCATGTTCTTATTCTGATGACTTGTCGTGCAATCGCCATTGCCGTCACACTTACACTTAACTGACATTGAACCTTATGTCTTGGCAATAAGGTTTATGAATAGTTAATTAACAGTTTGGACGGCAGTGTTGGTAGTAAATCGAGTCTTTTGAGTCAGAATTTGAAGCTAGGTATTTTAGGAGACTTAAGTTTAAAAAGTTCAAAGTCTTTTAAGAAGGAAGAATAGCTTTGCGATCCTGACGAAATAACGGCACTCTTTCTATGAAATTCCACTTCGGGAGAAAACGATTTCCACTAACTAAATCTTAACAAATCACTTTGATTTTGATGTCGATCGCTTATAATATATATTGCAAATTTTGAGACAGAAGGAAGACATATAAACCTAGTTTTTCATTGTGTCAATAACATACTAAAAATTCATCGAGAATGGAAAAACATTTTCTCTTTTTGTATGGAGTCCTTTATTTCCTATATTAAATATTTTAAGCACAACTCAAAAGGACTCGAGCCTCCGAATAAACGTTTCTTTGAATAAAAACTTCCAGGTTATAACTCAATAACAGGTGTTAGTATATGATCTGTGTATCTAACCCGTGAATTTGATTTGATGCGTTTTGATTTTTTTTAAGAAGAAAAGGATTCAATTTTCTACCAAACACTTGGATCTTTTACAACTTAAAAAGAACTCTAGTTTCGATTTAATGACAAAAGTATAAACCTGAAATCGAGTCTTAAAGCAGAGGACTCGGTGGACTCTAGTCTAGTCCAACACTAGTGAACGGTGTGGTACAACATGAACTCGATAATATCGCAGTTTTACACCGTCTCAATTTAGATTTTTTTAATGCTTTAAGTCAGTCAATATGGAGATTACGTGTAAGTTAAGTTCAAAAAGAACAGTTATTAAATGATTATCGCGATTTAGAATGGAATTACAGTAATAGGATTATTCCATGAAAACTCGTTTTGTATTATTAAGTTTACGAGTTTATTGCCGTGGAAAACTGCGCTCCTCCGACATTCCAGCTTTGTGATCGTCAATACAAAAAGAGAAAATGTTTTTCCACTTCTAAATATTTTCTATTCTCTATGATTTTTTAGTATTTTATTGCCAAATGAAAAACTAGGTTTATAGGTTTTTTTTAAAGTATGTAACTTTTACACCGGTAACGCTGACCGAAAAAAGTTGTATAGTACGTAAACCTTATTGTGCGTTATTTTTCTTGGTACATTGCTGTTTTTTGCGACAATAATTGCCTTTTTTAACAAAAAAATTATTTAAACATCAGATGCGAGCAACTATATGACACGGATTAACAGTTTAACATGGGTTAAACACATTTCAGATAAAGGTCACTTCTGTGGTCCAAACAGTAAAAGTTAACGTCTCTGGTACATATAGGTATATACCGTTTTTGTTTTTCTTTGTCGTTACATTGTCAGAGCGGTAATGGTCGTCATATCAGGGCCGGGGCAAGCTTCACAATCCGTCGCCATTCTTCACGTACTGTATGTAGCCCTTCTTGTACATTCGTGGAGTGGTCCATTGAGTGCATTTTTGACTAATTCTGTCCAATGCATCGGTGACCTAACGCGCCTTGTGCCTTCGACTTTTCCTTGCACTACAATTCGTTCCACAGATGTATCGTCTCGACGTGTAATATGTCCAAAGAAAGGGAGAATACGACACTGGACGATGGAAGAAATTCGCCGTTTTTCTTAGTTTAGTCTAATGTACTGAAAATATATCCCGACTGCAAGGGTGCAGCGTAAACATTTGTTTTATATTCTCTTTACCTCGAGATGTCCCACCTATATAAATGAAACATTCCATTTCTTTGATGACGTTGACAAAACGTAAGTTGCCTGAAACTTCGCACAGCCCTAGTGTGCCATAAACCCGGCATTATGACAAGACCGTATTCCAAATGCTTACACTACAGAGGGCCTATCGTGAACAATGTAAATTGTGATTCTTTATTCGCAATATACAAGAGCGATAGAGACGCAGATAACGAAATTAACTGTCTTCTTCTTCCTTGCCTTTCCCTCTTCCCAGTTTATCTGGGGTCGGGTCTCCTTGTATGTCTGCGCCAGAGTGCTCTGTCCTGGCTTGTCTGCATACTCAGGTTCTCTTTCCGGATCTCTTTTTGCATATCCGACCACCAGGTGTCGGGTGGTATTCCCTTTCCTCGGGATTGGTTGGGTATATTCAGGGCATTTTTAACGGAATGGTCATCATCACGTCTAAGGACATGGCCGTACGCTGGTACGACCATGCATGCTGGTACGGCTGGTGGCTGGAGAAACGAATTTATCAGGGGATCGTTTAAGGTAGCACCTATTGTTGAAAAAGTAAAGGAAAGTCGATTACTAGCGTACAACAATAGATTCTACCTTAAACGATCCCCTGGTAAATTCATTTTTGACCTTATCCAGTCGAGTCAACCCTCCCGCCCATCTGAGCGTTTTCATCTTGTTTGTGTGGAGTTTTTGTTCGTGTACTTTCTTGAAGGTCCAGCACTCTGCTTCATATTTCATGGCTATAACGAAATTAACTGTAAGCCCTCTAAAATATCCACCGACCAGTTCGTCCCATATAGGGCCAGTTATACTACACCATTATGTCTGATCAACGTAACGTGAATGTTGCAGATAAAAGTATGCCGTTTTATCGAACAATACGTTAATGTTAAGCGACTTATTCAATTCATTGTTAACTTAGTGGTGGCTAAGCGTAAAGCCCGGCTATGTGTTGGAACACTTTTAAATAATGGGATAAACTAAACTTATAGGTGCATAAATCGACCTTATCCCACAATTGGGAGCGTGCACGACTGTCACGCAACCTAGTGTCCGCAAGTCTAGGGGAAAACGTCAATTCACTACATCTTATAAAACTACTCCAAAACTAAAAACTACTGAACGGATTTTCATACGGCTTTCATCTATCAATAGAGTGATTCTTGAGGAAGGCTTAAGTATATAACTTGTTAAGGTTATGTGTAAATTGTTTGAAATATAACGATGTTGTCGGAAAAAATCACGCTGGCTAGGAGCTTTAATCGAAAACGCTGCCTAATCCATTTGAGCTATAACAACACAATGTATGGTGGGGTTGTTTCTCATTCATAGGTCTACAAAAAAGTCCGCGATGTTAAATGTCTATCTTTTATGGATAACTTACTATACATATTCGTAACTTCTAGAAAAAGATCACGTAATATGTGGCATTTGCAAAGCTATATAAATGGATAAATTATCAACATAAATACGTTAGTTGTATTAAGCATTTCATACAGCTTACAATGGTCCCTTACACCATACAATTTAAATGAATATTTCAGGAGTAATCGTAAATCAAAGTTTCATTTCGAGCCATATAATTGTACGAAATGTTAAAGACGCTATCCGCAGTTAGTTAAAATTTTTACCACCTTATGCGCTGGGATCGCTTTACTTACCCCCACCATGCACTTCGCACGGTCCCAATAAGCTCATTCAGGCTTGTGTTGTATACAGCCATCATCAGATATATCGGAGCGGCCAAGGTGCTCACAAATATCTGAATACGCCTGTATTGTCACGGCGTAAGAGTGCGTGTTCAGATATTTTTGAGCACCACGGCTGCTCCGATATATCTGATGTCGACTGTACTAGGCGACGATACATACAGACTGTCCAGTAATCAATCTGTTATGTAGTTTCCTTAAACGTACTTACCAATACCCCGAAGTTAACGGAATTCAATAAAAACACGGTCTATAAAGATGTAAATAGGACGTATATATTATACCATTTTAGAATCAGTAATAGATTTTTAAAAGTTTATCACTCTGTTCTGTTACATACCTACATTTTTTATTTACTTTCCGCATTTTATACAACATGACAGTTTAACCACTTTTTTTATGACAGGAGGCAAACAAGCAGATGGATCACCTGGTGGTAAGCGATTACCGCCGCCCATGGACACCTGCAACACCAGAGGGGTTGCACGTGCGTTGTCGTCCTTTAAGATGGGACGCTCTTTTCTTGAAGGTTTGAAGGTCGCATCGGTCCGGAAATACCGCAGGCGACAGTTCATTCCACAGTTTAGCTGTGCGAGGCAGGAAGTTTCTGAAGAAACGCACAGTTGAGGACTGCCAACCGTCTAAGTGGTTAGGATGGAAATGTTGTCGCGTAGGGCGCTGGCGAAAAGAAGCGGCAGGGATTAATCAGAACAATTCCTCGGAGCACTCCCCGTTATACATGCGATAGAAAATGCAGAGCGAGGCCACATCTCTCTTTCGTCTTAAGACTCGAGCTTGGCAAGCTGGTGGACTTATACGCCCAAGTTTGGATGGCTTAACGCCAATGTACGGCTCCCGTAGGAATACGGCCACGTTAACGTGCCATACTAATGTCATTAGGAACGGGTATCGGGGAACGGGATTTTTGGATAGTATATTGATAATGATTTAATATAGTTTTTTTTTTAAAGAACTTTAAAACTGAAACGGCACTTTAATCAAATTAAATCACCATTAAATACCAATACATTGAATAAGCTTGTGCATGAACTTAAGCAAAGTCAAGGTGCCTACAAGATTCGCGCCAGCCCCAACACCATCATGAAAATGATAGGGGACAGGCTGGACTCCCCCTATTTGCTACGCTGCAGTCGGCTACATGTGCCGTACTCAGCTGAAAGAAAATAATGTATATAGATATATTATATTCCTAGGTTTTAAGTACTAATACATAATATGTATTAGTACTTAAAATATTATGTGTTTTAGAATTAAGTTTTACTAACCAAGATATGAGTGTAACATACTTGAAATAAATGGTTTTATTTCTTATTATTATTATCAATATACAATAACGCCCGTTGATCGTAACTATTTGTAATATTTGAGGTTATGATAATGACATGTTTTGGTTCGATGTACATTGCTGCATTTCTTAGCACAATACCTACGCAATACTGCTTTTTGAGTATTGCCCTGTACTTCACTTTGCTGTACATTGCTACTGACATACTTTGCTTGACAGACTATACATACTGTGCCTTAAACTGTTTTTTGACAAGTTTTCACAGATAATAAAATATGCCATTGATGCATCAAGGCGGTTTGTTTATAAACAGCCAACCGGGAAACGCCCAAATCCAAATTTTGTTATTTGCCTCCTTATCGCTCGAATACGCAAGAGTGATAGAGAGGCTAGATAACGAAATTTCAATTCTCTTATTTCGCGGTAGAGACTCAGATTGTGATGGATTGTGGTAGTGGCGTCCCCTACGCAGAGTGTCACGTAATAATGCTTATTAATACAAAGACACGTGACTACATAACAGAATTTTCTTTGGTTCCTAGAAAGTAGGAACAAATCTTAAGCATAATCTACGGGTTTTACCTCATTGAGTTTTTTTAAGTTGAAATGCTCCTCGTGTAAAAAGTTTGGACACCGGTAATTGATATATAATGCCATTTATCAAGTTTTACTTTATTCAACTCGCTACGGCGAAACCAACTTCAATTAACACGATATTGATTATATCCGACTTGGAAAAGTCATTATAATAACTGTTTACTTTGATTACGGGATATAGGTACAACACTAAAAATTACTAAATGACCTTTTAAATAAGCGCTTTGATGAAATCTGAATTAATGTTTGCAGGAATAAATTAATCAAGAAAACGGAAACCCAGGGCTCCGTACCTTCTTATTATAAAGAAAAAGAAATAGTAGGTATCTAAGTCTGAAATCAAAATACTTAGTACATTACGATACTAGTGCGAAAAATAGGAAATTACCTAATCACACCTGTATCGTACGACGTTTTTCAGTACATGCATAGTTACATACAACCCTTTAAATTTTCGTCGTAATTATCGCACTAGTGCGGTAAAGTAGCACAATATGTATTGTAAAATAGCATTACGACAATTATCTACGTCTTTTTATAAAGTAAGGTGCCTTTGGGCTATAATTCAATAACTCGGCCACACAATACGTAATACCGTTATGTAATGTTTTCTTAAACACGATTCTTTCTTGTCACCTACCCTGGTACACAGACATTGATGACCTACCTTTTCCCTATTCTTTAACTAATTTCCATCAACACTAAAAACCATTGCTTTTTTATTTAAGTAGGTATATAAATAGAATTACACAAAATCAACACCTAAACCTTTCACTATACACCGTGTTTTTATTGAATTGCGTTAACTCCGGGGTTTCGGTAAGTACGTTTAAGGAAACTAAATGACTTTTTTTTGTTTTTTTTTATTATTTTTATTTTTATAAAAGTAACTAAATGTTGCATATAGCGTTGTTGTAACACGGGCATTACATTTAACTCAACAAAACAATTGAAAACTGTGACATATCAATGTCATTTCGAACGTCGATCGTCCGAGATAGTACTTACGTTTAGTAGCAAATGTATGAACTCGCACTAAACACTAATCAAGAAGTAAACAGGCCCTAAGGCAAGTGTACACGCTCGTAAGGGTCTTATAAGATAAAAATTAATGATTGATTATCTCCGAAAGGGAGTTAGTTAGAATATCGGTATCTTTGAGAAAGTTACTTTATTTAAGCTCAGGAATGCACCCTCGAAATTAACGCAAATCAAAAAAAACACGGTGTATAACAAACAAAACGAAAAGACGATTTTCAAATCAAACTAAAAATGTCAACCGAAATCGAACGATTTAGAACTGACCACGACAAACATAAACGTGTGGGTGAGTAAATCTGAAACTAATTTAGTCACGCACTGAGTTGAAGGAAATTTGTCAATGCAGCGCCATTTAGGGTGGCAAATGTAAAGTTGTCGCGGCACGGAGAGGTACTTGGGAGGGAAAGACCAACACGCGTATTTGAGGGGGCGAATTGAGTTTCCATGTCGGTTGTTGTCTGAGACATCATTGGATATATGTGAGATTGGTTTGAGTCTATTATTTTAATTTCAAGGGTAAATAAAGTAATAAATAAAAAGGACTAGCGCAGTTGTAAACCAACATTTTTATCCGATTAATGAAAAATAATGACCATAAAGTGAGTCTTAGTAGTTTTAATTAGGATTCCGTAGGCAAAATGGCAAAAACGAAACTCTTGGGTATAAAATAATACCTACTTCACAAATCTTCCCAATGAGGGAAAACCCGGGAATCCGCGGCGGGACAAGTATCGTTAGATTTTAATCGTGTATTCTGAATGATTTATATTTTACGATTCATTATTATTCAATTGAGTTTCATTGTAAGATTGCCTTGCTCATGATCTGTTTTACTTTTATGTTTTACTATATACTCTGATGATTAATAATATAAAATAGATTAGAATCAAAGGTAAGAGAAAAAAGACAAGAAAAAAGAAAGAAAGAGAAAAAAGAAGAAAGAAAGGTAAAGGAAAATAGAGAAAATAGAATATAGAGCTTAGAAAGCATATTTTTTCATGTCATCCAAAAAAATTCAGCATGTCATGTTTTCCAGCCTTCGTGTTGAGGAACGTACCTAATGAGGAATAATTATTCCAAATTACGTTCCTGGAGGAATAGTATTGCACAAAATGACAAATTCTTATGGGGTGATTGTTCCGACTGAACAGTACCGTAAAGAGGCGTCACCATTTCACCAAAGAGGAGATTCGGCCGAAGGGTGTCAAGTTCCGCCGATTCCGTGGTCGGGCCTCAACACTGCGGGGTGCGTAATGCATAGCAGCCATAATGTGTTTTGTAGTTTTTAATTATTTACCTATTTACAAGAAAAGTTTTAAGCTGACTAGTTAAATATTTTTAGTTTAGTTAGGCATTTTTCTACACCATATTTTTTCGTTATAGTACTAAGTAACACGTATCAAATACGCTGGAAATAAAGCCATTCCCGTCTCCGAGGCAGCACCGTGACGGAGGGCCAGAAAGAGCGTTTCCACCCCTGACAGCAATTAATGCTTTATTTCACCTTTGCTGCTTGCTGGCTTAATAGTCGTGCAGGTATTGATGACTGCGGTTTTATTTATATTTTATTGACTAGAATATATCTGAAACATGACTGTGTGGAAATTAAAACTAAGTACCTAGACAATGTCTGTTTTATATTTTCTAATTCATGTGTCATTTATGAACACAGCTAGACACATTTGGATTTTCTTTATTTAATAGAATTTAGTGCCCAGTTGGTCCTTTTGTAGTCAAATTAGGATCTGGTGATGGGAGCCTAGTTTATTGATTTATACAGGTTGACCTTAGCCATTGGACAAACCCTGAAATCCCACGTAGAGTTACTTCTCAGGAATGCTCTGACGTTAATATTTTTTTAATTAGAACAAAAGATTAAAAATAAAATTTTCGAACAAAAGTTATTTGCAATAATCGACAACAAAAAGAAACACACTGTGTTAATCTTTGGCAGTGTTTTTGACAATTTGTTCGAAATATTTGATAATGATAATTTTTTCAAAAGTCAGAAGCTTATTAGTGACATAAATAAAAAAGATAATCAAAAAGGTCGAAGAAGGTTCCATACTATTCTTTGAGGATATTACCTTAGGAGCTACGAACACATACAGGCTGCTCCAAAGTAAAATATGGTAATTAGTGATTTTTTCGAAACGGCTACACCGGTTGTTATCATACTTTGTACACTGGTTCTAAATACCCTAATGCATATGTACATTTCGGCTTTGTCCAATGGCTAGGCACACACTGTATAGAACACAAACAGTCGTAATAAGCATATAACATAATATTGTACAGAGTCAATAATAACTAACAAATAGACCTGGAGGTTCATTAGTAGGTATAAACAAACTTAACAAAATAAGACTGATTGAAATAAACAGCTTTGTTAGTTCCAGAATAATAACATAATAATCACGGACATTGAAAACGGGCTACCTTGTATAGAACATGTCGCTCAAAAAGACCCACAGTCATTTACATTTAGTCAGAATTAGATGTAACCACACTGAAAAAAAAATGATCTATCGAACACACATTATAGTGATTTTCATTAAGATTAACTGCTTAATACAATATCAACAAATGTTTGAAAAACAGTAAAATACAAAACAGTAACTGTTTGAACGTTTTTAAGTATTACTTTTTAGCTAGTCAAGACAGTAAAATTTACTGTCTTTTCGGAACAGTTTTTAAATATGAGTTGTGTGGTTTTACGGTATAATATACTTTTTTTTAATGACATTTTACACTTAAAACTGTTAAAACTGTTATTTTACACTTTTTTTAGTCGTTTTTTCTCACAATTATTTTTATCGGCAGTTATTTCTTCCTACTATGGCTTCCGCATCGGTCAGGGAATCGAAGGCACTTACCGTGCGCCATAAATGTCATGATGCTCTTAAAATGTTTACTGCGCTCGTCTCGTAGTTAAACGGTTTACGAGGATTACGAAACAAGGGACATTTGTCGTTAGAATAGCCCCCTATTACACATTTTTAGTATTCCTATTCGGGAAAATATTGAAAGCTTTTAGCCTGTTTAGAAAAAGGCATTTTAATAGTGGGATTCCATCACTCCTTAAAGGTGATATTCGCATGTCAATTGCAGCTGCACTAATGCTGCGGTGTCATTGTTGCCGCCGTATCTCGCAATGGTTCGAGCGCCATCGTGATAGTCACGCCTCGTGATTAATTCCTTTGTTTTTTGCTCGTTAATATTGTTTAAAGTGTAATATCGATAGTTTATTATACAGTAAACTTATGTGATGGTGTGCAGTGAATGGAGAAACAATCTTGACACGTTTTTTACCACCATTTTGGAGTTAACGGCCGGTAGTCCACGTGCTCCTTGTAAAGTCCAGCTATCACTTTATAAGCGCTGATAAAATCACCGTACACTGTCTTGTACTAACCGTACAATTTTAATCGTATGTAAAGCTCCTAATACCTTGATACTGGCGAAATAGTCCCACTGGACTGAAACCATAATTTTAAAAGAATGAATAACGCGTTTAATTTCGCCACTAGGAGCGCTAGTGTAGATGAAGGTCTTTCAAAATGTCAAATGCATAGTATTTTTGGGGGTTACAAGCGTTTTAACGCGAATTTTCACACCTTATTCATAATTGTGAGAAGTCTTTTTCTATTTTTGATTATATATGGTAAACATTAGTTATAGTTCAATATATGTTAGCGGTTTAAAAAAAGAGTCAACTAAAATATAAGCAAAATTAAACAGGTATAAAAAACGGCAAATTTAGACGTTAAAATACCTACGTGTACGTGTGTGTGTAGAACGTATTGTTTTTAATAAGAATAGCAGAATTTTGAGAGCTGTTGGACCACCATCTACAGTGGCGCCAACTGGTAAGCACAAAAACGGTAGCACTCATTTCCTTGATAATAAGCTTTTGGCAAAAATTTCATTTGATGAGTATTAGTAGAAACCTTTCTTTCCACAGGCAACTAATACTCATCGAGACAATTCTAAAAACCCCAAACACAATTAGGTTGCGTTGTTTTATCACAGAGTTTCTGTGGCTACCTCCTGTCTCCATCATCAGATCAGCTTATATACTGGCCTTAGCGTCTATTTCACACGATCTAGGTATGGTGCAATGTCCGCAAAACATCTTTTTTGGTGACTGAAAAGACCGATGCGCGAGAGCGGCATACTTTGCCACAGAGCTGGCAAGGGAAGTTCGCGATGGACTGTGACGTTTCAGCTTCATTGGAAACCGGAAAGTGGGTCAAATTTAACTTGCAAGATTTGATTACAGACAACGGGACAGGTGAAACTAAATAAAAGCTGGTAAAAGGAGTGACGTTTGCTGCCGCGATTACCACGTTGATTCTATCACTCATTTTACCAAGGAACCAGACAGATTCAGCGGCGGCAACGACGAAACAACAGTAATGCGGTTATTTGCGGATGGTCTAAAACGCAAAATGACTAGTGTAATATTTTGCCTATATAGCTTTTAGTCTAAATCGCGAACGGTCTAGAACGCAAAATGACCAGTTTTTTATTTCATTAGGTTTGTTAGTTATCTTCAAATGGCCGAAGGCCAAACCGCCCAGAATAGGAGCCCCGCGGCAGCGGGGCTCCATCGACATCGCTAACGTAAAGATAAAACGACGAAAATGATGTAGGCATTTTGCGTTCTAGACCGTTCGCGTTGTAGACTAAAAGTGATATAGGCAAAATATTACACTAGTCGTTTGTTTTAGACCATCCGCGAATAACCCCCATTTTTTATTTACTTTTACTATTGTTAAAAATGGTATTTAATTTTTATCTATTTACTTTTACAATGTTATTATTATTCATATTTTTTATACACGCTAATTAAGTTAGATATATTAAATGTTTTAATAGGTAGTAAGTTACATATAGCAACATTATGTGCCAGGGTAACAAGGTGGTATGAATTGACTAACTTTAACTGTAACATCTTATTTTCTAATTATGTTCATGACTATGCAATAGATGAAATGAAATGAGTAAGTAGGAATGTAAAAATCCGTCAGGCCTAAATTCGTGCATTTTGTCTATTATTTGTGTAATGTGCCATATAGTTGGAAGAGAACCATACAATACTTTTAAAACATAAAACCTTTCTGCGCGCTCGTAAAATACTCAATACACAAAGCGACTTGAGAACAAGCACGTTAAAGGCCGAAAAGTGTTCAGAATTTCAGAACTAATTGCGGATAAAATGCGAAAACACTAAATGCCGTAATATTTTTTTTAACTAAAAGTATTAACCCTTGCCACTTGGAAACTTTACAGACGGCTGTACTTCCAACCAGAGAGGGAGACTAATTCAAAAATTAAATTGTGACATAAAAATAATATCCGTTGTCCGTGCGTCTAGCTTGCGCTAATACATGTACGGAAAATAATACATGTACATTTTGATGTCAAAAGGCAAGTTTGAATTGGTATCATGGGTAAGTTCATAATACATATAATAAATAATAAAGAAATAAATAAATATTGGACATTCTTACACAAGTTGACTAAGCCGACAGTAAGCTCAAGAAGGCTTGTTGTTGTGGGTACTCGGACTACGATACATATGATACATATTATATATAAAAATATTCAAATACACAGAAAATACCCATGAATCAGGAACAAATAACCGTGCTCATCACACGAATAAATGCCCTGAGCGAGCTTCATAGGCAGGGCCTCTACCCACTAGGTCGTCAAGAATCGTAAAAAATGTTAACCAGACCAGTATTAGACTGAACTATTTTAATGATATTTTTAAATACCTATCGAAAATTTTATTATTTTTTCTCTAGGTTAAGTTATATTTTTAAGATTTGTCTCGCCCTAGCAGGGTCCATGCTGTACTTCATAACGTTATTATTATATGTGAACACCTTGTAATACCATGGTAGGCATTCAATAAATGATAATGATAACCTCAAGATATAATTTAGCCTCCGCCCGCCCATCGATGGTGTCATGCTGTGCCTTGTCTGACGGTATCTTAGCAGGTCAATTCGAATGTACACTGGCATCAAAATTATATTTGAATTATTTTGTATTAAAGGAAAAAAAATAAAAAGTTACGCTTCCGGCAGGACTTGAACCCCGAAACTCCGCAATCCGTGCGTTGCTCTTAACCAATTGAGCTATGGAAGCCTATCAGAACCTTGCATTTACGCCACCCCAAAGGTATAAGGCATAAGGGAAGAAATTGAAAATTTTGCGGGTTCTAGTCCTGCCGGAAGCGTAACTTTTTCCATTTTTTTTCTTTAATATAAATGGAGTATCGCTCGCAGACGTATCTGCTTGTTAAAAAAATGGTTTATTTGAATTATGTTATTTAGTAATCGTGCGTCTCGCCCGCGCCAATTAATGTACGGACAAGTACTAGCGAAATGCACGATAACTGAATGACATCAGTAAGATGTCATTCTGATATCAGTGTGTCTTCGAATTAGCCTGTTAGAGTCACACAAACGCGCTGCCAAAAAGTTACTCCCTTGCAAAGTTACGCTCTCATTTTAAGGGCCACCCCTAGGGTTTGCACGACGGATCTGAAATGCATAGGAAGAGCTGTGGTTCCAGATCCAGATCCAGATAATTTCGGATCCAGATTGAAAACCCCAGCTACCCCACACTAACGTCTTTTGACCGTCGACGTATAGTCAATTTCTTCTTCCTCGCGTTGTCCCGGCATTTTGCTACGGCGCTTGGGAGCCTGGGGTCCGCTTGACACTACGCCCCAGAATTGGCGTAGGCAAAGGTTTTTACGAAAACGACTGCCATCTGACCTACCAACCCAGAGGGTAAACTAGACCTTACTGGGATTAGTCCGGTTCCTTCACCAAAAAAACGATTGGTAAATATCTAATGATATTTCTTGCATAAGTTCCGAAAACTGATTGGTACGAGCCGGGGTTTGAACCCGCGACCTCCGGGTTGAAAATCGCACGCTCTTACCAGTTACCGCTAGGCCACCAGCGCTTTCGACGTCTAGTCAGCGCTATGGAGCCTATGGAAAATGGCGGCGCTGCGCAGTTGCGCTAACGTTGCGTCGAGCAGCAGCCATGGAGTTGACTAGACAACGACGCTCGGGAGACACTAGTAGAGCGTGGCATTAACATTTACATCAAATATATCTTCGAAAGATATTTAGGGTCATGACACACCTATTGGCATGCCCTGCGTGCCCCAACTTCTGCTCGGAATCTGACCTGAACGCGACGGCCAGGACTGCTTTCTGGGCATCCACTGTTTAAGGGACTCGACACGGAGAATAACCAAAAGACGCCCACTGATACACACACAACGTCATAACATATGCTTTGTTACTTTTATGGTTCTGAAATAAAAATATTTTATTTTTATTTTATTTTATTTATCACACGGTCACATTGGTCAGACGATAAACATCCGCTTTTGATTATGAGGATGAGATTTGAAACTATTATTCTGATTCAAAATGCAGTTTGTTAGGTACTTTGTTGTTTTTAAGTGCTTTTAATTTACTTATCACAAGGGGACACTGTTGGTCAGACGGACAAAACATCCGTTTTTGATTATATGGATGAAATCATTATTCTGATTAAAAATTCAGTGTTCATTTTAAACTTATTTTATGCGCAGTTAAGAGACTAGGAGATTCGAACGTGCACCTGACGTCAAAGATGTCTAAATAGTGTCAGTTAGTTATCCTCCGTTTGATCTGATTTTATTTCAGTGACAGTGTTAGACTTGTCAAAGCGTTCTAATGGTGTTAATTAGCAGATATCTATAATGATCGTCAAATTAGCGCACGTTCAGTTCGCTCGGACTTATCTTGTAAGTACATGCATTAGCGCGAGCGAAACGCACGGGCAAATGATAACAAAATGGCATTATTTAGATATCGTTTTAATGTATTTAGCCTCTAATCCAGACTTGACAATTTGTTAAGCTTCAGTAGGTTCAGATAGCGGAGTTTCTAAAAAGTTGTAGTGCTTTTTGGATCACAATACGGCTGCCAAAAATTTAATTAGCAATCTTGAGGCCTTTCTCGAGGGACTTTATGATATCGCCGTGAGCGCGCAACGGTTTCACTCCCATCCCAATATCTCAGTACGAGCACAGAATAAATAATAGTACTACCATACAGAAATTCCACTTTCTACAAAACCGAAGTTTGACAGCAAATTAGGGACGAATTATGATGTCCCTTTCTAATGCATGGCAATATCCTTTTCGGCCATTTAGGGTTGTCAAAATTCAAGTCATTATCTTATCTGTGGTCGTGTACGTATAGGGAGTAGGGACGTCAAGTTGTGCCAGCCCTAATAATTGCTCGGAGCAATGCTGAGCCGAACGGAGCCGGCAAACGCCGAAAGGAGGAGTGTCGCCTCACTGGTACGAGAACGCAGTGAAATTGTGACATCAAACATGTTGCGCGCTTGCGGCGAACTCTTTGCGCGCTCGCCTCGCTTTCAACTTGCTCGCAAATCGCCAGTGTGCCCGTCGTTCAAACTAATTTTCGGTGGAAGTTTGGATAGTAATGTACATCATATATTTTTTTTAGTTTTATCATTCTCTTATTTTAGAAGTTACAGGGGGGGGGGAAACATTTTACCACTTTGGAAGTTTCTCTCGCGCAAACTATTCAGTTTAGAAAAAAATGATATTAGAAACCTCAGTATCTTTTTTGAAAACCTATCCATACCGCACCACACCACACGTATGCATTTGATGAAAAAAATTTTTTTGAGTTTTAGTTCTAAGTATGGGGAACCCCCAAAATTCATTGATATTTTTTTTCTATTTTTGTGTGAAAATCTTATTGCGGTTCATAGAATACATCTACTTACCAAGTTTGAACAGTATAGTTCTTATAGTTTCGGAAAAAAGTGGCTGTCACATAAACGGACGGACAGACGGACATGACGAATCCATAAGGGTTCCGTTTTTGCCATTTGGCTACGGAACCTTAAAAATGTAGTCAAATTTGACCTCCATGTCAGTGTTGGCCGAAAGTTAATTGCAATTGACCATTAAGAGCAATTCCTAGCTGAGCAACTTTTCAAATCTCGAATTTTTGAAGCTATGTTTCTGTCGCGCTGCGGTGGGCGGGAGCGGGAGCTATCTAAGTGTGAGTGCACGCACACAGACGCGAGACTCGAACGCTCGCTCATTGCGCGCCGTACCGTCGACATCGCCCGCGAGCCGGACGGAATTTATCCTGCGCTGCCCGACCGACGCAAGTTGTTTTTGTTGTTATCACATAATATTGTTTTTCATTTTTATATTATACTGTATCTATTAATTACTATATAGGTAAGAGAAAAAAAAGAATGATGTCCCTGCTTCGGTCGTCGTCGTACAGTCAAGTGCAAAAATATGTATCGAAAGAATCGTCTCATAAATATGGTACTACGCTCTTATTACACTGGAATAAGATGCAACGGGACATATTTTTGAGTAAGATGTGTACACCCATATTTTTACACTTGACTGTACCTATCCGTATCAGTAAGTTGGGAGTGATCATGGTGTGTTGTGAAATTTTGTAAGTAGGTATAAATATATGTTTAAACTACAATCTATTTAACTTGTAGTACGATGGGGCTAAACTTGATGACAATGACAATCTGGGTAATACCGGACAATTTTGGGACCAATTGAGAGAACTCGTGAAAAAATGTTTTTTCGAGATCTCAGCACGTGACAGATTCTTGAAGTACGGAGCGAATCGTTAAATAATAACCGTAGATTCGGCCTGAATTTTGGTAATCTTCAATATAGAACGGTTAGGGTAACGAGTGTTTTGCCATCAAGGGAGAACATCGAATGGTGAAAAAAAGTTGCTTCTAATGGAAAGAGAATAAGGTATCACAAAGAAATAGGTCCGGTGTCTACCCTTATCCATTGTATATAAATTACATTACAGCCACCAATAATTACAAACTTAAAAGTTGTCAACGAAAGTGTTTTTCTTCGTATTTTTGTATCCGATCTTAACCCTGATACAAAAAATGGGAAAATTGTGGCTCTCAAACTTTGATACCTATGTCATAACTCATAAGGTAATTTGATAAGTAAACAATGTGCTAAGAAACCTCTTATTGTAAGGTTTACACGAAGTAATAAAATAAGAAAAACCACTAAAATAATTGATAGGTTTCGAAGTTTTGTCAATTTAAGATCTCGTGAATTGTACAGGTTTAGTGAAAGTGTAAATGTATTGTTTATTGAAAGGAATGTACTGGAATATATTAAGTACTTAAGTAGGAGGGACAAAAATCAAAATAAAAAATAATCGTGCCCAATTATTTTTAATGAAGGTCGCCAAAAAAATAAGAATCAAACTTAAAAATCAAAAAGACTAAGTAGTTCTTTAAAAAGGTCAAGGTCACTGCGAGCCCATCTTAAAGTATGGAAAATAAGTAAAATTGCGATTTTATTGGTTTAATTTTGCAATTATGTATATAATATATAGTTGATATATAATCTTTTTTTTTTATAAAATGTAAGGATCGTATGTAAAGAGTAAAGTAAATATATAGGAAAAGAGAGCCCTCTTGAAGCATTTTAAGGAAACGAATTTCGAAGCCCTATCTCTATTTTGTATCCGAAACTAGCAATGTATGTATGCGTGCATATCTCCATATGCATCCGTATGTGTAGGTACTTTATTGCGAAAAATTGCTCATTTGCTATCTATTTTACTCGATTTTGTTATAAATTTCAACATGTATCATCATCCCTATACAATATAAATACTCTTTATTACAGACCTCAATAAAAGAAAGCAACACAAAAGAAAACAGAAACATAAGCACAGGTAAACAACATGCGGTCTTATCGCTAAAAAGCGATCTCTTCCAGGCAACCTTTGGGTTGCGGAAATTAAAAAAATTACATTGTCAGTAAGTAAGTGTACATAGGTACACATACAACTGGATGGTACTGGATAAAAATAATGGTACGAAAGTGTGATCAAAAAAACAATAAATTTGATAATTAAGTAGGTCAGAAGATAAATTGAAGAAAATTTAAAGTTTGACAATCACTGCTGTTTTAAATAGGTAAAGATGGGATTGTTTCTTTCCGATCTTTACCTGGATGGGTCACGATCGGATATCGGTCTACAGCAGTGCTAGGTCTGTTAACACAATTACAAAAACAAACACAGTTTCATCACAATACGCAAAATAAATTACAGGGCGAATTCAAATTCGCGAAATTTACCTTGCTCTCTGTGATTGCGCATAGCACAAACTCCCTGAGCAACGCGGGGACACTGGCAGTCGAGGCGCAATGAAATGGTGTCTTACACAATGTTGCCACCATTAAAAAATAAAGCCAAATTAGGGAGAAATGAATGTCCTACGTTCTTCACCCGCATCCGGTATTTACCCAACATACCTTAATCGTTGAACCGCCGCATTTCAAAATGGCCCTTATTTTAATATCGGCTAGCCGTAATGTAATACGGCGGATTATACAATACGACTGCGATACTTATAAGCAGGGATCGGAACCGGTTTTTTGCAAAAACATCGAAATAACCATATATTTCGGTTTATTTTATACTCAAAATGTAGGACTCAGTTGTGTTTTTAGATAACGACTTCGTATTATTAGATTGCCCGATTAGGAATGAAATAATTAACAAAGAACGAAAAAATACCGTTTTCCTTCCCATACAAAAAATACCGGTTTCCAATCCCTGCTTATAAGTATATAAATCCCCTCGTCAATGTAATTGCATTAAATTTGCCATCTAGTGGCAAACATCAAAGTAGTTATTTATTACTTGTGACGCACAAGTGTGAGCAATGTAAAATACTAAGTATATTTCTTAAAAAAATTACCTTGTTTATTGATTGATTATACGTAGTAAAAGAACATGTGATTATTAAGTTATAATACGAAAAGTGGTCAAATCGTAAAATGCTGTCGTTTTATTTAAAATAATGAAATAATTAGACCGGTTACGAAAGTACCGGGAAATCCTGGTTCTTTAAAACAGTACCGGTTCTGCAATCCCTAATAAGGATGTTATGCCCATCACTATTTCTTCTGTGTACGTATATTTAGAAACTGTCTCCGCCTCCAATTCGTGCGATAAGGACAACTGCAGCCCGGACTGAAATTCACATGCAAAAAACTCAAAAATCGAGGTTTCGCTCTCGACTGTTTCCTCCTCCAAAACGCAACTAATCATTATGAAATTTTGGAAATTGCAAGAGGAAGAAATAATCTATGCCGCTATGTTTTGATTTTTTGGATATTTTTTGTCATATTTGTATACTGTGCCTTTTTTTACAGCCAATTCAATTTAGCCGTTTTTGCGATTTTCGAGGCGCTGTATCTTTCTTCAAAATAAAATAATCCAAAAAAGCAAAACATAGCGGCACAGATATTGATGATATTGATCTTATTTGAAAAAATCACTGCTCTAGGTTAAAAATCCAGGGAGGAATCAGTCGAGAGCGTTTGTATGGAAAAAACGCAACTAGGAATTCCTCTTAACCACTACAAATTGAACCGTAAACCGTAATGAACTATTACAATTTACGGTTCAATTTGTACAGGTCATGTCACCGTTATTATCGTGAAATTAAAAACATTGTTTCGACTTTTCTTTGTACAAAAGTAGAATTTATCCATTTAGAATTTATCAAGCACGTGAGTGGATAAAACAAAAAATCCTGTATACCAATAACTAAAATCTTTTTCGCTTAAACCACTTTGGTGATAGCTTAAAGCGGTATTTTGGAATATTTACACAAGATCCGTCAATAAAGGTGAGGATGAAAGGTGCAGAACGCGGAGATACGGCACGCTGTAAACAATAAGGTGATAGCCGATTGGATATGAGGTGATACAAGGTCATTGGGTACCTGTATATGTATTGAATCTAAGGAAGGAGCCATAGGTACAGGCTATATAGTTCGCCAACAGATATACACAACACGGTGTTTCACGAGGCACCCGAAAGATTGATCATATTTAAAGATTAAATATCCTTTGAAGATAGTAAGCCAAACTGCCAATGCTGCTCTATTAAAGAAAAGTTTATTTGGTTTAGTTTGGTAAGGCACCTAAAATATATAATGAGATGCCATTAGACATTAGGAATTGTATTATTGACATGTTTAAGAAAAGGATGAGAGAATTGTTATTGGAAAAATGCTATTATAATATTAATGTCTTTTTAAGTTTTTAAGGATTTAGTGTAGTTATTCAATTTATAATTTGTACGCCGAGAAGCAAATTTATTTATATAAAAAAACA
Organism: Cydia pomonella; assembly: GCF_033807575.1. NCBI lineage: Eukaryota > Metazoa > Arthropoda > Insecta > Lepidoptera > Tortricidae > Cydia > Cydia pomonella. The sequence goes on along the minus strand of NC_084709.1, from coordinate 4,529,625 downwards.
TGACGGACATTATTGTAAATCTATGATCACTACGTGTATATTACAAATAAATTATCCCTTATCTTTTACCTCTTAAAATGTCCTTTAAACTTTTCTGGAATTTGTCTACTTTCAGAGTTAAAGCCAATTTAAAAAAAAACGGCCAAAGGCGAGTCGGACTCGCCCATGAAGGGTGCCGTACCATTTATGACGTATTAAAAAAAACTACTTACTAGATCTCGTCCAAACAAATTTTCGGTGGAAGTTTGCATAGTAATGTACATCATATTTTTTTCTCCTTCATCTTCTTCTTCTCAGCATATATGCGTCCACTGCTGAACATATGCCTCTTTCATGGATTTCCATGTTGTTCTGTATGCGGCGGTTCTATGCCAGGTCGGCCCTGCCGTCTTTCTGATATCGTCCGACCATCTGGCTCGTTGTTTTCCGTCACCTCGGTTTCCCAGTCGAGGTCTCCAGAACAGTACTCGCTGGCCCCATCGGTCATCATCACTGCGACATATATGGCCGGCCCATTCCCACTTCAGCTGCGCAATTCTTTTGGCGATGTCGGTACCTTTTGTACGTTGGCGAATGTCCATATTTCGAATTCTGTCTCGCAGGGATATCCCGAGCATCGCGCGATCCATAGCTCTCTGTGCCACTTTTAAATGGCGGACCCTTCCGACAGTCAACGTCCATGTCTCGCATGCGTAGGTCATTACTGGGAGGACGCATTGGTTGTAAACCCTGATTTTCAGTGACTGCGGGATTTTGGACCTGAAAACATCGTCCAGCTTGCCAAATGCGCCCCATCCCAATTGAATGCGCCTACTAATTTCAGCATCCAAGGGGTTACCGTCTAACGTTATTTTCTGACCCAAATATACATAATCGCTCTCTCCATCGTTTTGCCTCCCAATGAAATGGTTGCCTTTTCAGCAGTGCTCATCCACTTTGTTTTCTCCATATTCATTTTTAGACCAACTTGCATCGATGCCTGGCTTAGATCGTTGAGCATTTGTTCGAGATCTTCAGGTGTCTCTGCGAGCAGAACGATGTCGTCAGCAAAGCGTAGGTACTTTCCATCTATTTTGATACCTATGCCGTCCCGGTTATATATTTTTTTTAGTTTTATCATTCTCTTATTTTAGAAGTTACAGGGGGGGGACACATTTTACCACTTTGGAAGTGTCTCTGACGCAAACTATTCCGTTTAGAAAAAAAATGATATTAGAAACCTCAATATAATTTTTAAGACCTATCCCTACCCCACACGTATTTGATGAAAAAATTTTTTTTGAGTTTCAGTTCTAAGTATGGGGAACCCCCAAATTTTTTTTTTCTATTTTTGTGTGAAAATCTTAATGCGGTTCACAGAATACATCTACTTAACAAGTTTCAACAGTATACAGTTCTTTAGTTTCGGAAAAAAGTGGCTGTGACATACGGACGGACATGTCTGGCACGGACAGACATGACGAATCCATAAGGGTTCCGTTTTTTGCCATTTGGCTATGGAGCCCTAAAAAACATTTTTTGTTGGCAATGTTGCTATTATGGGACGTATAAATATCCTCATTGATAGATATAAAAAAGTGTGAAATAACACTGCAAAAACTAGGTTTTACGAAAAAAAGAAAAAATCATCACTCATGAAAAAAAAACAAAAATAAACTCATATAACATTTTTTCCTTCTTTTCGCCTCAGAAATGCGTGGTTAAAATCTTTTGGGTTCGTCGTGATACACCGTGTGGTTCTTTTACCTGTGTGGCATTCTAGTCTTTCATCATCAGCGACAGAATATATCGTCAGGTGACGAGCAAAAGTCACTAATTGCCACCAAAAGTACCTAGCCATACTGAACCAAATTACTGCTAGAATAAAGTTGATTTTTGTTTAATTATGTTTAAGTAATTAGTGAGTTTTGCTTGTCACCTGACGATATGATACTATACCTACCTATATTATACTTATATAGACAACACTCTCAACTCCATAATTGTTTTACTTTGAAACATGGTTTGAAATACAACTGACTCTTATGGGACACTTATCACACTTACAACGACAATTATTCTTTCTCCATATGTATACCCCGCCCCACAACTTTGAATATTACCCAACACGCCATTTCCCGCTATTTCAAAAAAGTTATAATTGGTCAATAAAAGTTTTCATCTGCTAGAATTTACGTCAAACTTCTTACGCGGCATTACAATATTTGACATTATCAACATGCGCGCTGTACAGTTGACGAGTCGCTCGCGGCACTATACACTTTGGGTCATCTTTGAACTCTAGTCAGACTTCTAAGATAGATATTCTAGTTCGTTGTTCATCATTCATTTCATTCATTCGCCTCTCTATACAGCGCAGACTATTATCGAGGGGCAAGGCGCGTGACTTCTAAACAAGGTGAGCCAACATCCCAATAGTGTACGCTCCGTAGTGAACGATACACAACTCTGTCACTATCGCACTAATATGGAAGAGTGATAGAGAGACAAAGCGTTTCGTTGTCGTAGCGATAGCGATTGTCTTCTTGGCAAGGCTGGCAGGAGGTATTCGATCGATTCGAGAACTCGGGACTTGGAGATTTCACCAATTATTCTTTGGTAAAAAAATACGAGGCAATCGTACTAAACCCTTGGAGAATTTAACAACTGGAGAAGCCTTGTCTGTAATTATCTAAACAGTCTGCCGATTTTTGCGGGGAGGGGCACGTCAAATGTATGTACGTGACGTACAAATAGCCATGTCAGATAAACGTTAGTCCATACAATACATATGACCATGGGGCGAGGTTTTCGACAGAGGCGTAACCTCCAAGACCAAACCCGTTAAAGCTTTGTTTTCCCATTTAGAAGGTCTAATGGCACTCGCAATTTTCATCGGCCGGCTATAACACTTAAATAGGGTGCTACAACATTAACCTTCCTTTTACGTCAGTCGGACAACGAGGTGTAAATGATAGAGATTAATCTAACAGAGGTCGACGGTAGAATTACATAACCCACAAAACGTTCGGCCAACCTCTACTAAGGTGACATACAAGGAATATCAAAGGTGACATTCATGGTGCAGTAAGTTCGTGTAGTCTTCTCTCACTCTCACTGCGTGTAAGGGTGAGCGAGATGGAAGTGCGTGATCGGTAGCGCGGATATAATATTTTTTAATTTGAATTTTTGTGTATTGAAATAAAATAAAAAATAACGATAGGACATCGTATTATGTAATTTTAAGTTGTCCCTTGTAACAAAAACAAGTACAAAGTAAAAAGTAAAAGTAAGTAAGTAGTGCAAAGTAAGTAAATAAGTAGTAGTAGTAGTAAGTAAAGGAAGTAGTTGTACTTATTGTGTTGTTTTATGTACATTCGTATGTAAGTATGACAGGGAGGCAACGCGTCGAACGTGGTTCGCGGTAGGTCCTCCGGACACACAAACAAACATTTACTTTATTCGGAAAATAGGCCACAGGGGCACTTTTACATGACAAATTTTTACAATCATAAAATTAAAAAATACAATTAAAAATATGGAATCAATTAAATAATACTTTAGTGGAGATGTGGGGACTCTTGCAAGTAAGCGAGCCAAGCGTCATCAGCTCGACACCTGTTCGCCACGGACACACTACACCTGCCTGGCTTGTGGTCATGTTTGCCGCTCCCGTATTGGCCTACACAGCCATGAAAAGCGCTGCCGCCCTACCTGACACTGTTTGAATAGTCTGTAATAGACTCAAAGCCCAATGACATACAATCTCTAAATATCGATTTACATAAAAAAAAGGACAGCTGCAGCTTAAGCGAAAAATCCTGCGTATAAATCTCAGAAATCGATGTTTCATTCTCGACATTTTCCTCCTCCAAAACTTAACTACTCGTAACGAAATCTTGGGAACGGAATAAGAAAGAAATTATCTATGTCTGGTTTGATTTTTGTGTTTATTGCGATATATCCCATTTTGTATGTTAGGCGTCTGTTTACGGCGCATTTATTTGGCCGTTTTTAGCGCTGTTTGAAGTAACGTCGTTATTTTTAAAACCATATCAAAAAAGCAAAACGTTCAAACATAGGTAATGGTAATATTTAACTCATATAAAAAATATTCATCTGGGGCCAAAATCCAGAGAAGAAAATGTCGAGAACGTTTATATGGAAGAAATTGCCACTAATTCTCTTAAGGAACACACTACAAATATAGGTACCTAACTTGGTGCGGTTTAGTCGGGTGAAGAGGATCGCAAGAACAACTTAATAAAGGGCTTTTAATAAAGTTCCTCGTATTTTGCAGTTTATTTTTTACTCTGTCAAACAATTTACATTTCATATTTCAAAAAGGTTTGTTTAATCAAGTCTCTTAATTTGGCCGGCGCTTCGTTTACGTTCGCAACTATTTGCGTCAGTTTTATTATTTAATTATGTGAAATACCGATTTAATAATAATTGTCATCACGTGCGCCGTAAAGTTGTTAAGTTAAAATTTGCCCACTTTGCTCCCCACTGGGTAATTGTGCTCCAACAGTTTTATCGCTGTTTTTTTAGAGGCCGTTTATTTAGTCACCTGCGATAATTTACGGGCTGATTATATAGGTCATATTGAGCAATTTTTACTATGGGACCAATCCCGAAATCGCGAAAAAAATTTTACTCTCCCATAGAAAATGTCAAGGTCAGACAGCTAAAATGTATGAAACAGCCAAGTATTTTCATGATTTCGGGGTTGATTCCATAGTAAAAGTTGCTCAATATGACCTATATATTCACCCCACAAATTATTGCAGGTGACTAAATAAACAGCCTGTATATGAAAACTATATCACAACACAACGATAGTAGTGATCGTCTACTTTAAATCAGCATAATTATGTATCGACATAACTCAAAAATGACAATATAAGAGATAAATAAATATTACTAAAAGTAATTTATCTCTTTTAATTCATGTAATTTAAGCGCCAAAGCCACAAGATTAATATTCAATTGCCTTTCTATCCACGTGGGAATTTATCAACTTTATTAGATTTGAGACCAGATAAGCCTAAAAAGCTTACATTTTAAGCCGACCCAATAAAAGTCTGAGACTAAACTCTTTGATCCGAAAAAACATTGCCAACAAAATTTCTAGAAGAGTCTCATTAAAAATCAAAGTGACTGTTAAATGTAAAAGTACATTTTAGACCAAATTGCCCGGCGGTCGAAATGATTGGAATAAAATTATTTATTAAGAAGCATAACATCATAAATCCACTTCTGTCAGACGTTCCCCAGGGATGATCTTTATGCTCACTCGCTTTCGGATGGATAAAATATCTTGCCCTACAATATCGTGACCTGATTTTAAAGCTTTTTAAAAACGGCATTAAAAGTAAAGCTTTACAACGCTTCAGTTTAAACAAAAGAATATATATGGGTGCTGTACAAATTTGAACGTTGCTAAAACGGCTTAGAACTGATATTGACATAAAAGTCTCTCATTCGGCTTCTGCGTGCAGCGGCATTACTAGAGATGAATACTTTATGCTATACATTTTAAAGAAGAAAATACTTAAGCGTTGACATTTTAGCAAAGGTTTCAGGAGGATAGGGAGCGTGCATGAACTATAGGAGGCAGCACAGGAGCCGTCAGATTTTTGGCGCGAGGCGTAAATGTGATGTTTTTTGTTCCGATGTAGCCCACAAGATGGCAGAACCTACTATGCACAAGAAAACACTTGACGTGAAAATGTGTCTGTTTATGGTTCCGATTCAGACCACAAGATGGCAGGCCCTCCAACGCGCACGGTCCCTATAGGCCACAGCCGTCCTGAAACCGCCTTTTTATACAAACGTAGTCTCTTCTGCAACCGGAACGAATATATGATCATAAAATGTAAGGCCAGGATCAAAGAGCACCCCCAGGTCCTTATAGAATGAGTGCGGAATAGAGGCTCGCAATCGTCGAGGTAGTTCGATCGTATTCTTTGCCACATTAAAGGAAAGGCGGTTTTTAACACGCCATCGATATATCGCATCCAGGTTATGCTACATGTCTTGGCAATTAGACGGGGTTTTGATATCTACCTTCAGTAACACTCAGGAGCAAGAAAAAACACTTACCATCTTGTTTGACGGTGTTCCCCAAAGGCCCGCAGCTCGCCAGGCACACCAGCAGGATCCACCTCAGCATCAGGCCCAGACTGCCGCCCCGCTGCAGCTCCGGCTGGTTGTGGAAATGCCTGACTGTGGGCTTGTGCCGACCCGCCATCTTGGATACGCAACTGTCATCGCCGGTCACATCACTAGCGAGACAACGGTCACTTTGAAAATCGAACACTTTTGAAAACTGGTAACACTTTTAGTTGAACACTAAAACTTTACCGCTTTTATATCACTTTTGTTAGGACTGTGGACAGAATTAATTTAGTATTATTACAAATGTTTTGTTTGTAAAGGAACGTAATGGTTTCGGGCGTTGTTTGAACGGTTTCGATTAAAGTTTAAATTATATTGTTTTCTGGAGTTTGATTCATTTTAATAAGGAAGGCCTCAGATAATGATTTGATTATGCTTAAATTAAGTTCGGAACAGTTGCTTCAAACGAGAAAGTTAATGTAATTTAATTTGAAACTGACAAGTTATGTAATATTCTTCTTACCTGGAAACATTGATGATATAAAATACTGTCTCAGTTTTATAATTCAGGTTTAAGTCCAGATATATTATTTTAAAGAAATACCAAGAAATAAAAAAGTTTTGGAATAAATATGTAAATGAAACGATTGATGTCTTGACTAAATTTTGTCTACTGGGAAAAGAGACCTACTCATAATGTATTCTGAATATTGGTTTAATATTAATGTAATGTTCATCTCAGCTAAATATTGCGTATTAATTAGTGTCTTGGGATCGCCCATCCATCACTTTAAACTAGATTAACTTTATAGTACATACTCTGATATTCAATTTGGCATATTAAACTTGCTATTTGGTTCGGTTGGAATATGCTTTTGATTATGGAAATATTTGCTTATTATAATAGTATGATATGCAATAGGTACATAATAAGGGTTTTTAAAATTCAAGGACCGAAGTTAAAAAAATGAAACGAATTTGAGATTTCTTAAGACATGCCCGAGAATTTAAGACGTAATTATGAATCGTTGCATAATAACTATATTGTTTCTAAGACAGCAGCAACCACCTAAAATAATAAATAAAATCAAACTAAAGATTGGTTTGTAAATTTGTTGGTGCCTACGAAGAAATTATGATTTGAAAAAATATTTAAGCTAAACAAATAGTATGCAAAATACTAAAAAATTGTGTCCTAGAGCAAAAAAAGTGCCACTTTGATCCCTCCTAGCAAGGAGGAAAAAGCACTTTTCCGAATAGGTGATGTGAAAATTGGTTTTATTCAACCGTATATGTTACGCCTCGAGTTAACTCTTCGGGTGACAAAGCGATATTTCAATTTTTTTGTTCCCGGGCGCAGCCTCGGGGCGGCAGGTTTTCAGTATTAAAAATGGCGGCCGCCGCATGCGTGGTTGTCGGAGAGCGAGCATCCATTTCGAGGTATCTTGCCGCACTAGGGGTTAAGCGACAGCAGAAAATACCAAGGTATTAAATTGGTCATTACAGGTAGCGTGCCCTATCAGCGAAGTGGCCTCTATAAATAAGAACCCTAAAACAGATCGCTCGATAACCCAACTCTTAGTCGACCGAAGTGCTTTCAATTTTTCAGCTTTTAATCCTGAACGCTTACAGGTAATGGCAAATGGTCACTTACGGCCCGATTCGAACTTTAAGATATGTCAAATATCAGGTCTAGATACGGTATGGGATATCATGATAGTATCGATAGTGTTTTATTGTGTTGTCCCTGTCACACGATGTTATATAACATTTGTAACAGCCAATAGGTAGCACCACCCACCAGTACAGTCAGGGTGTATATTCTTACTAATTAGTGTCACTTATTTTATTCGTTGATCGCGCGTCAAGTAATATTCATTTAACAAATTATACACCTAAACCTTTCTCAAGAATCTCTTTATTGATAGATAAAAACTGCATGATAATCCGTTCAGTCATTTTTGAATTTATCGCGAAAATACAGATATACAAACAAACGCGCCGGGGGAGTATGAGTGAACTTCTCAAATCAAAGATTCTCATCACTCCACAAAATCGATTAAGAAAAGTCAAATCCATGTTTGAAAGGTCACCCGCAACGACCGATTGCCTATTTCAATGTCACAAAGTCCAAATTCCCTGGCTACCTCCAATTTACATGGTTGAATACACCATAACCACATCTTCGACCCCGATTCCCCGGCTAATATAGCTATTTTTATTTTTCCAATAATCTGTTCGCGTGACTAAGGGTATAACCTATACCGTGCAGTTCTCATAGCCTTTATTTATATGATGTTAAGGTCAGTTCTCGCTTGTTTTGAGTGTAATGGAGTGAGAATTTATCGAAAAAGTTGTGTAACTATGAGTTATCGGACTGGAGTCGTTAGTTTGGAAATGTCGCGCGATTCGAGTGTCTGAGCCATTCTGCCAGGTGTATGATTTGTTTTAACGTGATTCTACTAATAAGTAATATGATTTCGTTTTGTAACTGCAGTCACCTTTGCTTAAATGCTGATTGGAGGTTAGTTAGCTTAGCTTAGTTTGTTCTTAAAAAGACGTGCTCGTTACGTCTTCTTAAGAATACAATCTGAAAGTAATTCTAAGAATTTGCTTTGCTTTTTTGTAATTATACAAAGTTAACGAGAGATTGGCTCTTGAGAAAATTGAGTAAGCCTCACAGTAGTTAAGCTCAAGGAGGCTTTTTTGTGAATACTCAGACAACAATATATTATATAATATAAAAATACCTAAATGCATAGAAAACACCCATGACTCAAGATTAAATAAATATCTGTGCTCATCACACAAATAATACCGGAATGCCCTTACTGGGATTCGAACCCAGGAACAATTCGAATCGGCATCATGCATCAGATATGTACTGCCAGACAGGTCGAAAAATGTTATGAACAAAACTTGAAAAAAAAAAGATATTAATAACTTGATTCCAGCTCATTTGCCTGCTTGAAAATAATAACTTGTACAGGAACAAGAGAAAGTAGGCGAAAATGGTTTCGGCCTGGCTTTATAAGTAGCTATTTGTTTGACGCTCCAATATTACGAGTATATATTATAATGGATCTAATTAAGATATCATCTGTTTCAATATAAAATCTACGTCCAATTGAAGCATCCCCTAGTAATTTCAAAAGTTCACTAATGAAGACATAATACAGTTCAAACCATTCAATAAACCACATTTCCTATAAAAAAACAACGGATGCAATATACTAATAAAAGCCCTTTAAAATCAACAAAGAACGCTCCAAAAAAACTCAGGTGTGCCCGGGATAAACATCAAAATACCGAAACACCTTTACGTCATAATTAGATTTGAAATCACTGGCCCAATACCCAGAAAAAACCCTCCAAATGGGCAGGTAAGCGGCACAAAAGAACGGGTATTTCATGCCACTTCAAGCCGGGTTTCATGCCGGCTTCGCTCATTGATGCCTTGTCAAAACGAGCGAGTGGACATTATTCGGGGCCGTCTGATCTTTATACGTTTGAGGTTTTTGTGAAGGTTATATTCATTCGTATTTGATAAGGAGTTTACTATTATTGAGATTTGGAATTAAAGAAATATAGACACATGTATGCCTAAGGAACATAACTATTCGTTTTATTAAATTTAATTAGGTAGAAATACTACTACTGTGTAATTAAATACATACTCAAGAAATTACGACCGGTAAAGAAATATTCCTAGTGGCCTAATGGTTATGTTATGAAGTTTATTTACTGTGAATGCAGAAGGCACTGTTCCTAGTTCTGTACCCCTAGTGTAAATTTGATCGACATCATAACGTGACGAACGCGTTTGCGTTAAGTCTCATTTTGTATAGGATTTTGAGTTTCCAAAACGTCCCGCTTGGCGCGCTCTTTCTAAATCCAATACAAAATGAGACTAAACGCAAACGCGTACGTCACGTTTCGAAATCGAATTTATTTACACTAGGGGTACTGTTCACTGGAGGCCTTGTTCACTTTATATGTATTTCGTATAAAATTGTTTTATAATATATATATATATATATTTTTTTTAATTACTTACTCTACTAACTATATACCAGCCACCGGTGGACTTGGCCACTTTTTCTTTAGTGTTTGATATATATTTCAGTTTATAATTTGGTTTTAGTCTACATAAGAGTTTCTTTTATGTACAAGCACATTGTTTTACCTACCTAAGTACTTACTTTCTGCCAAAACCAAACATTTAAAAGGCTCGGAAAAAAGTTTTCGGAAGGGCACAAAAGGTGCAAAAAGTAATAAATAATTCGAAAGAAAACCTGAGGGGTGGAATAGGGAGTAGAAATAAGTGTGAAAAATTGAAGCGAAGGCTCGTCATTTAAATTACGGTGCTTTTAATATTAAATAAAAAGTAACTACATTTATTAATAGATTGTAGTGGTAATGTGTGTCCAGCAGGGCTAAGATGGTCAGCTGTCTATCATTTGTCACCATACCTGTCACGCTCTAACAAATATGTAAGTGCGAAAGTGACGCATGATATGACAAGTGACAAAAACACGACCATGATACCGCTGCAGTAAAATTAAAAAAAGTTACGAATATAATTGTAAATATTTAATACAAAGTTTGTGTTCATAAGTAGTCATATAAGTTAGATTTTATTATTATGTATTGAATATCTGTTTATACTTTTAAATACATATATAAAAGAGCATTTTATTAAACTAACTATTTAATAATTAATGCAAATGTAAACAATAATATATACTTACCTAGATTTAAAAGTTATCAATTTAACGATTTGGGTGTACTTTTTAACATTGTGTCTTTTTATCATTCTTTAATTTTTGCCTTATTTTATTTTAACGAAAAAAACTATATAGCATATATTTTAGACCAACAAAGCTCTAATTATAAAGTTAAATAATAAATCTCAACAGTATCTTTTGTTGTTTATTACCGTTCGAAGAACATTCGTTACCCGACTGCGGAATGCCAAAGAGGTTCATGTTTCGTTCCTTTTGTTGGGTGTTAAATTAAGCAGATGTTACTTGTATACTTGTGTTTTTTTTTGCTCCCGTTGCATTGACAATGAATTGAATTGTCTGGTATACTATACTGTATGTAAAGAGTATGTGTGTTTGAGATTCCCATGGACTTACAGCTTTTTAGGAGTCCGTTGGCGTAAATATAATATAATAAAAAAAACCGGACAAGTGCGAGTCGGACTTGCCTACCGAGGGTTCCGTACTTTTTAATATTCGTTGTTATAGCGGCAACAGAAATAGAAACAACTGTCTGGCTATCACGGTTTATGAGATACCTACAGCCTGGTGACAGAAGGACAGACGGACGGACAGCGGAGTCTTAGTATGGAACCCTAAAAGCGGAACCCATGGTTTCATTGCTTTATAATTAGGAACAAACGGATATAAAAATAAATGAGTAATAGTGAAATGGTTTAGGTTTACAATAAAAAAATAAATTATTACAATAACAGAGCCAATTTAAATTTTTAGGTGCCTACATAAAGTTTTTATATCGACACCCATTCCCGTTAAAATTTTCAAACATTTTATTTCTAAAATCACGCAACAATAATTCTACAAGTATTCGTAAAATGGCGCCGCTACCAACAAAACATTTTATTTCTAAAATCACGCAACAATAATTCTACAAGTACTCGTAAAATGGCGCCGCTACCAACAAAACATTTTATTTCTAAAATCACGCAACAATAATTCTACAAGTACTCGTAAAATGGCGCCGCTACCAACAAAATATTTTATTTCTAAAATCACGCAACAATAATTCTACAAGTACTCGTAAAATGGCGCCGCTACCAACAAAACATTTTATTTCTAAAATCACGCAACAATAATTCTACAAGTACTCGTAAAATGGCGCCGCTACCAACAAAATATTTTATTTCTAAAATCACGCAACAATAATTCTACAAGTACTCGTAAAATGGCGCCGCTACCAACAAAACATTCTATTTCTAAAATTCGGCACTGCCCGTCCTAATGGAGTGATGGATACGTTGTCTCGGCTGTCATGCTTCGGATGAATTAAAAAAGGGCAGATATGCTTGCAATTAACTTGTCCTGTACCGTCTGTCCATTGGATTTATTATTATTTTTGACATTTGACATATTTTTATTTATTCGTTTGTGAAATCTGAGTCAGGCAAATATGATGTCGTATCCAGCTGTCAAGGAGTTCTCCTCTGCAGCGGTGGCAGCATGGTTCCATTTTTATAACTTGTCACTATACACGTCACTTTCGCGTCATACATACTTGTTAGAACGTGACAGCCATGGTGACAAATGATAAAGCCGACCATCTTAGCTCTGCAGGTCGCATTTCTGAGCGATAATTTGCGTGAAATTTTGTGAGCACGTATGATAGTTATACGGTTTTTTGACGATTTTGTTTCTGAAGTTTTTTAAAAATGGTCGATCATGGGGGTTTGCGAAGTCTACAGTTCTTAGAATCACTAATTTTAAATGTCGGCTACTATGTCAAAATTCAAAAAATTCAAAATGTTTATTGCATATCACATTACACATTATTAGGTGGAGCTTATAAGTAGGTGGGTTCATATGTGATGTCGGCGTTTTAATGTTCATATCCATGCCAAATTCAGCAAACAACATGACCTAGTTAAGGGTTCCTTGCTGACGACGGAACCGTAAAAATAATAGGTCTTTAGATTGAAATATTACAACCCTTTGTGAATATCCCATATTCCACGCGGCAATTGTTAAAAATGTCACGGCCTTGGAACATCCATTAATTTGAGCATAACGATCGCATGTACAAATAATATTTGTCTGACGATAAGCGACAAAAGACTGTCGGCTCATTATACTATCTTTGTACGGTAGCCTGAATGCCCTAAATGACCTCGACACTTAGCACTTAATTTATAACCTAAACTAAGCCTTCACGACAAGTGGGAAAGGTATTGCTAGATTTTGGATTGCAGACCTAATTTATGATGCGTCGGTAATAAGCAGGAGCAACTTAAGCTACTTAGCTTAGCTTGCCTACTTGGGCAAGGTATATAAAATTATTGAAAAAATTACTTTATTGTGAAGAGAATAAACATGCATTTTAATGTGGACTCCGCTCTGTTTAAGCTTAAACGAGCTACATATATACAACGTGTCCCAAAACTCAACGATAAGCCGGCACCAGAGGATGGAGCTGCTTATGATTAGTCGAGAAAAAATAAGGAAAAAAATATATCTCAATTATTTTAGAAATTACAGAAAAAAAATGAAATTCATCGAAAATCGACATCCCTAATGGTATTTTTAACGACCATGTCACAAATATTCAAATATTACTGTTTTTTTTTTGTTTTTGGAAACTTAAGTAGCCCTGCTATCTAACACAGTTCTTAAAAATACCATAATACATGTAGTTTTTACACAAAAAATAATCAAAATTCATTTTGTCCCTACAATTTTGAAAGATTTTTTCTTACAGTCCACTTTCAATCATCATGGTGTAAAAAAATAGTATCGACACCACTATGGCAATTATTTTCAAAAGTTGACGCAACTAACCAAGATTCCAAAATGGTATAATACTTTAGGAAACCTAGTCACAAAAAAAAAACAACGAATTTTTAAACAAGAATCGACATTATTTAATGTTGGCGGTAATCACTTTTACTGTACCCAAAAAAGGACTTTGTTGTTGAAAAATGTTGAATAAATGCAAAGAAATGGTACAATTTTTTTTCCTTTTTTTTAAATTCATTTACTACATTATTAATACTACAGTAAATGTTCAAATTGCCTGCCACCGGCATTAATACAGACATGACATCGCCTTAGAAATGATCGTTTTATCCGTCGTGCATATCTTCTACCATTGATATGATCCGCAGCTTGTGTGATTTTTTGGCGAAGCTCGTCCAATGTTGCTATGGGTTTTGAGTAGATTTTGTCTTTAAGACAGCCCCAGTAGAAGAAGTCCAGGGGGTTCAGGTCGGGCGAACGGGGTGGCCACAAGATAGGACCAAGTCGCCCGATCCAACGCCCTGGATACTCTTGGTTTAAGTATTCTCGCACTGCACGGGCATAGTGAGCTGGGCAACCATCATTTTGAAACCACATGTTTTGTAAATCACGTAAAGGCACGTCTTCTAATAATTCAGGCAAGTCGTTTTGTAAAAAGGTCAAATAGCCATCACCATTAAGGTTTCCTTGTAACTCAAAGGGTCCAATTACATTTCCATTTAAGATGCCCGTCCATAAGTTAACCTTGAATTGATACTGAGATTTGTCTTCTCTCATCAAGTGCGGATTTTCATTGCTCCAACTATGTAAGTTGTGTAGATTTGAATAGCCATCTTTCTTGCAGGTTGATTCATCCGACCATAGAACTTTGTCTAAGAATTGGGGATCTTCCCTGTGCTTTTGCAGCATCGCACGGCAAAATGCGACCCGATGTGGATAGTCCCGCGGTAGTAACGTCTGCACACGCCTGTAGTGATATGGGTGAAGTCTGTGACGTTTTAGAATTCGATGTGCAGAACTTTTTGGTATTCCCGTAGCTAGTTCTATGGCACGTACCGAGGTAGTTGAATCGTTTTCTATTTCATTGAGAACTTCTTCATCGCGTTCCAATCTAGGTCTTCCAGTGTGTCTCCTGTCAAATGGTAAACGACCTTCCGCAAAGGCTTGATGTACATTAATAAACACTCGATAATCCGGATGTCTTTGAACATTTGGGTACCTTTCTCGATACAATCTGCTAGCAGCGTTAGCATTGCATCGGCATTCTCCATAAATGAGATGCATATTAGCGTATTCCAACGGTGTGTACGGTAGCGGCATGATAAACGCTAAACAATCCAGAATACGGAAAAAGTCCAATACACAAAACACAATCACAGTCCAAAATAATGCCAGGTCAGTACAGTTTGCAGATCACCAGTCCAAAAAGCAAAGCCAAGAGTTGTTAGTATGAGAGCCACATCAATTAATACGGAACGGTGCACAGCGAACAAAGGATCAGAGTGTACTGACTTGAAAATTGTATTAACTACCCACATTTTCCATTGAAATTTTAAAACTTGCAACAACAACCCTTTTCAAAAGTGATTAATATCAACATTTAAAAATGTCGGTTCTTGTTTAAAAATTCGTTGTTTTTTGTTGTGACTAGGTTTCCCAAAGTATTATACCATTTTGGAATCTTGGTTAGTTGCGTCAACTTTTGAAAATAATTGCCATAGTGGTGTCGATACTATTTTTTTACACCATGATGATTGAAAGTGGACTGTAAGAAACAATCTTTCAAAATTGTAGGGACAAAATGAATTTTGATTATTTTTTGTGTAAAAACTACATCTATTTTGGTATTTTTAAGAACTGTGTTAGATAGCAGGGCTACTGAAGTTTCCAAAAACAAAATAAAAAACAGTAATATTTGAATATTTGTAGACATGGTCGTTAAAAATACCATTAGGGATGTCGATTTTCAATGAATTTCATTTTTTTTTCTGTAATTTCTAAAATAATTGAGATATATTTTTTTCCTTATTTTTTCTCGACTAATCATAAGCAGCTCCATCCTCTGGTGCCGGCTTATCGTTGAGTTTTGGGACACGTTGTATATACACTATATTATACCTATGTAACTTTACTTTTGAGTGGCATTAACGTGATACACTTATTCGGTTCTTGTCTGTTAATCTGACAATATAAAAATCTTATCTGATTTAATATCTTGTCTTTTAATTGTTTATATAGGAATTCAAGTCTTTAAGGCCCTTCTAAGAGATGTTTCCAAGGCTAATTTGATAGGATAAAAATAGTTTTTTTTTATAATATTTCATCTCTGACACTTAGAGATTTTTACATCTCTAAAGAATTATAGTATTTGTTGTTTGTATTTTTTATCATAGTTATTTTTGTGTAATTCAACATTTATAGACTGTATACATCTCTGATAAAGTATCTAATATTTCATTGATTCTATATTTGGAATTGTAATTTGTTATTTTTGGTTATTTTTATTGTTTTTAAAAATTTTACATGTAAAAGTGCACCTGTTGCCTATTTGTTGAATAAATGTTTGATGTTTATGTATAAATCATTTTGAAAACTACGACTAAGCAAACTTTTTATACATACTTCATCCGTGGCAACAATGTACGGCTTGCTCGACGATAAACCTATTTTTTTGCATACTTAAACATACTCATGTACCTAGTGTAACACCTAAGCGTTTTCATGCAAATAATATTTTAGGAAAACATGTTCTAGGTGTATATTTAGTTGGACGTCTCAGGGTGATCGATCTTACGTCCAATTTCCCCGAAATGAGCATTTCCAAACTTATTTCCAAATTGCTTGCGTGCTACCAGCGTCCCTTCTGCGTATAACTAACACTAAAAATAGGTTATAATTAAACTTATTTCATAGCCTGTATTGTGTCAATCATGATGTGAGACTCACTTATAAAAATAAGCATACATCTGCTGCTATAAATATTACAGAACCCCGCTATTAAGTAACGATTGAATAATTTGAAATTAAAATCGACCATACGGGTAGGGCAATCTGATTATGCAGTAATGTGTAATGTGTTAATTTAAAAACAATTTAATATAATAGATGTGTGTATTAACTCTCTTGATTAACATTGAAGTTGTGCGGTTTTTATGACACAAGTAAATATTTCTGTATGAATCTTAATGTGTAGGAAAATTTTGATCTTAATTTATTACTTTATATCCTCCATGAAAAACCATTTAGACATTACCTTGTGGCTGTACATGAATATTTAGATAATAATTAGAAATAATAAAAAAAAATGTTTGTCGATTAATTTGTTTTCTATTCCAAACCTTTAAGTATGGCCCTCCGAAACCCGACTCTGATTAGTGACAACGACTAACTGGTGCAATGTTGGGGAAATGCCTTCGGATTTATAAATAGACTGAGAGGCTCATTACCCATTCAATCCCCACTTGGATATTGACCCAACTAGGAAATTAACTTTTCTAAATTGTCTCGGGTTTTGGGTATCGCATCGTTCGTATCGCTTGCAGAATGCTGGTGACTCTTTTATATGACGTCTAAGGCAAACAAGCTTACATCCCACTCGATGGTAAGTTGTCACCGCAGCCTTTGGACACTTGTAACTCTCGTGCTGCAGAATCGTTCCTTTTTTGAAGAACTCCTTTTTGAAGTGATGGTCTTATCGGACGATCAGCGCTCCAAGTTGCTATCTTTCTAAAGTGTAGGCCTTTTCGTAGCACTTCTTCCTTTATATGTTTTTTTTTTCTTATAACTTTTATCCTTTGTGTCTGTGATTAAAGAATAAACTACTTCTTACACTTACTTTTACTTTTAGTCCTAAGTAGTGTTATGTTTTCTGAATTATTTATCTCACTGCACCCACATTCGAGAATTTCTGTTTAGCCCTATGGTTGACTGGTAGAAAATGCCTTAAGGCATTAAGTCCGCCATTTGCACTTATTTTTATTGTGCTATAAAGTTTAAAAAATAATAAATAGTCCCTGCAGGGAGTAAATTCCATAGCCGATCTGGAAATTCACGGGGAAAAATGTTGACCTTCTTTATTACTAGATTTTTACTAATTTATACGCGTCATCGCCCACTCCGTCATGGAACACTATAGTTATATGTTATTATTTCCAGTATCCATGCAGGTAATATGAAACTTCTCTTGTTCAAGTATCTGTCCAGTATCATATTAAGGAATTTCGCAAACCTTACCTTAGAGAAAACTGAGACTGTGCATAGTAAACCTCCGTGCCTCGGTGAATATTCTAGCGGTACAAGCCTTAGAGCTGTTTGTCCACCAGCCTGCATTTTATGATTCTCCGAAATACCTTCCAGGACTTATGTGATACTAGGTCAGTGTGGGATTAAAGGCTAGAGCACATCGGATGCGTGCACGTCTTCTGACCTAACGAAGAGACAATAATTATAGGAAGCGCAAATCGAAATTTAACCTTTTAAACACATATAATTTATTATCGAGCGTGCTCGTGTCGCCGCCGGTACGAAGTTACACGAAGTTTTGTCTTATTTATCAGACTGCGGAGAAATGAGCTTGATATTGTATGTCTTATATATCAGACTACGGCGGTTAAAAGGTTAAAAATGTATGCAAAAGGTGACGTGATTGGATTGGAATCTAAACTGTCGTGAGACATACTAACATTAAACTAATTCTACGGAACACGTGAGTGGAATCCGTAGAATTAGTTTAATGTGATTGGATTGGATTGGAATCTGTACAGTTAGCATCAACAGTAGCGTATTAGAACTATGCGTCAAAAGCATATGCAGATCTGCAACTCTGGAACACTTTTCTAACTTTCAGGAAATTTTGGTATCTGCCTCTCTATCACTCTTACATATTTGAGTGATAAAGAGGCCAGATAACGAAATTTTGATTTTCTGGTTTCGCGGTAGGCCTCAATATACTTCTACAGTTCCTATTTACAACTATCTGTCACAGTCTAACTGTTGTATACAGACATATATCTTTTTATTAAGCTATTAGAGAACGATAAGTAGATACTTTTGACATTTAGTCTGATACGCTACTTTTGATGCCGATTGTACATCGTATGTATGTTACATTAGTTACAAGTAACTAAGCAACGCAATGTAATGCGAAGGGAGCCGGAGCTGTGATGTGTGCATCGGCGTTAAATGCAAACGTTCTCAGTTCGACATCAGACAGATTCCGTATACCGATGAGAAACTCATATAACTGCGAGCACTGATCCGTACCGTACGCATCGATTACCTACCTTATTCGGCAGTGGAATTAGTACAGTACGTCACGAAATCGAGTCGCGGCGGCAGCGACCAGAGTATAAGTGGGAAAAGGAACATGTCATGACTTTGGGAGATATGTATCGTGACGTCACAGTGAAAACTCTGAGTACCAATGGAAATCGTTTGAGTCGTATCTATGTGCGCACGTTACCTCTGTATGTCTACATATCAAGTGTGTTAGCTTTAAGTCATTCAGTACAAAATACCTTAGCGTAATCATGACAAGGAGTTAATTTTGTTTAAATTTACAAGCACCCATACATGGCACAATACACCTGCATTTTTAACTTTCCCTATATAGCGTTGCTAACTCAACTGGGATTCTGTCTATAGACTGTCAAACTACTGCCTGCCGCGGAGTACGGTAATTCCATTCAACGCGGGGTGGAGTGGATAGTTCAGTTTGATAATAATATTACTTATTCTGTGGTAATACTATTTTATACTCTGTGATATTGGACGCATCGGACTAGAAGCGATGCAGACTCCATCGCTCCATGTGACACGTTTTCTGATGCGTGCTGATGACGTCATATGGATGTTGATCAGTGGACGCAGCGCGCGACCAGCGTTTGTAATTTTTGTAGATAGTATTCTCATTTTAATATAATTTACTTGTACCATAAACCCACCCAAATATGGTCCAAAATGACTCGAATATCTTGGGTTTGACTAAGTATTATTTGAATTACTTAGTTCTAAGGCTTTCGAGCAACAGCGGGAAGGGAGTCGGCATTCGCATTATTCCTCTTTGCTAAAGCACATGCCTAACTGGTCATAGCGCGGTGCGTGTTTGTGACTCGTCCGTACACAAAAAGAGAGATCGAGGTGTAGAAGATTTGTCTTTGACGTGTGTTATTTTCTATGTATTTGTGTCGTCATTACAAATTGGATTTATGTAGTGAGTGAGAAGTACGACAGTGTGCATGTTTCCCCCAGCAAAAAATGGCAGAACGGTTTGAACGGTAAGATATCGCTTGGGCTGCTCCCCTCCGAAGTGTCAGAAGACGATGTTTCTCGAAGTTCTGAGGCAACATAGGGTTAATATATAATTTCTTAAAATCCAGGCATCATACAGGCAGACATTGATTTTGATATTGGCTGCAGCAAGCTTGAGCCAGAATACTGCAGCAGTAAACGCTAGTGCTGTCTGAATCCGAAATTTACCATTTCTGGTAGTATATAGTCCATCCAAAGGAATTTCATCTCCATATTGCAATCTTGAATCGTTTGACGGAAAACCAGATATTCCACATATTAGTTGCCAATACCGTAAACTAGGATTAAACTTGTATTTGCAAAAGTAAATATAATATCAATACTAACCCTTTCCCCAGAAGCTATTGTTAGCACACCCATTGTAAATGCGACCGCTATATATGGTTGTTTAGTTCTGTTTGTATTTGCTTAGCCGGGGCCTTTTCAAAATGGACATCGGCTGGTTTATTGTTATTGATAGTAAACCGTTTTTAATATTTTCTCCTGCGGTCGGGTTGTGCTTCACATGCAATTATATTGGGATTTGTTGTTTGAAGAACGTATTTGTTATCTATATTTCGTTTAGTTGAGTAAATTTTATGCTCCGTTTGACCTCTGCTCTTTTATAGCTTGGTTCCAAAGTTACTAACTTATCTATTTAAAAATTTACGAGTCTTCGACGTTTCGTATTGATCAGCAGATCAAAGAATATTAATCAAATTAAAACAAGACATGTATGCATTACAACTTCCGCGTGAATAAAGTAATAATGGATATAAAGAATGACCTAAGTATTTCCCCGGCTCGGCTGGTATTTTAATTGCTTGTACGTTTTAGGAGTTCTAGTATACCTAATTAGAGTTTTTTCTTACTTTCAATTTGTTTTGCAGCACATAATAACACCATGCCAACTATTTTTTTTTGTGAAATGTATAAGGTACTTATTTGTTTATCAGTTTTGAATATATATTGTTTTCAAAAAAATCTATCACAATTTTTCAATATAGCTTTAATATTGTAAACAAAATAAATTCTGTACATTGGAATGTTTTAATTTTCCAAATAAAAAGATTGTTTTCATGACACTGTCTCTCAAAAATGTTACGAATAAAGATAATTGTTTCAATATTCCGACTTATTATCAAGGGGACTCCCAATACGTCACAGGCAAACGTCACAAATCAACGAATGTGACAAGTTTACACGCTCCGTTTGTTCCAGCTTTACTTTTACGTCTTTGCTTGACACGTGCCCCCATTAAATGGCACTGGCAATATCTTTGCCGCTCTAACAACCCTTATTATAAAGGGTGAAGGGTGGTTATTGAGTAACACATACGATTTGTTTGTGAAACTATTAGCTGTCAGTTGTCTGTCACAAACTACGCGTGGGCACTTTTGCGCTTGACTACACACCTGTTTAGGGTGCCTGGGGAATGATCTTTTAAAATGGATCCATTGGCTTTGGAATTGAATTTTGTGAGCTTAAATGACGATCTGATGGGGTGATAGATCAAATGTAAAATTCATTATTCTGAAGATGATAATGGGCTTGTTTATCCTTGCCCTTGCCATAACTTATGTTATGCCTACTGATAAATATAGTGTGTATACCAAATAAAGGTGATTGAAATGATATTATTCCCTTAAGTTTGATTAAGATCGAATTGCGACAAACTTTTCCGAAATTCCGCTGTGGATCAGACAGAATGAAAAAAGAAGGAACTATCAACAATTAGGTATTATTTATAACATAACAAAATATTAAATGAACAAGCATGGCGTACATTTCAACTAATCCCATTATGAAACAGGCAACGGATAAAATGAGCAGGTGCTGGCAAAAAACTAAAAAGAATACAAAGATGTACATAATTTTACGAAAGAGAAATTTTTCGAGCTCATTACCCTAAATTGCGGTAAGATTTGAACGCATAAGGATGAAGTATAATAACTGAGATGGAAGGATAAATTAGAGTAATTGGAGACTTGTAATAATGAAATAGTCATACAGCTTTTACCTACATTATGAGGGGAAATCTGTGATGCAGTTATGATAAGGTTTAAATTAATGAAGAATATGCACGTAATAGAAAAGTAGTCACGTAACGTTTTGCTTATGTTACTGATTTCATTACTTTGTTAGTTTATCTGACGCTGCTTCTTATGTTTTTAGTTTAAAAACCAATTAAAATTATACATAAGTAACAAACAAGAGATAAATTGGAAAGCAAACGGATATTTTAGTCGGTTGTTCATTCGATAGTTGAACAAAGCACTTCGTAGTTGTATTGTCTTCAGGTAAATTCCAAGATCGGGTAAGACTATTTATAGTAAAATCCTAGACTTAACCCAACATCATTAAGGTTTCTAAGCTTTTATGCTAAAATGAGACTGTGACTGCGATGTAGAACAATAGCCTTAAACATTAATCGACAGACATAGCATTTTGCGCTGTAGTAATCCCCAAGATAGAAGGTAAAATACAACAATTAATCAAGATGAATACAAATGTTCAAACTGGTCCTAAAGCATCCAGATAATATTGTACTTAGACCAAGGTGCAGTCAAGATCTTATCAATCAACCCAATGTAATATTCAAAAGAGATTCAAATAGTTTTAATTCCTCCAGAGCCAACGAACGCTACACTAAGCACAGAACCGGTCAAAGCATTCTAAAAGGTCCTATGTTCATAAGAATATAATAATAGATACATCTTTTTAAACTAGTGAGAAACAAAACCGGTCGAAATGTGGATAGCTTCCGCGCAAGAAATAAGTCGTGGACGAGATAGTTTTGTTCGACTCTTGTTCTATTTTGTTGAGTTCACATGCCTTTATTCTCGGCGTATTGGTTTTTCTTACAAGATTGTTTTATTAAGCCTTTTATTGTCCAAGTTTTTGGCATATCCTCCATTATTTCGGAACTGGGGACAATGTATTCTCAAGCAAATCGTAGATAAAATATTTAGGGAGATATCAATAGTTTTACAAGTGTTCGATTTCATGTTTTTTTTTCAAGTAAGACAAATTAGAAGAAATAACTATAATAAAATAAACAATCATAAGAAATGTGCGTAAGGAATTAAAAAATACTGCACTATTCATTAATTTCATGTTGCAATGAAATTGATGATAGATTAAATGAAAGTGAAATGAAATCTTACAATTAACTGAATAAGGGAAGTCGTTCAACATTTTTTCTTCAACAGAACACAAATCAAACAAGAATAGACAAATTGCCGATGATAAACCAGCAATGCAAAGGCAGGTTAATATCAGGAATAGAGCAGGAAATTAGAGCAAACAGACTCATCTTCACAAAGGAAATTGGTGCCTAGCCCCTTCGGTCTGTTATGAACAGCGCTAATACAATTACTCGAGTACAAATTCGAAAATCGAAATAGAAATGACATTTAATGTGAGACAAATGAAAGCAGTATTTAAGGTGTTGATTTTTTAAAAGCTTCAAAAGCTTAAGTTTAGATTTATGGATGTCTATAGGTATTGTGATTATGGATTCTATCAAAGTAACTGCAGCATTAGCAACCGTTCGGAACAAAACGATCATAACAACCCCCGGAAACCAACCAACGACCAAATTTGCAACACAAATCGCACTGCAGTGTCTAGTGCAGAGTTTTTGTGTACGGGTTAAAAGAAACCTCTTATTAGCATATTCCATGGGGGTGCTCAGTGCGGTAAAACCCATGAAAACATTAAATATTACACTATCTTACACATTACCGATTAAAGGACGATGTTACAGATTTATCGGTGTATGAAATATTGTTTCATGCCATTATCCACGCGTGGGAGTTCGAGCGCCACGCTTTGTATCCAAATCTCACTTACACTAGAGTGTCCACATTTGTAGCACTGTTAACACTGGTATTTTGTTGTTGGTTGTATTTTTGTGGTTTTGTGTAAGGGTCGCGGTGCGGCGTGAGGGCACGACGGCGGCGCGCAGTGAACTGGCGAACCCCGGCGAGGGTTTTAGCCCGGCCGGCAGACTTGTATGGCGCGTTCCGTTCCACGGAAGAAGCTATTGATTGAATTATTTCGTTACTTTGAAATAGTCTTAGTTTTTTTTAATGCTTCTTTGTCCATACAAATATATAACACAACAATAATGAGTCACCACTCAGTCAGTGTAGTAGGTAACTAATAACCAATAGTTGTCTGTTTAGTTGTTTAGTAAGAAAAAATATAAATACAATGATGTGTGTAAAAAGCAATGTCGTATCGAAATTGTAGTCTGTTTTAATTTTATACTGTAATATATTAATTCGACTATTAAATAAATCAATTGGTCTTTTATTAAAGGTGAAAGAGCATAATTCCAATTGTTTTTTCATCTTTGCTTATCTAAAATTTTTACTTATTTAGTGCTAAAAACTATTATTATAATCATAATCATAATATCATAATACTTTATTGCGACCATGGTAATATAGATGTTACACAATATTATAAATAGTTTCACATGGGCCCTGTTAGGGCAAAGCAAGAACTTATGTACATATTAACACTAATAATATTATATAATTATAAAATAATCTTATTAACATCTTTCTTAATTAAAACCAAAACGAAAACAA
Source organism: Cydia pomonella (assembly GCF_033807575.1). Classification (NCBI taxonomy): domain Eukaryota; kingdom Metazoa; phylum Arthropoda; class Insecta; order Lepidoptera; family Tortricidae; genus Cydia; species Cydia pomonella. The sequence goes on along the minus strand of NC_084709.1, from coordinate 4,505,123 downwards.
AATCCAAACCGATAATTGCGCAAAACGAAACGCTAAAAAGGATGAACGGCTCTACATCGCTCTCTTTCTCTCAATCACAGACAGAAAGTGACAGAGAAATGCGTGTCCCAACCCTGTACCCTGCTCAATGCAGGGTTATTCAACACCCAATATACAAAGACCTCTCACTCCGTTCAAGAGCTCGTTTACACTACAGTACAACAAAGGTCTGGTTAAAATGGTTTTTAACTAGGGCTGCTACTTTAGGGTTCACAAATTAGGAAGGGGAAAAAATGCCCAAACATCAGGTTTATTGACATTTTGTTAGCGATCATTAAGGATAACCCCTCGCAGTTATCGACGTGCTGTAAAAATGTAACAAACTTTTTTGTTAATGGGTGCGAATTAAAGTTAAATTAGAATCTTAAGTAAGGGTCGTAAAGGTTTTGACCAACGTACCTTTTTGTAGGCAGGTGGTGTATTTTTCTTCGGACGTATTTCATAAATATTCATTAGTTATTTTAATTGGCGCAAGCGGTCGAGCGTCTATGTAACACAAAATAATTGCTCTTTTTCTATTTAGGAGACCTGAAGTTTTGACTGCACCGTGCTTGAACATATAATATCACATTCTATCACTTATTTTCATCAGAGATGCTACATTTAAATAGTTCTGCCCAACTGCGAAACAGCACCCCCGATTTTTTTACTGCCGACACAAAAAGAGGGGTGTTACAAGTTTGACCTATGGAGTGTGGAATTAAGAGGAGTGACATCTCTTATGGTACAACTGTTGCAAAAGTGTCCAGCTGTCAGCTATAAATAATAGTTCCAAATCTCTCCAGAGTAGCGCTAGAGTATCTAAGAACCTAGGCGTTATTGACGGAGTGAATTGCGCTGTCTATCATTTGATTTTTTTGTTCAAGTATTCTAGGGATTGTGGCGCCACTTATTTAGGGTTTTTTGATGACACTTTTTGGTACATGGAGATTTCTTTCCTTATCTTCTCCTTCCATAGTTTGACCGCTATGGTGCCGTAGCTCTTAAACGGGTAAAGTATTGAGGTATTATAGTACTAGAATCGGCATCTCTATCAAAATGTTTTCGCACCTCAATGAAGTGCCGGCACTTCATTGCGTTTAGTTCGTCTCCGACTACTGGCGAGGTGTATGTAACGAAAATTAAAAATTGCGAATAACTGACCGGCCGATATCGTACCGCGAACTGGTAATCAGTTGATCCCTTAAGAAGAGAAGATTTTTTGTAATAACTTTAAAACGGCTGGATCATATTCGCTAGTTTACATTGGAAGTATTTATTAAAGTTTTTGTTTTACGAGTTTTTTTCATATTTTTGGGCCCATGGCTTAAAAGTTAGAGGGCACATCTTTTCTTCTTTCACATTTTCAATAAATGGTTGTTGGAGACCTATCCAACGTTACCATTGGGATAAAGCTATTTTTTTAAATAAACATTTTTATGGGAGATACCTCCCAAAAAAAAAAATTTGTACTTTTTATATTACCGCTCTGTCGCCAAGCATGATTTATGTAACCATGCCAAACTGCAGCTTTCTAGTACTAACGATCACGGAGAAAAGCCGCGGACGGAGAGACAGACGGACATGGCGAAACTATAAGGGTTCCTAGTTGACTACGGAACCCTAAAAATTGGCAAGCGAAAGCCTGCCATATCACCTTTTACCAGAGGGATCTACTTTATTTGCCTTAAGGTGACGTTCGGATTCCGACTGCACAAACATTACTGTTGCAGTATTGCGGCGAGGCATTGCTGGTGACTGCGTTGCTGCGGCAAATAAGTTTCGATAAAATGTTTCGTGTATAGCGATTTCTCTAAATGCTTCGATAAAATAGATCATTCAATTTTACTTCAGAAGCTTTTCAGGATCGGTATACACGTTGACCTCTTTAGGTGGTTAAAGTCTTACATTAGTAATAGAAGTCAGGCGGTTGCACTCAAGGGCTATAGGTCGAAGTTTCTACCCGTTCCCTCAGGGGTTCCCCAGGGCTCTCACCTGGGGCCTTTTCTATTCGTCTTATATGTAAATGATATTGATACTATCTTTCAGTCTTCATCCCACATACTTTATGCAACGACACAAAAATATATAAGACTATTAGGAATTATGATGATTGTGTTGCGTTATAATCCGATTTGTCACAATTTGAGGACTATTGTCAGCGAAATCACTTAATTCTAAACGCTGAGAAATGCTACACTATCACATTTTCCCGTAAACATAATCCTATAACTTTCGATTATAAGTTAGCTGGTAGCAGTGTCTCACGGGTGTCGTCGATCCGAGATTTAGGGATTACTCTGGATGCTAAACTCTCCTTTGTCGAACACATAGATAATATTGTGGCGAGAGCATATAAAAATTTGGAATGATTTTGCGTTTAAGTAAACCATTCAAAAGTACATTCACGTTAAAAGTTTTGTATTACTCTTTCGTCCGTAGTATTTTGGAGTTTGGCAGTGTTGTTTGGAGCCCACATTTTGGCATTCATAAGTCACGACTTGAAAGGATTCAGAATTTTTTTTGTAAGTCCCTCGATTACAGAACCGGCCGCTATAACTGTGATTATTTTTCGTCAGCAGCTAGACATAGTCTCCCTCCGTTGGAGAAAAGAAGAGCATATCTAGATGTTTTATTTTTATTTAAAATTATTAGAAATCACATAGATTCTAACCTTTTATTAGATAGCGTTTCCTTCAAAATCTCTCGGTTCCACTCACGTTATAAACTCACATTTTCTATTTCCTCCTGTGGCACACAGTATGCTAAAAACTCTTTCTTTAGGCGCACTTGTTATTTGTATAATGAATCTCTTAACGATATATATATTTTTGTTCATAGTGTGTCCGTGTTCAAGAACAAAGTTCGGCAAATTTTGTTTTCTAGAAATTGATCAATTTGGTTCCAGTCATATTTTTCATAGTTTTGTATGTTTTCTTACCTCACTTGCATGTAGCACACAACTAAACCGGTAATTTATAATTGCGTAATTTACATTTCTATGTAATAGATTTCTTAGTAATGTAGGAAACTTTAGGCCTATTTTTAGTTCTTTTACTTTAGATATATTTGTAAAAGGCTGTTTGTTTTCTATCTGAATTAAAAAAAAAATGACGTATGAACTATGGCAGCGAAGAAGTAATGTTGCAAATGTGAAAATGGATGTTGTTGCCCGTATTTTTGATATTTGCAGCAGCAATGCAGTCTGCAGCAATGTTGCGCCTCATTACCGACTGCAGCGGTAATGTTGAAGTCTGAATTCGAACGGCACCTTTATTGAGATGATCGCTTGCGACTCATAATGCCTTTTTTCTACTCGTCGACTGTAATGGTTGAATTAAGATTTCTTATACCAAACCATAATTGCGTACTTTACATGTATGGGCTCCCAACTCAACTATAAAATTTCTTTCGATATGATGTAGTCAACTATAATAAAAATTGACCAATCACGTGCCACCGCGCTCCCATAGAACGGGGAACGGGCGGGTGGGTCTTTTTGTCTACTTAGATAGTTACCAATTTTCATTACTTATTAATTTATTATGGTAATAAAGTAACATTTTATTTTTATTTTTGATGACACGTAGAAAAAGTATTGTATACAATATAATAGTGATATAATCAAGCTTTTCAATCTCGTACCTTACTTAGGTAACTCAGCAAGCTTCGTTGCCTAAACACGGTACTCGACTGAAAAGCTCTTTATTATATCACGATTGTATAAAATACTATTGTTTCATCGACACGCAAACGGAAAATCAAATGATATTAAACATAGGTATAGTATAATATGAATCAAGAAACTTATTGGTACGGTCAAGGAATTTAATTTCAGTACCATTTCGTACCTTGTCGCAGTGACAAACAACATGAAACTCGCTAGAGACCTCATACTATTGTCACTGTGACAAGGTACGAAATGGCTCACAAATTAAATTCTCTGACAAGGCACAATAAACAGGATCAACAGCAAGATTATTTACAGTACATATGGGGCTACTTTATAGCACTAGTGCGAGAAGTAGCATATTACGTTACTGTGTCGAACATTTAAAGGGCCATATGTACTGTAAAACGTTGTACGATACATGTGCGAATAGGTAATTCGCAACTCGTGTCGATTTAAAACACTCCCTTCGGTCGTGTTTTAATTTATCACCACTCGTTTCGAATTTCCTATTTTTCGCACTTGTATCGTAATGTACTATTAATTATTTTCATCCGAGAAATATATTTTTACGACACCAACTCGTAAAGGCTCTTTATTTTTTTAGGTTATTCTTCAGTCTGTTGCAAAGTTTGTCTAACCCTTGGAACCATAGCAACGCTTTAGATTCCACTTTAAAAACCACTCGCTACGCACATGGTTCAATTCTGGATACTTTCGCTTGCTTGGGAATCAATATTAGGACGAGGAGTTAAACAACAACTTTGCTCCCTTGTAAAATTAATAACTATTAGAAAACTGTTTGACTATCCAGTTAGTATCCAGTAATACCTCTCTAGGCGCCGTTTACGCCATCTCTTGCCTTCAAGCGAAATCAATGTGGGTCTCTTTGTGGAAGACTCTGAAGTAAGCATCGTAGTCCATGCGTTATCCGCTAGATGGCGGGACTTGCCTATTTTAAGAATAGGGTCTCACCCACGATTAGGTATGCTCAGAGTGTACCAAAATATATGTACCCAGATTGAAATCAAAACAAGTTTCAAAAATAGCAATTTTTTTGATAGGTACTTTCGTTTTTTAATACAAAGTTTCCTAAATTACCCTTAAAAATGTACATAATCATGGTAAATACAGGTTTGTATGTAAAAAAAGTGTAAAATAGTGGCTCTGTGATCTTTAGACCTCGCGATAAGCTTAAAAAAACGTAAAAATAAAAAAATACTTGCCGACTTCTTTGAATCATTATCACATCGAACTCACAATAGTCTTAAATACCATAGACTACTAGCGCTTAAGGGCCAGTTGCACCAGCCACTGTTAAAAGACTGATCAAGGTAACAGATATCTATAAAACTTAATTCCCATACAATCAAATTTAGCGAACGCTTTAACGATGACAGACAGTTTACTGCAACTGACCCTAAGTCTTACAGGTAAATTTTCGCCGTTTTGAAATATTTGCATACAATTAAATGCCAGAAAAATTAATTCTAAACCGAACCTACTAACTAAATTTCCCCAGATTCGGTTATGAAATGCGACCACCCAGACATACGAAAGCATTTCTGCCCAAGCTGAAAAGGAGTCCTTCGCTAACGCTCGGGCTAATATAGCTTTTGACTTGATGAAGCTCTTATCAACATTTTGAGGATGTTGCCCTCGTTTAAATGACTGGCATGGACGGATGGACGTAACGTAATGGATGCTAGTTGATGACATGACAGCTTATTGATTTTGTAATAAGAAAATGATGATGAAGTAGCTTTTTTTAACTTTTATTATTTATTAATTAATATTTATAGCTGAATGCAGTACCAATGGCGCAATGGCGAAAAAGTGACCAATAAACAGCAATAAGTTTCTTTCTATGAGATTAAACTCGATTTGCAGTAGGATGCGTGAAGCAATCAACACACAAGTATAGTTTGATTATTTTATTTCCAAAATACGGTAAAAAAGATATACACTTGCTTTTTACAGTATCCTTAATACTACTTAAATTATCACATAGTTACAACACCTATATTATAAAATATAATTTCTCTAAACTGACTGGTATAAAACATTGGTATCCAATAGATGTACCAAAACGGGCATAGGCCCACTTCCACTGGGAGCTATAAAATATGCTGTAATATACACGGAAAAGAGCGTAAAAATGTGCTTATACACAGTGATTATCTTATGCCTGACCATACTCTAATATGGAGGTCATACTGAACAACTTTTATGGGCCCAACCCCGAAAATGCAAACAAAAATTTGGGCTGTCTCAAACATTTCGGCGAATAGCCCACGTTTTCTATGGAACGGCAGATTTTTTTTCACCATTTCGTGGTTGACTTCATAGTAAACGTTGTTCAGATATTTATCCCTTAGACACAACAAAATCATTCTGTATAAAGGAAAAATCAAAAAATATTTTCAGTCGGTAACCGATGTATATTTACATGGACAAAAACTCAATAATGAACAGTAAGGAAACAAATGTATATGTTTTCAAGTTCGTAGTTATGTGTATATATTACTAACGAACAGTATTTTAAGTTTTTTGTTGCACTTTTATATAAAAGTAGGTACACGAGCGCCCAAAAAATAGAATTGTGTTTGAAAGTACAAGACATTGTACTTATAACCAAACAAAACAGGTATCACATAGTAAAGTTATATCCTACAAGTCCTACAACAAACCAAACTATGCTTGTTATAAACTTATACATGTACTTTTTGTCTCTTTTCATCTTTTTTATTCATTATTCAATAATTCCTTGCATGTAATTCATATACAATAATAGGTCAATAATAAATAAAAAAAACTTTCATTACATGATGTGAAATGATTTCAGATTCATCTTACTGTCATCGATCAACCCTAAATTAATCAGATTTTCATGAATAATATTAACCATAAAATATACAAAATAATTATATTTACAACTAACTAATTAATTGAGCATAACCACGGACGGAACTTATTTTTAATAATAGGTACCTATCAGTACTGGACGGAATATTGAGGTAGTTCGGTAAAACAAAAACTATATCCATTCGCTTACACTATGGATATATCCCGATTCCACCCATTTTAATGTCTGTAGTATTACAAAAAACCGAAAAAAATGTCCCTGAGACGTATCTGATATTAATACAAGTAACGGTAACATTTTTTACTTTTATTTGCGCTTGCATGAGTTAGATGATCGTGTGGAGCAGTGTTGGCCGAAACTTAAATGCAATTGACCAGTAACCATTACAAATTGAACCATAAACTGTAACCGTAACGGTTTACGGTTCAATTTGTAATGGTTAATTGTCAATTGCAATTAACGCCCGAGCAACACTGGTGCGGAGAGTAATAGTGCATTTTCTAACATGATATGTCATTTATACTGGTTGATGAGGGCCTACCGCAAACTCTCTTACATATCCGACTGACAAACAGGCAGATAACGAAATTTCGATATTCGATGATCGCGTTCGTCCAGGCCAGTTCATGCTTAGGTATACCAGTACATATGTATACCAGCGGTCCTCGATTACGCATAACTGGCACGAATCTCGAGGTAGCGTCATAATTATACGGGACGCCAAAGAACTTAACTACATTCAGGCAATAGGAAATATAGTAAAGTGCGAACAACTAGATTCTCAAAACAGTATAGATACGAAAGTACTTCGAATTTCGGCATCTGTTTAAATTCTTATTACCTATAGGTATATAAGAATCAGTAAAAGCGTCGTATTTGTATTATGTGTTTGATTGTGTTTTTCGTGCGCATAGAGACATTTGTATTTTTAATCGGTTATCGTATAAATATAGGTTTTAAGTTTGTAAACTTTCAAAATTGCAAAAAGTTTAATAGTGAAACTAGTATAATTTATAAAAGAAACAAATACCCCTCTCAGACAGAACGCTACATTACATGCAGCGACGGAGAATAATAAAAACTATGTATTTTATTTACAGGTACTTATTTACAATACTACACCCTAAATCATATCAACCATAGCTCACAGTGGAACCATAAAAAAATATGGTACATAACTATATAAGTTATTTAAGGAGATATTTCCGTATATACCCCAACACTAGTAATAATTTTCAAGATGGCGAATTTTATTCGCAATTTTTAAATTACAAATCGACTGTTAATAGAAAATAGAAAAATTTGAAAGACGCTAGTATTCACATAAGTAAATACGGCATTCAAATGGTCATACAGATAAACCAATTTCCACATCCCACAGCTCTTATCATAATAAAAAAATGGTAAGCGACTATGTCGATGCAAAATTTCGTCATGCGCATAATGGTCTTGGCATTGAACCTTTCTTTTGGAATTCCTACGACCATGAGCTTAATAAGTGCCCTGATACAGTTAAATTAAGATAAATTAATTCAAAATGTCATGACTGTTGACATTTTGAAGACAAGGGCACGAAATTCTCCTTACGGAACTAAAGCAACAGGGTGGCTGTGAATGATTGCGTTTTTATCATTTATCGCTGTGGATAAAACTACACATTCTGACGGGTAAGCGACACATACTTATTTTGCGATAAAAACGCAACCATTACGCCTACAAAAGTCTTATTGCACCTTCTCTTTTTCTCTGACATCACCATTTAGGCATCCGTTTTTGATGTGTCCATTGCCATTTGGAATTTTGCCGTTCATCTCCAATCCATTTGGAATTTTCCCGTTCATCTCCTGGCCATTGGGAATTTTGCCATTCATCTCTTGGCTAGTAGATTCCTGGCCATTAGGAATATGGCCGTTTTTGGCGTATCCGTTAGTGATGGTATTGTTGTTGGTGGGTGGTTTGGGTTTCTTCTTGTAGGCCTGGATGTAGAAGTTGGTGAAGAGGACGATAAAGATAGTGGAGTGAAGCACGAGGCCGAAGGCAATGATCCTGGGGAAGTTAGACATGTAGGGTTAGTTGAGGAAAACAAACTAAATGGGCACCTATTTATATAAATAATATATTATGAAGATTCAGAGCGAAAATCACGACAGTCTTAATGTTGGGTATTAAGATATTTATAGGAGTAACTGATAGGAGGAGTCCATTTTCCCTACGGTTTTTTTATGGCATAAAAAGGATTTCAGTTTAGTCCAAGGGCGTAGCCAGGCAGTCAGGCTGCACAACCCCTGCGTGTACCTTGCCTTACGCCCATGATTTAGTCCTATTTGGTAATCAGTGGACGAATGATGGTCGCTGTTATCCCCGTGATAAAGTAAATACCATTTTTTACATTGCGAAATTTAAAGAGAATGACACTGTAATTATCGCAGTTATGACAATGGCGGCCATCATGTCCATGCTGATTTGATATCTGTGGTATGACATACATAGAAAAAAACTAGATGGAAGACTAGGACTTGGAATTCTGGAATTCTCGTATGGAATTCTGTTGTGGGGAAAAGCGGCAGACATTCAGACAATATTTGTACTGCAAAAGCGAGCTGTACGTTCCATCTATGGACTGGGCGCTCGAGTATCCCTAAGAGAGAAATTTAAAGATGCAAGCATTCTTACCGTTGCATCTCAATACATACTTGAGAATATTATGTATGTTCGGAAAAACATTAACGAATTCAAGCTTAACAGTGATATCCATAACTATAACACTAGAAACAAGCATAAACTTGCTGTGCCCGCCCACCGCCTCCGTAAGGTTAGTACGTCTTTCGTCGGGAACTGTACACGTTTTTATAACAAAGTTCCCACTGATATAGTGAATTTGCCTCTTAACAAATTTAAGTCACACGTTAAGAGCTCTTTGTTAAGTAAGGCGTATTATGCTGTGAATGATTTCATAGATGATAAGGATGCCTTTAAGCCAGTAGCTTGATCTTGATAGTATGATAAAAATGTCAGTAATAGTGTTTTCGTTTTCTTCCTGTGAAATAACCATACTAGCGTCCAGTAGAACTGACACAAGAGAACATCATGTTCTCGTTTGATTGTATTATTTTAGTTTTGGACACTTAGAGACCTTATACACCTCTAAGATTTTATTTTATTTTAACTTTTATTTTATTTAAAAATTTCATTTTATTTTAATACCTATTTTAATGATTTGGACACTTAGAGACCTGTACATCTCTAAGTCAATTTAAATTTATAATTTAGTTTTATAGGTAGGCACTCCTTATGAATAATATGTAGTCGCGTTTATGTGGCGCTATGCCGTCTTTAATGTAACTTACAAGCACAAATGTTGTATCTCACATTTTTTTTAATTATATTTATATTAATACAACCCGGCAGCTTGAACATGTCATGCTCGCTTAAAAGTCTTTACTTACGGTGGCGTCGTTGATCGGGTCGCCACTTTCCCGAATGAAGGTTGAGGGAGGCGATGGCTGAGATACACGTCATACTCGTGAACGGGTGCTGTTTGTGGAGACCGGTCTGTTTAAGCTTACACGGGGTACAGGTTATGTTAAAGTATGTAACTTTACTTTTGAGTGACATTAACGTGAGACACTTCATTCGGTTCTTGTCTGTTTTAATTTTTTTGTCTTTTAATTATTTATATAAGAATTCAAGCCTTGGCGACCCTCTACATCTCTAAGGATAATTTAATATATATTTTTATATTTTATCTCTGACACGTAGAGACTTATACATCTCTAAAGAATTTTAGTATTTTATGGTTTTATTTTTTTATCATAGTTTTTTTTTGTGTAATTTGACATTTAGAGACAGTATACATCTCTAATAAAGTATTTATTATTTCATAGATTCGATATTTGTAATTGTTTTTTTTTTTAATTTATTGTTTGTAAAAATGGACATGTAAAAGTGCCCCTGTGGCCTATTTGCTGAATAAATATTTGATATTTGATATTTGATATTTGGTCCAACCAAGCCATATCAATGCAGTGACAATGTGTAGAAATAAGAAATTTCTATGAAAATATGACGTTTTTACTTTTTACCGACACCGCCACACTTTGTTCTATCAAAGTGCGTACGGAGTTAGCTTAGTCTCATCTCGATATAATCCAATTAGTAATTTAACGTAATTTCCGCCTTATCACAATTAAATAAAGTGCAAAAAGGTACACGTGCACTCCACTAACACTGACCGCTCTCCTTGCTCGAGTGCGCATTGCAAGTGAATTCTCCAATGCAACTCTTTTCGACATCCTGATTTGTACACCTCGAGAGGCAAGGGCATTTATTAGAGATTTGGAAAGGTACTGTTTTAGTTTAATTGAGCGTAAGACGATTGCTTGAAATTATTTGTATTTTGTACACGAGTGCATAAAATAATGAGTGTAATTGTTTTTACGTTCGTTTTCGTAATTATGTGAGTTTCTTTATTCCACCATAACTTGTAAATGCCTTTTCATTGCTTATGCTCTGAAGGAGGGTCATTGTTGTTTTCTTCTAAAATGTGTTCAGAAAATAATACGTTTCTGCACTAGAGAATTTTACTTTCCAAGTACGATCTTTTTAATTTTTTTACGATAAGCAATTGTAAAATGTATTAGTAAAGCAATTTTCATTCTGATATTGAACTCCTCATTTCATAAATAACGATGCTTTTACCTAAAAGGTTGGTCGAAAATACCCTCATGAAATGCTATAAAAAATTATACTTAGTCATGTTTTTAAAATAACACATGTATTTCAATTTCCTCGCAATCGAAATAAAAAGCAGAGTGTATGACTCGGGTGAAAGGCATCATTTCACCCCTTGGTTAACAATCTAGTATAACCGATCTAGTTGTAAAATGTATATTTAGAATCTTTACATTGTCCCAAAAGTTCTAGGTTAAATATTTGAGAGAAAAACAAAGGGAGAAACTAGCTACACCCAAATGCAGACTAACCAAGCCTACCAGAACCAGCTATGTAATCGGTTCGAAAATCTACAATGGATAGCATGCAAATGACATACAAAACGTAGAAAATAATAAATCTTTTTATGGAATGGCTAATTAATAACGTATTTTATGACATCCGAGAATTCTGTGACATTTAATTTGAATTTCATTTACTTTATCATCTATTGTTTTTATTCTTGTTAATAATCTGACATTGTATTTATTATGATTTATTTTATTAATAATGATCGAAAATGTATTGTTAATCTTATCTTTAAAATGTTTTCACGTATATACGAAATAAACGAATATGAATATTGTTACGTCACGTCACAAAAAAACTACAGGGGTATGTATTTTTAATTTGTGTACGCTTTTTTTAAATCCTTACCTAGGATATCCGCAGTCGAAGAACAGAGCGCTGATTGAGTGGAAGAGCACCATGTAGAATTGGATCTGGAAAAGGCAAATAAAAAACGTTTGAAAAAATACTGCTTATATTGCTACTTACTTGCAAGGAAACCCTACCGAAAACTGAGTAAGCACAGCATCTGCAAATACAGATAGAGTCAGACCAAGCTAAGTTGGCAGCGATTTTGTCATTTTGATATCCCAGGATTTGCAATAAAATTCATCATCATTTTCCTCGTTTTGTCCCTGCATTTTGCTATGGCTCATGGGAGCCTGGGGTCCGTTTGGCAACTAATCCCAAGAATTGGCGTAGGCACTAGTTTTTACGAAAGCGACTGCCATCTGACCTTCCAAACCAGAGGGTAAACTAGGCCTTATTGGGATTAGTCCGGTTTCCTTACGATGTTTTTCTTCACCGTACATAAGTTCCGCAAAACTCACTAACAACGACTTCTATAAAATTATGACATATAAATAACACTTGCGCAGTATGTGCTATCAAAATCACTGCTAACTTAGCTTGGTCTAACTCGCCACCTCGATGCCAAAATAACTTATTGTCAAGAATTACATTTGCGATGCAAGCTTGAAGATATATTTACTCTAACACTTGATATCGGCTTTATCTGCGTCGAAATAAAAATGACCATTGACATATATATAAGGATGGGCCTTACGGGCAATAAGAATAGGGCCAGTACAGCGGTGTCAAGCACACGAATTGGAGGCAATCGTGCAGTCTAACCCCACAACGCGATTGGTCGATGAGTTCGCACCACGCGCGCGACTGGTCGCAACTAGTTGCGTTAGACTGCACGATTGGCTCAAATTCGTAGTGACACCGATGAACTAGCACCATTCTAGTGTCTGTAAGGGCCGTCCTTAGATATATATGAAAATAACATGTATGTTATGTAGTCAGCTGCAGAGATAGTTGACCCTAGCAGCACACACATTACACACAGTCTATTCAGGGACGAGGGGGTCAACTATCGTTGCGTTGTGTATAAAATTTTATACAAATCCGACCCGACATTTCTGCGTTAATGATACCTATCAACAAGTAGGTATCTAAACAGGAACTTTCACATTAACGTGATAAGTTAGAAAACCGGATCCACATTAAAACACATGGTTATGGAGTCAAGTGGGTTCATTCGATAAAAAGAAGAGACATTAAAAGCCCGTTTAATTACATACATATCACGTTGACACGGCCATCAGTAAATAGGCTGTTACTGAAATAGTGAGTTTTATCTTAGACTGTGTCATTACTTTTAATCAAGTGAGATTATTCGGAGTTCAGAAATATCTTGAGTATGAGTTAATCTTATGAGTAATGCCTGTGGACATCATAAATAGGCTTCTTTAAAGCCTTAAAGGGCCCTAAGCCTTTAGGTAACCCCTTATTCATAAAAAATCGCAAACCTTTTTAAGTTTTGTCTCTTTCTAACAAACACAAATCTCAAAATGACAGATAAGAACAAACGATTTCAAACAGCTTGTTAAACTTGACACACGTTTAATAATAACGCCATAATTTTCTTGCCGAATACTTTGCATTTAAAAATGTCTACTTCTTTCGGCCTTTTAGGTCTAGATACGATATGGATCGGATCTATGTAAGAGAAACGTCACTTTTGACGTAGGTATCTTAAACTTCGAATCAGGCCGTTTATACAAGTATCTGTATATCTTTATGCTTTGGACAAATTTATTTACCCAGCTAGTTATAGTTCGTGTCAATCACGATGACACGAACAAATCTAACCTTTAATGACATGACATTACGAGTCAAGGCACACGTCTTCGTGAATGACACGATCTTTACCAAAAATACACCGGTTTTTCAGAACATTTTTGGTCTATTCAATCGCTGTTCAGTTAAGCCGGGATTCCAATTCGAACCTCATGATTTGCATCGCGCCTTACATATACAGACTCGACTAAGTATCATTGTATAATCTTGTCATAGAATAGATAATAGTACAGAAGTACCACTGTACAAATCCATGTTGTATAGTGGCAGACCTAGTTCCTCTCTAGTAGTAGTCGTTCCTGTCTAATGGAATTGGATACTTTCGGATGGCTTATGGCGCGGCGAGATGCCGATGAGATGGCCACGGTGTCGGTTTATCGTCCGCACATCAAAGGTAGGCCAGCGTACGTACCATACGTACGCATCTACACGTTGCCCATTCCATAGTGGGTGCTCTCAACCATCGCATGGCCATCTCGCTGGTCCAGCGCTGGGCCATTGGTTGGAGGAGCCATAACCATCGCATGGCCATCTTGCTGGTCCAGCGCTGGGCCATCATGTAGAGGAGCCATAAAACATGGCGCGTTTTCTTTTTCGCTCGCTAGACTGCGCCTCAATTACTGCTCACAGACAGTCATAAGCTACGCAAACGAACAATTAAGTGATATACCACTGATGTAATTATTCCATCAAAAATGATGAATAATGTTTATAAATAGTTACGTGCATATGTATAATGAGCTTTCTAAGATGGCCACGGGCAATTTATACGAAGCCTAGCTTTCTAGGTTTAGGTCATGAAGATTGAGCATGACAGATTTGAGACTAGGTGTTCTTAATCGTGGTTCCGCCTATTCACTTTCGCTGACACGTACGATTGCAAGCGTATTAAATATACGTTTTTAGGGTTCCGTAGCCAAATGGCATAAAACGGAACCCTTATAGTTTCGCCATGTCCGTCTGTCTGTCTGTCTGTCTGTCTGTCCGAGGCTTTGCTCCGTGGTCGTTAGTGCTAGAATGCTGAAATTTGGCATGGATATATAAATCAATAAAGCCGACAAAGTCGTACAATAAAATCTAAAAAATTTTTTTTTTTTAGGGTACCTCCTCTACACGTAAAGTGGGGGTGAATTTTTTTTTTCGCTTTAACCCTATAGTGTGGGATATCGTTGGAAAGGTCTTTAAAAACTAATAGGGGTTTTCAAGAAACATTTTTTGATAAAGTGAATATATTCGGAGATAATCGCTCCGAAAGAAAAAAAAAATGTGTCCCCCCCCCCTCTAACTTTTGAACCATAGGTCCAAAAAATATGAAAAAAATCGTGGAAGTAGAGCTTAAGAAAGACATTAAATGAAAACTATAGCGGACATGATCAGTTTAGCTGTTTTTGAGTTATCGCAAAAAGTTTTCCCTTCATAGTAAAAAGACTTACTTTAATTAGGTACTGATTATGCAAATTTGCCTATTTGTTTAAGCGTGAAAGGTACCGTTTCATCCCTTGGTTAACAATTTACTATACTTTAAGCTCCAGTTTAGCTTATTGTGACGGAAGAGTAACTACGGAACCCTACACTGAGCGTGGCCCGACATGCTCTTGGCCGGTTATTTGTAAATGATATAGCAGGGCTCGAAAAATTTAAAGAATTGTTCGTTTCATATAACAGATTATGCCAAATACGTTATCATTTCGTTCTGCAGGAACGAAAATAACCGATTAAATATCTAAAATATCTAACGTGATGTATTGTGGCGCCACCTTTAAGATTTTTTGATGGACATTTTTCATACACATAGACTGTTCTCGTTACCTTTACCCTCCATAGTCAATACCTTAAATCATGCATGCATGTCTCCTACGTAGTCGTCAAGTACATGTAATTATCAAGCATACTTGAACGTTTGCGGACTTAGAGAAATGCCGATGCGTATTACGAGAATTTGATTGATTAATAGACTTAATAGCAACTTGAAAGGATTCTTGAATGCTACAGCAGGGGGTGGGGGAGCTGGGGAAAGGACGGCGTTCCGCTGAGTGTCGAAACCTGAACGACAGAGTTATACTGTCTACTATACTAGGCGGGGGTCTTTCTCTTTTACTCCCACTAAAACGCATTTAGAGTGACATAGAAAAATGCCCGCAATTGACGAACTTCGATTTTCGCGGTTATAGCCCAAGCTGCGTAGCTAACGTGCCAAATTGCCTATCGTTAAAGGTCCGTAGCGAACGAAACGCAATTGTCTCTGTCGCACTAATATGGAAAGAGTGATAGAAGGGATAACTACGGTACGTTACGAGGCGTGAACGATTGGCATCTTGTATACGTAACCTGATCAGCGATTTCCAGTTTGTGTGCCTATTTAGGCCTACACACATACAGTAAGATCCGCTTAAGAAAATTCTGTAGGGACCACGCAACCGCAAAAAATGTGAGACAACAAGTTCTAGAGAGAAGGCTTATCCTGATTGTAATAATAATCTAACACGCAAACGCACGCTTGAACCGTTCAACCAATTTTTTTACCATATAAATTGTTTCTTGACTCATATAAGTACATAACTGGCACTTTTAATGTAAAAAAATATTGCAAATTTAATATAAATGACTACTAGCGCAGTATGACTGACGCGTTTGTTCTCCGCGCATATCCTACTTGCGCAAGAGCAGATCCCGTCGGTCGGAATGTTAGGCGCGGTCTATCCTTATTGGCGGAGCGTTGAGAAACTTATCAGGTAGATACTTCCAGTTCAAATCTATTTCTTTCACCTGTTAGGGCGTTCCAGAAGTTTCGGGTACGTGACGTTCTTTTTTTAAGTATAATATTATACACGATGTTCTGATGGCTAGCGATCCATTATCACTATACTTGACACGGCCAATGATGATCATTATGATGACAGTTCATTTTTGTATAGAGTAACTGTCAATGTCAGTTTTTTTTTACTTTTTTGGTACTATAACACATTTTTTAGGGTTCCGTACCCAAAGGGTCAAACGGGACCCTATTACTGAGAATCCGCTGTCCGTCCGTCCGTCCGTCCATCCGTCTGTCACCAGGCTGTATCTCATGAACCGTGATAGTTAGCCAGTTTAAATTTCTACAGATTATATATTTCTGTTGCCGCTATAACAACAAATAAATATTTATTTCCAAACTCGAGGTTCTCATCCAATCACCGAAGTTAAGCAACGTCGGGCGGGGTCAGTACTTGGATGGGTGACCGTTTTTATAGATAATGGTACGGAAACCTTCCTGTGCGAGTCCGACTCGCACTTGGCCGGTTTATTTTATTCAGAAATGTCAATTAAGTGATAAAAATACTGTACAACCTATTTCATCAATAATTTTTTAAATTAAGTCTATCAAAAAGGGAACTGGAGGAACTGTCATAAGTAGCATCATTGGCAAGGACGGGCCTTACGGGCAATAAGAATGGGGCCAGTACACTAATTCGAGCCAATCGTGCAGTCTAACGCCACAACGCGATTGGTTGATGAGTTCACATGACGCGCGCGATAGGTCGCAACTAGTTGCGTTATATTGCACGATTGACTCGAATTAGTGAGTGACACCACTGAAATAGCACCATTCTTAGTGCCCGTACGGCCCGTCCATAGATATATGTCAATGCCTCCCCGCGTCTCTACATCTTTGCATTAATACTCTGGATTATTGTGTGGTAAGACCACAAAGTACGCACTATTTAAACTATATTTTCCTTCTAAATCTAACTCGTTATCAATTTTCCTGCGTAAGTAACTAAAGCAAGGCTACGTTAGCAAATCATCGCTTGCGAAATTTAAAAAGTAAATGTCTAACGTATGGTTTATAAGACCGTAATGGAAATTAAGTAGTCCTATTAGTATTGCGATAGGCTGCCTTCCTATGTTGCTATATGATGCTTTAGAGTGACTTTTTTTATGTCACGTCGGTGGCAAACAAGCATACGGCCCGCCTGATGGTAAGCAGTCACCGTAGCCTATGGACGCCTGCAACTCCAGAGGTGTTACATGCGCGTTGCCGACCCTTTAAAAACCTGTACACTCCTTTTTTGAAGAACCCCATACTGTATACCCTCGGGAAAACCTCGGCAGGGAGCTCATTCCACAGCCGGAGCGACCGCGGGAGGAAATTCCTCTTAAACCGCACAGTGCGCGACCATTTAGGCTCTAGGGTATGAGGATGAACACCCTGCCGACGGCGAGCAGTGCGGTGATAGAAAGTGGCCGTTGGCATCATGTCAAACAATTCTTCAGAGCACAGCCCGTTGCATGATATTAGCTGCAGCTGCATTACTGTTGCGACGCGGGTATTGCCACTGTCAATTTAATTGATAAAATGAGTGACGAAACGGTTGAATCGCGGCAGTAATGTAGCAATGAACGTCACTAATTTTATGAAATAAAATGACAGCAGACCCCGGGTCCTCTTCCGCGTCTGGGGGCTCACCACGTCTCCTGGCCTCCGCCCTCAGCCCGTGCCTCTCCGCTAACACCTCCGCGTTCAGCTCCCAAGGTACAGGTAAGTCAAGGTGTAGGTAGGTAGGTTTTGGACGTAGTTTGAGGTCATACCCGGGTCCTTATCCGTTTGTATATCTGTCAATATCCTTTATAAAATGAGTGACTTTCGCCGCCGCATTACTGCCGCGATTATGATTTTCATTCCGTCACTCATTTTATCAAGGAAATTGACAGATATCGGGGCCGCAACAATGATGCCGCAGCAGCTGCAGTTGAAATTCGATTGTTGACAGCTGACAGACATTACCGTCTCATAAAAATATTTTTTAAACCACGACGGTGGCAAACAAGCATACGGCCTATGAACGTCTGAAACTCCAGAGGTGTTACATGCGCGTTGCCAACCCTTTAAAAACCTGTACACTCCTTTTTTGAAGACCCCATACTCTCGGGAAAACCTCGGAAGGGAGCTCATTCCACAGCCGGAGCGTAGGTACGTGGGAGAAAATTCCTCTTAAACCGTGCGCACACAGTGCGTGACCGTTTAGGTTCTAGGGTGTGCCTGCCATCATGTCAAACAAACAATTATAGAGTTCGAATCGTTCTTGCCAACGCCGCAGACGCAATGCCGCAACAGTAATGCTACAGTCGTCATCTGAATGTGACCTTTAACGTGTCCTTTAATCATTAAGTCATCTTTAAGTTATTATCCGTATTGTGAATCTCATTCATTGACGTAAGTATTTACGTTCTTTACGCGTCAGTAACGGAGAACATCTTAGATAATATCAGCAATTTCAAAAAACGCAAGTCAAGTACATTGTTATTGTTTAAGTACATACTATCGAACGGCTTGATCCCTGATAATTGTGAAACCTTACCACATATACTACGTCACTGCCATTACATTGATACATAAAGGAAAATTTGACGATGATGATCCTTCCGGCCGATTTCGGCCATAGCGACCACTTCACCCTAGATATTTCGACGCTCGTGCGTCCGAAGATGGCTGACGTAGCCTATCTTCGAGGTGAATCCCCGCGTACATTGAGTGCACGTCAGGACATCAGCCATGTAGTGGTAGTAGATCGCAGCAGGCGAGCGTGCTTTCAGCTCGTCACGTAAAGGAAAGGAAAATTTCTATGGTGGATCATATCAATTTGTTCGATTGTACGAAAATTTCACTAATTGTACACTTTCCCATTGCCTTGTATAGACCTGCAAAATAGGGCCCGGTCACTTTAACCGGTTATTTAATTAAAACTCCTATGGTAATTGAAATAAGATTCAAAATGAATGTTGCGAATGCAACTTATTAATCTTATTTTATCGTATAAAAATCAATGCAGTAGCTAAACGCAGCCGTCGGGCTCGGCTAGTATTCGGAGGCTTTTTAAAAGCACCAATAGGAGCGCTCCACATATTCTGTATCGCGGCCAATTAGAAGCATCTAAATTTGAACTACCTTTTTGTACTGATCATATATTGCAAATCACTCTTTCATCATCCTCCATACTATCAACACCCACTTTTCTACATTGAACCGTTTTGACAAGAACCCTTGTAAACCAGTACCCTTTGGAAGATTATACTTCGCTTCATTATAAATCGAAGTTTTATTTAAGTCGTCGAGATCCTGACCTGCACGGCGGCTACAATGAACAAATGGAAAAATAATTTGCGATTTCTTGTGTGGTCCCTATACGGTTACTGAGTGCTGGCGAGTCGAAGGCTACCGAACCAGTCTAAAAAGTGTCCTCGATATGCGTAACAAAGGCGCGTTATCGGAGAGAACGGGTGTGTAATGTTTTTAATAATAACAATTTGCGAAATTTCATTTTTCATAATTTGAATTGCATAATTTTGATATGCAGAAATTATGATTTGGTATAAAAACAAATACAATAAAAACGAATTGCATAATTTCGAAAGTAATTATAGTTTAGTAGCATAGTAATGTATTTGCATAACAGGCAACCAGTATAATGTTCACTCTGTATACTATTTTATACTCAGAACGTTTTTTATTCATGAAAACCAACAGCATAATGTTGAAGGTGTGGTTTCACAATCAAACCACGGGAAATCTTTCATAAACTTTATTTGATTGAGTTTGCTGAAAGTTTAACAACACTGAATTACTAATTAATAAAAAAACATAAAACATTATATTTGCATGGAACATAATCGATTTTTCTAAGCGTCAAACTTACCTACATCCGTACTTTACGTCTGTCGACATATTTTACCGCAAAGCAGCGGCCAGTGTGAGTTGGAACCTTTGTGGTTCCTAAAGGATTCAGATAAACTTCATATAAACGCCTAGTGAAAATGAACAAGCAAAATACAATTTCCAAGACATATGGTTCTCCCCATATGGTCGCAGTTCTACCTAACACTCCTCCTCGCTTCGCTCGTCGTCGTACCTAACGGCGACCAGCTTTAAAGTTGAATAGGTAGATTGTTGTATAATTTAATAGTTTGATTGACACCAAGTATATTTATCATAGAACACTATGTCACCATTCGTTAAAATGTAGTACTATATTTTAATTATTATACGAAATGTATGTTATAACAAGTAAAATTATTCCTAAGGATTGTTATGAAAAATGTTTTTATGATGATAGAGCATTCTGTCATTAAATTAGTATGACTAACAACTTTATATGTTTTGTTTTTATACATAATGTTTATTATTCGTTTCAATAGTAGTTAAATGAAATTATGCTAAAAGTTTGTATTAAAATTGAACGGCACCCGGAGAGAACGATTATACTAAGCATCCTCACTTCACTCACCCGTTAAATATCATACTCAAATGGCCCTATTTCTTGCCCTTTATAGTTATGTAGTAATAATATACCGAGTAAAATTGCAGTCAAGTATAAATCAGTAAATTCATTACCATAAGGGGAAAAGGCCACATTTCCGGTTATTTCCAGTTCACCGACAGACCACCATTGAAATTCGGCCCAAATAACTCCTTACAGAGCCGTTGACAGGTTCATTACACCGTCCGAAACAATAAAAGGTGAGATAGTAACCTTTGGAACAGATTAAAAAAAGCCGCGTTCGAAATTCGAAAATCTCTCAACTTCATTTGACATAAAAATACTCGTATCTCGCGTGCACAAATACGGCATGCTGCGGCGGTAGCATGGTAGGATTTTTATCACCTGTCACTACGCCTGTCACATTCGCACTTACATACTTGTTAGAACGTGACAGGCATGGTGACAGGTGATAAAATGCGAACATGCTACAACCGCTGGGCACTATGGGGCTATGGGGCATTCTATTTGCTAAACCGACCTACTTTTTCTATGGGACCAACCCCGAAACCGCGGAAATACCCAATTTTTTTTTGGCCATTTCTTGAACCATGTTAGGTTAATATTATTAGTGTGTTGTCATGGAAACCCATACGATTTGACGGTTTATGGAGCAATAATACCGTTCGAGAAATGGGCCCCTGATCAGCCAAAAGGTATGAAATTTTTTTTTCGTGATTTCATGGTTGGTACCATAAAAGTATAGCCGTATAGCTCATTTTAGTGAAAAAGAACTGTACACTTATTTGAAGATACACTGTATACAGGGTATTTTTCTTTACCTTTAGCCATATTGAGCAAAAAGTGATAAGATAAGACATTCTGAACAACTTTACTCAGGGTGTTAAACAAATTAATCAATTTCGACTGATCAGGTCGACTAGGTAAAGTAAAAAAAAACCTATATAATAAGTACAACCCACACCCCACTACGAGAAATATTAAGTCAAATAAAAATATACTGTGTATTTTTTAATTCGAATGGGCCTCAAGTTGTTGACTACTTCGCCCTATAATTATTAAGTTAAATAACACGAAATATCAATTTTCTTTCCTGTCAGTGCAAAGTTACTGTTATGGGCAAATAATTGGTTCCGGCATCTTTATAGGCCATGTTTTGAGTTTCCTTAATGTTTTTAATGGTTACTCTGATTTTTGTAGCGATAAATTTATTTGTTGTCATTTTTCTTAATTGCTTATTGTCATCAACGTAATGAAATATACAGTTTGTATCAACGTAGTTCAATATACTTCAGCCAGCGTAAAACCTCAAAAAATTTTCGGGCTGCAACAGCATTCCCCGTTATAGATAATACCTATAAAATTGGTGACGAATTCTATTCGGAGGCTAGGCTCCAAACATGGGCTTTCAAAGTCTCGTAAACACGAGTTGTTGTCTTCAAACTGTAGACGTTAAACACTCGAGTTCCTTCCAACACTAGCTCCGATTAATCGGTTGCTTCCGTTGAACACTCGTAAGTTTGAGGAATCTCTACCAGACAAAACGACATCGCGTGATCTTATCACAGTATACGGAAAATCGGACTCCATTTCATCAGGTCTTTTTCATCACCAGGTAATCAGGTTTTTAAGGAAACAACGCATAACTATGAAACCAGTGAGATCACATCCGTTATGACAGTTATTTGTTCCTGAGGGGGCGATTGCACAAATGATCCTGATGGGTCGAATTGTAAGAAATATAAGATAATATAAATATATCCAAAATACAAGGCTCCCGAAATAATAAGGTAACATAACTTAAGACCACAGACACATGTCTGCGAACGATGCTTTAAGCTTAAAAACAAATTAAAAGTCGAAAAAATCACTGTCTTGGATGGGACTTGAACCTACGAACACTGGATCGCTAGTCCAATGCTCTGCCATCTGAGCTATCAACATCGTATCCGATCCAATACAGCAAATATTTCCAGTGGTCGTAGGTTCAATTTCTATACTTTCATACAGTGAATTTTTCATTTTTAATTGTTTACAAGAGAAGGAATTTGAAAGTCACTTACCAGCTGAACGGTGGTAAGATGCTTCTTCCACCACAGATATTTCTGCATGTGTGGTCCCATCGCGGAGCACATGTAGTACGTGTACATGATGATGTGGACCATGTTGTTGACGATGTTGGAGAACGTGCCGTGGCCACCTAGAAACACGAGCGGGTAAAGATCAGTGAAGGATCAAAGGATTCAAGGGGCTTTCCAGAACAGTGTTGGGATCATGATGATATTTTTTAACACTTCTGATAAAGCTAAGAGGCCGATATTAGGCATGATAAAATTTGAAAACTTAGCTTTTTAATTCAATGGATAGGTACCGTATATAATACAGATTTTTGCAGGTTATTAAGGTAACTGTATAGTCTTCAACGAAGTAGACCTTGTTGTAGAATACCCCTCAATGGAATGTAAGTATATCCGTGAGGAGGACTTCACACAATAGTTACAGTTAGATTACAACTGCTGCAGCGTTGCAACAGCGGAAAACAAGATGTCACTGTCAATTTCTTTAATAAATCCGTTGCTGTCATTGCCGTTTTGTCATGATGAGATGATAAGACATTTAAAAACTATAATGGCTTTATTAATAAACGTGCTACAAGCCTCAATTAGCTATTAATCGTTTATCCTTATCCGTCATTAGGACTTATGTAAAAATTTGTAAGAAAGGAATAAAACAGACATTCACTGATAGAGGCTTTTCAAGTTTTTGTGTAAATAGGTAACTAATCACATTACAAAAACGTTTTTTCTTTTGTTTACTAGGAATTAATTTGAGCGAGCACCCACGTCTCGAACACAGTGAGGGATTGATGGTATAAGTGAAGACAGGAGACTTGGTTCTTCTTTCAAAGTTCGAAGAATAAACGATTTTTTTTTTATAAAATGACTGATGAACTTTTCACTTACCAGGAATGAATTTGCCGAGGGCCCATGCCTCGAACAGAGTGAGAGATAGATGATATAAGTGAAGCCAGGAGACTTAGCTCTTCTTCCAAAGCACGAAGAATAAATGTTTTTTTTATTTTAAAAAATGACTGAAGGAATTTTCGCTTGCCAGGAATGAATTTGAAGAGCAACCACGCCTCGAATAGAATGAGGGATTGAAGATATAAGTGAACCCAGGAGACTTGGCTCTTCTTCCAAACCACGAAGAATAAAAGTGTTTTTTATACAAAATGACTGAAGGAATTTTCGCTTGCCAGGAATGAGTTTGAAGAGCACCCACGCCTCGAACTAAGTGAGGGATTGAAGGTATAGATAAAGCCAGGAGATTTGGCTTTTCTTCTAAAGCACGAAGAATAAACTGTTTTTTATTTTTATTTTATATAATGACTGATGGAATTTTCGCTTACCAGGAATGAATTTGACGAGCACCCACGCCTCGAACAGAGTGAGGGAGTGATGCTACAGGTGACACCTGGAGACTTGGCTTTCACCCAAAACACGAAATATAAATGTGTTTTTTATTTTATTTTAAATGACTGATGGACTTTTTGCTTACCAGCAATGAATTTGACGAGCACCCACGCCTCGAACGGAGTGAGGGAGTGATGGTACAGGTGTAGCCAGGAGACTTGGCCCTTCTTCTTCCGAAGAACGAAGAATATCGTGTCCGCAAACTCGGACAGTTTGGAAAAGTAGTACACCCAGCATAGATGCAGCATCTGTGAGAATAAAAAGAAGTGTAAGTACAAACAATGCGTTTCTAAAAAAAACCGTACTTAGAGCAAAAGGGTCATTTTTGGAAGAGGACTTTTCTTGCATCAATCATTACTATTTGTGCTTTTTTTTCATGGTTCTCCACTATTTTATTTTGTTTCATCTCGTTCTCGTTGCTCACCAACAAAGACATGTACCTAATACCTAGTGATATTTAACGATTTGGTGTAAAAGGAGCACGGCTTCTTTTTTTTTTGTCAATATTTCGCGCCCTCGTTTCATTTCATGTGATACATATTTAGTCGCTGTGACATGTTAAAAATAGTGAAGAGAAATTCGGAAAAAAAACCAAATGCATTAACTATCACTTTTTCTAATCAAGGAAACAGGATTTAAAATAGAAAGGCTTTTCGAAAATGTCTTTTAAATAATGACGAAAACACGTTTCTGTTACGCAAATTATTGCGAATAATCAATGAGTTAAATTTCACTTTTCATCCGAAGTCAAGTGACATTGTGTCTGGAACAGGTTTTGTAGCATCCATAAATTTCATAATATAATGATTTGCGCGGAATTCCGCTGGTTCATACAAATTATTTTTATTTATGACGCCAAGACATCAAAAATAAAGGTTGATTATGAAACTCACGAAATTATTTTAAGCATCGCCGTAATTTTGTATACATAAAGCTACGTAAAGTTTTAACCCTGTTTGCATCATTAGGTATTGTAAGCTATAATAGCATCCTGATGTCCTTAAAATTTGCGAGGTTTGCGACTTAAGCCAACGAAACAATGCACGGCCTAAATCGTTGAAGGTAGACTTAAAATGTTTAAGTTAAGGCTTAAAAAAAATTAAACGGTTGTAGAGCGCCACGAAGATAGGTTTTTTGAAATTCAACTCACCAATAACAGGGAAAATAGAGTTGAACATTTTGAAGACAAGACAATCATCAGTACCGTGTGTCTTGTTTTTTTAATGATATATTTATAGGAGGCAAACGAGCAGAAGAATCGACTTGCTTCATTATCGTCGCCCATGGACACCTGCAACACCAGAGGAGTTGCAAGTGTTTTGCCGGCCTTTAAGATGAGAGTACCCTTTTCTTGAAGATTTGTAGGTCTTATCACAGCGGAAATACCGCGGTTTGTATGGTAGCCGCCTCCCAACGGCAAGCCTACAATCGCGATTCTGAGAAAGCTTTCTCTGTGGGTGAACTTGACAGAGTTTCATCACAATCGACAGGAAAACACGTGGTCCCTCCACATAAACCTACTAATTTATGTGAAAGTTAGTGTTTGTAGGATTTATTTGGATTTTTAGATGTTTGTTAATAATTTACGCCAAAATATCTAGGTACGATTTAGTAGATAGGATTGGGTACACCGGTTTTCTTATAACTTTGAAATAAATTATTATTACTTTATTATGTTAAATTACATTATATAAAAAAAGGACCCGGGTATGTCCTCAAAATACGTCCAAAAGAGAGGTATGGGCACTGTGAATGTTATTTCGCTTTGTGTGGTAGGGCACAAAACAGCAGATGTCATTCCAGATCTAGAGTAGAGCCCAACTGGGGAAGTACCCTTACAGAAAACCGCAGTCAAATAACACTAGACCCTACTCATAGTGTTGTGTTCCTGCCGATGAGTAAGGTTGCCAGAGCTCCACGAGGCTGCGGAGTATTAGGAGTTGCAGGCGTACATAGGCTACGGAGACTGCTTACCATCAGGCGGACCGTATGATTGTTTGCCACCGACTATTTATGAATAAAGTTAAATTTATTTTTATGACTTATAGGTTTTTTTATGTCCATAAGTACTTATATAATACATTATATATATCGTCGTATAGTATAGGTACTATACGAGGGATGCAAATCTTATTTAGCTTACTGTGAGGTCTGTGAGATTAGTTCGATCTGATGTGTAAAATTGTGCTATAATATTTATTAATTATTTATAATTATCATAATAGGTATGCCAAGCACAGGCCTCTAGCAATGCTAGGAATGTAACTGGTGTTATTCATTTAATTTAATTATGCCGCGTTATGTTAAATGCCGTAGGAACCGGCATTGCTATCATCATGCCAACTGCATCTTACGAAATAATTTTTGTAATATAATCTAAGTATATATTTTGAAATTATTTTGCTGTAATGTTTTATAGTTAGTTAGAAGTGCTAATGGCCTGGCGGTAAGAGCGTGCGACTTGCAATACGGAGGTCGCGGGTTCAAACCCCGGCTCATACCAATTGGTTGAGTTTTTCAGAACTTATGTACAAAATAGGCGAAGAGCGACTGGTGCGCTTTTCGGTGAAGGAAAACATCGTGAGGAAACCGGATTAATCCCAATAAAGCCTAGTTTACCCACTGGGTTGAAAGGTCAGATGGCAGTTGCTTTCGAAAAACTAGTGCCTACGCTAATTCTCGGGATTAGTTGCCAAGCGGACCCCAAAATGCCGGGACAATGCGAGGGAGAAGAATAATGTTTTATAGTTGATTAGTATTAAGTATGGTTGAGTTGAATATGGTTATTGAAAAATATACAGAATATAACAAATCACTCTTTCTGTGTTTCGTTGATTTTACAAAAGCCTTCGACAGCATAAACCACAATTATATGCTAAACGCTCTTCAAGCCCAAGGCGTAAACGCTGACTACATCCAACTGATTAAACTTATATATAACAAAAGTACAGCCAGCGTGAGGATGGAGGACGAAGGCAGAAAATTTAACATACAACGTGGGGTCAAGCAGGGGGACCCTTTGTCACCATTGTTGTTTCTGTGCGTTCTCGAACAAATATTTAGATCTATAGACTTAGACAAATATGGTTTAAATATCGCTGGTGAAAAGCTGAATGTATTGAGATTTGCAGATGATTTAGTTTTCCTAGCGGAATCAAACTCAGAGTTGCAAATAATGTTACGAGTTTTTCAAGATCATCTGGAGACAACGGGGCTTACAATTAACGAAAGCAAAACAAAAATAATGTCGAACAGACCCGTAGCATCAGTAACAATAAATGGTACAAATTTGGAACAAGTGAAAGAGTACACCTACCTTGGACAACTATTCTCATTTGAAGACAAAATGACAAGGGAAGTTGAAAGGAGAGTTGCCCTCGGCTGGAAAAAATACTGGAGTATGAAACATATATTTAAAGGAGATTTTAGCATCACTCTAAAAAGCAAAGTCTTTAACATGGTCATAATACCAACACTCATATACGGCTCACAAACATGGATACTCACGGAGACACTAAAACGTAAACTTCGAACCTGTGAACGTAGCATGGAAAGAAGTATGCTCAACATAAGGCTGAAAGACAAAATCAGGTGCTCGGAGATACGAAAAGAAACCGGCGTTATCGATATCCTTGAGCACGTAAGCAAAAACAAATGGCAATGGGCTGGACATATAATGCGCCTCAACGACAATAGATGGACGATACGGACTACTGAATGGAGACCGAGAGATGGTGATCGCGGATCGGGCCAGTACGCGCGCGCTGGGACGACGAACTGCGCGCACGATTTCCGCTCTGGCGGCGCGCGGCCCGGGATCGGGAAGCATGGAACGAGCTCGTTTTGGAAAAACGCGTTTACCTAAATGAAATAATAAAAACAAAAGAAAAGAAAAGAAAAACGTAAAATAAATAAATGTAAATTCCATTGTAAGTCAAAAAAAAAAAAAAAAAACTCCTAGCAGGGCTGGTAACCCATGGAGTTTTATTACCACGCCTCCTTCGTACTCCCTGAAGGAGAGGCCATTTTAATATAAAAATTATTTCGTTAAATATAAATATATAATCAATGAATGTAAATACTGTAAACAATGTACCTACGCAAGTATTAATTTAATAAATGGCTATTCTGATTCTGATTCTGAGTATTAAGTATAGTTAGTTGATTAGTATTAAGTGTAATTTTAGAGTATTTTTTTCGCATTGGTATGTTGAAAAGTTTGTATTTTACACGTTAGAAATTGTTATTTGTGTCCCAAGGGAGGAAAGTAGGAAATTGCGTGCCGCGTGTAAAATTGTTACCCGAGCCGAAGGCGAGGGTGGCAAACACGCGGGATGGAATGTCCTACGTTTCCTCCCGTGGTGCGCTTACAATTTTTCTACTCGACGGAGGTGGAAAGCGGCAACTTCGTTTAGCGCAGCGGGAGCAAAGTTGACGCCGCCCGGAAGGCAGAAAAATATTTTTCAACCCTCGTGCCTTGAAACCACCGCAACGCTCTCACCACTCGCTACACTCGGGTTCATTTTAGAATCCTCCGCTTACGCTTATCAATTTTACCACGAGTGGTTAGACAACAACTTTTGTAATTTGTAAAACAAATAACTGTTATCATTTCAATACTCAGCTTCAAAATTGTCACCCATAAAATTTTATCTAAAACTAGATAAAATCAATTTACTCATTAAATAACATTTTGTCCAAAAAAATTACATAACAAGACCTACCTTAGTACTTTTCCGTATTCACAGTTCATACCAAACCAAAGTTTTATCTTACACTGATCAAAGAGATGACAAGCGGCAAGTACTTACATATACTAGAGTAAAGACCTACCTTCCAATATTCATAATTCGTACCAAAGGCTCATCGTCCACTGGTCATCTAGACAGGTGGCACTTGACTTACAGACTTCTTGCTCTTATGATGGAATGCGGCACTTTCTATCTCGTTTAAGGCTACCGGGCCAGTGTGGACAGGGGCCTGTTTTGTAGTTTTTAGCCGTTTCTGTGATTGCCGGTTATCTAGCATCTATATTTTGAGGAATGTATTTGATTTTAATGAATTTTGTGGTTATAGCAAAATACGCTGTGAGTGTTTTGGTACAAATTATGGAGTGGTGAGATTCATATTTATTAACGAATATGGGCCGATTTACACATCCAAAAATAAATCTTATAGTGTCGTTATGAAAGACACACACTGTATAATTACTGTTTTTTTTTAGTTTGTAATAATGGCACAAGTTTTAAACTAACACACTTAAAAACGCAAAATCAAGGCAACTTTTGCGATTTTTTCAAGCATTGATCTACTTTTTTAAAAAGACCTATAAATCGTATTTCGCATAAACAAGAAAGCCATTATATTATGGAAAATATCTTATAAGAAATCTAATAAAGAAAACAATCTTCAACTCCAATAATAATTACGTAATAACTTAAAATTGAAAATTTATAAAACCCAAACGCTAATGTATTTGCCAAAAATCCATTATATGCTAAAAGTGTCTTACATAATTTTGAAAACGAGCTGATATTCTCCAAACTGCTGGATCGATTTTTATTAAGTATAGCTAAGAGGTGGTTCTTCAAGGAAACTCGCTTTCACGTAAAAAAACCTCATCAAAATCAGACCATCCGTTGGAGAACTACGATGCCACAGACAGACAGAAATTGGCATCAAAAATATAATATTTTTTTATTCTGATTTTTTTTAACAACGACGCGGAAGATGTTTATAACCCCTTTGATGGCTTTCAAATATATTTGCTTGTGTGTGTATGTCCAAATATAGACTCGCCGTTTTATCTACGAAGAGGCAAAAGGAAAGCATCCAACAATGCACGATGACACAACACTTTCGAGCAGCGAGGTCCGAAAGAAAGTAAAGCTTGTGCCGTTGTCGCTGAGGGCCGGTCAAACCGTCTGTCCATGTCATACCGGCCAATTTGAACGTGTTCTGACATCAAACGTACCTACAGATGTAGTGAATAATCCCTTCCCATAATTTTTCCACGGAAACGTACGAACGTGTTATACTATTTCAGTCAGTCTCAGTAAAAAAATGTACTGAGATCGACTGAAGTAGCATGAAAAATAGATCTGTACCTATATTAGAATCATATCAGTTAGGTGTCGTCCGCACGGTCTCGCCCGCACTAATAGGTACTTTGCGGACAAATCTGAGTGAAATGAACGCGCGAATGACAGCTAACTGGGTGTTTAGCCAACATGTGAATCGTTAACGCTCCGTAGCGAATGAAACGCAACTACTGTTACTGTCACACTAATGTGAAAGAGTAATAGAGAGACATGACTACGCTACGCTCCAGATATCACTTTATTAAAAGCACCTATCGAACAACGTAACACTCTACGAGCACAATTTTGACATTGGCGAAATCATCATAAATTTGATGGTGGCCATTTTTAAAAAGAAGAAGAATGTTATACAGTTTGAAAGATGACTGCTGGGCTGGAGTTTCCCCTTGCAAATTTAGTCTACTCATAGTTTCCGTGTGTTTTTTTCTTGGCATTGACCGTTGATTAAACGTGCATAAGTTCAATATAAATCTACAATTCTGAATTAACACCCTCTTGGCCTGGGGCCGTCACAATAAATCACTGATTGGTTGAAATGGCACTCAAAAGCCCGCAACACCCCCAATAATAATAACCCCCTCTTAACTGATCACTAGACCTATGTAGAACTCATTACCAATGTCCGACCAGACGCAACACTTTCGAATCGCAAGTCTGCGCACGCGCGTTGGAAAGTGTAGAGCCTGTGCCGTTGGCAAACTTGACCCATTGATGCCCGTGCGCAGGTAGATGCGTCACTTAAGTACTCTGTCATTCATTGACCGAGCGTCAGCGTAGTTTCAGCTTTGGCAAAATGCTTTCCTGTTTTCCTGTATACGTCGCAATTCTCAACTGATTTTCGTGAAATTTTGCGAGTAGGGTCAATAATTAAAGATTATTATTTGTTGATTCAGTTTCTCGAATTTTTTAAGCTATGCTCGCGAGGTCTACAGCTTATGGAGCCACTTGTATATTCCTTTTAAGAGTTCCGAAGCAAAAAGGTACAAATATAAATAACTTTATTTCGCTTGAAATATGGTCAGATAATATTATAAAAAACACATATTTCACATGCATCTGGCATGCAAATAATATCCTAAATTGTTTTATAAAACTAATTATAAACAATCATAGTCAAGGCCTAAAAAACCCAAGGAAAAAGGAACCCTTATGGTGCGTCTATCCGTCTGTCACATCACTAAATATCTCAAGAACTACTTACGCTATCGATTTGGGAACAGTTATTGAACAGACATAGAAGTTTTTGTAGCAAAATAAATATCGACATGTCTGTTATCGATGTTACCTTAACGTGCTGCCCTTGTCCGTGTCATGGGACGCCCGTAGAGACAGCACCCCCGGGTAAAAGGACTATAGAATAGAGAGTTGATGGATTTGACGACCGGTTTGGCCTAGTGGGTAGTGACCCTGCCTACGAAGCTGATGGTCCCGGGTTCAAATCCTGGTAAGGGCATGTATTTGTGTGATGAGCATGGATATTTGTTCCTGAGTCATGGGTGTTTTCTATGTATTTAAGTATTTATAAATATTTATATATTATATATATCGTTGTCTAAGTATCCTCAACACAAGCCTTATTGAGCTTACTGTGGGACTTAGTCAATTTGTGTAATAATGTCCTATAATATTTATTTAATAATTTATTTATTTATTTAATCTAAAATGAACTAGGTTATTGGGGGAAAGCGATGAAATAAGTTAAGGAATAAGTAAATCGTTATTATTATGATTTATTTTCAATCTGCTAAGTTTATTTATTTATTTATTTAAACTTTATTGCACACATAAAGAAAAATGTACAAATGGCGAACTTAATGCCAAAAGGCATTCTCTACCAGTCAACCATTGGGTCAAACAGAGACATTTGTGTATGTTCTAAGTTCCGTGTTATAAGAAAATAGAATTGTTACTCTTTTCTTTTTAATTTTTGGGTTGTTTTCAATTTAAATAATTCTGTTTTATTTTATTTATTCATTTAAAAAACATTTTTTTATTACACAAAAAAAAAACATGGTGACACGTCTACTTTATAAATGGCTAAAACAAGACATCTGTTTCCATATACTCGTAGACATTTGAAATTCACACACACATAGTGTGTTCAAGTATTTAGTAACAAATGTTTAAAATATGTTTGTGTTTGCATTGGGTCAGATGTGGTGTGTAGGTACTTTCATTCATTAAGATGAAGGAGACAATAATGTTTTGAATACCATCAGACCGGTTTGCTACTGACGTGGTGTAAAAATGAGGGTAAATTGCCCATACAGAGATCATGAGAAAATATAGGGAGCGTGCATGCACAGGATACTCGTACGTCAGATTTTTGACGCGAGGCGTAAATGTGAAGTTTATGCTTCCAATGTAGCCCGCGAGATAGCAGAACCTACTATGCACATGAAAACGTACGAGAACGGTAGATGGCAGCACTTGATTTGGCGTGAAGTGTCAATTTACATGTTTATGTTTCCGATTCTGGCCGCAAGATGGCAGACCCTCCAACGCGCAAGGCCCCTATACCTAATGATTCTTTTGGTTAGATTACTGTTTATTTCCTTCAAATTGGAGGATTTCACGATATTGATACAAAAACATTTAAAATATTAACTTACTCGTTCACTACAAACAATATTAAAAAGATAAATTTTACACAATTATGTATGACGTGTTACAAAAATACTTTACTTGGTACGCTGGTAAAATATCCAAAATGGATTCTCGAAATACCGAATATGACGAAGATCATTTTATTGTATTTTTTACGCAAACATTACTTACATTAAACATAACATTGTTAGCAATATTATTAACAGCCGGAAGGAAAAAAATATCTACTTTCGTTATTCGACTTTAACCTATATTACGAGCTATTAAGGTGCATATTAGATATAATTCGTCAATTAAATGTGTATTATTTACAAATATTAATATGCCTAAGATTATCCTTATAACCAGGCGACCATCGAACTTTCTACGCTTATGATTTGCCAAACAATAGTTATTTATACCTACCTTAACAAATGGTGTTAAATTTCATATTTCATGCGCTCAAAATTACTTTTAATATTTTTGGAGTTTACCCCTTAAGAATTGATTTTCATATAAGCCCGGGATATGAAAATGTATGGGGAGTAAAATAAACGTTACGTTACGTTATGTTTCGTTCGCAACTTTTAATATAGGGAGCGTGCATGAACTATAAGAGGCAGCACAGGAGCCGTCAGATTTTTGGCGCGAGGCGTAAATGTGATGTTTTTTGTTCCGATGTAGCCCACAAGATGGCAGAACCTACTATGCACAAGAAAACACTTGACGTGTAAATGTGTCTGTTTATGGTTCCGATTCAGACCACAAGATGGCAGACCCTCCAACGCGCACGGTCCCTATAAGCCCGGGATATGAAAATGTATGGGGAGTAAAATAAACGTTACGTTACGTTATGTTTCGTTCGCAACTTAATCTTGCGCCTCCCCTAGCAACGGTTGCATGGAAACTATATTTTATTCAATGTCAACAAATAGCAACTGTCAATTTGCGGAGTTTTGATCTTAAAATTTATATAGAATTCTAAACATTTTTATTTATTCATAAACAAACAAACAAAATCAAAAATTAAGAAGTTGCTAATAGGTACAACGCATGTCTGAATAAATAAATAGGATAGGTTATATATACTACAACTACTTATACTGTGTTAATATGATATAAATATGTATTAACCTTAGTATTATAAGTTATGCATATAATTTAGATTAAGGTACTAACGTTGAAAATGAGTGCCTCATTTCGCCGTTAAACGCAAGTTTGGCGAACCTAACACAAGTTTAAAATGTACCATACTATTTGTGATAATAAAAAAAAAAAGATACGAGGTTGAAAAGCTTGATTACATCACTTTTGTATACAATTCTTTCTCTACGAGTCATCTAAAATAATATTATTTGATACTATAAAAATAGATGCCTCAACCTCACTGTCCAAGGCCCTAGATCACGCGGCCGCGGTAGGCCTAAGAAGCGCTGGCTGGACGTCGTGACAGCGGACATAGAAGAGAACAATCTCACAC
This sequence comes from Cydia pomonella, assembly GCF_033807575.1. NCBI lineage: Eukaryota > Metazoa > Arthropoda > Insecta > Lepidoptera > Tortricidae > Cydia > Cydia pomonella. Next base: position 4,470,524 of record NC_084709.1, on the reverse strand, counting down.
TGAGGATGCCGAAGACCGGGCAAAGTGGAGAAGACTAAGTAGGAAAGCGGACCCTGGCCGCCTGGCCTGGCCTGGCAGGGAAAACGCTAGGTTGAAGAAGAAGACTATAAAACCTAAATAATTAATGAAATTTGGTATATATCACAGTAGCGGCCGTTTAGTCTTTTCTATGGGAGCCCGGCACGTGATTGGTAAATTTTTTTACAGTTGACTACAGCGTATCGAAATGAATCTTATAGTAGAGAGCCCATACATGAAAAGTACCCAATTATAGTTTGGTACGCGAAATCTTAAGAGGCTGTCAACACCCAATGTCCTTGAAATTGATGTTACTTAAACAGTTTTTTAAGAAAGACTATTTGTTTTAGTCAAGTAAGATAAATATATATTCATATTAATTATATTTCAAAGACCGTGGTCGTACTCGATACACGATTGAACGAAATCTGCTCGATAGAAAATAATTGCAAAGATTGGTCTTAAAATCACAATTAAATGGTTTTATGTCTTTATTGTTTTGACTTATGGGTCTGCAATTAAAATCACAATTTCAAAACATTTATATCTAAACCTTGGTCGAGTTAAATATTACACTAATAATCCACTTTTTTTATTTAAATATTTTTCTTATTATTCCCTTGCCCAGGCCCAGTAACATGCGACAGTGCTATCTCATTTACTCCGATACAAATAGACAGTGTGCGCGCTTTAGGTATTGACAGCCTCTTAATTCAAACATTACAGTCGAGTAGAAAAATGTATTTTATAATCGTTCGTAAGGAATAACCTCCAGTCATGCGTCGGAGCTGACACACATACACACTTTTTATTATTAAGAATCTCAATTGTTTTAGGTTAGGTAACAGAACAGTCTGTGAGATTTCGCTATTTATAATGCATTAGAATTTGCCAATAGAATTTTGTAGTTAGAGATATCGAAATAAAGCCTAAAATCGATTGTCGTTGTCAAATATATCTAGGTAGAAGTGAGAGTGTATTGCAATGTCTAGACTAGACACTAAATAACCAGTTTCAGATTGTTGCAAAAACTTTTTCTAACATAGCCCAAATTTGGACCACTGATTATACCACAATTGGGGCACTATCGACGAAAATACGAGTATAACCATAAATACTTGAAATTTTGCAATAAATCAAAAACGACTGAACCGATCATGTTCTCTATAGTTTTTATTGAAAGACTTTATTAAGCTTTATACAGACACACACACACACATTTTTGTTTCCTTCTGAGCGATTATTTCCGAAAATAACTTTAATTTAGACTTTAAGGTTCCATGCCCAAAGGGTAAAATAAAAAGGGACCCTATTACTAAGACTCCGCTGTCCGTCCGTCTGTCACCAGGCTGTATCTCATGAACCGTGATGTCTAGACAGTTGAAATTTTCACAGATGAAGTATTTCTGTTGCCGCTCTAATAAAAAATACTAAAAAGTGGCTGTGACAGAATCGGACAGACAGACGGACATGACGAATCTATAAGGGTTCCGTTTTTTGCCATTTGGCTACGGAACCCTAAAAAGTACGGAACCCTCGGTGGGCGAGTCTGACTCACACTTGTCCGGTTTTTTAAAGCTCACAGAGCTACTAGTTATGACATTGTCACATTTTGTCATTGCAAATCCCATGCAGATTTTGCTTGGTCTGATTCTAGTACCCACATTTTATAATGTCTAAAGGACTACTCATAGGAAAGACTCGAAAACACAAACTCATAGCTACTAAAAATTTAAAAAAAAAAAAAAAATAACTACATATACTCGTAATACACATAACTACGAATGCGAACAGCTTACCCACAAACGGACGAACGGACATTAGACCAAAATGATGGTTCCGTTACGCAAAACGCTGATTATAATATGCCGTTTGGTTACGAAATGGATTCAGTGAGTTTTCATACTAATGGGAGAGGAATTGGACTGGGTAACGGAGTTTGTTAAAACGTGCTTAAGATCTTTATATTATACTACTTATTATTATTTTGTAGATACTGGTTGTCGCCCTTGCAGGGTACATATTATGTAATTTTGTGTACTTAATATGATTGCAATAAATGCTTTGTCTTGTCTTGTCTTGTCTTGTCGTTATACCTTAACCGCATACAGCGTAGCGATGATAGTGTTTTGGCCTTAAACTAAAAACGGTGCATCGAATCATTTCTAAGTGGAAAGTTGCATGAGGATTTGCTCTCCCGGCAGATTGTTTTGGGCTCCCAGTGCCTAATAGCATACTAAGGCCGCTTGTAGACATCCGGTGTTTTCGCCGGACAACGGACCGTGTTGCGCGACGATGTCTGGTTTTCTTGGGTGTAGCTGTCGGTAGCCATGTACAAAACCGGACGTAGTCGCGCAACACGGTCCGTTGTCCGGCGAAAACACCGGATGTCTACAAGCGGCCTAAAAGTTGGTATCGATTTCCGAATCTGAACTATCTCTTGGAGAAGGTCCCATAATGGGTCTACTAAATAGTAAAGGAGAGGGAACTTACCCGTCTCGCCTGTTCGCTCTCGCTGTAGTCAACGGGCTGACACGCCAAACTGTAGTCGCCCCACCATCCCGACATTAAGTGCTGGAACAAATGACAGATATTGATTAAGTGGTGCTTTAATTTACTGGAAATAGGGATAATTAGTACAATGATATTACAACGAAGTAAAAGTATCTAGCACAATTATATCTGTAGAGGTCTTACGGCGCGTCGTATATAGGTAATGGTCTCATCGGCAGATCAGCTGGAAGTCACCAGCAATACGCTGAGACGAGACCATTTCATAGCACTTTATTTTTTCTACGTTTTTCTTATAGGTAAGTAAATTGTCTCGTTTGTGTTTAAGAATAACAATATTGCTATTTTATTTCTATGAATGTATTTTTGCCGGCTTCTCTGTGCAAAATAACATTGAAGGCGACTTGTCTTAAATGCTTAATCATGTAGTTGAGGTGATCTGAAGGATACACGGAAAGAACACTACTTTTTACTTTAAAAAACCTGCTTTTACAACTTTAAAAAAGCGATAACTTAAAATGTTATTAAAGTGACTGGGACTGGACGGATGTGCCTTCAGACTACATCAGCGTTGTTGTGCAGCATTGCTGCAGCATCGAGTTTTATTTTAACATATCCTGCAGAAATTGTTGTGTTTTGATATCCTAATAATAGATAGCAGCGTCACCTATATAGATACTCTTTAGTTAATAATAGACTCTTTGGATTATATTTTGTGTTCAAATCCTGGTAAGGGAATTTATTCGTGTGATAAGCATGGATATTTGTTCCTGAGTCATGGGGTTTTTTTATGTATTTAAGTATTTATAAAATATTCATATATTATATATATCGTAGTCAAAGTACCCTCATCACATGCTTTATTGACCTTACTATGGGGGTTTGTTACCTATCACTTATTTCTTCCGTAAGTTATGAAAGTTTTCTATATAACGAAGTATGTAATAATACACTTGTAACATAGTTGAGGTTAGATCATCTATATAAGATTGAAATCAATACATGTATTCATTTTAGTATCATCTATTTTATACGAAATACGTATTTACCTTACAAATGTAGACAGTATGAGTCGCATAGCTGCAGTTGCAAATGCAGTTTCGGTTGGCCGAATGCAACGCCGGACGCGGGCAGCCGGTCAAGGCGATGGATAGTGCACGCACTGCCTGTCCTATCGTAAACACTAGAGAACTGTGGTCTGAAGCCTGTCTAATAATTTATATGATTGAAATAAGTTTTTAGCTTAAAAACATAATTATTGGTACAAGTTTTTATCGCTGACTGTACTTTTATTACCACAGGAAAATAATACTCATCGAGACAATTCTAAAAACCCCAAACACAATTAGGTTGATATTTTTTTATCACAGAGTTCCCATGACCAACTCCTGTCTCCATCATCAGATCAGCTCCATGTGATCATAATTTGTCATCAGATGTACATACAGTGTGTCCCTAGCCATCGGACAAAGCCGAAATGTACATATGCATTAGGGTATTTAGAACCAGTGTACAAAGTATCATAACAACCGGTGTAGCGGTTTCGAAGAAATTAACAAATTACCATTTTTTACTTTGGAGCAGCCTGTATGTGTTAGTAGCTCCTAAGGTAATATCCTCAAAGAATAGTATGGAACCTTCTTCGACCTTTTTGATAATCTTTTTTTTATTTATGACACTAATAAGCTTTTGACTTTTGAAAAATGTCATCATTATCAAATACTTCGAACAAATTGTCAAAAACACTGCCAAATATTAACACAGTGTGTTTCTTTTTGTTGTCGATTACTGCAAATAACTTTTGTTCGAATAAAATATATTTTATCTTTTGTTCTAATTAAATAAATATTAACGTCAGATCATTCCTGAGAAGTAACCCTACGTGGGATTTCAGGGTTTGTCCAATGGCTAATGTCACCCTGTATATATGCAAAATTACAGTTTAATTGGATTTTACCCACGCTAACTAACAGGACATGTTCAATAAAAGTTTGTTATAAAAAGCTGCCAATATAAAAAATCATTTGTTTGCTTCATTGCTAATGACACAGATGGCAGGCTAGAGTATGAGTAACTAATAAAATGTGACAGTGAAAGTGAAATGGGCCCCGCCTGCTACATACTTCTTGTTTATACTATAAATCTTCAAAGATCAAATAACCCGAGGGTTTAGCGCATTACCCACACATAGAGTACACTATGTTTTGTGCACAGAAATTCCGGTATAATCAAACGGAACTATCAACACAATCCCCTGTCCATTGCTCGACCCTATCTCTTTACAATAAGGTTTAAAATTGGTCAGTGAATGGTACTTGTCTAGCAGCATCTTCGATACAATGGAGCGTTTCGATGAAAACCAGTTCGCGACCACTTTCGCCCGAGCCCGAGTCAGCACTTGACCTCTTCGTATTGGCAATTCTAGGCTATCATTATACTGAATAGAAGCCGAAAAAATACTATCTATTTAAAAACTAACTACGTTCTAAGCTAAATGGTCATACCTATATCATACATCACTCCTCATCCTTATCGATAAAGACGGACACTTTAACTGTCATTATCACGCGATTCCTAATACCCGTGTCTAACATACTGCGCTCAAGTGCAAATACGGTATAGTTTAGTTTTGCATGCATCTACTTTACTTCTGACAAGTAACATCTGAATTGATATGTGTATATTATTTTGCTTGGAACTTTTACCACAAGTTATTTCTTTTCAAGTTTCATTCTTCCTTTTAACTTTTTAATTTATTTTGTCCCACAGAGATGATATAATTCAGCATTTCGCATTTCTACCTTTAGTGATTTCTAGTTCAAGTTGCATCTCATGGGTGCGCGCCTCAGAAGATTGGCATCCTTGACATCGCTGTGGTTAGACGTTTGTTCATGACATGGCACTGCTAACCTCTAAACCTAACTAAGTGGTTTAGTGGCCATAAATATTGTCCGCGTTGAACTGAAGTTTGTTTAGCAACTATTTGCTTGGAGACGTAGCCAATAAAACAGTGGTTTATGGATTACCGAAGATTAATATTGTATCAGGTGACAGTTGTGAAAGAAAATTTAAATGATTTTCCATACAACAAACTAAAGTAAATATAAGAGTTTGATTAGAACTCAAAAGTGACCCCATAATGTATCGTGTCGCGAGTGACTCAACAGAACGTACAATATTGTGATGCGGTGCAAGCAAGCGTGCAAGATGTTTGATTTGACTTACAGAATTTTATTCTAGCCAATCTAAAGTTTTATTGACTCATGACAACTATTTTTTTAATAGCGGGTAATTTCGTATTAAGTAATATTCAAAGCTGCGGGCGGGGTATATTTATCGAGAAGAGATAACTTTCAGTGATATTATATCACTCACACACGATACATTATGGGGCCACTTTTGAGTTCTAATCAAACTCTTATATCTACTTTAGTTTGTTGTATGGAAATTTAGTCACTAACCTGACGGTTAGTGTCTTTAATATGGATCGTTTTTCTAGGTCAAAATAGTACTAATAGCTTCTGTTATTGGTGTTTTTACTGACGTTTTCTTTGGACGAGTTCTCATGGCTCTGGTACGCTACAGCGAACATTGAAGTTCAAAGAATCTTCATCTCTTGCTCTTTTATCTATCTCTAGAAATAACTCAAATGTTCTCTAAATGGTGATCTATATCTGTAGCTGGGGAGCCGGCGATGCTAAATGTGTAGTTATTTGAGCGTCATAGAGATCTATTGGCATCGAAAGATTAGATGATAGGAAGGAAATAAGTTTATATAAAGTTTTCTTTTATACCGAGGAGGAAAGCGTCTACAGAAATTTTTAAGCTTCGGGGGGTTAAAAAATCGTTAACTAGATTGTGAATTTGGTCGTTTTGTTTCAAGTCAATTTTATAATTTTTCTATAACTTAATCTGATAATTTAGACTAAAATGACCAAATCCACAATTTGCTCAACGATTTGTTGAACTACTCGACAAGCCCCCACCAACCAACGGTTCAACATAGACAGTTAAAAGTCGTTAAGGTAGACTCCACAGGGTTTTTTATTTTATTTAATCGTATGGCATAACATAATACAGAAGCATATAATAACCAAAATTTTTTAAATGTCAACACAAAGACCAGTCAGCCATTTGATGGCTTCGTCGCACAGGGATATCAGGTCTTCTGGAGTACCGGCAATATAGCGCAATATGGGGCAGTCTTCAATTATGTGCTGGATAGTCTGGGTTTCAGCACCGCAAGCGCAAGCAGGAGAGTCCACCCATCCACAGCGGTGTTTATATTGAGCTCCACAGGGTAGCAAGCAGTGTTGGCCAAAGGTTAATTAGAATTACGGTTTACGATTCAATTTGTAATGCTTTCAGTATTTTCAATTCTAATGAACGTTCGGCTAACACTGGTTGGCTGGACCCGGGTACGTCCTTAAACTACGTCCAAAAGAGTGGTATGGGCATTGTGAATGTCATCTCGCTTTGTGTGGTAGGGCACAGCAAGGGGCTGTCATTCCAGATCTAGAGCAGAGCCCAACTGAGGAAGTACCTCCACCTTACAGAAAACAACAGCCAAATAACACTAGACCCTACTCATAGTGTTGTGTTTCTGCCGGTGAGTAAAGTTGCCAGAGCTGCAGTTGCAGAGAACGAGGGGGGGGGGGGGTAGGGTCGGTAACGCGCATGTAACTAGCTCTCACTGGGCAGATGCTAGTAACGTCATAAAACGCGCAAGTCCGTGAAATTCGTTGTTAAGTGTTAAGAATTATCTTAATTAGTTAATTATTTTGGGCACTATGAATATGGCTTAAGATGGTAGCGCGTTTTTCGTCTGTTATTAGTTTCTAATATGTAAAGGTGTCGATAAAAGTGCAACCACCATATCTATACAACAATGGCGGAAACTCAAAAATATTCTTTAGCATGCCTGTGCTAATTTGGCTTTAATTTTTTTTTTATTAGGCAAAGGCAAGCATTTGACCACAATCTCAACTGATGGTAAGTGCCGATGCATTCTAGGATGGAACATGCTGACCTAAAAGATGTCTATTCACTCTCGATTTTCATTCCATAAGCTCAAAGAAAATGTCGTATATAATTACGACATTTATACGAAAAAGTCTTTAAAAATTAACAAAAAACTTACCTCATAAAACATGTAAGATGACAGCAAAACTTGGAAAGCATTATACGCCACCAAGGCATTGTTCAGCTTAAAGGGTTTCTTGTTTTCCATCCATAGCGGACCTATGACCATGACTATGGCCAGGTACGCTATGACCATGGCCAGGGTGGGGAGGGGCGTGTCGAAGAGGAACCATCCTTGGACCCGAGGATCTGGAAGAGGAAGACTTTATAAAAAAAAAACAAAAAGGGTAATAATGATGGAAACCAAACATGACCTTTACACTTAAATAAAACAATGAATTGCAAGTATAATAAATAAATCAGGTAGAATTTATAAATTATGTGTGCAGTGAAATGGATGAGACTCAGCGAGACCGCTGATTTTCAGAGCCCAACCATAAAACTTAAAGCTAATTCTTAACTAAGTTATTAAATAACTAACTAACCTAACTAACTTACTAACTATTTAAATCAGACGAATAGTTCGCTGCCAAGGCGATGTTATTGGACAATTTATTCTCTGTTACTCTATTTAGACTCTATTAGTAAAACATAGTTTGATAATAATACATAGGTAGGCTAGGCACCAATTAACGAGTTTGATTTTAATAGTGATGTTAATTAAAGGTATTCAAAAAATAAAACTGTCGGCACTATAAGTTGGAAACTACGGCCAAGGAATTTAATTTCCTACCCATTTCGTACCTTGTCGCAGTGACAAACAACATGAAACTCGCTAGAGACCTCATACTATTGTCACTGTGACACGGTACAAAATGGGTAGGAAATTAAATTCTTTAACTGTACCAGAAGGATTAATCGTGTAACCGGTACTTTTACTGGCGACCAATTACACGATACCTTCTGTTGTGATAGAAGCCAGCCTTTACACATTTTTTTGACATGTACTGAGATTTAGTTTTCTTTATGGGAGGAGGTAGGTTATTCCAGCATTTAGATGCTGCAAAACGAAAACTGCCCTTGAATTACACCAGTCTGTGTATGCGTATGCGTCTTAGCCTTAGCTGGCGATAAGTGGAGATGAGAGGATATGTGGAAATCAACCAATAGCATTGGTTGTAATGCAGCGGAACGGAGAAGAGCTGTGTTTGTGTTGTTTGACCTCTCTTCCCATCCTTGTCACACTTGGTCACATTCGGCAAACTGCTCGCCCCCCCTGGTGTGACGTCACATTTTTCTCTCTCACCCATAGATGTCAAGGTCAGACAGCCAAAATGTATAAAACAGCCAATTTTTTTTCGCGATTTCGGAGTTCGCTCATAGTAAAAGTTGCTCAGTAGGACCTATATATTCACCCCGTAAATTATTGCAGGTGACTAATTAAACACCCTGTATTTTATGAAAATAGTTTTGATAAAATAAATGTTAGTTATTTCATACCACAAAATTAATTATGAAAGAAAATTATACGAATATAAACGTCAAACGAGTATCGTTCCATAGACGTGTTATTTAACTTTGCAATAAATTAAAAAAATCGGTTACTGAAGACGTCAAAGTGATGTCACAAAGTATGTGACTCCCCCCTACACCTTGTCACAACATGTCACATTTTCTTGACCCCTTCCCTCCCTTTATGGCTCCTCTACACGATGGCCCAGCGTAAGCGCATCCAAGGGACGTTTTATGCGTGAGGGGGGGATTTATGCGTTAGAGGGAGCAAGTGATATTGCTATCTCATTCCACCACATAGCTGTGTCCCTTAGACTGGCTGTAATTAATGGATGATAATGCTGTTGGTGGTAATAGTGGTTGATTCCCACACATCTTTCATCTCCGCTCATTTCCGCCTCAGTGCAAAGGCAGCTTTAACGTCTCAGTGCTCGAGATGCTAATGCTCAATATTTAAGACCCTTTGGTCGTCTCATCTGTATGTCGTAAGATTAAAAATTATAAGTAAGATAGTGAGCACTTGGATGTTAGTATGAGTTCTTAATTCAAAGTGTAGTATAGTCCTATCCGGCAGAAAACATGAAACTGTCGCCCGCGGTATTTCCGGATCGATACGACCTTCAAACCTTCAAGGTAAGAACGTAGGTAAGACTCCCTTCTTAAAGGCCGGCAAGGCACTTGGGGTTGCAGGTGTTCATGGCGACGGGAATTGCTTACCATCAGGTGATTTTTTTGCCTCCTATATGATAAAAAAAACTGGAATGCATAGCTCGCCTCGAGTTCCGTATAGTCGGATGTAAAAAGAGTCAACTTTTCAGGAGAGCTAAAAGAAAAATGACCATTTCTGTTAGACATAATTTCACGAACTATATGGGCTAGAAATACCCTTTTTTTTTGTTGAGACAGTCCTATTTACCTTCTATTTTGAAAGAAAGAAAGAAAAATAATAAGGTCTCAAGTTCAGATCCGGAACGTAGTATTGTTACTAAAATTATAGGCAAAACGTATCTACTGATACAAAATTACACACCTCACAATGTATCTACATTTTAGACGCATAAAGTCTCAAAGTCACTTACCGCCAACCACAAAATGGAAACCATTGAAAGGCAAACGTATAGAAAAAGACGGATGTGAAAATAATGGGTCTCTATTGGTTCCCATAAATTTTTAGTTCCGATTTTCTCAGTCCATAACGTTTTCTACCATAATTTTTATTAGTCATATTGTTAATAGTCATAAAATTTAACGACATAAATTGTAGATCCGATTTTTGCAGGTCATCATTATTGTTAGTCATAATATTTGTCGGTCATAATATTCAAAGCTCAGATTCTATATCATTACATAATGTAGAACGTAATAAACTTGTTTATAATAATTTTCGTAAGGTCTATTTTCGCAAGGTATAATGATCGATATTCACTTGATATCCTATATTTCATGTAACTTATTAATCCATTTCGTGCCGCCAACGAGTCGACGGAGCCCCGCTTCGCGGGACTCCTATTTTCGCTCTGAGGGACATAAGGTAACTAACGAACCTACCTGGGGAAACATGATTTTTTGTTTGGCTTCCTGACTTTACCTCTGTTTCCTATATTTCATGTAACTTATTAATCCATTTCGTGCCGCCAACGAGTCGACGGAGCCCCGCTTCGCGGGACTCCTATTTTCGCTCTGAGGGACACAAGGTAACTAACGAACCTACCTGGGGAAACATGATTTTTTGTTCATGTTTTGTGTAATTCACTTTAGTAATTAAAACTATATGAATAATAACCATTAGTCCGTTAAAATGTATGCCTTAAAATATTTCTGAATAATAATGCATAGGCCTTAGAATGTTATACTAATCAATTTTATAACTTTTGCGATCATAGTATTTAATATTATAGAATGATAATGTTCGAACTATTAAACGTTATGCTTAGCAAAAATTATGACTATTGATCTTTATGTTCTTTAATTATATGGATATTAATTTCTGACTATCGAAATTCGGAACAATAAGAATATGGGAAAGAAAGGGATCCCGAAAATAATGCATTAAGGATGACTCATGTTAGTCACGTTAGAGCGGGCCGGGAGCCAGACCGGGGCGTCTGACACTTCGTTTTCTATAGAAAGCATCACGTGATCACCGATCACCTGTCATAGAAAACGAAGTGTTGGAAGGTCCGGCCCGGCCCCAGGCTGGTCTAACGTCAGTCATCCTCTATGCTTCATGAAAATAAAGAAAATCATGAAATCCGACCTCGATCTCATGCACTTTCAGTATCTCGGAACCTAAAAATGATAGGCATACCAGAGGCAGTTTGTTCGAAAGATAATTCACTATTTATTACCGGTATGTTAAAATTACATTTTGGTCGGATGTTCATATCCGACGTTATCGTCGTCGAGATAGATTATCCAGGAGCGAAAAGAAATGAAAGTTGTGACAAGTATTGAATTGGGCTGTACATAATTATAGAATTTTAGTTTAGCCAATCAAAACTTTTAGTGATCAATCACAACTTTTTTTAATAGCGGGAAATTGTGTATTGGGCAGCATTCATGGCTGCGGGCGGGGAATATTTATGGCGAAGGGATGTACTGTCAGGGATACACCGTGTCAGATAACTGTCACTCATGAGGACCGTTTATCAATGTCAAAAATGAACCTCGTCTATATTCCGTCGCCGAACCTTGGAATACCTATCATGGAATGAGTGTTAATAAAAAAAAAGTTTCACTTAAAAAACAACGGGTTGCACTTCGGGAGTGCCGGCAGAAGTGAAAACTTGAATATTAACGTTGTGCATTTTTGATATTTTGGAATGGTTGAAATTTTTTGCACGAATTCCTTTAATTATCAGTATAAAAGTAAATCTACTACTATCATTTATGTGGTAAAATACAATATTCATTTATTGCGCTGTCGTATACAAACATGACAATTTATATTACATTTAAAATTTAACACTTCAGAACTATTACAATTATTTAACATTAAAAAGTTTATCTCTTAGAAAAAATCTACTTCCATCCATAATTTCAACGACTATTACACCAACATCATTACTAGAACCATCATGGAGTTTTTCGATCAGGTCACGTGTTCGTCTTACGAATTTTCAATCAGACGAATCTGTCATAGCATACTCGCAAAAGCATAAAAAGTGCATAGCGCCGCTAAAGAAGTCTTCACTTCAATTTTTTTTGTACATGCAGTATATCACCGATATGCAATATCGTTAGTTAGTTACATCAATTATCTATCGATAAAGCAATATAAAGCTATCTCGCAAATCAACCATGGCTCGACGTGAAAGTCACGGACGCAACGTATCTTACATTTACGTAATACCGCGTAAGAAGAGCAGTGAAATTGTGAGGTTTACATGGTTATTATTATGGCGGTTTGATATAACAGCGGTAATTTGAATCACCTTTCTAGTCTGATACAGATTACAGTGGCATTGGCATAAGAATGGGTAAAGATCGTGCTATAAAGCATATCTGGGTCGATCAACTGGACGCCGTCCAGCAGGGCTAAGATGGTGAGCTGTCTATCATTTGTCACCATACCTGTCACGCTCTAACAAATATGTAAGTGCAAAAGTGACGCATGATATGACAAGTGACAAAAACACGACCATGATACCGCTGCTGTAGGGCTAAGATGGTCGGGTCTTTATCATTTGTCACCATGATGCCTGTCACGTTCTAATAAGTATGTAAGCGCGAAAGTGACGGGCATAGTGTCGTGATAAAAATGGAACCATAATGTGACATCCTAAGTATCGGTGGGCGGATAGAGTGGAGGTAGATATCCGTGAGGTCGGCGTCAGTGAAAACTGGCGTGAATCCGCGCAGGACCGGGTAAAATGGCCGGGTGTTGAGCCAAGACTCATTTTGGGTCATTGCGCCAAACTAGTAAGTGTAGTAGTAAGATTTGTCGCATGTTGGACGCCTGCGCCCGGGACCGGGCCAGTCTAGTGTGAGTCATCCTTAACAGCGATTTGATGAGCATTTCAAACTGGAGCAGTAAATAGTTATGATTTGAAAGTTAACTTAGCCACCCAATCTATCATTGGCAGTGCGAAGCTAATCTCTAACGAGAGCGGACTTTGTGAACCTCCCACCAATTATGTTTAATGGTGTTCTGATTTCATCAGCTCTGCAACCTTGGTATCTGCAATCGCCATTATGTATCTCACAGCGGCCAAGGTGTTCAAAAATATCTGAATATGCACTTTAATGTCTTGATAATAACTTTGTTCAGATATTGAGGACCTCATTGGCCGTGAGCGTTATACCTAACTATATATCTATTGTCGAGTATACCTATATACCACACCTGTACACTACCTGTGTGTTTGGATAACTTTTGCAGGAAACATCAAAAACAAAAAGGTGATTTTTTTTCGAAAAAAATATTGAAATTAGCGACGGTTATGAAGGATTACAGCAGCAGTATTGCAGAGCGACATTACTGCCCACTGAATTGCTGCCGGAAATAATAAAATCGATATTGCTGCCCGGATTTTGACATTTGCGGCGGCAATGCAGTCGTCATTAATATCCCGCTGAAATACTGTAGCAGTAATGGTGGTGTAGGTTGAATCTGAACGGTACCTTAAGTTCCCCTCCAAGTTTTACGAGAAGTATGGCGCAGTCATATTTTGTCCCTACCAAGAGTGACAAATCGGTGCAAACTTAGCGTGGTCGAACTATGATTGATTACACGAACTCTAGTACATAGCGTGCTATATTTTTTAATATGCCGAAGGCCGTTCGTCGACATTGCTGACATTGGCGTCATAATTTAGCACGCGGTAATCATTCATTCTTTTAATTCATTCAGCTGAGGTAAGGTCATGGAGTAATTTGTAAGTGACCTGAAGTTATTGTGGCTGAGAACTAATGAGTATACTTTAATCCGGGTCCAGACGTGTAATGTAGTCAATGTAACAGAACTTCACACGTTGACGAAAAACTAAATTTTAAGAGAAATAATTCTTAAATACGGTGACATATCAAACATTCGTCCGCCATTTTATAATTTCTTGACAGGTAAGGCATCGAAGGCACATATCTATTCGGCATTCAACCACGATAATTTAAAAAAAAAAATGTTTTAAATGGCTGTTAAATTAATAAAATAAATAATTTTAAACATAAACAAAAATATTAAATTATCTAAAAACGTCATTATTTTCAAAGTAAAACTCAATTACGCTACTTGGTTTGTATCATAATCTGAAAAAAAGCTATAACTTATAGCTTTTTTTTCACAATCCATGACTCCCGCGGGAACATAATAGGCCTTTGTCCTTCAGTACACCTGCATAAAATAAGATCTTTTTCGAGCAAGTGTGATAAAAAACTAATAGTTTTGTTGGTTGTACATTTAACTTTCTACATTATTTCGTTTTTCCTTGAAATGGTATACCATTAAAATCAAAGCCCGAGTCAAGACTCTGGTGGTTAGTGCTCCGTACCACGCATCGTTCGTTAACATTCTACGAAAATTCTGCTCAGTATGATCTATATATTCACCCCGTAAATTATTTCATTTGTTAATAGACTTTTCTGATCTCATTTTGTTCAAATATTAAAGAATGATAGATATTTTTGACGCGGAGTCTGATCCACAAGTTTTGATGCTAACTATACTGCCCTAATGAGCCAAATAGCGCAATCTCAAAAGAAAATTTATTGCAAATTTATACTTTATATTCTGATAATTCTATTTAAAAAATCATTTGTAATTGAAATAGTGCTACTTGGCTTGCGACCCGATCGAAGAATGATTAAGACACGTTTAAGATCTTGAAAAGATCTATAACTAAACGACATGTCAAAATTGACTTTTATTTCGATTTCGCTGTGATCCCAATAAGATCTATCTACAGTGACATTGGTTGCCCGAATCGAGCAGCTTCTGTCAATCATATGACATACAAACGATATCTAACTGAGAACTTATCGAAACCAGAACTTATCGTTATCGTATCTCATTCTTAGAATCCGGTCCTTAGTAGAGCAGTGTACCCCTAAAAAACTGCCATTTCTAGTGCCTTTTTCTATTTTTTATTCGTTTGTATTTCGAGCATTACATCCTCAAATATGATCATTTAAGGCTTAACGGCTGTTCCTCTCACTTCCATCTGTCCGTGCGTTAAGCCTTTTCGAGTTCACGAAAGTCACGGTCTAGTTGACTTGCGTTCACACACTTTTATAATGGCGCTTATTAGAAACACTTTCATTTTGCATTTGTTTGAAATAACATTTTATTCTTTAATTAGCCTTCGTTAGTAATATTGTGAAAGAAAATACTTATCTAAATATGAAGAATTTGTTGGCTTTTAGAATGAATTCTTAGGTAAAATATTTTACAATTTCAACTATACTACCTAATAAATATATAAATTAAATTAAAAAAATATATTAATATCCTGGTGGATTTTCGATATTTTAATTAGCTGTTAATCATTTTAAACAAAGCTGATAATTATGTAATGGTCAAAGAAACATAAACTTTATTTCGGTGCTAAATTACAAAATATATTTCCGATATATCACTATTTTCATTTTATAGTTTCAATTCCATATTTTATAGGAACCATTTCAAATCTATTTAAAAGCTCTCAGATCGGACATCAAATGACATTTCAATCACAAACCATCGAATATTTAGTAGTTAGTTAAATTAATTAAACATCATAGTCAAGCATCAAAAATGTAACCCGGTTTACGCCGCACGCTGCCGGAAATGATCTGTGATTTGACTTTGACATGATAGTGAAGTGTGTACAAAAAAATTAAATCGATAACAGATTTTTAAAATTTAAATGCCTCTTAGAATGAAAATAGAGTGTTATTGCATTGTGTTTTACACATTTTTTAAATACGTTCTGAGATGAGGCATCTGCTGCGACCGCAATTTTTTTTAAACTTATATGTGGCATACATAAAGGCAATCGAGTTATATAGTTGGAAATAAATATGCTCACCTTGCATTTAACGACATGTTTTATTTATGTAATGCCTTAATATCGAATCAATCAATTATGAGAATAATTCTGTAGTCCTTAAGAGACAATGTTACAGAAAAATAAATTTAGGTACCTATTTCATAGCTCCTATAAATTATTAGAAATCATGAAAAAAAAGCGACTTTAAAATAAAATGGCAAATAAATTATCGGTCATCAAACGTCATATTTTTATTGGTTAACTTGACATATATGACTAAATAAGACCAATAAAATGCTAAATAAAACATACCTGACACTTTTTCGGCTGCCAACCAGTATTTTTCAATAATAGTGGTCCAATTGCTGTCCGAATAGTAATCGTCGATAGCGATTTTCACAAAACCCGACATTTTCGATAACTCACTGCACTTGTTCTAGTCACTTCACTGCACTACGAACGAATTCAATTATTGTCTATATCTTGCTGGTGCCGGCAATAATTTGCCGTTCTGAAGTCGTCACCTGTAAAAGAAAAAGTTAGGTTAACTTTTTTATCGCATCTATCATTGATATGCTTGATACCAAGTTTTTTTGTTTTTAATACAATAGTTGTTTTTTCTATGATAGGGTTTTTCGGATTTGAAAAAACACCATTGTATTTGAAAACAATAAGAATTAAGAATTTAATTAATATTGCCCTTCATAAAGTATAGTTTTAATATCGGTTTGTTGTTTAAAAACTAATATAGTTTAATTAAATCATAATAAACAGTGGGTGTACTAATAAAGAAACTGAAGTTACTTATAAAGATCAACGTGTCGTTCAAAATTTAATTTTCACACCTATATTTCGCGACGGCGTAATTCAGCATTTTTACACGAATTTTACGAAGCCCATTTCACGCGCACGTCTCATTTCTCCAAATGAAAGCGAAAACTTGAGCTTCCCGCGAAAGTGCGCGCGCGCCGCGAACTCGACCACAATTGAATAGCCCGCCACTGCTCGACCAATCACGAGATACGTCACGCCATGCCACCACAAGGACGAATATCATTCGTTGCGTCAAGCGGAATTGAATTTTATTACCGTTGTAAACAAATGATATTTCTACGAGCGGCTGCGTGGGTCGCTTGACTGGTTTGGCGGTTGCATTTGTTTTCTAACTGCCCGAGTTTTAATACTTTTTCTGCGATTTTTCATGGTTTCTTAATAAAATAAAAAATGTTTGACTAATTTACAAAACTACTAGTATATATTAATAAACTTCTAGATCTCACAAGTTTTATAAATCAGTTAATATAAGATTTAGTAAATGTGTTCCTCTGTGTCATACACAGTAAAGTCGTGACTGTACATGGGAAGGTTGCGGCTGCACAAGAGATTGTGTCCGAACTACGGACCCGTCTTCAGACCTTCGCGTAGCCTCGGACAACGCGATTGTAATTGTGGTTTCGAAAATTAATTAAGGACAACAAATTACTACGAACTCGTATTGTAGAGATATGAGTTATTAAGTTATTTATATTTAATGTGATTCTTTAAAATTAGTCACAGGATTTGAGAAAAACATTAATGTCTTTGTCTTAACAGATGCGTGTTTTTGTGCCTTTTATTTAGAAAATAAAGTAGAAGATATTGTTTTAAAATTAAGTTTTTATAATATCTTATTTTAAAGTAAAAGTTAGAGATCTCACAAACATGCAATATGTTATTTCTGACGATGTGAGATTACATATTTTATAAGGTTCGATAATAATAAATAAATATTATAGGACATTATTACACACATTGACTAAGTCCCACAGTAAGCTCAATAAGGCTTGTGTTGAGGGTACTTAGACAACGATATATATATATATATATATATATATATATATATATAATATATATATATATATATATATATATATAATATATATATATAATATAAATATTTATAAATACTTAAATACATAGAAAACACCCATGACTCAGGAACAAATATCCATGCTCATCACACGAATAAATGCCCGTACCAGGATTTGAACCCGGAACCATCGGCTTCATAGGCAGAGTCACTACCCACTAGGCTAGATCGGTCGTCAATGCTATAATATTATACACTACTCGCATATATCACACTTGTCGACCTGTGTCTAATCTTACTCAATCATTATTGAGTACCATTGATCATGGTTAATGACAGGGATTAAAGACAGCCAAATTATAGATGGGTCATAAAATGTTTAGTATGTCGTAAGGTTATTTGTTTTTCCTGTGGACATAATACAATAAACGATTTAATTTTCTTAACTTATCTTTGCCTGTATGTTAAATCCTTCTACTTCTTATAAGTTGTACGATAAAATTCTAAGAAAAATGTATCCAAATCTTTAACAATATTATATCCATAGAAAATACTGTACGAGTGCTTGAGGATTTCCGTAACATTTATTTTTACTGTTAGTATTGTTAGCAGTTCTATAACTGAGTGAGTTGTATAAAATTGTTTTTATTTTTGTATTTTCTAAAATGTATAAGTCGTGAGAGCATTGTGTTAACTTGCGCGCAAAGTTTGTTATATTGTTTATTTCATTTCTATCTGTGAATAACTGTAAATGGCTTTGTATTGTTACCTAAACATGTATAATATTTTTGTAGCTGTTAGTACACTTGGTACTCCTTAAAATAAATAAATAAATATGCAGGTTTTCCCGAACGTTTTAGAGATCAGATGTGAAGTCAATTTAATTTTACAAACTAGCATCTAGCGAATCATATATACCTTGAGACATATCCTTAGATATTCATTACTTGCGCATCATTTAAAATGCTAACAAAATAGACACACAGGTGGCGCTATACTCGGCTTTCACTTTTTAAAATGATCATGAGCCTGGCTTATATTCTACATCCAAATGGTATTGGATCATTCTAAGAGAGATTCCATTTTTAAATTTATAATTTATAAATTTATATCCAGTTATTTATGAGTAACTACTTACATCGTCGCAAGGTTGCCAGCTTAACGATCTTTTACAGGATACATTTCGGAGAGTGTGCCGAGGAACTGCACAACCTTATTCCTCCGTCCCCATTTCACCATCGGACTACCAGACAATCGGCACTCCGGCACCGCTTCATGGTAGGTATTCCACAAATACGCACGAAGCGTTTTGCTTCAACATTTCTTATGCGAACTGCCAAGGAGTGGAATGCCCTGCCCGAGTCTGTGTTTCCGCATGAGTACAATCTGGGTCTCTTCAAGGCTAGGGTAAATAGGTATCTCATAGGTAAGCGTGCTCCACCGTAGACTGCATCATCACTTACCATCAGGTGAGATCGTGGTCAAACGCTTGCCTATCGTTATAAAAAAAAAAAAAAAAAAAGAATAATGTACCAGTTGAGGATTATAAACCTGACAAAAAACGCGAGTGTGTATTTGCGGAATTGTACAAATGTTTGGGCGTTTTGTAAATGCGAATTTATAATTAGATATAAAATAAATCATACAAAGCAAATTTAAAAATTTCTTCATTTTGTTTTATAGTACTTTATATTTCCATGACTGGTATATGTATGTTTTAACCTGATTGAACCTAAGCTAAGTGTCAACAAGTAAAAAAGATAATTATAATAAAACTGCACGTGTAACATGCAGGGGAATACCGTACGTTTTTTACAACAATTACGCATTACAAGTAATTTTTGATCTCCGTTACATGATCATTATCGTTAACTATTATTGCCAAGATCTGCCTATACGTCTTCAGTTCTGTGTTATACTCGTAGGTAGAACATATTTAACCATGAGACGACCGGATTCAAACTTTAAGATACGTCACAAATTTCCTAAAGATAGATATGTCAATGTCAAAAGTAACGTTTCTAACAAAAACGTCACTTTTAACACTGATATATCCAATCCATATCGTATCTTTAGGAAATATGTGTTTGAGTTCAGTTTAGTATGAAAAATTTAGTTCCAATGAAATTCCGCAATATGGCGCATGATCAATATTACTGGTAAGGCTTTAAAACACTCGATGTTTTTTCATGAAACCTACACTCGTTTTTTATACCTTTCATTATGTAGCAGTCACATAAACGACTACAATGAAACAGCTGCTTTTAACCGAATAAACAACAAGCAAAACAATTCACAACATCATGGAATTATTTTTAACCGATTGAAAGTTAATGATGTTGTAAAGTGCTTTATTAAATGCATATTATTATACTAAGAAGTACAATAAGGTATTTAATCACGTTCGTAGTATAAAATAATGGCTATATATATGGCTAATGGTGGGCAGTAAATGCAAAGACACGGTGTGATACGTGACCTTTGGATGGCGGTGTCAAGTGCACACTGAGGAAGAAACTTAGATATAATTAATTAAAAATCCAGTACCTTTAAACAATAACCTGATCAGTACCCCTAGTGTAAATTTAATGGACATCATAACGTGACGAACGCGTTTGCGTTAAGTCTCATTTTGTATAGGATTTTGAGTTTCCAAAACGTCCCGCTTGGCGCGCTCTTTCTAAATCACATACAAAATGAGACTAAACGCAAACGCGTACGTCACGTTTCGAAATCGAATTTATTTACACTAGGGGTACTGTTCCTAGGTGAGTTAGCTGCTACTGTTTTTGACCGACTTCAAATCCAAGAATGAGGAGGTTCTGTATTCGGTTGTGGCTATTTTTTTTATGTATGTTCACCGATTATTCCGAGACCCGTGGTCCGAATTGAGTGATTCTTTTTATATTAGGTAGGTATATTGTCTCATTTGGAAGGTTTAATCTTTGTAATGTAAAGTTTATTTCTCTTTTATATTATAATATTTAGTTGGTTATTTGTTCTCTGATATTTTTCACAGTAGCTGTGATATGTTGTTAAATTGATTTGTAACATTTTCGCTTACTTGTACATAGAGCATGCTGTGTACACTTGTTTTGGATCTCGTGCTAGTTTCTAAGTCTTAATATGCAATTGTATGTTTTTCATGATATTGTACGATATCTGTTTAGTGTACCTAATAAAATAAAATTGTTTGACAAGGGAGCAAAGTTGTTGTTTAACTTCTCGCATATTGATACCCGAGCAAGCGAAAGATTAAAAAATTGAACCACGACCAAATGGGTCCGAATAGTTAAATCTTGATCTATGCTCTCGAGTGAAACACCACAACAACGCTACAGAAATATTAAGTGTACAATATTACAAATGGAATCCAAATGTACGTTATTAAATATTTATTATTCTAAATCATCACTTAAAAATCAATTCTACAGCGAACACGGGGAAACAATTACTTTGTCACTCTTGCGGATAAAATGCAACTTTGTCGTCAGTTTTTGAAGAATAAAAAAGAGCCTTTACTACTTGGTGGAACTATGTACATCAAGCTTTGTCATGCTATCGGCTAAGGAGGGGAGCTCACTTCCTGCAAATCTATTCCCAGTCCACTATAACTTGGATCTTTTTAAATCGAGAGTATACATCTTTTAGGTAAGCATGTTCCATCGTAGACTGAATCAGCACTTACCATCGAGTGAAATTGTAAATAATAAATAAATATTATAGGACATTATTACACAAATTGACTAAGTCCCACAGTAAGCTCAATAAGGCTTGTGTTGTGGGTACTTAGACAACGATATATATAATATATAAATACTTAAATACATAGAAAACACCCATGACTCAGGAACAAATATAATTGTGGTAAAATGCTTTCTTTATAAAAAAAATACAATGGTCCTCGTCTTCGACGAAACTGCACCAAATACCAAACATCCGCACATCCGGACAATTTCGGCATGCAACCTTGCTATCCAAATATTTATACAAACTAACAATTTACCTTCACACACATTATCACCGAACATGATTCCACGTTTTGCTAAAGAACTGAGGGTCAACTTTCATAAGTGTTGTGAAACTCATGTCAATATTATGCTAGCTGTCAATGTCAATTTAGCTATAAAGCCTATCTGGGTTAAGGTGGCCGAGTTTGGGTGTTGAGCTTTTTAATAGAATTGCAATAAATAAAGACGTTCGACATATAATGTGTGTTTCAGTCCCTAGATGTCGCTGTACTGCGCTGTGTCGCGGTACGAATTTTTTTAAATGTTTTCTTTGGCTCGGGCCAAAAACAAAAGCCTTTGTTTTATTTTATGATCCAGGATGCAAACGAGCAGACGGATCACCTGATGGTAAGCGATTACCGGTGCATGGGCACACCAGAGGGGTTGTAAGTGCGTTGCCGGCCTTTAAGATGAGAGTACGCTCTTTTCTTGAGCGATATATTTAAAAAGCATCTATCATAATAGTATTAAGGTTCAAATTTATTTAACAGTCTATTCGAAGCCCAATCAGCGCGCGGTGACAAAAACAACAGAGCATTATTTTTGGTGATAAGCTGATAACACAACTTATTATCTCCGAATGGGTTGTTTTATGAATTTGAACCATATAAATAGGATGTTAAAATTGATTCTTACACGGTTTTCTCTCGTTTACTTAGAAGTACTCGCTGCATAAAGGAAACAATACCTTTTTGTTTAATTGAAAAAGTCATTTCTTAAAAAGTCATTGCTTAAAATTTATACTGTAGTAAAAACTAGCTAATGACTATCGAAATGTATAACATATAAGCAAGCACTGTAAGCAGTATACTCAATTCAATTCAATAATTTATTTCAGAAAATAATTCCATATAAAAATTAAATAGATTTTTAATAATTAGTTTTTAAGATTAAATAACAAGATTGTATGGGCTCTGTCTGTAATAAATGTTTTTTTATTTTATTTTATAAAATAACATTCGATATAAAATAACTAAAATAAAAATAAAATAAAATAATAATTATAGAGTCGTCCGAGCTAGCTTTGCATATCTTTGACAGAACAGAGTGGAAATGTGTTTATAAACGTATTATTTTCATATCAATTTGACATTTAAGGTGACACGTCCACCTTTTGTCATTGCGAAGTATCTGTACCTAACGATTACCTTGGTCCGACTCTAGCGGGCATGAACATTACACAGGTCCTTCGAGCCGGATACACAGGAAAGGAATTTGAGAGTCTGGCTAAGATGGCTAAGAAAATATTTCATAGGTTACCGTGTAACTGAGGCGGTTACTAAGAAGTTATTATGGTTAACTACAGACTGGCTGAAGGCAGCTGATTTGTATTATATTAAGTCAAATTGATTTTTATAAAACTACTTTTACTAATACAACTTTAAAAGATGTTTGTTTGTGCACGTAAATTGTCTTTCAGCGTTTAGTGTTTGATCTTTTCGCATTCTCTCAAAGGTTAGCTGGAAGTGATCCCTCTTAGGGATAAGTTTGCCTTTGTACAAAACTCAGCTTTACGTTTTATTAGATAATCACCGGGCTACTTTTTTATGAACTGCCTGGGACAAGTGGGAGACGCATATGTAGCTGAATAAACAAAGAATGAAGAAGAAATAATTGGCAGCTTTGTTGTATGTGTAAAATGTGCAAAAATGTTATGACAATGACAAGTTTTCCGGTGCCGAAATGTTATCCCGAAGAGATTGCTCTTAAGTGATACGATAGCGTGTTATTAGCGTTGCTTTATCTGTGTTTTTCGTGCTGTTTTCTTTAATTGAGATGTATGAAGACTAAAGGCCCGATTCGAACCGACAATTTCTTAAAGATACGATATGGATTGGATATGTCAGAGTCAAAAGTGACGTTATTGTCTAAAGTAACTTTTGACACTGGCATATATAAGCCATATTCTATCTTTAGCAGATGTTATACGTATCTTAAAGTTTGAATCGAGCCGTTTGTTGAATGTGTAAATTGTGCAAGAAATGTTTATGGTTATAAATAAATTAGTGAGTTCATTGACAAGTTACATCGGTGCCGAAATGTTATCCCGAAGAGATTGCTCTTAAGCGGTAAGACAGCCTGTTACTGGTGTCTTCTCTTCTTCTTTGTTTTGTGTTGTTTTTATTGAGATGTATAGAGAAAGAAGAAAATTTTGACGACCGGTCTGGCTTCGTGGTTAGTGACCTTGCCTATGAAGCCGATGGTCCCGGGTTCAAATAATGGTAAAGGCATTTATTTGTGTGATGAGTACGGATATTTGTTTCTAAGTCATGTGTTTTCTGTCTTTTTTTTAAAAGTATTTTTATATTATATATATCGTTGTCTAGGTACCTAGAACATGAGCCTCATTGAGCTTACTGTGGGGCTTAGTCAATTTGTGCAATTAAGTATGTCCTATATTTAATTGGGATTGAGATATTTATTAATTAATTTTACATGTGACACAGGTATATACATAAGTATCACAAAATATTATTATTACTAGCTATTATCTTTAATTATAATTTAGCAGATTTTTTTCTTTATTTTTTATTTGGTAAGTTATAATGATACTTTTTCATATCTTAATTTTAGTAGTATAATTAGGTACATAATTTGAGATTACATCATTTAGTTGGAGATATCACTGGTCCTTAACTTAAATTCACTTATTGTCTAGCATGCTTACCCAATTAACATTTTCTTAAGTTTACTTTCAAATATTGCCTCACTAGCTGAGTTAATGAGTTCTTTCAGGAGAGTGTTATAAATCTTTGCACCCGTGACAACGAGTGACTTCCGAATAATATTTATCTTATTAAGGAATATTTTTATTGTTTTGTATATTACCTGTTTTTTTTTCAAATGTTAGGCATAATTTAGGATAAAGCAGGCTAGAGGTTAAATAAATTAGTTGTTTTTTGCGTAGTGTGACGTCAATGCGAAAACAATGTCGAATTAGGTAGCACAAAATGATTGTCTTGTTTTGACAGAACTTTACAAATATGCCAAAACTTTATAGCTATTTATGCTTTTCTTTTAGTATGTTTCGGGTGTTAAAGACATCAACGGGATTCGAAGCCAACTTAAGCAGTTCTATAATATTCCTTTCCATTTCTGTCAACCATTTCTGCCTTTATCATAGAAATAATTTGATATTAAACTAACTTAAAAGCTTTCTCAATTTGTTGTGTTGTTACAGTCTTATAAATAAAGAGATAAGTTATTTGATTGTGCGTAACTTGGTTAATAAGACAGTTATATTTATATTTAAAAATAACCTGCGACTGGGGGGCTGCGACCCCCAGGCTGGCTCTTATCTGGTCAACAAATAATAAATAAATATTACACAAATTGACTAAGCCCCACAGTAAGCTCTAGAAGGCTTGTGTTGTGGGTACTCAAACAACGATATATATAATATATAAATACTTAAATTCAAAGAAAACACCCAAGACTCAGGAACAAATATCCGTGTTTATCACACAAATAAATGCCCTTACTATTATTTGAACCCGGGACCATCGGCTTCATAGGCAAGGGCCTAACCACGAGGCCAGACTGATCGGCAAAATTATCTTATTTCTCTATACATCTCAATAATATATAATAATAAAAAACAACACACAACAAAGACGAAGTGTCTCTCCTACACTAACAGGTCTTATCGCTTAAGAGCAATCTCTTCGGGATAACATTTCGGCACCGATGTAACTTGTCAATGAACTCGCTAATTTATTTATAATCACAAACCAGGATTTGAACATTTTGAACCCGGGACCATCGGCTTCACAGGCAGATACGCCAAACCCACTAGGCCAGTACGGTATCTATGGATATTCAGCGTGGCAACGCAGCTAACATATTGAGGAGGTTGCAACCACGTTTATTTAGCACTCGTTATCTAATTATGACCAGTGACACCGACGGTTTAGAAATACTTAACTGGGACATAGTTCATGGCACCATCGTGCATCGCGTTTGTGAAGCGTTACGTGTTATCGTGTCATTCACGGAGACGCGTGTCTAGATCGTATTTTCATGTTAGTAAAGTGTCATCGTGGATGACACGAACTGTAACTAAACTAGTTTTAAATAGTTTGCTATCAGGCGTAAGAATATTTTTTTTTTATATAAATATGTAATATTATAGGGACATTCTTACACAACTTGACTAAGTCCTACGGTAAGCCAAGAAGGCTTGTGTTGTGGGTACTCAGACAACGATATATTCATATACAAATACTTTAAATACATAGGCAACATCCATCACAGCTGCTGAATATTAGGAGCTGAGTATCAGAAGCATTTTATAATAAGATATTTGACAAAAAAAGAAAACATTTTTGATACAAGCTTGAGCTGACTGTACTTTTCTCAACAATAATCATCGAGTCAAATCTTTCAAGCCCAAACATAAATTTGGTTGCGTTGTTTTATCACAGAGTTCCTATGGCCTCCTGTGTCTATCATCAAATCAGCTCGATGCTACCAAAATATTGCATTGTCATCAAACTTACATATGAATTATGTGAATTTAGTTTATTAGATTTTACCGGCATATACATTCATACAAACATTGCAAGTTAAATCAAAGCTTGTAATAGAATCGACTTGATCAGAACTGGAAATTTCATCCAAGCGCTTTGCAGAATCAATATTATTTAGAATTTTTGAAGCATTTTAATTTGATAACAAACTAGAGTATTAGTGGCATGTTCCTTTTTATAAAAACATTGAAAAATATTACAATTACTGGGTTTTTTGATCCGAGGAACAGGAGGAAACTAAAGTCTACCTTTGAATCTAAAGTAAAACCCTGAATAGAATTTAATTTAAAATTTATTGGTGTTTGTCTACCTATTCAAACTTAGTTATACCTCGAGTTATACCTAGAGATTTGAGTGTTTTGAAGGTTTTGACAGCATTTTACACCTATACTTATAATTATTACATTTATTACATGGAAAATTGTATGGAGAATATTCCTATATACTAAATTGATTTAGTAGCTATTTAAGTAAAAAATTCAGCATGAAAACTCTAGAATTCTGTAAAATATTTGTCTGTTTTTACATTAACATTATAATTTTTTTGTGTCTCAGAGCACAATACTTATAATTTAAAGATAAAATAATCAGAATAATTTAAATCAAGTATTCTACGATAAAAATAATCATAAAGTGAGCAGAAATTGGAACTCAAAATAGTACATTACGATACAAGTGCGAAAAATAGGAAATTCGAAACGAGTGGCGATAATTAAAACACGACCGAAGGGAGTGTTTTAAATCGACACGAGTTGCGAATCATCTATTCGCACATGTATCGTACAACGTTTTACAGTACATATGGACCTTTAAATGTTTGACACAGTAACGTAATATGCTCATTTGCGCACTAGAGCCGTAACGTAGCACCATATGTACTGTAAAAATATTTTGGAATTACGCGAATCCGTGCGTAAATCAGGTATTTATAAAACAAATGGGATCACGACCTTATCAATCACTACTACACGGAAATATACACTGTTTGTCACTTTGGCAAAGTCATATAAATAAATACATTTTTCCATAATTCACGTGACGTTCTTTGCCACAATAGGTAACGTCAAAATTTGATCCCGTGCGTAAAAGATCAACTCTGACCTCATTAGTTGCGGATGAAAATAGATTTTTGTTTTTGACTTATTTTTTTACTAACTACCTATTATTATTGTTTTTTTTCCTGTTGAAACCTTTTGCTACGTAGAATGTTCTACCATTTCATTTTGAATTTCGTAAGCAACAAAAACGTTATTCATAAAGGTCTGTCAAGCCTGAAAAGCCGTTGATAATAGTTTATCCCTGTCTGTCATTTTGAAATTTGAAAAAAAAAACAGAATTAAACAAAGGTTTGCTAATTTTTAGGGTACCGTAGTCAAGTCCGCGGCTTTGCTCCGTGATCGTTAGTGCTAGAAAGCTTCAATTTGGCATGGATACATAAATTATGCTTGGTGACAGAACGGTAAAATAAAAAGCAGAAAAGAACCTGCCATACGATATAATTGTTTGTAAAAAATGTTCGCTTTAACCTAGTGGTGCGGGTAAATAAATAAGGGTCTTCAACCACCATTTTTTGATTAAGTGAATATTTTCGGTCATAATCGCTCCGAAAAAAAAATGTGACCCCGCCTCTAACTTTTGAACCATGGGTCCAAAAATAATGAAATCAATCTTGAAACAAAAGCTTAACAATTACTTTAAATAAAAACTATCGGTCCAGCCGTTTTTGAATTATTGCAATCTCCTGTTCCAGTGTATGATTCGGCAGATTCCCACGGAACCGCTGAAATACCACATTCTTCGGCCAGAAGTCCGCGTTCGCGATGGAAAACATCATGTAGGTTAAGCTAATGCAAATTTATAATAGACTTCACTTTGTGCATAAATGTAAATTATTTTAGAAGATAAAAATAAACACGAGAAAAACGTTCATAGTGGTTATATACAGATTGATATCACTTCCTTATAGGCATGCATGTATCCTGGAGAGCAATTCAAACTTACATTTTGACATCAAGATGATGTCATTTTGTTCTCATTCGCCCGTGCGTCTGGCTTGCGCCAATACATGTACGGACAAGTACAAGCGAAATGTACGCGCAAATGATAACTAACCGATTTCATTTTGATCAGCGCTGGAAGTTGCCATACAACAACATGCTGGGATAAGGCCATTTTGTGGCACTTTATTCTTTGTGGCAAAATGCCAGCTGTGCACAATTGTCAAGAAACCCCGAGACAGGCTCTCGATGAGTGTGTACAGCCCTCATTTCTATGTTTTTAATTGTGTCGCAAGACGTCAGGAGACCCTATCGCTACGAACCATCGTCAAGTGTCCACGGTACGTCAGCATCCCAGCTCTCACCGAGACACTGAAGGGGCGCAGCCTGGAGGAGTTCATCGAGCGTCTCGTGCGGTCCATGTTTGAACAACGCCGTGACAACGACAGTCACGAGCATCTTCAGGACATCGCGCCGCATCACCACACCAAACCTCCGGAGAGGTGGACTCGGGGCAGGGCAGGGCAGTTGCCCCGAGCCCGCCTACACCAGTAGCAGAGCATCAGCAAGCACAGCACACTCAGATAGAGCCGAAAGGCACGCCGCAGCTAAGCTGCCGGTCGTCTTCATCGCGGCCCCGAAACCTGGCCCCGCTCAAACAGTCACCAGGCTAGGGGTCGTGAAGTTGTGTAACGATCGGTAGCGAAGAGCTGGCCATCACAGCTGCAAAGTCGTCCCCAAAATGACGATGACTGACCACCACATCGGTGGGGTGGGTTAGCCGCAACAGCCGTCGCAGCCGAAAGGCCAATTCGAACGTAGACTTTGACATCCCATCCATCACATGTGTCGTTTGTGTTTCCATATACAAATATTTCTATTTCTATTTTGATGTCTTCGAATTGGCCTCCGATCTTACCCTGCTTAGTGAACAAAGCACAAAATGAATTCCTCAAAATGTCACGAGTCATTATATTAAATAATTCACTTAAGCACTGTTATCTGCAAGGTTCTGCAGCTGCATACAAAACATGATGCAGATAATATCATGATGTATGTTTATACTACATAAATAATGTGTATACGAGTAGAATCTAAATATTTAATTATTGTTAATGAGTTTGAGTCATGTAACGGTTCTAGAACGATTTTATGTGAAACTGCACATGTACTGTAATTAATTGCCTTTTCTAAGCACTTTTTAAGAGCGACAATGGTCTTTACATTTACATATATGTTTAGTGCTAATTATATTTATATTATCCTCATCTTTTTTCATCGCAGATATCATGTTTTTAAATTTTAATTTATTATGTGTTATAATAATAAAAAAAGTAATCACTGAGTTCCCTCAAGCATAGCAAATATTGCTTGATTTTTTTTAGAAATATTTTTTATATTTTTAGTTTTTGTGGAAAATTTGTTGAAACATTTAAACGACCCGATTTGAAGAATGATTAAGACACGTTTAAGATCTTGGAAAGATCGATAACTAAACGACATGTGAAAATTAAAGTTTATTTCGATTCCGCTGTGATCCTAATAAGATCTATCTTCGATATTTCTCACGTCAAAGTGACATTGGTTGCCCGAATCGAGCTACTTCTGTCAATTATACGGCATACAAACGATATCTAAATGAGAACTTATTTAACCAGAACTTATCGTTATCATATCTCATTCTTCGAATCTGGCTGAAAGTGTGTTTTAGAACTATGTTCGTGATTTTTTTCTACCGAGTGAAAGTTAAAAACTCAGGATTTGAATGACTTAAGTCCCTAGAGAAAGGCCTAAAGATTGCTAATTAAATTGTTGGCAACCATATTGTAATCTAAAAAAAGCGCTACGACTTTTTAAAAACTCCGGTCTCTGAGCCTACTGCATCTTAAGCCTTTAAAAAAGTTAACTCAATGCTTCTATTTATATATGTCTTCGCATACACAAATCATTGAATTAAAAGAATTAAATATTCAATAGGTTAATAAACCACGGGTTCAGCCAAGAATCCATTAAGAATGTGAATCTCAAAAATCATAATATACATATTACAAAAGTGATTTTGTAATTCGGCCTTCTGAGGTTGGTCAGTGGACCGGACGGCCTCGCGGCCGAATTTGACCAAACCCTAGCTATAGCGGTCACTGCCATCTCGATCCAAATATATAATCATAGTCTGTGTCCTTGACAGACAGATGGCGTGACCAAAAAAAATTAAAGAACCGTTATAATCGAACGATCTTTTGTTTTTATGCGTTAACTAAGAATGTTTTTGTCTTTATGACTTTTGTGTGGCTTTGGTGCAATTTTTTTCATATCTTTATACTTTATAGCACCATAAATATAAATGCTAAAGGCGATGGTCCCATAGTACAAGTTGCTCAGTATGACCTAAACATCGTTTTCGTTCATTTACATACTGTATATTTATATATAAGTAAAATAGACGCCTAAAATAAAGTACCCATAGCCATAGTATAAACTTTGCTTGGTTCGGGATTTGGTCGATCTGTAAGATTGT
The DNA here is from genome assembly GCF_033807575.1 of Cydia pomonella. Lineage (NCBI taxonomy): Eukaryota > Metazoa > Arthropoda > Insecta > Lepidoptera > Tortricidae > Cydia > Cydia pomonella. Next base: position 4,439,593 of record NC_084709.1, on the reverse strand, counting down.
CCCCAAATATTTAATTAAAACCTTAGAATTATGCTAAAAACAATATCAGGAAGTGGATACACGGCTATGGTACATGATAAAAATCCGAAACAAAAGCTAGAACTTGTTATGCTAAAACAAACATGAGTAACTTCCCTTGCGAAAGAATAAATTATTGTAATAAATATAAACAAGTATGAACAATGCCATATTCAAACGAGTCTTAAGTTTTTAAAGTCTAAAATTTCTCTAACATCCTGTACCCTTACCGTGAGTTTGACACTAATGTATTCGATAGCGAATGCATAAACTAACTCACATTGCATTATTGATGCAAGCGAGATGAACCGCGTTTAAGTTAACGCATTCGAATACGTCAGTGTCAAACTCGCAGTAAGGATACTGATGATCCTCGTTACGGAGAAATATTCAATTGTTATTTATTTTACCAGGGGACATCCTGGTATTACCCCGGCCAGTATTATTAGAACAAATTAAATCGGCCAGTATTATTATTGCGAACCTATTGTGTCCCACTGCTGGGCAAGTACCTCCCTCTTCCCATCCCAGTTTTGAGCTACATCTGGCCAGTCTCTCGAAAAGGCGTCTAAGTGATCCCGCCATTGCCGACGAGGAGGATCCCCGGTTTGACTCGTGGAGGACGTACTCTGTGGTTATCTTGGCCCACAAGTCATTCGGCATGCGGCAGACGTCACCAGTATATATTTAATAATATCGGCCAGTCATTTCTCTGTTGGGCAATAGTACAATATTGCCTGGTACTAATCATTAAAGTGGACTCATAGACCTGATCACTAGCATAGCCTTGAGATCAATGCCCCCTCTGTATTACTCATTGAAAATGGTCACCTATTTTATTAGCTTGCTACTTTTCGCAATGAAAATGATGGGTTTTTGCTACGGAATGAATACCGGAATTCCGGAATTTAGAAATAAAAAACAAATATCTACCGGAAAAAGCATGGTTTAATCATATTACTTCAATTTTTTTTTAAATAAACATTTACCAAGAGAGACATGAAGGAACTGTCATATTAGAAACCATCATTCGACTCGAGAAGTATAATAATAAATAACGCCATCTACCAGCAAAATTTTTATATTAATAATGCACGCCTATGTAAAAAAATATTTGGGGACCTTACACAGATCGACCTATGGGTACTAGGCGACGATGTACAGTCAGCATCAAAAGTAGCGGATCAAATAACGTTTCATAAGTATCTACCATTCTGTAATAGCTTAACAAAAAGTGATGTCTTTAATATGGAACAAGTAAGACTGTAAAAGATATACTTTTGAGCGCGAATTTTAGAAATTTATCTATATTTCGAAAAGTTATCCGGAATGTCAGATACTTTTGGCGCGCTGTTTCATCCGCTACTTTTGATGCTGACTGTACGTACTTATATACATAGAAAACATCCATGACTCAAGAACAAATGTCCGTGTTCACCACACAGATGCTCTTACCGGGATGCGAACCCGGGACCATCGGCTTCATAGGCAGTCTACATTAGGCCAGACCGGTCGTTTAATTAATTAACTGGCCATCGCCATATGACTTGCGCGTGTCCAATACAGGCCAAGAATCTCAGTAATCGGCCGGTATATGCCCATTGTGCAACATGCCTCGCTCACGCAAGCGGCAGGATATTGCGTTCCAAGGACTTCGAAACCACTAGACTGACTTTTGCTACTTCCAATTCCTTCCGATTCAGGAACTGTTAAATTAGATAAGCGGATGTTACACAACTGTTACAAGAGTTGTGTTAGACCCTTGAATTGAAGAAAATCTGAGACCTAGACATTATTTCAGGTGTGTATTGCGTTGTAACAATTTTTAAAGGGAATTATAAATTTGTGTTTGTTTTCTGATTTTGTTTGTGATCTTATATCATTATCCTAAAACCCTATTGTATAACTTTTTAAGTATATCGAAATCTTTTACTTACTTTTTGTTTGCGTAATACCATGAATGAAACGCAATTTTTAGTATTTTTCTACTAACACTTAAACATTAAATATGGCTCTGTATCTGTTTTATTTTTCTGTTCAACAAAATGGAACATAAATAGTTGGTAAAACATTTAAATGCGACACAGAATGCCAGGGTCGATTAACAGGGGTTTGAAAAAAAAAAGTTTATCGTAGATAAACTTTTTTCGTGAAATCTCTAGAACAGTCTTGAAATTTAGTATTTATGTTAATAAAAGGTCCTGTTTTCATGTTCAAACCATACGCGCTCTTTAAAATACGAATTGGTAATATGTATTTATACTAACTATGATGTCTCCAATTATAAGTACTTTAAAGGGGTTATAGGTATAGATACTGATACTAAAGCGCATTTTTAATGAGTTTAGTACCGTGATGAAAAGTCTTACTAGTTATTTGAGTGGTTTACAAGTTTTTTTTTTCATAAATCAGGCTTTTAGCTTGTTAACAATGATTTGTTAAATTTAAGATCTTGATAATGATACATACTTTTTGGATTGCCTATTTTAGCGTCGGCTGTCAGAAAATAATTTAAAAGTTTCCTAATGGAACTTTTCATTTAAGAATAAGTACCAGTTTTAGGTCGGATGAAGTATTTTTATAATAGAACAACAAAAAAACGGAACTGAAATTATTGCAAACTAGTTTATAAACTCCTTTTACAGTACATATGGTGCTACTTTACCGCACTAGTGCGAAAATTAGCATATTACGTTACTGTGTCGAACATTTAAAGGGCCATATGTACTGTAAAACGTTGTACGATACATGTGCGAATAGGTAATTCGCAACTCGTGTCGATTTAAAACACTCCCTTCGGTCGTGTTTTAATTTATCGCCACTCGTTTCGCATTTCCTATTTATCGCACTTGTATCGTAATGTACTATTGAATTATAGTATTGTAATTGTAGTATTTACGAAAATATTTAACGTCGCGTTCAAACGGTAGGTAGCGGATATATTTTACATATTTTGCATATAATAGGCTAAAACAAGTATAACTGTGAACTCAAGTTCAAAACAGCTGGTTCGCAACCGAAGTAAGGATTTTTATTTCGCATTGTTATACACCACTAAAATTATTCATGAAATTATTTAAAAAGTTTATTTGTTTTCTTCTAATATTTCTAGAATAAGCATTAAGCATGATATAAAATAGAATAACGCTTGGAATTGGAAAGAATAAGAAATTAGTAATTTGTCTAAGAAAGTACAGAACAGAACAGGGTGTAATATATACAGTGGTTGTTTATCACCGAGTGAAGCACAAATTTTCGCCACACCAACACGAGGAAAACGCTAACTGTAAAACATCAACCAAAACAAATCAAATCGAAATAAGCGTTATTAAATACCTATTTATCATTCAAATTCGTCATTCAAAAGAAAATTCTACCAAGCAATATAAAGTCAGGAAATAACTCAACATTTACATAAAATTACTTTGCCACACATGTGGATAAAATGCAAATTTCTCACCTGAAAAGTAATTTACACGTAGAATTTAGAATTCCAGTACACTAAAACTTAGTTTCTTAAATTCAAACAATTCAGCGTGGGAATGTAGCCAGCCTTATGGGCACCTTTCCACAAGGGACAGACTTGGGAGACTTAACATATTAGGTGGATGGATATAAGTCTTAGTTTATTTGATTTTATTAGTTTTAATTTAAGGATCTAGTTTATAGTCTTAATCTACTTTTATTTTTACAATAAGTGTGATAAATACACTGGGTACAATAAAAAAACAAATGTCTGCTACCATTAAAAATAACAAAAAAAAATTAAATAGTTTTTAATGAGGTTTATTAGTAATATGTTATAAAAAACAGTTGAAAGAAGCTTGTTTTAAAAGAACTTTTTTTTTTATATCACGACGGTGGCAAACAAGCATACGGCCCGCCTGATGGTAAGCAGTCACCGCAGCCTATGGACGCCTGCAACTCCAGAGGTGTTACATGCGCGTTGCCGACCCTTTAAAAACCTGTACACTCCTTTTTTGAAGAACCCCATACTGTAGACCCTCGGGAAAACCTCGGAAGAGAGCTCATACATTTTCAATAATAGTGATACGAATTTGAGTGATTGCCGCTAAACCACCGCAGAAGAAATCTCTATTCATTTCGTATTTCATAATGAAGCAAATATACTATGTAACTAGTTCTTTTAAATTATTAACAGGTATTATTATTAGACGCAATTAAGGGAAAAGGATCAACAAAAAATTAACAATACAATTTTAACCTCCTGCCTAAAACATACGAGTATTTAGGTCACATATTTTTGATGATATGTAGTTCCTTTTTGCTACACTTCTTCAACATTCTAAATTACAAAGTTTTTTTTGTTGTTTAAATATTTTTTTGCATTAACATATTAGTAGAATGGCGCGCTTAATCTATCTTTTCAATATTCGTTTAATTCGTTGATCAACGAAGGTCATCTCGAATTTCTTCAGAGGTCGAAGTTACTAAATTAACTAAAGGATATTGCTTAAATATATATTTAAATTAATAAGAATTAATAAATAATGTTTTGGGCGCGGAATTATTGAATGTATATGTGAATATTATCGACATTTACTCTATTATATATAACCTATAAGTATAAATATGCTTGTAACTAGCCCTAGCACAGGCCTCGGTCTTTTTGGGCTGTTACTGCACACTATGTCTTTAAACGCTGGTTTCAATTCAAATGTATAATTAGATATAGTGAAAATTTTGCTGTACATATTTAATGAATAATAAAAAAAAAAAAGTATTATTGAAGTTACTTAGTATGCTCATGTTTTGTTTAATATGTGCATCAATTACTGCTTCTGTTTTGTCTCATGGTTGACTGGTTGAGAATGCCTTTAGGCATTAAGCTCGCTATCTGAAGTTTATTTTATGTATTGTGAAATAAAGTTTAGAATAATAGATAACGTGTTATGGAAACATTCAACTTAGGAGAGATTCGTCCTTATTTAAATGTATGCCCTTGCCGGGAACCACACCTTGAACCACTCTAAAGTACCTACTTACTGCTAAATCCAAAATGACCGTTGAAATGAATATAGTTACTCAAGCTAATATTATACGCATTACCTAAGTCATTTTATTTAAAATCAAATATAGTTCAACGTTCAATCAACTTTCCCGATTTTTTTTTTAAATTTAGTATAAAAAAAAATCGTACGTGAAAATTAAATGCAGAAAATTATTGTTGATTGATTCCGGTAACTATATTACGTCTCTGCCTGAAATTATTATATGCTATTATAATCGGAATTATGATAAAGAGAAATTACCGTTTCAGAGGAAATTATTTCAAAACAATAATTACAACCACTTACTATTAAACAATTATAAATTTAAATATACTTACACAATACGAATCAAGACAAAAATCACCTTCTCAAACTAATTTATTTCTCACAAACTAGCAGAGTCAATATAATACATCGCACTTTCCAAACCAAACTATCGATTTTCCATTTCTATAAACACACGAAAAAAAAACTAAGTATATTTATGTGTGTATATCCGCTACTAGAATGCTACTAGCATACTTTAGAAATTAAGAACTTCATATATGTTGAGTCAAAGCAAGCAACCCTTGACGAAGTTATACGGTTCGCTTGCCAAAGAGTACTGAACGAAAGCAGAGGCGTCACTCCTAATTACTCGGAGAGGGGATCGAGACTACGCTACTGGCCTTGCTTCGTCCGTGTTATCGGAATTTCATTACTAATTTTGCATAACTATAGTTTTGCAATATTTAAGCTAATAAATAATTGGGGATTAGATGAATGTTCATTATTACGAGAGTCCATTTAAACTATTAAGAGAGGTATTGGGCACTGTGAATGTCATCTCGCTTTGTGTGGTAGGGCACAGTACAGCGGATGTCATTCCAGATCTAGAGCAGAGCCTTACAGAAAAGCGCAGCCAAATAACACTAGTCCCTACTTTGTGTTCCTACCGGTGTGTCAGAGCTCAACGAGGGTGCGGAGCATTATCGGCAACACGCATGTAACACTTCTGGAGTTGCAGGCGTCCATAGGCTACGGAGACTGCTTACCATCAGGCGGGCCATATGCTTGTTTGCCACCGACCTAGTATAATAAAAACCTTCGAATTGGCAGCGATAAAGATTTGCAGCGTCACAGTAAACGCCGTAGTTTCATAGGAATTTATGATGGCGCTTCCACACTCTCTCGTATGCCAAGATGGCGGGGCGGGCCTCGCTAATGGCTCCTTACACGATGGCCCAGCGTAGGCCAGTCCAAGAGACGCATTTATGAGCACGAGGAAGCAAGTGATATTGCTATCCCATTCCACTGCATAGCTGCGTCCCTTAGACTGGCGTACGATGGGCCATCGTGTAGAGGAGCCCTAAGATGACAATCGCACATCGGCAAACGTCAAGCAAAAAAAAATGCATCGGAATGACATACAGTGTGACCCTTGCCATTGGACAAAGCCAGTTATTTATAACCAGTGTACAAAGTATCATAACAACCGGTGTAGCGGTTACAAAGAAATTAACAAATTACGATTTTGTACTTTGGAGCAGCCTGTATGTATGTGTTATCCTCAAAGAATAGGATGGAACCTTCTTCGACCTTTTTAATTATCTTTTTTATTTATGACACTAATAAGATTCTGACTTTTGAAAAATGTCATCATTGTCAAATATTTCGAACAAATTGTCAAAAACACTGCCAATGATTAATACAGCATGTTTCTTTTTGTTGTCGATTATTTCAAATAACTTTTGTTCGAAAATTGTTATTTTTTTTTATCTTTTGTTCTAGTTAAAAAGATTAACGTTAGAGCATTCCTGAGAAGTAACCTCACGTGGGATTTCAGGGTTTGTCCAATGGCTAAGGACACACTGTATACTACGAAAAGTCACGTGACTAAATCCATATATTGTTCAAGTGTTCTTCGCGCCTATTTTTTTAAATTTGCCGCCTTTTTAAAATTGGCGCCAAGGTTGCTGTGACAGACCAGCCAGGGCATAGATTCATGTTAGTAAAAATATTACTGTTAATGTGTAAAATATAAACGTGATTTCATTTAAATTACTCCTTAAGGTTAGGGTTCGTTAGGTTTTGAAGTTTACTTCTTAAGAATCGAATTTCATATGTGTTTTTGCACGCATAGTGGAGCCGTTAATCACGTTTAGTACAATGAATATTTTATCGATAAATCACCCCCCATACCTATGTTTTTTCTCAACCATTTTAAAAATGCACCCCTTCACAGTTTTATGGCGCCAAACACGACTGCACTTGGTTAATGTATCATTATCTGTCAATTTACCTATCGCATATTTAAAAAATAATAATCATTCGATAGCTTATCAATTAGGTCATAAATTTCAAGCATAAATGTTACAGAGAATTATCCACAGTTAGTCGAGAATAAATAACAAAGATAAAAATTGTCTTCAAAAATTTACTTCTTTTCATTTATGCCCTAATTCATGAGCTATCGAATGATTATTATTTTTTAAATGTACGATAGGTAAATGGACAGATAATGGTACTTTAACCTAGTGCAGTAGTGTTTGGCATCATAAAATTTTAAAAGGGTGCATTCTTAAAATGGTTGAGAAAAAACATGGGAGATGATTTGTCGATAAAATTCATCGTACCATACGTGGTTAACGGCTCCACTATACGTGAACAATCACATTGTATATATAAGCTCGGGTTATGGAATTTATGGGGAGTAAAATCAAACGTTACGTTATAATATATTTCGTGCGCAATTTATCTTGCGCATCCCCTAGCAACGGCTGTATGGAAACACTTTATTTATTCAATGTCAATAACAACTGTCATTTTTCTCATCGATAACAAACATTATTACTTATATTATTTTTTGTTGGCATTCTGGAACTGTCGAGGTACCTTTCATACGCAAAATAAAATACGTGCGTAAGCTTCGAAAAGAGCTGTTTTTCAAATGCATAATTAAATAAAGATACCTAAAAATATTAACACAAAACAACATTCGACAACTCGTAGACGCGTATCAGAAAATATAGTCGGAGAAACGTAATAATATATTTTTGATAGTTATGATTTTTTGTCTTATATAACATAATGAAGCGTGGGCTATCCAACAGTGTTGGCCGAAGGTTAATACCATTACCCATTACAAATTGAACTGTGAACTGTAACCGTGCGTTACCGTTTACAGTTAAATTTGTAATGGTTATAGGTCAATTCTAATTAGCGTTCGGCCAACACTGCTATCCAATGTGTGCTACATTGGATTTTTGGGGGCAAAATGTGACGACACGTAGGGAGGTCTTATATCGATAAACTCAATTATCAAAGCTTCTCCTGTCTAGTGATTGCTGCAAGTTTTGCTTGTAAAGACATAATTATTTTAAAAATTATAATGAAACAAAATAATACCAATTTTCTTCTCAATTATTTGAAGGGAAACTTTACATATCATAGCATCCTTCTTTAACTGTTTTTTAATACTATTTGAATTATATAAAGGGATAATAATCATTATTTCATAATGCAATGGTTCTCAAACCCGACGATCATTTGAAGTATGCCGTAACCTACTTTATCACCGTCTTCAAAATAATACTTACTAACTAAAAATTACCTCCAAAAAAAACTGGGAGCGGTCACTAAAATACGAAAAAATATTGATATTCGAGTTTATCGATATAGGAATTCCCTGTCATTTAATTTGGCCCTTTGGCCCCCAAAAACCCGATGTCTAACTATCAGTTAAACGTTTAGTTTCATATTATATATCAGGGTCAATTCAAACCTATTGTATGTCATAACCATTATCAATCTGTAAGATTTTACAGAACTCCGACGGTACGTTTTGTTCTCGATCAGTGATTATTTACTGTTTTATTTACTTTCGATTTCGCGAGAGTATAACCTTCAACTTGTTCAAGTTGTGAAATGACTAGTCTTTTTCATTGACCAAGCATTGTCAACTACTTGGCTAGGAAATAAGTTCATTTGTTAATAGTTTTAGCAACTGTATCGAATGGTCACACTCCACTAGTTTTTTTAGACTTATAACAAAAGATGTACTTACATTTTTTATGCTTGTTTTTTTTTGCAGATAATTCTTTGAAATTTACTTCCACTTAATACTTTCTTTTTTCGAAAAGAAAATAGTTATTTGTTTTACAAGGGGACTGTTCTTTAACTCGATGCGCTAATATTGATACATGAGCAAGCGAATGACTCTGAAATCGAACCACAAGCGTAGCGTGTCCTTCTCCTCCGCCTCCGTGAGAACACAATCCTTAAAGTACCAGAGACCGCCGAAGGGGCGTATTTAAGTATATACAAGGTGGCCAAAAAATATGTGCATTCCCGTGGGAGGTTTTGGGATTATACTGAGCAACTTTTACTATGAAACCAACCCCAAAATTTTACCCTCCCAAAGAAATGGACCAGCTAAAATGTATGAAACAGCCAGAATTTTTTTCGCGATTTTGGGGCTTTGTCCCAATGTAAAAGTTGCTCAGTATATGCCCAAAACCTCCCTAGCAACGGGAATGCACATATTTTTTGACCAGCGTGTACATACATAGTTATGTACTTACAGTTTAGTACGGCAGCGCCCTCTGCTGTATGCAAAACTCGTACTCCGTGAGTAGAATACGTACTCCTCCTCCTCAGTCAGAACGCACTCCTCAAAGCACCAGAGACCGCCGATGGCAAGGAGGAGCATGTCTATATATATTATGTATGTATAACTACAGTTCAGTATGGCAGCGCCCTCTGCTGTGAGTAGAACATGTATTCTTCCTCCTCAGTCAGAACGCACTCCTCAAAGCACCAGAGACCACCGATGGGAAGGAGGAGCGTGTCTATATATATTATGTATGTATACTTACAGTTCAGTACGGCAGCGCCCTCTGCTGTGAGTAGAACACGTACTCCTCCTCCTCAGTCAGAACGCACTCCTCAAAGCACCAGAGACCGCCGATGGCGAGGAGGAGCGTGTACACCGCGTAGTACACCAAGTATATTAGGATACTTAGCAACATCGCGTAATAGCTATAACAATATATAGTATATATTACTTCTAGTGCAATTAGGTATTATTTATCTTAACCTAAACTAATACTTTACTAAGTAGCCTCTCTAAAAAACGGAAACTATAAATATACCAAGTATAAAAAAATAGTTGAAATTTAAAGAAATACAAATCAAAAGTGTGTGAAGTGTGTCTATTTGAAATAACACAAATTAAAATATATTCCATAAAATAGTTAATTACGTGACACGTAAGTAATACCCGCACAAAAAATTCATTACAACCTAAATAAATACTATTGCTATTCAAATTTTATAAGCCAAAATAATTTACACTTTCTTACTCAAGTGTGCCTGCGCAGTAGCCGATAATGTGGGTTTTACTTACGTGCCGCGGACTTAAAATATAGAAAAAAAAATTACAATGAGACGGGAGAAGAAGATAATAAAATGAAAACATACCCGCTTGAAACTGCCTTCTTATTCGATACGATGTTGACAAGATTAATCTGTAAAAGATCATAAAACAATAGCTTTAATATATAATATATATAATACCTGCATGCAATTGCAAACACCAAAGATAAATAATATAAGAGCATAGTGGACCTTATTTGTCAAAACATACAACGACCACAATTAAAGTTTTTTTTTGTGCTTTATTGGTTAATAATGGTTATGAAGACTATACATCTCTGTTGTAGAAGTGATTATTTATTTTAGGATTATTAGATTAGATTCGATTAGATGATTTATTTCATGAAAAACAATTGCAAAATAAGTTTGCATTTATGTCAAAAATATAAGAATTTGTGTCATAATCGTCAAAATACACGTAAAATAAAAATGAAAAATAATACTAATGAAATAAAATTATCGCTCCAATAAGTGTCAATATAATTAGAATAAGAGTAAGTAGGTAAATACTTTCAAATCCAAAATATATATTTTTCTGATTAGGTAATCATTATGAGGATTAGGGGAGTTCAAATTTTGTAATATATACAATATCGAAGTTTTTCGCAAATTATTATAATAACAAGAGCAAGACGAACCGCCTAAAATTTTTGAAGATTTATTTTAGATAAGAATTAATTCAACTGACAAATTCTGATTGAATAAAAAAACGTTTTCTAACAGATCAATCATTATTGTTCATTCTTGCGTGTTGGGTTTGCAACATTGTACTTAAATTCCTGCCTACTTATTTTAATATTATAAAATTCCTAGGTCCTCTGGCTTCTTAAGTGTTTTTATTTCTTTTCAAGAAGTTGTTTCTATACACATACGGCATAATTCGAACTTTAAGATACGACAAACATTTGCTAAATATACGATATGGATTTGATATGTCAGTGTTAAAAGTGACGTTTCTTCAAAAAAACTACAGTTTTGACACTGACAATATCAATTTCAATTCATTTATCTATAGAAAATTTTTCATATAGGTATCTTAAAGATCGAATCCGGCCGTTAATATACCTTTTGCGTCCGCCTTAAGAACACAGAAATTGGTCAATTAATATGGAAATTTCCTTATTTTCATTGCTTTCGAGTACTCAATCATCTCATTATTACGGTAGTTTCCCTTGTTCTTCTATAAAATATTCCTTTGACGTTTAGCCAAATTGCAAGGACTAGACTAACTATTGATGCGTCATTTGAGACGTCAACATAATTGCTATAGGTATCAAAGTAAGAAAAATAAGGCATTAAATTAGCTTACGGATGTGTAATAGACTAGCATTTGCCCGCGACTTCTCCTCCGTATAATTAGTATGGTCACCATCACAGATAGCGGATTAAATTACGCATCAAAATTATCTACCATTCTCTAACAGCTTAACAAAAATATATACAGACAGACGGCCCAATTGAACTTTAAGATACGCCAAATATTAGGTATAGTAATATTAGGTAATGCGTGCTGCGACCGGTTCATGGGTGTCTATTGTTGCGCCTGTGAACGGGTTCCAGCAGGCGTTCTACATGACATTAAAGCTCTCCAAGGGGCCTCTACGTGTTCGATCTATATCCCCACGCAAGCCTATCAAAAGACCAGAATTTATAGGTCTGTAAAATCCAAGGAGATACTTACTAAAGTCCATTATTCCTCCAATCTTGCACAGATCGAGATAATTCCGGAATAAACAAAATTTGTACTATGGGAATTAAGTAAAAGAAAACGATATTATACAAACATACTTAAATAGTTAAAAAAAAAATTGAAAATCGGTTCACGATTCACGGAGATATCGAGTAACATACATACAAAAAAATCAGTCGAATTGAGAACCTCCTCCTTTTTTGAAGTCGGTTAAAAAAAGACCGTACTTGGATACATTTGCCCGCAATGCCTATTTACATAGAAAACTTCTATAGCAAAGTAAGTTACACATTTTGATTATTATAAAAGTTGTGTTGATGTTTAATAACAGAACTGCCAAGTAATTGTTATTAAAATACTACTTAACGTATCTTTAAGTACTTACGCATACAATATTATTAAAAACATGAATAATAATTAACACATGTAATGTAAAAGTACCAAGTGACGTAAATTATAAAAACCTAATGCTCAAAATCTCTGTTTCTGACGCACATTTAAATAAGATAAATACCTAATAGTTAAGTTCAAAACCCTCAGTCATAAATAATAAAAATATTAAGCATTGTTTTCTAAAACAAGTTTTTGCAGAAGCGCGAAAAATAAAAAATAAATCGTTTTCCTTATTTTTTGTTTGTATTTGTAACTACATTTTAAAATACATGCATGAATGAAAATAAAATATTGCTTGTAAACGGTTGCTATGCAACAATTCTCTGAGATGAAAACCAAATTGCTTATATTACAGAATAAATAATAGTACTACCGTCTACCGTACAGAAAGGAAACTTCCTACAAAGCCGAAGTTTGACAGCGATTCAGGGCCGAATCATGTATGCAACTATCCCTTTTGGGCTATTTAGGGTTGTCAAAATTCATGTACTCGTAATTATCACGTTGGTGGTTGTGCACGGAAAGGAACGTCAAGTACCATAATAATTGCTCGGAGCAATGCTGAGCCGAACGGAGCCCAGAATGGTTTAGTTTCCTCCCCCTGCTTATATCGCGTATAAATACAGTATATTTAGATGAAGATGCTGTAGAGAAGTAGAGATGACTAAAACTGATTTTATATTTTATTTAAATTGGATAGACTTATTTTTAATAGGAGTCTAGGAGACTTGCCCAGGTGGGACTTGAACCATTTTTTTGAAGTGGCAAAATCAAAGTATGAAATCAGCACTCGAATATCACCTAACTATACCTATTCCGACATGGCATGACATGCTGCCGTGTCAGGTTTTTTTTATATACTAATGTTAAGCAGTCTCCGTAGCTCCGTAGCGTGTACGCTTGCAACTCCAGAGGAGGTACATGCGCGTTGCCGACCCTAAAATTTAAGCTTCTTATGTGTTACGTTTTAAGCGAGTTTAAAACTTAAAAATATAATGTGTATTACCATACTTCCCATAAAACGTATTAGTTGTAAATGTCTTTCTCTTTTGGGCTAAAGGCTGGGCCGGACCTATAAAATGTTGCTATTGTTTACGAAAGGAAACTAATGTTTGAAGTAAGCACTCTAAGTTTATTTATTTCTCTATACCCTGTGCAAGCCTCACGAATTTCCCCAACTAAATATCGTGAATACTATTTGTTTTCCATCAACTTAAAATGCCAAAATTCAGTCGCGATATGTCAAACGCGATTTAGTGTGTCAAGGCTATAATGCTAATATTTGTATAAGTGTACATATTTTTGCTCTAACTTATGGCCCTTGCGAAATAAGACATTCGGTTAAGTTTGATTGAGGTGAACTTGACATGTGCAACGTTACGTAGCATTTATTTATACCTTAAATTAGGACAAAATCCGAATATTTTGACCATAAGAAAGCCCTGCTAATTAGCCTCATGCATGAAGTTTAAATTTGAACCAAATATTTTTATTCGGATGACTGTTACCGTTATATTATGTTATAAATACATTTCCATTAAATATAATTTAATTGCTTGAAATAACAAAGAAAAAGTACAAAATTGCACGCGAAAAGCTAATGAGCGGAACGCAACGCCATGTGACGTCATTCGTTAAACAGATTTGTCGTTTTGTTCTGCGTTGCAACGATGCTGAAAGAAATCTGAAAAAAAAAAGTATTTTCATTGCGATTTTGCAATTCAAAATGGTTATATCTCAAACATAAGTTATTGTCGACTATCCAAACGATATACATAATGATTTAAAGAAAAAAAAATGGTCGTCTGTAAAGTCGGTTTACGGAAGATAATTCTGCGTGATAACGTCATAAGAAAACATTGATGAAAAATTGCATACTTTTATTTATTAATTGAATTGAATTATTATCACTGAATTATCATTATTTTGTATAATACAAAGGAGTTACCATGGAGATCTGTCCACTACGTGGCCGTAACGTTACCATGCAGATCTTTCCACAACGTGACACTTTTTCGTCAATTTATGAAGTTAATTATTTAAATATCTTAGGCGGTTAGTAAAGAAGTTTTAAATATACATTTAGGAGAAGGTAGCTGATTTCTGAAACTTAAACTAGGTTATATATGCGGCGTTCATCGTGATCTTAAGGCACGAGCTAAGGATCCTTAACCTCTAGTGGTCTACCATTTAAGAAATACGTTATTGGCAACAATTTAATTTTTGGTTTAAGGTTTTATCGCAAACTGTACCCCTAGTGTAAATATTTTCGACAGCGAAACGTGACGTACGCGTTTGCGTTAAGTGTCATTTTGTATGAGATTTTTGACTTTCCAAAACCTCCCGCTTGGCGCGCTGTTCAAAAACCCATACAAAATGAGACTTAACGCAAACGCGTACGTCACGTTTCGCTATCGACTAAATTTACACTAGGGGTACAGTTCTTTTCTTTTTACAAGCAACTCAATTCTATCAACGCCAAACAAACGCAACCTAATTGTGTTTGGGGTTTTTAGAATTAGCTCGATGAGTATTAGTCGCCTGTCTAAAAAAAGTACAGTCAGCGATAAAAGCTTGTTGCAAAAATTAAATTTTTGCCAAAAACTTATTTTGAGACTTTAAGCCTTGTATATCCTTATGATCTTAACATGTATTTTTAAAGTTAACTTTTTTATGATAGATGGCTCATTTTCTATTCATTAAGCTAAATTTTTTATAATATTCAACATGTGTCTAGGACCAAATTGTATTTAATTTTTCATACTTCAAAAATTACACCATAAATTAGCTTCGTGCCGCCATATTCAAAGCTTATCAAAGTAACTTATTACTAAGCACATCAGTTAAATTGTATACTAACGGCCCGATTCAAAGAATGAGATACGATGACGATAAGTTCTGGTTTGGATAAGTTCTCATTTAAATATCGTTTGTAAGTCGTATAATTGACAGAAGCAGCTCGATTCAGGCAACCAATGTCACTTTGAAGTTAGATATATCATATTGGGATCACAGCGGAATCGAAATAAACGTCAATTTTGACATGTTGTTTAATTACCGATCTTTCCAAGATCTTAAACGTGTCTTAATCATTCTTCAAATCGGGCCGTAAAGATATGACGGTTGAAAAAGTATTCAATATGTCCAACATGTCCATTTCTGAAACTTAAACTGTTTTTAGAATTGATTCTTAGAGAAACGATAAGACGGTAAGATGGATAAAGACGTCCAAAGAGTTTACAAGCATTGTATCATTTTAAATATTTACATAAGTAACTGAACTTCCTGTGTTTTACCGACATTGGCAGAAGATATACATATTTATACACCTACAGGATGGTACAGAAGTACGTTGGCAATGAATATTAAGGAATATTTTTCTTATTAACATAACATGTCATTAAAAATTTAAACTACAATCATTTAACTAAATATTCTCCTTAACTTCGGAACACAAAAACTAACAACAATACGCCGCCATGAAAAAAATTGTCAACGTATTTTTGTACCAGACTAGTTAAGATAAAACCGGCCAAGAGCATGTCGGGCCACGCTCAGTGTAGGGTTCTGTAGTTACTCTTCCGTCACAATAAGCTAAACTGGAGCTTAAAGTATAGTAAATTGTTAACCAAGGGATGAAACGGTACCTTTCACCCGAGTTAAACAAATAGGCAAATTTGCATAATCAGTACCTAATTAAAGTAAGTCTTTTTACTATGGGAGAAACTTTTTGCGATAACTCAAAAACAGCTAAACTGATCATGTCCGCTATAGCTTTTATTTAATGTCTTTCTTAAGCTCTACTTCCACGATTTTTTTTCATATTTTTTGGACCTATGGTTCAAAAGTTAGAGGGGGAGGACACTTTTTTTTTCTTTCGGAGCGATTATCTCCGAATATATTCACTTTATCAAAAAATGTTTCTTAAAAACCCCTATTAGTTTTGAAAGACCTTTCCAACGATACCCCACACTCTAGGGTTGAAGCGAAAAAAAAAATTCACCCCCACTTTACGTGTAAGGACCCTAAAAAAAATTAAATTTGTAGATTATATTATACGACTTTGTCGGCTTTATTGATTTATATATCCATGCCAAATTTCAGCTTTCTAGCACTAACGACCACGGAGCAAAGCCTCGGACAGACAGACAGACAGACAGACAGACAGACAGACGGACATGGCGAAACTATAAGGGTTCCTAGTTGACTACGGAACCCTAAAAAAAGACTTCCGTCTCGAAGTATTGTTGTTGGAAATACCGAAAACTAAAATACAGTGTGTAAAACCAACACGGGCGTTAAATTAAACCAGATTTAGAATTAATCCGTGTAATTACTAATTAAAGAGTTTTTTGAACTATTACTAATTTTTAAAAATTTACCGAGCAGCAATGTACTGCAAACATACGAGACGTAACATGACATGACATTACGAGATACGAGCTTTTTAGTAACTGCCAACAAGCGTTGACAGTTACTTTAAAATGCTCGTATTTCGTAACTTGTGTGTTGCTTTACATTGCAGGCCGAGTTATTTTGCAAGGTTAATATTTTCATTTTATTTCTAAAGGGGCACAGTGTGTATCTTCAATACGGGCAAATATTTAAACGGTGGTTAACACAGGACCTATGAAATATATTGAGATACATTTTGCTTAAGGGGCGCACTGATTACCAGTTCGTCGGACGATATCGGCCTGTCAGTCGCAAAAGCTGACAATCGCGAATAACTGACAGACCGATGTCCGGTGAACTGGGCCCTTTAAGCAAAATTTATCTCAATATATTTCATAGGTCTTGTGTTAACCACCGTTTAAATATTTGCCCGTATTGAATATACACACTGTGCTGCACACTGTATAGTTATCGTAAACTACATGTTTTCAGTGCGTGTGTGTTTGGCATCTTCATTACTCATTTACATGTAGTTTACGTCATCAGTTTTTATATTTATTATACTTTCGGCATTGTTCAACCGAGTCGTTGAACGAAGGATTGAGTCTGCAAAAGTAGCTTAAACAAAAGAAATAAACATAGTATATTAACTGGCTAAACTTTTTTGACTAAAAATACATTCAAGTCAATTCAAAAACATATCGTTTCCACTACACCTCTTCGTGTGCCGAACTCCCGCAGCGGGAGGGAAATAAAATGGCCACGTCTTCCGGCCTCCATTTTTTAAATTTTGCCCCGTTTGTCAGGGGCTGGGCCGACACGCCAACGTCGAATTAAACACGGAATTGTGATGAGTATAGCATAAACGCTTACAACTCCAAGGATGTTGTATGTACAGTCGCTATCACATATATCAGGGCGGCCGAGTTGCCCAAAAGTATCTGAACACGTACTCTAACGCCTTGACAATAGAGGCGTGCTCAGATATTTGTGAGCAACTTGGCTGCTCCGATATATTTGATGGCGACTGTACGTTGCTGAAACATATCGGCAGGGAGATCATTTCCTTCCTCTGAAACCGCACCGTTTTCTTTCCCTGTAAATACCGTCTATATCTCAAAGCTACCTATAAACAAAATATTAACCACAGCTAACGCCTTTCAACGCCTTCAAATATGGGCTAATAGTTGCTATACATATTTATTGAAAATGTCAGGTTTCTACACTGTTCGCGGTGAATGATGGCCCCAATGACGCTAACAAAAGGGCTATTTATATTCGTTTTTTTTGCAGAGGACTCAAGTTTTTTTTTCAGCCTGTTAGAGAGTCCCACTGCTGGGCAAAGGCCTCCCCTCTTTCTCGCCATTTGGACTCAAGTACTATCTAAAAAAATCAAAAGAGCTCGACCAGCAGATATGCCGGGGCAGCGGCAGACGCCCGAGAGCGACACAAAGCCAACAAATATAGCTGTCTCGGCGCCAACTACGAGTTCGTAGCCTTTGGCGTCGAGACACTCGGGCCGTGGAGCAAAGGTGCACGTGGGCTTCACAAGGAGCTCGGGAAGCGATTAAGGGAGGCAACGGGAGACCTTCGCGCAGGCAGCTTTCTCCCGCAAAGACTCGCTATTGCGATACAGCGCGGGAATGCTGCGTGTGTGATGGGCACTCTGCCAAGAGGCCGAGGGTTGGAGTGTACATTTTAGTTATTTTATTTTTTTGAGTTAGGTTTAGTTATATTAGTTTATTTTATAAGTAGTTATGATTCTTGTAACTTAAATTTAATTTCTATATACATTATTTATTAATAAATTTTGAAAAGTAGAAGAGCTCGATGTCGGAGTCTTCAATCGAGCATTAAGTGGACTTTACAGGCTTAAATCTTTACCAACACCACAAAAGTTTGGAACATTCAACTTCTAAATGACCATTCCTATGACATGGAGCATCTTTGTAATCATATATTAGTATCGAATTAAAATAGTACTTAAAAACTGTTGCTACTTGAACAACAACGACAAACTTTATAAAAAATAATTAAGGAAATTCTCTGTTTCTGAAAAGTACTTGCGATGTTTTAAGTAAACGTAATTAAGATAGAAAATAAAAGATATTCATTCGTGACAAACACAAAACATGTACGGAAAAGCTAGAAAAGAAGAAATCATAAAATGTGCATCACGAAATGGACCCAAACTCAGCATAATGCTAGCTATAAAACCAGCGCTGTTCTTTGGTCTTTCGTAGGCAATGTAGTGAATGAATCAAACCTTTACCAATACTACGAAAGTCTCGAACATTCAATTTCTAAATCACATTCCTACGACCTATTTACAGCGTGTTTTTAAGCAGATAAATTGAGACGCAAGCGCGTGGCGAGCGTGTCGAAATTCGCGAATGACGCAAGGAGTGGACACTGCTTGTACCTCCTACCGCCCGGCGAAGGTTACTCTGTGGGCGCGGACCATAATCTTATAATTTCTACCCAATTTTTTTCAATACTATGTCGGTGGCGTACAAGCATATGACTCTAATAGTAAGCGGCCACCGTAGCCTATGGACGCCAGGGATGACTCTTTAACCTGTTCACTTTTTTGAAGAACGGACATTTTGACAGTATTTGTTCTGTTATACTATGCTGTATGGGTACAGTATGGGTACTGTAGCCACTTAAGAAAACCTCGGCGGGGAGTTCCACAGCCGGAAGGAAATTCCTCTTAAAGTTAAGGAAAGTAATACTTCCCTCTAGAAGTTAGCAGCAAAAACAGCGAAATGTGCGTTGTTCAAAATGAGTACAGCTTAGTTTTTAAGAGAACAGCGCGTGCATGAGCATCTCAAGAGTGCGTAGCCAACATGCCAATCGTTAATGCTCCGTAGCAACTGTCTCTGTCGCACTTATATTGAAGAGTAATAGAGAGAGATGATTAACACGTTGACTAAGCACCCAGCTCCTTACAACTTCTGCTGCTGACTGATAAATGGGTGGGGGGGGGGGAATATATACTCTCACAGCTTAAACTCACATAGTTATAGAAACAATGTGGTTAAACAAAGATGATTGTGACCATTCATATACGTATTCTACAGTGGTATTAAACGGTGACAGTCTATTAGACTATTTAAAGGACTGTTATTCGTGGGTCAGATACGTAAGATCACCTGCGAAGTAAGCCATATAAAGTATCTATTACTTTGTGAACCGGTATGATATGTCGCCACTTCCTATGCTCCAATATTATTTGTGAGTTAATATCTGATTTTAGTAGTCACGATAAAACACAATCTGTAGTTTAGGTTAGATATCCAGGATGGAAGATTGGGGGAAATTGAAAAACGGTCATCTTCGCTCTAAAATATGAACAACTACCGTGGGCCCATATAACCCGACAGATTTTAATCACACATTCCTGAGGTCATAGGGAGCAAAACCTGTTATATGACTTTTCTTCTGACAAAAAATCATTATTTTGCATCTGATTACTTTGCCCCACATTTGGATAAAATGCAACTTTCTCAATAGTTTTTGAACAATCAAGCGGGCCTTTACCAGTTGGTGTGGTGAAAAAAAAAATTGTGTGTGTTTTCTGCATACAACACGTAATTTATTTTTACATCTTGGCGCAAAACAAAACATTGCAATAAATTAGTATATTTTTGTTTATTTACAGATACATTTTGCGAATTACTAGTCAGTATGTTTAAAACAAGTCACGGATTTGCAGTATCGCAACCAAAACGGCGTTTTTACGGAAACAAAATTTCTCAAGAATTGTCATTATTCCTAAAACAAGACTGATTTTATAAAGATTTGTATGACATTTTAGTGTCTAAATGCGCTCATAAATACACCTTTAAAATCTGTCGGGTTATATGGGCCCACGGTGTAGAGGAAATAGGTGGTAGGTTTTGAATACTAGTTGTAATTTCCTTATTCTGTGTGTTATATATATTATAGGGTATTTGACTGTATTTAAAAAAATATTTCACACCATGCACGAAATAAAGCACCATAACATTAATAGAAAAACATAGACAGCAGTTATTTATAAACTCTATTTCTATTTTATAATTCGTATAGAACTATTAAGAGTAGGTGAATTGACCGTGACGTCACTTGCTGGAGTTTCATATTTTCATAGTGACAAATCGTTTTGATAGTTCGAAAAAAGAAACTAATTTGACTAGTAGTCAAATACCCTATTATACTTATTAGATATGTGTGAAGTGTGTGATAAAGGAAATATGTATCAGGAAAATTTAAATTTTTATGGGACGACAGCTTAAAATGTCTGACACAAATTTAGGGTAAGTTCACTTTTGTACTACCCAATTATTTTCCATCTTATGTAATATTTATTTTTCTCATACAATAAAGTGTTTACTTACTTACTTAAAATGTCTCAAACCGGTCAAAGTGGCGACATCTCCATTGTCACGCACAAAACGATTTGTCGCAATGACGAAAATTTATTGAGTTTTTTGACCTTAATGTGACCACATTCATTGCAGATGATTCTAAACGATCTCAATATGCATACCTAATGACAATGTTGTAAACATATATTAATAGTTACACGTATTATGTAAGTATGCCATGTGATCTCTTTAGATTAAAACGTGGGGTCTCTATGAAAGTAGTTGGTCTAATAACATATAACGTTTATTGCCGAAACGTTTTAAAACCTGTACTGCTTACCATATTTTGTAAGTCACGTTACAATTTAATTCTTCGTGTAGGTACTAGATTGTTATGTGTAACAATGTATTAGTACGTACATTTCTTTTAAAATAGGACCATATTTTATTATTTTCGATATTTGTTGACTGGGCAGAAACAGCTTTGGACAGAGAAGCATGGCGGTCTTTGGTGTCGGAGGCCAAGATCCACTTCGGGTCGCTGCGCCACAGCAGTAAGAATGTTTTATTATTTTATTTATTTATTAGAAGAGCAAACAGATTTAATTTTAATAAATATCATCATATTTAAATCATAATTAAGAACATACCTAGACATTATACTATTGATGTTATTAGTTTAGTTGAGAAAAACATGGGTATAAAAATTGTATTGAGTAGGTAATTAAACAAATAATTAAAAATAAATATAATAGGATATTATTACACGAGTCCCGCAGTAAACTCCAACAGGCTTGTGTTGTGGGTACTTAGACAGCGAAGTATATAATATTTATAAATACTTATATTCATAGAAAACACCCAGGAACAAAAATATCCGTGCTCATCACACGAATAAAAGCCTTTACCAGGAATTGAACCCGGGACATTCGGCTTCATAGGCACAGTAACTCACTACCCACTAGGCCAGACAGGTTATCAAATTTATTGACAATAATATTAAATAAGTATACATGTAGTATATACATATATAGACACATATATAATAATAAGAAATAATAAAGGATTTGGTAAAATTGAAGATGGAAAAATAATAAATAAAAACAAAAGCGGAACTTTATAATATATTTATTATAATAACATCATAATTTTTATTATAAAATAGTATTTTAAAATGATATATAAATACATACACAATAGTTGTAAAAATAACAACAAATATTTAAATTGAATTAGAGACAAATTAGGGAAAAGGATCCAACCCACAAACTGTAAATAAAATGTACAGTACATATCACCATATGTACATATGTGTATATGTACTGTAAGACGTTGTACGATACACGTGCGAATAGGTAGTTCTCAACTCGTGTCGATTTAAAACACACCCTTCGGTCGTGTTTTAATTTATCACCGCTCGTTGCGAATTTTCTATTTTCTGCACTTGTATCGTAAAAAACTATTATAGTTTCTGTCAAAAATATAAGTCATTAAGATCCAGTGAAACGCAAATGCATAATAATATATAAATAAATTTGACACATAAGAATTTTAATAAATATATTATAATCATCTAATGTTAGTAAACAAAAGTATATATAAATATAAAGGTAAAGAAAAGGGTCAAGGTCGTCAGTTTAGACGTCGACCTTGAAATAATCATTCAAGACATCATTAATGTGACGTCACAAACGTTAATGTAAGGTCATACACTAATACGCACGCATTTCCCGCCGTACTTGGGTAAGCTGAATTACCTTCGATACAAATTAATAAATAATAAAATGGTTCCGTAAGATACATAGGTAGAAGTCAGACTTAACGTTAGTTTAGGGCACTTGCAGGGACTTTGCAATGTCAAAGTGTGGCTTGCCGTTACAAACGTCAATTTAATATGGCGTTTATAATGACACTGTTACACTTTCTTCTGTGAAATGCTGAGGAGAGTTTAGAACTTGACTGAGAACGCATAGGTTGGACCGTTAAGGGAAGGACCCTGAAAATTTGACATTATATTCTTCAAATGATAAATTTTTGGAAACTCAATTTTTACGGAGTGAAAATGAGGTCGAAAAGTTTATAGCTCTCAAAATTCTAAATTTTATATGTGCGTGACGGGTAATGAGTTAACATTAACTTACAAAATATAACATTTAATGTACAAGTAAAATAGAACATTAATTTAAAAAAAATACTCTTTGGCCAGGTTTAGAAGATTTTTCTAGGCAGTTGGAAAAAAAACATTAACATTTAATCCACAACTAAGTAATTAATTAACCGTTTAAGATCTTTGTATAAATAAATCACCTTATAAAACAAAGGCCCACGTCGTGTCTGTCTGTCTGCTGTATGACCATACGTTCGTGATAAACTCAAAAACTACTGAACGGATTTTCATGCAGTTTTCACCTATCAATTGTGTGATTCTTAAGGAAGGTTTAGGTGTATAATTTCTTAAGGTTTTGTGTAACTGGTGCAAAGCCGGGGCGGTCGCTAGTAATTTTATAAAGACCTATAGTCTTCCTAAATTATATTACAGTCGATCATTTTTTTTCTACATATTTTTGTAAGATATTAAAAACCATGAAGGTACACTACACATATTTATAGCCTAAACAAAACACGCTCAATATAGGTAATAAAAAAAACTACCTACTCAGAACAATTATCAATGATGCATCAATGCGTCCTATTGAATACATTTTTTTTATTAAACCTACGAGTAAATTAGGACCTCCTCCTTTTTAAATTCAGTAACAAACAAAGACTGCAAATGTAACAAAGGAAGAATTTTTTTCTACATAAAACTACACACAACTTATGACTAAAAGTTATATAGATTTTAAAATATTGTTAAGAAAATGACAGGTGTCTATTAATGTTCCTTAAAATTACAAAATTAGACGGGTTTTGTTATACGTAAAACGAATATTTCAGCAATGATTTACCTATTTTACAAAACACACTTCATAAATTTAGTAAATAGAATATCTTGTAATTTAAATATAAAATATAACAAATATTTTAGGAAAGTAAAAATATATATTGCAGTAAGTACATGTAAATGTGTAAGAGAAACATGTTACACGAATCTCTCACGAAGTCCAATATTAAGACTCAACGAATATATGGTATTCAAACGAATTAAAAAAAAGTCCATTAATAACAAAATTATTTCAAAGTGACAAATTACATATATATTATCATCTGACTTCCCCACCCCTCCCCACCTATCTTCACTACCAATAAATGTCAGCACACAGCTGTCCCCAAAAAATTGGCCTCATATCATAAGGTAAACATCATTAAAGTCGGTCACACACGTGAAAAACCTCTTTTTAAGTGCATTATCCTCTTTTATTCAAGATCTATAACCTAAACCTAAGACAGCAAAAAAAAACAAACTATATATTAAGTCTCTGAGTTTCAGGTCCGGCAAGAAACCTTCAGTCGCGAAAGGCTCTCTGGAGATGCATCGGAACTTTTGGATGGACTTAATCTTTCAGACAAATCAGGTCAGAATCTATTAAATACATAAATTTAGAAAAACTGATATAAATAATATTATCAGAGGCCCTACCCAAGTTACCAATCGTTTGCACCGTAGCAATCGAAACGGTAATGTCTCTAGAGACATTCGCGTTTCGTTCGCTACGGCGTAAACGAATGGCACCTTGGCTACGCCCCCAGGTCTGAGAGAACTGAAAGATTTCCGCCCAAAATGTCGCATCTACGCTGAGCGCTAAACAACCTTTACACAAATCTGCGATTAGTACTAATTAAGCACAAGGTATATTTCACTTTATAATACGTATACACTCATCTGCATAATAAAAATAATAAAACCACGAACAGCTTTAACTATGTAGGTCATGGTTAAACACAGAGGTTCTAATTTTTCATTGCTGACTAAAAGTTAAGAAACTTTTTAAATCAATTTAAGGTGACATCAATCATATCCAAATTAAGCTCTATTATCACTTTCAAGAACAAAATTAGCTCTCCTGATTGTACCAACAAGTTGTGAATTTGATCTGTCAGTATCAAAACAGTCATTTCTTCAGCCAGAACCATCACTATTGACAGTGACAGATCATATACACAATATATTCAGTGCCTTGTATATCTATTGTTAAAACTGCCCGTGTAAAAGCCGGCTTTCAATCTCAAGGTCAAGTGTAAGTTGTGCAACTCACCCCAAGGCCGGCGCGGGAGCAGCGGGCCGTGTGCGCAGCTCGCTACGGACTGAGAGCTCGCGGCGCCCGCGCAAGGGTTTCGCAAGTCTGTCTTAACTGGTGATTGGAGCGAGGGTTTCAAATGCAAGGTTGATTCATTGGAGTGGAGGGTGGAAGTAAGTAAATGATATATTTTTCTTAGTAAAATGTTTGGAAAACTTTATTTTGCTGGAAGGCAAAGATAAGGCTACGACTCTGTTATGTAGGCTCGGAATATTCTTCGTAATAAGGT
The DNA here is from genome assembly GCF_033807575.1 of Cydia pomonella. NCBI lineage: Eukaryota > Metazoa > Arthropoda > Insecta > Lepidoptera > Tortricidae > Cydia > Cydia pomonella. The sequence goes on along the minus strand of NC_084709.1, from coordinate 4,413,851 downwards.
GTAACTAAAATAATGGGAATCCTTTTAAGCGCATATTCAGTGACAGCCAGTGGATGTCATTCCAGGTCTAGAGCAGAGCCAGAGGTTGCCAGAGCTCAATGAAGGGGGGGGGGTAGGTGATATATATCTAGGGCGTCCAGACGGTCTTCGGTCATTTGGAACTCCAGAGTACGCCCTGCAGACTGCACGATCCTCACCCATCGGAGTCTGGCGGCTTTCGCTGCGTCTGGCCGCTGGAGAGACGAAGTGCAAAAATTTGTTGCTTTATGCGGATGATACCAAAATCTTTAGGATCATTAGAAATGAAGATGATTGTATTAAACTACAAGACGATCTTAATAACCTTGTCACCTACTGTAGAGATAATCACTTATTTCTGAATTTGGACAAATGTAACGTTATAACTTTCACAAAAAAGAAAAAGAAAATTGAATTTAATTATAGCCTTTTAGGTAAAACATTGATAAGGGTTACAGAGATCCGTGATCTTGGCATTCTAATGGATAGTAACCTTACATTTGTCCCACATCTCGACAACATCTTAAATTTAAACAATTGGGTTTCATTTTGCGGGTAGGAAAACCTTTTAAAAATCCTTTAACATACAAAATCTTATACAATAGCTTTGTCCGCAGTCATCTAGAGTTTGCATGTTCTGTCTGGAAACCATCTCACGCTATTCATATTAATAGAATTGAAAGGTTACAAAAGAAATTTATCAAATCACTCGCGTTTAGGACAGGGCAAATTTACACTAACTATACGGATACATGTACACGTTTTAAGATGCAAAAACTAAGTGACCGCCGTGATGCTGTAGACTCTGTCTTGCTTTTCAAAATCATTCACTCAGTACTAGATGCCCCTAAATTGCTTCATAAAATAAGTTTCAGAGTTCCGCGTAGACGAGAGCGCCAGTGTCGCAAAAAAGACCTTTTCTCTATTCCTCGCAGTCGGACTCGTTATGCTAGTAATGCATTTATTAAGCGTGTTTGTAAACTGTTTAATAATAATGAAAAACTCACAGATGTGGATATATTTAACTGTACAACTACTTTACTGAAAAAAGCATTCACATGATATGTATTAAGAATACCTAAATAAGCATATTTTTTCTAATAATTGAGATATATGCATCTTTGGTTGTTATTTAGCTTAAATTTCACATGACTTTGATGTTCACTTTTATTTTTAGGTGTTAATCAACTTGTACTGTACATAGGCAAGCTGTAGATATTTGTTTAAAGTATTGTAAAAATTGTTTGCATTTATATACGATATTTTTGTATTCAAAAAGTGCATTAGCTTCGTATTTTGATATGTAAATTAAGGAAACTATAGGTCAATTTACTGCTGCTTAATCTACTGTTCAATGTTATTGAATGACTGTTTGTTTCTGAATAAAAGAAAAAAAAAAAAAAAAAAAAAAACCTTAGCGAACTCGGCGCCGTCGTCTGGACAGAAACGGTTTTGGACAGAGAAACATGGCGGTCTTTGGTGTCGGAGGCTAAGATCCACTTCGGGTCGCTGCGCCACAGCAGTAAGTAAGTAAGTAAGGTAAATATATCGTTAACGATCCTATAAAATACACATTTTCAAAACACAGGACCAAATTATTTAAAAGATAATGAATTAATTGAAGTATTTGTAAGTGTATTCTAGGATAAGTACAGACAAAGGTATTTTCCACCTTTAAATTTTATTGCAAATAGGGGTACGGCCCGATTCGAACTTTAAAATACGCAAAAAAATTCCTAAAGATACGATTTGGATTGGATATGTCAGTGTTAAAAGTGACGTTTTTGTTTGAAGACACATCACTTTTCACACTGAGATATCTAATCTATATCGTATCTTTAGCAAAAGTTTCACGTATCTCAACGTTTGAATCGGACCGATAGGCCATAGTTCGCGTTCTAAAGTATATGTTGCAGTTACAGCTATTTTTAGTAAAGTTCATTATTTATGAACCTTCATTTTATGATAGAACTATTGATCAACTGCAAGTTTTGGTTAGTTAAATTTAAAGTAGGTAAAATATGTGCGGCTAATGTTAAGGGAGATCGAGTGAATTAGATCGCATTCTCTCTCTATCGCACCAATATAAGATGGATGTGATCGCTAACCCAACGGATCCCTTTCTTTCGCATAATTATCGCAAGTCATAATGTAATGATAGTCATATTATCATTAGTCATAACTCTGAAACCGTTACCTTTTCAGGAATTTTCTTAGGTTATCCTATATATAGGTTAGGTTAGGTTAGGTTTGTTTTATGGCAATCCTGAAAAGTTACGCGTTTCTGAGAAAAAACAAATTATGGCTCACGAAAATGCGAACAAACAATACATTATTTTTTTTTATTTATTTATTTAAAACTTTATTGCACAAAAGACAAACTTAATGTACAAAAGGCGAACTTAATGCCATGAGGCATTCTCTACCAGTCAACCTTAGGGCAAAGCAGAAAAGATTGTAGGCGGCGCGTTTAAAACTAAAAGAAATTGTTATTAAAAGAATTAGAGTCCTAATACACATAAATTAATTATAAACTACTTAAATACATAAAGACACATACATACATTACATAAATAAATATATATATATATATATACATAATATACATAACCGATTCGTGAGACTGATACTTAATTGATCTTTAAACTGCCAGCAAATAAATCACGCAAAGATTTTTTGAAAGCAAACTTGTTGGGAGCTTTTCTAATGTTAGGGGGAAGACCGTTCCAGAGACGTGCTGCCTGAATGGCGTAAGAGTTAGTCATGAAGCTTGTTCTATGAGTGGGGATAGAAAGAGAGAGATTGCCAGTAGAGCGAAATTGACGGTCACGAGAAGCACCATAAAAGTGAAAGAAGTACTTAAGGTATTCAGGGGAGTGTGGATCATTGAGAATGGAATAGAGAGTGCAGAGCATACGAATATTACGCCGTTGACGAATAGGGAGCCAGCCCAACTGGGAACGAAACGAGGACACATGATCATATTTCCGGAGACAGAAGATAAAGCGGATACAATTATTAAGAAGACGGTCCAACTTGTCAAGTAGCTCTTCATTTAAGTCAGGATAGCACACATCACCATAGTCGATAATGGGTAGGATTAAGGTGTTAACTAATAAAGTTTTAGTTTTGACTGGCAAAAAGTGTCATAAAACTTTATAGGAAACAATGTTCTTCCTCCTGCCCTTATCCCACGTTATATGGGGTCGGCACAACATGTTATTCTCTTCCATTCTCCTCTATCTTTCGTCACCTCAGCACTCACTCCTTTCTCTCTCATATCCTCTTTCACACAATCCATCCATCGTTTTTTCGGTCTACCATCCGCTCTCCGTCCATCAACATTCATTCCTAACATTCTTTTTCCTATATGACATTCATCCCTCCTCATTATATGCCCATACCACGCTAACCTACCACTCCTTATCTTCTCCGCTACCGGTGCTACTTTCAAACTATATAGGAAACAATAGGGACCCCTAACCCAAGCGTCAAATTAGCTCAAGAAAATTAACCTGAATATGGGCAATCAGGGGAAATAATTCGTGTATTTTTGTAAATTGATACAATTATACCTTGTGGTGTCCAAATGAACATATTAAAAGTCCTCTAGGGTGGGAGTTGGTGGAATAAAAAAAAAACGTAGCCAAATTTGTAGGAAGTTTTATATTCAAACTTTTGTCCGAAGTAATTACAATGCTATTTGTATAGATATTCAAGATGTCAGTAAAAACGAAGTGAAAATAAGTTTTTGGCAAAAAAATCATTTTTGGTACAAGCTTTTATCGCTGACTGTACCTTTCTTTCCACAGGCAACTAATACTCATCGAGACAATTCTAAAATCCCCAAACACAATTGGGTTGCGTTTTTTTATCACAGAGTTCCTATGGCTACCTCCTGTCTCCATCATCAGATCAGCTCGATGGTACCATAATATTACAGTCACCGGACTTACATATGCATGCAAATTTTCACCTTCATTGGAAACCGGGAAGTGGGTCAAATTTAACTTGCAAGATTTGATTACAGACCCACAGACAACGGGACAGGTGAAAACAAATAAAAGCTTGTAAAAAGTAAATAATAAACCGGCATACTATTTTTACTAACCATATGCGCTTAAATTATTCGACATGTAACAATCATTACTTACAATACAATACATGATCTATTACAAGATTATTACACCCTAACTTAGAATAACATAAGCGCATTTAAAACTAGTTCAATATTGCACCTTATAGAATAAGAATAAGGTTTATAATCATAATCAAACAAGATTTCAAATAAGTTATGATATATATACAGTATGTAAATTCAACACGGGAAAACCTTAAAACGCTGGTTAGCATGGGACCTTATTTCTTATTTCCTTTATTGCAAACCATGGTACATATTTTGTTACAAAAGATTAATGTATCACATGGACCCTGACAGGGTATAGCAAGTATATTCTTAAAAATAATTCTTAAAGCTAGTTCTTAAAACAAATATAATGGGGTGATAATAATTCTTCCATTATAGATACTTATCCTCCAGGAACTCTGCAATAGAATGAATGCTTTCTGAATTAATAGCGTTTTTAATTTTGTAGTAAATAAGTTATTAGTTGTGATATTTCGTATATAATAAATAATAATAAATAAATATTATAGGACATTATTACACAAATTGACTAAGTCCCACAGTAAGCTCAATAAGGCTTGTGTTGAGGGTACTTAGACAATGATATATATAATATATTAATATTTATAAATACTTAAATACATAGAAAACATCCATGACTCAGGAACAAATATCCATGCTCAACACACGAATAAATGCCCTTACCAGGATTTGAACCCGGGACCATCGGCTTCGTAGGCAGGGTCACTACCCACTAGGCCAAACCGGTCGTCAAAATCAATCGGTCGGTCGGTCGTATATTTATTGGTATTTGGTTATATATTAATATTGAGCTGTAATATGGCCTTTTTTGTAGATATTTAGTATCGGTTCTGGAGGGATAAGTTTATCATTCCGACGTACGCTATTATAAAATTTAAATAAATGAAGGTAAAGTAAGAATTTTGCAGCTTACGAGTTGAGGAATATTTGCAAGTATGCGGATAAATTTTTTCTGCGTTAAAAATATGTTGTGTGCGTCGGTGCTATTTCCCCATAGCATGACACCGTAGCGTGAGCAAGCTTGAGCGTATGCATGATAAGCGGAGAGTGCACATTCTGTATGAGTGTTAGCCCTTAGTATAGTTAATGCACAGAGGAAAGAGGATAGTTTTGCTTTGACTTTGGCTGCATGTTTTTTCCAGTCGAGATGTGAATCGATTGTCAATCCGAGTAGGGTGGCGTCTGTCGCTTCGTTGATTTTGAGTGCATCTAGCAGTGATCTAAGAAGTATATTGAGATAACTTTTGCTGCATTTTAAAAGACAACATGTTAAAGACAATAAAATAACTAAAATTAACTAACATAAACATAAATAACAGTCCCTTAGGTCTGTCCCTTGCGAAAGGGTGCCCATAAGGCTGGCTTCGTTTCCTCGTTGAATGGCAATGCCTATTCTTTGTACTAGGAATGAGCCAGCCCTAGGGTCACCCGCAGTCATTTTTGCTTAGCAATACAATGAAAATATTAACCATACATTGGCCCGCAATGTAAAGCAACACACAAGTTACAAGCTCGTATCTCGTAATATCATGTCATGTTATGTCACGTAATGTTTGCAGTACGTTGCAGTTCGGTAAATTTTCTAAAATTAATTAAGTGTTACTTAAAAAAAAACTTATTTCATGATTACATGGCTATTTATATGTCTAGTTTGATTTATTGCCGTATTGAATTTGTAACTGTATATAATATAATAAATAGTTTTTGTGCTTACATAAGAGGCGTATCGAATCGAAGATTGTGTCACTTTATGTCTGATTTTCCACATGATAATTATAAGCTGTATTATTTATTCCGAAAAGTCGAACCGTGCGTAGATGTATAATTCGCAAAAAGACCTAGATGTTAATCGGCAATGTGGAAATGTTGCATTTCTATTGGCTATAAGTAATTTGCCAATCCTTTAATAGAGCAATGACCTACGGGCCAAATTTGAACGTACACTAATATCAGAATTATATTTGAATTTTGTGTAGTTGTCTTATGCCCGCGCCTATTCATGTAAACAAATATGAGCGAAATATATGATAACCGAATGATATTACATTTCGCAGATGTAACACGTAGGTACTAATGATTACCTACCTTGTTGTTTGCAGAATATATATTCAATAATGATGTATTCCTCTTTATCTCGTAATTTTTTGTAGCGTTTTTCTTATATTCAAAAAGTATTGTAGGAATGGAACGTAAGAGGATAGCGTGAAACGGAACGTAAGGGAGAGAGAAGGATGACAGGAGGTGCGAAAGGGACGGGGAGAACGATTCGAATGGTGAGCGAGCGAGCGTGCGAAAAAGGTGTTAATATTCATTAAAATTAGTTTTTGCTATTTAAATAAAACCATCAAGTGCTATTTTGGTTTTTTAATAAGAGGCCTATCAAAATCCCACATAATTTTGGGGGCTCGTCCGGGATTGCCTCTGAAAACCAAAAAGTTGAACAAAGGTGGCACGTGGTCGCGCGCAACGTACCGGCGAAAGACGGCGGCGGTACAGAAGGCGGCAAAAAGAAGATTGTTCTCCATTCTAACACACTTAAGAAGACGAAGAAAGAAGTTCATGTACGACGATCACGAAGAAGAAAGCATTTTGAATATTCTCAAGACGGAATTTCAAGACGACAAAATGGCGGCTGAAGCGAATCTTTGGAATCTCACGGTCATGACGGACAGCATCACGAAGTTCAGCGGCGACGATAAGGCGCACACGGCGTCGAAATGGGCGCAAGATATTGAAGATAACGCTGAAATCTTCAGTTGGACGGAGGCTCAGAAGCTCGTAGTGGCGCGAAGATCCTTGGTGGGCACGGCGGCATTATGGTTACAATCTGAGAAAACCTTTAAGAAATACGATGAGCTAAAGACGGCATTACTAAAAGAGTTCCCGGATTCCATAAACACCAAGGAAATGCACGAGCTAATGGGTAGTAGAAAGAAGAGAAGAGAAGAATCTTATTACCAATACATGCTCATTATGAAGGAGCTCGGCAAGCGAGCTAAGTTTCCGGACTACGTCGCGATACAATACATCATTGACGGCATTACGGACTACGAACCTAATAAAGCTATATTATACGGGGCGACTACTTATCCCGTACTCAAGGACAAGTTGCTTTTATATGAAAAAATGAAGACAAAAACGAAGAAGGAAGATAAAGAAGCTAAACCTAAGCTAGAAAAAGACACGAAGCATAATAGTTCATCGTCATCAAGTCGAAAAAGGTGCTACAAATGTGGTGAAGAAAATCATCTGGCCGTAGCATGTACTAACGGCATGAAATGTTTTTTTTGCAACGATTATGGCCACATAAGTAACGAGTGTCCTTCGAAATCAAAGCAGCGTAGCGGCGCTGGCGGCGCGGATCCGTCGGTAAAGCAGTCTCACATAAGCGGTACTGGTGAGAAAGCGAGACAGCAAGCATCTCCGTCGGTAAAGCAGTCGGCGGCGATGGATACTCGGCGGCAATCGGCCATGTTTGGGATACTGGCCAATGAGGAGACAGACATCAATATGGCGGATGACAGTTGCCGGCACGATGTAAACATTGCAACTAAAAATGACGATGTCAAGATGAAAACTAATAAGAAAAAGCCGATTAAGTTGATTAATTTGTGCGGAGTGGAAATACAGGCGTTAATCGACTCGGGTAGTGGATTTAATTTGATAAATAAAGACTCATTCGACGAACTTAAGGTGAAAATGTATGATGATGACTCTGTGTTTACCGGACTCGGAATGAAGGATATCTTTCCTTACGGCAAGTTCTATGCGAATATGATTATCGACGGGACGTGCTATGACGATATTATATTTCATGTTGTACCTAATAACTGTATGCCGTATAAACTTATTGTAGGTCGGGAATTTCTTGACACTGTCACCATGGTTATGTGCAAGGGTTCAGTTAAGTTCTTGCCACTTGAGGATGAGGGATGGCTGGCGCGCTTGGATTGTGTGAGTGAGGTGTTGTCTATTTCAGATCACGTACGCGATGGTACGATTAGGGAAGAGGTCGAGCGTCTGGTCGCCGAATACAAACCCGTGCAGACTAGGGAGGCGCCGATCGAACTGAAGATCATTCTTAAAGATGATATCCCGGTGGCGCAGCGTCCCAGAAGGCTTTCTATGGTGGAGCAGAGGATTGTGGAAGAACAGGTTAATGAGTGGATGGAAAAAGGAATAATACAGGTTAGTTTTTCTGAATATAGTAGCCCGCTAGTCCTTGTCAAGAAAAAAGATGGTTCAATCAGAGTGTGTGTTGATTATAGACTGTTAAATAAAAAGATGGTTAAAGATGAATTTCCCCTACCACTGATTGAGGATTTAATCGACAAGTTGAGAGATGCTAAGGTGTTCAGTGTGTTGGACCTTAAAAATGGGTTTTTCCATTTAAGAGTCAGTAAGGAGTCAGTGCCTTATACTTCGTTTGTGGCCCATCATGGGCAATGGGAATTCCTGAGAGCTCCTTTTGGGCTATCCGTCAGTCCAAAGTATTTTATGAGGTTTATTACCACCATATTTACAAAATTGATAAAAGAGGGTGTTATGATGGTGTTCATAGATGATATTATTATTCCAGCCCAGACAGAGCAAGATGCGCTGCTAAGACTGCAACGGGTGTTGGAGGTTGCGGCAGAGTATGGACTAGAAATTAACTGGAAGAAGGCCAAGCTGATATGCCAAGAGATTGAGTACCTAGGCCATCTGGTTAAAGAAGGTCAGGTACAGCCAAGTCCTGAAAAGGTGGAAGCGGTAGCACGATACCCCGAGCCTATGAACACAAAGCAGATCCAAAGCTTTATTGGATTAACGTCATATTTTAGAAAATATATAAGGGGCTATGCACAGATTGCAAGACCTTTAACAGATTTGTTGAAAAAAGATGCAAAGTTTATGTTTGGACCAGAGCAGCAAGTAGCTTTCAATATTTTAAAACAGAAGTTAATGAGTGAGCCAGTTCTAAAGATTTTCAACCCAAAGCTTCATACTGAGCTTCACACAGATGCGTCGAGCCAGGCTCTGGCAGGTATACTTTTGCAGACCAGTGAAGATGGTGAACTGCACCCTGTATACTATAGAAGTAGACGCACAAATGAAGCAGAGAGTCGGTATTCCAGCTATGAACTTGAAGCTTTAGCTATAGTGGAAAGTGTGAGGAAATTCCACCACTATCTGTTTGGTTTGCATTTTAAGATTGTGACGGATTGTCAAGCTTTTGAGCTTACTTTGAAAAAGAAGGATCTGACACCAAAAGTGGCAAGATGGGTGCTACTACTGGACCAGTATGACTATGAGATAGAGCATCGAGCTGGTGCGAAAATGCAGCATGCAGATGCGCTTAGCAGGAATCCATATGTTGCCACAGTAGTAAGCCTACATGAGAAGATTGGTCAAGCTCAAGAAAGAGATGAAGAGCTCAATGCCATTAAACAGCTGATTTTGAAGGATGGACATTACAATGACTTTTGTTTGGAAAATGACATACTATACAAAGGAGACCAACGGCAACTGGTGGTGCCTAAGGTAATGGAGAAAGAAGTTATCAAGAAGGTGCATAGTAACGGTCATTTTGCTATGAGAAAGATGAAGGAAGCTATAAACAAAGATTACTACATAAGAAACATGGATAGAAAAATAGAAGAGGTAATTACAAGTTGCATACCATGCTTATTAGCAACAAGAAAAGAAGGGAAACAAGAAGGATTTCTACATCCCATTATCAAAGAAGGTACTCCGCTGCATACATTGCATTTGGACCACATAGGACCGCTGACAGAAACAAAGAAGCTTTACAATCATATACTTACTGTTGTAGATGCATTCACCAAGTTTGTGTGGCTCTACCCAACGAAGTCAACATCCAGCGCAGAAGTCATTAGTAAGTTGCAGCTACAGCAGCAGACGTTTGGTAACCCCACACGTATTATCACTGATAGAGGTACAGCCTTTACTAGTGGAGCCTTTCAGAAGTACTGTGAAGATGAAGGAATCCAGCATGTGACAATTACCACTGGACTAGCAAGGGCGAATGGGCAGGTGGAACGAACTCACCGCATTATGATCCCAATGCTAACGAAGCTATGTATAGAAGACCAGTCCACTTGGTACAAGCATGTCGGACGAGTACAGAGAGCTATAAACAGCACTTACCAAAGGAGTATAGATACTTCGCCATTCCAGCTGTTGACCGGCACTAAGATGAAGTGCAAGGAGGATGTAGAGATATTAAACCTTTTACAACAAGAAACCATATCCCAATTTGATGAAGAAAGAGAAAGACTAAGACAGAAAGCGAAAGAACAGATTCAGAAGATTCAAGAGGAAAATAGAAAAAGTTTCAATCAGAAGAGGAAACAGAGCTCTAAGTACGAGGTAGGCGATCTTGTCGCGATAAAGAGGACACAGTTCGGCCCAGGGCTTAAGCTCAAGCCAAAGTTCCTCGGACCTTATAAGGTGACTAAGGTGAAGCGCAACGACCGGTATGACGTTGAGAAGGTGTACAGCGACACAGAGGGGCCCAACAAGACAGCCACGTCTGCGGACTTCATTAAGAGATGGCCTGAGGAGGACTGCTAGTGATACAGGTACATAGTTGTCTCGCCCTTTTTCTCTTATTCCTCGGTTGGCAAATATTATGTTTAGAGTAAGCAATTGACCCCCTGCACATAGACCTGGTCGTAAGAAATTCCTGGTGCCTAAACGTTATGTTAAGATACTTACCATGTACTTACCTTTTACCTTTACAATGTTAAATGTACGATGTGCAGATGAATGAATGTGTGAAGTATATCTGAGGGCAGATAATGATGCGCAGGACAGCCGAGAATGTAGGAATGGAACGTAAGAGGATAGCGTGAAACGGAACGTAAGGGAGAGAGAAGGATGACAGGAGGTGCGAAAGGGACGGGGAGAACGATTCGAATGGTGAGCGAGCGAGCGTGCGAAAAAGGTGTTAATATTCATTAAAATTAGTTTTTGCTATTTAAATAAAACCATCAAGTGCTATTTTGGTTTTTTAATAAGAGGCCTATCAAAATCCCACAGTATATTATGCTACAAGCGCGATTTGATAAAAATTGCTACGAGTACGAGAGTCAAATTGAAAGAGTTATTGATATTTTTATAAATTTTAATGTTGTCAGTGTCACATATGTAAAACAATTTGAATACACTTGTAAGGAAACAAATACATTTTATCTAGATTCTTTGCAATGCGTATAAATAAATAAATAAAAAATAAATAAATATTATAGGACATTATTACACAAATTGACTAAGTCCTAGAAGAGAGAAGTTGAGGGTACTTAGAAAACGATATATATAATATATAAATATTTATAAATACTTAAATACATAGAATACACCCATGACTCAGGAACAAATATCAATGCTCATCACACGAATAAATGACCTTACTAGGATTTGAGCCCGGGACCATTAGCTTCGTAGACAGGGTCACTATGTACCCACTAGGCCAAACCGGTCGTCAAAAACAAACTCGGCGCGGCGTATGAAGGCAGAAAATGAACAATTGTCATAACAGTTTCGCTTCTGGCCACCTATGGTTATTCTTTAGCTTAGTGACAGACGTCAAACGCCGAAAATGGCAGACACAATTTGTTCTCGATAGCCTGTCTAGTTTATTTATCGTATGGCGATCGTTGGGGATCGTTGTTACTCCACGTCCGTAGGAATTACCTTAGATAACCCTACACGGATCCGGGTGGTGCTAAACGAGTAACAAATTTTGGCAGCTGCACTGTCGCTCCCGTGACCTCGCAGCCCTCACTGGATTTATCACATATTTTTTCCCGCTAACTATACCTTCAGAGATGCCAACTAGAACTGCCTGTCTAGTACGTAGTATATTTATGTCAGTGGCCGTGGGTCGGTATTCGAGCTGGCGGCCGCCTCAACAGCGAGCTATACTACACCGCTTCCTGATGATCGCGTGGCCGTCGATCCGACCCTCCGCGAACATATCCGAAGCGCTATGGTGTCGCGGCAGCCCGAACACCACCCTGTACGTACCTATAGAGCACTGTATGCCCGATGCGTATAGCTGATCCACGGCACGATTCGAAGAATGATTAAGACACGTTTAAGATCCTCGAAAGATCGATAACTAAAAACATGTCAAAATTGACGTTTATTTCGATCCCTGCGGTGGCAGCATGCTTCTATTTTTATCACTTGTCACTATGCCCGTCACTTTCGCGCTTACATACTTGTTAGAATGTGACAGGCATGTTGACAAATGATAAAGAGCCGACCATCCTAGCCCTACAGTAGGGCATAGTGACAAGTGATAAAAATGGAACCATGCTCCCACCGCTGTACTCCCAATAAGATCTATCTACGATAATTCTAACGTCAAAGTGACATTGATTGCCCGAATCGAGCTGCTTCTGTAAATTATACGACATATAAACGATATCTAAATAAGAACTTATCTAAACCAGAACTAATAGTTATCGTATCTCATTCTTCGAATCGGGCCGCCATAGACTGCACGTGTAGGACTGGCAATATGCTTTAAAAAGCGTAGCCTTCACCTTTTCAGTACATCGTGCAAACCTACAACCGGACTCGCCCACCGAGGGTTCCGTACTTTTTAGTATTTGTTGTTATAGCGACAACAGAAATACATTATCTGTGAAAATTTCAACTGTCTAGCCATCACGGTTCATGAGATACAGCCTGGTGACGGACAGACGGACAGCGGAGTCTTAGTAATAGGGTCCCGTTTTACTCTTTGGGTACGGAACCCTAACAACCCGTGTACCGTCTGGGCTAACAAAATCGCTGCCAACTTATTTTGGTTTGACTCTCCAACAATGGGTTGTTTAAAACATTCACTAACCATTCTCTAACATACTAACCCCAATTACCTAATTCCTATTTGAATACAAATAGCCTTGGTGGTCTAGAATTTATCTAGGCATTACAGATTAGTTACATCAAAGAATAACCTAATAACTGATGTATAATAATCGTATATAATAGCCAAATCGTTACATAATTGATGTTAACTGTTATTAAAGACATGCAACGGTGGATAGTATTACTGAAATATTTTTAGGGTTCTATGATTTGAAGTTTAGGAACACAAAACATCGGTTTTGTCTGCGTGTGATAGGGTCATATTATATGTATTAAGTTATTTTTACTTAATTATTTATTAATAGTACATTGTTTAGTACAAGTGTGCTAAGTTGGTTATTATACACGAGGCGATATTGTGGGCGCGAGCTACAAGCGAGCGCGCAATAAGAAAGCCGATGTGTGTAATGACCATAGCACACGTGTTTCATACGACGTTTTTCAACACACTTGCGAGGAATAAAGAAAGTTTCGTATTAATCAAATTTTAATTGTTAAATCGGTCAGTATGCAGTGTTGCATCTGTCATACTGCCTGCCGCCCCTCCCCTCGCCCCGCCAGTCCACGTTGTAAAATCTACTCGACCAATTTAAGAAGGCTCCGTTTCCATACATATTATTAGCAATTAAGTTACCTTCTTAACTCAGCCGGATAATATAATGAAAAAGCACGAGTGTTATATACTTAAAAAGCACGCGTGTTTAAAATTTAGGATTATGAGCCAAATATCAGTGGAATAAAAACGCCGTTTTGACCAAATGTATTGAAAAAGCACTTTCCACTGTAGCAACTGTACGCAAGATGCCTAGGTAACTCCTATATTTATATATAGACTTATGTTTTGAAATATACGATTTTTATCCACCATGAAAATTACACACCCCACTTTGAAATTCGTTGAGTGGTAACTGGATGTATAATTATAATTAATTATGTATTTTGGGTATTAAATTACGCTACTAAACCCCATGAGTATTCATCCCACATCATAATTTCACATAAAAAGTCAAAATTACGAATAAGTAGTGTGCGTACTTTTCTGGTGTAACTAGATTTTTTTAAATTATGATACAGGAGGCAAACGAGCAGACGGATCCCCTGATAATAAGCGATTACCACCGCCCATGGTCACCTGCAACGTCAGAGGGGTTTTCATACAGTGTGCTCAACACGGGCGATAAATTAAAGCAGGTTTAGAATTTATTCGTGTTATTATTAATTAAGACGTTTTTGTGAGTTACACTTAATCATGACGCTGTAATTATTTATTTGAAAATTTACCGAGCAGAAATATACTTAATACAAACATTACGAGACAGACCATAACATGACATAACGAGATACAAGCTTTTTATAGTAACTGCCAACAAGCGTTGACAGAATCGTCGTCGTCGAATTATTTTGTGTGGTTAATAATGATCTTCATTTTATTTCTAAGCAAAATGTATTTCAATATACTTCTTAGGTCCTATATGCTAAACACCGTTAAAATATACGCCCGTATTCAATTTATACACTGTATATACCTAACCATAGTCGTGTTATCGTGTATTTACGTCAGTAGTTTTCCACTTCATCATATCATCATCATCATATCAGCCTTTTATCGCCCACTGCTGAGCATAGGCCTCTCTTCTAGTACGCCACTTATCTCGGTCCCGAGCCAATCTCATCCAGAAGTGACCCGCAGTCTTCCGAATGTCGTCCACCCAACGAACCAACGGACGCCAGGCACTCCTTTTAACAACTTATTAAATTTATCACTGAAAATTATGAATATTATTATTAAACATATTTTTACAGATTTTATCATACTACTTAATATTTTTCTTGCGATCAAATAATAATAACTTGTAATAAAGGGCCCACTGATTACCAGTTCGCCGGACGATATCGGCCTGTCAGTTATTCATAAAGCTGACAATTGTGAATAACTGACAGGCCGATATCGTCCGGCGAACTGGTCAGTGGGCCCCTTTATACGGAACCCTGTAATAAGAATGCCAGTCGAACTTGCTTTTAGGCTAGATTTTTATTACACAACAGACCAGACAGACTAAATAAATCTAGATTCTAAACCTGAAATCGAATATGACCTAGTGCTTAGTAAGAAATACAAGGAAGTTCTTACAACGTTACAGTCTTATTCAATTGAGACTAATAGATATTTTAGCAATACTTTTACATCCTGGGTGTTGCAAAATTCCCTAATTGTTAATTGAAACTGAAAGTCAAAGTCGCCTTTAAGAGCTTACCCCTCTGTCGAAAACCTCGGCCAATGATCATAATCAGGGGTCGGACAAAAAGTGCGGATGACGTCAAACCACTTATAGGATGATTTCAAATAGTATTTTTGATTTTCATAAACAATTATCACTTATCATTTATCAACCTCTTTATTAAACGATATCGCCACTTGAAATGAGTAAGTACGTTTTTGACTGACACATTGTCAATCAGATGAACAATAAATTGACTTCGTTATTGTTTACCTATTGTATCTTCACGATTATATTTAGCTAAAATTTATATTTACTAATGTATAAGAAAACGCTCTAAAATTTCATCTTTACTCAAATATTGTGGCAATCCCACAGACTTGTTCTAAATAATTATACCTAATGGGAACAAGTTTCGTGAAATTTATTTTATTCACTACAGCACCCTACCAACTGTATTATTAATTCCATGGATTTATTTAAGATTATTTTGTTACTTCATTAATACTACTTTGTTACTACATGCCACATGGAAGTTTAAATACAAACTCAAACATCATCCTGTGTGCAAGAATACGTCATTTTTACGTCATCCGCACTTTTTGTCCGACCCCTGATCATAATACACACACACACACACACGCACTCACGCACGCACACACGCACGCACGCACGCACGCTATTTATTGTATGGACTGACGTTTATCTGACATAGGTTTGTATGTACCGTATAATTAATTTAATAAATTTTTACAGTACATATGGGGCTACTTTATAGCACTAGTGCGAGAAGTAGCATATTACGTTACTGTGTCGAACATTTAAAGGGCCATATGTACTGTAAAACGTTGTACGATACATGTGCGAATAGGTAATTCGCAACTCGTGTCGATTTAAAACACTCCCTTCGGTCGTGTTTTAATTTATCGCCACTCGTTTCGAATTTCCTATTTTTCGCACTTGTATCGTAATGTACTATGTAGCGGTTCTCAGTTGATATTGTAATGTTCATGTGTATGTTCTAATTTCTGGTTTTTAATTTTGTATATTTAGTTTTTATATCAATGTTTTATGTTTGAATGTTAATTTCTTTGTGTGTCGTTGGAGTACGTGTCGCCATTCACTCTAGATTAAGGGCTTGTGGACAAATCACGCGAGATTTTTTCGGCTACTTTTTGATGCACTGATTTGTGCAAAAGCCCTAAATTAGGTCCTTAGGTCCCCACAGTAAACCAGCGTTTCGGATTGCCACGGCATTGTGCTGAGTGGGGATCCTATTTTAGCGTCCAAATGATTTTATTTATGTCTGCATGCCTTCTTTTTTATGTACTATGTTGTGGCGTAAAATAACGCTCAAGATTCCAATAATGGAACCACTAGCTACACTCGTGGTTCAATTTTTGAAACTTTCGCTGGCTTGGATATCACTATAAGTAAAACATCAACTTTGCTCCCTTGTAGAACAAATAACTTTTTATCTCGAAATGCTTACGCCATAACTCAATTCAGTCGCATTTCGTTGAAATTGAGTCGCAATTCAGCTCGCTGACATTTTCGAAGTGATTTTATCATGCGTATATGTCAGGGCTCGGATGACGGCTGTCAAGACATCAGGAAGGGCCAAGGGCAACAGATAAAGCACAGGTAAATATTTAAAATGGATCTGGACACGGAAGTTTACAGTTGGAAGTCGTACTTACATACGTAGAAATATGAAAAACACGATGTGTGCCTCAAAACTTTTCTGCCCCATTTTCATGTCAAAAAAAACTTCTAAAATAATTTTCGTGAATCTCTAAAACACTTGAAGATATATGCTTCAAATGTTATGGTTTTTGTTTCAAGTTTGAGTTTGTGTTTATGTTTAGATTAGAGGATTCTAGGTTAGAAATATTTGAATGTATATTTCTGCCCACTACCATCACGCAAAAGTAGTAAAATCCTTTCGATATTTGTAAAAAAAATATATACACAATCGTTAGCTTTTTATATGTATATTATATAAAATAAGTGTTGAGATTTAAAATTGCCGCATAAGAGTACATACTGTAAATTAGTTACTGAATTGATCGCTAGATGTCGCTTTTTAAAATTCAAACTAAATATCAAACAGTTTCCATGGTCAAGTCAGTAACCAAAAATGAAGTGACAGTGCTACAGTGTTTAGTAACAGTAAAGTGAACCTTAAAGTGCAGTATTTAAGTGCGGATTTACAACAGCCAGGTGCGAACAATTAGTAAAAACTGAGCGCATCTCACGATCAAACGTAGCAGTTTGGCGAGAATATAAATGTTTAGTAAGTTGTTAATTTGAATAAATTAATAAATTAAAAAAATCTAGCTCTTATTTACTGTAAGTACCAATGTATTTCCTTACTTTCCACAGTTAACTTGAATTTGAGTTTAAGCACATAAATAAACAGTTCTTCCCTCACAATAAATATTCTGTTATTTACTGATCAAAAAACACGATGGACCTCTATACTGACCGATAAGGGAATGGTCGCGAACTGTAAAAACTTGACATTTAAAGATCTTCATTAATTTCTCAGTCAACATTATTTCATCGCCTCTTTACGATCAGGAAAAATCACCAAAATACTCATTATAAATTCTGGACAAATTGAAAATAATTACGATCTCAATTGCACTATCGTAAATAACGACTTAAACATCCATAATTATTTTCACCAATTACTGAGAAGTAAAATGTCAAATGTATATGTTTTATGTATGAAACTTACGGCCTTTTGATTTGAAGATTCTGACGTTTATGATAGCTTAAACCAGCGGAGGCATCGCGAAAAAACTGCCGAGTCATTAAGATTACGTGACAATCCGTGTGGAGTGTAAACTTGACCTGGTTTGAGAGAGGTGTGACTCGTTGAGGTATGAGATTTGTGAAATAGGCAAACGATTAATACAGGTTGATGTAAGGTCGTTTAACTCTTTTCGAAAGTAAAAAAAGCACGTTTTTTTAGCATTCAAACTTCCAGTGATAATATATTTGGCATTGAACTTTGCTAAATAAACATGACATAACGTTAGTTTTGTTCCTATTAAATATGTCATAGTGGTTTTATTTATTCTATATTCCTGTCTCCATTACAGAATACATTATTTGCAATACACTTAAGGCCCATTTCGACGGCGCCAGAACTCGCATGCGAGTTTCAGTACATTGCGGTATTTGATCGGTCGGCGAATTGGATGTAACCAATAGTTCGCAATGTAACTAAATTCGCATGTTAGTTCGCGCACCGTCTAAATGAGCCTGTATTGTTTAATAACAAACAACTGTCTGTGATATTTTCATGATATGCTAGATGCTTGCCGATATTTGTTTGGATAATAAATTATTTATTAAATTAGGAAACTGAACATTTAAAAAAGTTTTTCTTATATCAGCTTTCATAAAAAGAAATAGAGTCCGACCAAAATAAATTGGCAGTGATCTTGACAGCCCAGGCAGTGCAAGTGTTATTTTAAACAACAAACTTCTATTAATTTCTGACGTTCACTTAACACTTGCACACTGCACAGGCTGGGCTATCAAAATCGCTGCCAACTTAGCTTGGTCTGAATCTATATACTTGCGAGTCATTTTAACTATACTCCTGTATGAAACATCTACGTCTAGTGGCCCAATTCGAACTTGAATATATGTCGAATTAGATCTAGATACGATATGGATTGGATATGTGTCAAAAGTGACGTTTCTTCAAACAAACACGTCACATTTGACACTGGCATATCCGATCCTTATCGTATCTAGACCTAATGATGACGTATCTTAAAGTATGAATCGGGCCGTAGGTGTGATGAGAATGAATATCATACATAAAATAATGATGAAACACCGCAGTCAAAGTAAAACGACACAATACTTGCCCTTTATTCATTCTTCTGAGAAGACAGTATGAAATGAAATCTCCGCAGTTTATCTATGAGTTTCATAAGATGTTACATGTCCGAATCAAATTGTTAAACAACGGAGCCGTCGTATTTGTAAAGGGTTTATGGTGTATGTATTATATTTGATGATACATACGTATTATATTTGTGGTCATATATAGTTAAAGTTTAGTTGCTGTCAAATTGGTAGGGTATGAGACCTATCCGGTGTCCGAACAGAGCGTTTGTTTATAAAGTGCATAATTTTATTACATATTATTAATCCGATAAGAAGGACACATAATTTATCAATTATTTAATACATATATTTAAAAAAATCTAATTGTATTATCAACAGGGGTTGGTTGTTAGTAATGTTGGTGTAAAAATTCAATCTCAGCTTTTTCGAGACCAGCGGTGGCAGCATTGTCTTGTCACTATGCCCGTCACTTTCGCGCTTACATACTTGTTAGAAGGTTAGAACGTGACAGCCATGGCGACAAATATGATAAAGAGCCGACCATCTTAGCCTTACAGGGAGCAATGGTACCTGACAAGTTAAATTTCAATGATTGTAGAAACAAATATAGCTATCAAAATAATAATAATAGGACGTTAAGGAGGTCCCTAACGCCAATGACCTTCGATCTGAATCCCTCAGTTTTCTAATGTTTTTTGTAGCAAGATAGTTAACTTTTGTGTAGGCACTTTTTACTAAAATGTAAGTAAAGCCAGCTGCAGAGAGGTGACCCCCCTGCAAACAAATTTCTATGCATTCAACTGACTGTATATACATGAAAGAGATATTGTTACCTGAGTAAAGCCTGACCAGTAATATATGATCACGCGCCATATTGCGGAATTTCATTGGAACTAAATTTTTCATACTAAACTGAACTGTCACCCTATACATGCGACTAACAGCGCCCTCTTAAATAAATAAATATTATAGGACATTATTACACAAATTGACTCAGTCACACAGTAAGCTCAATAAGGCTTGTGTTGAGGGTACTTAGACAACGATATACTTATATAATATATAAATATTTATAAATACTTAAATACATAGAAAACACCCATGACTCAGGAACAAAATTAAATATCCATGCTCATCACACAAATAAATGCCCTTACCAGGATTTGAACCCGGGACCATCGGTTTCATAGGCAGGGTCACTACCCACGAGGCCAGACCGGTCGTCATTCCTCTTGGCCTCTTGACTATGATCATATATTTCTGGTCGGGCTTTATATCAACAGGGCCCGTACATGTCATGCCGTTGACGGAAAATGGCGTCACGTTACATGGAATATGATTCCAATTAATATATTCGTAATAATTAATCATTTGTCAACCTCTTCTGTTAACTGCGGGCTAAGCACGGTCGCATTTTTATTGCCTGTCACGTTCTAACAACTGCGTAAGTGCGAAAGTGACAGGCATAGTAACAGGTGATAATAATATCCTATAATATATATTTATTTTATTTTATATTTTTGATTATTAACAGTGTATTTTACGTAATAAGTATTTATTTTTCTACGCGTCATATAGTTAGTTACGAATTTTTTTAGTTTTGTAAAAAAACTCCCTGTATGTTTAATTATATCTGTTTTGCGTCAACGGCATGAAATGTACGGGCCCTGTATATCAATCACGCCGACAAAGTGGTAAATTAAAAATTAGAATAAAAAAAATTGGGAACTTATAATAAAAACCTCCCCCTACATGTAAAGTGGGTATGTTTTTTTTAAATCCCGTGGTGAGGTGTCGTTAGATAGGTCTTTCAAAACAAATAGAGATTTTCAACGACCATTTTTTATACAGTGAATGTTTTTGGAAATAATAAAATAAAATACCTAAGTACTTTAGCAGTAATCGCAAAAAGTCCTCCCTTTTTGGTAAAAAGACATACATAGCGCTGGGAAGGTACCTTTTGTTTGTTATGGACATCATACTTACTAATAATAAGATTCAAGGCAGCCTACTGTGACAGACGGGTAACCACGGAATCCTACCCTGAACATGGCTCGACATGCTCTTGGCCTGTTTTTTTGTAAATTAGATATCAATTCCATTTTTTATAATCATTGTGGCATAGAATAAATGAAAAAACAAACCGTAGACATTATATTCCTTCTAACCTCTACTTTTCTGACTAGTATTATCAACTAGCAATGCTGAAAGGAATTCGTTTCACAGACAGAGAATTTATATTTATTTATGTTTGTATAATAGGGTAATTCCGGGCAAGGTGGCCACAAGGGAGAAATAGATTACCGAGACGTTTAATAGTTATCCCTAATAACTTACCTCCTATTTAATTGTTTCCTTTTTGCACGGAGGAGCTAAACTACATCCATAACATAAAAAAAAAAACATACATTAGTGTGAAACTGTGATGTAAGATTCTTAAAATAATGAATCGCTAGATTATTTTCTGAATGTTACTTTGATATTAGTTCATTTAGTAGTTTAGTAAATATTTAAAATTTACAAAATCATTTAGAAGTCATCATCTTTTCCCGGAAGAAAAAATGCATTTTTACGTGTTGTCATAAAAATACAATTTTACCTATTTGTTACGTGCGAAAACTTATTAAAAATCCCAAACCTAAATATAAAAATACTGAACGGGGTTTCTAAGGCGTTTTAGAGAAACTATAGCCATTTATCCTGGTATTACCATACATATGCGACAATAACAATAGATAATTAATTATTTACTTTCTGACCTTACGCATAATCTAACGCATTTTAATACAGTAGCCTATTCCAAAGACTAAGTTAATTTTCAACCTTAAGTCTTATTACTAAATTTGAAATTAAACTGCAACGTATCGACTTTTATCCTTTTCCAGCGATTTGTTAGGTGTTAGTTAATAATATTAACATACAAAGGCGAATGACCACTGAAATCACTAATCAATCTACTTAAAAGTCAGCTAATGAGCTAGAAAGTAATTTAAGTTTAATTTCAGTATAAAAGCAACCGCGACTATGTTAATAGGCATTTCGAAATTTCTCTGTTGATTTTATGATAAATAAATTAGGTAAATAAAAGCAGATTATACTTTATTTTAAGAATGGATTATGTAAAATTAAAAACTGCATATGAAGAGAATATAGAACATATTAATCTCCTCGATGATAACGGTGAGTAAATTTATTTAAATTTTAAGTTTATGGTAAGGTGAAGTAAGACGGAGAATGGGGCAGTATATTATGTGGAATTTTCGTACTTTCTTTATGCTCTGGATAAAACAAATATTGTTATTGTTACTATACTTGGACATTAAGATTTTTGTATAGAAAAAAAATACAAAGTAATAATGCCCGTCGAAATACGTGCTACCTTCTTATAATAAATAGGATAGTGTGCTGATAGCTATGAAATTTTAATTACTTATAGTGTTGGTAAATTTAGGGAACTAATAACAATAAAAACCTTGATACATTGATATTCATATTTAACACGTTGACCGTGCGGCCAAAATTAAAAACAAATTATTTTTAACAAAGTAAATTAGACGTCACGTCTTATTGCGTAAAAGGCGTTAATTTTTTCTGTCACCAATCCATTTTATATAGTCCATAAATATATTTTGTTTCACAGATATCGTTAACAGATGGACTCTCACAGAAACCTCGATAGGTTTAGGATTAGTACTAGCCCTGTATCTATTGGTAGTTCTAAAGATATTGCCAAACTATATGAAGAACAGAGAACCATACAGCTTAAAAAGTATTTTAACCAAATATAATGCTTTTCAAGTCCTGTCTTCGGCCTACATTGTATTTCTAGTAAGTATACACAAACGTATGGTAATTCCAACCCTGATTTATACATATAAATTAAGTCGATATAATGTGACACCGGATAAAATATTGAAAACTATGGCAGAAGAAAGCCAGTTGATGATATAGGTATAGCAAAATTTTACAGTTTCAATATGGAAGCATAATAGGGTATCCTATGTTTTTCAGATATTAAGTTATTTTAATGTTTATACTATTTTTTTTTTATATATTGTTCCATGTTGACCCAGGGATCCATTTTGGTGACCTTATAAATTGCTCTTATTAAAAACGTTTTGTTAAAGTTGTTATGTGTTATTTTTCCTTACTTGTATTTATATACTAATTATTATCATTATTTTATTCCACAGTACGCCAGATACATAGTTAAACACGGCATCATCACTACAAGATGTCCCCAAGGAGGGGACCTGCAAGGAGTTAGTTTGTATTTAACTAATAATATATGTACAAGGGCAATAGTCCTGTATAATGCTGTAAATACTTACAAATATTCAACCTCCAGGTCATCAAAGAGATATATCCTTACTTCATCGCGAAGCATCTGGACCTCCTCGATACGGTGTTTTTCGTGCTTCGGAAGAAGGACAACCAGGTGACGTTCCTCCACCTGTACCATCATACGGCCATGGTGTCCTGGACGTGGCTGCATCTGATGTATCACCCGACTGACCACTTTGTGGTGGTGGGGCTGCTTAATAGGTAATTTTAGGTTTCACTTATTATCTAAAATAGATGTTATATTTGAAAGAAATAGTGACAAAGACCTACGGAACGTTACAGTATTAAATGATTTGAAATAGAAAAAAAAATGAAGAAGATAAGCCAGGAATGGAACCTGCGTCAGACTCATGACTCCAGCAGAATTACTTTTGCAACGTTACAAATGTAGTGCATATTTATTTTCCACCGTGTTTTCACGGAAATGTACAGTCGAGTTCATAATTATATGAGCAAATCTAAGGCTTCAAAAATAAATGAGCATAGAAAAGTACATATGTAGCTGTACAGATTAACCAATCAAAAATATTGACACATATCACCTGTCATATTAATCTGAGCAAGTCACAGAATAATATGTAAGCAACTGAAAACTGATAAATATGTGTACAAACATTACCACATAGGTGTCATTTTTCTTACATTTATTGAAGTGTCATTACGCTTTCTTTTCCGCCCCGTTTTAACGTACGTTCAAATAGGACAGCAGTCTGGTACCTGGTGGTATTCGACAACATCAAACATTCGTTATAAGTATCATATGTAATCAATGATATTATAACTCCAGATAGGTTATAGGCATTCCAGAATTGCAGCGCTTGCCTTGTACAAGTTGTCTGTCGCGCCTAGGCAAGCGAGACAATACGCATATATTTAACGGGTATAACAAAGATAAATGGTATGTGAAAATTAATAAATAAAAAAACAGATTCACTCGTAGATAATAAAAATAAAAATAAAAAAAATAAAAAAAATAAAAAATAAATAAAATAAAGATCATTTATTTCAGACCTTGGTCCATACAGTGTTAGTACGACTTACTCTAAAAATTATATTAAATTAAACTTACGATATTTTATAATAAAATAAATTTGGAAATACATATTTGTAATGCTCCTTATAAATATAACCTATCTATAATTATATAATACTTATCATATTATGTAATTATTTCTTTGTCCAACAGTCTCGTCCACGTGATCATGTACGCGTATTATGGGATTAGTTCCATGGGCCCAGAATATCAAAAATATGTTTGGTGGAAGAAACATCTTACTAAGATTCAATTGGTAAGTGTATAAAAAAATTAAATTAAATATAATTTATTTTCAGGCAACTATGGTCCATATATAGGTACATACCTTACAGACTAACATACATACCTACAATAATAAAAATCTTAAAATATAAATATCATTTTGACGACGCAGTTTTCGGTTGCGCCACCTGTTGTTCTGGTGCGGGATTCGGCAGATTCCCACGAAACCGCCGAAATATCACACCTTTCGGCCAGAAGTCCGCGCTCGCGATTATTTCCAGCAGCGACCGCGGGACGCGCACCACAAACGAGCTGAAGTGGACGTAATGCCGTGATCGCAGCTGGAATACTTTCAGCTCGTAACGAATCTTCTTGCGGACATATTCCACCACATCTTCTGCCGTGGCGGAAACATGCACGCGACCACCGTAACATTTGGGCGCCCACAGCTCTAATAATATCACATAACAATTGTTTTTAAATAAAAACTCATATATTAACTCATTTCACAGCAGGAGCGGTCGCGGAAAAATATTTCGTGAAAACACTGTACTGTTAGCTCGTTACGGTATTATTTTATTTCAAGCAACATACATAGCTGGTAAACAAACTCTGAATTGATCGACAAATATCCGTCTCGTCGAAATTGCTCCAACAAAAACTATAGGCGTTTCAATAAACGTATGTCAAATACATAGATGTAGGTACCTGTAGACGATGGTATTTTAGTAGTAGCAAAAATTAATTAGGTATGTAAGATCATCAGAAGATGAGCAAAGTCTAATGGCGATTATCATAAACGTCTGTCAAAACTAGAATGCCGTTGATCGTTTGTCAGTCCTTAATTTTAACATTTCTGTTTGTTAGAAAGAAACAAAATTAGAAGAGGTTTGTAAGAGGTTGCTAAGTTTTAAGAATAAGAGGGTAAGAAATAATCGGGCCCCCGAGTTTGACAGCTGAAAATGGCGCTAGACATGGCCACATACTTAACAGTTCTAGTGCATAATTATTTTCCATCGTATTTTCTCGGAAACGTTCGTATTTGTCATGCTACTTCGGTCAACCTCAGTACTTTTTGTATCAAGACTGACTGAAATGAAATAGCAAGACATGTTCGTACGTTTACGTGAATATACGATGGAAAATAATTATGCACTACTCGTACATCTGTACTTTGGTAATTGAATTGTCAATCATCAACTTTTTACAAGCTTTTATTTAGTTTCACCTGTCCCGTTCTGTCTGCCGGTCTGTAATCGAATCTTGCAAATTAAATTTGATCCACTTCCCGGTTTCCGATTGAGCTGAAATTTTGCATGCATATATAAATCGGGTGACAATGCAATATTATGGTCCCATCGAGCTGATCTGATGATGAAGACAGGTGGTAGCCATAAGAACCCTGTGATAAAACAACGCAACCTAATTGCGTTTGGGGATTTTAGAATTAGCTCGATGAGTATTAGTCGCCTGTCTAAAAAAAGTACCTACAGTCAGCGATAAAAGTTTGTAACAAAAATGAAATTTTTTCCAAAAACTTTTGAGTTTGAGTTACCCGATATGTAGGTAAAACACTGTACAAAATCGAAGCACGAATATGTCTTACTCGTATACTTCACCTTTACACATTTTTCCATAACAACACTTTGGTAGTAGTTATTAACAGATAAATAAATACTTCCCTATCCTCCTAAGGCGTAGACCACATACAAAAAAAAAGGAATTTGAGATTAAAAGTGAAAGAAATTGTATTGAATTGAAAACATTTATTTCATGTAACTGTGACATTATACATTCTGTTAGTAAAAAACAGTTTCAAAAGGGTTAGTACATACCTAGCTGGTAGGTTAAGTGTGTACTTAACCTACCAGCTACCACTGTATGGAGCCCATAGAGTAATGTAGTCCCGCACAGTGTAGGATTAGCGGACAATCAGACTTATCCCCTATCATTCTTAAGATGATGTTGGGACTGCCCCGCACCCGGCGCACCAGTAATATAAATAAATAATAAATAATAATAGTACATATGGTTATTTTTTTGTGTTAAATCGAACGTAATAAGTATGCAAGTGGTTCCATTTAAAAAAGGTTTCAATCGGGTAGGACCATGGGCCTTACAAGATAATAGCAAACCAAATAAATATTTAGGTAACTGTTTTATGTCACAAACATACTTCATAATATGTATTTTATTTCCAGGTACAATTCATTCTCGTAATTTCTCATCTGTACTACCAACAAAAGTTAACCCCCTGCCCGCTGCCTGCTTTCTTCCACTACTTCTGTGTCTTTAGCATAGGATCTTTCTTCTTTCTATTTCTTAAATTCTACTTCAATAGTTATACAAACAAGAGAAGGAGAGAATGAAGAGATTAATATAAAAAAATACAAAAGGGAAACTGTGATGTCTTTGATTGATTTTTACCTACTTATCTTTAAAAAAAAAATAAAAAAAATGTATTTTGTTTTTTATTTATTTATTTAGCTCCTAAAAATACCCCCGCTGTATAGAAATACAGACTGAGATATTCTTCACAAACATTAGTATGTACATAGACAATAATGTATACCTACGTGTTCTGTGTTTTCTGTAAAAACTTGTAAATAAAATTAAAACAAATAATCATTTATTCTGGTAAAAAAACCCTGCTTTTACAATTTTGTTTTCTTCTGCCAAACTGCAAGACAGTTTGTTGGCAGAGGGAACTCCCTTAAATACAGATGGGTTAGCTTATTGCCTAGTTAATTAATAAGTAAGTACGAGTACGGTAGATCTTACAGCTTATTGTGTTATTGTGGTTGTAATGCTACGCGGTACGCCAAAAAACGCTACAAATTGTGTTAAAAACATGAAAATGGGTATGATTGATCTTTAGGCTATTTGAATCAATTTGACCCGTAGAACTAAAAAAAATTAAGCGGAGTTGTGACGTCATCTTTTTTTTAATTCAGACACCTATCGTGTGACACTTCGGGTCGCTGCGTCACAGGGCACAGCAGTAAGTAAGTAAGTATGTAGATATTTTCATTTATACAAAATTATATCTTGATTTCAATCAAAACCAGTTCAAAACCATAATCTCTTCTCCTTGTCCTTTTCCCATTATTTGGGGTCGGCTCTCTAAGTTATATTTCGCCAGGCTTCTCGGTCCTGGGTCATGTCAGGTGCGATTTGGGTTTCTTCCATATCCCTCTTCACTGTTGTCAGCCATGTTAGTCGGGGTCTTCTTCGTCGCAATTGTCTGGGGAACATATCCAGCACCTTGCGTGTCATGTCAATGTGTTTGGGCTCTCGGCGCATGACTTGCCCAAACCATCGAAGTCGCCCTTCGGTTATTTTTTCGGGTAAATGTTTAACTTCAAAACTACCATGGATGCGGTCTAGTAAAGTGACACCAGTTAGTTAGTTCAAAACCAAAATAATAAATTTAAATCGGGCTTCAGGTCGTAAATAAATGCCAAATGCGTCAAGAACTGAATTGGAGTTAGACCAAAGGTTAGTGCAAGTGTTATTTATACGTCATAGTTTCATAGAAGTTTGACTTGCTATCAAAATCGTTGCAGACTTGTCTTGGTCTGTCTCTAGTACTGGAGCAGCAGCTCTGTGATGTTGTGATGTGACCAAGAGTTTTAGTCTTAGTATGCCCTAGTGGGCATGAATATCAATACTAAGTACTAACTTACATTGTGACATCAAAATGATATCATTCGGTTTCTCGCTCGCGTCTATACATATACAGACAAGTAAGAGAGAAATGCACGCGCGACCGGCGCGACTCACATTATTTAGACATAATTTTTATGTGACAATGTAAGTACCTCTTGTAGTTGAAGTGATCAGCAAAACGTCAAAATATATAATATAATGCATCGTAAGTTCGTACGGTACCCAGCTACTAGAAAATTATATGACGATGGCAATTTGCAGTTTGTAATTGGGCCGGCAGTTTAAGGCGTAAGGCTGACTAGAGACGAAAAACCTTCAAGTATTTTGTGATGTTTTTTATTTTATAAAAAGGAAAGTATGATAAGAAAATAGTAATATTCGTTTAGTAATTAGCTTACTAGCTTTGATACGTATATATATTTGGGCGATTCTCCGAGATGACGTTGGGTACGTAACTTCGGTGCTGATTTTTTCTTTTACTTTTTTGATATGAATTTATTTCCTAAAATCTAGCCTTAATATAAAAAAAATAATGGTAGTGGAGGCCTCTATTAGAACCATATAGATTTAAGATATTTGAAATTTAAAAAACACCGAGATCATGTGCCGGCACTGAATTAAAAAATGCTTTTACATTATCACGTTTCATTTTTTTATCTAAATTTATTTACAATTTATTAATATCATTTTTTTATATTATTAAAATAATAAATAAATGTTTAATAGTGTCCCAGAGAGATTAAAGGCTAAAGATAACGCCTGATTTTATTCAGATTTTTCGATCAGTAAATCCATTTTTTTTGCCCCGGACACGTAAAAATTGCCCTCGGAAGAAAAGCCCATTTATTCTATTACGAGTAACTTACCTTCCTGCATGCTTTTAATAAACCACATCATGTCAGTTACTGCGAACTATATCTCATAAAATTATTATATTGTCTTCTATTACCGCGATAGATATGATGGTCCATATGGAAGTTTATTTGTAAAATGTTTGTAAGCATGTTTTGAAAGTTAAGCATATTAATTGTGGCTTTCCATCAGAGAAGGGTCCTTATGAAAATGCACAATTTACTTAGGAAAGTAACGTTTAAGTAATAAAAATACGTTAAAAACATGTCTTCAAATGTTTTTAAACAAAGCCCAGTCAGAAGAAATATGAATGTCATCAAAGATCATTATTACTGACCGAGCGTTAGCAAAAGTATCCGTTTTTTTGTCCATTCAGTATTTGGATTTTTTCAAAATGGCGGTGCCATACAATTATTCAGTTTTATTCTATTTTTTAATTTAGTTTATTTTATTCCTTAAATTAACACTTACAGTCAAGTCTAGCTTAGTGCTAACTATACATTGATTGAGCTTGGCGTCGTTATTGGCTCTAAGTATCGGCTACTATCTGCCAAAAAACTAGCTTCAGTGCATTATATTGTATTTATTTGTAAAAAAAAATGGGTATACATAAAGGATCTTATTCTATAGACAGTTTATTTTCAGCCTATTACAGACATACAAATTAAATAACCTTACAACTATATTTACATAACTTATATCTATATTTGCTTCGTTACTAAATGGCAAAGTGTTCCATGTTATTGTAATACATTTTTTCTAAAAAAACACCTGAATAGTTTTGATTTAAATTGCGGTAAGTCCAATTCCTTCAGTTATGTTATACTGGCGAGGTCTACATTTTAGAGAGCCACTAGTTATAGTATATTTATTTAGATTCATACTTTTATTCAGTTTTTAAGCTATTCTCACGAGGTTTCAGGTCACAGAGCTACTAGTAGTATAGTTCTTCTGATAAATAACGAAGGGCCAAATATGCGTTCAAAACGCCCAGCATGCGCCAGCCTTACAAGCACAGGCTTTCGATCTTCACACGTAAGAAAACAGTCGCTGTCCATCGGCCGCGAGGGCCGGGTGTCATTCGAAACCGAACTTTGTATTCGAAATTCGAAACTGGGAGTTCGAGTCGCGAGTGTTTTGTTTTCAGTGCTTCGAAGTGTTTGTTTTCGAGAAGGAGGCAAAGGTTGGTTTTGAAAGGGTGAAGGTATTTTTATAGTTAATAGGTATTTTCTTTTATTTACATTTTTTATTAAGAAAATGTATTAGGAATTCTATAAGTACCTACTTTATCGGTATAACGTGATTTCTACTATACTTAATACAAAGTAAAAATGTAAATGTTAATTATATAAAGTACAAATATAAAATATAGGCCAATAGGGTATATAACATACTAGCTTCTACCCGCGCCTTTGTCTACGTGGAATGATGATGATGATGATTGACAAAACTACCCTATGTTCTTCCCTAGGTCTCAATCAATCTTCATACCAAATTTCATCAAAATCGGTCAAGCGGTGTAAGCATGGACAGGTAACAGATAGACAAACAGTTACTTTCGCATTTTATAGTACCTATTGGAGATTTTTGCCAATTTTACTTCTTTAAAATTTTTGTTTACCATCATTTTAAATAAAAATTTAAATCTGCCGTCTTAATGCTAGGCTTGCGAAAATCCAAACTACTAACGCGATCCTGATATTTATGTGGGTACTTTCCTAGCATGGACTATTGGCCTATAAGTAGTTAGCATTAGAAAAAAGGTAAACAATGTTGACGTGTCTTTTTATTGAAGATTATTGAAAAACGTTTGTAAAATAGTAGTATCATGAAAGTAGAAGTTTTTTCTAATTAAAAAAAAAAACGAACTATAAGTAGGTACTTGTTTATTTCTCTAGTTTTTCTATAAATCCCTTCCAAAATAGTGACGCAATGGTATCTCTACCCAGCAGAAGCGAAATAAAAATGAGATTATTTGCTGATGCAGAAACAATATCTTGATTTGTATTAATATGCAGATTATGGAATATATAAACAATTAAGATATATTTTAAAGTAATTTGAGATAATGTTAAAAGTAGTGTTATTATGTAACTTTATTTTTGAGTGGCATTAACGTGAGATACTTTATTCGGTTATTTTCTGTTCGTCAGATTTTTTTTGTCTTTTAATAATTTATATAAGAATTCAAGTCTTGGAGACTCTTACGTCTCTAAAGATAATTTTGATGATCGTTTTTTTAATTATTTTTTAACTCTGATACTTAGTGCTCATTTAGACGGCGCGCGAACTTGCATACGATTTTAGTTACTTTGCGGACTATTGAGGTTATATCCAATTCAGCCGACCGATCAAATACCGCAATGTAATGAAATTCGCATGCTAGTTCTCGCATCGTCTAACTAAATCCTTAATATTATTATATTATTGTAATAGACGCAAGGGCTCGCATGATATATGGTACCTATGATACCCACAAAGTGGCACAGTATCGTTGAAGGTATTCCGACAGGTTTTTATATGAGTTGAGAGTGAAATTTGTGGTTGGACTCGAATGAGGTTAATAAATTGTTCTATAAAAAAGATGCCGTTATTTTTACAAGCTTTTATTTAACTTGCCCTGTTAGTATGTATGGGACAAATCTAGCCGGTTACATTTGACCCACTTCCCGGTTTCCGATGAAGCTGAAAATTTACATACATATGTAGGTCGGGTGACAACGCCATATTATGGTACCATCAAGCAATCGGATGATGGAGACAGGAGGTAGCCATAGGAACTCTGTGATTAAACAATGCAACCTACTTGTGTTTGGGGTTTTTAGAATGGTCTCGATGAGTATTAGTTGCCTGTGGAAAAAAAAATACAGTCAGCGATAACAGCTTGTACCTAAAATGATTTTTTTGCCAAAAACTTATTTATTGCTATAATCACTGAATTAAAAAAGGCATTCATATAAATACCTACATATGACAGCGTGTTTTCTATAAACGCGAAATTCCGATTTGCGAAAACCGTAAAAATGTTTCTGAATGTCATGTTATTTATTTATTTATTTAATATAATTACAAAAAAACTACACACTTGCCATAATGCCATTTCGTATATTATTACTTATAACTGGTTAATAATGTAATTATTATTATACGTTGATTTTGTTAAATTGTGATTCAATCTAAACTGTAATTGATATAATGCTTATTTTATAATAAAAAAAATAGTATAAAGACATATAATATAATGACTTTTGTTATATTATTTTTTAATATAACATAATACTTTATACAATCAAAAACATTTGTTTTTTTGCATGTTATATATACGGGGTCGTATTTCACCTAACCTAACAAAACCCAATTTTCTAAGCCTATTATTTCTATTGACACCTACATTAAATATATAATGTCATTAGTTAGAACAAATCTGTCTTAAAGTAGGTATGTTATAATTATGGCAGTGTATATTAGACGAAGTGTCAATTTTACGCTATAACCATTATACCATGAATAACATTATGTATGTCGTTGATTAGGTAACATAGTAGTTTGCCTTTTATTACGTTATTCAAAATGGCGGTATATAAAATTATATTATATGAAAAGTAATTATAAAAAAATGTAGTGCGCCCGTAAAAGCCAAAGCAAAAGTTGTCACAAAACTAGCCGATATGTAAAGTTACTTATATCTTCAAAGATTTTATAGTCATTCTTTAAATATCACATAAATTTAACAAAACAGCCAAATCCAAAATGTTTTCATGGATATTATGTGTGGTGAAACAATTTTTTCTCAAACTTACAATAAAATGTTGACTTGACTTACTATACCCGGTGCGATGATGATTGAAGATGATATGTAAAGGAATTTCATACAGCCTTACACACCTAGGCCCGTAAAGCAACTTTATTTTGTTTTTATACGTCAAATTGTGACACAACGTCTTGGCATTCAACTATCAAATAATTTGAAACGTCGTCATTGGCAAAATCCCTCCTGCCAAAATACACAAGAGGGGAAAGCCGTAAAAAAAAATAGTAGTAGATTCGTAATTTTTTTGTAGCGAATAAAACAAATTGACTTCCATTTTTTTTCATTGCAAGTTTTAAAAATAGCACTATACTTATCTCGGCGAAAAACAGGGTTGCCGGCTGCATATCCCAATCCTATGTCTATATCTACATTATCTACTTGGCCTGCAACCCTTCGTTTCCCGGCCTCTGTGTATCAGCATTCTTTTCGACTCTTCACACGCGTCAAGTCACAGTGTTGACTCAAATCGGGCCATAGGGGTAACATTGAACACCGTCGCGCCTGAGCGGGCTCTTTCATCAGGGAAGTGCAACGCACGACCTCGGATGTTTCACGGATGCCGTTGCAACAGCACGCGTTACTTGTTTGATATGTTGCTTAATGGGAGCAAAGGGCTAGTAGGTAAGGCTGTAACAAAGATACGGTGCTCGCTACACAAGAGATATAATCTGATGATGATGATGATCATGACGACCGGTTTGGCCCAGTGGGTAGTGACCCTGCCTACGAAGCCGATGGTCCCGGGTTCAAATCCTGGTAAGGGCATTTATTCGTGTGATGAGCATGGATATTTGTTCCTGAGTAATGGGTGTTTTCTATGTATTTAAGTATTTATAAATATGTATATATTATATATATATATATATCGTTGTCTAAGTACCCTCAACACAAGCCTTTTTGAGCTTACTGTGGAACTAGTCAATTTGTGTAATACATAATGTCCTATATTATTTTTTTATTTATTTAATCTACGTATTCCTGAGGTAAAAAAATAAAACCGTACTTTTATTGGAACGTACTATAGAGGGAAGAATAGCTAGCGAAATAACGGTACTTTTTCTTCGAAATTCCATTTCGGGAGAAAACGTTGTCCACTAACTAAATCTTAATAAATCACTTTGGTTTTGATGTCGATCGCTCCAACATAATATATTCTAGGTTTATATCCGCAGGGCAGCTTGTGGCGAGCTGTTGGGGAGTAACGACCCCACGGACCCGAGTACTCCCGAGAGTCGGTCAGGGTCTCCGTCTCCGGCGTGTTTTCGTCGGTCGGAGTGGACCCCAAAGGGACCTTCAGCTCTGGCTTGCCTTCATTGGCCGGCCAGAGAGGAGTCGTTAGAGCTAAATGCTCCAGGGGTGGAATAGTTGTAGATTTTTTTTAGGATTTGCTAAAAAAAATGTTTTGCATATTAAAAAAAAGGAAAACGTATAAACCTAGTTTTTTATTGTGTCAATAACATACTAAATCTTGGAGAATGGAAAATATTTAGAAGTGGAAAAACATTGTCTTGTATCGAAAGGAACTAGCTCATCTTAAGAGCTCTTAATTGGTCTCGGTCCTTTAGTTCAGTAGTGATTTAATTATTTTTAAAACAATACATACTACCTAAATGGCAATCAGGTAGTAAAATAGTATCACATCAAAAACATAAATGTGAAACGAGAGCCAAGTTCAATATTATAAGAATAGGTACGCATGGCTAAGGAGTGGAATTCACTTCCTGCAAATCTATTCCCAGTCCACTATAACTTGGACCTTTTTAAATCGAGAGTGAATAGACATCTTTTAGGTAAGCATGTTCCATCCTAGACTGCATCGGCACTTTCCATCAGGTGAGATTGTGGTCAAATGCTTACCTTTTCGTAATAAAAAAAAAAGGTACGCGTCGTTGTTGACTTCGGTGGAAAAAGAATTGAGATCTATATAAATGCCAAGTTCTAGTTCTCTTGGGATGTACCTAATTACAGTACAGTACAATTTCAGTTTTAATTAAGTCTCACCGATCTATATTTCCTACATGGTGCCGAAGCCCGGGAATGGACCGGGATTGCTACTGGATCCACATCGGATCTCCCAAATCAAATAAAAAATATTGATTGAGCGCTTGTACGATCTTGTCATATAAAGCATAATATATGCTACCTCCCTTCATACCTTATAAAATACTCTCAGAAAATACTAAACTACTATACTAAAGAAAATAGTTAATAAAGGAAAATAAAGAAGTGAAGGAAAGGAGGTTACTAGAAGGAAGTTTATAATGTATATACACCGTGTTTTTTTATTTCCGTTAATTTCAAGGGTGCATTCCTGAGCTTAAATTAAGTAACTTTCTCAAAGACACTGGTATTCTAATTAACTCCATTTCCGAGATAATCAATAATTAATTTTTATCTTATAAGGGCCCTACGAGCGTGCACACTTGCTTTAGGGCCTGTTTACATATTGATTAGTGTTTAGTACGAGTTCATACATTTGCTACTAAACGTTAGTACGATCTCGGACGATGGATGTTTGAAATGTCATTGTTACGTCACAGTTTTCTCTTGTTTGGTTGAGTTAAATGTAATGCCCGTGTTACAATAACGCTATATGCAGCATTTAATTACTTTTTATAAAAAATCGAAAATTCAAAAAACTATAATTTTTTTTTTAATTTCCTATGCCATTTAGTTTCCTTATACGTACTTACTCATACACCGAAGTTAACGGAATTCAATAAAAACACGGTGTATAGTAGTGAGACTACTTTAAAGACATTATAAAAAATATTTGTTAATATGTAAGACGAGAATATCTTGCTTAGCACAAGGAGCATTGGAAAGCTAGAGGGGAGGCCTTTGCCCAGCAGTGGGACACACAAATAGACTAATAAAATAAAAAATGTAAGACGAGTAGGTGGGCATAATGTGCTCGTAATTCGTAATGCGACTCTCGTATTCAATTGATCGAGTCGGTGGCACCAAATTATCTATCATCATTAAGTTTTATTGTATGGGAAATTTAATAGTTCTCTACTGAATCCCTTTATTGAAAAAAATTAAATTAAATTTTATGGGTTCTCTACATTAACATATACATTATTTACGGAAATATTATTCTTGCCTTCAACTTAATGTAGATGCATCAGTATAACGGAAGTAATTGCATATTATATTATAATCGTTTTCCTCGATAAGTAAATTATCCGAGATCTATTGATCTACCTGCATCGTTTATTCCCGTACCTATTTCTTTCTTCATTATATGTTCAATGTGCGCACGTACGACACGAAATATTTTTTTACTACTTACCCACTCTTTCATAATTGATTTTTATATACTTATACTATATACTAATATTAATAAATATTCATGAAAATGCGAAATATAAAACAAAGTAAGAAGAGTTGTAGGCCGCCCGAACTTGAAGGTAGGATAAACGTGTATGTAACAGCTCTGGAATTGCAGGCGTTCATAGGCTACGATGACTGCTTACCATCAGGCGGGCAGGATGATTGTTTGCCGACGACGTGGTATAAAAAATACATATCTCATCATTTTTTGAAGAATTAAAATAGTTAAAAATTAAAAAAAAAGCTTTTGCATTTATAATATTAGTAGAGATGATGGCAGCAGTGCACATGGGTCATGAACAGAGTCACAGGCTGGACATAGTAATATAATATTTAATTTATGCCTTACTTTACAAGTATCATCTATTAAGGAAAACGTCTCCCACAAGTAATCTATAAAGTCACTATGATTTCTGCAACTACTCATATGTGCGGTTTCGAACGGAAGTAGGTAGTATACACTTAGAAAACGAGGTAGTATTACGGGAAACCCACGTTTTGACGTAATCTAATCTCTAGCTAACGATGGATAATGACCCGTCTATGTATAACTGCATAAAGGTATAAGCTAAGGATACACTAGGGGACGAATGTCCTGCGACACGTGTCGCCAGCGACGTCGGGTGAAGTGGCGCGACGTTGCCGGTCTTCGCCCGACATGTCTGGCAACATCGCGCGACATATGATTTAGATTTAGATATTTATTCTTATAATATAAAATTACAGTATAAATTATGCTTAACTAATCTACGTGAATTTAGTATGATCGTCATTAATATTCACATAATATTAATTAATAAATTAATGGTTACAATTCAAACATAAAAAAAAACAGTCTTATGTCAACAATTTTATAATTCATGTCAAAACAAAGTCTGGGAATACAATAACTAAGTACTAGTATATCCTAATGATCGTCATGTTCTAAAAAAAACTAGGTGCAAATTACACTAAACTAATTATTAAACTAGGTACCTACATGATTTAGATTTATTTCTTTCATTATATTAAATTACAATATAAATGCATTCTCAAAATAAGACCCATACCTGAAAAGCTGGAAGAAACACGACTTCGGTGGTATGGTCATGTCATGAGGAGGCCTGCCGACCACATGACAAGAAAAGTGCTGGAACTTGAACTACATGGATAGCCGTCATAAATAAAGACCTCAAAAGCTCCAATACGGACCCAGAGACGACCTAGAAAACCCAGAAACCGAACAAGTGTGAGTCGGACTCGCCCACCGAGGATTCCGTACTTATGAGTATTTGTTGTTATAGCGGCAACAGAAATACATCATCTGTGAAAATTTCAACTGTCTAACTATCACGGTTCATGTGATACAGCCTGGTGACGGACGGACGGACGAACGGACATCGGAGTCTTTGTGTTAGCGGGGTCCCGGTTTACCCTTTGGGTACGGAACCCTAAAAAGTAAGAATGGGGCGGTAAGTATAATATTAGAAGAGTTCCTTCGATTTTTTCAGGATTCTGGTATGATGACAATGGGATAAACTTTGATATTGTTTAACTTCGGGGTTAAGTTGCTTAAAAATAATAAGTATTAAGCATTTTTACCTCAAATCATTCACACTTTATATCAATTAAACTGCAACAAATTAAATATCATCCAATTTTACAATTTCCGACAACTCATCAATTTGGAATAAAACACACAATAACAAAATTAACCGCTAACACAATAATTATGCACTTCATACGGTGCATTTTGCATTCGTAATAGTGACGGTTGTTTGTAGAATAATGCAAAGTCAAAGGACAAATAAGTGCATTTTTAAAACTGCCAATCATCACCTATTCACGCGGTCTCACTGTAAACACAACCCGATGCATTTCTAATTGTAAAATTTTACTGTCAAATAAATTGATTTATGAGTAAAAATCTATCGGCGGAGGCGGGCGAAAAATTAAGAAAAACCAAATATCTTTCGGGGTCTCTGCCCCGAATACGATTTCGTACCTTTTGGCGTCGAGACCCGTGGCGTGAGCCTTTAATGGAGCCCAAGGCCCGTGGAGTCCGAACTGAATACGTCTACACTATTTAAGGAATTAGGAAAATAATAATTAGCAGACGCCACCAGTGATCGTAGAGCTAGCAGCTTCCTCGCACAAAGAATAAGTATTGCGATACAACGAGGAAATGCTGCCATGCAGCGTCTACGGCACCATGCCGCAGGCAGGGGAATAGTTTTTATTATTTATTTTTAGATTTAGATTCTATTTTTTATAGGTTAGTTATATAATTATCTTATTTGTTTATTTTTCTTGAATTATTAGTGAATAGAATGCCATTAAAATCAGTAAAATCTCCAAGTTGTAAAAGTTTTACATGCCAATATATAAGTAATGGTGAATTACGTTGAACTACCAAATTATGTCCACCATCTACTACCGCTTACTACTATAAATAAATAAAACTGACTATGACTATAAACACTTTTTAGTTTAATTTCTAAATATAAAACTTTCTTAGCCTTATGCGACTTTCACGTGGACATCATGAAATAAATGCAATTTAAAGCCAAATTTTCTTGCTAACCTTTTTTAGATACCTATGATCAAAACTACATTTTAAAAGCGGTAATCGGTGAAATAGTGCAATTTGGTCATACACATTTTATAAAATCGTTATACAAATTTTTACGCTAAATACTTACAGGCAGGATACACTTTTGCAGTAGTTGAGACTCAAATAAGAAAAACGGGATACGTTAAGATATTGTCCACAGAAGTGAGCTTTTTCTAAAATGTGTTCGAGCCCATTCACGATCACGAGCAGATTTGGCAAAACAAAACTTAAAAACATGACAATACGACTCAAATTACAGACAATACGTCGTGAATGAACTAATCTGTGATGAAAATCTCAGTCTAAGAAGCGCGTTCCATGTATTGGGCAATATGTAATGTTGCACTAACACTAGATATAGGTAGGTACTAACATTGACATGCTTTTTTCGTTATTTGTAGTATCTAATTTAATTAATTCATTACCTAGTTTAATTTAATTAATTCATTACCTAGTTTAATTTAATTTTTATTGTAATTAATTATTTTGTTGTGATTGTTGTAGTCGTAGTTGGTCGAAATAAATGATAATTTAATTTAATTTTAATTTAAGAAAATTATTTTTCTTCCAAAATTGATTTTGTAAGTAACTGAATTGTTATTACTGCATACCTGATACGGGCCAAACACTATTAGCACAATCGGATTAGGACCAACCTTGAAATCTCTGAAACGGTCATGAAATTTGGTATGTATATAAATTAAAGGCCCCTTTTTCATGCCCACACCATTTGACATTTGGGGACCTCGAGGAATCGCAGCCATCTTGGAAAATGTGTACCATCCAGGAGAAATTCACGTTTTACTCTCGAATCGTCGAATTTCTCCTGGGTGGTACACAATTTCCAAGATGGCTGCGATTCCTCGAGGTCCCCAAATGTCAAATGGTGTGGGCATGAAAAAAGTGCCTTTAATTTATATCTATACCAAATTTAATGACTGTTCGAATGATTTCGAGGTTGTTCCTAATCCGATTGTGCTATATCTATGTGAGTAACTTTTAGAAATGACTAACTTTAAAGAAATGACATTACTAGTGATAGTTAAATGATTGTATTAAAGGAATGACAGTAAATAATGAAGTTAATTTAAATAGCTTGCTTCAGTATGAAAGTTATGCCCAGGGCCCGTACTTTTCATGCCGTTGACGCAAAAATTAATAATATTTTATTTATTTGAGTGACAATAAGATGAATGTCAGTTAGACGTTTCTGTACTGATTGTCAAGTATATGTATAACTTACCTAAAGAGGTTGATAAATGATTAATTATTACGAAAATACTAATTGGAATCATACTCTATGTAGCGTGACGTCATTTTTCTGTCAACGGCATGAAAGGTACGGGCCCTGGTTATGCCAATGTGGTAATGACATTATTATTGACATTATAATTATGGGAATGATGAAATTACGAATTACAGAAAGAATGACGGAACATAATGAAGTTGTCAAATATAGATCGTGTAATTCACGAAGACACGTATCTTAACTCGTATTCTCATGTCATTAAAGGTTAGATTTGACAAATCTGCGCGTCATCGTGGATGTACGGTACGGATGAACTAATGTACGGTAATGTACGGACTTACGGAGTCGTACAGCGTACAGTAATGTTCGAGGCACGATATGTATAAAAAATGTACAAGTCCACAATTAATTATAATTTAACTAAAATTAATTATCTAAAACTATTTTAATTGGCTTTGTTGCAGACGGCCATTTTGAATGTTTAACACAGAAATTCGGTTAACTGCATCGCATTATGCATATTAACCAAAAATACAGTTAGAAATAGGTGTGTCACGTTATTGGCCCACGATGTATCAAATTCAAGTTTTGTAACGGTAAACCACCTGTGAAGGTAACAACGACCCAAATTATGCATTATTAATAGGTACTAAAAACCATAAAACTAACATTAAACTTTCTATCGTAATTTGTAGTGGTTTTCTCCAATAAAATTGTCAAATAATACACTATAGTTTTATTCAGGAAATATAGCACAATATTATATATTTGGATATTAGAGAAAAGAAAAAATATATTAGCAAAATAACGTCTGTTCTGTATGACTAGACTCGCAATCAGTGGGACTACCGCGAAAACCGAAATTCGCAAATTGCGGGGATCTTTCTCTTTTACTCTCACTAAGCCGTAATTAGACTGAAAGAGAAAAATGCCCGCAATTGATGAACTTCGATTTTCACGGTTATAGCCCAGATGTCTCGTTGGTGGGGTCGTCCCTGCCCCGCGTGCCCTCACCCCAAGCGGCGCTCGGTACTCGTCGGCAACACTTTCCGTGACTCATAATTCTCACAAACATGCATTTACCCCTGCAATTTCAGCAGAAAACGTGTCATAAATTTAATGTTCTATAATTCTTCTCTAGATGTAAACAATAATAGAGCTATAGAAACATTGATAGGGTAAAAGGTTCTCATAAAACCATAAAAGTCAGAGAAAATCTCGTGTGCGCGTCGTAAGTTATTCAAGCTCAAGTCATAAAAATCGGTTTATGAGAACCTTTAGAGCGCCATAATAAAGGCACAGATACATATATAAAGTTTGATGAAGGTAAAGATAGATACATACAGGGTGGAAAAAATAAGCCTGGAGGGAAAATGCCTTAAAACCTTAAGCTAGTTCATTTTAATTAAAAGAAACATTAGTTATTTTTAAAAATAAACAAAACTGCAAGTTGACTGTGAATTCTCGTAGCATTTTTACAGAAGCATCAATTGCGCTGTTGAAGCGCTGGTGGCCTAGTGGTAAGAGCGTGCGACTGCAACTGCAAACCGTAGGTCGCGCGTTCAAGCCCTGGCTCGTACCAATGAGTTTTTCAGAACTTAAGTATGTAGTCGCTTTTCATCTCAATAAGGCCTAGTAGTAGTAGTAGTCGAAAGGTCAGATGGCAGTCGCTATAGTAAAAGTTAGTGCGTACGTCAATTCTTGGTATTGCCAAGCAGACTCTAGAATTGACGTATTTACTAGTTCTCCCATGAGCCGTGGCAAAACGCCGGGACAACGGGCAAGGGAAGGTCGGGAAGATAATGATAATATGTAGATCAAACAAATAGAACAAAAAACCCTGCAGGTGAGAATTCGTGCACTTTTTGCGAAAAAAACTACACTTAAAATAGCTTGAGGTCATTAACATTGAATAATCGGAAAAAACGTAACACAGTAACGGAAGATAATAAGACAGTGCACACACAAAGATATACTTTTAGCTATGCATGTTTAGGATTAGAATGAAATCTTTCTGGTAAAGTAGGTACTTTATGCGGTAAAATATTCAAGAAAAGGTTAGTTGAAGCAACGTCAATTTTGCAGTATTTATAATCGTCTTGAGGCAAGGATGTATTTTGAGGGATCAGAGGACGATGGAATGAAGCTAAACAGCTGGATTATAGTTATAGATGTCTCAAAATTGTTATTGTTTCAACCAACCTCTATTTTTCCCCTAACTAGTTAGTTGAGATTATTTCATTAGTAAAAATCATGTAGGTACCTATAAAATGGCAGAAAAGAAAATTCGTGCTTTTAAAAAACCAAGTTTATATTGTTATCGTTTAATGTAGGAGATCTCTTATTTAATAAAATTATAAAATTAAAGTGGATGCTTAGTGATGGCAATGTCGGTGCGCAAGATTTTTCATTTTATTCTCTTTACGCTGATGATAAGCTTTTAAGTAGGTACTTCCTTATTGTTTTAAAGAAATAATGGAAAAAATATTATAAGCTACTATTAGAAATTAAATTTAAAGTACGAAGTCACAGAATGATCCAGGTCCGGACAGAGGCTCCGTCCGATACTTTTGTCTATAGTTGTGCTTCTTCCTCGAGAATATTCCCCATATTAAACGGAGAACGTTCTCGAAAACGCCATAAATCTTCCGTCTGAATCATAAAGTGATCACCGATCACCCATCCTTGAAGTGTCGGACTACTCGGTTTCTACTGCTACCACCAGTTTGACACTGATAAATTCGCTAGAAAGTAAATTACGCAGACGTCAGCGAATATGTCAGTTGGACAATGCTAAGGCAGCCGTGGTAAGGCTACTTGGTCCCAGACCATAGCATGAATCATCCTTAATCCTTAAGGGGCCACTGATTAACAGTCCGCCGGACGGTATCGGTCTGTCAGTTAGAACAAGAAATTGACAGTTCCGAACAACTGACAGGCCGACGCCGTCCGGCGGACTGTTAATCAGTGAGCCCCTTTAAACATTGTGGCAGATTTATTGGAAATAACCTAATGTTAAACTAGGATAAGTTGGCAGCCATTTTGATAGCCCTGACGGTGCACGGGTTATTTTAAACGCCAAAATTCTATGAAATTATGACGTTTACTTGACAGTTGCACCGTCTGGGCTATCAAAACCGCTGTTAACTTTGTCTGACTCTAAACACTACTAAG
The DNA here is from genome assembly GCF_033807575.1 of Cydia pomonella. Lineage (NCBI taxonomy): Eukaryota > Metazoa > Arthropoda > Insecta > Lepidoptera > Tortricidae > Cydia > Cydia pomonella. The sequence goes on along the minus strand of NC_084709.1, from coordinate 4,370,404 downwards.
CTACAAACTACCTCACACAATGATATGTACAAATAAATACTTACTTGCAGAGTTCAAGTGATGCAGTATCGCAGCATAGACAATATTGTTTTTGTGTGCACATACTTTAAAATAAATGGTTTCGCATTCAATCTTTCGACAACTTTAGAGCGTGATGTGTGGTTTTATTTATTTATTTAATCTTTATTGCACATAAGAAAACACACTGTACAAAAGGCGAACTTAATGCCATAAGGCATTCTCTACCAATCAACCTTTAGGCAAAGCAGATAAGTTGTAGGCCGTGCAAAAATACTAGGTATAGATGATATAATTAGGTATTTATGTAGGTTTATTATGTTTTAAGTAATAATTGCTTTTATATTCGTGGGTCATTTCTCAACAATCTCATTCCCCTGGCTGTACCAGATACCTATACGCAGAGAGATTCCGCTAAGCAGCTTTGGTTGTAAATGGAACTTGGCACGGGTTAAGTCACCAAAAATGAGATGCTAGTAAAGCGGAAGCTCCTAGGAATTAGCGAATAGGTATGGCCAGGGGAATGAAATTTATCAGGAATGTGCCTCGTTTCACTAGTTGTTTATTGTTCAACAAAGATGGAACTAGCTGTTTATTTACATCCAAAGTTGCTTTTTACAAGGTTCTACCTCTTTCTCATTTACACAGTTTGTCAACCACATTTTTCGAGGCGAATTTACCTACAGATGAGCAACGTTTAGTGTTCATTTACATGAACTATATACCTAATTATGATATATATGGTACCATATTATTGCATTGTCACCCAACTTACGTAATATGTATGCAAATTTTCAACTGAATCTAGAAGTGACCCAAAACTTTCCAAGATTTAACCCACCCAAAAAGAAAGCATAAATGACACTAAATGACGAAATATATTCTCAAATTACATTCAGATTCTCAATCTAACTGAAGCGACCATTTACATACTTTATTTCGACCTTATAACCATTGTTCTAAAAACACGAACAACAAAGACGAAGATTTCACTACCATCTTCTAACCTTGCATAATATGCTACCTTTACATAATTACAGCCCTCAATAATTCCAATCATTCACACCATTATAAGAGGACCTCCAAGTACATATAGTTGTTACTGGACTCAAGGCTACGTATATACTACTGACGTAAGACGGGTTTTGCGCGGCGTAGCGTGAACATCAAATCAGTAATTAGTGACTAAATGACACTTCGACACGCGAAATCTGTGATTGGTCCGGATGATATTGTACGTGACACTGAAATCAGTACTCGTACACAGCATGATAGAAGCAGAATGGAATTGTACAGAATGCCTTCTGTCTCATGCCGTATTCACATATCCTATCGTCGGCTGTGAATACGTTTGTGCCTTATGTCGTAGGGAAATGATGAAAACAGAGATTTGGTCAAATCTCTAAGGGATATGATCAAATCACGCAGGGTGTTAAAATGGCGAATCCATATCAACATTTCCCTAGAAAAATCAGTCATTTGACCAAATCACTGACTCTGTTTAGTGAAAATACAAAATCGGCCAATAAACGCGACACACTTTTATTTCATTAGATTTGTTTAGGAATTTGTCAAAATCCCTAACCACGACCGTGTACCATATCCGCATTTTACTAAGATAATTTTAAACTTCGTTAACAGAAAATTATCTAAGAAATTGTAACATATCCAACACTTTATTCATATCATACTTATGCGTTTAACATTTACTCATCAAAACACACGTCAAAGACAAATCTTGCACACCTCGATCTCTTTTTGTGTACGGACGAGTCACAAAATGCACCGCGCCGCGCTATGCCCAGTTGAGCATGTGCTTCGGCAGAGGGGAAATAATGCCAATGCCGACAGTGCGACACCCTAATCGCATAGTGTCTGATGTACTTTTTTTTAATCGGGCCTTTGCGATCAAAGTATTAACATACTTATCTACTTGACCTTCTTTACTTTCGAAAAAAATACTATCGAAACAATAAAATTTTGTGTCGAAACTCAAATTGCCTCTTTAACTTTAACTACCAAGAACGTTTAGAATGTTGTCAACTGCCAATAACAGTAGACTCTGATCACCGTGACCAATCGGACTTCGACCCCGCGCGAGTGCACTCCACGCGTATTCAAACTGATTATCAGCTGATTGATTTTTTAAGGGCAGAGCCTAGGTCGTGAGTCAATGATGCTAGAGGTTCTAGGTTCGAATCTGCAAGGGTAAATAGCTATATTTTTGAACTTAAACTGCCTCACAATACTCGCATAATATAATAGTTAAAACGGTGTAATTCTACGCGCGGAAAACCTCATTTTAGGGTTCCGTAACTCGAGAAGAAATACGGTACCCTCATAGGATCAGTTTGTTGTCCGTCTGTCTGTCTGTCTGTCAAGACCCTTTATCTCGGGAACGCGTAGTCTCATGAAGCTAGGTAAAAATTAAACTTCTAGTTTAACGTAAACAAAGTTTCCACGTCAACGTCTTCTTAGTTTAGCTATCATACTAATTATGGCAGGAATTCAGTATTATATAGAATCTCAAAAACGTACAACAGTCAGTCAATCATTAACAACAATCAGGTAGAGGAGTGATCACACACACACATAATTTTGTAATACATATGTTTGACGACCGGTTTGACCTAGTAGGTAGTGACCCTGCCTACAAAGCTGATGGTCCCAGGTTCAAATCCTGGTAAGGGCATTTATTCGTGTGATGAGCATGGACAAACATCCATGTTCATCACACGAATAAATCCTGAGTCATGGATGTTTTCTATGTATTTAAGTATTTATACATATTTATATATTATATATATCGTTGTCTTAAGTACCCTCAACACAAGCCTTATTGAGCTTACTGTGGGACTTAGTGAATTTGTGTAATAATGTCCTATCATATTTATTATTGTTATTTTATTATTTATATGCCTAGTACCTAAGCAAATCCGTATTATTTTCATTTTTATCTGTTAGTGAGACCTGTTATTGGCTTCATGATAAGATTGCATTGTAGTTATTAGTCTATACTGTTTGTTAAAGCTGTTGGTCGTCTAATAAAATAATATAAAATAAAAATTGAAATACTAGAGTAGACAGAAATAGCTGTCGATTATTCTAGCTGAATTAAAATTTCCCCTGTATGTACACGGCATTTATTTCGTCAACCCTATCGGACAGCTCTCATTTTATAATTTTGCGTTCAAAATAGTTACGCTTCTTTTGGCCATCGCCCTACGCGACAACATTTCCATCCTTACCACTTAAAATGGGTGGCAGTCCTAAACTCTGCGTTTCTACAGGAAATTTCTGCCTCGCACAGCTAAACTGTGGAATTAACTGTTGCCTGCGGTATTTCCGGACCGATACGACCTTCAAACCTTCAAGAAAAGAGCGTACTCCCATCTTAAAGGCCAGCAACGTATTAACAACCCCTCTGGTGTTGCAGGTGTCTGTGGGCGGCGGTAATCGCCTACCATCAGGTGAAAAAAAGGGATAAAGTGTATTGAATTATCAATACGTCATTTGATTTTTAGACATATCATTATTATAAATATACAGACAGTAAATTTGAACAATCCAAAAGGGCAATATGTATAAGTAAACAATTAAATTAAATTCAAATGTTTTGATCAAATTGTAGTTTTCATACATAGAGGGCATGGATTGCGAAAAAAAAATTGACATTACTCCAATTCTAAACTGAAATAGATGTTTTATATTAATGAATTGTAATTAAGTAAAAAGTGGCTAAGCTCTGCAGTGACCCAGGCCAGATTAAAACCGGTATATTTTACGTTGGCCCTAAGGCCAACACACATACCCTCGACCCACGATACGACGTCGTCTCATGTTGCGGTGACGTGCAACGTTACGTCGTCGTATCGTGGGGCCAACACGCATACCTACGACACGACGTCGTATCGGATACGACGTCGTGTCGTGGGTATGTGTGTTGGCCCCAACGTCATAACATGTCTGAAATAGATGTTTTATATTAATGAATTGTAATTAAGTAAAAAGTGGCTAAGCTCTGCAGTGACCCAGGCCAGATTAAAACCGGTATATTTTACGTTGGCCCTAAGGCCAACACACATACCCTCGACCCACGATACGACGTCGTCTCATGTTGCGGTGACGTGCAACGTTACGGCGTCGTATCGTGGGGCCAACACGCACACCCACGACACGACGTCGTATCCGATACGACGTCGTGTCGTGGGTATGTGTGTTGGCCCCAACGTCATAACATCTAGGCCACCCGGTCACCGTGGTACCTGTCCCAATGCACTTCAAGGTCAGTTTTTACTCTTTATATAGATTTGGCATTAATGATGACACTGCCACACTCTGCCATTGCTAATGCCGTGAAGAGTTAGCTTGGTCTGAGCCTAAATAAGAAAGAACGATAGTAAATAACTTAATCAAATCAAGTTGAAGTTTTATTTCGTTTGCGGCTACTATAAATAAAAAGCTGTGTAATTGATGTGTGTGTAATGTAATGTCATTCCGAGACACGTTATGGGCCAGCGCCCCTGTACTGCACTTTCACAGTAACAAGATACCTACTATTATAGAGTAAGACCAAAGAGAATTTGAAATAGATGTGTATTTTTTTTTATTCGGGACAAAAAACAGTAACACAGGTTTAGACACAAAAATAAAATACAAAGAATAATGAAGTGTGAGACCAACAACATCGTCCACAGATTACTAGATTACCTACAGATAAATCTACAATATATAGCGCTAGGCAACAATATAGAGGATATAAAGCTAAAATTAACACAGCTACGGTTACAACATAGGTTTATAGATACAGTAACAAATTAATTATCGAGTTAGCAGAAGTAGTTTTGTATATATACATTTTAAGGAGCGAGTAAAAACGGCAAGGCACCGGGGCGACTTTTAGTAATGTTTTGTTTGAAGCAACTGAATCACATTCTTCTTATACACATTGTCAGACATCTTGAAAATGACAATTTCACTACAATACAAATGTATTGTCAAAGAAAACTTTGTAGCCACGTAAATTTACTGTCATCTTTCGACACGTAATTAAAACTTTTAGTGTGGCTACCACCAGTTCGGCACTGGCACAAACGCTGTCGAGAACGTAACTTACTTTCTATGCATCTCGCTCGTACTCGCATATAAGTGCGAGCGAGATGTATAGAAAGTAAATTACGTTCTCGATTATGGAGTGTGGATTTAAAAGGAGTGCAATCTCTTATGGTAGAACTGTAGCAAAAGTGTCCAGCTGTCAGCTGTAAAAATAATAGTTCCAAATCTCTCCAGAGTAGCGCTAGAGTAGCTAAGAACCTAGGCGTTATTGTCGGAGTGAAGTGCGCTGTTTATGATTCGATTTTTTGGTCAAGTATTCTAGGTATTGTAGCGCCACCTATTTAAGGTTCTTTGATGACACTATTTGGTACATGGAGATTTAATTCCATATTCTCGATAGCGTATATGTCAGTTTTGACACTGTCAGTGACTCATGGTTCGGGTACATAACGCCATTTGACTTTGATCTGTAAAGAGCCCACTGATTAACAGTCCGCCGGACGGTATCAGCCTGTCAGTTGTTCGGAACTGTCACCTTTTTGTTCTGACAGACCGATACCGTCCGGCGCACTGTTAATCAGTGGGCCTCTTTATTCTTTCACTGATATGTGTTTAATTTGTTAAATATCAAAAAGTGGCGCCATCTAATAGATCAAAGGCCAAATGTAATGCAGCATCGTTTCGAGTGACAGCGCCATAACCTTTAGGTAGGGCGTTCTAAAAGTTTTAATTAAGTGTCGAAAGATGGCAGTATATTTACATCGATACAAAGGTTTCTTTGACAATACACCTCTATATCAAATTCTCTTTGGTAAGACGGAAACTGATCCAATATTAAGTTGACAAAGTATGTATGGGGACATTATCTTTTCAGTTTTTGGGGTGAATTGTACGCCAGTTTCTGACAAATAAAAGAGATAGAGTTACTTTTATTCTCGGTTTCAATCAAGCTTTAGTTTTGTACTTAAATAAAAATTCAAAACCGGCCAAAAGCATGTCGGGCGGGCCATGCTCAGTGTACCAGTTACCCGTTATCCGTTCGTCAAAATGAACTTATTCCAAAAACTCAAAAACGGCTGACCCGATCAGGTTCATTATAGTTTTCCTTGAAAGTTTTTATTAAGTTTTTATTTCAGCACTTCTGACATATTTTTTGAACCCGTGGATCAAACATTAGAGGGAGAGGACACAAATTATATTTCTTTCTGTGCGACTATTTACGAAAATATTACGTTTATCAAAAAATTTTTCAAGACTTCAAAACCCATATTCATTTAAAAGACTTATCCAACGATACCCGACACTCCACACTGTAGGGTTGAAACTGAATAAGTTTTTGGCAAAAAATTCATTTTTGGTCCAAGCTTTTATCGCTGACTGTACTTCTCTTTCCACAGGCAACTAATATTTATCCATCGAGCCAATTCTATAAGCCCCAAACACAATTAGGTTGCGTTGTTTTATCACAGAGTTCCTATGTCCACCTCTTGTCTCCATCATCAGATCAGCTCGATGGTACCATAATATTGCATGGTCACCCGACTTACATAGGTATGCAAATTTTCAGCTCAATCGGAAATCGGGAAGTGGGTCAAATTTAACTTGCAAAATTTGAGTACAGACAACGGGACAGGTGAAACTAAATAAAAGCTTGTAAAAAAAGTCATCCCTAATTTTTGTGTAGGGGAGCCATCCTAAAAAAAAACATTTTTTTAGTTTTTATTTTAACTTTTATTTTTATTTTTAGCTTTAGCTTTTATTTTTATTCGTACCAAATTTCAGCTTTCTAGCACTAGCGATCACGGAGCAAAGCCGTGAATGGATTTACGGACTGACAGACAAATGGACATGGCAAAACTATAGTTATTGACTACGGAACTCTAAAAATCAGAAATGGTAAAACCAAAGGGTTACTCAAAGGGTTGCATCTGGCTAAAAACCGCATATTGAGAAGATGAGCCGTATCTACTTAAGAACCCTCTTATTCATAAACGTGTACTAAAGTTACGATGCCGCTAATCATCGTTTGTCCCTTTCCGACTTATTGGTATGACGGAGAGGGACAAACGATGATTAGCGGCATCGTAACTTTAGTACACGTTCATGAATAAGGGGTTATGAAAATATCCATTTTCAGCAAGGCTCGGAAACTGGTTAAATTTTCAAGCCGTTATCATGTACTTGGCGCAGAACCTTTTAATTTCGGTTTCGCTCGATAAACCGTTATTATTATACCGGTTTTTATTAGAACAGCTATTGTCCAATTAACCGGTTTAGAACAATAAAAACGATCAACGGCAAAGGCGGCGGAGGTGTAGCTATGTATCTTCGAGCTGACATTCCCTATAAAATTGTCGATTCTTCTCCTTCACAATATTCCGGCTCCATGGAACATTTAGTTGTTGAGGTGAAGCTTCTTGGCGTACGCATTATGTTAGGTACTGTATACTGCCCACCAACAATTGATTATTTTTCATCTCTCGAGGTGCTTCTGTCGGATATTGGTACTGAATGCACCCATCATTTAGTTATGGGAGATTTTAATACAGACCTGCTGAGAGATAATTCCAGATCGCGCAAGCTGAGATCCGTTATTGTTTCATCTGACTTTCACTTATTGCCTTTAGACGCGACGCACCACAATAACGACTCCTCAGACTCCTGGTTAGACGTGATCCTTACATCGTCGCCTCAGCACGTTTTGAAAGCCGGACAATTGTCTGCGCCTGGCTTTTCGCGACATGACCTGATTTATGTGTCATACAAAATTAAGCCCCCTAAACCGGAACCAATAGTCGTTCACTTACGTGGCTTTGCGCGCATTGATGTAAATAAGTTAAAGGAAGATGCCACTAGAGCCGATTGGACGGGCACGCTGCAGGCACCAACAGTTGATGATAAAATCTCTCATTTCAATTCTGTCCTTCTGAAGCTGTTTGATGCTCATGCTCCGGTTCGACCAGTTCGGCTGAAGAGGCCACCAGCGCCATGGATTTCAAAAGGCGTGCGTATGGTGATGATGAAGAGAGACAGGGCTTTCCGTGCTTACAAGCGAGATCGGTGCGAGGATAACTGGCGGCTTTTTAAAGTAGCCAGAAATCGCTGCAACCAAATGGTAAGAGCAGCGAAACGACGTTACATACACGACAACATCACGACATCTTCTCCCGCGGACACGTGGAAATTTCTCCGATCACTCGGGATTGGTAAAACCAAGGCCGATATCGACTCGCTTCCTTTTTCTCTTGACCACTTAAATTCGCATTTCTCTCAAACTCCTGTTCTTAATTCCATAATAAAGTTTAAAACCCTATGTTATATCGCGTCTCTACCTACTCCCAATGTTGATCCTTTTTCTTTTGCCCCAGTTACGGATGATGAGGTCCGAAAGATAGTCATGTCAATTAGGTCGAAAGCTGTTGGACACGACAATGTGAGTAGAGTCATGATCACCCTTATCCTCGACAGCATATTGCCCATCGTCACCTATATTGTAAATACTTCGTTGCTCACTGGGGTCTTTCCTTCATGTTGGCGTAAGGCCTTTGTTATCCCACTTCCTAAATTATCTAACCCTAGTTCTCTAAATCATTTTCGGCCCATCTCCATTCTTCCTTTTCTCTCGAAAATTCTTGAGGCAGCAGCTCATAAACAGATTTCCAAATTTATACACGGTAACAACATGCTTTCTTCGTTTCAATCGGGATTTAGATCAGGGCACAGCACCACCACCGCACTTCTCAATGTTGTTGAAGACGTAAGAAATGGCATGGAGAATTCCAGAGTAACGGTGTTGGTGCTTATCGATTTCTCCAACGCTTTTAATGCGGTTGATCATGACCTACTTGTTGCGACTCTTACACATCTGAGGGTCTCATCAAAAGCGACTGAGTGGTTCGCGTCTTACCTTTCTGACCGCGTTCAGGCTGTTAAAGCCAGTGGATGCTTATCTGCTTGGTGTGACCTGAACACGGGGGTACCACAAGGTGGAATCCTTTCTCCTCTTTTATTCTCAATCTTTATTGACCAAATCACCTCCAAAATCCGCAGCTCTTACCATTTATATGCAGATGATTTGCAACTTTACGCCCATGCTTCTGTGGAAAACGTTAATTCTGCTGTTTCCCTCATCAATGACGATCTAGTTCACATAGCTGAATGGTCCAATAGCTTTGGCATCAGTGTCAATCCGGCAAAATGTCAGGCTATTATTCTGGGTAGCCATCATCAACAAGTAAAGCTTGGTGCGGTTTCTGTCGCGCCGATTTTGTTTGATGGCACTGTTATTCCAGTAACTAAACAAGTAAAAGATCTCGGCCTAGTATTAGATTCTAGCCTTACCTGGAATGACCAAGTCTCTGAAATAAGTCGGAAAGTTTCAGGAACATTGCGTTATCTCTATAAATTTAAGAATTTTCTCCCAGTAGGTACTAAGAAATTACTTGTGCAGACTCTAATTTTGCCAGTTATTGACTATGCGGACGCGTGCACGACTAATATCTCTCAGGAGTACCTCAATAAGCTAGACCGTCTTATGAATAATGGCATACGTTTCATTTTCGGACTTCGCAAATACGACCATGTTTCTTTTTATCGCCGTCAGCTAAATTGGCTCTCCATCCGTCGTCGTAGGTCCCTTAGAATCCTGAGTATTTTATTCTCCATTTTGTTCGAGCCTTCCTCTCCTGGTTATCTTAAACGTAAATTCACTTTCATCACCCCCCGTCCAGGATGTGAACTCCGTTCCTCCCGTTCTCTCAAACTCTCGATTCCTTCTCACCGTACTGGTTTTATGTCTAACTCTTTCGCCGTTGAGGCAATCCGTCTCTGGAATTCCCTCCCTCTCTTTATTCGACAAGCCCCAAGCAAACCCGTTTTCAAACGACTACTTCGCAAGCATCTTCTGTCAGAAGAACTTAAATAAGGTTCACCATCATGTATATGTACATAATTATATGTATTAGTCTATCTTTTATACATTATATAAGTAGTAGTATTTAACTATTTATATATTTTTAATATTATTTGACTTCACGTTTAATTTTTTCCTTATTAATTGTTATTTTTTTTTCCTGCACCAACATACACAAATGTCTCTGTTTGACCCAATGGTTGACTGGTAGAGAATGCCTTTTGGCATTAAGTTCGCCATTTGTACATTTTTCTTTATGTGTGCAATAAAGTTTAAATAAATAAATAAATAAAAACCGGTTTCTTCCTTTGTCGGTGTCTATGTACCTATACGTGGCACACCACCAGGCCGACCGGCCGTTGCGTCGCTCGTATAAAAGTTCGGAGGAAAACCGAAATAAACCGGTATTTTCAAAACCGGTTCCGAGCCTGGATTTTCAGTTTTTGGCAAAAATTACATTTTTGGTACAGGCTTTTATCGCTGACTGTACTTTTTTTTCCACAGGCAACTAATACTCATCGAGACCATTCTAAAAACCTCAAACACAATTAGGTTGCGTTGTTTTATCACAGAGTTCCTATGGCTACCTCCTGTCTCCATCATCAGATCAGCCTGATGGTACCATAATATTGGATTGTCACCTGACTTACATATGTATGCAAATTTTCAGCTTCATCGGAAACCGGGAAGTGGGTCAAATTTAACTTGCAAAATTTGTCCCATACATACTAACAGGGCAAGTTAAATAAAAGCTCGTAAGGAACGAAATTCAAACCTTCAATGAGAGAGCGATCATTTGCATTATTCGATTTGCCCTTTATTTACAAAAAAAATGGTTTGAATATGGCATTGGTTGTTACTTGATACCGACTGTTACAAGAAACTAGCATGTTACAAATAAAAAAGAAGTGAAAACGTTCATGGACATTTTCAACTACTGGGTAATAATGGGGAAAAGCGAAAGTAAGTTACGTGTGCTATTAGATTATTATGATGGTATAATGATATCATACACATATCATGCCGCTAAGTGAGGCCTTTAAGTTTTTAATGCCAACGTTTCTTTTCTTCGGGCATTTTGTACACGAAACAGTTAAGCGTCGTTTCGTGACAAAATACCGCTGACGGAGTTGAAAAGGTACGATTTTGATCTTTAGTTACGATTCCTACTTACTACCTGCTCTACTTAAAACATATGTACACTTATTATTACATACAAGTTTTCTTGGTGAAAAAAGGTGTTTAATAGTCACCTGCAATAATTTACGGGGTGAATATATAGGTCATACTGAGCAACTTTTACTATGGGACCAACCTAGAAATCGGGGAAAAAAATTGTCTGTTCCATACAAAATATCAAGGTCAGACAGACAAAGGCAATTTCTTTTCGCGATTTCGGGGTTGGACCCATAGTAAAAGTTGCCCAGTATGACCTATATATTCACCCCGTGAATTATTGCAAGTGACTAAATAAACACCATGTATGTACATACGTTTTTGGCAAAAAAATCATTTTGGTACAAGTTTTTGTCGCTGACTGTACTTTTCTCACCACGGGCGACTAATACTCATAGAGACAATTCTGAAATCCTGGAACGCAATTAGTGGGCGTCGTTTCATCAAAGAGTTCCTATAGCCACCTCCAGTCTACATCATCAGATCAGCTCGACGGTACCATAATATTGCATTATCACCTGACTTACATATGCATGCAAATTTTCAGCTCAATCGGAAATCGAGAAGTGGGTCAAATTTAGCTTCCAAGATTTGACAATAACAAAATAACATACCTACAGGGTAAGTTAAATAAAGGCCCGTAAAAACGCAAAATGAAGATCAACATGTATCCTGTTATTGCCATACGGCCCGATTTGAAGAATGATTAAGACACGTTTAAGATCTTGGAAAGATCAATAACTAAACGACATGTCAAAATAGACGTTTATTTCGATTCCGCTGTGATCCCAATAAGATCTATCTACGATATTTCTAACGTCATAGTAACATTGGTTACCTGAATCGAGCTAGTCAATTATACGACATTTATAAACGATATCTAAATGAAAACTTATCGTTATCGTATTGCATGCTTCGAATCGGGCCGTTATATTGCATATTAAAGGGTTACGATACATATTAGTTTGACAAGTAGTACGATCACATCTGAAAATATCGATACGAACACAGAGCCAAAAATATGTATACACTACCCTAATATGTTGGCCATAAGATCGTATATACATATTTTTGGCACTTCGATCGTGTCGATTTTTTCAGACGTGACTGTACCACTTTCGTTAAAAAAAAACTTGTTTTTTCACACTGCGGTCAGTTTAAACGACGAAACCTATATTAAACAAAAAATGACTCCTAAAACCCTGAATTATTTCCCTAAAATTGTATTCTGCATGCAATATCAACTGTTTATGTTTTTTGGCCTTAAACGATATTCGTTCACGCGGTTGCCATTATGGCGAATGCGGTTGGCAAAACGTTTGCGGTCCAAAGTCCTGCGTTTAGTGGTTACAATAATTGGTAATCCTACTGACGTGTCATTGACCTGGATATATAGAAAAATACACCGTGAGCCCGAATAACCTGACAAACTTCAACCATATTTTTTTATGAGTGAAAATAGTTACGGAAAATAATTACCGCAGGCTGTCAATTATTGAATTTATTACTCGCTGTCAGTTGTTAATTATTATTACAGAAAATAAGACTATTGATAAAATAAACTATTTTATAATAATTGTTTATCATTAAAATTCATTATAAAAAGAAAGTTATAATCCGTCAGAGTAATTACAGCTAATTTTGTACAAGCCTTTTTAGTCTTACACAGCACTATTGTCTTTTTACAATACCTATAGTATAAAAACCTACCGTTAACAGTCAGACAGTCACAAAGGTTGACATACAAACTAAATTACCTCTAAAGAACAGTTAGTGTATAACTTTTATGGGTATTTAAACGACTTCAAAAAAAGAATGATGAAACACCGTGGGATTAAGTGTGATTGAAAATAGTTACGAGTATTTATTTATTGTTATGTTAATATATAGTAGTATAGTATATATTAGGTAATCCGTATTTTTGACATTTAGATTTTATTCTAGAAAGTTTCCAGACTAGTATTTTTTTATAAAATTTTGGTGTTTGACGATCCTTTTGTGAATTTCTTATTATTAAGTTTGACATATATGTATAATAATAATTCATTTTTTTAAGAATAATAATACAATAATAACTGCATCAATAAATTGCTCTGATAATATATTAATATTAAAATTATATTTGTAAAACTTGACAATTTAAAAGTGATTGTTGCTAGGCCTATTTGAATAAAGAATATATTGACTTTGAGTTCGACTTCTTCAGAATAACCTCCATACTCAATGAGTCGGGACCTTTTTTAGTAGGTCACGAAATTTCATTCCAGTACCATTTAGTACCTTGTCGCAGTGACAGTAGTATGAGGTTTCTAGCAACTTTTATATTGATTGTCACTGTGTCAAGGTACGAAATGGTGCGGAAATTAATTTTTTGCTGTACCTATGGTACTATTAGCACAAATTAAATTATGAAAGTATTTTAATTTATGTTCAGACATAGAAGTTTTTATGGCAAAATAAAGTGTTTGACAAAATGAAATATAGACATGTCTGTTATCGATGTTACCTTAACGTTATCTAAATACCTATATTTTTTGAAGTGAAGATTGCTACCGCAAAATACACAACACGTTTAATATCTTTTTTAATATATTGATCGATTTCTACTCTTTTAGCACTGTATACTACGGTTTATGTTTTTATTTTTAAGTATATAATAAATTTAATAAAGAAATTATATAAAGATTTGTAATTAATTTTCATTCTTGAAATTTCTCGGTAATTAACAGCAAGTAGAATTTACATCTCTTAATTATTAATCTATGACTGACTTATCGATAACAGATTTATCGATGTTAAAATTTTTCAAAAATTCGTTTTTGCCACAATAACTTCTATGTCTGTTTATGTTATTCCAAGTAGAAACACTATATACTATATATATTATAAACCGAAATACATTTATTTCATTTATATAACTTAGAAAAAGTGACCAAAGCCTATAGAATCCAGGGCTGGAATTGAATCAGCGTTTTCTACTATCGCAGCACGTGCCTCAGCCTGGAAGCCACCCAGATCACGGCGGCATAGGTTGAATTTTTCCAAGTATATGCAATTTTTACTGACGATTTGTGGCGCCCCCTGGTCAACTCTAACATAACAGTATGGTTCGACATATGATCCCCGATTTATCAAGCACGGCTGAACCTATTCGAAAAATTCTTCTTTATTAGTCGGAATCTGAAAATGGAAGAAACTCTGAATAATTAAAAGGACACAGTATAGGGATTTGGGTATATTTTAAAAAATTTATAAATTTCCAAGGAGTGGGTTCTTAGGAGGCTTAATTCGACAAATAAAATATTTTTAATGTATGTTCTCCGTTATTGTTTTATTTGAAAGGGCTATGCTTGAAGCTAAGATCAGGTAATAGTACCCTGAAGAAGTCGAGGCAACTCTTCGTATATTAAAGGAATATTTATGTGATTAAAAAAATCTGTGATCGATTTTTAATCGACATGATATTACTTACCCTGGTACGTCCTTAAACTACGTCCAAAAGAAAGGTACTTATGGGCATTGTGAATTTCATCTCGCTTTGTGTGGTAGGGCACAGCCAGTGGATGTCATTCCAGATCTAGAGCAGAGCCCAACTGGGGAAGTACCTCCACCTTACAGAAAACCGCAGCCAAATAACACTAGACCCTACTCGTAGTGTTGTGTTCCTGCCGGTAAGTAAGGTTGCCAGAGCTCAACGTGGGGGGGGGGGGGGTTTAGGGTCGGCAACGCGCATGTAACTCCTCTGGAGTTGCAGGCGTACATAGGCTACGGAGACTGCTTACCATCAGGCGGGCCGTATGCTTGTTTGCCACCGACGTAGTATAAAAAAAAAAACTTTCTATGAATCTCGTATTTATTGATGCAAGCGCCATATTAATATAAAATCAATAACATATTTTATAATCTAAATCGCATTAGGGATAAATAATATTTCAATAACGAATATAATATATTTTAAGCAAATTGTTTCTTAACAACTTGTTCTAGAAGGTTCAATATCTATGTACGGAGATGCCGAGATATGATGGAGTTCCAATATTGACTTAAGCATTACGTTTGAACAAGTACCTACTCTATTGAACCAACAAATTTTCGTTTGATTCGCATTTGGTGATTAGCTTATCTTTAGATTTATCCACGATTTAGTGATTATAGGCACTAATAGTAGAAACACCTATATAATAATAGACATCTATAAATAGTTATATGGATTCCTCAATATGCGCGTGGCAGACTCAGATATATTTTTGTGGGATAATCATACCCCGGACAGACGGGGGCAATTTAGGTTTGATAATAGTGCAAAGGCAAATGAAAGTTGAAGATGAAGCAGATATGTCTGCATTATTATTTAAATTACGTTTGACATAACTGTATAATTTATTTTTGCATATTTGACATTGTTTTTGTTTCTTATTGGTTTTATTATTGCTTTTCTATCAATTCTAGCTTGACGATCCTTTTCAGGTGAAAATTTCTATTTTATAATTATTGCCATGAAGCTATCTGGATTATGATGTTGTTTCTAGTTATTATTCGAATTAATTTTTGACGATCACAATATAGATTTATATAAATTGACATGAATGTAATTTGTAATTCAATCGTATGTGTAATAAATAAATCTGAATCTGATAGTTTTTTGTATTTGCTTACTTTCATTTACTATTGTCAAAATCTAAACTGCCGCCGTCTGTCCGGGGTTTCGGGATAATATCTTCAATTAGATCCGTTTTTTACTGCTATAACTCACCGGTTGAATGTCGGTAATTTTTATATCTATTTTCACTTCGAAATTGCACGCCTCGAAGATTTTGACGATAAAACGCCATCTTCGAAAATCTCGGCCCAAGCCTCCTACACATACACTTACGACTCAAATATAGGTAAAAAACTTAAGTAAGTCACCTGTTGTATGTAGTTGTGAGTGTGACGTGTTCGAATAGACAATACATGTTTAAAAGACACACACAAACAAAACAAATGTCTAATCGAACACGTCACAACTACATACAACAAGTGACTTACTTAAGTTTAACTATAGCGAGCTTTTACTGCATGACTTGCGGCCGGCAACAAAACTCGGTTTCGCAAGTCACGTTCGAGCCCATGCACGTCAAAATTTACATAATACCCGATCATCATCATCATCATTTTTATATGGAAAAGCTGTCACTCAAAATGTTTGTACACGTTTTTTGTAATTTTAGCACATTCATTTATTTAGAATTGTAACATTTAAGTTACTACAAACATATTCCATATTTTTTTTTTAAATTAAGCCCAACTAAAAGAGATTTGACGGAACTGTCATAGGAACCGTCATTCGACGCGGGAGGAAGATACTTGACGATCAAGAATACATAACTAAAGTCTATCCAGCTATCTATGATGCAGTCAATGTATAAACCACACACCGCCACGGCTGCTGAAGTGGTGGAGTATGTACACCAGAAGACCGGATACACGCTGAGGGTGTTCCAGCTTCGATCGCGCCACTACGTGCATTTCAACTCTTTTGTTGTGCGCGTGCCGCGGCCGCTGCAGGGGACCATCGAATGCGCCGACTTCTGGCCCAAGGGTGTCGTGTTTCGGAGGTTCCGGGGCAAACTGCCGAATCCGACACAAGAGCAGCCGATTCAACGGAGCCACGCCGTTTTGTCGCCTAAATAGTGTTTAGTTGTAATTTTATAAAATGTATATGTATGTTAGTCTGTAAGGTATTTGTAATATGGGCCTTGTTGCCTGAATCAAATTTTAAATAAATAAATAAATAAATAAAGCGCTGGTGGCTTAGCGGTAATAGCGTGCGACTTGCAATCCGGAGGTCGCGAGTTCAAACCCCGGCTCGTACCAATGAGTTTTTCGTGACTTATGTAAGAAATATTATTTGATATTTACCGGTCGCTTTTCAGTGAAGGAAAACATCGTGAGCAAACCGGACTAATCCCTGTAAGGCTAGTTTTCCCTCTGGGTTGGAAGGTCAGATGGCAGTCGCTTTCGTAAGAACTAATGCCTACGCCAATTCTTGAGATTAGTTGGCAAGCGGACCCTAGATTTCCATGATCTGTGGCAAAATCCCGGGATAACGCGAGGAAGAAAAAACAAATTTCGGTTAAGGAAAAGGTTGATAAGTTGATAACTAAAGTCTATCCATTTATTGAGGCCCGCGGTGTATTTAAAATTTAAAGCAAAAAAGTCATGACAAATGGTAAACATGATTTGACATTGACATTGATCGGTGTTTATCTTTTTCATAACATTATCAATAGTTTGCTTTTGACATAACGACAAGTTTTAGATGATACTGACGCAATTGGCATTGACATTGAAAAGAGTTTGTTATCGTACACACAAAAATGTATGGGTTAACTGGAAGAGATAAGAATCCCTCTTAGGGATAAGTTCGCCTATGTATTACCAAATTATTTTCCATCTGATGTAATATTTATTTTTCTCGTATGTACAATAAAGTGTTTACTTACTTACTTAAAATGTCACATTTTTAAAAATTGATCAAGCTAACTATTGAGTCGCTGACGGATTTAAAATATATGTGTTTATAGGATTTTTGTTATTTGCCTATAATTAAAAAAAATCAACTGATTAAATTATTAAACAGCACTAGTAAATAGATGGAGAATGTGCCTGACGCTTCTCCTATCATACCCTTATTCAGCACTACAGGGTAGCGGAGCAAATTCAACCCTATTTTAAAGTATATTTTTAAAAATCTTTTTTGCCCCCAAAAAATGTTCTTGAGGCAATCTCTCATTTTTACAAGTAAAAGTTATTTATCCAAATAGTCATCAAAAAATAAGCCTTCCATTTGGTCGGGTCTTTGACCTTGCCAGGCACGATCAAAATAAAAATAAAATATATCAACAGCTCTTGGATTATAAGTAGGTCAGTAGACATAGATGTTTCAACGGTGAGTCGAAGGTGTGAATGTGAACCACGGCTTGTACCAATAAAGGTATCGTTCAGTTACTGGCTACACCAACACTACTGCAGCTGTAATGCCGCACTGGAATACTGCTTTACGGGCGCAAATGTGTAAATTAAATTTTAGAACACTGATTTTGTGTCCCTAGCAAATGAAAATTGATTTTTCAAATAAACTATGTTGGTTTTTTTTTACTTTTTGCGGCGGCTATATTCGTGTGACTACTCGCTCTATTTTCTTTATAATATAAATTTTCGTGTTGAGAATAGATTGAGAAATACAACGTGTAGAGGAAAACAATCTTACGGTCGGATAGACATAGGCATTTTTCATAAGCTGAAACGGGAACCTTTGCTCACGCTCGGTCAAATATATGTAGCTTTTATACAATTTATAGTACAGTAAGTTTGTCTATTTGCACTATAGTTTTTCACTCATCTTCTTGAAGGTTAAATGGAAGAGATCACTTATAGGGATAAGTTATTCTTACAAGCTTTTATATAACTTGCAATGTAACTATAATAGCTTAAGTCTAAATGTCTTACTGTACTTATATTGTTTATCCTAAGATACTGGAATAAGCTGTGGTTACCTATAATTGGACAAACATCTACCCTTAATGTATGTAAGCTACAGATGAATTTTTCCCTGATGTATTGTTTGTTGGTGATCCTAAATAATATTAAAAAAAAACTATATATAACGTTTGTACGGGTCAAATCTTGCAAGATAAATTTAACCCACTTCCCGGTTTCCGATGAAGCTGAAAATTTGCATACATTATGTAAGTCGGGTGACAATACAATATTACGGTATCATAGAGCTGATCTGATGATGGAGACAAGAGGTGGACATAGGAACTCTGTGATAAAACAATGCAACCTAATTGTGTTTGGGGTTTTCAGAATTGTCTTGATGAGTATTAGCTGTGGAAAGAAAAATACAGTCAGCGATAAAAGCTTGTACCAAACATGATTTTTTTGCCAAATATTTATTAACTCTATTTATGTTATTATTATGTGAACCTGTGTTGTGTACAATAAAGACACTACTACTTAATGCTATTTAGCGCAGCGAGTGTGTTGCGACATAGTGCGGCCAAGAGTGCGCAGGAGTGCCGACATAATCACCCACTTGAGCGGGCTGACCGCAACGCACATCAGAATGAACTCCGAGTACGGACTATTAGGCTCTCCTGTCTTATTTGCAAACATTGACATTTAGTCACCTGCAATAATTTACGGGGTGAATATATAAATCATACTGAGCAACTTTTACTGTAGGACTAACCCCGAAATTGTAAAAAATGGCTGTTTCATACAGTTTGGCTGTCTGACCTTGACATTTTGTATGGGAAAGGGATGGTTTGATTGGTTTTCGCGATTTCGGGGTGGGTCTCATAGTAAAAGTAACCCCGTAAATTATTGCAGGTGACTAAATATAAACCCTGTAAACTATTCAGTAGACGTGAAGAGGATCAAGATTACGCTTTTAGTAAATTATAAGCAAATGTTTCGTATTTGTATTAGTGAGATTAAAGTTTTTTGTGGAATGTCGAAAAAAAATTTTTTTTTTGTACGCCGAGCATGGTCATTCTACAATAGAATACTACCGTCAAATACCGATATCCTGGTGTCAACTTCAATGTCATCAGTCAGGCTACATTTGAAAACTCGTATCTTTACGGTTACAGTTACTGCAAGAGGTACAGACAGAGAAGGTATTTATTATTATTATTATTATTATTTTTTATAGGACATTATTACACAAATTGACTAAGTCCCACAGTAAGCTCAATAAGGCTTGTGTTGAGAGTACTTAGACAACGATATATATAATAATATATAAATATTTATAAATACATAGAAAACACCCATGACTCAGGAACAAATATCCATGCTCATCACACGAATAAATGCCCTTACCAGGATTTGAACCCGGGACCATCGGCTTCGTAGGCAGGGTCACTACCCACTAGGCCAGGCCGGTCGTCAGATTAGGTGTAAAAATAAAATGATTAACTTGCATAGGTATCGCGTTATCAATTATAGCGACATCCCGCTCGCACGTCGGAGCGCGGTTTCTTTGCGGTGGTTCTTAGCTATGTCTAATAGAAATCGAATCAGCAGTTTGAAGAATATCAGCTTTATTCCAAATTGCTGTATTGCATTTTTAGCATAAAATGGCAGTTGGCATATAAAGGTTAGTTTTTTTTTTTTTTTTTTATAATTATAAGGTTAGGTAAGATAGGATAGCGTTCAAAAACACTGCACATATAAACACTAAGTATGTAAGTTTTTTTTTACAATTGAGCTCATTATAAATCGTAGATCGCAAACGACCGACCTTGTGAACGCATCGCATGTAAAACAAGTAGTTGCATCGAACAATTCATAAGCAATACCTAATAAATAGGTGAAACAATGCATTCTGTTGGCTTTTGACCTGCATTATTAGCTGCACATGTTACGTCTTCCGCCTGCAATACACAGAAATAGTACAAAGTACGGACTGATTGTTTAAAAAAAACACTATTCTTTAAAATACCCTTTAAGAGGAAACTAACGCAAATTGTAGTTTTTGTATTATAATAATCTAATAACTCCATCTCTATTCTGCCATCGTGGGACTAGTCAGCGCGTCTAGACGCGGACTAGCTTTTCACCCTTACGTCGTTACTCTGCCACTGTAGGGCTAAGATGGTCGGCTCTTTATCATTTGTCACCATGCCTGTCACGTTCTAACAAGTATGTAAGCGCGAAAGTGACGAGCATAGAGACAAGTGATAAAAATGGAACCATGCTACCACCGCTGATTTGCACTAAACGCTACGCATCCAGCTTTATCATGCGAAAGGTTTTTGGTTAAGGAGTGGAATTCACGTCCTGCAAATCTATTCCCAGTCCACTATAACTTGGATCTTTTTAAATCGAGAGTGAATAAACATCTTTTAGGTAAGCATGTTCCATCCTAAACTGCATCGGCACTTTTAGGTACAGCCACAGGTGATTCAGGTGAGATTGTTGTCAAATGCTTATCTTAAGCTTAAGAACGAAAAACAAGGCATTTTGTTTTTATGCGTTTCGTGTAATATTACATTTTCGTGTAATCTAAGGACGGGTCTCCCGCGTTGCGGCGATAAGACTGCATGATTGGCTCGAATTGTGTGTGACACCGCTGTACTGGCCGCATTCTTATTGCCCTTAAAGCCCGTCCTAAAACATATGTCAAATGTATGCTAGGTCTTTTAAAATTTGCATTATTATACTTGTACTCGATGCGATTGAAAAGTATTTAGTTATAGCACATTACGTAGGTGTTTTAAATCGACACTAGTTCCGAATTACCTATTCGCACATGTATCGTACAACGTTTTACAGTACATAAAGCCGTAAATTTTCGACATAGTTATGTAATGTGCTAATTATCGCACAAGCGCGGTAAAGTAGCACTTTATGTACTGTAAATGTTTCTAATGCCATTGATTACTTTTTATCAGACATCTTCAATGACATCTTCACATCTTCAGCAGTGGGACGTATATAGGCTGAATTTTTTTTTTATTATTATTATCTTCAATGGAACCCAAAAAATAGAGAAAAAGGTAGCAAGAAAGGCAGTGTGGCGACGGATCTGCTTCAGTATCGCGTCAGTAACTGGCAGCAAGTTGCGCAATATGTCTCTCGATGGCCAATATTTTTTTGGATCACTGAGCCAATATAGTCAGTGACCTTCATTGTATAGTGTCCACCACACACATCGGAGAGGCCAAAAGTGCCATGTAAGAGATTATCATATAACTGCAAATTGATTGCGTAAAGTCAACAATGTAGCTATCTTTTTGAATCATCAAATTGAATTATCAGTACAGTGTGAACCATCTGTGGATCATAAGCCAATGATAGTAAATTCTGTTAGTAACTTAGTATGCGTAAACTATTACAAATACTGAGCTCGCCGGGAATGTGTACATAAGAAAGTTTGGAGAAATATCTAGTGAACATTATTTATTATACAGCGTGGGCTGGTTAAGCGCGACAGATTTTAAAGGTGTATTCTTGCTCACATTTAGAGATTAAAATGTGATACAAAGTTTTATGAAATCGGTCTTGTTTTAGAGATAATGGCTAATGGATAATGTTTCTCTAATAACTTAGAAGATCGCCTTTTTGGCATTTTGGCTGCGCCGCTGCCTCTATGTGATTTGGTTTAGGTTTTACCTACTGACAGACATAAAAGTTTAAAAGGAAACTCACAATTTTAATCTGTGAAAACAAAAACTTTACTTAGGTATTCGTTGTCATGTTTTTTTGGCCAAGATGCAAGAAG
Source organism: Cydia pomonella (assembly GCF_033807575.1). NCBI lineage: Eukaryota > Metazoa > Arthropoda > Insecta > Lepidoptera > Tortricidae > Cydia > Cydia pomonella. Next base: position 4,347,968 of record NC_084709.1, on the reverse strand, counting down.
AAATAACCTATTAGAGCGTTTTCTTCTCACCAGTTTCAACAAAGGAGAATTTCTTGCAATTGGGTTTGTGACTGAGGTAAAATTTTATTCTTATATAATCTAGAGCATTGTTTTATTTATAGTAAATTACAGAAAAATAATAAATAGCTAAAACTAGTTTATTTATATTTTCGAGAGTAACTTTTATCTGCTGTATGTTTAAGAGGGAAGAATAGCTTTGCGATCCTAACGAAATAACGGTACTTTTTCTATGAAATTCCATTTTAGTAGAAAATGGTTTCCACTAACTAAATCTTAAGAAATCCCTTTGATTTTGGTGTCATACGCTTCAGCATAGCAGCATAGCTTCAGCATATTCTAGGTTTATAGGTTTCGCTTTTAAATAAATATATTTCTTATATTGAAAATTTTGAAAATAAAAGAAAAACCTGTAAACTTAGTTTCTCATTCTGTCAATATAAAAATTAAGCATTAAAGAAAATTTATAAGAACTATAAATGAAATCATAGGCGTGTGGACCCCTTCTGAGTAAAAGCCTCCCCCAAAGTGTTCCATGTATCTCTGTCTGTGGCTGTATCGAGCCACCTTTGCCCTGCTGTCGCTACTATCTCGTCCGCCCACCTGGCGCGCGGACGTGCTCGGGCTCGCGTGCCCCGTGTTTCTGTCAATAACAGACTAAAAAATTATGGAGAATATTGGACCCGGGTACGTCCTTAAACTACGTCCAAAAGAGAGGTATGGGCATTGTAAATGTCATCTCGCTTTGTGTGGTAGGGCACAGTCAGTGGATGTCATTCCAGATCTAGAGCAGAGCCCAACTGGGGAAGTACCTCCACCTTACAGAAAACAGCAGCCAAATAACACTAGACCCTACTCATAGTGTTGTGTTCCTGCCGGTGAGTAAGATTGCCAGAGCTCAACTAGAGGGGGCGGGTTTAGGGTCGGCAACGCGCATGTGACTCCTCTGGAGTTGCGGGCGTGCGAGGGCTGCGGTGGCTGCTTGCCATCAGGCGGGCCGTATGCTTGTTTGCCACCGACGTAAAAAAAAAATGAAAAATATTTAGAAGTGGGAAAACATTTTCTCTTTTCGTACGAGTACGTGGTATATTTCCCTGTTAATTCTTTACCACCGACGAGCATTTGACGGAATTTCAAAAAAATTCAATTTAGAAACGAAAAAGTTCAGTCCTCATACAAAAATATGTATTTTGACTCAATGAAGTTAACTTTACATATTAATTTGATATAATGTATTCTAAAAATTACCTACCTACTACTACTAGTACTGACTAAGTATATACCTTAAAAAGCTAAAACCCGTTCTGAGCCATGCCGGGTCCAAAGGTTCCCATCACACTAGCAGCATTACCCCGCTGTATGGTGATGGAGACATGTTGAACAAGCCATGACTCAGAACGGGGGTGCTATAATTGACACGGTTTTTAACCCTTTACCAGGCTAAGGGATATATATTTCCCACATGCGGCTCTTCAAACATGTGTTCTATTTTCGATGAGTAAGACTGACATTCGATTGTCATTTTTGAACTGTCAGCCTGGTAAAGGGTTAAAAAACTTTATTTTTCAAAAATATTGTGTCATATCCGCGTTTTATACGATAATTTATACTCTGTTAACAGAAAATTGTCTCAATAATTGTGACATATCCAAAACTTTGTGTCATGTCAGACATTGTACGCTTAACATTTACTCATCAAAAACAAATATCGCAATAAAATAATTAAAATGCTATTATTTCATGATTACCACTATATTAAAAATATTTGTATGGTACTAGTAAACATATGTGGCTAAATGATAAATAAGTTAAATCTTTCCTAAGTATAAAACTTTAGGAAAATAATATTTTTTTCCCTTTTTTCGCTGTCCTGCAAACCAATGTAAGAAATGGCGTATGGCACAAACGTATTATTCTCACTCGACGATTAGGTACCGCTGCATTATAATTATTGCGATGTCAAAAATCCGGGAAGTAATATCGCGCTGCAATACTGCTGCCGTAATGCAATCGGCAGTAATGTCGCGCTGCAATACTGCTGCAGTAATGCGATCGGCAGCAATGTCGCGCTGCAATATTCCTGCAGTGTTGCAATCGTCAGTAATGTCACGTTGCAATCTGTTGCAGTAATGCAATGGGCAGTAATGTCGCGCTGCAATACTGCTGCAGTAATGCAATGGGCAGTAATGTCGCGCTTCAATACTGCTGCAGTAATGCAATCGGCAGTAATATTGCGCTGTAATAGTGCTGCAGTAATGCAATGGGCAGTAATGCAATCGGCAGTAATGTCACGCTGCAATACTCCTGCAGTAATGCAATCGGCAGTAATTTCGCACTACAATAATGCTGCAGTAATGTTACAGACTACAGGAAACGTCAAATTTAATAAATCAACAAATTTGATATTCAGGCTCTATACCATGATATTTTTCTCAAAATTATTCTTTATCTAAGCACATGTCGGATTTGACAAGGCAGCAATGGAGTCCATTGACCTTGTTGTAACCATACAATTTGTGGGCAGACTATATGAAGAATATATCATCGTCTAAATCTCTTAACGTAATTGGGTGACTTTCAAAATTTTTGAACACAGTTAAGGCCTTAATTGATTCTTATTTGAGTACAGTCAAGGTATTAAATATCGATACGGACAAAGGGCCAAAAATATGTATACACGGTGTATACATATTTTTGGCAATAAGGTCTTATTGCCTTCATATTAAGGTAGTGTGTACATATTTTTGTCACTGTCCGTATCGATATTTAATACCTTGACTGTACAAGTAAACTATTATGTGTACCCATACTTCGTTTTCTGAGCATTAGAAAGAAGGTGAACAATATTGATATGTCCGTTTATGGAAAAACACGTCTAAAAAAGTCACATTGTGTTCATTTTTTGCATGGATCCAATTAAAATCTATAAATCAGACCAAGCTAAGTGTGCACTGAATTTGGCGTGACTATTTTTTTTAATGATATATGATTTTAAGGTTGTCTGGAAGAGATCGCTTTTTAGCGATAAGACCGCCTGTTGTTTACCTCTTCTTTATGTGTTGTATTATTTGTACTGTTTCTGTATTGAGGTGTGCAATAAAGTGTATTTGTATTGTATTGTATTGTATGAGGCAAAGGAGCAGACGGATCACCTGATGGTAAGCGATTACCGCCGACCATGGACACCTGCAACACCAGAGGTGTTGTAAGTGCGTTGCTGGCATTTAAGATGGGAGTACGCTCTTAAAAACGTCATAATTTCCTAAAGAAAATACTTTTGTAAACACTCATTCTCATTGCAAGATCTGTGCAGAGTTAATTAAGAATAAAAAACCGGCCAAGTGCGAGTCGGAATAGCGCACGAAGGGTTCCGTAACATTATCTATAAAAACAGCAATAAAATAATGTCTATTGTATGGGAGCCCCCTTCAATATTTATTTTATTCTGTTTTTTGTATTTGTTGTTATAGCGGCAGCAGAAATACATGATCTGTGTAAATTTCAACTGTTTCACTATCACGGTCATTGAGATACAGCCTGGTGACAGAGGGACAGACAGATGGACGGACAGTGGAGTCTTACAATTAGTAGTAGGGTCCCTTTTTACCCTTTAAGTACGAAACCTAAAAACAAGCATTAAATCATTGTTTGAAAAGTTTTTTATCGTGGCACCAAAATCTTCTTACATGAATAACTTGAATTTGTCGACAAAAACCCTTACATTTTGTGGTGTGGATGGATTACCAAAAAATAGTTTTCATGGCATTAGTTTATAATTTATTTATAAAAAAATACGTGACATTTGTCACCTGCATTTTCCTCTCAATGGCCTATTAGCCTAGATCATAATTAGGTTCGTCCTAAGCAATATAAGCTAACATCTGACGTTTTCCCGTGGTCTTTGGACCGAGGTATTCAGGCCAACAAGCCTAGACATTTCGTCACAGTTACTAAAACAAACAAGACTAGCCTGTATTGCGATAGTGTTAAAGTGCATTAGAAACGCATGAATTAACCTGGCTTGTATGTATACGGCAAAATAACAAGAGCCCTGGTATGTATGGGAGTGTATAGTTTGGAGGGGTCTTCGTAAATTGGTACTTAGTTTTACTACATCAGGTGTATGGGCTGAGTTGCAAAATGTATTGGTTTAGTATTGGTTAAACAGGAGAGTATGTTATTGATGTTCTAAGTAAGATGAGCCTTTTTGAAATTGCAATATTTTAGTTCATGTTTTGCTTGAGTAAGTGAGATTTTAATTGCTTATGCTAACTTTTGACCGACTTCCGAAAGAGGCGTTACTCATATCTAGGTAATGTATTGTTAGGTAAATTATGCTCATTAGGTATTTCGACATAGACTGGTGACGTTTTTTGTAAACTCAGATATTGAACCTATGTATAACTTGATGTGACTTGAAAATATGGGCAATAATTAGGCTCAGTCGTGTTCATTATTTTCGTTGCCTTGTTTTCGTCCCCAAAATTTGAGACGGAGTAGAGCTTTTTGTATTAGTCGAAATTTGTTTTTAATTTTGCTAATGTAAAATATGATCTACAGCTAGAAAAACATACAGCACTCGACTTTTTTATTTATTTAATAGAAGATATAGCAAGCGTGACAGAGTGGTCAGAAACACGACAATGAAAAGATTTTTGACCCAGTCAATGAACTAGAATAACTATAGAAGCCTAACTGGAGCACAAAAATGACTCCACGGGAATTGTGCCAAGATGGCCAAGAGCGGCACAATTGTAATGCACACAAGGTGGCAAATGTCAACGTCAAATATTGTAATGCCGCGCAAGAGTTTTGACATATGTAACAATTTCACAGTACAGTCACGTCTGAAAATATCGGTGCGAAAAATGTGCAAAAAATATGTATATACCTTAATATATGGGCAATAAAGTCGTGTATACATATTTTTGGCACTATTTTCGTATCGATATTTTCAGACGTGTCCGTACATATGGTTCTACTTTACTTTAGGTGGTGCATTAGTGCGATAATATGTACATTACGTAATTATGTCGTTATCGTATAAGAAAAGAAATTGGATATAGGGCAAAATACGTTTTTATAACCAAGCCGTCATTATACTACCTAATAGCAATTAATAAAGTAATTAGGTATTATTTATTCACCAATATAGAAACAATCAAATTATTATTATACGTTGTTAAATAAAATAAAACCAACTCAATGAATCAATTTTGATATAACATATCTAAGAATCACCGCTAAAAGAAAATGCTTTCAAATAGAAAAGCCGCATTCAAATCGGTCTACCCGTTTAAGAGGAATGGTTCCCCAGACACACACACATAGCGGTAAAACTTATAACACACCTTTTTGCGTCGGGGAGACAATAACAACGTTGTTTGAAGCAGATATATACGAATTATAATAATAAACTGTAAACTTTATATCAAATCGTATACAAACGTCATACCGCGCACGAATTGGGTGAAAATCAAATAGGCCGCATTGCCTCCCTCATTAAACGGCGACCTTGACTTACCGAAACTAACAAATACAATTTAAATCCAAGCAAAATTGAGCTTTAATTCTTATTGTTAAAGTTCAAATGCCAAGCGAGGAAAAGCGAAAGTTAGGAGAATTTGAAAGTAATGTTTATCAATATGGCCGCTATAGGGAGAGGAAGAATTCCTCCCACCCTCAAAGCTCGCTCAGTTTCATTCTGAACTTCGAGACGGACGCACGCGTGTTAATGTGCCAAAATGTACTAAAAATTATTCCATATTGTGCTATGGTTTGGTTCATATTGTCTTCCTATATCCATGGTGACGGTATGTATTTGTCCTATTTATGCGTACTTTAGAAAGGTCAAGGGTTATTGAGGCCTGCCATTGATTTCATGGGATACGGATTTAAAATGTTCTTTTGATAGGCATAGATAAATGTGTTAACCTTTTGGTACTACATCTACCTACTCTCGAATATTTTTTTGATTTATTTACCGTGTGTCGTGTGTTCCTGATTTGAGGCATAGTTTTACATGCTATAACAAATACATATACTTGGCAAATACCTACTTTTATCGACGTGGTATTACTGCAGCAATATTGCACCGCGACATTAATAATTACTGCTTTCGTTGTTGCTATACCTAAATGTCCAAATCGTTGTTGGAGTATTCCACGGGCTGTGTTGCGACTTTTTTCATCGTTTAGAGCAGGCGATTATTTTTCTGTGCATATTTTTGACCATTAGTCACAGACTCTTGTACCTGGAAATCTTCAGAAATTTCGCGTTTGTACAATCTCGTGGAATGCTCCTGTTGCTGCCCGGATTTTTGTCATTTTTGGCAGTAACGCAGTCGGCAGTAATGTCGCGCTGCAATACTGCAAATGACCATAACGTTTTAAAATAGTGTTTTCAATTTTGCTTATTGATTGATTCATTTTGATTTTATGATTTGATTATTTTTCTTAAGTACACTATAAAGTTATTTGGTAATAATATACTTCAGGTAACATTCTGATCCAGACTGCACCAGCGTTACTGTTGCAGTATTGCGGCACCACATTGCTGCCTCAAATATCATTTTTTTATAATACGTCTGTGGGATTGTTTGCAAACATTTTTTTAGTTTTTTTTTTTAATACTACGTCGGTGGCAAACAAGCATACGGCCCGCCTGATGGTAAGCAGTCTCCGTAGCCTATGGACGCCTACAACTCCAGGCGTGTTAAATGCTCATTGCCGACCCCTAATACCCGGTATCCTCGTTAAGCTCCAGTAACCTTACTCACCGGCAGGAACACAACACTATGAGCAGGGTCTAGTGTTATTTGGCTACGGTTTTCTGTAAGGTGGAGGTACTTCCCCAGTTGGGCTCTGCTCTAGATCTGAAATGACATCCGCTGTGCTGTGCCCTGTGCCCTACCACACAAAGCGAGATGACATTCGCAGTTCATGTAGATGCCTGGAAATTTGACATATTAGGCAATAATCTTACGGCCCAACACTGCAGCAGTAAAGGTGACGTTCCGATATATGTAGACTGCAACTGCATTGCTCTATATGCAATAATCTATCAATTTCCTCGATAAAATAATGTACGTTCGCCGCCGCATTACTGTCGCAATTTCAAGGTTCATTCCGTCACTCATTTTATTAAGGAAATTATCAGTTACAACGCCAACTATGATTCCACAACAGTTCGAATCCCAACGATACATTTAACCATGTGAGCCAGTTATTGGGTACCTACGCTATAGTTCGTGTCATCCACGATGACGCGCAGATTTGTCAAATCTAACCTTTAATAACATGTTAATACGAGTCAAGGTAGGTGTCTTTGTGAATGACACGATCTATACATGCTGTTAAGTTCCATTTTTAGGATTCCGTAGTCAACTAGGAACCCTTATAGTTTCGCCATGTCCGTCTGTCTGTCTGTCTGTCTGTCCGAGGCTTTGCTCCGTGGTCGTTAGTGTTAGAAAGCTGAAATTTGGCATGAATATATAAATCAATAAAGCCGAGAAAGGCGTACAATAAAATCTAAAAATTTTTTTTTTTAGGGTACTTCCCCTACACGTAAAGTGGGGGTGAAATTTTTTTTTTTGCTTCAACCCTACTTTGTGTGATATCGTTGGAAAGTTCTCTCAAAACAAAAAGGGGTTTTCAACAAACATTTTTTGATAAAGTGAATATATTCGGTGATAAACGCTCCGAAAGAAAAAAAATTGTGTCCTCCCCCCCTCTAACTTTTGAACCATAGGTCCAAAAAATATGAAAAAAATCTAGGAAGTAGAGCTTAAAAAATACATTAAACGAAAACTATAGCGGATATGATCAGTTTTGCTGTTTTTGAGTTATCGCAAAAAGTTTCCCCTTCATAGTAAAAAGACATACATCCACAGTTCATCCCTTGGTTGTTCAATCTACTATACTTTAAGCTCCAATTTAGCTTATTGTGACGGAAGAGTAACTACGGAACCCTACTCTGAGCATGGCCTCAATGGCCTGACATGCATTTGGCCGGTTTTTTATTTTTAAATGTGATGACTTAAACATCGTTTAAAATGACTAAGCAAATATATGTTGTGTCAAAATTAGCAACAAACTATCATGTTAAAATAATGTATGTAAATATTATATGAGTAAACGTATGTAAGCGATATTTCTCTCCACCTACTTGTGCTACTTTAGCTCGAGATGTTCAAGCATACATATGTAAATACCTACTTAAAAGTCGTGTAGTATAACACATTTTATAGATAAAGATAGTTTATTTTCCAATAGGCGTATACTACAAAAGGTTGTCTGGAAGAGATCGCTCTGTAGCGATAAGGCCGCCTGTTGTTTACGTCTCTCTTCATGTATTTTATGTGTTTCCATGTACATTTTTTCAGAGGTTGTGCAATAAAGAGGATTTGTATTGTATTGTATTGTATTGTACAATGAGATTATGAATGTCAAATATCATGATGAGTGAGTCATGGATGTTTTATTTGTATTTAAGTATTTGTATATTATGTACCTATGTCGTTATCTGAGTACCCATAAATAAGCCTTCTTGGCTAACAGTGGGACTTAGTCAATTTGTTTAAACTTTTGACCGCCAAAGACGTCATATGACGCGCGCAGCTACAGCCCAACCCATGCCTTCATGCGTACCGACAAGGTTCACGATTACGCGCCGCGTACGATAGGCGTGGCGTTCAAAAGGTTAAAAATGTCCCTATAATATTTATTTATTTAAATAAAGTATACATATATTTATTAGTGTGGCTACCACCATCAAACTGTACCCCTAGTGTAAATAAATTCGATTTTGAAACGTTTGCGTTTAGTCTCATTTTGTATTGGATTTAGAAAGAGCGCGCCAAGCGGGACGTTTTGGAAACTCAAAATCCTATACAAAACAAACGCGTTCGTCACGTTATGATGTCGATCAAATTTACACTAGGGGTACTGACATTCAGGGTGAAAATCTTTACCTGCAATAGTTAACGGTGTGAATATATACCAAAAAGCCAAAATGTATAAAACAGACAATTTTTATTTCAGGATTTCGGGGTTGGTCCCATAGTAAAAGTTGCTCAGTATGGTGTTGTATTACCCTTTTGACTTGTAAAATTTGTAATTTTATTAATAAGTGAATATGAATATGAATATGACGTAAATAATATTCACATTGTAACTTATTGTAGGTGAGAAATTGTGCACCCTGTATTTACCATTACCGTACTCGCGTATTAGTGCGAGAGGGATGTAGAGAAAGTAAGTTGCGCAGACGTTTGCGAATATGTCAGTTTGACACTGCTAAGTGCTAAGTCAGTCAATGTACTGTAATAACCTAATAACAATCATTAAAAGGTCAATTTTTTTTTAAATTCTTATGAGTGCAGAGAGTTTCAAAGAAGTTGGAGAAGTCCACGGAAATTTTCACAGGAAACAAAAGAAAAATTGATTTTAGAAATGAAAAATTTCGATTTTCATACAAGAGTGTGCAAGTTTCCGAAACATGGAAATGAAAATATCGTAATTTCGGCAACTCTCCGGTAGCACATCAGTACTTATGAGCGCTGCGATTATGTTTTTTTTTATCTACCAATCAGGTAATTCGATAAAACGCGTAAAATATCTGTTAATTTCTAACATAATACAAAAATAAATTATTAATTACGTAGGTAGATGAAATAAAACGCGTAAGAAGTTTGATTATACATTCCAGACACACGCCAACATCATTGGTACAAGCTAGTTAAGATCTTACTTAAAATTACCCTTGTTACTCGTACATAACCTAGTTACATTATCAGCAATGTACAAGGAAAAAATATTCTTCGCACAAAACCCGGTAATGTATTAAGAAGTATTTTTTCTTTGCACACTACCGATAACATTTCCAGTTTTGTACGAGGATGTAAATATTCTTCCTACATTACTTGGTTTTGCTCAAAGAAATCTTTATTCCGTGTACAAAACCAAGGAGGTTCTGCGAGTAAATAACGTACGAGTAACAAGGGTAACATTAAGGTCCGGCGGAGAACGTCATAACGCACATTATACTTACTAGCGTTCTTGGCACTATGGGTACGACAACTTATGACACCTTTAAGGGATTTCGTCGTTCAAAAGGTTAAAACTAAAGCAACCGACACAGACATGTCAGTAAGCTGTTAAATGTTTGCATAACAACACGAATGGTTGCCCACTTCACAACTCGGAAATGTCGCAAGCATCATAAATGGGCACTTTTTCTTGACTAATTATTATATTACTATAATTGTTGTATTTTGATGAAAAATAATGAAGTTTTTTTGAGTATTTAAGATTTTTAATTAAATAATATAGCCGATTAACCAACCCGACAAGCGGACGCAACTTAAAATGTTGTATTGCGTGGTATATTTCAAATCACATATTGCGTGTTTCATTACCAAATTGATGATGTATCAAAATAAGCTCAAAACGCTGACAAGTCGTTTAATCTGATTCGGGCTCTTAGCTATTTAAATCAGTAATTAAAATATTTCTTTTCATTTTTTCCAGAATTCAGCTAGTTCGTGCAACAAAAAAATGCGGGCCTGTTCAACGTGACAGTTCAAAAGGAACCACCAAGATGTCGTTCAAACAGCTCACAAACAACACTATCGCTAAGGCCTACAACCATCTGTTTGTGGAATTAGCAGGTATTGCAAACAATAACAACAAAGAAACACTACAAACAACAACAACAAACAAACAACAAACGAGTTATTTGTACATTATGTCAGGAGGACCTCCTAGATAAATACAAGCAACAACAAATAAAGAAACAACAAACAAAGAACAAGATGCAAAGAAGACCTAACTAGATAGGTATTCATAGCGTACATAGTTATTATTTTCGTTTATTCAGAAGATCTTTTATACTTCTACTAGGCTAGGTACCGAAAATGAGATCAAATTAACTGCCATTTTTCAAAAATGTATCCCCGATAGTGATTCAGAAACAATCTTTTAAAATAATGTAATGACAGTTAATTACTCTCTTTACACGAAATATCAATGCATTAAAACAATTAAAATTGGGTAAATGGGCCATGGAACCATTTTTTACCGAAATCCCCATCCACATGTCACTCGAATAGGTCAGGAACAACACTATCGCTAAGGTTTACAACCATCTAAACTGATTCTTCAACAAAAAAAAAACAAATAATAAGACACGATGAAGATCTACAAAATACACAACAAACAACAACTTACAACAACAACAGAACAAGATGCAAAGATGGCCTACTAGATTGGAGTGAGGTTTCATAATTTCCGTTTGGATCGAATACTTTAAATTTTGGCCCATTTTAAAATGATTCCGATGAAACTCAAATACCTAAACAACATGATTAGGTACTAAAGCCTGTAACCATATATTTGTGGAACTAGCCGGTATTGGGTTTGTGTCATTTTTTAGAAAAAGAAAAATCATATTTTAGATATAAGTAGCCTTGTGTATAGTTTTAAGGAAATTGCCATACCCCCCCGGGGTGCCATGTGAACTCTTTTATCACTTGTAACAACTTGTATTGTACCATGGTATGCAATAAATGATTACTTACTTACTTACTTACATTTTTTTGAGACAACTTGTGATTTCATATATATCCCAGAATGAAATCTTCAAGCCTGTAAATTTAGTCGAAATCTAACAAAAAAAATAGACAGCATAATAAAAATCGGCCCAAATGTCGTATGATATTTCACACATTAGTTTCGAGATTAGTATGAGTCGGGAATTGAACCCCAGGACCTCTGATTAACTTCAACTTCAACTTCAAAAATCGTTTATTCAAGTAGGCTTAAAAATAAGCACTTTTGACAAGTCAGTATACAAAAAATAAAATATATCTATATATAACAAACATTCATTGGATTTTAAATAAGAAATAAATAATAACAATTGGTAACAATTAATCAATGTCAAAAATTACATATAAACAAGGGAATAAAAGTCAACCTGAAGAATAATAAAAAAAACAATATAAAAATAAAAATCAGATGTTAACTCAGCCCCAAGCAGTTTTGTCATTAATATAATCTTTGATGCTATAATAAGATTTACAAATTAATTTACTTTTAATGTATTTCTTAAATCTATTCATTGGAAGATTAGTTATATTATTTGGCAGTTTATTGTAAAATCGTACACAATTACCTTTAAAAGAATTTTTGATTTTTTGCAGCCGTGTGGTTGGTACTGCTAACTTGTCCTTGTTTCTTGTGTTAATATTATGTATGTCACAATTTCTCTTGAAGTTATTGATATGCTTATGAACATAAACAATATTTGCATAAATGTATTGGCAGTATACAGTAAGTATATTAATATCTTTAAACTTATTTCTAAGAGAATCTCTAACCTTCATTTTATAAATTGAACGAATGGCGCGCTTTTGCAGTACAAAAATGGTATTGATATCAGCAGCATTACCCCAAAGCAAGATGCCGTATGACATCACACTATGAAAGTAGCTAAAATACACCAATCTAGCTGTTTTTTCGTCCGTTAAGTGACGGATTTTGCATACTGCAAATGCTGCAGAACTAAGTTTGCCTGCGAGAATATTTATGTGGGGGCCCCATTGCAGCTTGGAATCTAATGTCAAACCTAGGAATACTGTACTATTGATCATTTCTAGTTCCTCGTCTTTGATAGTGACAGTCGTTTGTATATTTCTGACATTTGTAGTGGTGAACTTTATATAATTGGTTTTCTTCTCGTTCAATAATAGGTTATTTACATTGAACCATTTATTGATTATGAAGCCCCACGCTTTACCAAACATGGATATACGGGCATTTGCTCCTTTATTTAAGAAATGAAACAGACCGAAACCCACTCATGTCATTCACCTCAGTTCTAACACTATAATTTGAAGTCTAAAAGTCTTGAATATAATGAGCTAGGCTAGACAAACTAGACATTCAGGAAGTTATTAAAAGGTTATTGACATTATACTTTTTGATCCACTACGGTTGACCGTGATCACATAATGCCTTTTAACACAATGGTTGTAAAAAAACGTTCTTTGTCTACGTGTGAAGCGATACCTTTTGTTGGGTAATCATAATGTTATATTAGGATTGTTTAACAATTGAACGCTAACTGGTTACAATTTGCAATGGTTAGCATATCAGCCATATCTGCACTTAAAAGAACTCGTTTAAAATGAAATCTTTGATATAAAATGCTTGATTCCTGCCATACTTTCTCTAGGATGAAAGATTGTATTTGACAGTTGTTTTCGTAAGAACTAATAACACACTGTATTTTATAGAATAGGTATTTTAAAACCACACAGTACCTCAACCGGGATTTCACGGTACTCGTAGTAATCACATTAATAAACTACACAGGTAACCTTTGCATTCCTATTGTATTAATTTTAGGTTACTCGTATTGACTTGAATTTGATTTTATATATTACGGATTGCAACTATGATGTAGCTCATCTTCATTATTATCATGACATCTGTTTCAAATTTTAATTATTTATCGGGTGCACGTATATTTTCTTTATTTAAGTACTACTCTTTTATTCATACAAAAAGAGCGGAACGAGGGCAAATCAATTTGGTGTTATTCAACCTGGTTTTTAGCTATTGACATGAACTGGGGTTTTAACTAGCAACTTTCATTTTAGTTTGTAGGCCTCCACTCCAGCCCTTAATGTTACTAGGTATTTAAGTTTCAAACACCATTCAAGCAAGAGCTTTTTCCCACTTAAGTCCAGATTTTTGCGGGTACGGTTTTCTGCAGGATCCCGTTTTATCATACGTGCTAACATAGTAACGTTCCCACGAGCATTCTGTTTGCGGGATACTGCACGTATACTACAGAAAACAGGATCCTGCAAAAAAACCGTACCCGAAGAACACTGGACGTAGATAAGTTACTTATAAGTACCTAACTTATCTACGTCCAGTGTTTTTGCGGGTACGACGCCTAGGTAAGACGCATTCTAAATATAGCCGTTTCATGTAATATTCCAGATCCTCGCACCAACGACTGGTTTCTCATCACTAGCCCAATCCCAGGGCTGACCATCCTCTACCTGTACCTGAAGTTCGTCAGAACATGGGGCCCCCGCTACATGGCCGACAGGCCGCCCTTCCAGTTTCAGAAGACGCTCATCGTGTATAACTTCTTGCAGGTGCTTGTTAGCTGCTGGCTGTTCCATGAGGTAAGTTTACATGTACCTTCCAGATCCTCGCGTCAACATCTGGTTCTTTATCACCAGCCCGATCCCAGGGCTCACCATTATCTACCTTTACCTGAACTTCGTGAGAACATGGGGCCCCCGCTACATGGCCGACAGGCCTCCCTTCCATTTTCAGAAGACGTGTACGACTTCTTGTAGGTGCTTGTTAGCTGCTGGCTGTTCCATGAGGTAAGTTTATATGTATCTTCCAGATCTTCGCAACAACGACTGGTTCTTCATCACCAGCCTGATCCCCGGGCTGACCATTCTCTACCTGTACCTGAAGTTCGTGCGAAAATGGGGCCCTCGCTAAATGGCCTATAGGCTGCCCTTCGAGTTTCAGAAGACCCATTTTACCCTTTGGGTACGGAACCCTAAAATGACATAAACAATTAGAATGTGGGACAAAACGAACGGGCTCAGCACTTATGCTGACACACGCTTAATTTATGCTGATACACAGCTTACTGTGTCAGCCATTTCACACAATTATTAAATTATAAATAGCTGACAGTCATTGTACATAATTGAGCAGCGCTGATTATAAGTTATTTATAATTTAATTTGCTCGAATTTAAACTATCGTGAGTCATACTGACAGTAAACAAATTTTTCATCACACTTGCTCGTAAAAGGTGTTAATACACGTAGGCGATTGCGGTCCTTAAATCCTAAATTTCGACGTAGGGATGAAATTTATTTGTTCATCAGACTTGCTAGGCGATGCGGTTCGTAAATTTGAAATTTCGACGTGATCTGTAATGTACGTATAAAATTGAGCAGAGGTTTTATTTATTTCCTTTTTTTTCTCATAAGTGTGACGGAAAACATTGTGCGTGCCACGGGCGGTACAGGAATTACTAACTCGTGTTAATTGTCACACGTTTATAACAACACAAATCACTACATTCGCCATTTTAGGAGTTTGTAAAGCGCTTGATACGAAAGACAGAGCAATATCACTCAATAGCTGATTTATAATTTAGTTAAATAGAGATTAACCTATTTAGGTTCCCAAATACTGCCAATGCTGGACGCTGTCCCAACAGTTGCCACCTTATAATTTAAAAAGTAGCAAATACATGAACTCGCATTGTTAACGCATGACACATTAATTATTTGTATCCCAAGGGAGGAAAAGTAGGACATTGCGTGCCGCGTGTAAACAAGTGTGGCAAACACGCGGGATGGAATGTCCTACGATTCCTCCCGTGGTGCGCATACTATTTTTCTGCTCGACGGAGGCCGAAAGCGGCAACTTCGTTTAGCGCACCGGGAGCAAAGTTGACGCCTTCGTTCTTGAGGGTAAAAAATCAATTTTCCACCACACCAGCTGGTAATGGCTCTCTATTGTTGAAACGAATGAGAAAGTTGCATTTAATCTAATACGAGTACATGTACATGCTAGCTTTATTTGAAGTTCATAAGCGCATTGTAATATGCCTACTTAGAAAATAAACTATCTTATCTTTAGGTAGGTACCATGTGAGGCAAAGTAATCTGATGCAAATTTCGAGTTGTTTCTTTATGTTCGCTGATAGAATTGACTTTTTAATGATAAATATTTAATGACGTTTATTTGTATAATAAAGTTAGAATATGCCTCGCGTTGGTGTGGTGAAATTCTTCGCCAAAATCGCCAATTCTTGGGATTAGTTGCCAAGCGAACCCCAGGCTCCCGTGAGCCGTGGAAAAATGCCGGGACAACGCGAAGAAGATGATGATGATTCGGAATACTTATCCTCTTTTAACAGGCGCCAGCTAGGAGTAGGCCGCGCTCATTGAAAACTGCGTGTTGTAAATTTTATTTATGTAATTATAATACCAAAATATTAAAAGTTAATATATTACTTTTCTTTTCAGGGTCTAGATGCGGGCTGGCTCCGAACATACAGTTGGAAATGCCAACCCGTCGACTTCTCAGATAGCCCGGAAGCGATGCGAGTAAGTTCCTTTATACACACACACACGAACACGCACACGCACACGCACGCACACGCACGCACACACACACATACACGAATAATTAAATAAAAATATATATTTATTGCACCTACAATAATACATTTTACAGACACAGATAGATAGTGTACTTTCAACTAATTTTTGAAGATAGGAAGACATTTATCTAGTCTTATTTCTACTGAAACAGCATTTCCACAACCGAACAGCCTGGAAGGTAAAATAGTTCATATTAGAAGTAGATAAAGAAGGACCAAGAATATCAGTCTGAGAAAATGATAGAAGAGAGACACTTGACACGCTCTTTGACATACGGAGAAGTTAGAGCCACGAGCGAAAAACACTAAATTGTCGTGTAACCACATAAGAAATAGCAGTCAAATTTTAATCAATAGTATTAGAAAATAAAAGCGACTCTGTTCCACTTAATAATTATTTTCAGTACAGGTCATTTATTACTATTATTAGAGCAGGTTATTTATACTGGTATTAGAGCCTTGGAACGCTAGAGGATTCTGGATACTTGACAAATGTTTTTCTTTGTGTATCAATCAATCCTTTTCCAATTCCAGGTGGCCCGAGGAGTCTACGTGTACTTCCTAGCGAAGATGTCCGAGCTCCTGGACACGGTGTTCTTCGTGCTCCGCAAGAAGGACCGCCAGATCACCTTCCTCCACATGTACCATCACACCGTCATGCCCATGATATCCTGGGGAGCGACTAAGTAAGATATGCATGTTGTACTTCCTTGCGAAGATATTGTCGGAGCCCCTGGACATGGTATTCTTTGTGCTCCGCAAGAAGGACCGTCAGATCACACCGTCATGCCCATGATATTCTAGGGACCGAATAAGATTACGATTACGAAAAAAAAAAACTTTAGGAGAGCACGTCACTCACGTTCAGTCACTCACGTTTAGTAGCTACCGGTCACTCACATTCACTTATGTTCGGTTACTCACAGTTGGTCACTAGGTCCCTACCGCTTTGTTACAGGTCAACTCACGTATGGTCACTCACGTTTTTTTCGAGCGGAGCTGCCAAGATGTCTACAAATATCTGAACAAAGCAAAATAGATACGAAGTGGCATGTTCAATTATTTTTAACCACGTCAACGCTGTTTTTTTTAATAATAAAGTGCCTGTTAAAACGGAATAGCATGAAGTAATTTAGTCGAGTACTTTAAACCTTTCATGATATGGTGAAGTCGGGTTGTTTTAGGTACATTATTCATTAGACATTACGAGTACATTGTCCACTCGAAAGAGTCCTTGTATAATTTTTTAGGGTTCCGTAGTCAACTAGGAACTTATTTCATACCCTTATTATAAATATATTTGCGTCTTAGAGATGTTTTATATGTAATAGTTGTAATAAAATTATCTTTATACTTCCAGATACTACCCCGGCGGGCACGGCACGCTCATCGGCGTGATCAACTCGTTCGTGCACATCATCATGTACTCCTACTACATGCTCGCAGCCATGGGGCCCAAGTACCAGCGGCTGTGCTGGTGGAAGTCTTACATCACTACTTTACAAATGGTGGGTAATAGTCGGTATTGACATGAAGCATTATTTTTCAAACTATAGCAACAAATTTACAACAGGTCACTCACTCCTAGTCACTCACACCAGTCACTTGTCTCGCTCACTCACAGTCGGGCATTCACATCCGGAGTGACCAAGGCCACAAAGTGGCCACATATATCTGAACCAAGCCTATAAAAATAAAATATTAAAATATCAAGCGACATGTTTAGTTTAGACACTTTATACTAACTTCATCGTAATAATAAACAGAGAATATTCTTGAAAACCAGCAAAATTTTAGCCCTTCGCTAAGGAACCGAATGCCGCTGGAGGACACTTCCTTTACAAACGATTTTCGGTTAGTTTATTACGATTAGAAAAAAAATACAAAAGTTTAAATTTAAATGCATTTTTGACGGTGCAGTTAGCTCGTGTTCTTCTCTCACTCTCACTGAGCGCAAGCGTGTAATGAAAGTGCGTGTCCGGGAGCGCGGATATCATGCTTTTTAATTTGTTTTTTTTTTTTTTTTTTTTTTTCCCTAAGCATACTATTGCTCATTTTTAGAAATAATTCTCATAAGTTTAGCTTTCTGTAAAATTTATTATAATTTTTTAAAAGTGCATTTTAGACCTATGTTCGTGATTGTTTCTCTATTGAGCGATTCCTTTCGGTGAAGACCCCCGATAAAGGCCTCAAGATTGCTAAGTAAATTTATGGCAACTGTATTGTCCAGAAAACCGGGCAAGTGCGAGTCGTACTCGCGCACGAAGGCCATTATTTATAAAAACGGCAAAAAAAATATGTTTGTTGTATGGGAGCCGGAGCCCCACTTAAATATTTATTTTATTCTGTTTTTAGTATTTGTTGTTATAGCGGCAACAGAAATACATCATCTGTGAAAATTTCAACTGTCTAGCTATCACGGTTCATGAGATACAGCCTGGTGACAGACGGACGGGCGGACGGACGGACGGACAGCGAAGTCTCAGTAATAGGGTCCCGTTTGTCCCTTTGGGTACGGAACCCTAAAAAGCGCTACAACGTTTTTTTTTTAATTCGTTGTCTGAACAAAATTATCATTTTTCAACAGGTCCAGTTCTGCATAGCATTCCTCCACTCATCCCAGCTGCTCTTCTACGACTGCGGCTACCCTCGCTGGTCCGTCGTCTTCACTCTTCCCAATTCTATTTTCTTCTACTATCTCTTCTGGGACTTCTACGACAAAGCCTATAAGAAACCTGACCCCAATGGTGCTAAATCTAATGGGCGCGTCAAAGAAAATGGCGTTAAAAGTCATAAACAAATTGAAAGCAATGGGATTAACAGGAGTAATAATAAGAAAGTGAAGTGAATTGTATACTGTTTATTGCGTATAAAAGAGCTAAGGCAGTTTAAACCTTGACTCTTGTCTTATTTAGAAAAAAAAATGCAAAAGGAAAGGTCATAAATTGTTGTTTCTGACCTAAATTGCATGCTCCTATGCAGCAATTGAATGGTAACAAATTCGTTTGCCTTGTTTTTAAATGTACCATTTAATGTTGTACCTAGATTATTTTGGGTCGATTACAAAAAAATGTTTTAAAGATAAATTATTAAATTTTTGAGGCAAGATTAGTTTAAAGACGATTATACCAATTGCGCAAATTAGTAGCTTTACTTAATAAGTCACCATTTGTTTATTGCTTAAGACAACTAATGAAAATCATGAAAAAAAAAAATACTAATACACGCCATGTAGATTTGTAAATATTATGTTATTCAACTGTTTACATAATAAAGCACAATTCTTGTTTACATTGTACATAAAGGCATTTTAAGTAGGTATAAATTAGAATGTTTTAAATATAAACGCATGCTCAATGTACTTATTTAAAATGTAATATTAATTGTATAATTGTTTATTATTTTCACTGTGTAAAACACGGCCTTAAGGGGTCCACTGATTACGGATTACCAGTTCGCCGGACGATATCTGCCTGTCAGTTATTGACAGGCCGATATCGTCCGGCGAACTGGTAATCAGTGGGTGCCTTTAGTGTCATGCATGATTGGAAATTGGATAGATTTTTGCGTTTGAAGCCAAGACCTAATTCGAGCCCAAAGTGACGTAGGCGCAGGTAGGCTTTCTGTGCGCTGTACGCGAACCGCGGCTGTAGCACGGCCGGATTTTTATCACTTGTCACTATACCTGTCACCTTCTAACAAGTATGTGAGAAAGTGACAGGCATAGTGACAGGCGATAAAAATGGAACCATGCTGCCACCGCTAGAGGCCAAAGCTTACTGACTTGCGGTGTCAAAATATGACGTCACCTTATATATTTTGTCGCTATACAAGGGATAATTGCGACCATAAATCTGGCCATATACGTTACTGTTTAAAATATTATCTGTAGAACTCTCCGTGATTCTGATACACAGTGGGCTGGTAAAACCCGACAGATTTTAAAGATACATTTTTGTCCGCATTTAGAGACTAAAATGTCATACAAAATTTCCTGAATTCAGTCTTGTTTTAGAGAAAATGGCAACTATTGTGAAAATTTGTTTCTTCTTCAATTTGTAATAATTAAGTGAAAAACGCATTTTTGCCTGCGACGCGGCCACTCTGTGACTTGGTTGAAACATACCTACTGACAGAGA
This sequence comes from Cydia pomonella, assembly GCF_033807575.1. Taxonomy (NCBI): domain Eukaryota; kingdom Metazoa; phylum Arthropoda; class Insecta; order Lepidoptera; family Tortricidae; genus Cydia; species Cydia pomonella. The sequence continues at coordinate 4,327,590 of NC_084709.1, read as the reverse complement.
ATTGATTGTTATAGAGAGGTAAGGTCTAAGATAGGTCTAAGAAAAAAAACATTCTACTGACAATCAAAACAGATGGCGCTGTACTGCACCATATATTTTGTCACTGAATTATCAAACGTCAACTTTTGACAATTAGAGTTACCGCAAAATGTATGGAGCTGTACAGCGCGGATGGCGCTGTACAGCTCGCAAATGCAGCTTGCAAATACGTTTACCTGTCAAATTCCAAGCACGAAATTATCTTAGATTTATCGCATCTTACTCAATTAATGTATCTTTGCTACTTACGGACTTTGCTACTTTTTTTTCGGCAAATACCATTTTTTCCGAAATTTAGCAAAACTCATAAGACCTTTTTTGCTATGACGTCAGGAATGCGTGGTTAAAATCTGTCGGGTTTTACCAGCCCACGGTGTATATGACTAACCTGCAACTACTAGAATACCTATTAGAACACAAATACACAGCATCCTTCTATAATTACCTAAGTGTAAGATAATAATAAGGAATTGTAGATAGATTTTTAAATATACTAATGTATACAAATTCTTCCAAAGCGGGATACAGGACTCTCTGCCTATAGGAATAAGGTGTTCTTTAGAAAAGTGCTACTATTCAGAAATTATATAATTGTGAACCAATGTCACTTTTATGGCTGGTCTTAGTTTTATCTTTTTTCTGATCGTGTAGTGTAGTGTATACACTACGTTAAGATTTCACCGACTTGGCAAGTGAAAAAATGTGCGGATTCTATGAAATTGAAATTTGTTTAATCTTTATAACATGGCGCAGCCATATTTTATCCCTGAAAAGTCAGTGCAAATTTAAAAACTCACTATAACTAGAAGAGTGAATATCTTGGTCTCCATTTGACGCTATACGTAGCTCCCGTTCCATGGAAATGTATATCTGTATTGTCAAAGTGACACAGCATATGCGTATAGAATTAATGGGGTTGGCTTGTCGTTGAAGATGGGGAAGACTTCTCGAGAATATTTTTGTTACGTATAGCTTATTACGCAGTGAACTATCGTGGAAGTCTCTGCAGCTAATGAAAAATTAATCTTGAAACACTTTTAACCATGTTTTAATCAACACCCGGCAATCCATCGTGGCTTTTAGTAAAGTCCAGCTATCTCTTTACTAAAAGCAACTACCGAACAACGTCATGCTCTACTAGCACATTTAAAAGTTACTACTGAATAACGATGCTTAACATTGGCAAAATCGTCATAGATTTGATGGAGGCCATATTATAAAACAATAAGAAGAACTGTCAAAGGTTGCATAGATGGCCATCATACCTTTCCCCTGTTTCTAGTTTTATTCTATGAGACTTGGCTTAATAGCATCCAGGACATAAAATTAAAAACGAAAAAAAAAAATCTAGGGATTAACAGGACAAGCTATGCTAGCGCCATCTATAAAATACATCGACCGGCCAACCCCGTCTAAAAGCACCCAAAGCAGATACTTTGGTCAACATTCTTTTTGTTGTCTTATTTCTGACCACTCTGTCACACTTGTATAAATAAAAAAGTCTAGTGCGATGTCTTTCTCATATAAAATGTATGTCTTCATCTATGTAATCTACAGCTATTTAGATTATATTTTACATGAGAAAAATTAAAAACAAAATTTCATATCATACAAAAAGCTCCACTCCGTCACATTTTTTGGAGACAAAAAACAAGCCAACGAAAAGAATTTTGACCCACTCAAGTATGGTGCCAGAACCGTAAAAGGAGATGAATAAAATAGGCCCATGAAAATTAGATATAACTCTTATGCTGTCTCCCTAAACAGCCTAAAGCCATCATTATTTAAATAACTTTTAAATTAGTTCTTATTTTATTTTGCGAAGACAAACGTCAATTAGATATTAAAACGCTGCGAATCAAATTTAATCATATAAATTGTTTTTTATTTATTTATTTGATTTAATTATACTTAATGGATTGTACACAAATGTTTTACCTATGTACGAATGTTTTAAAGCGATGTTCGGTATTAAAATGTTACGAGAAGATTATTTGTTTTTTTTTTGTTAATTATATTTTTTGCCCTACTTAAACTACTTATAGCTAGAAAGACCGCTCATTTCATTACTAATATTAGACAATTGCGATGCAATTTTAAGAAATTGCCCTTCGTGGATTTTATTAAATTGCCGCATTATGTTAATAATGTATAATATAAACCAGCGGCCGTATCATGGTTCCATTTTTATCACTTGTCACTATGCCCGTCACTTTGACACAGGCATGGTGACTAATGATAAAGAGCCAACCATCTTAGCCCTACAGGACCCTATTTTATTAACGCGCTTTTATTAGGTCGACCTGTATGTAACTAACTATGTATTGGAGTCTAAGGTACCTAACTAATTTAACCATCCTCCAAGGACCATAGCGTGATGAAAATTGGCTACTGTATGTAGTTCTGATGACAATACAATAATATGGTACTGTCGAACTGATCTGATGATCGAACCGGAAGATATGAACTGGAATTTCATGATGGAACATCGTATCATAGCTGTGTTTGGATTTGTTAGAAAAGTCTTGTAATGAACTTTGACCACGATTAGGTTTCGAGGTCTGATGATGAAGCCGGAAGATAGGCACAGGCATTGCATGATAGAATATCGTATCATAGTCGTGTTTGCACTTGTGAGAAAGGTCACGTAATAGACTTTGAACACGATCAGGTTTCAAGGGTATAACAAACTCAATATATAATATGTATTGACTTGGAAGTTTTTCAGTTATCTCAAATATATCCTGATCAAAAGTGCTTGCCCGCGAAATGCATATGCCCAAACGCACCGCTTAATTTAATGACTTTGACGAAGGGAAAGCGTGTTTTCTAGTGTTTTTTAAACTATTAATTTATTTAAAATCCGTTTTCTGAACCTACTGGTGACCTAGTAGCACCTTAACCCTTGTCCAGGCATAGTACGATTTATCGACCATATACGTGCCATTAGAATTTCAACTTTAGCATTCCGATTTAAGGTTCAAATTAGATTACACTTTCAAGAAATGTTACTTGTCTTCAAATAAATCATCAAAGCTGGATTTATTGGAATATATTTGGATTTTTTGGGAAAACCTTGTAGACTGGTGCGGCCTGGAAAAGCGTTAAAGCAGCAAAACGCGTTACTGGCCTAAATTAGCTATGAATTGTTTGCCTTTATTTGCCATTTTGACTTATATATTTGAGGACTTAGGGATAAACCTAAATCAGGCCCGGGAAAGTTTTATGAATAAGGGGGTAAAACATTATCAGTAAATAAAAAGCTTTCATTAATATTTTAACGTGTACCTATATATTTCATTACGTTTGTCAATAAAACTTAACTATAAGTAAGTGTTCATGCCATCAGGCGTTGTAATTTTATGGCATCTTTATTTTACATTTGAAAATGAACATGAAATAAAATTATGTCTACACATCATATCTCCACACTAAATTATGTCTAATTGGGTCAAACATTTTTTCGTTGTCTTGTTTCTGACCACTCTGTCACAAATTAAAAACTTAATTTCATTTCATACAAAAATCTCCACTCCGTCACATTTTTTGAGGACAAAAAACCAGACAACGAAAATAATTTTGACCCCTATACCCTACGTACTGGGTTAGGCAAACCCCGTCATCAATTCAAGTTGCAATTCATTGAAAATCAGGGTTGGAAAAGCTATCTACCGTACGTAGGGAACTCTAACTTCGCGCTGGTCCTCAACTATGCTAAAATAAAATATTAAAAGAATATTTTTACCAAGAAATATGTAGCCATTGATTCCACAATAAAACAAGCTAAGTAAAAATAGTAAACAATACCAATTCTAAAATAACCTATCTTCGCTACCTACCGTATTATTATTTATCAAGATTATACTAAAACTAATTACAATTTACGTTGCACTCTGGTGCAACAAGAGTTCAAAGTTAGTTTTTGCTGTGAGTCTTGATTTAGAGTTCTGAGGAGTTATGATCCCTTCACACGATAAGAAGAATAGATCTAAATTGTATATGTTGAATACGCCCATGATACAATTTATAGCGGAATTATGAATATTATGATGTAATGCTAGTTAAGGTGAAGTTATGTACTAAAAGAGATCTTTTTCTTTTTTTCAATGAGTTGCAACATGGATAACGGGGTTTGGTTATTGGAATACTTATACGTCGTGAGCTCATCGGGTACTTTTACTTCAAGAAAATACAATAGCGACACCGACAAAAATTCCAAAGTGACATCTTTGAGGGTAATTTCAAGATTCGTACCTAAACCCAAGATGAGACGACGAGCAAACCGTTTTTGTTTACCCCAATTTATACTCAAAAGATTGTAATAAAGTTATTTGTGCAACAAGAGTGCAAAGTTAGTTTTTGCTGTGAGTCTTGGTTTAGAGTTTCGAGGAAGAAAAACAAATATTTTGAATATTGAGCGTACTTTGGTCTCGTGTGGCAAACACAACTTTTCAACTCAGCACTGAGAATATTATTAGAGGGCAAATTCAATACGAACGGAAAGTTCCCCTAAATACGTTTATTTACAAATTATGCAAAAAAACAGTCACAAACCCAATTCCATTTCCTCTTCTACTCTTCATTTCACTGCAGTCCCATTTCCTTTCCAGTTCCCGTTCCCATTCCTGATTCAACATCCGTTCCAGTTCTATTCTGGTTATTATTTCTGTTTCCGCTCCCAGATCCCAATGCGACTGAGACTGACCATGACTAAAGGTAACGTTAAGATGTCGACTGCAGCTGCATTACTGTTCTGGTGACGTTGTTGAGACTGCTATTGCAGCTTGGACTGCGACCATGGTTTTGACTTTAATATCGACGTTGACTTCGAATACGACCAACTTCACTCCAAAGGCATTGTGATTTCGAGATCACTGAGTGAGCAAAATCTAATTTTGCTCACTCTTTTAAGCAGAAGTACCCTTGTTCGTTCCCCTGCTGAGGTGAAAATATGAAAATAAAATTTATTCACATAACTAAGTTACGCCTTCTTCTTCTTTAAATATGCTTTTATGTAGAAATGACTAAAAAGCAGTAAGAAGAACACTGTATTGCAGAGTATGAGGATATTGAAAGACTTCTGCGGGGGACACTCTGAAACCATGACTGCTGTAGTGTACTGGATTAACACTGACACGAACTGTGCCTGAAAAAGGGAATACACTTGATTTTAAATAATATTTTAAGTCGAAGATAGCTCAAGATTTTTCGCTCAATAACGAGGAGGTTCGACGCTAGTAATCTTCGACTTATGATACGTGATTTAATTTATTATATTCGCAATTGTCAGCTTTTGCGAATAACTGGCAGGCCGATATCGTCCAGAGAACTGGTAATCAGTGGCCCTTTCAAGTATTCGTTGCTATACTATAGCCGTAAGTATTTTTTATCCTCCGACGCAAAAAAGGGGTGTTTAGTTTATACTTTGAAACCAATGCCTGTCTGTTCTCAAGCGGATGGACCGATTTCAATCGGGTTTTTTTACATGAAAGCGAGTTTCCTTGCGTTGGTTCTTAGCTATGTTTGATAGAAATCGATCAGTTCGAAGAGTATCAGCTCTTTTCCAAAATGGTGTAAGGCATTTTTGGCATGAATTAGATTTTTTTGCATATAAGTTTTTTTAATTAATCAATTAGTACACGACTAGATTCTTGGATTTGATATGATCTGCCTGTACGTATTAATTTTCCATTTAGTGAAAAGTAGCTATTAATGCAATGTCATGAGAAAATAAAACAATAACTATCTGTTTAAATACATACCATCTGAAACTTAGTCAAGTACTTCTTCCACGTCAAATACTTCGTCACATTCGGCCCAAGACCAGCCAAGCCATAATACGTGTACATGACCACGTGCACCATCGAATTCATAAAACCGGCGAAGATCAGAGCGTACGTCGGCCAATACTTGACGATCGCCCACGTCGCTAGCACCATGATCGTGTGGTGGTACATGTGGAGAAATGTCACTTGGCGGTCCTTTTTGCGGAGTACGATGAATACTGTGTCTGCTAGTTCGGTTATTTTGGCGACGAAGTATACCCAAATGCTGGTGATTACCTGGAAGAAATAAATAAATAAATATTATAGGGACATTTTTACACAAATTGACTAAGTCCCACGGTAAGCCAAGAAGGCTTGTGTTGTGGGTACTCAGGCAACGATATATAATATAGAAATACTTAAATACATAGAAAATATCCAAGACTGAGGAACAAATATCTGTGCTCATCACACAAATTAACCTTACCGGGAATTGAACCCAGGACCATTGGCGTGATCCCGCTAGGCCAGACCGGTCATCACACATCAATAATTTACCTGCAGAAGTTAAATATGTCAGCAAGTTATCACTCGCGTGACGTGTACGCGGCACGCGGCTATCATGACTGCTATTAATGCACTCTTGCTTGGAAATGAAGTCATTGGAGACCTAGCCCCCAAAACATGTCGCACGGGTTGGTTACTTAAATAACTTAAATCGTAAAATTTGCAAGACCAGCATAGATATAGTAAGCATAGAGTGCTCACTTCATACATCAGTTTTCTTATCAAAACGCTTATTAGTTTTGTAGTCGACATCTAGCGTCAAGTAGCGTACTTATCAGTATAGTTGGGCCGTTCTCGAGAACGATCTCCGTTTACTATGGGGAATGTTTTCGCGCGAGAACATTCTCCATACAAAACGTAGAACGTTCTCGAGAACGGCACAACTATACTTATCAGTACTGCTACTTGACGATAGATGTCGCGACGAACGAAAAGTCGAATACTCAACAATTTTCAGCAACAATTTTACCCGAGCCAGTTTTTTTTTTAAACATTGTGGTACCATTTTTTTGGCAGATTTAATGCTCAGTACAAAATCAATTTGGTTTTTACGTACGAAGTATCATTTCATATAGTTATAATCGCCAAAAAATATCTGAAAAGGTTAATTAATTAAAATAAATGAGTCATACGTGACTTGATACAATTTTAATTATTAGTCTAGAAAAGTCGAATTTAAATAGTTGCAAATGTATGTGAACTAGTTGTTCAAGTATATTAAAATATCATTCGTAATTTTAAGCTTAGCGCCACCATATTTATAATAATATATAAATGTGAAAGTTTTGATGTATTGGTAGGTACTCAATCTTATTGAGATTATTATTGGTTAAATAAACTAGGTATGAACTGAATCGAATGATCGGAAACAACTAGTAGGTACAGTTGACATAAGATATATCTGTGCGGCCAAATATCTGAGCATGCCTCTATTATTAAAGCCGTTGCACTCTAACGGCTTTAATAATAGAGGCATGCTCAGATATTTGGCCGCACAGATATATCTTATGTCAACTGTACCTACTAGTTGTTTCCGATCATTCGATTCAGTTCATACCTAGTTTATTTAACCAATAATAATCTCAATAAGATTGAGTACCTACCAATACATCAAAACTTTCACATTTATATATTATTATAAATATGGTGGCGCTAAGCTTAAAATTACGAATGATATTTTAATATACTTGAACAACTAGTTCACATACATTTGCAACTATTTAAATTCGACTTTTCTAGACTAATAATTAAAATTGTATCAAGTCACGTATGACTCATTTATTTTAATTAATTAACCTTTTCTCCGCCACGTAAATGAAGTAATAAAGTGAATCAACGCCACGTCAAAAATTGCACGTAAACAAACCTGATCAAAACCTCAACTTGATAATGAAGTCGTGGCTTTTGGGGCACGAAATGTACTGTCTATATCAAGTCAATGGCGGCGAAAAGGTTAAATCTAACGTAGATATTTAATGAACGGTCATTCAAATTATTATTTTAAAATTATGTTCAGTAATCCAGCGTCTTGGCAGGGGCGAAACTGATCCTTTCGGGCATTCTCGGCTCGTTCTCGGCCGTTCAGCTCAGCATTGCTATGCTACGAGCAATTATTAGAGTTCGCACATCTTGACGTCCCCTTGCGTGCACAATCACAGATAAGATAAATAACTTGAATTTAGACAACCCTAAATAGCCGAAAGATATAGTGCCATACATTAGAAAGAGACAGCATAATTTGTCCTTAAATCGCTGTCAAACTTCGGTTTTGTAGGAAGTTTCTTTTCTGTACGGTAGTAGGTAGGTACCTACTATTATTTATTCTGTGGTCATGGATGTGTGGTTGGTGTGGTGGTGTGGTCCGTTGCAGTAGCGTGCTTCTGGTTTTATTTGGCATTTCCAAAATTACCCCGCTTTCGAAGTTATCGCAATGAACCTTAGTAGGTACGTATTTATATACTAACTACTACAATATATAAAAAAAAAACGGACAAGTGCGAGTCGGACTCGCCCACCGAGGTTTCCGTACTTTTTAGTATTTGTTGTTATAGCGGCAACAGAAATTCATCATATGTGAAAATTTCAACTGTCTAGCTACCACGGTCCATAAGATACAGCCTGGTGACAGACGGACAGACAGACGGACGGACAGCGGAGTCTTAGTAATAGGGTCTCGTTGTACCCATTGGGTACGGAACCCTAAAAATGCTTTGCTTACCTCTTTACGAGAAAAGTCGTTTGTCATGAGACATTTCTTCGGAGTAACGCCGTATTCAAAAATATTCCTGGAAAACTAAAACAAAATTAGAATTTAATATCATACAAATACGATTAAGCAGCATTCGAACTTTAATGTCTACTTAATTTGATATTAGCACATCTCGCGCGAATTATAAGTGCTGATGCTATAATTTACGCACGAAATTAGGCAGAAGTTTATTTTTTTCCATTTTTCTGCCCCACAACTGTGATGCCATTGTGTGTGCCATGGGCGGATCAGGAATTACGAACTCGTGTTAATAATGATCTCGCCTTCGGCTTCGGGCTTCAATTCACACTCGTTCGTCAATTCTAGTTTACCGCCCTTAATACACAATGTAGGTACTAATACATGAGCAAAATACACTGTGTGAGGATACCACAAAAAAGATACATACATACATACATACGAGTATAGTACACAACACAACCGATGTTTGATAACGGCATGACACAAATCATGTTAATTATGTTCCTTTTTAACCGCCTTAAAAAAAAGGATGTATGTATGTATGTTTGTCCGCGATTACCTCGCGTATGGCCGATCCGATTTTGATTCGGTTTTCAGAAAATTGTTTCTTACATTCTGGAGAAGATTTTGGAATACGTGCATTGTTTGAAAATTCTTCACCAATTTCAAAAACTAAGTAAATACCCGGATGGTTATTAATTTTCTTATTATTAGGTTTTAATTAATTTTTGGCAGAAATTTGCTTCAAGGGATAGGAAAAGGGAGGGACTGGAAAAGGATAGGGGTGAGGTATATGTATATAAAAAATAAATATATATATATATTTTTTGTTTTGTATTTTTTAATTTTAAATTTAATTTTTAGTATATATTTCACCACACCGTCTCGAGTAGGCTTTCTTTTTTTAACTGATAAGATTTTTTACAATTGCGGCAACAATGCAGTCGGCAGTAATAATTAATACTGCAGCAGTAATTGCTGGTGCAGTCTCAATCCGAACGGTACCTTTATTGAGTTTACTGTGGGACTAGGTTCATTTGTGCACTATTGTTTTATATTTAACTAACAATATATCTTATCACGTTGCAATAAGGATCACAATTGGTTAGTTAATTCATATTTACTGTCAATTATTGACATATATTATATCTAAGGACGGGCCTTATAGGCACTAAGAATGGTGCTAGTTCAGTGGTATCACTCACGAGTTCGAGCCAATCGTGCAGTCTAACGCAACTAATAGTTGCGTCCAATCGCGCGCGTGATGCGAACTCATAAACCAATCGCGTTGTGGCGTTAGACTGCACACGATTGGCTCGAATTCGTGTGCGTGACACCGCTGTACTGGCCATTCTTATTGCCTGTAAGGCCCATCCTTAGATATATGTCAATGCTGTCAATCCATGACGATATTATAACAGTATTACATTTTGCAATAATCAATCAATTGCTAATGATAGTTAAACAAGTTGGACAACCTAATCAATTATGTGTGGCCAATTGCAATGGCAGATCCAATTCTCAAACAGGATATTAGATCACTATACACCTTATAAAACAAAGTCCCACATCATGTCTGTCTGTAAGTATGTATCTATGCATGTTTTGCGATAAACTCAAAAACTACTGAACGGATTTTCATGCGGTTTTCATCTATCAATTGAGTGTTACTTGAGGAAGGTTTAGGTGTATAATATGTATGTTTCAGAAAATGTATTGGATATGCATTTCTATGCATTATAAATAATAATAATTCAGCCTATATGTATACGTCCCGATGCTGGGCACAGCGCGAGAGGGTTTGAGCCATAGTCCACACGTTGGCCCAAGGCGGGTTGGGGACTTCACATACACCTTTGAATTTCCTCGCGGATGTATGTAGGCTTTCTCACGATTATAATGTATGTAGTTTTAAGTTATTATGAAAATAGGTGGAGGGTAGTTCATTCATCAATCTTGTCTAATTAAATGGTTTTTAGTACAGACGTGTTTCGCTGTTATTCCTGAAATTCTGAATCTTACAGGGGTTCCAGCATCCTAGATACGGACTTTACAACGATGTTTTCCTTCACCGAAAAGCTAGTGGTAAATAGGTATTTAAACGATATAAGTTCTGAAAACCCAAATCAAATAAAGAAATCGGCCTTTCGATATACGGACGGATTCAAACTTTAAGATACGTCAAAATTTTAGAAACGTCACCTTTGACACTGTCATATCAATACATATCGTATGTTTAGCAAATGTTTGACGTATCTTAAGGTTCGAATCGGACCGTTAAGGGTTCTGTTTAACTTTATTGGTATGAACCCTTAAAAAATACTCAAATAAAGGCCCTTACCAGGATTTGAACCCGGGACCACCGGCTTCATTGGCAGGGTCACCTACTTACAACCAAGGCCAAACAGGTCGTCAACTAAACATTACTACATTTAACAACGTGCATATATTGCTGTCTCGATCACACACCAAATGCGTCCAAGAGGTCTCATTGTGGACGATCGACGGGTTAAAGATCAATGACTTGTTTTTAGGGTTCCGTACCAAAAAGGTGCAAAAGGAACCCTTATGATGCGGCTCTGTCCGTCCGTCTGTCTGTCTAACACATCGCTAAATATCTTAAGAACCACTAAAGCTATCGATTTGAAATAGTTATGAACAATGCTAACCTAAACACGTTTGCCGAAGAAAAATTATGATTTTTGTAATAGTACCTACATCACGACACAAGTGCGAAAAATAGGAAATTCGAAACGAGTGGCGATAAATTAAAACACGACCGAAGGGAGAGTTTTAAATCGACACGAGTTGCGAATTGCCTATTCGCACATGTATCGTACAACGTTTTACAGTATGGCCCTTTAAATGTTCGACACAGTAACGTAATATGCTAATTTTCGCACTAGTGCGGTAAAGTAGCACCATATGATATGTACTGTAAACAATATTAATATTACTATAAACTTTACAGGAAAAATATAATCAGTCCAGACCTTTACAACTTTTTTTTACACATCCTATTGGCCGATTTTTATTTCAAATAAAAGATTAATTTATGAAATCGGTTCACATGATACAGAATTAACCTCGAAAAACCAACATACGTGCATTACATCGAGCAAATTGGACAATTTTTCGACAGATGGCGCTGTACACAATTATACTTAGTAAAGGTACTTCTGATCAAAAGTCTTTCGCCTTTATAGTTACACGAGATACTTCAAAGTTTACACGGAACCCTCGGTGTGGGAATAAAACGAACTCGCACTTGGCCGGTTTTTTACTCTTCGTTAGACAATGGTTTCGATGACGTATCGGTTTCTCATTGTTTGATTTAGGTTGAATGTAACAAGTTTTAATTTACAATAGTGTACCTCCCGCTGCCACAATAGTACTGCGTACAGAATTCTCACTGACATACAAAATATGTTTGACAGTAGAAAGTCGCGGGACTCGCGGGTCATATTGTTCCGCCCTAAAGATGATTGACACTATAGATGCCACGAATATTCAGCAACTATTCGATTTTCGGTCTATTCGGCCATTTTGTCGAATAGCTGGTACACCCACTTATGGAAAAAACTGCAATAATAAAGTGTACCGAAAACCATATTATATTTTATTTTTAAAACGTATTATTGTAATTAATAACGATTATTTTTAGCATTTGTTGCTTGTTACCTTGTTGTGTTAAAGTTTTCTTTAAATATAAATAAATATTATATATAGGACATTATTACACAAATTGACTAAGTCCCACAGTAAGCTCAATAAGGCTTGTGTTGAGGGTTCTTAGACAACGATATATATAATATATAAATATTTATAAATACTTAAATACATAGAAAACACCCATGACTCAGGAACAAATATCCATGCTCATCACACAAATACATGCCCTTACCAGGATTTGAACCCGGGACCACCAGCTTCGTAGGCAGGGTCACTACCCACTAGGCCAAACCGGTCGTCAAACAATTCTTTGACAATACACATTCAAATTCTCTTTGGTCGTAGTAAGATTATACGGTTGTTGCTTTCTCATAAAAGGGTCTAAAACCAAGTAAGCTACCAGTGACAGAGTGTGGTGCTGGTGGTACCTACGTAAACGTTTTATACTGGCACTTTCACATTTTGTCACTTAAAGTAACTTTCTTACCATTTGTACTAAATACGCGAATATCGCCACTTGCACCGCATTGTACACTAGAAGAGTCGTAGTAAGCTTATACGGTTGTCGATCTCTTATAAAAGGGTTTATAGCCGAGTAAGCTTCCAGTGACAGAGTGTGGTAGTACCAACGCAAACGTTTTATACTGGCACTTTCACATTTTGTCACTTAAACTAGCTTTCTTACCATTTGTACTAAATATGCGGATGTCGCCACTTGCACCGCATTGTACACTAGCAGAGTCGTCGTAGTAAGCTTATACGGTTTCCGCTTTCTCATAAAAGGAAAACCAAGTAAGCTGTCTGTGACAGAGTGTGGTGGTTAATAGTGGCGGCACTTACACATTTTGTCACTTAAACTAGTTTTCTTACCATTTGTACTAAATATGCGGATATCGCCACTTGCACCGCATTGTACACTAGCAGAGTCGTAGTAAGCTTATACGGTGGTCGCTTTCTCATAAAAGCGGGCCCGACTCGCAGAACAAACGCCAGATAAGCTGTTAATATGACCAGCATTGACCCTGGACTTTCCATCAAGGGTAGCTGGTCGATTTCCGGGTCTGAAAACACGTATAAAAATATTATAAGACATTCTTACAAATATTGACTAAACAGTAAGCTCAAGAAGACTTGCGTTGTGGGAACTCAGACAACGATATATAAATATAATATACAAATACATAAATCGTAAGAAACACCCGAGACTCAGAAACAAATATCTGTGCTCATCACACAAACAAATGCCCTTACCGGGATTCGAACCCACGGCCATACCAGCCAGACCGGTCCTCAAACACATACCCACAAGTCACATAACAACAAGTAATTATAGTGTGGAAATTTTCATCCAAAGTTATCACATTCGCTACGCTCGTAGCCGATTTTTTCCCGCTTTGTAGAGGAAAGAGACTACGAACAGAGAACCCGCCGAGCGGTTGTGTTATACATTTTTATTGGTTTGGAGTGTATTAGGGCAACTTGCGCGTTTCAAGGTTAGCCAACTAATTTGCTTAGTTAATAATTTAAAGATATCTGTATATCTTTACCTATTACTATTACTACAATTGAACACAGGGAATAAATTACTTATCGGTAAAGGGACATTCTACAGATTTGTGCCTGCGTCTAAACTCCGTCAATCCATACTATAGTATATTGTGCAACGAGGGGTAAGTGAAATATTGTACTAGAGTCTATATATTCACTACAGCCGCAGGCTGGAGTGAATTAAAGACTCGAGTACCAATTAGAGGTTAAGAACCCCGGAGTTACACACAATGTTTTTCATCTCTTGCGAAAAAAAAACTAATTTTTAAGCGAAATTATTCGTAAATACGGTAACATTTCAAAGATTCGTCCGCCATGTTTTGACAGCTTAACGTTCAGCCACAATTGAAAATTATTTAAAAATACTTTAAACGGCCATTAAAAGTTTGAAGGAGTTAAGTACATGCCGATTTGCACGTCGGAGCGATGTGCAAATTGGATGCAGTATGCCATGCGCCTAAAAAAGCCCTACTATAGTTGCAGGCAGAACATTAAAAGAAGGATGTACATACTCGTAAAGTAGAGCATGGAGTACACTTACATGAACTTTTCTTTAAATCCCAATTCATGTTCCTGTTCGTTGTCAAGTTCGCCATGTTGTTCGATGTTTTGTGATCTGAAATAAAATAATGCCATCTTATATTTTTACCCAATTTCACTAGTTCATATACCTATTTGAAATCTAGTAGAAGCGAATAAAAAGAACTTGAATGTAATTTTGTTTCTTTTTACTAATAAAAGAATGTGTCCTTAAAGTAAAATGAGCTTATGAAGGTTTTAAGGCACTTTCCCTTCAGGGCCCATTATTTTTTATGTATGCCATATTTTTTATGTAAAAAGCACGTGTATACCATTTAAGAATCATATTTTTTTTTTAAAGTTAGCTACTGTTCGCCATACATATTTTTTGCACTACGATCAATCAAACTTGTTGAAATTTTTTAAGAAAAATTTAATTGAAAAAATTGGTCTGGCCACCATAAATAAGCACACTTCCCCAAAAACAGGACGAATTTCTGACCAGTGGTCGGTCGTTAAAATCAAAGAAAGTAACAATATTTTTTTTATCGCTTGTGGTGTTCAATAGAAAAGGTAAATTATGTAATCAAATATGACAGAATTTGTTAACATTTGATATATAACCTCGTGATGGCGTCTCTTGCTACCCAAGGAAAATGAAATCCTTGCATGTCTGGCCGCACAATATCGTTTTATGAGGGTTGTTTTCACTTTATCATTTATAGGCTTGAAGGATTTAACAACTGGAGACGCCTTGTCTGTAATGTTCTGTACAAAACAGTACCTCTAGTGTAAATTTATTCGATAGCGAAACGTGACGTACGCGTTTGCGTTAAGTCTCATGTCTCATTTTGTATGGGATTTTGAGTTTCCAAAACGTTCCGCTTGGTGCGCTGTTTCTAAATCCCATTCTAAATGAGACTTAACGCAAACGCGTACGTCAAGTTACGAAATCGAATTACACGAGCGGCACGTCAAACTATTTGTAGGAACGTAAAAATAGCCATGTCAGATAAACGTCTCTTAACGCTCTTAAAGGCGACTCCAGGCCGCGTAGCCAACGTTACAATAGATAACGCTCCGTAGCGTAGCGTAGTCATCTCTCTCTATCACTCTTCCATATTAGTGCGACTGTGACAGTTGCGTTTCGTTCGCCACGGAGCGTGAACGATAGGCACGTTGGCTACGCTGGCAGTTGTTAATTCTTCCAAGTTTATAGGTTTTATCTACGAGTAACACAAAGGAAAATTGACATTTTTTAATGATTAGGCGGGTCCACACAGAGCGAGCATACGCGCGAGGAAATTTCCTCGCGCACAATCCGGCCAGTGTAGAAGTGCCGCGGCCGGGGCGGCGCGCGCGTTTTCCTCGTCTGAGCACGCCGCCTCTGCCGAGGCACGTCTACTCTGGCCGGTCTGTATGGACCCGCCTATTTGTGCATAACCTATAGAGAAAAACCGGACCCACTTAAGGTAAATGACACTTGAAAAATATGAAATAGATTGTTGCGAAAGCTTTGTAACCATTTCCAAGGATTTGGACTCTCGAAAAATGAGCGCTCGTTCAGTTACCTTTGTTTGCGTCTTGGAATTCAACACCCGTTTCCGAGTGAAAGATGGTAAAGAAAGATAAAAAATAAATGAAATTAAAATCCTACACTCACCAGTTGCACAGGTCTTGGTTGTTGTTATATTTATAAATAAAATATTTTGTTAGAATGGCTTAATAATATATTTATTCAATTGATTTGTAAGTCCGTCAATCTGACATTTTCTTGCAATTTCAATTCAAACTTTTCTTCTTCTGTTTTTCATTCTATGCATTTGCGCATGTGCCAACTTTTCCCCGAAAGAGATGTATATATGGTAAAAATGGTATGAGTGAAGAAGATGACAAATATGTCAAAACGAAATAGTTTTGAAGATGCGTTCAGAAATCCGATATGGTATTAAAAACTAAACAAGTAGAAAAGGTCTTAAATCGACCGGGATATGAATCATAATACAGAAACAATGGTAAATATAAAATATTATACTACGAGTATTATTGACCTAAGTATCGTTACTTACGATTATTTGTGTATCGTATATGTATTTAAATTGGGCATTATAAAAATAAACTAACTTATCTATTAAATAAAACTAAATTAAAACTAAAAACTAATACTTGATAAAATTAAAATATGTCTAAATAATCATAATTACCTTTTTATTATTACACACTTTTTACTGATGTTGATACTTAGTTCACATACCTGAATCAAATATTGTATTCATCGTAATTTTTATCACTTACCGTAATCAAACAGATCCGAAAAGGTATGGAGTGTGGAATTAAGACGAGTGACATCTCTTATGGTAGAACTGTTGCAAAAGTGTCCAGCTGTTAGCTATAAATAATAGTTCCAAATCTCTCCAGAGTAGCGCTAGAGTAGCTAAGAACCTAATTTAAACCTTAATTAGCTTGCAAACAGGTGACCACAGCAGCTCACATTATATCACTATCTAGCGACCCACCCCAGCTTCACACGCGTTACACAAACAAATTATACACTTAAAAACCTTCCTCAAGAATCACTCTATTGATTGGTGCATCTTTGCACTGCAAACCGCATGAAAATCCGTTCAGTAGTTTTTGAATTCATCGCGAACATACATACGAGTACACAGAGACAGACGCGGCGGGGCACTTTGTTTTATAAGTGTAGTGATAATGAGCCAAGAGTCCGATCTAGTTAATTTTGCAGTGACAAAGTGTGTCATTGTCAATTAATGTCAAACTGCTGTGCAAAAGTGACGTTGGTAATGGTATTCCCATACTTTATCATGTCAAAGTCTATGCGGATTTTAAGACAACACACAAGATTTTAAATTTTTGGCTGGTTAAACACACAAAAACGGCTGAACGAGTTATGATTTAATTTGAAACAGTTGTTAGTTTAGTTATGGAGTTGAAAATTAGTAAAATCAAACAAAGGACCATTTCAAGTAATTTATTTTTTCAGGTTTGGTCCCATAGTAAAAGTTGTTCAGTATTACCTAAACGTTAACAGGGTTAAGTAATTTTGGGGCGGTCGTCCCCTTTCGTCTTAATTATCTTTTTTACTAATATTCAAATCCATAACTAAAAGAAGCGATGGGACGAGCCATTCTGTCAACTAGTACGGAAAAACCTTTTAGATACGTCAACTAGTTCGACAGACCGAGCTCGTCTTCTTGCGACTGCGGAGTGGGAGTCAATTAACCAACCACATCGCTGTCAATGCGGCGGATGGACATCCTTGGCCACCATGGCCTCTCGTGCGTCCGAACCGCTGGAAGAATCCCCCGCCACGCCAGTATCAATGATGTCATCTGGCGGGCCCTTGTTAGTGCCAGAGTGCTGGCAGTACTTGGACCCAGCGGTCTAGCCAGGGACGATGGCAAGCGACCCGACGGGATGACACTGGTGCCTTGGAGCATGGGCCGGCCGCTAGTTTGGGACGCTGCATGTGTTGATACCCTGGCACCATCCTATGTCCCGAGCATCAAAGTTACCGCTGGCGCTGCGGCATCCTCGGCCGAAAGCCTCAAGCGCCGCAATTATGTTAAGTATCACGGTTCATGAGATACAGACGGACAGACAGACAGACAGACGGACGGAAAACGGAGTCTTAGTAATAGGATCCCATTTTACTCTTTGGGTACGAAACCCTAAAACACGTCTTAGTATAAACTTCAAAAATATTTCTTGAGGGTACTTTCACTTAACAATTATCGTTATTTACGGAATAGCGAATTAACTATCTAAGGAAATTGTACAATGAATTCATTTAAAATCAACATTTTAATTGCTTAAAAAACAAGAATAATGAACTTAGAATGTGCCGTGCTCTAGAGCAGAAACGTATCATTTTCTACACTTTTCAGAACAACAACGACCCACTTTCAGAGCATAAGAAATGAAAAGGTACTTGCTGTTCGAAAACAGCATAGCTATCTAGGGTGTTCCCGGCCATGTGCTTGTGTTTCGAGTTTCAACCTGTTGACTCCTGCTTATTCGTAGGCAATATTAATAAGGGTTCCGTTTTTTGCCATTTGGCTACAGAACCCTAAAAATTAAGGTAGTACCTATGGAAAGGGTACAATTTAATTAAATCGTTAGGAATTTGCTGATTTAAAATACTGTGCTGTGACCAATGACTTCACTTCCATTTACTAAACTTTATATATTATGACGGTCAAATAAAATTGGTTGATGTAGAGAAACAAAACAAACAATCAAATTATAAGTGATTTATTATTTTTCCTTATAAATAATAAATAAAAAAATATAATATTTATGCTATTTAGACCGCTCTACTAGCCTAGTCACCAGTAGGGTCACTTGATCACTACCCGACCCTGCCTATGAAGCCGATGGTCCCGGGTCGATTCCCGACAAGGGCATTTATTTGTGTGATTTGTTGGGAATCGAACCCGGAACCGTCTGCTATAACAATATTTATTTCTGAGTCATGGATGTTTTCTATGTATATAAGTATGTATTTATCTATAAACGTATGTTTATCGTCGCCTAGTACCTTGTGCTCTTTATGTTAGAATATAACCTATCTATCCTCTTAAGTGATACCTCCTGAATGTGTCTGTGTATGTGTGTGCCTGAGTGGACGCTCGAAGCGGAGTGTTCAGCGGGGCGTGCAGCGTGGCGTCGGGCTCACAAGTGATTTGAGCAGCGTGCACTAAGGCCGCTCCTATACGTTTGCATTTGTTTCCGTTTACGTTCCTAATTTCCTATACGTTTTCATGCACGCTACACGCCCCGCCACGCTGCACGCCCAACTTGAGCGTCCACTCATTCCTTACACATCAAAGGCCCAAGGTCCTACCCATAGTACTTATTCAGCTCGATGAAATTTAAATCGAATTCAATTGGAACAGAGTTGTATTTGTTTTGTTTCGTTCATTTTTCAAACAAAACAAAATCAACTCTATTCCCTGCACTATAAGTATGAGTATGAGTATAGGTACAATTTTGGATTTATCATTTATATGGCTTTAGGAGGCTATAGTAATACACTAATTTCATGGCCCGTTTACATATTATTTATTCTTCTGAATTACTGGGCTGCTGTTTTCTGCAAATTTATTTCCATTATTACACTTCTTGAGATAACTCTGCCTATAAAAGTTTCCGAAGAGTACAGAAATTAGTACCACATTAAAAACGATATATATTGTATGTGCCATGGAAAATGGACACTCTGACACTAGATCTGCAGATATGGAGTAAATGAAAAAGTAGAAGAACTGTACCTGAAAAAGAAAAAGTGTGTTTAATCTAATAAATCCAATAAAATAATAATCCTAATCTGTTAAACCCATTCTGTTACGTGCAAGCTTAATGCGCACTGGGTTCAGCCGTACGGCACATTAAGCTCCGACTGAGATGTCGGTCTCGGTCTCGTCATTCTCGGCCAAAAATCAAGCTAAGATCTTGGTTCTCGGCCAAAATGGGCCAAGATTCTCGGTCACAGTCTCGATTAGGCAATGAGCAATGAGACAATTGGTGATTTTGAATTTACCGCGCACGAATGTCCGTTTTTAAACTGCTTTGGGTTGGGTGGCTTCGCTCGCGCCCGGTCGGTGTGACGTTGTTTGTGATTTTAATTGGTTTCATACCACATTTCAAGCCAATTATATTTTGAATATCTTTGTGGCTGGATCGACTCGCCCAGATGTGATTATGGTGCCGACGTCGTAGTACAGGAATGCCCATTGAGAGCCAGAGCCACTCAGAGCATGGCAGAAGCCCAGAAGACCTGTTTACCCTCTCTGCTGACGCAACTCAATGGCTAAGAGCCTTGGACATCAAATTGTGACATACCTGATTTATTTTTTGTGATTTTTTAAGCCATTAAAATTTCAACTTGTAGATATCTAATTTGGTAACCTAGGTCGAACGGATAAATGATTTGTAATTTGCATACAAAGTTTAGGGAATATTTAATATAAAATAATGACAAATTCATATCCGCAACGCACGCTTCGTCAGGCGGGTAACAAAACAATAAATCAGTAACAGGCGTCGTCAAAGATTCAAAGAATTTATTTGCATAAAACACAGTTATGCACACAAATAATAAAGCTATCCGGCTACGGCTAGTTTATAATCAGGGACACTTTTAAATTAGGAAATTATGAGATAATGACTTTATGACTCACCAACTGCAACGACGTAATATACTTCTTCCACGTCAAATATTTCGCCACACTAGGTCCCAAAGCGGCCAAACTATAATACCCATACATGACCACATGAACCGCCGAATTCACCAGACGAACCACACTGGTGACGTGGGAAGGGTGGTACTTGAAGAAGAAGTAACTGAGCACCATCGTCGTATGGTGGTAGACGTGGAGGAAGGAGACTTGATTGTTCTTCTTTCGGAGAACGAAGAAGACTGTGTCGAGAAGTTCGGAGACTTTGGCGAAGAAGTAGAGACGGTTTCCGAGGTAAACCTGGCATTAGATAAAAGAGAATATTAACCTGTTGTCTGTGCAGATGCGTCAGGAATTTAAATTAATCTACCGCTACAGATGCCTTTGAAACGATCCTGGCCGAAGATTTAGTCATGTTTTTAAATTTTTTTTCGGGAACTAATATTCCTGGTCTATAGGGGTATAAAACGTACACCTTTGTAGTTACCGAACAACCGAGGTTTGAAACCTCAATTACAACACTACACACATATGAACGTTTAATCCAGTTCCAGCTTAGTAGGTACGATTTTTTTTTTGCATTTCCACACGTTAGGATTTAGGATTTTTAGCATAGAGTTTAGTACAAGTGTATTGTTTGAACAAAGAATGTTTTTGGGGACGGTAAATAAGAATAAATACCCACAGTTTAGCAGAATTGGATGCTTGTGTTAGGACACTGAAGTATTATCGCCGACTTTGTTATTTATGTTTTTATTTTTCCTTATTTACAGCCTCCTTTCTATTCTAATGACACTCACCAAGTTCCAATGTTCTTCGATGAACATATAACATTTTCTGGGTAGCAAACCGGATTCCAGAATTTCTCTTAAGCACTAAAAAAACATACCAGCATTATTTTTTTGTGAAATTTACCTAAGTTTTTATTAAACAATATCAACAAGACACAACTTCATCAAGCTGCACCGACATGAGCCCAGCTCTTAAGTATAATAATCACATTTTGTATACATTTTACTTTATCCGATAACCAATATCGGATAAGACAATGAGAAAATTCATTCCGGCAGCAATATCAAATCAAGAGAGGTATGGGCAGCCAAATAATACTAGACCCTACTCATAGTGTTGTGTTCCTGCCGGTGAGTAAGGTTGCCAGAGCTCAACGAGGGTGGGAGGGGGTTAGGGTCGGCAACGCGCATGTAACTCCTCTGGAGTTGCAGGCGTACATAGGCTGCGGATACTGCTTGCCATCAGGCGGGCCGTATGCTTGTTTGCCACCGACGTAGTATATAAAAAAAAAATCACTAAAGTTTCTATATTTAGGAATAGAACAAGTAGTTTACTTACAATTTTTACTAGATACAAAGATATCAACACTTGCATAGCATTGTAGACCAGTAAGGTTCCAGTCAATTTATAAGCGGGGCGGTTCTTCATGAAGGTCGGTCCAATGCGTAGTACAAATGCCAAGTATATCGATAGCAGAAGAACAGCCAATGGGAATTCTCCGTCTTTCCACCCTAAATTCAAAAGAAATAATCATGAATTGCATGTTTTTAAACGTGAGCAGACTCAAACTCTACGCATTACCCTATGCATTCAGTAGATGAAGCGCTATTTATAGTGAGAGTTAACTTCATATTTATGTTTAACGGAAGAGGTCGAGACGAAAACATAATTTATTCACTGGCCCACCCTGTACAAACCAACACGGAACTGGCTGTTCCTAGCAATGAGTGCTAGAATTTACAATAAAATCAACAAGCGGCTAGAAAGTAGACATCTATCAATTAAACTGTTACGACTGCAAATCTATGTTACTAACCTGGCTCCATCAGGAAACTGAAACACTTTTAAGCTGCCTAAAATAACTCTACCTTGATAACCCCTTACACATATTACAGCGTGGCTTACGTGGGTGATGACTCGCGAATGCGACGCGACGCGGCGCGGCGCGGCGCGGCCCGGCGGCCCAACGGCATTCGGAGATCGCCCACGTAGAACACTTCCATAGGTATCACAGGATTGAATTCACCCGCGCCGCGCCGCGCCGCTTCGCGTTCGCGAGTTATTCGCTCAGGTAAGACACTGCCTAAGTACTCAATATTAATTGTATTAAAGTAAACCAAAGTAGATATAGTTTCTGTCACATTGTATTAAAACTGAAAGATTGTATTTTTTAATACTTATTGTAGGTATACTGGACTGTACATTTTATTTTTTTCTTTTGTTGTAGTAGCTTTTATTTTTGCTGCCACTATTGTGTAACCTTTAGCGGAGGAATCGCTGACTCCCGAGTCACAGGCTCTGACCTAGTTCACGAGACAAAAACTGGGACCTGGTGAATCTATTACAAACCTAATTATAAGCTTTTCTATAGCATAGCATAATATCGACTCTCTTTACTGTGTTAGGTTTTAAGGAAAAAAAAAAAGATGATAAATTAGCAAGCTCGTACATTTTGTACAAAAATATGTGTAAACAGATACATACCAAGTAAGTTACCCGTTTCTGAACTCCTGAACTCCATGTTGATTAAGTAACTAAAACAAAAAAATAAGGTTTTTGTTCAAAATTTTCATTTGTGATAAAACCTTTTATCGCTGACTGTACTTTTCTTTTAACAGACAACTAACTCATCGAGACAATTCTAACAAACCCAAACACATAAAATATATACAGGGTGATCAATCCAAAACGGTCAGTATGGAGAAGTCAGAATAGAATAGAATAACATTTATTTGTATAACACAGGTGATACAAAGGGTCTTAATATACAAATATAAACTCTGTGTTTTGCCTATGGGCGTATAAATTTGTTCCTTAACTAACTTAAAACTAATTAAATTTAGTTATAAAAGATTATAAAATTATTACTACATTGGACATGAAATTATTAAATTACAATGAAATTATGAGATTTTATTAAATTTTAAATAGAAGCCAGGTTTCCTAAGAACAGATATGGCTATCTCTCATAGTTTCTGACTTTTCCATACTGACCGTTTT
This sequence comes from Cydia pomonella, assembly GCF_033807575.1. NCBI lineage: Eukaryota > Metazoa > Arthropoda > Insecta > Lepidoptera > Tortricidae > Cydia > Cydia pomonella. Next base: position 4,304,038 of record NC_084709.1, on the reverse strand, counting down.
GGACTGATTACCTGTATATATGTTGAATCTTAGATAAGCTTTTGTGGTATTTTTTTAGTAGTACCTAGTAGTAGCTAATAGGACCGCCCACAATCTCTCTGCTTTACCTTAAGTTTGACTGGTAGAGAATGCCTTTTGGCATTAAGTCCGCCTTTTGTACGATAAGTTTTCTTTTGTGAAATAAAGCTTAAATAAATAAATAAACACAAAAATTGAATACAGTTACAGTTAACCCAAATAAATAGGTTGCTTTGTTTTATAACAGAATTCCTAATTGGCCACCTCCTGTGTCCATCATCAGATCAGCTCGATGGTAGCATCATCCAATCCATATTTTATCACTATTTTCGATTTTAGTAGTTTGAAAGCATTTGTAATGGATTCATACTTTCAACCCCTTTTTAACCCAGTTAGGGAATGAATTTTTAAAAACGCTGAAATTACTTTTCTTGTATTCTAACAATATGCAAATATACAAAGTTTCAAGTTCCGCACTCGAAAAACATTTTGATCTCCATACAAACTTGTAACCCGTGTTTTTTCACCACCTCAAGAGATGAATTTTTTAAAAACGCTGAAATTAGTTTTTATAAAACACCTTTTTACGAAGTTTCAAGTTCCTAGCTTAAAACAAAATCTGAACCTAATACAAATTTTCAACCCCAATTTATATTAAACCTTTTAGGGGATGAGTTAAAAAAAACGCTAAAATGAGTTTTTTCCCTTTTATTATTATACCTTTTTACAAAATTTCAAGTTCCTAACTTACTATAAAATTTAAACCCCAAGATAAACTTTCATCCCCTTTAACCCCTTAGGGGTTACATTTTTAATAACGTTACTTTATTATTTTATGCCTTTATAAGAGGTTTAAAAGAATCTGTAATGTATTTCAACTTTCAACCCCTTTTTTGGCCTAGTAGGGGATGAATTTTTAAAAACGCTGAAATTACTTTTCTTCTCTTTTAATAATGTACCTATGTATAGAGTTTCAAGACCCACACCCAAAAAAATTTTTGATTACCATACCTACATGAACTGGACTCCTTCTTGAAGGAGTGGCCAGACATAGCACTCGACAGAGATCAGTGGAGAGATTGGGGGGAGGCCTTTGCCCAGCAGTGGGACACGACAGGCTCCAAATAATAATAACCATACCTACAAACTTTCAACCCCCTTTTCACCACCTTAGGAATGAATTTGCAAAAACACTGAAATCTGTTTTCTTGTATTTTAATAATATATCTTTTCACGAAGTTTTGAATTCCTAGCTTAAAATAAAACTTGAAGCCCATACAAACTTTCATCCCCTTTTTAACCCCCTTAGGGGTTGAATTTCTCAAAATCGCTTCTTAGCTCGTGTACACATTATAATTGTAACCTAGTGTGTAAATTTCAACTTTATAGAATTTGTAGTTTCAGCTCTGCGTTGATGATGATGAGTCAGTCAATCAATCAGGACACGTGCATTTATATATATAGATAGGTATATGTATCAATTTACTTACCACAACAGCAATTGCAACAAAGTAGACAAATTATGCTGCACCTATTCTATGCAAATCTATAAAAATTATAAATAATACTTTTGTTTATTAGTTACTTTAAATATGTACAACGTAGGGCACTTCCCTGTCTTCCTTATATTTCAACTTATTTATTGTTATTTACTAAATATTTATTGGTTTGGTTTTTTTTTCGGAGAGACATTGTTAATGCGTAGGAAAAGCTAGCAGACTAACCACAAAAATTATAATACAATGTAATTATTTGTGTATTATTGTCACCAACGTGCCTTGTAAAACAAATATTACCTACGGAATTACCATTTTTATTTTAACATGATTCACGCCAAGCTCACGAACATGATGCTTTTTACTATGTAAGGTTAGTGAGGGCATTTCCGTCATACTTTTTGATAAGTTCAATTTGGCTGGTCACAAGAAAGAGGATATTTACTTTTTAATAAACCTGATCACTGTAATAGATAGGTCATTTATTTAACTATATAAATGTACTCAAATTAAATTGCTAGTACAGTCAGCATCAAAAGTAGCGGATCAAACAAGGTGTCAAAAGTATCATTCTGTAACAGCTTAACATACAGGGATGGTTCTATATGTAGAACAAGGAAGATTGTAAAAGATATACTTTAGAATGTAAATTTTAGAGATTTATCTATATTTGGAAAAGTTATCCGAGATGTCAGATACTTTTGGCGCGTTGTTTCATCCGCTACTATTGACGCTGACTGTACCTACTGCGGGTTATTTAATATGTTTTTTTTTAACATGTCAGTTGACGGATTTTCCCGAATGTTTGGGGCTATTCCGTCAACGAACAATTTTTCTTCTATCTTGTCGTTTTACACTCATATGTTAAGTGAACAAATACCGCTGAACTCTTAATCGAAACTAAACTCTAGCTTACTCACTTTAAGGTTTATTTTAGATTGTATTGCCAAATATATTATTTTGGGACAATTCCGGCATATTTTTATAATCAGGAGTAGCAATCCTTTTAAAACAAATTCCCAAACCCTAGGAAAAATCCGTTAACTGACATCATGATTTTAAAATAATGGGCTACTGTTTTTGTGCTCACCAGTTATACAAATACAAATACGTTTATTTAGTTACTTTTTACAGCAGTTCAAAGGTAAAAAATAAAAAAATAAAAATAAGTACAAATATTAGGTAGGCAAGTAGTCCATCTTAGGTACAAATTGTGGGTAAGTATTGATCTCAACAATGTGCAACAATCTGATTGGCGCCACAATAGATGTCGCCCGTCGCACCGCCCGTCGCTAAGACCAATGTCGTGGCCAGGACGTAATGTTCAACAATTTTCAGCTAATATGATAACCGGATTAATCCGGTTCCGGATCCGGAACTCAATTTTAAGCTCCTTCTGCTTGTAATATTAGTTGTAAAATGTTGAGCAATACACTTCATTATCTTCATCAGTCGCGACACTCGTGACATCTAGCGTCAAGTAGCGTATATATCTACTATCGATGTCGACTTGGTTGGAACAGCGTTTTGGTAAGAAAACTGTACCGGGTTGGTATCAAAACCACTGGTTCTCAAAATGACCGGTTCTGCATGAGGACGGGATTGCAAAACGACCACAATTGCAGAAAGCCTAATATGTTTCAAAATAACATGGTAGCAAAACGACTACCTTGGTCTTCGTCTCCAAATGGCTTGGTATTAAAACTACTAGTTCGCAAAACGACCACCTCCTGGAACGTCTATATCTTTAAATGCCTTAGTAGTTATAAGACTAGATCGTAAAAAGACCAAGTGCGGTTTTACTTAACAATAGACAAATAATTAGCCGCTCGGGGCCAGCTACAAATCTGACGACTATAGAAAATGTATACTTACATTTGCTAGGTACTTAACGCAAGTACCGTCTCGTCTATTTCGGACGGTTGATATTCAAAATGTCAATGATATATCATAATTTTCAATTGTTTGGTGGATTTAATTAAAATGAACGTGTTACAACAACGCTACTAATTACTTTTAAAAAAGAGTACTTATTAACTAAAAGGGGCACATTCTACTCTAGAAGTGTCTCTCGCGCAAACTATTAAGTTTAGTAAAAAATGATATTAGAAACCTAAATATAATTTTTGAAGACCTATCCATAGATACCCCACACGTATGAGTTTGATGATTTTTTTTTTTTTAATTTTAAGACGTATTAAAAAAAACTACTTACTAGATCTCGTTCGAACCAATTTTCGGTGGAAGTTTACATGGCAATGTATATCATATATTTTTTTTAGATTTGTCATTCTGTTATTTTAGAAGTTACGGGGGGGGGGGGGGGGGGGGGACACACACTTTTTACCACTTTGGAAGTGTCTCTCTCGCAATCTATTCAGTTTAAAGTAAAAAGATTTTTTGAGTTTCAGTTCTAAGTATGGGGAACCCCCAAAATTTATTGTTTTTTTTTCTATTTTTGTGTAAACATCATAATGCGGTTCATAGAATACATCTACTTACCAAGTTTGAACAGTATAGCTTTTATAGTTTCGGAAAAAAGTGGCTGTGACAGAATCGGACAGACTATTCGTTTTCTATGGAAAGCACCACGTGATCACCGATCAGCCATCATAGAAAATGACGTGACGCACGCTCCGACGTGGCCCCGGCCCGGTCTGGCTTGAGTTATCCTTAACAGTCAGATTGTTTGCCTTATATGTCATTTTTTGCCCTTATTTTAAAATGATTACAAATACTTACCACAGTCAATATTTCCTTAACATAATAAGCAGAAGAGTAATATATTATACTTTAGTTTTCACTTATTTATTTATCCGTCGCACGTCCTAGTGACACCGGGTTCAAAATAATATCATACAGTTAGAGTAGGTACCTAAATACGAACGTCTAGTGATAATTTGTACTTTAGTACTTACATGTTGTGACAATATGTGTCGAAGTCTAGTCAAAAGTCCCACTTTGTCACTTACCATAAGGACGAGATTTGCTTGTATCTTTATACGAGTAAACTGTCAAATCGTCCTTATGGCAAGCGACAAAGTGGGACTTTTTGATTGGAAACGATACTATAATTATGTAAATAGACGCAGTGTTATGATGCACTGTGTTTTCCCATTTTTGCCTTGTTTACGTACAAAATATACAGTGTTGACATAAACAAGATCAAACAAGGGTAAATCAAGTACCTAAAAATATACTTTCTAAAAAATAAAAACAATGACCATTTCGTTAGATATGCCTATAATGAAAGTATTAAATGATTCCGCTTTAAGCTAATCAGTGAGAGGTTTTGTAATATTGGTGTGACTTTGAGTGGATGTATTGGTCTTTATTTGTTTGATTATATAACTTAGCGTTAAATTGCAACCTTGTGCGATCCTCCTCCAAAGTGCGATTTTGTACGTGAAGTCTTAGCTACATGGACAATACGTCAATTATTTTTGTAGTTAGGGTTATATGGTACTAAATTGTGTGTTTTTAGTATTGTTTGTAGTATATTATATATAACTTCCTGACCGAAAGTAGGCTAGGTAGGTTTGGAATAACAGGTTGTGGGGAATCTATTTTTTTTGGAAAACATGACTTTTAACAGTGCACCACATTTACACCTGCGCCCCAACCCCCCAAAACAGGTATACAATACACTATTAAAGATTGTACCAAAGAGACATTTCATTTAAAACGTTGCGGGAGTTGGTAAATGTGGTGCTCACTTTACATGGAGCAACGTACCTCAGCGACTTAAATATTCAGATAATTTTTCTACCTTTACTAGTGATTTAGTCAAGGTGAGTATACCAGTTCAGGTGTTGGTCCAAGGGTACATACACCTAGATATTTTCTTTCAGAAACTTTTTCTATAATCGGACAATTACAGACAGAAGAGTTGTATCGATCTTAAGGTCCATTTGAAAGGTAGGCTGAGAAGAATTTGTTATACTATAGCAAATATAATTTGTTATATTTGTGTTTTGTTTGAACAAATTTATCCTCAGCCAATTCGAGGTTTTAGCCATACCCTGTAAAGGTTCTGTAATTAACAAAAATTAAGGGTTTCGTCTTAAAAGTCCTAACCACGTGCATACGGTAGCGAACTGTTGTTCCCTACCAAAGCTTGGAGGGCAACAATGATTCCGACTAAATTTCGTTCGCTTCAAGTTGGCCGTTACCTCCGCACCACGTCGTAACCGAGGCACGCCTAGCACTGTAATAGTGTGACATGACTGTGGAGTGTGACTTCATTATGCAACGGTCAACTCGAAATGAAAGGGTAGTAGGTAGTTTTTGTATGTTGTCAGGAATGTTAAAACGTGTTCTTAATTTCGACACTTGAAACATTGCAAACTAAGGTGCAAAATATTCGCACACATCACGCACATAAGTACATTAAATGTCTTTACCAGGATTCGAACCCAGTTGCTAGTTTTAAGAAGACAAATGAAAAGAGAGACTGTGACAAGGAAAAACAATAACAGCTCTTTCTCTGCTACTCCTACTGAAAGTTCCAGACCATCTCGCTCGGTCATCGCTTGCTTGTCTTCTATATAGTTATAATTCCTTCAAGTAATAAACGTTGATCTATGATGACTTGTCCTGTCCACACTTTGTTTTAGGAAATGTCATTCAGAGACAGTTCGGTTGGTCGGACAGATTCAAAAGATGAAGCAAAAGCCAGCTGTCAGCGTAACCACTTGGTTTTTATGTACAATTGACGCTATAGGTAAAACACTTAAGTAAATCACCTGTTGTATGTAGTTGTGACGTGTTCGAATAGACAATACATGTTTAAAAAACACACACAAACAAAACAAATGTCTATTCGAACACGTCACAACTACATACAACAGGTGACTTACTTAAGTTTTTTACCTATACCTCAGATGCAGACGCCAATTTCAATACATTCTATAAAAACCGGTCAAGTGCGAGTGCGTTTTACTCGCGCACCGAGGGTTCCGTACAAACTTTGAATTATCTCATGTAACTATAAAAGGCGAAAGACTTTTGATCAGAAGACTACTAACAAAAACAACTACTACTACTAAAATACTAAGTATAATTGTGTACAGCGTGCAGCGCCATCTATCGTCATCCAAATTGTCTAACTGGCGCGATGTAATGCACAAATGTTGGTGTTTCGAGGATAATTCTCTATCATGTGAACCGATTATGTATAAAATTTTTCTTCGGTAAACTTCGGAGATTTTTTCTATTTTCCACCATAAATCATTTTTTTACTCCGAAAAATAAATAGATAAATGTTTTTGAATGTAAAATTTTAGGTCTTTTAAGTGATACCCTACTTTTCCCAGTCACTAGACTTTAAAATTTTGCCCCCTCTTCATATTGGGAAATAGTAAATAAAAATAAAATAAAAAGTAATACTTTTAATGTGTCTGGGTTAGCGTTGTTCATGACTATTCCAAATTTAAAATCGATAGCTTAAGTAGTTCTCAAGATATTTAGTTGTGGTAAACGGATGGACGGATGTACAGAGTCGCACCATAAGGGTACATTTTGTACCTTTTTGATACGGAACCCTAAAAACAACTAAGCAAATATAATCTCAGTAATAGAGGTAAAATACACTCTCAGTCTCAATTATAGAGGTAAATGTGACTATAATCGAAACAACTAATTCCAGTTATAGAGGTTTGTTTTATCTCACTAACAGAGGTAATTTAGTGCTAAAATGTGGGGGCCGTACCATAAGTCCCAGCTGTAGAGGTTTCCCACTTATCCAGGTCCTACTTAACCAGGTTTCACCGTATTTGCTATGTATTTAAGTATTTATTTATTTTTTAATTACGAGTAACTTCTTTCTTTACGTGGCTTATTCAATTTGTGTTTTTGTGTGTTCTATAATACCGTAAAATGGGGCTAGAAGGGATTACGGGGACAGATGCAACGCGAATGATTTCCGTTAAAAAATAGAAAAATAACAAATTTTTAATATACTTTTTATTTTCTGAAACCAGATCATTTCATGACATCCAGTTTTCATTTTATTTTAACTTAAATAAAGTATAGTCACAGATTTTATACCATTTTAAAGTTATTAATTATTATTAAAATTAGTACACATTTACTTTAATGTCGATGATACATTTTCTACTGAACCTTTTATACTTATAATAATTGAGCATAACTATAATAATAAAAAAAAAATACTAATTAGACTTAAAATAACACTTACAACACACACACACACTACACTAGTACTACTCTTAGTGTAACACTTATATTAAGAGCAATTCCTAGCTGAGCAACTTTTCAAATCTCGAATTTTTGAAGCTATGTTAGCGTGCGTGCGATAAGGACAACTGCAGTTCGGACCAAAATTCCTATGCAAAAAAAAAATTGAGGTTTTGCTCTCGACTGTTTCCTCCTCCAAAACGCAACCAATCATTATGAAATTTTGGAAACTGCAAGAGGAAGAAATAATCTATGCCGCTATGTTTTGATTTTTTGGATATTTGTTGCCATATTTGTATACGCCTTTCTTTGCAGCTAATTCAATTGAGCCGTTTTGGCGATTTTCGAGGCGCTGTAAGTTTCTTCAAAATAAAATAATCCAAAAAAGCAAAACATAGCGGCACAGATATTGATGATATTGATCGTATTTGAAAAAAAGGATTGCTCTAGGTTAAAAATCCAGGGAGGAAACAGTCGAGAGCGTTTGTATGGAAAAATCGCAACTAGGAATTCCTCTTAATTATAAAAATAAAAAGCCACCAGTACAGCTACAGTCACATCTGAAAATATCGGTACGAAAAATGTGCCAAAAATATGTATACACTACCTTAATATATGGGCAATAAAGTCGTGTACACATATTTTTGGCACTTTTTACGTATCGAATTTTTCAGACGTGATCGTACCAGCAGTTTGGTACTAACAAATTCGCTAGCGAGTGCGTAACTTACTTTCTATACATTATGCGAATTATCTTTATTTCGCATGTACCAGTCAACATGAGCGATCGTCAAGGTCATATCAAAATAGGATCAAATCCGTTACAAGTTATATATCGGGCTCTTGTGGTAACGTCGTTTTCTTTAATATTATATTGGTAAGGGAGGGTTGCACCAAAAATATCAAATTTAATTTTAACTACATACTTGGTTCAAAATTAATTTTGTTGTTTTATTTCTGACCACTCTGTCACGCTTCTACTTTTGTCTTTTTTATATAGGACATTCTTACACAAATTGACTAAGCCCCACAGTAAGCTCAAGAAGGTTTGTGTTGAGGGTACTCAGACAACGATATATATAATATATAAATATTTAAATACATACAAAGAAACCACCCATGACTCAGGAACAAATATCCGTGCTCATCACATGAATAAATGCCCTTACCGGGATTCGAACCCAGGACCGTCACTAGGACAGACCGGTCGTCTACTTTATCAATAAAAAAAGTTGAGTGCTTATTGTACGTCTTTCTAGCTGTTGGTTATAATGTTTATAATTATAATTCTATAGTATTCACAAGTTTAATTTATTTTTGTTATTTAACCTGTAACTTTTACTTTATGTTAAGTAAGAAATTGTTTTTCTTTTGCATGCTGTGTTTACCTATAATTAGTTATGCATCACTGTAGGTTTCTTTTTTTTATGTAAATGTATTGGATGTAATAACTGCTGGGAGACAAAAAAACAATACAACGAAAATAATTTTGATCCACTTACGACGTCGTTGACACAGTGCTCAGTGCAACTGACCCTAAACCTTAAAATATACTGGTAATTTCAAAAGCTATACAAGCTGGCCAAAAAATATGTGCGTTCCCGTTGCCAGGGAGGTTTTGGGCTTATTCAGAGCAACTTTTACAATGGGACCAACCCCGGAATCGCGATAAATTTACAATTTTTTCTGGCTGTTTCATACATTTTAGCTGGTCCATTTTCTATGGGAGGGTAAAAAAAAAAATTCGTGATTTCGGGGTTGGTCCCAAAACCTCCCTGGCAACGGGAATGCACATATTTTTGGCCACCTTGTATAACAATTAGATTATTGCACTTTAACATCTTTCTCCTGAATCATACAAATACTTAAAGGATTACTAACATTTAATCTAGTTTTTGCGTTCTTCTTAACATAGCTTTGCTTGTAAAAATTAGCGAAAAGGACTAGAAAGAATAACGTGTTGCAGACAATGAAAATAGCAACGCCTTTAGAAGGAGGGCATTCTGATAGTCTTACTGTGATTAGGTACTGAGCGACGATGGAGATAAATTGTACCTGTAAAAAGGAAAAATATATTTTAGAAACCCAATATTATTGATATCAGTCCAGTTTTGTATGCGAAGAGCGCAGTTATTATTACTTTTTTTAGTCAACTGCAATATAACTTTTGGCATGGGACTAATATTCATTTCATTGTTTCATATTTTAGATCGGTAAATATACTGACCTTACCCAGTACCAGCTAGTTTCGTTGAATGTAATCCTATATTGTATGAAACAATTGCTGACACAGGTAGGCTCCCGGTATAGACCGCGGACCAGGAACATATATCGTCAGTCATCGCCTCCCGGCTGATATATTGCCAGATGATAGTTTAGATGCTATCATGAATTAAAAAAAATAGGTTGTATAGCGGTGGAAAGACCGTCAGTTGATGACATGACCATGTAAAAATTTTTTTTTTTCGGGTATCGCCTCTCGATGTGTATTGTGTCAGATATCTAAGGAGGGCAATAACAATGGGGCCAATACAATGGTCAGTCTCACGCAGATGAATTCAAGCCTATTGTGCAGTCTAGCACCACATCGCGATTGATGAGTTTACATCTCGCGTGCAATTGGTCGCATCTAGTTGCGTTAGACTGCAAGATTGGCTCGAATTCGTGAGTGACACCGCTGAACTAGCAGCAGAACTGGTAGTTTAGATGCTATTTTAAATAAAATAAAATCGTCAGCCAGTTATATAGTGGTGGAAAAACCGTCAGCTGGTCACATGAACATATAAACAATACGCGCCTTACACTTATGTCCGCAAAATACCTAATATTACCTTAACCTTGGCTTGTGCTGTAGGTAGACACATGTGTGTGTAACTGAACTGTAATTATATTTGATCATTGTTATATTTAATTTTTTATAAGTGAGAACCTGATGTTTAAAGCTGTTGGTTTTCCAGGTATGTAATAAAAAATAAATAAAATAAATGAATAAATATGCGTAATGCGTAATCCGTTTATTTGAAATGCTTGATGGAATGCTATATGCAAAGTTTCATGATTTTGTTATTACTATAATAAAAAGGTAAAGTGCTTATTTTTTACATGTTCATGCGACCAGTTGACTTCCACCGCGATTCTAACGGCTGACGATTTTTTAAATCAACAATAGCATCTAAACTATCACCTGACAAAGTATCAAACGGGCGGCGATGACAAAATTTTGTTTGTGGCTGCCATTACCCAACTCACCAACGGAGCGGCAGCTGGCTCATCATCCGGGAGGCGATTGGTTATGGAAATCTGTCCCTGGCTCGCGGTCTAGTAAGACCTCAGTATGAAAACGAATTGCGTAATAAAACATGTAAAACCGCCTTAGTACGTAAAAGTTTATTGGAAATTACCCAACAAATATTCAACGAAATACCTAACAAAATATTTAAATATCATGGCTACACTCGCTTGACTTTTTCGTCGCTATTGGCGACATGTTTCGAACCCATCGGGGGCCCTTCCACAGGCTATTTAAATATTTTAGAAGATGTCTCACGAAAGTTTAATGTCGAAAATACCTAACATGACCATGAAATGATTTGAAAATTTAAAATAGAGTTGAAATTGTTATTAATTAAAAAAATGTTATTATAGTGTACAACAATATTTAAATGATATTGACTTATAATAGTTATAATGTATTGCGTTGACGTTTATATTTATTTTATTTTGATCTCATGTTGACATTCAAATATGCCTTATCTGTTATTTTAAATAATTTAAATTTAACTTAGTATTTTTTTATAGTTAAGCGCTTAATATTATTTGCATGTAATTCTCGTATTTCAATTATTTTTAGTGTCTATGAATTATATTGTTTATTATGCATGATATACATTATTTATTAAGCTATTGCATAGCTTCTATCGCGGGCCTTGAGCGCGGGGACCGAATCCAGAAATTCCGTAACGAAAAAACCTCACGCTCCCCACTTCGTCTAACGTCGTTTCAGTTCGGCAGTCTTCGACACGGCGTTGTGTGCGTGCGATTAGACGTATTGTACTACTCAGAGACTTGTCATACGCTTCGCTTGACAGACAGATGAAGTGTGCGAAAGGGAAGCCATCACGTATATGAACAAGCCACGAGTGTGAAAGAGGCAGACTACATATGAGAAAACGTAACCATTTTTTGAATTCGAAGGCGGCCGAGGCGGCCAAAATCATATTGCCGTATTTTTTAACGTTAAAAATATACGAGAATCAAAATCAAAAATAAATATTAAGTAAGTAATTTAGTGAAGATGGTGTCATGTTGTGTGCCGGATTGTTGTGTTTCAGGGCCAAAAAACCCAGGGAAATACTCATTTCACAGGTAATTATGATAATCGTAGCGAAATTTTCGTAACGATATTATATCAAATTAACAGCATAAAAAGTGTAAAAAGCCAATTTATACAGTTCATTATAAGTTTTTCTTCAATTGTGTGTTAATATTTCATGATATTAGTCAATAATTTAGAATATTTTGTGTAAAAACCTAAACTGTTACTTTACGCTAGGGCTTGACAAAATGTTCATATGACTGTATCGATAACTTGTCGGTATATTAGTAGGTATGGAATTAGTTGTTCACAAGACATCATTAAGATATTAACCTTTATAACCGACGTAAAATAATAACGATTGTTATAATACCTTTTTTGAAGATGCACATGTTCAGCGATAAATTTAAACTTCACTTTCCAACACATTACTTACATTTTAACCACTTTTCCACGGCTTTGCCGCTAACACAAGGAAACACAAGACAGCGTATACACACCCAACCCAACTTGTCAGGCGGAAAAGGCGCGAATTTCAAATTTTCTTTGGTAAGTCAACTATTTGCGCCTACTGTTAACACTTAGCATGTGTTTGTGTTAACGACATTGCACATGTTACACCACTCACACCCGCATACGACAGAAACCTGCTTTATCAACGCGAGTCACCTGCTTTACCGACAGCGCCGGGTTCCATAATGCTTGATCGGACTACGTTAGTAATTTAGTCAAGTAAAAACGAAAAAACGTAAAAAGAGCGTACCTGGGTCGCCTAGCAGGACGTCCTATCGGACGCCCTAGGTATCGCTGGAGCGACATGGTGGAGGCGGATCTGCGCGAGCTTCGAGTCGACAATTGGCGAGAGGTCGCACAGGACCGAGAAAAGTGGCGCTGTCTTGTGTCGGAGGCCAAGTCTCATTTTGGGTCGCTGAGCCAACGGAGTAAGTAGTAAGTAAGTAAACGTCCCAGAACACCAAACCAGGTGAGAAAAATAAAAAATCGCAATGAGTGGCGATACGATTTTAAGTCGACACGAGTTTCGAATTAACTATTCGCAAATGTATTACAATACATATGGCCCTTAAAATGTTCGATATAGTTACGTAATGTGCTAATTATCGCACTAGTGCGGTAAAGTAGCTCCATATGTACTGTAAAATAAGTAACAATATATATTTGACCATTGTGACACATGTGTACCTATATATTTGACCATTTTGATGCTGACTGAAACGACTGTAACTGTAGCCTCGGTTATCACTATCAGTATTGTTACTTACTATGCGTCCGCTGTAAAAGAAAATTAAAGGTACTAAAGGCGCTAATAAGGTCTAATAGTAGTAATAATACTCATACCTATTACATTTTTTATAAAAACAAACACATTTGAAAAAGTAGTCGATAAAGCAGTTAAACATCGATAGATTATTAATATGTTGTAACATGACATCACTATTTTTGTTCGCACATAGACAATTTACGCACACACTTGCATATCATTTTTGGTCACACTTTTGAAGTTTGACAGTCGTTCTATACTATCCTATTTCTATGGTACTACTCTACGAAACTCGCACGAATCGAGATGAGCTGCTCCGAAATCGGACAAATACATAAGCAGCTGTTTATAGTAATCTGTATGTATCATTGATGTACGTAATAGGGGTAGATGAGGTACCAGGCGGTCGATCGTGAGCCACAAAATATAGGTTCCGGGACCTATATTGAATTAGTCGTATGGGTGACGCTGAAGTGTCAACATTGTCATCAAATTCGATAAAATATTGCCAAAGAATGCCGTGTTGCGCCTTTTTCCAGTGCTTCAATAGCTCCAAGCACAAAAACAAAGCTCACGGTATCACTTTTCATTCGTAAGTACTATTATAACATTTGAAAACATATTTTTTCTAAATAAAATTAAAAATTTCCTTGTTATTGAGTGAGCGCGACAGCTAAATAATGCATTACCCATGTGAGAAACACGTTTATCCGAGTGTCAAGTAGGCATGCCCGCTTCATGCAGTGCATGCATGCCCGAGTCAGCAATTTTTTTTATAAATAATGCAACTTTTTAAATCATGTGCTCCTATTCCTTGAAACTATAGAATGTAACCGGTTTTTATTTTAATATAAGGTCACTGTGGGCAAGACCGTCTACAAGGCAAGTCCGTCAACACATTATAACTTTTGAATTAGAAAGCGTTTGCGGCTTTGGCGTCGAGTTTATAAGTCAGTTTTTCGTGCTAGTTCCCTCACTCTAAAACAGGCGAAGGCGCTTATTCCCATGACTTACAACTTGTCCAATATAAGTGAATCCGTATACGTATCGTAACTATGAATAAACAAGGTTCACACTTTTATATTGGTTATCTTGAGTCGTGCGCTCGGTGAACGATTGGAATATATAAATACCAGGAGTAACTACGAATTACCAGTGTTTACATTATCTCTTGTCAAGCGTACTTGTCTTTTCCGAAAAACCATCAGAAGTGAAACCTCGAGATCCCTATCAACTGAGATCATATCGTTATACTGGTTTACTGGTGGTTGGTTATGGTGGTATTAATATCAAAGAAAAAGAAATACTGCATAAATAAAATAAATAAATAATTATAATTGCATAAGTTGATACAAAATGCTATGCAATAGCTTTACCGCGGCAGTCCCCGAGTGCCACACGTCTTTTTTTATTTAAAATTTGATTCAGGCAACAAGGCCCATATTACAAATACCTTACAGACTAACATACATATACATTTTATAAAATTACGACTAAACACTATTTAGGCGACAAAATGGCGTGTGGCTCCGTTGGTTATAAAACATGTTTAATTATATGACCAAATTTAATTAATTGCCCGTATTGGATCAACACACTGCATATCACACTGAGGTAATGGAAACCTATCGCAAATTCACTTTTTGTCGTTTAATTTGAAACATTTTTACCTAAGAGAACTGTTCATCAAAAATCTTAAGTAAATTATACTCACCAGCTGAAACGTAGTCATATATTTCTTCCAAGTCAAATACTTCGCCACTTTAGGTCCCAGCGCAGCCAAGCCATAATACGTGTACATGAACACATGTACCAACGAGTTCAGGAACCCGATGAACAACACCGTTTCTGACGGCGAGTATTTGAAGAACGCCCAAGTTCCGACCATCATGATTGAGTGGTGGTACAAATGGAGGAATGTCACTTGGTTGTCTTTCTTTCTGAGTACGAAGAAGACGGTGTCAAGAAGTTCTGTGATTTTGGCTGCGAAGTATAACCAGATTCCGAAGACGATCTGAAAATATTTATATAGGTATGAGTTGGATCCATTGAGGTATAGAACTAGAGTCGGCATCTCCAACAAAATAATTCCACACCTCATTGAAGTGCCGGCGGTTTAGTACGTCTCCGACTACTGGCAAGATGCTACACATGTAACAAAAATTTAAAAAAAAAAAAAATTGAAAATGCATTTATGCGTTATGAAAATGTATTCTAATAATATCTAGAAACTTATCCATAACAATCCATATGCGCGATCATGCGCTAGAGGGCTTGGTCTATAGTCGCCACGCTATCCCAGTGCGGATTGGGGACTACTTCACATACACCTTTGAATTTCTTCGCAGATGTATGCAGGTTTCCTCACGATGTTTTCCTTTACCGAAAAGCTAGTGGTAAATATCAAATTATATTTCGTACATGAGTTCCGTAAAACTCATTGGTTGGTTGAATAATTATTACATTGTTTTAATTTCAATTCATTGAATATTTTGAGAATAATATAAGTATTATAAGATTGGAAAGAAAAACAAATTGAGAATTAATTAACAACTAAACGAATTTAATAAGTATTGACAGTTTCCAATTAGTAAAAAAAATCTAGAAGAAAAAACTTAAAAATTTATGAATACTGTGAACTTATTACTGAAAGTATGGAGAACAATCTATGTGCATGAAATGTGTCCATGAAAAAACCTTAAATAGGTGCCGCCACAATACATCGCGAACAAATTTTTGACTTTGATGAAAAAAATTCAAATCACTGACAACGTACTTCACCCCGTTAATAACGTCCAAGTTCATTTGTGATGTCCTTGTGCTACACTAGCGCCACCGGAGGAATTTCGAACTATTATTTGCAGCTGCCAGCTGGACACTTTAGCAACAGTTCTCCCATAAGAGATTGTTCTCCTTACCTCCCTCCATTACTGAAATAGGAGTAAAATGTTACATACCTCCTTTCTTAGCCTTTCGTTAGCCATGTGACATTTCCTAGGTACCAGACCGAGTTCCAATATTGCTCGAAAATACTGTAAGAAAAAAAGGTTACTATCATCATAACGATATTTAGTAGAGAAACCGGACAAGTGCGAGTCGGACTCGCCCACCAAAGGTTCCGTATGAAATTGACTTTTTTTTTTTTTACAAAATAGGTTTGAGATTTTTCTCTGTACTCGTAGTGTAAGACGATATTTTTAGCCAAGTTTTAATAGTTCTAGGTCAAGGGTAAGTACTGATAATAAAAAATACTGATAATAAAAATACCTAAAATAAATATGAAGTGGAAATGTTTTACGTCGACAGGTGATTTAGTAAATTATGTGTGTATAAAAACATTATTTTTTTTGCTGTTCGCGGCTACATTGTTAAATAATAGTATTTTATACAATCGTGATATAGGGAGCTTTTCAGTCGAGTACCGTGTTTAGGCACGAAGCTTGCTGAGTTGCCTAAGTAAGAGGTATGAGATTGAAAAGCTTGATTTTATCACTATTGTATACAGTACTTTTTCTACGAGTCATATAAAATGATACTTTTTTTTACTATAAAACCTAAATAATTAATGAAAATTGCTAAGTATCTCAGTAGTCGTACGCAGACACACGCGCAGGCGCCGGTCGCGCGCGCTCACGCACTGCTCAACTCCCTGCTAGAGGCGCAGCCACAGTGCGATTTGTTTGTGAGTGCGATGGGGCGAGTGATAATGGAATGCAAGAGGATATTAGAAAAAGAGATGCCTGAGAGTACTACCATTATGAATTTCTGTCCTAGCTGCTCATGTGTTATTGCTTTATAATGTTAATGCTTTATGTTGTTAATGTGTTCCAATTTGTGCCGCTTTGGCATTAGCCGTAAGATGCAATTTGTTTTGACATAAGCCCGCGACTCCCGCCCCGCGCCCGTTTAGTCTTTTCTATGGGAGCGCGGCGGCACGTGATTGGTAATTTTTTTTTCTATATCAATCTTATAGTTGAGTGGGAGCCCATCAGGCCATACATGAAAAGTACGCAATTAAATTATAGTTTGATATTACGAAATTTTAATTCAACCATTACAGTCGACGAGTAGAAAAACAGAGCCCCTAGTGTAAATTTATTCGACAGCAAAACGTGATGTACGCGTTTGCGTTAAGTCTCATTTTGTATGGGATTTAGAAACAGCGCGACAAACGGAACGTTTTGGAAACTCAAAATCCCATAGAAAATGAGACTTAACGCAAACGCGTACGTCACGTTTCGCTATCGAATAAATTTAAACTAGGGTACAGATTTGATTAGAATTATTTGAAGGCAGGCTTTAAACATTTTTATTTAATTTTAAGCAATTTACTGAATCAGATGTCGACGAAAAAACCAATCTATATCCAACATATTGCCACATTCCTTGACATTTACCTTTTGTACTAAATACGCCGAAATGGCCACCTGGATCATATTGTATGCAAATAGCGTGCGAGTGAGCTTGAACGCTGGCCTCTTCCTCATGAAGGCCGGTCCTAGCTTCAATACGAAGAGCAGGTATATAGCCAAGATCATGAGAACAGGTCCAGGGCCCTGCATGAGGGGTAGCTCGTCAATTTCCTCATCTGAAAATTTAAAAATTTGCTCTTTAACTATGATCTTAAATTCCCATTTCTGCCCTGTAAGCGCTTGTTTTTTTTTCCTAATCAACAGGCCAATTCAAGCTTTAAGGAACTGATTAACAGTCCGCTGGACGACATCGGCCTGTTAGTTGTTCGGAACTGTCAACTTTGTGGTCTAACTGACAGGCCGATTCCGTCCGGCGGAATGTTAATTAGATCAGAGTTATTAGATTAGATATACGGAATGTTAATTAGATTAGATTAGAGTTATTAGATCAGTACCCCTAGTGTACATTGATTCGATAGCGAAACGTGACGTACGCGTTTGCGTTAAGTCTCATTTTGTATAGGATTTAGAAACAGCGTGCCTAGCGGGACGTTTTGGAAACTCAAAATCCTATACAAAATGACACTTAACGCAAACGCGTACGTCAAGTTTCGCTATCGTATAAATTTACACTAGGGGTAATGTTCCCCATATGATACCGATCTGTCAAAGGTGATATTTCTCCAAGCAAAAATGTCACTTTTAATACTGACAGATCAGTATCATACAGATCATGCCCACATTCCAGATAATTGTATCTGTATTACATATACATAGAAAGTTTCAAACCAGTTTAGTATTAGTATCAGTATAGTGACAGACGGCCAGACAGACAGATGGACGGCCAGCGAAGTCTTAGTAATAGGGTCCCGTTTTACCCTTGGGTACGGAACCCTAAAAACCAAGAAAAGTTATCCTAGATATCAAAAATAGTATTTTTGTAGAGACAAGTCTCTAAAAATATTAAAATAACCTAATTAAAAAATTAAAAAATATTTCCATAGCCAACATTTATTTCATAAAATAAAAATGTTATAATTAGATAGTTCGTATGTATTTTGATACTTACGAAGATTCACACGGTACATTTTCAAAGTCTTATTGAAAAACAACTATGCTTAAATAGCTTATCCTTATGGTATTTTTGAACGAAAAAGAAGAAAAAATGTCCCAAATTATAAATATAAATTTTGTTTACTTTCCATTTCGTTACCACCGTATACAGAACTTATAACACATATATAGAAATATAACATCAAAAAAAGCTGGAATCACTTTTGCCTTCAAAAGAATTTAAAATATACTCGTATGTACATATTTGTATACTCTTCATTGTTCGAAACTATCAAAGGTAACAACTCGACTAATAGAACGTAGTAATCTTTTTATGGTTTATATCTCTATGATTATTTCTGCAAAAAATACAAAAGCGACATAGTCATTTTTAGGGTTTCGTACAGGCGTACACGAGGGGTTACAAATAGAACCGTTTTACTAAGACCCCGCTAGTCCGCCTGTCTTTCAGTGATCGGTATCACAATCGGTATACCTGGTACGGTCACGTGTGAAAATATCGATACAAAAAAAAGTGCCAAGAATATGTATACACGAATTTATTGCCCATATATTCAGGTAGTTTATACATATTTTTGGCACTTTTGTTGTGTCAATATTTTCAGAGGTGACTGTAACTATTCATAAGTTTTGAGACGCTGACAATGTCATGAAAGTAACGACAATCATATAAATAATTATCGAAACAGGCATGGCAATTAAGTATTGGTTATTTCACCATTAATTCGAAATATTTCTGAATATTTTGGTATATAAATTAATATTTTATCTATTACAGTTTTCTTATACTTCCGGGCATCCCCTAAATACGTATTACACGACTATAATGAAGTACAGTAGGCGATTTAAACAAACTCGTTTTATTTGAATTACTTATAGTGTGGTCGTCAAATAAAAATCTTATACCTTTAAACGAGCAATTCTTGTATATATATATTTCTATGATCTCGGAATCGGAAAACGCGTATTTTCGAGTTTTCATGCGTTTTTCTTTCGTCGCAGAATATGGTCGCTAATTTCGTGTTGCCGGCTACTGTCCGTCTGGTCCAGCGGGTTAAGACGCGGACGGCTAGAAACGAGTGTTTACGGGTTCGAATCTCGCCCGGTGACTAGCTGTTCAAGTTTATATATAATTTTTAAATTTTTATTGTTTTAGATAAGTTTAATTTAGTAAAAAAATGTAGTTAAGATTATCACCTATACACCACCATATTACAATTAATAGTTCTATTAATATAATCGTGCAACATTTCAGTAATTGAACTATTTGAGTTTACTAAGTATTTATAATATTATTTAATCGTATTTTTATTTTTAACTGACTAATGACAAACATACTATAAAAATAGAATTAAAAATAAGAAAACCTCAGCACAAGATTTTTTGTTGTATTTTGTTGTACACTTTTCGTTCATTCCATTCCGTTATTGTCTATATAAAGTCTATGAAAAATGGAAACGGTGTAGAAATAAAAATCTAGGGGATAATTATCCACCTATTAGAATAAAAAAGCACGTAAATCTGAATAAAAATACCATAAAAATTTCAAAGAGTAGTGTAACCATATTTTTAAACAATATTCTATTTAGACCCAGGTTTATTTTGGTACGAAACCCTTTGTTTTGAAGCCCGACTCGCAATAGTTAATATATTCCGCCTTGATTTTTATGAGTGTTTGGGGAATATCAAAAAACTAAATACACACACTTAACACTAAGACATTCATTACCCTCCCTCCATTGTCAGTTTGATAATATTATACAATACAGTCAGAATAAAAAATGATTAATCCAAGGCTAAACTTTGACAAAAAAACTGGAAAATCAAATGCTTTTATACTTAATATTATATAGATCGTGTCATTCACAAAGACGCGTGTCTTGAGTCGTATTGTCATGTTATTAAAGGTAAGATTTGACAAATCTGTGCGTCATCGTGGATGACACGTACTATAAATGCGAAAATAACTCCTGCTGTTGCATTTGAGTATTTTGTGTGGGTATTTTTATACTTGACTGTACCTGATTTAACTGAAATTTGGTATGGAGATAACTATCTATCTATTTACTAACTAGTTTCAGTCGCAGTGAAGGACATATAATTTTTTTTTTTTTTTTTTTTAATTTTGAACTGTATTTTAATTGTATTTGAATTTTGAACTGTATTTTAATTTAATTGTAATGTAATACTCATTTTAATTGTTTTATTTTATAAGTTACAACATTGTATTTGTATGCCGACCGGCGAAACATAGTGTTCAAATGTAATATACCTAAGACCTATTTATACCTATGTTTTACAAATAAAGCATTCTGATTCTGATTCTGATTAAATATGACTGTAAGATCATAAGACTTGTGTTGTGGGTATTTCATTTTAGACAACGGCAACGATATATGTATACAATATTTTATCTACATCTATATAATAATCTCCCTATAAGTAATATATTCAGAAACGATAAACTAACGGCCTAAATTAACAAATCTGTATCAGTTTTAAATGTCGTATGAAACGCGTGTGCATTCGTCATTACCCTCATCGGCTTTCTTATTGAGCGCTCGCTTACAGCTCGGGTGCACAATATCGCCTCGTGTGTGGTGACCAGATTAGCACAATTGTATCATAATGTACTATTATAGCGATCAAAAACACAGTACTAAAATAAGAATTCTACTAAGTAATACATGACATCCATACACACGCATATAGATAATGAGACAGAAGTTTTCATGGCAAAATAAAGTGATTGACAAAATCAAATATCGACATGTCTATTATCGATGTTACCTTAACGTTATAGATATTTTTAACATTGTATAAAAAGATAGCTACCGCGAAATACACAACAAGTTCGATATCTTCTTTTATACACCCATTGGTAGTTTTCTTATTTTTTACACTGTATTTTTTATTATTGTTTAATATTTGTTATAAAGAAATTGTGGTCGGATTTGTAATTGATTTCCCGGTAAATTACAGCAAGTAAAATTTACACCTTTTAATTATTAATCTATGACTGACTTATCGATGTTATTATTATTTTGTCGATATTTCATTTTCTCAAGCACTTGTTTTTGCCACAAAAACTTCTATTTCTGTAGATAATACATTAGACCTACTTAATTTAAATACAATAGAATAGAATATAATTATAAATTGATATAAACAATTGACATTGAAATTAGTGGGCGTTTCGCAAAGCAATCTACTTTTTCAGTAGTTTTACTGTTATTTTAATTAACATTTTGTTGTAAGTACTATTTTTCATTATCTATCTTTAGTAAAAACTTTTAATATGTGAACTCGGGAATAATACACAATATGTCTAAGTCCAAATAAATATAATAAGCTATTTTTAGCTTGTCCAAAAAACTATGCGCTCAAATATATTAGTTTTACTAAGTACTATATTTGTATCTCCTTGGATTTCACGGACCTATAAATCCCGGTCTTTTGATAGGCTTTCGTGGGATATAGATCCAACACGTACGCCCCTTGAAGAGCTTTAATGTCATGTAGAACGCCGGCTGGAACCCGTTCACAGGCGCAACAATAGACACCCATCAACCGGTCGCAGCAGGCATTGGGACTATTGTAGAAAAAGTGACCAGTATAACGGTCTATTGATTGAAGTTTGTGTGGACTAAGTTATACTATATTATACTAAGTTATACTCACATTTGCTTTTTGATAGATCCCATGAAGCGAAGTTTTTAAGGTTGAGTGCGGTTGCCATCTTCTCACTCACAACTGCAAAAATTAAAACTTTATCACTTAAATATAATGAGTAAAATGACCAGTGGCACGAGCGGTCAATACTACCGCCTCCTAAACTGTGCTGATGAGAAATGGCGAATAACATTAATTTTTGCCCTAACATTATAACTGGTACTAGTTTTGGATAGCGGCATACTTTCTTTTAGAGGATTCGACTTTCAAACGATAATAACGCACAGACGGATAGGACTTATATTATATTCACAAAATATGAAAATCGGTGGGTAATTTGGCGTGTTCAAAAATCTTTGTGAGTTCATGTTTGAATTTATTTACCAGTCTGACATCTGAATTACGAGCACTATTCGGAGAAAAAACTGTCCAATTTTTTTAATTCATTAACACTACTTTTCCATGGGCATGGAAGTAACGTAATGGAAAAAATAGTAGATTAATTGATATCTTTCTTTTTGTAGTAGAATCAATACTACGATTTGAGTACCTTTAGGCCAAAATACATGTGAAGTGAAATTCATTTTATTCATTATATAAATATTACTCTTATTGACATTTCGACAATACCTAGGCTGTCCCTATAGCTATGTATACATTGACATTTTCTTTTTTGTCGTGATATTTATTAATTTTAAATTTTTATATTTTTTGTTTTAATGTTAAGTTGACGATCTTTTAGTGAAAGCCTTTGTTTTATCCTTTTGTGTAAAACACTGTGTCTTTTTCTTTAAGAAATAAATAAATCTAATCTAATCTACTCTATGATTATAAAGTCAGACCAAGCTAAGTTGGCAGCGATTTTGATAACCCTGTGCAAGTGTTAAGTAAACGTCATATTTTCATAGAAGTTTGATATTTAAAATAACACTTGCATTGTCTGGGCTGTCAAAATCGCTGTCAAATTATCTTGGTCTGAATCTAGATGAATTTTTTAACGTTAGAAAAGTATAAATTAGTGAAGTGGTCAATCAAGTGGTCAATGGTGGTGTAATGATTTTTTTAAAGAATAATTGGTCGGTTTCACTTATCGTGATATAATTGAATAGTCAATGCGGGAAAATCCGTTTGTGGGAAATTCCGTACACGAACGTACTATTTTTCAACTGTATGAAATATAGCTCACCTGCTTTAGACTGCTTTAACTTCAAGCAATCGCTGCTTTGTCGATGAAGTCAAGACTCGTGTTTGAAATAAGCGCTCGTTTAGGGAATTTCCCACAGACGGGTTTGGCCGCATTTACTCAGGAAATAATAATTCGTGGTTCCTCATTGTTCAAACAGCCGAATGTTAAAAAACCGACCAAGAGCATGTCGGGCCATGCTGAGTGTAGGGTCCCGTAGTTACTCGTTCGTCAAAATTAGGGCTTGCATGACAGATCTGAAATGTATGGGAAGATCCGCGGATCCGGATCCAGATTCGGGTAATTTTATACATTTCAGATCCGGATTGCAAACCCTAATCAAAATAGACTTTTTGCAAAAAACTCAAAAACGGCTGAACCGATCAGTTTCGCTATAGTTTTCCTTGTTCAAATATTTATTTTAATTTTTTTTTAATTTTAAAACTAATACGGGACTTAATCGCGTAAACTTACATCCCGTATTAGATTTAAAATTATGAATGAAAATCGTGTTGATTTAAATCAATACATTTTTTTTTCTTGAAGACCCATATTCGTTATGAAAGACCTACTTATCCAACAAAACATTTATCTAGTTTTTATTTTACAACTTTGTCGGTGTAACTGATTTCTTATTATTATTATTATTTATTATTTTAAACTTAATTGCACATAAGAAACAGTACAACAGGTGGCCTTAATACCAATACGCATTCTCTACCAGTCAACTATAAGGCAAAACAGAAATACTTCAAAGTGGGTGCAGTGAGAATTAAACAAAAAAAATCGTAACTTTTGAGCGAAATAAAATTTCTAAATAAATACTATAGTATGTTTCATTATGTTGTACGATTTATATACCTATTCGTGCCCAATTTTAGCTTTCTAGCACTAAGGATCACCGAGGAAAGCAGCGGACGGACGGACAGACGGACATGGCGAAACTAACAGAGTTCCTAGTTGACTACGGAACCCTAAAAAGTTGAACCACGGCTAAAAAAACTGTGTGTGAATACCTTATAAGGCAGGTGGTAAACATGGCGTTTTTTCTCGTTTTCGTGATTTAAAACGCTCATTGTTTTTTTGAATGACATTCATGTCCATGTTTATTTTACAACCACTGACATTGTGACACTCAAAGTGGCATTCAATAGAAATTGCAAAAAAGGAAAAAAAAAAAAACATTTGACACATAATCTAAATATTTCATCATCTAAATCATCTTCCTCGGGTTGTACCGGCATTTTGCCACGGCTCATGGGAGCCTGAGGTCCGTTTGGCAACGAATCCCAAGAATTGGCGCAGGCACTACTTTTTTACGAAAGCGACTGCCGTCTGACCTTCCAACCCAGAGGGTAATCTATGTAGGTCTTATTGGGTTACGGTTTCCTCACGAAGTTTTCCTTCACCGAAAAGCGACTAGTAAATATCAAATGATATTTCGTAATTCATAAGTTCCGAAAAACTCAGTCGTACGAGCCGGGGTTTGAACCCGCGACCTCCGGATTGCAAGTCGCACGCTCTTTCCGCTAGGCCACCATCGCTTAATGTACATCTTTTAATGGACTTGTGGCAGAAGGTTCCGCTCTTCCATAATTTAAATAAATAAATAATATTATATGACATTATTACACAAATTGGCTGAGTCCCACAGTAAGCTCAATAAGGCTTGTGTTGAGGGTACTTAGACAACGATATATATAATATATAAATATTTATAAATACTTATATACATAGAAAACACCCATGACTCAGGAACAACAAAGGAACAAATATCCATGCTCATCACACGAATAAATGCCCATACCAGGATTTGAACCCGGGACCATCGGCTTCATAGGCAGGGTCACTACCCACTAGGCCAGACAGGTCGTCAATCGTCAGTTTGAAAGGGTATAACCAAAATATAATTTAATTTAGTATGTTACAATATGTTCAAAATAAGTTTGCATTATAAAAAACTTTACGTGCTTTCTTTGCTAGCAGAATGAATAATACATAATGTATGTATTGTGTCAGCTCTATAGTTATGTTTTGTCGTTATTTATGTATATATTATAAGTGACATTATGTGTGTATATTTAAATGTAGGTATGTATGGAAAGTTATTATATTATATTTGGTGGTTGTTGTTAAAGTAGCACCGCCCACAATCTCTCTCCTTTGCCTAAAGGTTGACTGGTAGATAATGCCTCATGGCATTAATATCTGGAGGACTACCAGACAAATATCTACTCATAGCGTTGTGTTCCTGCCGGTGAGTAAGGTTGCCAGAGCTCAACGGGGGGTGGGGGGATGGGTTTAGGGTCGGAAACGCGCATATTACTCCTCTGGAGTTGCAGGCATACATAGGCTACGGAGACTGCTTACCATCAGGCGGGCCGTATGCTTGTTTGCCACCGACGTAGTACTAAAAAAAGACAGAGCTTTGCTCGGAAAACATACGAAAACTCAAAAATGCGCATTTCCCCAAGGATAAGACCTAGCTAGATCGATTTTTCGCCCCCAAAAACTCCCATATAGCAAATTTCATCGAAATCGTCAGAGCCGTTTCGGAGATCCCCAAAATATACAAACATATAAACAAGAATTGCTCGTTTAAAGGTATAAGATAAGACACCATACAAAATTACTGCGTGTAACTTTCCAGATTATCCTATCGTAATTAAACGAAATTTGTATACATTGTCAGAAAGAGTGAAAAAAAAAAGAATTATAAAAGAAAATGTTATCTACTTACAGTTCAATACAAACTTTTTGAGATTATAGAAACTCTCAGTATGAAGTATAAAGAACTTACGCCTTGTGATGTGGGGCGCTAAATGATAACTGTTAAGTATTGAATATATATTTATTTAGTCTCAAAGAACGCGTAAATGCTATTATATATACTTAGCTACGGACGTGTGTTAGTAAGGCTTAGTACACAAGCTACACCTTCCCCTTGAAGAAAATACTTTTACAGTACATATGGTGCTACTTTTCCGCACTAGTGCGTAAATTAGCACATTATGTTACTATGTCGAAAATTTAAAGGGTCATATATACTGTACAACGTTGTACGATACATGTGCGAATTCGCCACTCGTTACGAATTTCCTATTTTTCGCACTTGTATCGTAAATAAATATATTATATAATAACATTTCATTTAATTGTGGATCTACGTAAAGCTTGGCTTTTTTAACTCATTAATTTTAAGGTCGGCCGACCTTATAATACTTATATATACCGGGGGAGCGCCCCCGCTCGGATTACCCGTTGACCAACTCATTATTTTTACGACCAGCTGAACCGCAAGAGGTAAACAAAATAATAAAATCTTTAAAAAATAAATATAGCTACGGCAATGACGAGTTACCGCCAACGCTAATTAGGAAATGTGCTGACGAGCTAACAATACCGTACTATATTCTTATTAACCAATCTTTTTCGGAAGGAACCTATCCAGATATTTTAAAAACGTCAATTATAAAACCCATATTTAAAAAGGGTAATAAAACGGATGCCAATAACTACCGCCCTATTTCGCTCCTACCAACATCAGCAAAAATATTTGATATGGCAATGAGTGATCGATTGTATTCATTTTGCGAGAAATACAACATCTTTCACGAATCGCAAAATGGTTTTAAGAAAAATAGGTCCACCATCTTAGCTACCTACAAATACATGCAAGAAATATCAAACATATTAAATGATAAAAAATACGCAATAGGTTTTCTTCTCGATATGTCCAAAGCCTACGATAGGGTACAACACCACATATCTATCCTGGCGTACTGATAGCTCAAGGCCACCTCTCCGACCACCATATGCAATAGGTATATAATTATATTTATTTTTACAAACCTTTCTTTAACTTACAATGTATGTTTGTACGGGTCAAATCGTGTAAGTTAAATTTGACCCAATTCCCGCTTGGTAAATTGGATGACAATGCAATATTATTTATGGTACCCTCAAGCTGATCTGATGATAGAGACTGGAGGTGGCCATAGAATCTATGTGATAAAACAACGCAACCTAATTGTGTTTGGGATTATTAGAATTGTCTCGATGAGTATTAGTTGCCAGTGGAAAGAAGAGTACAGTCAGCGATAAAAGCTTACATCAAAAAGGAATGTGTTGACAAAAAACTTATTTAATTCCACTAAAAACATTCTAAAAAACGCAGCCACATAACTCACACACAGTGAAAGCTTCAAATTATATTTCAGCAACCCTTTGATCAGGCTAATCGTCCTTTGAAAAAGTTATCTGTTTCAGTTATCTCAAATTAGATTGCTATTCAATCTAGTGCATTGAACTTCTATAAGAAATTACCTACCTACTGCATGTTATTTTATGATTTTTTTTAATTCCATAAAAATTTAAATTGTATTTTTTTATTTAATGCATTTTAGTTATAAAATGAAATGTTTTTAAAAAATGTGTCCCGCCGAGTTTCTTGCCGGTCCCATATTGGAATACCCTCCTACAAATTGAGGGGGGATTTAAATCTTCTCAGGTTAGAGGTGTAGGGTTAGAGCCGGCGTAGCTTTATTTGACGTTTATAAGCGCATTGTAATATGCCTACTTGGAAAATAAAATATATTTATTGCCACTCGTTGCGAACTTCCTACTTTTCGCACTTGTATTGTAATGTACTATTAAAAGTCATAGCCATAATTATAATACTCATAATTTTGTTTAGGTATTTAATACATCAAATCTGTTTTACTATAAAGTCTTGTGAGACTCGAATATAATTAACATTAATAAACGGGTGACTTACGTACCTATTATTAAGTCGAATAAACGTTCGAAATATTTCGATCCATTTTTTGAGGATCTTCTTTTCGGAGCAACGAAGACTGCACATTTATTGGTCGATTCTTGAAAATTTAATCGAAACCAGGTTATTCGACCAGTAAAGGCATTACAGTCGTGGCTCCAAGAAGATCTTCGAATATTGGATCAAACAAGCATTTATTCGACTTAATTAAAACGTGAGTAACCCGTCTAAAATAATGTGAATATTTCAGATCCGAGTCAGATTATGTCATTACTTATAGAGTAATTTACAATTTATTTTGTTTATTTATACAATTACTATTTTCCCTGTATTAAAAAATCCACTTAATTGACCATTGGTCTTATCTGACCACAGAAGGTTTATTGAATGGTACATTAGTGATAATCTTTGATAGTACACAATGAATAATTTCAACATGTTTCTTCAATCTGTAAGTACCATCGCCCACACTGTTAACTGTCCTTCGGTGGACCTTATTACAAAAGGCATAAGGTCCACCGACGCTCAGTTAAGTGTGTTGGTGTTTGACATACAGAGTATAGCGGCGAAGTTGCTCACAAATATCTGAGCAGGCCTTTATTGTCAAGGCGTTGGAGCGCGGATATTTTTGAGCACCTCGGCTGCTCAGATGTATTTGATGGTGATTGTACAGGTAGTGTTATAAAATTACATGAAGCGTTACAGGAAACTTTAGGCCTGTGGTCGTCCGACACCAAAAAATTTGTCAGTGAAGTATCAAGTCGGTTGATAGGCATCTCGGGCGATCATAGGCGCTTTCTTTGCCCAGAGGCTAAGTCTGGCGGTGCAGAGGGGTAACGCCGCCAGCGTTCAGGCGACCATGCCGGAAGAAAGTGATTTGGGGGGAGATCTTTTATATTTAATTTTTAGTTGTTTTGTGTTAGCATAACTTCAATTTACTTGCTTTTTATTTCTTATTTGACTATATATGATTAATTAATAACAATAAATAACTATATGACATAAATAATTAAATTAATAAACTTGCACAGGTAATATCAGATAATTCAGCAGACAATAGAAAAAGAGAACAAAATGCTCTTAGCTGCTGGTAGTGATCATCGCCTTTGATCAAGCGCCATTATTTCACTCACAATTCCTTCTAATTCGACGCGCACGTACAAAGAATCCTTTTCACTTCAGCAGCTCGAACAAGCCTACTTTCTTCTCTCCAGGGAGAGAAGTAGCTTTTTAATTTCGTGAAGGCCATGAATACAGGAATATTTCTAGAAGCTTTCATCATAATGATGATGCCTTTCATTCATGAATGTAAATAAATGTGGTTAACTTTACTTGAAATTGTAAAAAAAAGTGAAAGTTTTATCCTGTCTATTTAGGAAAGTTTGTTTGACTTATGAGTATCATTATTTATTTATTTGGACAATAGCCTGTGTTCGCGTATTACCATGTTTATAAGTGTAAGTATTTGTATAGTAAAAACAGAAATCAATATTTTACTGTTATCATTTAATCGTGGGAACTGTACCCCTAGTGTAAATTTAATCGACATCATAACGTGACGAACGCGTTTGCGTTAAGTCTCATTTTGTATAGGATTTTGAGTTTCCAAGACGTCCCGCTTGGCGCGCTCTTTCTAAATCACATACAAAATGAGACTAAACGCAAACGCGTACGTCACGTTTCGAAATCGAATTTATTTACACTAGGGGTACTGATTAGATCATAGTCCGACCGTCAAATTGTCAACGTAATGACGAACATTTATGTAAATGTCGATGCCGGTGTTATGTATGGGTTTTCGTCAATTTCATATTCAGCTATTATTACTCGTATTTTAAATGAAACGGCTACTTGATTGAAAGTAACTTAAAATCAAGGCTCGGAACCGGTTTTTTAAATATCGTAAATACCGGTTTATAAAAACGAAATAAACCGGTATTTACGATATTTAAAAAACCGGTTCCTCCGAACTTTTATAAGAACGCGAACGATTTAAGAATTTTTTTTTTGTACATTTTACATTGTTTACTGTTTATTTTTATATTTTGTATTGTACTTTGTATTTTTATTTTTATATTGTACATAATGACTTGAAATGGGTGTTTACCTGTAAATAAAGAACTATTATTATTATTATTATTATTGTAACCTAAAAACCGGTTTATTTGACGAGCGACGAAACTGCCGGTCGGCCTGGTGGTGTGCCACGTATACATAGACACCGACATAGGAAGAAACCGGTTTTAATTGTTCTAAACTGGTTAATTTGACAAAACCTGTTCTCATAAAAAGCGGTTTAAAAATAACGGTTTTCGAGCGAAACCGTAATTAAAAGATTTTGCGTCGAGTACAGATAACCGGTTTGGAAATTTAACCGGTTTCCGAGCCTTGCTTAAAATTTTGATTATCATGTGTGCGGTCGGCAGGCGAAATTAATAGTCAAGGAAACCAATTCAAACGTAATTACATTTTGATATTTATATCATCGAATTAATGTAATTTTGTTACTCTGATCATTAACCCGTACATTTTGCTCGCGCTCATTGCTAACAGGTCAGCCAATCTATTCGCTTATTACTCCTGCATATAAAAAAAAAATTATAAATCAATTATAAAATGTATGCAGGGGTGCTAAGCTAATAGTTTGGCTGACTGTACACGTAGGTAATTACGATAGAAATGCCTGCGCGATTGATAAAGAAATGATATCATTTTGATATCGAATTAATTTTTAAGTCACTTATGAATCAAATACACCCGAAATGTGGATAATCATTAATTGGCGCCTAGCAGGTGCAAATTACTTAATAGTCTTATAATAATGTCTGACTTTCTCACTAAGTAGGTACTCGTAAGTGCGCGTAATTTACACCGGTCGTTCACCATTATTCATCAAATCAAGTAACCATTTACTATAATCAAGTAATGCCGCTTATTCGGAATATTAACTAGAAAAACAAGTGACATTGCTCAATGGCTACATTATTAAGTGTAGGTATATAATATTCACAAGATAAAAAATCCAAAAAGAAATATCCAAAGAATATCGATTTATTGTAACAAGAGGGCCCACTTCGCCTTTACTGACTGACTGACTCTCAGAATGTTTTCCGAAACCCACAATGGGTACCATTTATATTAGGTAAGTGAAATACATGTAAATGCAAAATACTAAATGTGTATATGCTTATAATGTGTCGTGTTCCATATACGGTCAATAGGTTCCTGGCTCCTGTGCATATCTCACCCCGATAACAATGATCGCCTGACAATTTGCTGTCCATTTTTGGGCTCTTTTTAGGGTTCCGTAGCCAAATGGCATAAAACGGAATCCTTATAGTTTCGCCATGTCCGTCTGTCTGTCTGTCTGTCTGTCTGTCTGTCTGTCCGAGGCTTTGCTCCGTGGTCGTTAGTGCTAGAAAGCTGAAATTTGGCATGGATATATAAATCAATAAAGCCGACAAAGTCGTACAATAAAATCTAAAAATTTAATTTTTTTTAGGGTACCTCCCCTACACGTAAAGTGGGGGTGAACATTTTTTTTGCTTCAACCCTACAGTGTGGGATATCGTTGGAAAGGTCTTTCAAAACTAATAGGGGTCTTCAACAAACATTTCTTGATAAAGTGAATATATTCGGAGATAACTGCTCCGAAAGAAAAAAAAAATGTGTCCCCCCCCCCCCCTCTAACTTTTGAACCATAGGTTCAAAAAATATGAAAAAAATCTTGGAAGTAGAGCTTAAGAAAGACATTAAATGAAAACTATAGCGGATATGATCAGTTTCCCTGTTTTTGAGTTATCGCAAAAAGTTTCTCCTTCATAGTAAAAAGACTTACTTTAATTAGGTACTGATTATGCAAATTTGCCTATTTGTTTAACTCGGGTGAAAGGTACCGTTTCATCCCTTGGTTAACAATTTACTATACTTTAAGCTCCAGTTTAGCTTATTGTGACGGAAGAGTAACTACGGAACCCTACACTGAGCGTGGCCCGACATGCTCTTGGCCGGTTATTTTTCATTAAATACGTACAGCAAACATTTCTCTTTTTCCAATGAATGCTACCTAAATTATAATTTGAACCAGCGTTTAAAGACACAGTGTGCAGTAACACCCAAGAAACACCGGGGTCTGTGCTAGGGCTACATTAAAGATAAAGATTTTTTTTTATTGAACAAAGAGGACACAGATAACTCAGATAAGGTATATAGCAGTTGCTTCCAGGGCTCGGAACCGGTTTATTTTTAAATCCCGAAATAGCCCAATATTTTTAATTATTTTATACTCTTTACTCCTTGGAATTCGTGACGTAGCGGATAAGCTGCAGGAAAGTCGCCTCCGATGGTATGGCCATATAAGCCGCAGACCAGTAGACTACGTCGGAAATAGATGCCTCAACCTCACTGTCCAAGGCCCTAGATCACGCGGCCGCGGTAGGCCTAAGAAGCGCTGGCTGGAGGTCGTGAGAGCGGACATGGTGGAGAGCAATCTCACATCTGAGGATGCCGAAGATCGGGCAAAGTGGAGAAGATTAAGTAGGCGAGCGGAGCCTGGCGCTAGGCCGGGAAAACGCTAGGTTGAAGAAGAAGATTTTATACTCTTTATGTAGGACTAGATCATGTATTTATATAGGTTACAACTTCGCATTATTAGGTAGTCCCATTAGAAATGAAATAATAAACCTAAGAACGGAAAAGAACGTAATCATACCGGTATTTTTTGTATGAAGAAAAAACCGGTTCCGAGCCTTGGTTGCTTCTAGGAGTTGGTGCATAACTAGATTGACAACAGAGTTTCCAGGAGTCCCCGCACTGGACCAGGCCTGTATCGCCGGAGGCCAGATGTACATTTAAATGTCATGTAAGTCGGAAAAATAAATTATATTTTTATAGTAAAAGATTCAGGTTTATAATGTTAATACATGCAATGCATTATAAGTAATAACAACTGTACCTTGCGTCAACATTTATTCGGTGAACCTGGATCCCTAGTTACGGTGATCCCGTCAGCTGACAGTGACAATTCGCTGCAGTTGGCTGGTCCCACAAGTAAATATTGATGATGGTACCTAATCGTTACTTATCGACCCGGATATAGATAGGATAATGTCAGAGTCAGGTGTTACACGTCAGCGGGGTGAAAAAGGCCTCAGCAATGTTTGGTGAGAAGGTCACCGTTGTTGTGAAACAGGGACTTTGTACATTATGTATAAATTGCCATAAATTTGACGTGCCCCTCCCCCGCAAAAAATCGGCTAAAATTGTTTTATACAGAAACTTACAGATAAGGCGTCTCCGCTTGTCAAATCCTCTAACAATATAATTAAAAAGCGGCCGAGTCCGAGTCGGACTCGCCCATGAAGGGTTCCGTACCATTCATGACGTATTAAAAAAACTACTTACTAGATCTCGTTCAAACCAATTTTCGGTGGAAGTTTGCATAGTAATGTATATCATATATATTTTTTTAGATTTTTCATTCTGTTATTTTAGAAGTTACAGGGGGGGGGGGGGCACATTTTTTCACTTTGGAAGTGTCTCTAGCGCAAACTATTCAGTTTAGAAAAAATGATATTAGGAACCTAAATATCATTTTTGATGACCTATCCATAGATACCCCACACTTATGGGTTTGATGAAAAAGGTTTTTTAAGTTTAAGTTCTAAGTATGGGGAACCCCCAAAACTTATTGCTTTTTTTCTATTTTTGTGTAAAAATCTTAATGCGGTTCATAGAATACATCTACTTTCCAAGTTTGAACAGTATAGCTCTTATAGTTTCGGAAAAAAGTGGCTGTGACATAATCGGACAGACAGACGGACATGACGAATCTATAAGGGTTCCGTTTTTTGCCATTTGGCTACGGAACCCTAAAAATGACTGGTCAATACCACTAGATTCCCAGTTTTAATCCCTCGTATTTCAAAAATAGCATTTCGCCGTTTTTCATTTTCGAGTGACGAAATCCCTTCGGCCGCGTACGCAACCAGAGCTTCGTAACCAGATGCGATCGAAAACTATTTCTGCCTTGTACGAAACCGGTTGCGATCAAAAACTAATTTCGTCTTACTCGTAACCAGTTACGATCGAACACTTCTCGTTCTTATACGAAACCAATGTCTGGGCCATCTAGCTATAGGTTTTTTTTTCAAATATTTTGTAATGATACTCATGATAATGTCTGATCCTGAATGTCAGTGCTCCATGTCTCTTAAGCCAGTGTCTTTTAAGGAACAAGGTTACATTGTATTTGCCAACAAAGTATTTGAATATTATCAACTGGTACAATTTTTGTGTTCTGATTGTTGACTAGATATATAACGTGTACAGTACTTATACTCTATAACAAGGTGTATAAATATAATCTTAGCTGACTTTATCAACGGTCGAAAGGTTTCGTACAACAAAGAAAAGTGTTCGATCGTAACTGATAACTAGTAAGACGGAATTAGTTTTTGATCGCAACCGGTTTCGTACAAGGCAGAAATAGTTTTCGATCGCATCTGGTTACGAAGCTCTGGTTGCGTACGCGGCCGAAGGGGACGAAATAGAGCGCTCGAAATTCAAAAATCAGCCCCCCTGTCTGTACCAATTATGTACAGTCAAAAGATTCAATTTGTGATCCATTTCGTATCGTGTTACAGTGACAACAGTATGAGGTCTCTAGCGACTTTCATGTTGTTTGCCACTGTGACAATGTAACAAATAGGTCACTAATTAAATCTTTTGACTGTACCTAAATAATTCTCAACTTGGCTACTGCCGGCCCCAATATCGAGTAAAATAACGTGTTCGCAGTGTACGTGTTAATAACAGAGATATTTTATTAAATTGAAAAGATAGACATCCAAATTAATGATGTCTCGTGTCAATAGCGGTGTCAATAGATCGAGTTTAAACCGCTAAATTAAAGTGTTCTATACTTGAAAGGTATCTGTACATTTTTAAAAGCGTTTTTCTTGGCAGTGTTACCACTACTTATCACTTTTCGAATCACCGTCTGAAGTGCTTCGAATGTAAAAAGTAGTCGTTAGTTATTCAAACATGTTTTAGATCATATTTATTTTGAAATAAGATTCAAGATGGTTTAGCATGAATTGGTTATTAGGTAGGTTAGCCTTGCAGTTTTTTTAATTAAAAGTAAAGATCCGTTATTTTGCTTGAAGAAGATTTTATTGTTATTACTAATGTAATATGACTAAATTTGGCACCGAGTATGGGGTCTACTAAGTCTGTTGTTAGATGTAAAATAGTATATTAAATAAATAAATATTATACGACATTATTACACAAATTGACTAAGTCCCACAGTAAGCTCAATAAGGCTTGTGTTGAGGGTACTTAGACAACGATATATATAATATATAAATATTTATAAATACTTAAGTAAATACATAGAAAACACCCATGACTCAGGAACAAATATCCATGCTCGTCACACGAATAAATGCCCTTACCAGGATTTGAACCCGGGACCATCAGCTTCGTAGGCAGGGTCACTACCCACTAGGCCAAACCGGTCGTCGAAAATATATTAACATTTATATACGCCCACGAAAGTTTGCAATTTGTTTTGCAACAAAAAACACATGGATAATGCTATTGTGTTGTTACAGGCTACGTCAAAGTTATAATTTTATATTGGCATCTTACTCCTTTATAAAACGGTGAAAGAGATAAACATATTTGACGTCGACTGTACAAGATTTCCTTTCTTGCAAAACATAATAGTTATGTATAAAATTTGGTACTAATGTACATACTTTTAGCGATGATTTAAAAAAGTAAGTTGCTAATTTAGACTGCCATTGCGACCAGTCTAAGATGATGGTTGCGCTGTTATCGTTTGTCATCGTGACCATCTCTTTCTGGCAGGTTTGCAATTGCAAATGATAAAAGATAAAAGCTCAACTATAATATCCGTACATATTATTTTAATGTTTTTATTGTGAAATTATTTATTTCTTTAGTTTAACTCGCGATTGAAACGTAGTATGTAGGTATTCTTAGTGTGTGTGTTGTTGGCAGACATCGCCTATAAATTTTAATATAACCGACTTAATTATTGGGGACATAAAAATTTTAAGAATTTCTGACTTATGTGCCGTCGGAGAGTTTCCAATATTGCGATATTTCCACTAACAAAATTCCTCAAGAAATTTTTAAGCTCACGGATCCAAAATTTAAAACCTTTGTAAAATGAGCACTCATTGCTAGGGCATATTATAGAGTTACCGACTATATCAGAGATGGGTATATAATATATAGAAAATGTATTCAAGTGACAAACCAGGTAAGTAACGGTAAAATAATTGAAATTGATTTTATTTTTACTTTCTGCTATGTATACCAATTATGTAATAATAATTTAGACTATATTCGTCCCACTGCTGGGCACAGGCCTCCTCTCATGCGCGAGAGGGCTCGGGCTATAGTCCCCACGCTAGCCCAATGCGGATTGGGAACTTCACATACACCTTTGAACTTATTCGCAGATGTATGCAGGTTTCCTCACGATGTTTTCCTTCACCGAAAAGCTAGTGGTAAATATCAGATGATATTTCGTACATAAGTTCCGAAAAACTCATTGGTACGAGCCAGGATTTGAACCCACGACCTCCGGATTGAAAGTCGGACGTCATATCCACTCGGCCACCACCGCTTTATACCAATTATGTAATGTGTCTTAAATGAATAATTTCGGCTTTGCCCAGCAGTGGGACACCACTCCTCCTCCTCCACATCTATAAGCTTTTGTATCACCTTGACTTTTGGGTACAGACAAGCCATGAGAATATTAAATGTATGACCTAGCCTAGACAGACTTAAATGACCCTTGGCACAGAGGACCCGGGTATGTCCTTAAACTACGTCCACAAGAGAGGTATGCGCATTGTGAATGTCATCTCGCTCTGTGTGGTAGGGCCCAGCACAGCGGATGTCATTCCAGATCTAGAGCAGAGCCCAACTGGGGAAGTACCTCCACCTTACAGAAAATCGCAGCCAAATAACACTAGACCCTACTCATAGTGTTGTGTGCCTGCCGGTGAGTAAGGTTGCCAGAGCTCAACGAGGGTGGGAG
This sequence comes from Cydia pomonella, assembly GCF_033807575.1. NCBI lineage: Eukaryota > Metazoa > Arthropoda > Insecta > Lepidoptera > Tortricidae > Cydia > Cydia pomonella. The sequence continues at coordinate 4,266,532 of NC_084709.1, read as the reverse complement.
GGGGTTAGGGTCGGCAACGCGCATGTAACTCCTCTGGAGTTGCAGGCGTACATAGGCTACGGATACTGCTTACCATCAGGCAGGCCGTATGCTAGTTTGTCACCGACGTAGTATAAAAAATTGAAATTTTTAACAGTTATATCGGCGCTTGCACTTGACTTGTTCCCGATTACATTTGAGGTATAACGGTCTTCGAGTAGGTACAATAGAAACAATATAACAAATACACTTTCACCTCCTGACCCACTTCGGAATGTAACAAGTGTCTAGATAGATTCAAACACTAGGTGGCATTTGATATTTAATAATATTCTTGATTTGTATATGTCTACTGTATAACTGAGGTATTATCTTTAACAGCAGGACTGGAAGGCTGAGTTGCATGAAACTGATTTATTTTATCATAAAAAGATAATAATGTAATATACATATAAATTAGTACAGACGACACGTCTATGAAACCACTTGTAGTGCAAGGAATAGTTAACAAGACGCGGTAGGTTACTGATGCGTTGGACAGACCTAGTCAATAGTTCACACAATGTACCACCTCACGAATGTACAAGAAGGGTTACAGTACGGGAATGGCGACGGATTGTAAAGTTTGCCACCGGCCATAATATATCCATTATATCTATCTAGCCGATTTGTCTGGCGGACAAATCTGTCAATTTATGGCGGAAATATACGATGTGTCCGGGAATCAATTTTCGGTGTCTAAATGCATTAATTTATACGGTTAAAATCAGGTTAAATCTGTTTTGGGAATAATATCTAATCTATTTGTAAATCAGTTCTCGGAATCGGCTCGAACGTTAACGATGAAATAATAAATAACGGAGTATACAAAGACAATTAATCTAGTTAGAGTTGGCACAAGTTAATTCTGTAACTTTGCAACGCAGAGTCTGGAGTGCCATTGTCACCAAAATGATAATTGTAGGATTGCTTTAAAAAGGATCTTATATATAATATATGATCATTTCTATGATAGTCTTATTGCGGCCTTAGACTCTGTGTTTTACCTATTAAAAATTCCGGCTATCGATCACGCGAAATGCAAATTATACAAATACACTTAATGTCATTACAAATGGAAAGTTTGAACTACTTAAATAACAATTTGATGCTAATTTGAGCGACATTCCGAATAGCTTCTTATTAATTATATCGCGGATGAGTTCATGGTCATCAATTATGACACATTATACAATTTATAAGGTAAAACCCTATAATAATTATTTGGAGGGACTAAGGCTCGAAAACAATCAAAGATAACATCTAAAAATACATCTCAACCTTAGTACTTAAAATTTATTTAAATATTAATATACCATTAAAAAAACATATAAAAATGTTTTTAAAAAATTGGCTACCAAATTAGAATACTAGTGATATTTTAGAAAATTTGAGTAATTATTACTCATATTGTAAAGCGAAATTATTGCATGCATTGATAGCAACTATAGCAAGCACACGATGGTCAAGGTCGTTGAAGTACAGAGGCGCCGTAATGACATCTAAATGATCATATTATTATTTTAGTCATATAGGTAATCATATTAAACTCCGTTGTTTCACCATTTTGAAAAAAATAACCATGCACACAAGTTCTCTCAAAATTAAAAAATTGGTTACGATCGGAAATACATACTTCGCGGATCACACTTTTGGAATTTGGACAATTTAATTTTAGAAACTCTCACCAGTCTCACCACCGTCTTCAATATATCTTTTGGCGAAAGAACTTGGATCCAGGCTATCCTCTCCGTTAGGTTGGGTGGCCTGGGCATCTGGGCATAGTAAAGACGACTATTAGGTGCAATACAGGTGTGAGGGGTGTCGAGCGGTGTGCTGCGCTTTCTCCGAAGTTACTCGCGGCGTTATGCCCTTTAATTTTTCCACTCCTGGAGCATATAGCTCTAACGACTCCCCTCTGGACGGTCAATGAAGGCAAGCCAGAGCTGAGAGTCCTGCAGGTCCCCTTGGGGTTCCACTCCGATCGAAGAAGACACGCCGGAGACGGAGACCCTGATCGAATTTCTGGAGCACTAGGGTCCGTAGGGTCGTTACTCCCAAACAGCTCGCTGCCTTGCGGGCTTATTATTACTAGCCTCTTATCTATATTAAGCTTATTTGAATATTGTGCAACGCAAACTATTACGCTATTACTTTCTTCGTCAAATAAATGGCAAGTAGTTTATTAAGGACATTGTGAAACAGATTCTTAATGAAATATTAAAATGTTATAACAGTATTTTATACAATCGTGATATAATGAGAGCTTTTCAGTCGAGTACCGTGTTTTGCTTGCTTGCTTGCTGAGTTGCCTAAGTAAGGTACGAGATTGAAAAGCTTGATTATATCACTATTGAAATACTATACTTTTTCTACGAGTCATCTAAAATAATACTTTTTTTACTATAAAACCTAAATAATTAATGAAAATTGGTAAGTATCTCAAAAAAATGTAGACATAAACGCGCGACTCCCGCCCAACACGCACCCCGCGCCTGCTTAGTCTTTTCTATGGGAGCGTGGCGGCACGTAATTGGTCAATTTCTATTTCAGTTGACTACAGCGTATCGAAATGAATCTTATAGTTGAGTGGGAGCTCATACATGAAAAGTACGCAGTTATAGTTTGGTATACGAAATCTTAATTCAACCATCACAGTCGGCGAGTAGAAAAACTATTGTTTTAAACACAGCATATCTTAATACAATCAAATATAATAATATGACACTTACTTGCCAGTCCTAGTTTATCGTCCAAAAACAATCAAATCAATATTTGTCTTATTTATATTTCTTTTATTTTATATGGAATAAACTTCACTAAACACGTCAGCTCTATAAAAAAACCCACTTCGTCTAAGGTATGACGAAATCCAGTATCGTTTAAATCTGATTCGTTTGACCATCAATCCCAGCCTTGGACAAAACAATTAGCGACCTGTGTCACCCTGCCCTGTATGCACTGGCGAGCATTTAAGGTACTATTCTTAACTGTCAATCTTAAACCTTATTGCCAAGTCCCTAGGGTCCATCGATGGTGAGTTAATAGTTTCGATGTGTATTTGAATAAAGAATAGCCGTTGCCCGTGATTTTCTCCGCTCATCACTTCCCTTATAGTTCGTGCCCTCGATGATGACGCGCAGATTTGTCTAATCTAACCTTTAATGACATCACATTACGAGTTAAGGCATGCGTCGTCGTGAATGACACGATCTATATTCATAAAACTTACAGGCCAATTCCAACAATATAATATGATACTGATATAACACGAATCTGACATCATTCCAATATGAGATGGTTCCAATCTTCTTTAGAGGACCTGTTGAATTGCGCATTAACAGCCTTCAGCCAAAACTCTACTCATAGTGTTGTGTTCCTGCCGGTGAGTAAGGTTGCCAGAGTTCTACGAGGTGCGGAGTGTTAGGGTCGGCAACGCTCTGGAGTGTCCATAGGCAACGGCGACTGCTTACCATCAGGCGGGGCGTATGCTTTTTGCCAACGAAGTAGTATTAAAAAAAGAATCAACCCAACTTTTCGTCACGCACAAAGTGTCCTTTTTATAAAACGATTTGACTGCCATATTCAAAATCAGATTTTTTGCATGACTAAGCGCCACTTGCATCATCCCACTAACTCGTGGTTAACCGGTTAAACCTGGAGTTACCATGGTTACCAGTTCAATTTGTCAATGGGGCAGCGGTTTAATCGAATAACCCCGGGTTAGCGGGATAGTGCAAGTGGCGCTATACAAGATAGATTTCAACAAAAAAAAAAAAACACCATACAACAATGTTAAGAAATTGAAATTATATTGAAATAAACTGAAATAAATGTCATATACGAAGAAAAAGTGATCAAGGCCCCGAGGCCAGAGAGATGGCGCTGCCAATCAATAAGCCCGAGCTCTCTCGCTAGCTCGGTATCACCTGAGTGGATCCAGTTAGAATGTCGAACCATACAGTTCTACTTTAGGGATGGCTAGGGGGCGCCGTAAGCCTTCAGTAAAAAATGCATATACTTGGAAAAATTCGACCAATGCCGCCGTGACCCCGGTGGCTGAGTGGCTCAGGCACCTGCCGCGATAGCAGAGGACGTTGGTTCGTTTCCAGCGTGGGGCACTAGAGGCCTTGGTCACTTTTTCTTCGTATATGACATATATTTCAGCTTATAATTTATATAGTAGTGTTCTTACTTGAAATAAAAACAAATTTTCTGAAAATGATTTAATTTGTTCTAATACTTGTAATATTATATTTAAATAAGATTAAAGCTACTTAAAGTAACAGGTAAATATTGAGTATATTTATGCTATTTGTCCAAACATTTGTATCTTAAGTTTGAAGTTATCGCTGTCGGAAAATAAAAACGTAAGACGGTGATGTATCATGAGTGGGTTATTTACATATCGTCATAGGAAATCCAACAAACAATTAAAACTACTGATTGATATTTGATTAACTACTAGTTACAGTTCATCTAATCACCGATTAGCACCCATAGAATAGTGGTAGAGTAGTTCAGTCGAGGTATTAAATATCGACACGGACAAAGTGCCGAAAATATGTATACACGACCTCATCGCCTATACTTACGTTAAAGTAGTGTGTACATATTTTGGCACTTTATCCTCAGTCCTTTCCTTTATCATTTATTGGTTAAGGTTTACATATTGACGACCGGTCTGGCCTAGTGGGTAGTGACCCTGCCTACGAAGCCGATGGTCCCGGGTTCAAATCCTGGTAAGGGCATTTATTCGTGTGTTGAGCATGGATATTTGTTCCTGAGTCATGGGTGTTTTCTATGTATTTAAGTATTTATAAATATTTATATATTATATATATCGTTGTCTAAGTACCCTCAACACGAGCCTTATTGAGCTTACTGCGGGACTTAGTCAATTTGTGTAATAATGTCCTATAATATTTATTATTTATTTATTTATTTATTTATCCGTTTCGATATATAATGCCTTGACTGTACCTATGTGTATGCAAATTTGCAAAAACATCTGCCTGCATTTACGCTTTAAAGATATTGGGACGTATTTTTAAGCGCCTGTGGAAGTTGCTATAGCAATAATTATGTTAATTAAATTTCATGCATTTAAAAAAGAGAAAAAAATCGTCTCCCTACGTAGCAGGAGGTCCCGGGTTCGAATCTCGTTTTTTTTTGTGTGTTCATCTTGAGTCTTCATTTTTTCTTCCTGAGTTATAGATGTTATTTATGTAACTAAGTATGTATTTATTTAAACATATAAATGTGTATATTGTCGCCTTGTCCTCATAGTACAAGCTTTGCTTAGTTTTTGGCTAGGTGCATCTGTGAAACACTGTCCCCAAATATTTATTTATTTATACTCGACAATTCAAAAGCTCTTATTGCGAGGCCTACTTGACCATCACGCTGGCCGTACGCATGTTGGCTACTCTCTAACTACTATTACCGTAAAACCACCCAACTATAGTCCAATACTGCAACTATGGTCCACAAGTTCAAAAGGAAATTAAATATCTATACCAATGTTCCTTGTGGTTTACTCCTAGTTTTACCTTCCATTTATAAACATACTTTGCCTTAGAACTACAAAAATATAGTAAAATACACACCTGAACGAGAAAAATTTAGTTTATTTGTGGACCATAGTTGGGAGCTTTGGACTATAGTTGGGTGGTTTTACGGTAGTTAAATATCATCATCAACCTTAGGTGACCAAAAAAGATATCTATCTATATAGGTCTTGGAGGATTTGAGAACTTGAGTAGCCTTTAAGAGCTTACCCCTCTGTCGAAAAGCTCAGCCAATGGTCATATATATTGTATGGACTGGCGTTTATCTTACATTTGACGTGCCGCTCCACCGCAAAAATAGGCAAGGTCTTTTGTACAGAATATTACAAGTCATCTTCAGTGGTTAAATCATCCAAGACATATATAGAGAGCAATTACACTCTGGCTGATACTTTTGAACACGAGCTGTCGATATTTATCTATTAGAAAAAGTATTTGAGGGCGGCAGATACTTTTAGCGTGTTGTTTCATACGCTCCTCTTGGCGCTCTGTCACCTGCAGATATAATTGACCGCGTATTGTATTGAGTAGCTAATTGTACATCCTCACCTTCTGGGCATTTGTTTCAATTGCATCGACTGACAGCTATTGGGGGATTGGGGTGGTTATGGCTCCTCTACACCATGGCCCAGCGCTGGATCAGCAAGATGGCCATGCGATGGTTGAGAGTACGCTCTATGGAATGGAGCACGTGTATCTACACGTATCTGCGTACGAACCATCGCTGGCCCACTACCTTTGATATGCGGACGACAAACCGACACCGTGGCCATCCCATTGCCATCCCGCCGCGCCATAAGCCATCCGACGCTACTACCCTGTCTACAAGCTGCCCCATCTTAGTGGGCCAGTAAGATGGCACATCGTGTAGAGAAGCCATTATATATTCATACAAAATAAAAACAAATTAGTGACTTTAATTACATCTACTTACATTACAATAACTCACACTATGAATAAACATATATTAAATAAGGAAGTTGTTATTTAATAATATCACATCTACAGTTATTTTATCTTTCATATTTATTTCCCGCCGTCCTCTGAATTCCATTCGCAACATTTCCTATTTTCTCCTCATATTCTTCTCTTATTCTCTGTAATTTGATGCCATTTTGAGCATTTTTCTCAGCGTCAGCTTTAGGCGTCTTATAGGCTTTATAATAGAAGTCGTAGAAGAGATAGTAAAAGAAGATGGAGTTAGGAAGAGTGAAGATGAGCGTCCAGCGAGGGAAGCCGCAGTCGTAGAAGAGAAGTTGCGAGGAGTGTAGAAACGTTAAGCAGAACTGGACCTGAGGAAAAAAGAGGTTATTTTTAACTAGCTGTTGCCCACGAATTCGTCCGCGTGGATTTATTTCTCTAGAAATACTTTCAACCCCTTTTTAAGGAGCTGAATTTTCATAAACACTAAAATTATTTTCCATAGGTACTATTTAATATTTTCTGTTCCTACTAATTTCGAGACCCTACTCAAATCGTTCTCGTTACAAACTTTCAACCCCTTTTTAACCCTTTTAGGTGATGAATTTCCAAAAACGCTGAAATCACTATTATTTTATTTTAATATATTACCTATTCTCGAAGTTACAAGTCCCAAGATTAAAATAAAAATTTAACGCCATACAAAAGATCAAACCCATTTTATCCACCTTAGGGGTAGAAATTTTCAAAATCGCTTCTTATCTCTTGTACATTTCATAAATGCAACCTATTGTGTAAGGCACCGTTTCAGCCTCGAACTATTGTAGTCCCAAACTAACTCGACAGAAATGAGTGTCTTTCATCCCTTGGTTAACAATCTACTATTTTAATCCTGCGTCTGTAGCACGGTTGCATTTTTATGACTTGTCATAGGCTTGGCATAGGCCTGTCACGTTCTAACAAGTATGTAAGTGCGAAAGTGACGGGCATAGTGACCGCAGTGCTAAAAATGCGACCGTCCTACAGCTGCTGCGCTGGCAGCATGGTTCCATTTTTATCACGTCACTATGCTCGTCACTTTCGCGTTTACATATTGTTAGAACGTGACAGGTATAGTGACATATGATAAAGAACTCTTAGCCCTTAAAAAAATCTTAGCCCTTATGATCTACATACAAAGCCGTTTTATCCACGTGGCTTGGCAAGGCCAAGTACAGAGACAATGGTCTAATGTTAATTTAAAATTTACTTCGTCTAAAATAAATCAACACAATACTATTTATAAGCCATTCCATTGTTTTGTTCTATATAGAATGATTAAGGAATGAAACTCCGATTTTAGGAACGAATACGAAAGTTCAATATCTTGGTTCAGTGGATTGTCTTAAATAACTGTAACAGATCTTAACTACAAAGGAAAATGAAATAATTAGCGGTCAAAATACGCGATTAATTTGACGACCGGTCTGGCCTAGTGGGTAGTGCCTACCCTGCCTACGAAGCCGATGGTCCCGGGTTCAAATCCTGATACACTGCAACACTGATATTTGTTCCTAGCTGGCCTGGTTGGCTATCAAAAGTCACAATTTGGCGAGTTTTATTGAAAAAAAAACGCATCTCAAGCGGGAATGCATATTTCTTATGTATGCGTGGACGTAGTTATTATGTGCATCTCAACGAGGGTGCGGAGTGTCGTCGACGCGCATGTAACACCTCTGGAGTTGCAGGCGTCCAAAGACTGCGGAGACTGCTTACTATCGGGCGGGCCGTTTGCAAGTCAAGTCAAGTCAAGTCAAAATATTCTTTATTCAAATAGGCCTAGCAACAAGCACTTTCAAATCGTCAAATTTTACAAATATCATCTTAATCTAAATATCAGAGCAATTTATTGATGCAGTTATTATTGTTCTAAAAAAAACATTGAACTATTATAGATATGGTAAACTTAATAATAAGAATTTCACAAAAAGATCGTCAAACATCAAAATTGTATAAAAATACTAGTCTAGAACCTTTCTAGAATAAAATCTAAATGTCAAAAAATACGGTATATATATACATTGAATTATCAATTTCATCATTAATAACATAACAATAAATAATTCATTCTTTACAATCACACTTAATCCCACGGTGTTTCATCATTCATGTAGTCTTGTGTGCTATAATAGGCTTTAGAGATAAGCTTACGTTTTACATAATTTTTAAATTTACTAACAGACAATTCAGTTATAATATTAGGAAGTTTATTGTAAAATCTTACACAATTACCCATGAATGATTTCTTAATTTTATGGAGCCTAGTGAAGGGCACTGCGAGCTTATGCTTATTTCTAGTATTAATATTATGTATTTCACAGTTTTTCTTAAAACTGGCAATGTTTTTATGTACATACAGAATATTCTCATAAATATATTGACAGTAAACTGTCATTATGTTAATGTCCTTAAACTTATCTCTAAGTGTGTCTCTATGGTACATTTTATATATTGCACGAATAGCCCTCTTCTGCAGAACAAAAATGGTATTTATCTCTGAAGCACTACCCCATAGTAAAATACCATATGACATAATGCTATGAAAGTAACTAAAGTAAACTAATCGAGCTGTTTTCACGTCTGTTAACTGACGGATCTTGCTCACTGCAAAAGCTGCAGAACTCAGTCTATTCGAGAGATTAGCAATATGGGGACCCCATTGTAGTTTAGAATCTAAAGTTATACCAAGAAAAACTGTGCTATCTACTAGTTCCAATTCCTCATCCTTGACAATGACACCTGTTTGCTCATTCCTTATGTGACTTGTAACAAACTTAATGCACTTAGTCTTTTTCTCATTTAACAATAAATTATTAACATTAAACCAATTTACTACTTTAGAAATAGCATTGTTTACATCACTGCAAGCTTGTTGCTGACGTTTGACTTTGAAAATAAGTGAGGTATCGTCTGCAAACAATACTATGTCATGGTGGGTCTTTACAAGGTAAGGCAGGTCATTAATGTAGATAAGGAACAGGAACGGCCCCAATATTGATCCCTGCGGTACACCCATAGAGACCAATGACCCCGGTGATCGCTGTCCACTCACATCAACCCTTTGTATTCTACCGTGTAAGTAAGACTTTATTAAATTCAGTGCCGAGCCTCTTACTCCATAATAGTGCAGTTTCCTGATCAATGTTTCATGACAGACGCAATCGAAGGCCTTAGATAAGTCACAGAAGATACCTAAAGCATCCTGTGACTCCTCCCAGGCATCGAAGATCTGTTTAATTAGCTCAACACCAGCGTCGGTTGTTGAGCGACCCCGTGTAAAACCAAATTGTTTGTTGTGCATTAGATTATTAATGTTAAAATGTTTCAATAACTGACTCAAAACTATTTTTTCAAAAATTTTGCTGAATGTTGGTAACACTGATATCGGTCTAAAGTTAGTGGGGTCGGATGTGCTACCTGATTTAAATAAAGGAGTGACTTTACTATGTTTCATTAGATCAGGAAACTCACCGCAGTCAACACTGTTATTAAATATAACTACCAGGTCAGGCGCTACAACTTCTATTAAGGATTTGACAGTATGAACAGAGACTCCCCAAAGGTCACTAGTTTTTTTTACATTAATTGATTTAAACGTCTTTAATATATCTGAGGCACTCACATGTTCAAAATTAAGGTTTCTAGTACATTCTGGGACATTCTCTTCTAACAGTGTAACGGCAGACGAGGGTGATGAATTTAAGTTCTTAGTTGTGGAAGCTGGTACCTCGGTGAAGAATTTTTCAAATTCTGTTGCTACATCTAAACTGGAATCTACGATTTTGTCATCAATTTTTAGTTTAAGATCTTTCATCCTTTGCTTTGATCTACCACTTGCTTTGCTTGTTTGCCACCGACAAAGTATAAAAAAAACCGTCATAAAATGTATGTTGCAGGAACCAGTGCAAAATGGCATATTACGCGGGAAATCAAATTTTACTTTTATCAAGCGGGTTCGCTCAAAAACATAACCCTCATTACAGCTATAAGAAAGACAACTTACCATTTGAAGTGTAGTGATCTGCCGCTTCCACCAGTTCAGTTTCCTCTGGTACTCAGGACCAAGGGCGGCCACCATGTAGTAAGCGTACATGAAGATGTGGACGAAGGAGTTCACGAGGCCGATGAACGTGCCGTGCCCGCCGGGGTAGTATCTGAAATGAGTTTTTTTTTTAAAGAAGCAAACGATGAGATGGATCCCCTGTTGGTAACCAGTTATCGTTGCCTATGGACACCCGCAATACCAGAGTGGTTGTAAGTTCGTCGTCGAAGTTCGTTGTAAGTGCGCTCTATGAGCAGGCTCAGGATTCTCTGTCTCTGGCTTGCCTTAGTCAGCCGTCCAGGGTGGAGTCGTGAGAGCTGCGTTCTCGAGGGGAGATGCGGAAACATAAGTGGCAAGTTGGCTATATGTCTAAAGTCCACTAACACCTCTCTAACCTTAACGCTCACACCGGTATTGCTCTTGAGCCATCTTATATATCGCTTTATGTGGGGGCCCAACTTGTGAGGGCAAGTCTGCCGGAAATAAAATTGTATACCATTTTATTAGGCAGGCGTCTTCTAACTCATAGCCCAGAATTAAGTCCATCGCTTTCACCCAATAGCCTAGTTCAATTTAGATTCCATCAACTCTCTATAGACTTACACCCTTGCTGGTGCTGCCTGCTGCTTGTGGTGGCAAGGGCAGCATCCACTCGGTGTACCCCTTATATTTCATTGAAGTATCAAAAGGGACTCGACATGTTGCTTTCGGCTCCGCACACGCCTCCCAAATATACGGAACACGATTGTTCCGTGATAGAAAAGACATAATAAAAATAATATATTAATCAATAAATTTCTAAGCTTCTCAGAAGGTCAATTAGTGTCATTACTTAGTCGCTCCCCAGGATATCATGGGCATGGCAGCGTGATGGTACAGGTGTAGGAAGGTGATCTGGCGGTCTTTTTTGCGAAGCACGAAGAACACCGTGTCCAGGAGCTCTGTGATCTTCGCCAGGAAGTATATGTATACACATCGGGCCGCCTACAATCAGGACAAACAAACTGTACAAACAAAATCATTGGTTGTCTTTAAATGGGAGATAGAGGTTTTCAATAAATGAAGATCGTTTTTTTTTAATGCTTTCTGAGTTCTCAAAGACAGCTGGACTGAGTGGATTATTTATTTGAAAGATAATTCACAAATTACTCCACTTTTTGAAGATATTGGTTAATGAAGTATTTTACAGATTGCGCCAGCGTAGGGTTTTACCTATAAATTCTACGAATAGAGTTTTTTATAGCCTGTATACAAGCCTCCTAGAACAAACTAAGGACAGATAGAATCTATGCTGGCGCTATCTATTACCCTTCACAGTTGCTAACCCTATTCCATTTTCAACCGACTTCAAAAAAGATTTGAAAGGAGATTCCCAATTCGCCGGGATTTTTTTCTTTACGTTTGTTGGGTACCCGATTTCCCGGTTTATGGTTATAAATCTCATTAAACTCACTCTCATCCCCTCGTGGCTGTTAGAAAAGTCGACTGGTTGGCATTTCAAACTATAGTGCCGAAGCCAGGCTGCATCCAGACCCTGGAATAAAAGATAACAATCAACAAACAATTGTTACCATAGTAAAAGAACAAGTGGAATGAGCTTTGTGTCCACTAATCTGTACCATTTTAAGCAACATTAAACCTTCGAAGCGTTTCATGCTGCCGAGAACCGGAATAGATACCAGAACACGTTACAGAAAAAACTTACGACCCTGGCTTGCGTTGGGGTATCGCTATTGGTTGAAGCTTGGAGAGCGTTTACACCTCCAAATCTCATTAGTATTAGTATTTTCTGTAACTTTGGTGGCTGAAATCAGAAGAAATGTGGCTTTCCAGCACGGAAGGGTCCTTATGCTTTATGTGCGTAAGAACCTTTCCATCAGAAAAAAGGCTCAATGCGCCCACAGAGCATTATGTTATGAATCTTCCCTGATAGAAAGCCACAAATGATAAATAAATACCTCTAATCACCTCATATACTATCCAGCAGCTGACACAAACTTGCAGAAAGTTGTATACCACCAGAGTCTTTTGAAGCTGGAAGGGCGGCTTGTTGGCCATGTAGCGGGGACCCCATTTGGTCACAAACTGTAGGTATAGGTAGATGATGATCAGCCCTGGGATGGGGCTGGAGATGAGGAACCAGTTGTTTGTGCGGGGATCTGGAATACAAAAATTGGGGGGGTATAAGGAGACCTCAAGTGGATTTTTCTACAGTGAACGAAACTAAAAAAAAATATCTACCACATGAGTAGATACTTTTTCTCGGTTTCGTTAAACATAAGAAGAAGTTAACATAATTGGCAGGGCCAAGTAGAGCAGGTTCTCTGCCCTGCTTGTCCCTGGCAATACTTGTAATATTTATACAAGTATCTTTTTTATTTTATTTATTTTTTTTATTTTTTTTTTTGATTTTTTGCTTTTGTTTTTGTACTGTGCTACTAACATAGTTATTAAGATACGCTGTAACTAACCATATATGGATCAATTTGGTCTGAAATAAATGTTTTTTATTATTTTATTATAAATCTTCACTTCGAACTAACCAGTCTTTTTTATGAAATTTTGGAGTGCGTATAGTAAAATATACACCACACACAACGAAAATAGAAAAATAAACAAGATTTACTACTAAAAATACTGTTTATCTTAAAATTTGGTCGAATGAAAATAAATCCAAAAAAATACACTTGAGATTATTACCACCCAAGCCCTGACTGCGTCTGGGTTTTCCTTTACCTCGCTTTAAATTTAAATTAGTAAAATGTGAGTACTTTATTTAGTACAAAACTTGCTCCAAAATACGAAAATGAAAATGTTTATTCAAATTATTATATTGCAGTAGATACCTATGGTGATTTAAATTAGACTCCAACTGGTTCAAGTTCAGACGTATTTTTGAAAAGTAATATCAGTGAGCTGTAGTGGCCGAGTGGTTCTGACGTCCGACTTTCAATCCAGAGGACACGGGTTTAACCTAGATCGTACCAATGAATTTTCGAAACTTATGTACGGAATTCTTTTCGGTCAAAAGTTGGGCTAGCTGGGGACTATAGCTCAAGCCCTCCCGTGCATCAAAGGAGGCCTGTGCCAAGCAGCGGGACGTATATTGACTGATTTATATAGATGGAAGAATAGCTTTGTGATTCTAGCGAAATAACGATATTTTTTCTATGAAATTCCAATTAGAAGAAAATGTTGTACTCAAACTAAATCTTAGCAAATCACTTTGATTGAAAAATTTTTTTTTGCAAATTCAAAAAAAATTAAACCTATAAACCTAGTTTTTCATTGTATCTATAACATACAAAAACATTTTTTTTATATATACTACGTCGGTGGCAAACAAGCATACGGCCCGTCTGATGGTAAGCAGTCTCCGTAGCCTATGTACGCCTGCAACTCCAGAGGAGTTACATGCGCGTTGTCGACCCTAGCATCCCCCCCTCGTTGAGTTCTGGCAACCTTACTCACCGGCAGGAACACAACACTATGAGTAGGGTCTAGTGTTATATGGCTGCGGTTTTCAAAATTATGGAGAATGGAAAATATTTAGAAGTGTTTATATTTATATTTAGAAGTTTTTCCTTTTTTTATAGACGATCACGTGGTATATTTCCCTCTTAATAGTAGTGAAGTTGAATAGTACATACCCGCTAGTTCTCCAAATACATATTTGTAGTATTGAACAACAGAACTGGTTCGTATGCGCAGCATGTTTCCTTTGTTCGCTATATTGCGGTTATTCTAATGCTGGCGCCTGCAGACAAAGAAAAAATTGACTATAAGCAAAGATAATTTGAAATAGAGGTGGATTATATAATAATAATATAATAATTCAGCCTATATACGTCCCACAGCAGGGCACAGGCCTCTCATGCGCGAGAGGGCTCGGGCTATAGTCCCCACGCTAGCCCAATAGAGGTGGATTGTCCAAGAAAATTTTGTAGCCACAGTAAATTTACTGCCATTTTTCGACACATGATTAAAACTTTTAGAACGCCATTTGACTTTGATCCTTATCCTTTCACTGATATGCGTGAAATTTGTAAAATATCAAACAGTATAAAAGGCACGTAGTTGAAGAATAAGTATGTAAAGTTTCCTAAATGTATGAAAAAAGTAAAGTTACAGGCAAAAAAATATAATTGACTCATAACAAGGCTTTGATTACTCCCATACAATCGGAGTTACGCTCTCACATTAGAACATAATGCTTAAATTACATGAAACTTAGATGAACGTTTACGTAACATATATCTATGTCTGGTACTAGTATACAAAGAAAATAGAGTGAATATAAGTTTTATTTGTCTTGAATTATTTATGATTTCTTTGTATTAATATTTCTAGCAACCGAAACTAGTAAGTACCAGACATAGATATCTCGACACTAATTCCTTAATGTCGGATGTGAACCTCCGACCAAAATGACATTTTAACATAACGGTAATAAATAGCGCTTCGTCTTTCTAATAAGCCGACTCTGGTATTTCTATCATTTTTAGTTTCCGAGATACAGAAAGTACATATGGTCGTATTTGTCGATTGTCGAAAATACTGCCTTACGTCTCACGGAAATATGGAATTCCGTAAGACGTAAGGCAGTATTTTCACAGACGTCTGTTTCCAAAGTATGTGTAGTACTTTTTTCACATCCGACCTTATGGCTCAGTTTTATTGGTCGATAGGGCCCGAGTGCGGGGTGCGGGATATTTCCATAAAGCATGTCATAGGGTCCGCATTCGGGGAACTGTTTTCATTGGTGGACAGAGCCCGTATGCGGGGTGCGGGAGATTTACAAAACGCTAACTAACCTTACCGCCTGCGGGGAGTCACCAGCGTGCGGTATATCGCTTGAACTATCGACTAATGAGTTTTATTAGTCGTTATACCGCCTGCGGGGAGTCCCTGCACGCTTTACGTAGTCTTGCCATAAATTCTGCCTTACATGAAATGACATTTATTTTGAAAATAAAAGAAGGCTTATAAATAAATCAGGGTTATTTTTTAAAAATATATCATACAGATTCTATAAAATAAAATATTTATTCAATCCATAGTCCAAGGGGTTGAGATCGGGGCTTCCTGAGGGCCAATCTTCAGCTGCAATAAACTCGGGTAAATGCGTCACTAACCACCGTTATGTTGTCTTAACTTTATGTGTAGGGGCAGAGTCTTGTTGAAATATCCAGTGCTTGCCGGCAAATAAAGTATCATTTAGCGGCTTAACAACTCTCTTCAAAATGTCGTTTTGATAGTTCGTAGCACGTATTTTTACCCCGTGTTCAAAAAAATGAAGCTCTGTGACGCCTTCATAAGATACTCCCCACCAAACCATGACATATGCAGGATGGTGGCCTCTTTCTACCCTTGAAACTTCTTCAGAAGCTTCTTGGGAACCGTGAGCATATATTTTATCATTTTGGCGGTTGAATTTTTGCTCCACGGTAAAGATTTTTTCATCTGTGAACAGAATATTACGATATCCGCCCTTTGCATGCCGCTGCCACAACACTTTAGTTCTCGTCGCTCTTATTTTCCGTAGGGCCGCTGTCAGTCGCTGTCCTGTGCTCCGACGATAAACCCCAAGATTAAGGTCTTGTTTTATGATACGCGACATACTATAGTTTGAGGGGGAATTTTCATTTCTCTAAACATGAACATGATTTTCCGCTTGCATAGCGGATTTCTCCGACTTCGCTCAGCAACCGCTATAATCACTGCCGGTGTCCTTGTTTGACGTGGTCGACTGCTCCTGGGTCGTTGTATCGCATGATAGTACGATACATAAATTTCTACGTTATATTCAAAGGTTTCAGCATTTTGAAAATATCATTCACTTGCTTGTTGCACTTGTACATATAACGCTATCACTGCGACCGGATTCTCTTTGATGCCCCACTCCATCTTCAGGGAAACGGTACCTGGATCTTTTTCTGATAGCCAAATGTCTATTTAAGCATAATCAAGAAACAAAAGTATATCAAACATTCCATTATTAAATTTAATATGATGAAAAGGTTGGGACAGAATTTATGGCAAGACTACGTATATCGACCGAGTTATCGACCAATGAAACTGAGCTAATATGGAACTCGAGGCGAGATATATGTTACTTGAATGTTCATATTTAATTGTATGTTATTTCAGAATGACTTTTTAAAATGAGATGGTAACTTTAATTGTATGGAAGCGCAAACACTGTTTTTTTTTTACAAATAATGGCTTAGGTAACCCTAAGAAGAGTTAAACTTAGTTTATCCTTAAAATTTGCATAACTGTGTTATCTTTTGTTAAATTTATAAATTACTTTAGATATTCTAAAAGAGCGGGATCTTCTATCACAGGTATTCTCTACTGACTGCAAGTAACGTTGCTAAATTGGAACCCACAACTGCTAACAGTATTTAACAAAATAAACAATTATTATTTTCATCTATATTTCAAAACTTACTTCACGCTATTATGCAAAAGTCCAGTGTATTTAAAAAACATGTAACTTAACTAATTTCACTTTAACTATATAAAAAGGGTTACAAAACAGTTAACAGTCAGTTCAAAGTCTGTGCACATTGTAATAAAAAAAAAAATTAAAAATAAACCATACACGTCAATGTTTCCCGAATTTATAAAGGAGTCTAAAACCGTGTAGGTAAATCGTAATAAGTAATTTGCGTCAAGATGGTAATGATTTCTGTGGATGACCTTTTGTGCCCTAGTCGGCGGACAATTTAAAGAAAACAGATGGTTCAAGGTGCAAAAAGGCTTAAGCGCATTTACGGTAGTTATTTATTGCACAAAACATATTATTACAAATAGTATACTTAATGCCTTAAGGCTTCCTCTATCAGTCAACCAATGGATTAAACCAGAGAGATTAAAAAGGTGCAGGGTACTGATCGATACGACCTCCAAACCTTCAAGAAAAGATGGTGTTCCACATATTCCCATCTCAAAGGTCGGCAACGCAGTTTCAATCTCAGACCATTAGGCAATTTGTCTGCTCGTTTGCCTCCTATATCGTAAAAAATCGGCCAAAAGCATGTCAGGTCATGCTCAGTGTAGGGTTTCGTAGTTACCATTCGGTCAGCACAGGCCAAACGGGGGCTATATTATTAACACATGCGCTGAATGTAGATTATATGTATCATGTAGATTACAAGCACAAGGGATTAAAGGACTCTAGAATTAAATACATTAAAATAAATAAAGTAGCCATTTATTATGAACTTAGATTTAATTTTTTTTTCAGGTTATGAAAATTTGACATTATAGTAAAACATTTTTTTTTATTAAAAGCTGGTCGGCGATTGGCTCTAGTCACACCTGATGGAAAGTGAAGACAGGGCCTAAGATGGAGCTCACCGGTTCAGTAGTAGCCTATTCACTTGCTTTAAAGAGACCGAGGTCATATTTATCAGGGAATACAGATGGCGGGAGCGCATTCCATTCCATAGCCGTCCGTACCAGAAAAGAGGAGGCAAACCGTTTCGTGCGAACAAATGGAACGTTTACAACGAATAAATTAAAAATTACAATAAAGTTCATTGTCATGACTGTCTTTAGATATACTTAGTCGACTTGCCTTCCAGCATAGGCCTCCCTTAAGACGTTTCATTCCTCTCTGTTAGTTGCTCTTTTGGGCCATGTTGGTCCAGCGATAATAATAATAATAAGCGCCACCAGCAGCTTGCTCTACTATACGGCCTTGTGGACCGCGAAGTGCCGTAGTACAAGTACTCACCTTCGCCAGTTCTCGAAAATGGTCGCCACGCTCTATCGGGATCGATTTATCATCACTGACAGGACTATTGTTGTCAATAAGCCTGACATCGTGCTAATAGACCGATCGCAGCGCCGGGCCGTGCTCGTCGACGTCACCAACCCCCATGATGAGAATCTCGTGAAAGCCGAGAAGGACAAATCCAGCAAGTACCTAGACTTTAGATTACCGCCATGTGGGATGTTGACTCGACGATCATTGTTCCGATAGTCATGTCAGCGAACGGTCTCATAGCGAAGAGTCTCGATCGACACCTAGAGAGACTCGCTGGGCGGCTGGATCAAGGTTCAGATGCAGAAGGCGGCAATCTTGGACACGGTGCGTATAGTACGTCGGTTCCTCACTCTGCGGCCCTAACTACCGGCAGCTTGGACCCCGCCCCGCTGCTGGCGGCACCAAAAGTTAGGTTTTTTATAATAATTATGATCATATGTTTTTATACGTGTTTTTATATTTTAATTTTATATTCATAATATAAATGACCTGACTAAAGAAGAGAAATAAATAAAGAGAATAATAACTTTACATTACAAACAATAACTCAAGCACACTCATTAGTAGGTACATATTTAAGTCTTATTTATTTAAAACCTAAAGGCCCAGACGGTCAATGTCCTATTCTAATTTCAATTGAATGAACTTGTAAAACTTAAACGAATACTTTAAGTACTAAAGAGCTGTCTATACATTTCCTGTGTATACTTTAGGTATGGGCACTAGAGTTCAAGTCACGCACACAACAAAAAAATCATGTAATGACTAAGCATCGGAGTTTTTGTACTGTAAGGTTATAAAGCTATGGAGTCAATATAAACATTATAATTAAAATCATACTCACTCATCCTCCGACTTATTTAGTGATTTCGCCCTGAAATGTTTTTATAAACATCTTAAGCACTCCCTTCTTATCATCATTATCATTTAGCCTCCAGTCGCCCGCTGCTGAGCACAGGCCTCTCTTCGTGTACACCACTTATACCGGTCCTGGGCTAGTCGCATCCAGAAGTGTCCCGCGATTTTTCGAATGTCATCCACCCAACGAGCCAACGGACACCGGGCTTGTCACACACAACGGACACAAATCCGTTAACATTTTGGTTCACCTGCCATCACTCTGCCTGGCAACATGTCACGCCCAATTCTTCTAAGTAATTAGATATTTAAATTATAAATAAACCGTAATTATTTTTCAATAACTAAATATTATAGGACATTATTACACAAATTGACTAAATGCCCACAGTAAGCTCATAAGGCTTTTGTCGTGGGTACTTAGACAATAACATATATATAAATACTTAAATACATAGAAAACACCCATGACTCAGAAAAAAATATCCGTGCTTATAAATAAATAAATAATAAATAAATATTATAGGACATTATTACACAAATTGACTAAGTCCCACAGTAGCTCAATAAGGCTTGTGTTGAGGGTACTTAAACAACGATATACATAATATATCAATATTTATAAATACTTAAATACATAGAAAACACCCATGACTCAGGAACAAATATCCATGCTCATCACACGAATAAATGCCCTTACCAGGATTTTAACCCGGGACCATCGGCTTCACAGACAGGGTCACTAGTCACTACACCCACTAGGCCAGAACGATCGTCAAAAGTATCCGTGTTGTATTAGAATTCTATGAAATTCTTCTTGATCTCTATAAAAAACTTAATCACCTAGTTAAACGTACACTATATAAACGTAGAAACGTAATATAGATATATATTGTTGCGATATAACTGATTAAAGTTATGAAGCTTCCTTTCATACGAGATAATTATGCACTTATTAAAATTTCAATTTACCACAATTTCTATAAGACGAGCTTTTCAAATAATAATTGACATAACACAAAATCATTGCACGGCAAAATATGTTAAAATTACAGATTACAGAGAGCCTTTTTTAAAAACTCCGGTTGTACAGTCAGCGTCAAATACTTCGTAGCAGTCAAAGTGGCCAAATAGTTCGGTACACCATACTAAATATATGGTGTACCGAACTATTTGGCTACTTTGACTGCTACGAAGTATTTGACGCAGACTGTAGAACCAATTGCACCTTAAGGTAAGTAAGTATAGGTAAAAAACTTAAGTAAGTCACCTGTTGTATGTAGTTGTGACGTGTTCGAATAGACATTTGTTTCTTTTGTGTGTCTTTTAAACATGTATTGTCTATTCGAACACGTCACAACTACATACAACAAGTGACTTACTTATGTTTTTTACCTATAGTAATTTGTTGTTTTACTGTTTTGTGTATCAAACGGTTCGTTTGTTTTGGTTTGTTCTGAGGGTCGTGAAGTTGGAATCTCGACACAATGCGAATTTTAATTCTTATGTGGTGAGCTTTCCGACTGAACGTCTAGCATCTGCGCGACGCAGGCGGTAGAACGACTAGTGAAACTCAGGCATGCGTTTTGGAAATTTCTCGCACTCCGCATACGGGCCCTATCGCCCAATGAAAACAGTTCCCGGGCCCTTTGGCATGCTTTATGGAAATCTCCCGCATCCTGCATACGGGCCTTATTGACCAATGAAACTGAGCCATCAATATGTTTTAAGATAACTGATGCTCAAAAAATTACTATGTTATATTATTTGAGCGAATAAAAACTCCTATAATGTATTAACATTTTATTTCATCTTATTATATAATATTATTTTGTACTATATTAAACAACTTAAGTAATTAAACAAGGCCACATTAAACTGAGTGATTCATTAATTATACATAAATTATGTTAAAATATTTATTATTATACATATTTTATTAATGTGTGAAAGTTCTTAAAACTTAATTGCTTCTTAAAGAAATAAAAATAATATGCCTCTCTTTTTACAATTGATTCCATATCATTACGAGTATAGGACGCTTAAAACAAGGAATTTCGTACATTGACCCGCCTGTTGCTATCTCTATCTCTCGCGCGTAATTTTATTGCTGTCCCGCTCACGATGACGGCGGTCAATAACACTGTGCGAGCTGGATAGCAATATAATTATGCGCGTGCCGTATTATTTGACGTTTATTGAAATAGGCGAGTACGAGATTCCTCGTGAAATTTCTAGAAAAAATTGCAAAAGTTTCCACATGGAAAATTATGAAACTTCTCATGTAGTAAAGGAAACGAAATTTTTCGTTTCCAAAACGAAATTTTCCTTTGTTTCCTGTGATTTTTTCTGAAATTTCCGTGATTTTTCTAACTTTTCGGAAACTTTCCGCGACTTGCACATCTGTAATCACTACCAATCAACGAACTGATCAAAGTTAAATATGGCGGCGGCAGCTGTCATAAAAGACTTCAACGGCATATTCATACAAACAAATTTTAACTATAGATGGTGTCTTTCACGAATAGTATGGAAAGAGGTACGTCATATTCAGAACGCTCGTCAGTATTATTCTTACAGATCGATCTGAAAAATTCATATTCTGAACAATTAGAATGTGTATGGAACATAATGACATTCAACCCGATTTGAACTTTAAGATATGGAAGGTAGAGGTAAGGTATGTAATCTCCATAGGCAGAACTGTTGCAAAAGTGTCCAGCTGTTAGCTATAAATAATAGTTCCAAATCTCTCCAGAGTAGTGCGAGAGTAGGTAAGAACCCAGTCCTTATTGACGGTGTAAAGTGCGCTGTCTATGATTTGTTTTTTTTTTTTTCAAATATTCTAGGTATTGTAGCGCCATGGTTTTTTGACGGACACTTTTTGGTACAAGAAGATTTCATTCCTTACCTCTACCTTCCATACTTGAAGAGATCGTTTTGTTTGAAGAATCGTCACTTTCGACACTGACATTTCTAATGCATATCGCAAATGTTTGACGTATCTTAAATTTTGAATCGGGCCGCTAGTATGGGATTCTGTGTTTTCTGAATTCAGTGAGACACTCCGGACGTGTCGGCCAGCCGAATTTCTAACGTATCGTATCAGCAGGAATATGATGGTCGTATTTGTCTACGTAATAATGACAGTATCTGTCTCTTTCAATCGCATGGTGTTAAAAAGTGACACTTATTTTATCCCATAGATTCAGATATCACATAGAGATTCCATCCAGATTCGCCTTTTATCTGGTATTTATGGGATTACAAATAGGGAACCTAAAACTTATGGATTTACAGACGTAGTGAATAATCCTTTCCGTCATATATTCACGGAAACGTTATATATGATGCTATTTCATTCAAACTCATTACAATCTCAATAGACTGACTGAAATAGCATGAGTCATGCTACTTTAATTAGCATGAAAAATGCGATCTTTTCCGTGAAAATACGACGGGAAAGGATTATCTATTACATCTGTATGACGTACCAAACCTACGCCCTTATGTACAGTCGCCATCAAATATATCGGAGTGGTCAATGTGCTCAAAAATATCTGGACACGCAAGCCTCTTGACAGTAAAGGCTCTGTTCGGATACTTGTGAACTTAACTCGATCAGTTTTAGCCTTTTAACGAATAGTTTAACCAATTATACAAAATCGTTGAAATTGAAAAAAAAAAACATCAATTTGGCAGTAAATACTTTGTTTACAACCCGCAAAGCTCGTTAGAAATGACATTTAGATGCCATTAAATTATTAGTGAAAAATCGGACGGTGGAAAGGAAATGGCGAGAAAAAAAGTTAATTTATGTACGATACCCATCGAGCGGCTGGAGTCGGGCCTTTCCCGGCCGTGTCATACATTATGACGCAATGGAATCCGTCCGATCGGCTTGCAGTCGTACAAATGTGCAATGCGCTCCGATGCCGCCCGATCGGTGGGAATCGTACATTAAACCACACGTCATGCGTATTGTAGCACGACTCCGGCTCCCTTCGTATTAGTCACGTCTGAAAACATCGACACGATCGAAGTGCCAATAATATGTATACACGACCTTATGGCCCATATATTAGGGTAGTGAATATATATTTTTGGCACTTTGTACGTCTCGATATTTTCAGACTTGATCGTACACGAATGCCCTACGAACACGAACTAACGCAACGCAAGCGATGTACAGTCGCCAAAAGATATATCGGAGAGGCTTAGGTGTTCACAAATATCTGAACAAAGACTCTATTATAAAAATTTTAAAGTACTTGCTCAGATATTTTTGAGTACCTTGTCCGACCCAATATATCTGATAGCCACTGTACTACAGTGTGGCCTAAGGCAGCGCAGACCGGCTGCGTGAGCTAAACGTGGAGCCGGCACCGCACATCACGTCACGCAAACGTAAGCGGTGTGCCGTCTCTTATAAGGATCTGTATATTAAAATGCGCATGAGCACGTCTACGCGCACGTATCCGGTGTGCACACCCCTTTAAACTTCATAACATTAGTTAATAAATTGCCAAATCCAGAATCCAGTGTATAAGGTGTGAATGTGAAATTACGATCGAGACATAAATTTTATTGTAATAGTCTAAAATATCTGCGGAAAATTTTCCTATAACAGTGCAGCATATTATGCGATCCTTACGGGGGAAGAATAGCTTTCCAATCCTAACGAAATAACGGTACTTTTTCTATATAAAATTTAATTTCGGAACAAAACGGTTTCCACTAACTAATTCTTAACAATTCACTTTGAATTTGATATTGAACGCTTTCTAGGTTTAAGGGTTTCGCTTTTAAAAACAATATTGTTCTGGAATTAAAAAAAAAGGAAAATCTATAAACCTAGTTTTTCATTGTGTCAAAAACATACTAAAACATCATGTAGAATGGAAAATATTTAGTTTTTGTATGGTCAAGTACGTGCTACTTCCCTCTTAAGCTTACTTTAAGGGCTGAGGGCTGTAATGTTATACGACATTCCATTACAGTCCTCTTGACTCGTTGCGCCTAAAATGTGATGCTTCAGAGTCCTATTATGATAACGTCCGCCTCTTACGGCTTTTCCAAATGTCCACTGTCTAAAATCAATTATGCATAAAAATCTATTAACATACGATAAACCCTTACTTAGAAATATTGTTTACAATTACAAATAAACAGGAAAATTCCAAAATTTGTACAGAACATTTATTTTGGCAAGAAACTAAAAAGTACACGCCACAGTGGCAAGATTCTTAGATAATTTAATCTTGGTCATAATAACTAACTTATCTTAAGTACAGTATTGCGCTAACCGGTTCACCGGAACCGCGTATTTAAATACCTCTATTCTTACGCACTTTTACTGTGCGAGCCACTTTTTAATAACTAATATTAAGTTAGTGTTTGCAGTTACAGTTCAAATAATTTTCGAACTGTACTTTTCATACAATGCTTCGCATCCGTAGGTTAGGATAGGATTGGGCGAATCATGGTCTTAGAGATTCGGATCTTGGTGCGTCTGCTTAGAAGCTTAGACACTAAGACCTTATGAGGCCACCTTGAGAGATTGGATGTAGATCGGAAGGTGAAAAGAACCTGGGTTGCCTAGCAGGAGGATGTCCTATCAGACGCCCCAGGTATCGCTGAAGCAACATGGTGGAGGCGGATCTGCGCGAACTTAAAGTCAACAATTAGCGAGAAGTCGTACAGGACCGAGAGAAGTGGCCCTGTCTTGTGTCGGAGACCAAGTCTCATTTTGGGTCGCTGAGCCAACGTAGTAAGTACTTTTCGTACTAAAAAAGCTACCAGGTAAGTTGGAATATTTTTCAGTTATTGCTATTTAACATAAAATGTTTTTAATTTGCTTTATGTTTATACCTCTTTTAATCGATTTATAAGTAAGTATATTGGTTTCAAATGATGCAGAAACTTTGTCCTCTTCTATAGGGGTCAAACACATTACAGAATAAGTTCTCTTCTGTGGACGAAACAACGAACGTTAACGTCCCGGGTATATTCATATCACGTTTTTATATTTCCCACTGAGATTCTTGCGCCGTTATCTTCTCGGGGCTGTGTTCTAAGGTTAGAACCGGCGATCGTTTTTCAATCATAAGTGCATTATAATATGCTTAAATTGAAGAAAAAAGACTTTAATTTTCCCTTTGGGTCTCAAGCGCTGAAAAAAATTATTCCGTCTGTAAGAGTGCAGCGTTAAAATTAGCTTAACTTTGCAATGTCTACAGGAACGCGAACGAGTTAATCATACAATAAAATGTGTATGACACTCAGTAATCTGCAATGTTAAACTGAAATGCTATTCGCTAAACAATAACAGCGTAAGGCTATAATTTCAACAATAAAATTCTTAGCATCTACAGTATTTAAAATTGTGCGGTTGGCATTTTAATATTAATATAATTTAAATCTTAAAGCGTATCGTCTCACTGTTACGTTCAATAATTCAACAGCATAAAAATGTTCTGCACTTTAACTACGATATGCTGAAACATCTTTTCATCAATAAAATTTAGTAGCACAATCAACATATTTTCAGTGACAGAATTGACACTAATTTAATTAAAAATAAAGTCAGTTTTAAGCTCTATTTCATACGTCCTTAATACTAAAACAATTTTTCCCTATTTACTTATCAATCGCTCCTAAATTATTTCGTTTATAATCGCCATCACAAAATTCAGTCTCAAAAAACCCGGAACTAACCATATTGTTCAACCATAAGAATCATTTCTTTATGCTTTCATAATCTAGTTCTCCACACGCTTTGGCTGTGCGTCTAGTAAGGAACACCTTGCCTTTCTTAATGTAATCTCCACAGGCCTTATCAACTGCGCAAGGAACTTCTTCTACATTGGAAATATCCTTACAATCATTTGTGCACCCCCCTTTGTTCTTTCCCCCTGTGATTCCATTCGCTTCAACTCCATTTTGTTTGGTCCCGTTTCTTTGTTTCTCGAATTCATTCTGTATCTCCTTTTCTACGCTTTTCTTCTTCTTGTAGCTTTTGGAATAGAAATTAAGGAACAGACACAGGAAAATGGTGACGTTGGCCGATATGAAGTAGGTGAAGCCAACCGCGTACTGACATCTTGGGGAGAAGTGAGTCCATATGCAGTACGCGAGCATAATCACGAATTGTACCTGAAAAATAACGCACAATTATCAGACAATGATCTATGAAATGTAAAGCATATCTTGCACTGTTAAGTCAAGGCAGTCAATCGTAATTGTCAAAATTTTACCAGCTGCAACGTAGTAACATATTTCGTTCACCACAAATACTTTAGGAACAGAAGCCATAGCTTCGACAGAAGCCAGTAGGTACATGAAAGCGTGGGCATTATAGTTGAGCAGGGCAAGGATGGTTCCTTGACCACCAACCCCATCCCTGGTCTTTCAAAATTCGTTCAAAATTTCATCCAGGCCAGGCCAGGCCCCATCTCAGAGTCTCCACTCTGGAGGATAATAGAATGAGTACATGACAACGTGAAAGGAAAAATTTAAGAGCGGCAGCCCATCCTTGGTCCTTTGCAACCCTTGGTCCATTGATAATTTGAAATCGAGATGGATTTTTAAAGAAAATTTTGTAGCTACAGTAAGTGTACTGCCATATTTTCGACACATGATTAAAACTTTTAGAACGCCATTTGACTTTGATCCTTATTCTTTCACTGATATGTGTTAAATTTATAAAATATCTAAAAGTGGCGCCATCAAATTTATGTGGCTACAGAGTTTTCTTTGACAATAAAACCTCTATTTCGAATTCTCTTTGATAATAGGAATGAATACATGATAAAGTGAAAGGCAAAGTTTAAGAGCGTTAGCTCATCCTTGGTCCTTTGACTCCCTTGGTCCCTTGAGCGAAGTCTGCTAGCGCCAGTGTGTAGTATTATTTAGAATCAAAACTATTAAAATCTTACCAACTGCAAAGTAGTGACATATTTCTTCCACCACAAATACTTCTGGAACTGAGGCCCCAGTCCAGAGAGAAGATAGTAGGAGTACATGACGATATGGACGGCAGAGTTTAGGAGGGCGAGGATGGTCCCTTGGCCGCCGGCGGCGAACTTGAGGTAACTCCAGGAGTAGAGAGCCATGATGCCGTGGTGGTATACGTGGAGGAAGGTCACCTGAGAAGAAAATAATTTGTCAATAATGTACATATGTTTTAATTTACAATATAACGTGTGTCAGCGTGAAACAAATAAGAGTATTAAAATGTTTGCTCTATTCTAAGGATAGGTGTTTGCAACGTTTTGCATAACTTATGCAATAAATTGAAATATATGTATATGATTTCTTTACTTTAACATCAGAACTTACCTTGAGAACCATTTACAACAGCTGCACTGCTAACGACCGCTATTCTGTTGAGTTTTCTGAATGCCAGTTTTTGTGACAGTGTATTTTTTAAACTCGGTCGTGAGATTGAGAAATCGAAAAATTTCTTTACTATTAGGGAAAATAAATTTATCGTGGATTTCCTCAAAGTAACTCCTGCTTCATTCATAATTCAGTCATAAGATATCAACAGATTAGATCCAAAAATCAGTATCCTAATTTCTCAGACGTTTTCCTTTTTCAGAGCTATTTCTAGAAGTAAGACTAATATCCTTAAGTAACATTTAATACTATCTCTAATGATTACCTGTTTATTCTTTTTTCGTAGCACGAAGAACACAGTGTCGAGGAGTTCAGTGAACTTGGCGAAGAAGTACCACCATCCTAGCTCCAAAAGCTGTAAAACAAATAGAAAATCAATAAAGCGTTACAGATGAATAAATAGGTACCAAGACACGTAATTAAGTGCAAAAAATATACGCATTTACAGGCATAAACTGCATATGATTGTATTACCTACTTGGAAGTTTACCAACTGCATAGATAGAGTTTAATAAAAAAATATTCCTAAGTCTAAGGACATAGATAAATCTAAGCTCACTCTTTAAGAAAATGATCTCGAATAGGTAGATATATTTTATAGTTTCAACATACAGTGTGTCCCTAGCCATTGGACAAAGCCGAAAAGTACGTACATAATATATGCATTAGGGTATTTAGAACCAGTGTACAAAGTATCATAACAGCCGGTGTAGCGGTTTCGAAGAAATTAACAAATTACCAATTTTTAT
This sequence comes from Cydia pomonella, assembly GCF_033807575.1. Taxonomy (NCBI): domain Eukaryota; kingdom Metazoa; phylum Arthropoda; class Insecta; order Lepidoptera; family Tortricidae; genus Cydia; species Cydia pomonella. The sequence continues at coordinate 4,238,158 of NC_084709.1, read as the reverse complement.
AATTATAATAGCTCCTAAGGTAATATCTTCAAAGAATGGTATGGAACCTTCTTCAACCTTTTTGATTATTTTTTAATAACTTTTATTTGTTTTTTTTTTTATCTATTGATCTAATAAAAAAATATTAACGTCAGAGCATTCCTGAGAAGTAAGTAAAGTTTGTTCAATGGCTAAGGTCACCCTGTATATTACTTATATAAGATTTCGATAGTATCATAATGGATCAAATTTGTAGGCAGGTTTCTCAATCCGAAAGGAAAAAAATAAACAACTTGCGCCTTACAAAATTATTTAGCAATTGCACTTTTACGATCAATGTAGCTCGTTACTTTCTTTCAGTAACCATAGAAAATAATAATTATGTACTAAAATAAATGTACCTGCTTGTTTTGAGTATTCGAGGGATATCTGCACCCCGCATAGAGCACACCATCTCGAAATATGTTCAAATTCAGAGCCTGGAAAGAAAGAAATATTTAATCAGCTCATTTTCACTCTGTGGCTGACATGCTGCTGTCATAGTTAGCTATGTTTCGGTTAATTTTATATATATTTATATGTATGTTTATATGTATGTTTATGTATGTCTATTTATATTCCTTATATGTGTATGTTTATTCACTGTAATTGTGTGTGTGAATCTAGGCTTCATAACGGTTTAGCAACACCTACTTTTTCGATTAACTTCTCTATTTCCGCTACCCAAAGGTTGTCTGGAAGAGATCGCTTTTTAGCGATAAGACCGCCTGTTGTCTGCCTCTAAATTTAATCAATGGTTTATTTTTCTTGCATATTTTTACTGAGGTGTGCCAATAAAGAGTATTCTATCTATCTATCTATCATTTTCCCGTAAGTTGATTAGACATTAATGTATTTATAAATAGTTATTGGTGTACGTAACGAAATATTTTATGTTCAAATAAATTGTACAAAAACACGCGAGTGTAATATAATATTTTACAGTACATATGGTGCTACTTTACCGCACTAGTGCGAAAATTAGCATATTACGTTACTGTGTCCAACATTTAAAGGGCCATATGTACTGTAAAACGTTGTACGATACATGTGCGAATAGGTAATTCACAACTCGTGTCGATTTAAAACACTCCCTTCGGTCGTGTTTTAATTTATCGCCACTCGTTTCGAATTTCCTATTTTTCGTACTTGTATCGTAATGTACTATTAAGTTATATTAGTTTAACGGAGGCTTATTAGGATTAAGGTCTTGTAGTAGTAGTAAGTTATTTCAATATTTTTTAACACTTTTTTTTGCATTAGAAAGAAGGTAAGCGATCTTGACGTGACTTAAATAAATAAATATAAATATTATAGGACATTATTACACAAATTGACCAAGTCCCACAGTAAGCTCTATAAGGCTTGTATTGAGGGTACTTAGACAACGATATATATAATATATAAATATTTATAAATACTTAAATACATAGAAAACACCCATAACTCAGGAACAAATATCCATGCTCATCACACGAATATATGCCCTTACCAGGATTTGACCCTGGGACCATCGGCGTCGTAGGCAGGGTCACTACCCACTAGGCCAAACCGGTCGTCAACTACTACAGTGGACTTTTTATTAAAAATCACTTTTGAAAAATAAGTTACAACAAATATGTAACAATTATAAAATCATAGACGATTATTTACATTCTTTTGCTTAAATAAGTAATAGTTACTGATTTTTTATAAGTGTTTTTCAATAATTTTCAATAAAAAGACATTTATAATGCTAAAAAAATACCTATTTATAATGCTAAAAAAAACGAACTATATGTATAGTCGCCATCAGATATATCGGAACGGCCGAGGTGCTCAAAAATACCTGAACAAGCAATCTAACACCTTGACCATAAACGAGTGTTGAGATATTTGTGAGCGCCCTGGCCTCTCCTATATATCTGATGGCAACTGAGCAAGGTGATATGATAGATTTTGAAGGATCTCAACGGTCGATTTTGATGTTTGACGATCCTTTTGTGAAATTGTTATTATTAAGTTTACCATATCTATAATATTTCAATGTTTTTTTAGAATAATAATAACTGCATCAATAAATTGCTCTTAAATTTAGATTAAGACGATATTTCTAAAATTTGACGATTTAAAAGTGCTTGTTGCTAGACCTATTTGAATAAAGAATATTTTGACTTGACTTGACTTGACTTGGTGCACGGCGGCTTATCGTAAGATCTGATCAGGCAGATCATAATGTTCCTGTGTAATGTTTTGACGATAGTCACGTTAAACCCTAGCTTTGCCTAGGTTGCTTCAGATGCCCGAAGGGCAAACTATCCAGAAATGGGAACGTCGACTCAGGTAACGAGACAAACAGTTTCACGATATGCCTAGAAATTTCACAATCTGTCTGATCTTACAATCGGCCGCCGACATATATCACATAATTTAATAGATCGTGTCTAGTTTCAAAGGTAATCCGTTAACTTCTATAATTAGTACAAGAAAGTACCTTATAAACCATCATCACAGACAGCAACACCTGCGTTGCGTTATAATACGTGATGAGTTTCGTGATCCTGAGTGGAGGCCTATTCTTCATCAGACTGGGGCCGACGCGCACGAAGATCAGGTACGCGATCACCACGCAGATGATCGGGATCGGACTCGACATCATGAACCATGAGTCAACTAGGGCACCTGGAATATAATATAACGTCATCCATACTATACTATAAATCAATTTTTAGAAAGATCTTTCATTTCACTGTATTTTTATTAACTAACCCTAACTTCGCCCCCGTTCCTATAGTTCGTTTTATTGGGTTCCGTATTCAACTAGAAATCCTTATAGTTTCGCCATGTCCGTCTGCCTGTATGTCCGAGGCTTTGTTTCATGATCATTATTTAGCATTAAAAAGAAGGTAAGCGATTTTAACGTATTTTTTTTAACACTTGAAAATTAAGTCACGACAAATATGACACGACACTTACAAATCATCAGGCGGGCCGTATGCTTGTTTGCCACCGACGTAGTATTAAAAAAAAAAGAGACGTCGAGATTGTTTATCTTTGTTCTTTTTTGACTGTGTCTGAGCGAAGAACGTATAAGTACAGTCAGCCAAGTGGTTTACCAATTTTCTACTCTATTACTTGACAAATAGAGTCGAAAAGTGGTAAACCATTTTCTTGGCTGACTGTACACATACGAGAGTTCTTTTCTCAACAAAAAAATGTATATTCTCCACATTGACATTAAAAAGTTATCCTTAAAGTACGCGTCAAATCCGGTAGTTCTGATTTTTTGCTGACTTATTTATGATGATGGCTCAATGAATTATCCAAGTTTATGACCTCGAGCGCCGAACACAACTTTGTCAATAAACGAAAACACTGTGAAAATTTCGTTTTTTTTTTTTAGATTTGGGCGACTACCGACCTACCTTCTCAGGGAGTTTTTAAAATAGACTAAATTTCCTACAGTACGAGACTAGAATAGTTTCTGTAGATCTAATAATTAAGTGAAATTTGCATAAGAAAGCGGCGCACACCTCTCCACACCCTGAGCCGCTCACGCAATATTATCCCCTTGTCGCTCCGTGCCAGCGGCCGTTTTCGGGTACCCATATAATAATAGTTTCCGAGATAAGATCTTCTAAAGTTCATAATTTTTTGCAGAACTACCGGATTTGACGCAAACGCTAATGTTTAAAGTTAATGGATTATATTGACAAAACGCCGAATACTCACTTTTTCCAACTTTCAGAGAATCCAGGTACCGGTCCACCTTTTCAAGGTAACTCATTTTGATCCCTTCACCTGAAAAACACAAGGAAACTATATTTATATTAACAAATCTAGTAACCGTTAATTATTATTGTAATTATACTACATTGAACGTAGTGATTACGAGTATATGCTCTTTGACTACATTCATGTTATTCGTCAATAGATTTGACAGTTTTCTTCTTCAAATTGGATTGATGTTAAATTTATGTGGCCAGTTACATTTGAGGTTAGAAGGAAAAAGTTTATTCGAGTATTTACTCGAGCGGCATACAGCGTGTAGATTGAAATTGAAAATATATCTTTGCTTACAATTTTAAATATACATCTTAACATATAAAAATCAAAATTCAAAATAGATAAAAAATTTGCAAGTATGAGTATGTCATAATATATCTTTCACAATTCATTACAACATTAACCGTGGCATCGTAATATACATTATAGGGCATTTCTCAGAGGTGGCGTTTTTACGTGTCCGGGGGCATAAACACGTGAATTTGTTGCCTATAAAATCTGAATTAAATCATGCAAATCCATCAGCATCTGATACACCTCGACAACTGGTAAAACATTCCATGTAGTATATATATTATAAGAAAATAAATGTTAAGTGCTAAAATTGACGAACACTGGGTATGTCCCGCACCCAGATTTGTTGAAACAAAAAATCATAACTTAAGACTGTAATTTTATTTTAATTTTTAAAGTTGGTTCATGTATTCTACATAAGCCTATCATTTATATTATTAGACTCAAAATAATTTACGCATTAATATTACAAAATAAATCCAATTATTCGACTTGTCCCGCGGCAACACGTGATTTCACTGGAATTTATAAACCTTGTCGGCATTTCACAAAGGAATATACCAGGAACGTCACGCCGCGTGCGCAGGTAGCTTCAGTCGCGCCACGTTTACCGGCGAGAGCGGACGTAGGCTCCCGGTCTGCAAGCGGATTTCGTAAAGGTTTGTTCGGCATTCGGTGAGTTTGGTTACGTGATTTTTTGAATTCGGTGAAGCCATTAATTGTTTAAGTGCTTATGCTTTTTTCAGTTAAATAGTGCGTAAGCCATCCTCAGAGGTATGTGATTTGGACATTAGAAACTCTTTTACATACTATGATTATGTTTTCTGTAATTATTTAAAAGCGATTAAAATTGAATTCAGTGGGCGTGATTACCGTGGATTCGGTGGGTTTTTTGACCACCGAAATCAAAAAATAGTCCACCGTTGTCAATCTTTACTATATTGTTCGTTATTTTTGTACTTTACATACAATGATAATTTAAATTATATACGTTAACATGTGCTTATTATATATGGCCAAATAAATATATAATTTCGATTGTTAAGCTGGTGCCATAATTATTGGTTTTTATTTACAGTACAATCTGCAATCTTATATGAACATGCATACAAAAAGCAGTTACTTTAATAGTATAAGTGTAAAGGAAAATTACAGCTTCTGGAAAGATATACCTGACTTGGAAAACCTGATAACTCCATCTTTAGCACAGCATGACATTTCACTTCCTACATTTGATTCAGATAATGTCATTGAATTAGACGATGATTTAAATATATTTGATTAATAGCAGATCTCAATAACTCATTGATCTCAAATATGTTTATTTATTTTTAAGAAATATTTTTATGTGTATATGTTAAGTGTTATTACACGGGAAATGTCGCCTTTTGTTAATTTTTATGTAGCTAAAACTAAAATGTTATTGAGTTATGAGTATTGTGATATTTGTGATGTGTCTGCACATTGTCAGAGAAACCAACTGAATATTATATTAATAGAGATATAGACATTACATAGTTAAAATTAAGTTCGAGCAGGATATTACGCAGTTTTTTCTTTTCAATTTTATGTTAAAGGTTAAAGCATAACTGTTATTTTCTTCCTAAGATTTTATTTAATTTTGTTGTTGATTGTCAAGTGTTTGCTTGCGAGCAGGCCAATTTTGCCTTGCTTTTTAAAGATCTAATTAGTTTATTTTTTGATATTTAAACTTTAATTTGTTATTGATTTTAACTGCTTATTTAAAATAATGATTCTTTTACCGTTCTATCTTGATTTTGATTTGACTCTTTAGTTTTTGAAGCCATTTACTTTTATAATCATAAATCCATAGTTTGTAGCAGAGCATAACTTTCTTTTATGATGAATCACAATAATAACATAATTATATATTTTTTTTCTTTTTATTCGGGACAAAAAACAGTAACACACAGGTTTAGACACAAAAATAAAATACAAAGAATAATGAAGTGTGAGACCAACAACATCGTCCACAGATTACTAGATTACCTACTGATAAATCTACAATATATAGCGCTAGGTAACAATATAAAGGATATAAAACTAAGATTAACACAGCTACGGTTACAAGATACAGTAAGAAATTAATTATCGAGTTAGCAGAAGTAGTTTTGTATAGATACATTTTAAGGAGCGAGTAAAAACGGCAAGGTCCACCGGGGCGAATTTTAGTAATGTTTTGTTTGAAGCAACTGAATCACGTTCTTCTTCATTATGATGTCTTTAAATTGATAATAAAACTATTTTGATGCTCAAATAATATTGTTTTATTACAATCTTGGTAAGTGTTGAATTCAGTGGCACCCTTTTTATTAATATTGATTTCGGTGAGTGTGTTTGATTTCAGTGTTTTGAAAAACTCAAATATCTCGCGAACCTTTACGTCTATAAGGAGGCCTTCACTACCAATATTTTTTAAATTTAAGCCTAATTGTTAATTTTAACATCACATGTCTATAAAGTAAAAAAAAATAATCGGCACCGAAGTCAGGCACCGAACGTCACCTCTGAGAAATGCCCTATTAATACAATGTGTTTGTGCACGTATAGTGGAGCCGTTAACCACGTATAGTACGATGACTTTTATCGACGAATCACCCCCATATCTGTTTTTACTCAACCATTTTAAAAATGCACCCCTTCAAAGTTTTATGGCGCCAAACACGACTGCACTTGGTTAATGTATCATTATATGTCCATTTACCTATCGCACATTTAATAATTAATATACATTCGATAGCTTATGAACTAGGGCATACATTTCAAGCATAAATGTTACAGAGAATCTTCCACAATTACTTAAGAATTAATAAAAAAGATAAAAGTTGTCTTCAAAAAATTTACTTTATTACATTATTTTTTTTTTTGAAAACAAGGTCGTTGATCTGTACTTTCTTATTGTTAAATGATAGTACAGGACAAAGAGCATATAATCACTACGTTTGTACAGGATATCAGCTAAAAGATGACATCAAAATGATAGCCCTAGTCAAAACTTTTCACAAGTTACACGAGTCCAAACAAGACCTTCTGTAATGTTCGACTGTTGTAATGACTTCAATCTTGACAACCCTAAATAGCCGAAAAGGATAGTGCCATGCATTAGAATGGGACGCATAATTCGTCCCTGAATCGCTGTCAAAGTAAGTATGTAAATATTCTTTATTGTGCACCATACAGTTAAAAATAGATAGGAAATGAAAAAAACACTTAAAAGTTAGGTAACAACAGGCGGTCTTATCGCTAAGAAGCGATCTCTTTCAGGCAACCTTTGGGTAGCAGGAAACTATGAATTTACAACATTGAACGGGTAGTGCCGATATACATATAACTCAACAAAATAAAGACGCAGACAATAGAATACATACCTACTACATACTAGTACTAATAAAATAAATACATATATACATACATACATATATATATTATACAATCATAAATAAAGGCAATTTAAGGCAGCGAAAGGTAATGAGTTTTCAAAAGATTTTTGAAAACGGGAAGGGATTTTGCACGTCTAATTTCTAATGGCAAAGCATTCCACAACCGAACAGCACGAAAAGTAAAAGAGTTGTTATAACATTTTGATGATGAAGGTGGTGGAGCAAGATGCTTCTCCGCAGAGCGGACTGAGGAAAGATTGTTGAAACGCTCTTTAAGATATAGAGGGGTAGAGGGGTTGAAAAGAAAATTATAAAGAAGTACAAGAATATGAGAGTTACGGCGATGACGAATAGGAAGCCAAACATTTTGAAGGCGCTCAAGATAAGATCAAGATAGCAAATATCGGCATAATCCAATATAGGGAGAAGAGATTGAGCAAGCGCAATTCTGGTAGCGATCGGCAAGAAGCCACGAAGCGTGCGAAGTGACCCCAGAGAAGCAAACAACTTCCTACTGATCTCACTTATCTGTGGCACCCAAGACAGTGTGCGATAAAATATCGATAATGAAACCGGGACATCATCAAACACTACTGTTTGTCAAACCTCAAGTTTTGTAAGAAAAGTAATTTCTATACGGTAGTACTATTATTTATTCTGTGCTTTTATTCTAATTTTACGAACTTTGATTCTTATTTGTTCGTATAGGGACGTCAAGTTGTGCCAACCCTAATAATTGCCCGGAGGAATGCTAAGCCGAACAGAGCCGAGACAAGCCGAAAGGAGGAGTCTCGCCGCACTGGTTATATTAGCCCGGTTATATCTGTTAATTTTGTATATTACAATACAGTACCTGGGCGACCGAGCTTTGCTCGGTTATAACTATTTATTGTAATATGGTGGTGTATAGGTGATAATCTTAACTACATTTTTTTACTAAATTAAACTTGTCTAAAACAATAAAATTAAAATATTATATATAAGCTAAACATATAAAAAAAAAAGTTAGTCACCGGGCGGGATTCGAACCCGTAACACTGGTTATTTCTTGCCGCCCGCGTCTTAACCCGCTGGACCAGACGGACAGTGGCCTGCAACACGAAATTAGCGACCATATTCGGCGTCAAAAGAAAAACGCATGAAAACTCGAAAACACGCGTTTTCCCAAACATAAGACTAATCTAGATCGATTGTTTACCCCCAAAAACCCTAAAACCATATACCAAATTTCAGCGAAATCGTTAGAGCCGTTTCCGAGATCCCTGAAATATATATAAATATATATATACAAGAATTGCTCGTTTAAAGGTATAAGATATGTTTTCCTATTTGAAGAACAAAAGATGTAAGTTTTTCTTTCGTGTTTCATGCGCTAAATTGTGTATAGACCACAAATATTTCAATAATATGGTATACACTTTTCACTCTTTATCTTAACGTCACTTTCTGACAGCTAACTGTAACATCATTTGTTATGTCAATGTGATACCAAATTAGTTAATGTGTCAAGTTTAACCTTTGTATTTGAGACAAAAGTTGACTATGAATGGGATGTATGAGAGAAACATATTATTCGTTTCACACGTGTTTTTAAAGGTAAGGCTCTCATAATGGTATAATTATAACGGGACCATATTATAGTACATAACTCAGTGTTGTTATAGTACATTGTGCAACGAGAGGGGTAAGTTATATTTTGCAAACGAATGTTTAGATGCACGACAGCCGCAGGCTGGAGTGCATTATAAGACTCAAGTTTGCAATATTCTTACCCCCGGAGTTACACACAATGTTTTTCATTACACTTGCGAAGAAAAAGCTAACTTTTAAGCAAAATAATTCTTAACTACGGTTTTTTCACATAAACAATAAATAGTACATTGTGCAACGAGGGGGGTAAGTGAAACCTTGGATACGAGGGTGGTAATTCCCGACAGCCGCAGGCTGGAGGGAATTAAAGACCCGAGTTTGAAATATTCTTACCTCCGGAGTCACACACAATGTTTTTCATCACACTTACGAAGGAAAAACTAAATTTTACTTAAATAACTAAACTACATTCGTCCGCCATTTTGTAATTTCTTGACAGGTTAGCATCGCGAGGGCACGGACCTATTAGCCATTCAGCCACGATTGAAAATTATGTAAAAATATTTTAAACTGCTGTTAAATTAATCAAATTATTTAATTTTAAACATAAACAAAAATATTCAATTATAAAAGTCAGTATTTTAAAAGTAAAACTCATTTATGCTACTTGGTTTGTATGTATAAGTGACACGATAAAAAAAGCAATAACTCCCTAGGGAGTTATAGCTTTTTTTTTCACAATCCACCACACCACAATAACTCCAGCGGGAACAAAATAGGCTATAGTAAGGCTAAAATCAGAACTTTTTCGAGCAAGTGTGATGAAAATACACATATAATTACGACTACGTTACGTACGTAATATGTTGTAATAATGTGTTGCTAGGCAGGCTTTAGCTGTTATGTAACAGTTCCTAGTTCCGGACTTATGATAACGAGATTATACCTGAACTCTGCTTAGACTAGATGTGACTCATGTGACAAACTACATCGGAACAATCACATGAAAGAAATCGCCACTATATTACTATACATTGTGTCATTCACGAAAACGCATGTCTTGACTCATATTTTTATGTCATTAAGGGTTAGAATTGACAAATCTGCGCGTCACCGTGGATGACACGAACAGTCTTGTTCGACTTCTGGTTTTAGCGCCATCTTCATAGTCACGCCTCGTGATTAAGTCCTTTGTTTTTCGCTTTCGCTCATTAAAGTGTAAGTACCTGGGCGACCGAGCATTGCTCGGTTTTAATAACTATTTATTGTAATATGGTGGTGTATAGGTGATAATCTTAAATAATTTTTTTTACTAAATTAAACTTGTCTAAAATAATAAAAAATTAAAAAAAATATATAAACTTGAACATATAAAAAAAAACAAAAGTTAGTCACCGGGCGACATTTGAACCCGTAACACTAGTTTCTAGCAGTCCGCGTCTTAACCCTCTGGACCAGACGGACAGTGGCCGAAAACACGAAATTAGCGACCATATTCTGCGTCGTAAGAAAAACGCATAAAAACTCGAAAACACGCGTTTTCCCAAACATAAGACTAATCTAGATCGATTGTATACCCCCAAAAACCCCCATATACCAAATTTCAGCGAAATCGTTAGAGCCGTTTCCGAGATCACAGAAATATATATATATACAAGAATTGCTCGTTTAAAGGTATAAGATATCGATAGCTTATTATAAAGTAAACTAATGTGGTGTGCAGTGAATGAAGAATAAATCTTGAAACCACCATTTTGGAGTCAACGCCCGGTAGTCCACGTGCTACTTGTAAAGTCCAGCTATCGCTTTACAAGAGCTGATAAAATCACCGTACATTGTCTTGTACTAACCGTACAAATTTAGTCGTATGTAAAGCTCCTACCTTGATACTGGTGAAATAGTTCCACTGGACTAAAGCCATAATTTTAAAAGAATGAATGAATATACTCGGTCATATGACTGCTCCCCCATTTCATCTCTTTATTATTGTAACTATGGATTCTAGTAATAAGTACTCTCAAGTCACGTTTTAATGAACCATACCTAACAGTGTTGATATAGCAATTTAAGTTGCCACTTCACTCTAGACGCCCTATGTAGCGGTCTAAGCCTATCGACCTGTACGTTTCTAGGTCGTTTTCCTTTATCAAGTTGTTATGTTGACATTATTGTCCATTCACCACCGTTACGTTTGATCCTTATTACAAAGGAATAAGGTACTGAAATGTGTATATATTTGAAGTTGCTTTCCCTAGTCTATTAGGGATTACGGTCAATCGATGTTATTCAAAAGTAGGGAAAACGAACGGCACAATAGTCATTCAAGCCCTTACAAATAAGTGATGAAGATCTTTGATTCAATGTTGTTCTCTGTGCCGGATATATTATGACTAGATGCATACAGGATAGGTTCTTCGAGGTGAAAATATTAGGTAAGTAAGTATTTACCCGACTGCCAAAGGGAGGAGGGTAATGTTTTTCGAGTGTATGTATGTATGTCTATTTCTTTGTGGCCTCCTGTAGCCTAAACGGCTTGATGGATTTTGATGTATGAGGTATTGTTGGATTCGTCTTGATACTTACCATCAACAACAATATTCTTGTGGGGCTTGTTTTCCTCTTTTTTAGTGTGCAGTCGGGTTTTTGTTTTTTTATATATTTTTTTTTAATTTAAGTATTTGTAGAGCCTGACTAAGATACACACATATTATGTTAGTGTGGAAACACCGTTTTAAGACGCTTTCGTCTTGTTGTCGTTGTGTGTGTTGTTGTCGTGGAGGACCCGTGGGAAATCACCTTTTCATACAAACTTAGTCCTCATTTTCTGGATATTAACATTACCGTAAAACCACCCAACTATAGTCCAAAGCTCCCAACTATGGTCCACAAATAAACTAAATTTTTCTCGTTCGTGTGTATTTTACTATATTTTTGTAGTTCTAAGGCAAAGTATATTTATAAATGGAAGGTAAAACTAGGAGTAAACCACAAGAAACATTGGTATAGATACTTAATTTCCTTTCGAACTTGTGGACCATAGTTGCAGTATTGGACTATAGTTGTGTAGTTTTACGGTATTGAAAATATTATGATACAATTTGTTGTATATCGACCACAGATTTGATTACCCCTTTGATTTTTTCGATTTTGTAATTATTATCAGAGTTAGGAGCATTAAAAAATTAGTAGGTAAGTATGAAAACTGTTTTTTTCTACTCGTCGACTGTAATGGTTGAATTAAGATTTCGTATACCAAACTATAATTGCGTACTTTTCATGTATGGGCTCCCAACTCAACTATAATAGTACATTACGATACAAGTGTGAAAAACAGGAAATTCGAAACGAGTGGCGATAAATTAAAACACGACCGAAGGGAGTTAAGTCGACACGAGTTGCGAATTAACTATTCGCACATGTATGGTACAACGTTTTACAGTACATATGGCCCTTTAAATGTTCGACATAGGAACGTAATATGCTAATTTTCGCACTAGTGCGGTAAAGTAGCACCATATGTACTGTAAAATTTATTTCGATACGATAAAAAAAAATTACCAATCACGTGCCGCGCGGGCGGGGGCTCGCTCGCAATTATGTCTTTGTCTACTTAGATGCTTACCACTTTCCATTATTTATTTATATTTTATAATTAGAAAAATATTTTTGATGACTCGTAGAAAAATTAGTGCATACAATAGTGATATAATCAAGCTTTCCAATCTCGTACCTCACGTAGGCCACTCAGCAAGCATCGTTGCCTAAACACGTCATGATACTCGACTAAAAAGCTCTCTATTATATGACGATTATGTAAAATACTATTATGCTCTTCATTTTTACAATAATCAAAAAAAAATTTTTTTATTCTATTTATTGTTTATAAAATTATTTATATTATTATTTTAGGTACATATATATATATTTTTTCTGGACCATGATAGTCATGCTAACATATGATGTCAACTGCTTCATTGCCGCTTTGTTGTTTAATGTCGTAATTATTATAGTTATCTCAGTAACTTAACTGTAGTTGGTAGCTGCGCGCAACTACGCTACCTACAGGTGTCCACGGAAGACCAGCGTCAGCGTACTACTTCAGTAGGGCCTGGCATTATGCTGAGTGTTCACCTTTTTCAGTATAATTATATACAGTGTACAAGTTAGTTATAAGTCATTTTTTCTCTTTCTTTCTCTATATGTATTGTATAACTGTGTACTTATATTGAAATAAATGATATTCTATTCTATTCTATTCTTCTAAAAAAACACATACATGAACAACAATCAAAATTTCGCCAAACTGCATAACAGTTTGTTGGCATCTATAAAAGTCAAACATAGGGTATGCCTCTATGTGAGTTTGGGATCGTCGACGATTCGTACCGCCTTTGGACTGAGTCGAAGGGTCCAAGCTAGCATCCAGGTGCTATGCTGTGCTTAGTCTGTGTAAATCTAGGTGCTTAATCAATAAGTCAATCGTTAACGCTCCGTAGCGTAATCATCTCTCTCTATCACTCTCCCATATTAGTGCAACAGTGATAGTAGCGTTTTATTCGCTACGGAGCGTGAAACGATTAGCACGTTGGCTACGCACAATGTTATAGTTGTTTTGTCTATGGTAATAGCTAATAACAAGGCCTGAAATTGCTGAAAGCTTCCTTGCTTTAAGCTATTTACGTAGACATGTTATTTAATAGATTACCAGTCGTTACTGGGCCAGTAATTGGATACAAGCATTTATTTCCCACATACATCACAACGAAGTCATAATATTAAGTTATTTCAGTCTTTCCTAACCGTTTCAATTCAATGTTGTTATTATTTTATAATTCGCATAATTGTATAAACAATTTATTTATTTAAATAAATAAATAAATAAATTGTTTATACTCCCTAAATACCACCAATGATTCATATCCGAATTGTTATGTACACTCCTAATTATTTTTAATATCTCATTCTCTGAAAGTTGGCCGTTGTTGTTCTCAAAAGTTTGCAGAAAATTATACGTTTCTGCATTAGGCCATTCTATTTTTTAATAATTTCCATTCTGTGCCCTTAGTGTAAATTTATTCGATAGCGAAACGTGATGTACGCGTTTGCGTTAAGTCTCATTTTGTATGGGATTTTGAGTTTCCGAAACGTCCCGCTTGGTGCGCTGTTTCTAAATCCCTGACTACTGACTGACTAGGGGCTCTGAACATGGGATCTGGAGATTTAGAAACAGCGCGCCAAGCGGGACGTTTTGGAAACTCAAAATCCCATACAAAATGAGACTTAACGCAAACGCGTACGTCACGTTTCGCTATCGAATAAATGTACACTACGGGTACTGATGTTTAACTCACCATTCCATAAATCACGATACTTTTACCTAAATAAAATTGTTAATTGAAAGTGCCCTCAAGAAATACTACAAAAGTTTATGCACGTAAAGCCGGAAAATTATGCGATAAAAAGTTATGCGAAAGAAGGTAAGGTTATCGCTCGAGTTTTCACCTTTTATGGTTCGTGTCATTCACGATGACGTGCAGATTCTGTTCAAAATGTTGCTCTTCAGAGCCCTCGACTAAAATTATCATTAGCTATATTATACTAAAATACGGCTAACGCCTGGCTAACGGTTTGTAGGCTAATATACAAAATTATTCATGAAAAACCAGTCCAGAGGAAGCCTGTGTCCCACAGCTGGGCACAGGCTTCCTCTCAGGCACAGGTTTGAGCTATAGTCCCCTCGCTTACCCGATGCTGGTTGGGAACTTCACGTACACCTTTGAATTTCTATGCGGATGTATACAGGTTTCCTCACGATAGGGTTTACTACCTACTTGCTTTTCGGTGAAGGAAAAATTCACACACAATACTTCCTAAAATAAGTAATTGTTAGTTATGGAGGAGCGGGGCATCCTGATACAAGTTCATTCACTTAAAAGGAAGTCCTAACTGATGGCAATTTACTAAGCTTAATAAGGAAATAAACAATTTTTCATTTTCTAATTTCCCCTTACTCCGCTCTTAAGAGTGTGAACGATGATATGGCCTTCGGTTAATTTGTTTCCCCTTCCACCCTCATTTTTCTACACGCCCACACACTATACAAAGTACGTCATGATAAATTTAAGCAACTACATAGGTACATAAAATATAGTTCGATGACGCACCTGTACGGGTTTATTTATAGAAGTAATCACTTAGCGCTTGTCGTATTTTAAATATACAGGATGGAATCCCTTAGCCATGCTAATGCTGAAATCAAGGGTGACTAAATTGGATTGGCAAGTTGCAAAGGTTTTGATGGATGGCGCTTTTTGTCCCTTGTTTTGTTTTGTTTTAGGCCATTAAAAAAAAAAACCAAGAATTTGGTAGCATTTGTAGGATTGACAGATAAAACCTACGCTGGTGCCATCTGTCAAAGCCTGAGCCCCATTAATAAGGGTGTACTTTTTTTTTTTTATAATTACTTTTCATAGGTATATTATAGTTTTATATACCGTCATTTTGAATAATGCATACATACATAATGTTTTTTGGTTATACACAGCAATAATTATTACGTACACTAAAATATATTTGTTCTAAATAGTGACATTATATAATTATATATAGAGCTTAATAGAAATAAAAGGCTCCCAGAAAATTGGAATAGGTTAGGTTAAAACTGTGACCCCACACAAACGTATATGTAGCAAAAAGTGGGTTAGGTTAGGTTAGAAATACGACCCCACATAAAACATAATGTTTACATTTTATAAAGTATAACGTAATGATGAGATGGTCTCATCGGAAGATCAGCGCTGGAAGTCGCCAGCAACATGCTGAGATGAGGCCATTTCGTGACACTTTACTCTCACTATGTTCTCTTTTATGTCTGTCTATTACTGTTTGTGTGTTTATGAATAAAACAAATTCTATTTCTATTTCTATTAATATTAAAATATAATAGAACAAAATCAACGTATAGTAATAATTACATTATAACAAGTAATGATATATAAAACGTCAATGTGACAAGTGTAGGATAGTTTGTTATAATTATATTAAACATTACACACCTCATTAATAACTTAGTAGAAGCCCCAACAAAACAGACCAAAAGGCAAGCCAAAAAAACGATAGATAGAATGCGTGGAAGATCTTCGAAAAATGGGGAAGTAAAAATAAAAAAGTTAAACTATATAAAGAAGTTAAACTTTGTGCACGCTAAACAAATACGTAAAGCGTTACTTTTTGAGGAACTTGTAATAAAAAGAGTATCGCTCTAGAGCACAAATTAGATTATAAATAACAAAATCCTGTAGTAATAACAATTTCCGTTACTCCACATTCTACCGCAATTCTTTTAGATTACCCATCTCTTTAATACTCAACTTTCGACATTTACCGAATTCACCTTTGGGTTGCTCATCCTGTATATTTACAGCCTCAGAATATAAACTAATTAAAAATAAATATATTATTAAAGATAATTATCTTTTAAGGCCATTATTTCAAGCCCAATAACCCCACTACAGGCTGACCGTTATTCCGGTCAATACTCGTACTATTATAGGAAGTTACTATTTCAAGTTAGTCGACATGTTAATTTACATCCACTAGAACCTGTGATTAAAGTGGTATTATTAACTACGAATAAAGTCAATTCTAGGGGGTGGTTGACACCCTCAGTTGGCAACAGCTGGCATTAAAAATAAATTAATGGTTGGAAAGTCTTAATCAGTCTAGGTCTTTCAAATTTATTTATTTTACTGTGCTATTCGAATCAGCTGTTTTATATGTAATAGGGTAAAACAGCGTGAGGAAACCGGACTAATTCCAATAAGGCCTAGTTTACCCTCTGGGTTGGAAGGTCAGATGGCCAAATCTTGGGTTTAGTTGTCAAGCGGACCCCAGGCTCCCATGAGCCGTGGCAAAATGCCGGGACAACGCGAGGAAGAAGAAGAAGAGAGTAAAAAGGGTTATTAAATGAATTTATTTATATTTTATATGAAAAGACTGAATTTTTTGTTATTATTATTCAGTTTTAGACATGCAGCTGATGCGGGTACGTCTAAATCAGAATTCACTTAGCACGAGTTCACTATTTAGATAGTTTGTTAAATTGTTTTTAAAATGATTTATACAAGAGTTCACAACTGGGTAATTCCACGAGACTGTAACGTCAGTTACCAATTCTTTCGTGTGGTCTTACATTAATTAAGCAAATTTAAGTATCCAGATATCTACCTGTTGGGCTATGCCAAATATACAGACAGCTAAATTTGCTTAATTAATGTAAGAACCAGGGATCGGAACCGGTTTTTTGCAAAAACATCGAAATAACCATATATTTCGGTTTATTTTAAACTCTAAATGTAGGACTCAGTTGTGTTTTCAGATAACGACTTCGTATTATTAGATTGCCTAATTAGAAATGAAGTAATTAACAAAGAACGAAAAAATACCGTTTTCGTTCCCATACAAAAAATACTGGTTTCCGATCCCTGGTAAGAACACACGAAAGAATTGGTAACTGACGTTACAGTCTCGTGGCATTACCCAGCTTCAGAGGGTAATAATTTGTTCCAAGCATTTACTATTCGGTTTGCAATAAAGTTTTTGCCGATATTTATTTTATGTTTTGTTGTTTCTAGTTTAAGGTAGTGTTCTCTTGTTCGAGTGAACAGATCGCTTAGTTCTGGACAGTCGTAGTATCCGACAAAATCCGTATCCGTATTTCCTGACAAAATTTCAAAAGTCAAGGGAAATCCTTATGTTATGGTAACCCTACTTGGGTTACTTATGGTAACCCTACTTGGGTTACTTATGGTAACCCTACTTGGGTTACTTATGGTAACCCTACTTGGGTTACTTATGGTAACCCTACTTGGGTTACTCGTAAACAAATAGGGATACTAAGCCCTAGCAATGCTAAAATAATCGGTCACACGCTGATCACAAGATATAGATAGACGCACAATTGTCAAAAACGTACCATACCTAATACCACCTTCGTTGCCCAAACATACTCGTATACTTAGCTTGCATGCTAAAACACTCCCCTGAGGAAGTCGGACAAAAATGGGCCACATAGCCAACAACAAACCAAAAGTCTTAGGTCAAAACAAATCTAATCGCTCATTAAAAATGTAGGTTAAACAAGGGCTAAATTGCGCCAAAAATATCACCACAACTCCCGTCTTAGTACCATACAGTAAGGTCGAAAACTGTGTACATATCTCTGAACTTTACATCGCGTGACTCGAATGAACGATCGGTAAAACAAATGAAAAGCGATTGTTGAAAAGCCTGTTTACTATATTAGCGGTAATTAGAGTCTTATTTCTAAGTGAAAATAAAGTTGAATTTTGTAATTTGTTTACTAAAACAACTCCTTTAATTTTGTTTATGTTATACATTTCTAAATCTAGTGCGGCTATTCACTACCTCAGTTACCTACATTATAATAAAATAATATGATGAATTAAAACAGTTTAATAGGTACAGTCAAGGTATTAAATATGGATACGGACAAAGTGCCGAAAATAAGTACACACTACCTTAATGTATGGGCAATAAGGGCGTGTATATATATTTATATATTTTGGCAATTTATCCGTGCCGATATTTAATAAAATTTGTTTTTTTTTTGTCAAACATTTACAGTTTAATTTATAAAAATTACGCTCAAACGATTCTGCAATTGAATGAAATTATAGCATCTAATTAATTTTGCCATTCAATTACTTTAATAAGTTTTAAATTGATAATTTTGTATATAAAAGAAAAAGGTGCTTAAACGCGTTAAAAATACGCTATAAATATTTTCGTCATATTCGTTATATCTAATAATAACTTAAGGCTTGTGGGTGCGACTGGGGACCGTAGGGCTGGCAGCTTCCTCGCACAGCGCAATATTTAGTATTGCAATCCAGCGGGGTAATGCTGCCAGCATCTACGGCACCTTGCCGAGGGGTGAATTTTTATTTTAGTTTAGGTTTTACTAAAAAAAATTATTATGTTGTATTGTATATTGTAATTACATAAATAAATAGTCGTTATATTGTAAAAAAAAAAAAAATTATAATGTCATATCTTCTGGACGCCGTAAATAAATGCATAACCTTAAATCAAATAAAAATATATTTTAATAATAACTTTAAAATGGTGTCAATTTATATAATCTTTTCAGTAATATCATAATTATTATACACGGTAGCCAAAAATATGTGCATTCCCGTTGCCAGGGAGGTTTTTGGCTTATACTGAGCAACTTTTACTATGGGACCAACCCAGAATTCGCGAAATAAATTTCTGGCTGTTTCATACATTTTAGCTGGTCCATTTCTATGGGAGGGTAAAAAAAATTCGCAATTTCGGGGTTGGCCCTATAGTAAAAATTGCTCAGTATAATCCCGACACCTCCCTGGCGACGGGAATGCACATAATATATTTTTTGGCCACCTTGTATGTATTCAAAGCTAAAGATATTTACACCCTATTGTTTAAAAGAAAAGTTTATGATTATGGCCCATTTTCAGACTATTAAAATGTCCCAACGAGGACGTAGGTACTAAATATACCTGTACATGTATATACATTTATGCCCAGACATTTGATTGCTGTGACTATGTAATGTCATTGTGAATGTTTTTATGGAAGTCATAAACCGGTGACTTTCTTGTCTGACCCTTTCTTGGATAGATACCATACTTTCTGAAGCGCCGTAGTGTGTTGCCATGGTAACCCATACGACTTGACAGTTCGTGGACTAATAATATTAGTCTAATATTAATCGAGAAACGGGCCCCGGTATTAGACTAATATTATTAGTGTGTTGCTATGGTAACCCATACGAGTTAACAGTTCCTGGACTCAACATGGGATGAACCTTTTTGGATTCCGTACCAAAAAGGCAAAATAAAGTTGCGACTCTATCCATCCGTTTATCTATCCGATCACTCAATATTTTGAAAACTACTTACGCTATCAATTGAAAAGGAAGAGTTACAAAAAGGCTATACTCTAAATATAATACATAGGTACAGGGTATATAAAACAATCAGATCTGTAGTAAAGCTCATTGAGGACATCTAAACTTGTTTTCTATTATGCATGGCATAATTATTTTGATGTTTTGGTATTTCTTACTTTTAATATATTATTAATAGATTTTCATCACATATATCTTTTAAACATTTTGTATTTTTTTTTTTTTTTTACTATTAATTCAGCGTTTTTGCAAATACCAAAACATATTAATATAACATGATTTAAATAAGTAATAGATTTACTTAATAGAAAGACATTATAACAAGCTTGCTTACTCAATATAGTGCTCAGAAATGTAAATAGGGCGTCAAATAGATTTGTAAATACGTGTAAATAATTAAAGTACACTTTGAATAATCGAGTAGAAGTATACAATGGAGCGGGGTTAGCGGTTACGAAACGAAATAGATGAAAACAATGATTGATTACTTAGTCTAATGTTAATATTTAAAGAGAACCGCCTTGGATTCATTGATTTCAAATTTCATGATTTTCACTCACCTATTTTAAGGCAGAGTGAAGGAAAGCAGATTATTAAAAATAGAAGAGGAACATTGATCGGTCACGCGACACGACCACTTCATCAGAAATATCATAGAAGGGAAAATAAATGGAAGGAGTGGGAGGGGAAGACCAAGAAGAACGTTCTATGAGCCAAGTAAAGGAACATGTGGGGGCCGTGTCGGACCAGGACACTAAAGGCTTCGGATTGACTAAGTTGGAGACAACTTCATCATGCTGCACCGACAAGAGCCCTGCTCTTAAATTAAAGAAGAAGATTTTAAGTCTACTTATTTGGGACCAATTATATTATTATCAAATATTTTGATTTGCACCCGGAAAGGTGGCCTAAATGGTTACTGAGTTGGACCCACGGAACACCATAGACGGGGTGCAGGCCGTCCTGCACCCCGTGTGCAGGCAGACCGAAAAGGAGACGGCGGGACGACTTGAACGCATTCTATCCAAAATGGTGGCAAAATTCCAATGACAGGGTCGAGTGCAGAAATCGAGGGGAGGCCATTGTCCAGCAGTGGATCCCAGGGAACACCATATACGGTGCAGGCAGACCGAAAAGGTGTTGGCGGGACGACTTGGATGCATTACATCCAAAATGATGTGAAAATGCCAATGACAGGGCGAGTGGAGAAATCGAGGGGAAGTCTTTGCCCAGCAGTGGGACCCACGGAATACCATAGAAGGTGCAGGGCGGGTCGCAGGCAGACCGAAAGATGGCGGGACGACTTGAAGGCATTCTATCCAACATGGGAAAATGCCAATGATAGGGTCGGGTGGAGAAAACGAGGGGAGGCCTTTGCCCAGCATTGGGAAACCAAAGTAGGCTAATAAAAAAATGTGTTTTTAAATTATAAGCCCTCCAGAGGTGAAGGCCGGATGCGAACCGGCATCTTGTAATTGTAACAATGCCACTCCACCACCGCGGAATCTGACCTAATTTCTGAGCTATATCCCATAATACGTAATAAATAGGGCACAGGTAAGTACCTATATATGGGGTATAAGTATACCCCATTCCATTTGCGATGGCGGAATTCCACTTGAGAAGGTCATTAGACGTAAACAATACAACAAAAGATACCCGGCAACCTTTTTTTGCGGCGTCGTATTTTACATGACATGTAACTGTCCAGTAGGGCTAAGATGGTCGGCTCTTTATCATTTGTCACCATGCTTGTCACGTTCTAACAAGTATGTAAGTGCAAAAGTGACGAGCATAGTGACAAGCGATAAAAATGGAACCATGCTGCGACTGCTGTATTGATCCTTTTGTTATTATTTGACCACACGCTGGCTTTGAAGAGCAGACCTCGTAAAGCCATTGTTAAACAATAGTTCAATCATTATGGTTTTCTTTGTGCAGTTTTATTATGCATATTGTTATTGTAAATAAATATTATATATAAAATATGATAGTACCTATAAATAAAGGTATTTTGAACTACTGAACAAAAATAGACAAAAAAGTTTTGAGGTGATTCTCGCAAACTCATAGAAACGTGCGCCACGTATTTTAGTAGGAATTACCATGTTCCTACCAAACTGGTATGAAGATCAAACTGGCCACATTAAGTACGTAGACGATTTAATAGTATATGAAATAATAATGCATCTTATCCGAACCATTTTACTCGTTTACATGAGTGCAACTGAAATACAATAAGAGTATTATTATATCAATTTTAAATCAAATTGAAATGTTTAAATTTAGAGTTATGTAACGATTTTTCATCTACTTTACACTCTTTAGATTTGAAGCAGTGAAAATAAAAAGACTGATCATACATCTGACATCGAGCGGTCATTTACAGAAAATATTAATAATACTTTGAAACGAAATAAATAATTAATAGAATAAGGCGTTACTTTGCGGATATCCATATTAATTAAAACAAAAAATATTACTTTGCTTATCCGCGAAAAGATAACGTGCTAGTCAATCAGTGCTAACCCGTTATACTTACTTGCGTATTTTTACATGCAATTAATGTTCCCACGCTCCCACCGCAAAATAAATTCGCAAATAAATATAACAATAACAACCCACCACCGAAAATACAAAACTCGACACGTGTTTTTGCTCTCTACGAGGCATCCTCAGGAGATGTTGACGGTCAGAAGTCCGACGATTCAAACCTTCCGTCCGACTCGTCCAGTCTAGGTCCGGTGATTCAGTTGTTGGACTTCGGACCGCCTCGTTTGATGTTGGTGACAGAAGAGCTGGCGGTTTCCTCGCACTACGTTATCAGCATTGCGATGCAACGAGGAAATGCCGCCAGCATCCTTGGTACAATACTTCAAGGGCCTATTTTAGATTTAAGTTAGTTATAGTAATCCTCTGTATATAACCATTATGCATATTGTGATTGTAAATAAAGATATCGTCTTTAATGTAGTTCTAGCCGTGAGGTGTTAGAGTTCCGTGTATACTTACTTGAAGGATTAGCGAGTTGAAGCGGCAACGGGCTGGCCATGTTTGCCTGGATGTCTGGAGCATGTGATTCACGAGGCTGGTGCCCAACGGAATGAGACCTGACAAAGTAAAAGACAGGTAAAAGAGATGTTGACATAAGAGAAGGTCGTCTATCAGGTCATGAACGTCGCCAGGAGGTGGCAGGGGGAGTCAGATCCGTGGTAGAATGTCATCGAGCCCAGTGCGCCCTCACGGACGGGAAAGAGGGTGAAACGCCGGAGTGGGCTTAGTGGTTAGGGGCCCAATTCCCCCCTCTCTCTTGCCAGGAGGAGGGAAAAGAGCCGTGAGTCCTACACACCATGCGAAAATGCATTCCCATTCCGTCAAAAAAAAGGGGAGTCAGCTGCCTCTCCCTAGAGAATAAAATTTGTAACTAAATATATGCGCCTCCCCTCATCAACCCTAACAAATACATAAATTGTGTCCACTTACAGAAGGCTAAATCACAAGGAGCGATGATTTTCTTTTCTGACTGAGCGAAGTATGTATACAAATACGAAATTATGTACAGTCATGGACATGGACGTTTCTTACCGTTAGAGTTCAACCAAACTAGCTTGAACCCTAAATGGCTCAGCAATTAAGTCCGTGACTTTATTGTCAAAAATGTTATATGACTGTCATCTCCACATTGATTGATTGATATGTCTTTTGGTTATTATGGTTTTTTTTTATACTACGTCGGTGGCAATCAAGCATACGCCCTGCCTGATGGTAAGAAGTCTCTGTACATGCGCGTCCCCGACCTTATCACGACCCCCCCCCCCCCCCGCCTCGTTGAGCTCTGGCAACCTTACTCACCGGCAGGAACACTATGAGTAGGGTCTAGTGTTATTTGGCTGCGGTTTTCTGTAAGTTGGAGGTACTTCCCCAGTTGGGCTCTGCTCTAGATCTGGAATGACATCCGCTGCGTTGTGCCCTACCACACAAAGCAAGATGACATTCACAGTGCCCATACCTCTCTTTTGGACGTAGTTTAAGGACGTACCCGGGTCCATGAAAATAAATAAATTTATTATTTGAATAATGCAGGTTTCCTCGCTTTATTTTCCAAAAGAGCGACTAGTAAAATATAAAATATTCGAGCTAGGATTTGAACCCTCGACCTCCAGTTCAGAAGCACTTCATAATGTGTATAGGTATATCGCGTGTCGCTTGCAAATAACCTTGATATGAAAGCTCTAGGATTTGTCATTTGCATAATGTCGCAGAGCCAATACGAGTGGGTACTTCAGTGTCGTGTCAATATGTACTGAAGGATTTAAGATTTAGGTACTTCAAATAATACTAAAATACTTACCTAATTATTGACAAAATACAAAGCATATATGTGTGACAATGTTGTTTTCGTGAATATAAATTGTTTTATCATAATTTAGTATTTTTATTACAAGCTCACATGTTAAATCTAATTCCAAGATCCATAAATATTAAATAAGTGAAATTACCCATACTAATGTTATTGTTGTTTTCTTACACCAAGCTTTTAAACGAATATTGCTTTTTAGGGTTCCGTACCCAAAGGGTAAAACGGGACCCTATTACTAAGACTCCACTGTCCGTCCGTCCGTTTGTCTGTCACCAGGCTGTATCTCATGAACCGTGATAGTGAGACAGTTTAAATTTTCACAAATGTAGTATTTCTGTTGCCGCTTTGACAACAAATAGAAAACAAAATAGAATAAATATTTATGGGGGCTCCCATACAACAAACGTGATTTTTGCCGTTTTTTGCGTAATGGTACGGAACCCTTCGTGCGCGAGTACGACTCGCACTTGGCCGGTTTTTAACATTCAGGCTTCTATTATTTTCCTTGTGTGAACACATTTTTCACTAAATAGTCTCTTTCATTGTTTAAAATTACGTAAGTTTTCCTTCATGCTCAAATTGAATTAAACGTTACGTAAACTTTTTCCAGCAATAATTTGGTAACCTTTAGTAACTAACCTTCATTCTAATTCTCTTTTACAACAACTTCCTAACCATACCAACACCTATATCACTAAACATACAAAGATTATTAATTATCAAAACAAAAAAAACAGTTTTACCTATATCATAATCTAATTTGTCAAAGAAACACTATTTCACACACACTTTTGTTACTAAAAAGACTGGCCAGTTTCAGCCATTACTATTTACAATTAAAAAAAATACTCACCGTTCAAATTTCGAATTAGCCGGTGTTCGAAATCGTTGGTAACGGGCACCGTGCGAGCGGTGCGGTGATGTAGCCGGCACTGCGGCACTATCGACCGGGCTGCTTATAAAATAAGTGAGCACGCGATAGACATAGTTCCTTCAAGACTACAGGAGTTCTAATTTTGAATTTATAATGTGTTTTTATTCTCATAGAAGGTGAGTTAAACATAATATAGGAAAAGGTAACTTCTCTGGACAATTAAAGATTAACGAAAGGAGTAGTCAAATACTGTAAAAATCTATCCCGCTTGTACTCGTAAAGGTTCAATGTTTAAATTTTCGCTATTGTGTCTATTAACTTTGCGATGTCTACAGGAAATACGGAAAGAAGTTAAGCAAACAAAAAAATTTGCATGGACGAGATTCCGGAAAAATGGTTAACCCTTCAAGTGGCATACGTCATTTTTAGGGTTCCGTAGTCAACCCATATAGTTTCGCCATGTCTGTCTGTCTGTCCGAGGCTTTGCTCCGTGGTCGTTAGTGCTAGAAAGCTGAAATTTGGCATGGATATATAAATCAATAAAGCCGAGAAAGTCGTACAATAAAATCTAATTTTTTTTTTTAGGGTACCTCCTCTACACGTAAAGTGTGGGTGATATTTTTTTTTTTGCTTCAACCCTACTGTGTGGGATATCGTTGGAAAAGTCTTTCAAAACTAATAGGGGTCTTCAACAAACATTTTTTGATAAAGTGAATATATTCGGAGATAAACGCTCCGAAAGAAAAAAAAATGTGTCCCCCCCTCTAACTTTTGAACCATAGGTCCAAAAAATATGAAAAAAATCTTGGAAGTAGAGCTTAAAAAAGACATTAAACGAAAACTATAGCGGATATGATTAGTTTAGCTGTTTTTGAGTTATCGCAAAAAGTTTCCCCTTCATAGTAAAAAGACGTACATCCACAGTTCATTCCTTGGTTGTTCAATCTACTTTAGTTTAAGCTCCAGTTTAGCTTATTATGACGGAGGAGTAACTACGGAACCCTACTCTGAGCATGGCCCGACATGCTCTTGGCCGGTTTTTGTGTTGTTGGATTTGTTATTTTATTTTTATTAATCATATTTAAATGACGTATTTGACCGGGAGCGATACCTGCTACTTGAAGGGATAAAGTTATGCCGTTGCGTGCGTAATGCGCCGGAAAAATGTTTTCTATGTTGTTTATTCAGGATTTGCGACAATAAACTTTTATTTATTCACTCTTTTCGTATACAGGGTGTCTCCCGTCATGGGACTTTAAATGCTGCGCTTAATTATATTCGCATTATTATTTATTCCAACACCAATCGCAATAAAATATTTGACTTTTTATAAAATTATATATTGGCTGATCGGCAGAGACCGGATTTATTATGGCATTTTAACTGTCATAGAAAGTTCTCATTTATCGACTTCCGATACAATGTAGAATACAATATATTCAAAATTTTTAATAGTTGATATTTGTCTGCAAAAAAAGATGACTGCACTTTTTATATATAAACTAATGTAATATTGGTTAGCATTAAAACATACTTTGAAAGTGAAATTGAAAAAAAAACATGGAACTCAAGTAATTAAATGTGAAACTATTAACTATTTAGTTTCATTGTTTTTATTGCACATCTCTACCTATTTCATCGCATTTTCTACAACTCAAAAGATATCTGGAAGAGATCGCTCTTTAGAGATAAGATCGCTTGTTATTTACCTATCCTTTTAATCCATAGTTATAGGTATATCGAAAATCGATAAATGAGAAGTCCCTTATGATAATTCAAACTGCCACGAGAATTCCGGCCTCTGCTGATCAGATATCGATGTTTTCTAAAAACAAGCCATAAATTAGTAGTATTGTTTGTGGTATTAGTATTATTGGTAGTAGTGTATTGTATTTTACAGTACATATGGCGCTTATTTACCGCCCTAGTGCGGTAACTAGCACCATACGTGCGTATGTCGAAAGTTTAAAGCGCCATGTGTATTTTAAAACGTTGTATCCTTCGGTCGTGTTTTAATTTATCGCCACTGGTTGTGAATTTCCTACTTTTCACACTTGTATCGTAATGTACTATTTTAATTATAAGATGTAATGTGTTGAAAAGTTTTGTCCCGCCGAGTTTCTTGCTGGTCCCATATTGGGATACTCTCATACAATACCATGACCATAGTAGGAACGTGTCAAACAAAAAATATTCTTTGTATTGAAAACTATGAAATATTACAAGCGTAACGAAGTAGATATACTTTCTTAGCGCTTTGTACTTCCGTTTACTAAGAAGAGAAGACTTTTTGAAATAACTCAAAAACGGCTGGACCGATCATGTTCGCTACAGTGTTAATTGAAAATATGTAACAATGTTTTGTATAACGATTTTTGTCATATTTTTTGTATCCATGGTTCGACAGTTAGAGAGGGGGGTTACATTTTTTTTTCGGAGTGATTATTTCCGAAAATATTTATTTTATCAAAAACCGTTGTTGAAGATCCGTATTACGATATCCAACACCATTGGGTTAAAGCGACAAACATTTTGTATGGGAGGTAACCTAAAAAATATTTTACATAAGTATCTTGGTGGTTTACTGATAGTAGTATTAAAAAAAAGCCACTCCTTTCGATTTTCTATCGGTTGTAAATTGTACCGTATTGTTAGGCACGTTACGTTTATATTAAAAAGTTAGAGTTACTGGTCAAAAATCCTGGACTGTTCCCATTGGTGGATAATGTCAATAAGTGACCGTTTCCGGGGTGCATTTGAAAACGAACTGTAGCATGCTTAACCGTCGCTGCACCCTTAGTCTTTCTTAGTTTTTATTTTACCGTTCTGTCGCCATGCATGATTTAAGTATCCATGCCAAATTGCAGCTTTCTAACACTGACAATCACGTAGCAAAGCCGCGGACGGACAAACAGATGGACATGGCGAAACTACAGGCTGGGTAAATAAGAAAGATGATTATGTTTTAAAATATATTAATCATACATGCGGAACATAATGTCTGATATATGTCCACCTCTACCAACAGGCTAATGTAACCCTTATCATCGCAATTTTCAGCATAAATTCGCACATATTCGGCGTTATCTTAGTAAATTTGTGTCGGATAGTCGATTTTAACTGTTGAAATTTCATCAGCTTATTAGCCTAGACACGTAATTTCAAATAGCCCCGCAGAAATAAATCAGGAGCTGCAAAATTTGGGGAATTTGGGTACCGATCACTGTCATGTTTCTCAAAATTAATCAAACAAACAACGTTATTTGGCAAAAATTATCTTCCGTGTACAATTGCAACCCCGAATAGTATAGTTAAGAAATTTTGCTCACTCAATATAAAAATTGTATCACTCTTATTTGCTCACCCTGTATAAGGTTTCCTAGTGGACTACGTAACCCTATAAAGCGATTTTTCCTAAATGCTGCTGAGTGAACCCATATAAAATAAATAAATCATAACTTACGGTGCTTATACATGGTCCCTTACCGAGTTACAGAAGACCAAACTGAAGGTTTGCCAAAGAGTCATGGAGCGCAGCATGCTTGGGGTGAAAAGGATTGACCGGATCCAAAACACTACGTTGCGCACCAATACAGGCATCGTCGACGTTGGGTTCAATACCGCCAGACTGAAGTGGGACGGGCAGGCCATGTACGACGTATGCACCCACAGAGGTGGGTTAAACTAGCCACGGAGTGGGAGCCACAACGTAAACGCCGGCATGGTCGATCTAAGAGGAGATGGCGGGACGACCTGGACGCATTTCTCAGCAACTAGACGGATGCTGCAGTTAATCGGAAGATTGGAAGTCTAGGGGGCCTTTGCTGAGCATATAGGCTCGTTAAAAAAAGACATCATAATTCATTTATTCTTTGCAACCATGATGTTACATACATGTATCATTATTATAACAACCGTGTGTGACATTAAATAAACCGGCGATATCAGGCAATGGGAGATTTTTCCGAAGTTGCAAAACTATAAGAAAAGTTCTCAGAAATTTAAATTAATAAATTATAAACAATGAAACTATGTTAAGAACCAAATAGATACCCGGACCCGGGTATCGGATCCTTAAAATACGTCTAATAGTCCTCGCATCCAGGCCATAAATGTAAAAAAAAAAAACTTCTAATAGAGAGGAATGGACACTGTGAATGTCACGTTGCTTTCTTCCTGATCTAGAGCAGAGCTCAACTCTGGAAGTACTTCCACCTTACAGAAAACCGTAACCAAATAACACTATACCCTACTCATAGTGTTGTGCTCCTGCCGGTGAGTAAGGTTGCCAGAGCTCAACGAGGGTGCGGAGTGTTAGGGTCGGCAATGCGCATGTAACTCCTCTGGAGTTGCAGGCGTACATAGGCTACGAAACTGGTTACCATCAGGCGGGCCGTATGCTTGTTTGCCACCGACGTCGTATAAAAAAATGATATTTCTGCCTATTTGGGTAATATGTGATAGGTATATAATTTTCTTAAAAAATTTTTTTTTTTATATTTTCCACAAAAATATTTCTGAATGAAAAGCTTTAAATTTTCATAATTATATTCCAGGAACTTCCGCTCCTGCATTTTTCAGAATGTTATTACGGCAACTTGCACATTGGTAAAGCAGAGACGCTTTCCATATATATTTTCGTACATTTCCGCCTGTTGCTATCTTTATTGCACGCGCATAATTATATTGCTATCAAGCTCGCTTAGTGACAACTGACATTGACAATCGGCATCATGGGTGGGACAGCAATATAATTATGCTCGTGCAATAGAGACAGCAACAGGCGGTCAATGTACGAAAATCTATGTGGAAAGCGTTTCTGTTTCAGTTGCAAGTCTGTCATATTTCGACTTTTACACTTCAAGCAATAATAATGGTACTTTTAATGAAACATTTCATTGCCATTTTCATTGCCTTTTTTATGTTTTAGTTCTCTCATGGCTTGTGGCGGCTCAGCTTAGAATAAATTTAAAAGTTGAAAGATTACTGACTTGAACTCACGGCCTCTGGATCGATACTCCAGCGCTCTGCCAACTGAGCCACTAAGACTTCATCCATAGCCAGCAAATTTTCCCACCCTATGGGTCTACTAAGGGACCGTAAGAACATTACATTACTTAGCCGGCCACTGGAGTTCCAAGTCAGATTGGAAAGTCACCAGTTACGATGTGCTACCCATTCTAAAATAATTTTTAATACGCAGAAATGTCTGCGAACGATGCTATTAAGCTTAGAATAAATTTAAAGGTAGAAAAATTAATGCCTTGTATTTGGTGAGACTTGACTCGCGGCCGCTGCTTCGATACTCTACCTAGTGCTCTGCCATCTGAGCAAATTTAATAGCATCGTTCGCAGTAAATAGATATTTCAGGACATATTCGTCCACAATCCCATTTCGTCACCTTCTTAACTTGTCCTTATTGCCAAACGGCCCACAGTTCTAATTCGTCAACATTCCTTTATCGTCACTTTTCAATCTTGTCCATGGTCCACGATGCTGGCATGTTATGTCCACCAGGAGGTTAAAATCGCAGGCCAACAAAACTTTTCCGTTAGGAAAAAGCTATGCAAAGGATAAGGTAGCACAATAATGTTGACGAGCTGGCACTGTGGTGAAAATGGGAATGTGGATGATCTAGGACTGTGGTCAAAGTGGGAATATGGATGATATGGGATTATGGATGGTGATGTGGACGAATTAGGAAGGTGACGATTTAGGAATTGTATGCTGACAACATGGCGAGGGGACGATTTAGGATGCTAACCATATTGCATTGTGAACGATTGAAGGTGACAAAATAGAATTGTGAACGAAACGGTCCTGAGTCTTTTTGGCTATGGAAAACTTGGGAATGCAAATTTAAAAAATTTCACTTAAAACATATGTTTATTTTTCAATTTACATTAGTTAATAAAATATTTTTCGTCCCTACGAGCGATGAATTATCCGATATCGGGTGTCGGATACAAGTGCTTTTTCGTATTTTTTTATTCATATGATATTATTGAAAAGAAAGCATTAATGCTATATGGCCCTCTTTAGGAGCAGTTTTTCTCCAATGTTCAGTCTCCATCAGATATATCGGAGCGGCCAAGATGCTCACAAATATCTGAACACCCCTCTATTATCAAGGCGTTAGAGCGCGTGTTCAGATATTTTTGAGCACCTCGGCCACTCCGGATCGGACCAGAATATGACAATGTGAGAATGTGAGAACGCTCTGGACGCCTGAATATGCTTATTATGAGCAAAACTCAGCGCCTGCATTATTATAACTTAATAAATATGAAACTCTCAATGTTCACTATAAAAACTAAAAGGGCGGAGCGACGGAAAACGCCGAAATTTTGAAACGTGGTAAATATAAGAGCCTTGGTATAGAGTACCATTCTACAGCATTTGGCGTTGAAACTAGATGTCCTTGGGGTCCCATCGCGCACAAGTTTTTTGCAGATATCGCGAGACGTCTGGTTGACGCAACTGGTGGCCGAAGAGCTGGCGGCTTCCTCGCACAACGTATTTTAAAATATATGACTTCGTTGAAATAAGCACATCTCATAAAACATAGTATATCTCACACGCACAATAATGAAATTGGTCAAAGAAGAAAATAAGATAAAAATAATTAATTTTTAACTTTTTCTGTTGCGGCAAAAAAATAAGCGGTTTCATTTTGTGATTTGCTACAATACACCGTGGACTAGAGTAACCTGACAGATTTTATAGATTTCCTGCTATCGGTCTTGTTGTAAAGATAATGATAATACTTGTAAAAATTTATTTTTGTAATAAATAAGTAAACAACTCCTTTTTGGCTACGACATTGCCACTATATGACTTAGTTTAGACATACCCACTGACAGACATTAAGGTTTTAAAGGAAACTCACAATTTTTATCTGTAAATAAAAAAAGAATTATTCATTTGTTGTGTTGCCTTTTTTTCGCCAAGGTATAAAAAGAAATACCATGTCGTGTGAAAAAAAAATTTTTTTCACGCAAAAAAAAAATTGTTGAGTTTGACTAAAACTCATAAATATCATTTTTTGCTCCTCGTGACCTCAGGAATGCGTGGTTAAAGTCTGTCAGGTTACTCCAGCCCACTGTGTATAATTAAATTGTCTTAACGAGCTATAGGCTTTAGAGAGCCTTGGTCTCCGTTTTCAGGCACTAAGAATGACGCAAAATTAGTGTAGTGAATAAATAGGTTTTTGGCAAAAAATTAATTTTTGATACAAGCTTTTATCGCTGACTGTACTTTTTTTTCCACAGGCAACTAATACTCATCGAGCCAATTCTAAAAACCCCAAACACAATTAGGTTGCGTTGTTTTATCACAGAGTTCCTCCTCCTCTTGTCTCCATCATCAGATCAGCTCGATGGTACCATAATATTGCATTGTCACCCGACTTACATATGTATGCAAATTTTCAGCTTCAAGTGGGTCAAATTTAACTTGCAAGATTTGATTACAAACAGACAACGCAACGGTCTGGTGAAAGTAAATAAAAGCTTGTAAAATGTGTGAGCAAACCGTAAAAATATTATAGAGATTAAAACATGGGTAAATACCAGTGATAAGTACAAAGTACAAAAATATTATTGTAATGTTCTAAAGGTTTTTGTTTTTTTATTGTAATAAAATATAATAAAATGTATACAAAGGGAAATAGTAATACTTACAATCTATTAGGTGGGTCAGAATTATTTCCGTTGTCTTGTTTCTGACCACTCTGGCACGCTTATATCTTTGTCTAAATAAAAGTTGAGTGCTATTGCATGTCTTTCTAGCTGTAGATAATAATTCTCTTGAAAAAAAAATAACTAAATTTCACCCCATACAAAAAGCTCAACTCAAGACAAAGAAAATAATTTTGACACAGGTTAGGAACATAGTTTATTTTCCTCGGGGCAAGAGAAGCAGTATGATGATTCCCTAACAGCGCGGCTTACGTGGGCGATGATTCGCGAATGCGACGCGACGCGACGCGGCGCTCGGAGATCGCCCACGAAGGACACTTCCATAGGTATAAAAGGATTGAATTCACCCGCACCGCGCCGCTTCGCGTTCGCGAGTTATTCGCTCAGGTAAGACACTGCCTAAAAGTGTTTCTATTGTCCCGTTGTTTTTCGTACCCATCTAACCTTAATAGCAACAGAAAAATAAACAAAATTGTATATTCATGTAAATAAAAAAAAAAGTTCATGTAATAC
The DNA here is from genome assembly GCF_033807575.1 of Cydia pomonella. Classification (NCBI taxonomy): domain Eukaryota; kingdom Metazoa; phylum Arthropoda; class Insecta; order Lepidoptera; family Tortricidae; genus Cydia; species Cydia pomonella. Next base: position 4,204,670 of record NC_084709.1, on the reverse strand, counting down.
GTTCTCATTGTTTTAAGGCTGAAATATACACTGAATTGAAACTATAATGCGTTACTTTTATTTTTACTATTAATATATAAATAAATAAATATTATATGACATCCTTATACACAGATTGACTAAGTCCCACAGTAAGCTCAAGAAGGCTTGTGTTGAGGGTACTCAGACAACGATATGTATAGCTATAATATACAAATACATAGAAAACACCCAAGACCCAGGAACCAAATATCTGTGCTCATCACACTAATACTTGCCCGTACCGGGATTCGAACCCAGGACCATCGGCTTCATAGGCACTATAGGCACATTAGAGTCACTACCCACTAGGCCAGACCGGTCATAGGTCCGGAGGAAAATAAATACGTTGTTTTTCTCACAGGGATTAATTGATGTTTTTAAATACAAATTATATTATACGAACTTTAACGTTACACAAATTTACTTATTAAGTTAAAGCCTGACCAGTAATATATGATCACGCGTCATATTGCCGAATTTCGTTGGAATTAAGTTTTTCATACTTAACTGAACTGACAGCCTATACATGAAAATAACAGATCTTGACAATGATCATATTTTTCTGGTCGGGCTTTATAACTGTACGTAACAGGACATCATTGATAGATAATTGCATGCAATTTGCGTTACATTTCGGCATTTGATCGATCTACTTACTAATTTCGTTGCGCCTACTTGGACAGCAATAGGGTTGTTTCCAATTTTTTGAATCGCTTATATTACGTTCTATGGGCATTTCTCAGAGGTGGCGTTTTTACGTGTCCGGGGGCATAAACACATGAATTTGTTGCCTATAAAATCTGAATTAAATCATGGAAATCCATCAGCATCTGATACACCTGGACAACTGGTAAAACATTCCATGTAGTATATATATTATAAGAAAATAAATGTTAAGTGCTAAAATTGACGAACAGTGGGTATGTCCCGCACCCAGATTTGTTGAAACAAAAAATCATAACTTAAGACTGGAATTTTATTTTAATTTTTAAAGTTGGTTCACGTATTCAACATAAGCCTATCATTTATACACTCGGCGTCACGGAAATCGCACACCCACGGGTTTTTGATTCAAGCCGTTATAGACCTTATGTTGTTGAAGGTAAAGTATGAGTGTGTGGGTTCATTTTAAAGATAATTTAACCCTTAATTTAAAAAAAAATCAAAAGTTACTAAAGAGTTAAAAAAAAAAACTTTTTAATCAGAAACAAAAATCGTATATTCATGCAAAAAAATCAACAAATTAAAACACTATAAAATCAACAAATATTGGAACACAAATGGCTAAAACTAAACTTAAAACCTAGTGTTCCCTCCTTTGGCCTTAATTACTGCCACCATGCGAGCCCTCATGGACTTCACGAGCGTTACGATGTGCTCTTGAGGAATAGCTTCCCACTCCTCAATGACGGCATCTCGAAGCTGTTCCAGGGTCGCCGGTGCAGGATCACGTGACCGCACCTTCCGTTTTAGCTGATCCCAAAGGTGTTCGATGGGATTCAGGTCCGGACTCCTTGCTGGCCACTGCATAACGGTGATCCCAACCTGATCAAGGTAGTCCCGAACAATCAACGCTGTGTGGGAGCGGGCGTTATCCTGCATGAATGTGAAGCCGGGACCGACAAATTCGGCGTATGGAACCACATGGTCCTCCAGGATCTCCGTGATGTACCGATGAGCAGTCATGGATCCCTGGCCTCGGCCACCACCAGTGCGGGAGACACAGACGAGCTCGGTTTTGCCGGCGAGGGAAATGCCACCCCAGAACATGCAGGATCCTCCTCCGTATCCGACGGTTTCTTCAAGACATGCCCGTGAATAACGTTCCCCTTGCCTCCTGTACACTCTTCTGCGCCTATCGTTGCAGAAAAGACACACCCTGGTCTCATCGGAGAAGAGGACAGCCTTCCACTGGTCGACCGTCCAATCCTTGTGTTCGCGAGCAAACTCACGTCTGATTCGCCGATGCTCTGCTGTCAATTTGGGACCCATAGCCGCTCTATGGGGCATGATCTTCTTCTCCCGCAACCTTCTTCTTACTGTAGAGACGCTCACAACGGTTCTCCGAACTGCTCGTAGCTGCTGCTGCAGCTGAACAGCGTTGAAGAAACGGTTCCGCAAAGAAGACGACACAATAAAGCGGTCGTCTCTCTCGGAAGTGCAGCGCTGTCCTCCGGATCCGGGCTTCCTGGTGAAGTTTCCAGTTCTCTGGAATCGATGAACTGCTCGGAGAACTCGGAAACGGCTTATGTTGAGCTGCCGAGCAACCGCAGACTTCGTCATTCCTGATTCCACCAGGGCTACTGCTTGAGCTGCTACTGCTTCCGTGGTATCCATTTCTTGGGGTGTTTTCTTTCTCCAGTTGTTCCGATGTGACCTGTGTCAACTTCGGATACCGAATGACCCATATTTCACTTTAACCCCCCCTTTTATACCTACCCAAGGTAACCCAACTAGCGACCCTTACAACGCGTATTCTAGGTGTTCTTTCAGAACGCCATAATTTCGTGATTATTATATTTTTTTCAGAAAATGCTTTATTCATGTTTTAAAGCTTATTAATTGTGCTTTTAAATGATATTAATATTGATACAGTATAATACATATTATAAGAGCTATATTCGCTTGAAACAAAAATCGGTGGGTGTGCGATTTCCGTGACGCCGAGTGTATTATTAGACTCAAAATAACTTACGCATTAATATTACAAAATAAATCCAATTATTCGACTTGTCCCGCGGCAACACGTGATTTCACTGGAATTTATAAACCTTGTCGGCATTTCACAAAGGAATATACCAGGAACTCCGCGCCGCGTGCGCAGGTAGCGTCAGTCGCGCCACGTTTACCGGCGAGAGCGGACGTCGGCTCCCGGTCTGCAAGCAGATTTCGTAAAGGTGTGTTCGGCATTCGGTGGGTTTGGTTACGTGATTTTTTGAATTCGGTGAAGCCATTAATTGTTTAAGTGCTTAAGCTTTTTTCGGCTAAATAGTGCGTAAGCCACCCTCAGAGGTATGTGATTTGGATATTAGAAACTCTTTTACATACTATGATTATGTTTTCTGTAATTAATTAAAAGTGATTAAAATTGAATTCAGTGGGCGTGATAACCGTGGATTCGGTGGGTTTTTTGACCACCGAAATCAAAAAATAGTCCACCGTTGTCAATCTTTACTATATTTTTCGTTATTTTTGTACTTTACATACAATGATAATTTAAATTATATACGTTAACATGTGCTTATTATATATGTCCAAATAAATATATAATTTTGATTGTTAAGCTGGTGCCATATTTATTGGTTTTTATTTACAGCACAATCTGCAATCTTATATGAACATGCATACAAAAAGCAGTTACTTTGATAGCATAGGTGTATAGGAAAATTACAGCTTCTGGAAATATATACCTGACTTGGAAAACTTGATAACTCCATCTTTAGCACAGCATGACATTTCACTTCCTACATTTGATTCAGATAATGCTGAGATAATGTCATTGAATCAGACGATGATTTAAATATATTTGATTAATAGCAGATCTCAATAACTCATTGATATCAAATATGTTGATTTATTTTTAAGAAATATTTTTATGTGTATATGTTAAGTGTTATTAGACGAGAAATGTCACCTTTTGTTAATTTTTATGTAGCTAAAACTAAAATGTTAACGTCTCTTAAAAAATAATTAAAATCTTAATGAAAAAAGACTGTCAAAGAAACTGATAATTTCCTACCATTTATTATTTTAATTTAATAGTCAATGACAAAAGAGTATTTTGTTTAAGATAACTTTAGAATTTAATGAGTATTGTGATATTTGTGATGTGTCTGCACATTGTCAGACAAACCGACTGAATATTATATTAATAGAGATATAGACATTACATAGTTAAAATTAAGTTTAAGCAGGGTATTACGCAGGTTTTTCTTTTCAATGTTATGTTAAATGTTAAAGCATAACTGTTATTTTCTTCCTAAGATTTTTTTTGATTTTGTTGTTGATTGTCAAGTGTTTGCTTGCGAGCAGGCCAATTTTGCCTTGCTTTTTAAAGATCTAATTAGTTTATTTTGAGAGATATAAACTTTAATTTGTTACTGATTTTAACTGCTTATTCAAAATAATGATTCTTTTACCGTTCTATCTTGATTATGATTTGACTTTTAGTTTTTGAAGCCATTTACTTTTATAATCATAAATCCATAGTTTGTAGCAGAGCATAACTTCGTTTTATGATGAATCACAATAATAACATAATTATATCTTCATTATGATGTCTTTAAATTGATAATAAAACTATTTTAGTGCTAAAATAATATTGTTTTATTACAATCCTGGTAAATTTTGAATTCAGTGGCACCCTTTTTATTAATATTGATTTCAGTGAGTGTGTTTGATTTCAGTGTTTTGAAAAACTCTAATATCTCGCGAACCTTTACGTCTATAAGGAGGCCTTCACTACCAATATTTTTTAAATTTAAGCCTAATTGTTAATTTTAACATCACACGTCTATAAAGTAAAAAAAAAATAATCGGCACCGAAGTCAGGCACCGAACGTCACCTCTGAGAAATGCCCCTATATTAACTAAAAGTTGCCCTAAAATTCAACTTTTATACTAAAAACGGTTTTAAATATGTTAAATTAACAAAATATATTTTGACATATGCTTTCGCGCCCAAAACGCTCTTTGAAAATTGTGTGACGTCACAGTTTACGGTTTGACACATAACTACATACACACGTAGAAGATACAAACTATCAACTGACATTTGTCATTTGTTGTTTATCGCCTAACTGTCAACAGTGTCAATCCGAGAGTTGTGACGTCATCAGAATCTTCAAAGACGTTTCGAGTGCGCCAAAAGATATTTTAAATTCAATATTTACAAAAATATGGTCATTACAGGTCCCCTAAAAGTAGAGTTCTTATAATCCAAAAGAATTTATTGGGATACAATTCTGCCCGAAGATTTGTAGATGGAAACAACCCTATTGCCCAAAATCGCATGCGATTTGTTGCAACGTGACTGGAGCCTATTAGCGGCTCGAATTCACTATTAAATAACAATAACGGCCCTCCACAATCATGCGCGAATCACGGCGTAAAGTGAGGCGTACATTTCGCAATGTGCGGAGAAGAAGGCTTATCTGCTACAAGATAAAGTATCTAAATTTTCGAAGATTTATAAGAAAACAAAATGGAAAAATTGTTACAGCACATAACAATTACATTGCTGCCGTAGCTAATTCACAGTTAATTTCGATCAGCTGATGCTTTGGAACCATCTTGCCGTGAAGTTCTGCGAGTAATGGAGTCGTACGTCAACGTCGAGATATGTTCTACTCACGAGGTCGCACCGCGATTCACGCATATAGTCTGGAGGGGCTATACAAGTAGCTATAACTATAATCTAAAAATACAGGAACTTAATATTTAACTAAATTAGTCTAACTTCTAAATTTAATTAAATCTACTCTATCTTTTTATGAACACCGTTTTTTCCATTTTTGAGATGAACACCATTACTGTGACCATTTTGGAGACCATTGTGTCTATTTTGCAGACCGTTTAGTTTGGCCTTCTTAGGCTTGATGTAAGCTTTTATGTAAAAGTCTATGAACAATATGAGCATGAAGAGGTTTTGGGGTAGGAATACAGCTGCTATCCAGCGGGGGTAGGCGCAGTCGGTCTTCCAGACCAGGGTCGCCATGTGAACTACGATCATCAGGAACTGCAACTGCAAATAATAATAAAAAATGTATTAGTCATTCTAAGATGGAATAACAGAAATGGTACCTTCCGTACCTGAAAGTGTCTGGAGCCTAACTTCTGTATTTACATGCATCAATACGTACGAGTATTGATCTCAATGTAATGTTCAAAATTTGGAATAGAACAAACGTTAAAAAAATAAATAAACCAACTACGGTCTATCACAATCTCTGATTCTCATCGATTATAAAGTCAATTAATGTAAAAATACATTCGTCGACTGTAATGGTTGAATGAAGATTTCGTATACCAAACTATAATTACGTATTTTTCATGTAAGGACTCCACACTCAACTATAAGATTTATTTCAATACACAGTAAATCACGTGGCGCCGCGCTCCCATAGAAAAGAGGGTCCCAGGTTTTGCGCGTTATGTCTTTTGTATTTTTGTCTACTGAGGTACTTCCCAATTTTCATTAATTATTTAGGTTTTATAGTAAAAAAGGTATTATTTTAGATGACTCGTACAAAAACGATTGTATACAATAGTGATATAATCAAGCTTTTCAATCTCGCACCTAGGCAAATCAGCAAGCTTCGTTGCCTCAACACGGTACTCGACTCGTATCGTTTTTTCTTAAATATTTAACTGAACGACAGATCAATCTCTACGTTAAACTTACAATTTGCATTTGCGTGATGTATTTCTTCCACCACATGGATTCCTTCATGCTCGGCATGGCCACGGTCAGCAGATAGTACCCGTACATGATCACGTGGACGAATGAGTTGATCACGCCAATTAATGTTCCGTGGCCCCCTGAAATCAGAGATAGAAATGTTTACGAATTTTAAACTTTTATTTCGACAGTCAGTACCGCTAGTGTAAATTTATTCGATGGCGTATCGTGACGTACGCATTTGCGATAAGTCTCAATTTGTATAGGATTTTGAGTTTCTAAAACGTTCCGCTTGGCGCGCTGTTTCTAAATCCCATACTAAATGAGACTTAAAGCAAACGCGTACGTCACGTTACGCTGTCGAATAAATTTACACTAGGGGTACAGATTCAAAACTACACGGAAAATGTCTCAAGCTTGAAAAGTTTGTTTAGTCTTTTTAACTCTTGTAATCAAGTAACAATAATGAAGACAAGTGAAAAATGAAAACCTCTTCAGACCTTTATGATTAAGAGAAGAGCATGCGGAACAAAGTGCTGAATTTATTACAAAATGGTCAGATAGCCAAAGCAAAAGTACTTGGCAAAAAAGAAACGAGGTCTTTTATCAAAATCAATGAACTTTTGTTCAATAGGCCTCTGAATATTGAAGGAGCCATTATGGACATTGACAATGTCGTTAAATTCTCCCATGATATAAATAAAAATACCTGGGAAGTATGTAGCAGCGCCCCATGTCAACATAACCATGCCTGTGTGATGGTAGACGTGCAAGAAGGATACGTGGCTGTTCTTCTTACGGAGCACGAAGAATACCTGTGAAATTACAAACGTTCATTAAATACTCGAATCCCAAAACCAACCGCCAAAACGCCGAGATTGAAAATCTTGTTGCTGCACATAATATTATCGGCGAGACAAAAGCCCACCGCCTCCGCTGGCTTGGCCACGTTTTTAGAATGGAAAAGTATGAAGGCGCTAACAGTGCATACCTGGGACGTGGGCAGGGTGGAGGCCGGTTGGACGTCCCAGGTATCGCTGGAGCATATTCTCTGCTCAGCAACTTAGAAAAAACTAGAGCAATCGATTGGTGGAAGTTCGTCGAAGGACAAGAACACTCGAAAGCTCTAATCAAAGGGTTAAACAACAAATTTGCTAAGGAGATTCTAGGGCTCAAAAGACACAAAACTTGTGCGGTGACCAGAATATTGACTGGATACTGTAAGTTGAACAAACCCATGTTTCAAATTGGAAAAAAACAAGATGCGACATGCAGGTTCTGCCAGGAGTCAGAGGAAACTGCAATGCACATTCTCTGTTCCTGTGGATCACTAATGTCAAAAACAAGTACCCACTTAGGGCGGTGCGTATTGCAACCCTATGAGGTACAGAATATTACGGCCCAAAGAATCTGGAATTTCCTGGATTCAACGGGCATTAGTAATGAACTTTGCTGGGCTGTCACAATAGATCACTGCGTGGTCGACGTGGCACTCAAAGGCCCACAAACTCCAATAAGAATAATAATAATTGCTGGAGTTATGCTGTTGAAGCGGACTTGCACGGTAACTGGCGGGAGATCGCACAGGACTGGCGTGTGGTCATGTCGCTAAGGTTAAGCCTAAGGCTCATTTTGGGTCGCAGTAACCGCCAAAACATCAACTCGTTAAACTAAAAAGGAAGCGTTTCGTCATTAATTCAATTCTCAGTCAGCATCAGAAATTTAGAGTCCGTCTAAGCTAAGTTTGTATAACGACTTGAATAAATCAAAGTGAGGGTGTCATTAGTAACTTTATATTTTCATAAAAATTTGATATTAATGGTAACATGGCCACAATTTGGCATTGCAAATGGCATGCAAAGTTGCCTTGGTCTGACTCTATACCAATAGAAAAGGGTATCCAAAATGACCAACACGTTATCAGGAAAAGAGAATGTGCAAATCGTTTTCAACAACTCACTTGCTTAGCTAATTCTGCTGCTAACTGTACCTCACATTATATACTTTTTTTATTTATTAAAACCCCACTGTCCCACTGCTGGGCAAAGGCCTCCACCCTCTTTTTCCACTCATCTCCTTCTCTACTTTGATGCATTACATAATCATTATAAAAATCATTGGTTGAAAACAGCCGTGTCAAGGGAAATGTGTTAAGTACATAAATAACATTTCAATTTTCCGCCGCACATCCCCCGGGATTACTCAGCTTACTCAGCTTGCCTAATATTGAGGCATGATTACACAATACACATTTTGAAAGGAATACATTATAGTAACTAACAATAGGTCTTGACAGCAGCAAATGTTGTTAACAGGGCGAGCTATTCAAAATGATCAACAAAAAAGGTCAATCTAAACTAACTATGGATGCTACAGCGGCGACGACCAGTGAAGTGACTAAGGTAAACAAATGTTTGCGAGCGGCCTCACTCGAGAGCAATCGAACGCAGACCGGGGGCCTACCGCGAATACCGAAGTACGCAAATTGCGGGCAACTTTCTCTTTTACTCCAAGCATGGCGTAATTAGGGTGACAGAAAATGATACTCGTAATTTGCGAACTTCAGGGTTCGGGGTAGGCCCTCTGGTCATAGGCCCAGGCGTCAGTGCACGCTGCTCAAATCCCTTCGACGCTCGACGCTCCGCTGAACGCTCCGCTGGTCGCTCGCCACTGAGATTAACTTACGGTATCCGCCAGGTCCAGAATCTTGACAAGGAAGTAGTAGTACACGTATCGAGCCACACGCATCGCCTTCTCATCTGTTGAGTAGTCTACGGGCTCACACAGCCATTTGTAATCGAACGCCCAGGCGTAGATTAGAGACTGGAAATAAATGAGTAATTTTCTTGATCAGGCTAAAATGACAAATTGGGTAATTTACATTACAATTTGTTATGATTCTAATATTGGTATGACGTGCTATATCTAGCTTCATTCGCAGGTGTAAAATGCTATGTATCCCACTCGCACTAAAGAAAATTTGAAATAGAGGTGGATTGTGAGGCCATCGCTCGAGAAGATGCCGATTTTACTAATTCGCGCAAAGATAAATAACGTGCTAGTCAATCAGTGCTAACCCGTTATACTAACTTGCGTATTTTTACATGCAATTAATGTTTCCATCCTTCCACCGCACACGAGTGTACTTTCGGTCGTGGTGGTGGAACAAAACTCGTAGAGAGGCGAAACATCTGTCGAGTTTTGTTCTTTCGGTAGTGGGATGTTATATTTATTTGCGTATATATTTTTACGGTGGAAGGGGACATTAATTGCATGTTAAAATACGCAAGTAAGTATATCGGGTTAGCACTGATTGACTAGCACGTTATCTTTTCGCGGATTAGCAATGTAATATTTTTTGTTTTATTTCTTATTTATTAACTTTCAAACATTTATTTAACTTACCCCTATAAATATCCGTGCACATATTAACACCTGTAACGCATTGTACATAATAAGGACCTTTTCCAAATTGTAAGCGGGCCGGTTCTTCATATAGGCCGGGCCCCATTTGAGTACAAACATGAGATACAGGCCGAGGAGTGTTAGACCCTGGTACGGTCTGGCGCAGAGGAACCATTTGTTTGTTCTTGGATCTGAAATTAATGAAAGTAAATTATTAGCTACTACTGTATTACAAGTGTATCCAATGTGACCCTGACCTGGAAGATGCCTGACAAGCAAAAAAAGTAAACATAATATATACCCTAAATTTAATTGGCGCGGTTGCGTAGAGCAATAGTTGGGTTTACTGGGGATGGGTTGGGTTATTGGGCTGCCCAAGGTCGAAGTCAGTCGAAGAATATGATTCGAGCCCTACACCCCAACAGAGGGTAACAAGATGAAAAGAAGAAGTAAGTATTAGTGCTGGGCTGGGACATCAATGAAATTTTCAACGGTTCGCCTAATTTTGACCGGGTTAAACACTTTTCTTAAAGCCTACCAACTCATGATGAAAAAGATAGTCACTGATATCTAAGGAAGATGGAAGTAAACTTTTGGGACACCACAGTTAAACTCTCGCTAGAGTCGCGAATACTGAGGCGCATTAGTCTACCTTTCCGCTAACGTGGAGACGAGAGGAGATGAGAGGCATTAAGGATGACCAGGGCTCGAACAAATCATGCGGATGACGCAAAAGTGACGTAATTTTGCACTCAGAATGATGTTTGTATTTAAACCACCGTGTGACATGTCGCACTAACTAACAAAATAATCGTAAATAATTCCATGGAATTTAGGTGACAGGGTGATGTCTTGAATAAAATAATCTCACGAAACTTGTTACTGTAAGCATAGCATAACCAAACTTAAAGTGCTTACTCCATGGGTGTTTCTCACAGCGTTTCAAGTCTGACAGTCCCCTGCCCACATATATGATGACAAATAAATTATGATTTATGCTAAACAATAACAAAGTCAGTTTATTGTTCATTTGATTGACAATGTCAGTCAAAGACGTATCTACTCATATCGATATCGTTTGATAAAGAGGTTGATAAATGATAAGTGGTAATTGTTTATGGGTGGTTCTCAGAGCGTTTCAACCGCTTACAGTCCCCTGTCCGCATGTATGTCGAAGTTCCTCAAGATTGGTATGCCATATATGGTTACGGTAAACTACCTTTCTTGTTCAAAATAACCATAACTGATCTGACTGACAGCGGTTGAAACTCTGAGAAACACCAATGAAAAATAAAAATACTATTTGAAATCATATCCTATGAGTGGCTTGACGTCATCTGCATGATTTGTTCGAGCTCTGAGGATGACTCATGTTAGACCGGCCCGGGGCCGGGCCGGGGCGTCCGACACTTCGTGTTCTATAGAAAGCATCACTGACGTGAGCACCGATCACCCGTCATAGAAAACGAAGTGTCTAAAATTAAGTCACTTTAAGCAATATCATTGGTTGTACTCCACATCTCTTCTTCGCTGCATTACAACACAGACTAGTACCTACTAGACTGAGCACATAAGACAACCGAGGTCACCACACATAAGTGCTCTCGTACAAATTTAGTATGTGAGCGCAATCGCTTATTTTACTTGCGACCTGTACTCATGTAAATTAAAATTATGTACAAAAATTAAGCTTTAGGGGTGTACCTAGGTTGTTATGGTATAATATAGTGTAGAATACGACTCAATTGTACTGCTCGCATCGTAGGGTTTTACCAATAACAGTGCACCTATGTGAGGTAACCACGTGCTCTTTGTGAACCCTTCATAATACGGTGTCTGTATAGTCTGTGGAACACAAATAATGCTAAGGGTTGATTCGTCTCCATCACAATGGAAAAGCAACCGAACAGCCGTAACAACTATTGGAAAACTCATGCAATTGATTTCTGCATTCTCGTGTGATAAATTCCACGTTAAAACTGGTTATACATGGCTGCATAACTGCAGAAAATTTATCGATGTCCACTTTATACCTATTCTTCTGTTCTTTTTGCTGTTGTTATCCACATATCAACCGTAAATTACATTCGTAATCTCTTTACTGTATTTTACTGTACTTTAGAGACCAAATAACGTGCTTAACAGAACAGCTAGCGGATGCAGTTTCTACAATCGGGCGGTTTCAATCTGCGTTTTCCACGTGCACGAGTAAGGTTGAGGTGTTGAGCGGCAAACTTGAGGCATTAGAAAAGGCCCTTGAGTCCCGCTGTGTAGGCTGCGCGGCTTCCTTAGCATTGCCCAAGCCGTTTGGCATTAGTGACGAGATTGATACTAACAGTAAAACGCTTACACCCAAAAGTCCTAAAAAGAGAAAAAAGAGCAAAAATGCCGAGAACCCAGTAACACTGCCTAGTAACTCAACGGTGATGCCACAAGCCGAAATCCTGCATGCAGATCCACCAGTTAACCGCGATGATTCGGCACGCTCCGAGGTATGTGATCCCGTGACAGACAATTCGTCTACGGGCAGTTGCGGAAACCCGACGACCGAAGGATGGAGAGCGGTCACTAAGAAGAAGCAGAGACGGCCGGCATCCGTACGCTGCACCGGGGGCCCTAATGTTACTACTCTCAGGGCGGTCGAGGTCCGGAAACACATCCACCTATGGAATATGGTGTCCAGTGCCGATGAAGTCCGGGATTACCTGCAGCAACTTTGTGAACAGGGCACGTGTACCGTGGAGGAACTTAAGCCCAAAGGTGATTACAAGTCCTACAAGCTGGGGGTTCCTGAAGCTTATTATGATAAGTGCTTGTCGGCAGACGTGTGGCCCGACAATGCAAGAGTGAAAGTGTGGTTTTTTCGGAAACAAAACAAACAAACTAAAGAAACCCCCAATACAAACTAATGGTCTCACCATTAGCATAGCCTACCAAAATGTCAGAGGTCTCAACACGAAGTTAAAATTTTTTAAACAAAGTATTCTTTCTCACGAAAGTGATATTGTAGTCGTCACTGAGTCATGGTTGACAGCATCTGTAGAGGACCCGGAACTAGTGGGAGATGCTTGGAGCGTCTTGCGCCGAGATCGCGTCACCGGACGACAGGGCGGAGGAGCATTGGTTGCTGCGAGGCCAGGTATTAGTCTACGGCGGCGACGAGAGTTTGAAACCGCCGACGGAGAGGATTTGTGGACCTCTTTTGTTGTGGGCGAAACACTGTTTCATTTGTGTGCTGTATATATTCCACCTAACTCTTCCGAAAGTGTGTATATGCAGTTTTTTCAAAAAATAGAGTCGTTTATTGACTCTATTGGTGCTGTTATAATCATAGGTGACTTGAATCTTAACCCTAAGTATACCTCAACCAGTATCCTAAGTTATTATTGTTTTTTTACCACAGTCTGTGATTTCATTGAAATGAACGAGGTGTTAAATGCGCGTGGAGGAATGCTTGATGTAGTGCTGGTGCGACAACGTGCTCATGGTGTTATGGTTAGTGAGGACCCGGAGGGCAGCCTAGTTCCATATGCCGATGCTTATCATCCACCTCTCGAAATTTCTATCCCGCTCATGAAAGCCGTAAGTGACACAGTGGAGATCGACCCTAGCAATCTTGATACTCGGCGTGACTGGAATTTCTCAATGGGCAATTACGAGCTTCTTTACCAACTAATTTCCGATGCGTCTTGGATAAGCGTGTTTGAAGCCCAAGATGTCAATGTCGCCGTGGACCGCTTTTATAAATTGATTTACGGCTTTTTTGACTTGTGCATACCCAGGAAGAGAAGGTCCAGTAAGCCCAGTAGACGGTATCCGATTTGGTTTACAGCTGATCTTATAAGAGACATACAACGGAAGGCTTTTCTTCACCGAAAGTGGAAACAAACTGGAGAAACAGAAGCATATACCAGGTTTTCCAAACTCAGAGCCGATATAAAGTCGAGAACATCAAAAGCCTATGAGAGCTATATTGGCAGTGTTCAGACCAACATCACTGGTAATCCTCGTGTTTTTTGGCAACATATTAACAACTTAAAATGTAAGGGTGGGTTTCAAAACCGAGTGTTATGCGATGGGAAGCCTTATGAGGGTGTAGAGGCGGCTCAGGCTTTCGCAAACTTCTTCTCGAGTGTCTTCCTTCCTTGTGTACCATTACTTGACCCCTCTAAAACCATTGAACAAGATCGGTCGAACACTGCTAATTTGATTCATATCGGCACAATATCCCTTCAGGATGTAAAATCTGGCATAGCTTGTCTGAAGCCTCAAAGCTCACTGGGTCCTGATGCTATCCCGGCGTACATTCTGAAGGGTTGCAAAGACTGGCTAGCACAACCTATATGTCACATTTTCAACCTAGCCCTACGTGCTGGGGAGTACCCGAGTCACTGGAAGGTAACACGGGTACGGCCGATTCCAAAGTCAGGCGAAGCAACCAAGGTTGAAAACTATCGTCCCATAGCGATTCTTTCCTCTATTGCAAAGTTGTTTGAATCTATCATAAACAAGCATATAGCCTCCCAAGTGCAGCCCTATCTCTGTGACGCTCAGCATGGTTTTAGGCCTAGGCGTTCTGTCGAGACCAACCTTTTAACCCTAGTAGACTCTATCTCTGAGCATTTGGATAGGGGGATACAGGTAGACGTGCTGTACTTTGATTTTAAAAAAGCCTTTGATCGCGTAGATAACGATATACTACTGAGGAAGCTATGTAACATCGGTTTCTCGCCAAAACTGCTCCGGTTTTTTGCGAGTTATCTACGCGATAGGCAGCAGTACGTGCAGCACGGATGCTTCGTCTCCGATTCCTACCATACTCGCTCCGGAGTAAGCCAGGGTTCAATTCTAGGCCCTTTTCTGTTCGGCGTTATGATCAACGACTTGGCGTCTCTCCCTGGATGTGCGCGATGTCTTCTTTACGCCGACGACCTAAAGCTTGTTTATGGTCTACAACAACTTTCTGACATTGAATCGCTCCAGGAAGATATTAACAGGGTATATGAATGGAGTATCTCAAACAAACTGATTTTTCACCCTGAGAAGTGCTCTGTGATGTCTTTTAGCCGATCTCGTAGTCCGCTAGTTGGTAATTACATGTTAGGAACGAAATTAATTAACCGCGTTGACACTATTAAAGACCTAGGTGTCATATTTGACCCGCATCTTAACTTTCATGCTCATATGAGAACCCTAGCTACCGAATGCTATCGGAGATTGGGATTTGTCATCCGTAACGTTCGTGATTTTGACAACACGATTGTTATCAAGATTGTTTATACCTCTCTAGTTAGGAGTAAACTGGAGGCAGCGTCTGTGGTGTGGAACCCCCATGAGGTCACTTACGCTTTGCTTCTGGAGAAAATCCAAAAGACTTTTCTAAGATTTTTATTTAAAAAAGTCTATGGGTATTATCCTTTCCTTTACCCGACAAAATATTTACTTGGAACTCTGGGTTTTAACTCCTTAGAAGTGAGGCGTAATTATGCACTTATGATCGGCGCGTGCAGAATATTACGTGGAGATTCAGACTGCCCTCAGCTGGTCTCACAGCTGGTACGCCTCCTCATCCCTTCTCTGTCCGTCGCAAAGTTCAATTTTAGGCCTCGTAATCGCGACTTACTTGCGGCTCCTAAAGCACGCACGAAGGCGTACAGGCAATCACCACTGGTTCGTGCTTTGCACTACATCAACGCACTTCTCCAGTCGGCTCCAGACTGCGATCTTTTTGCCAGTAATTGGAGGCAAATTTGTGAGCAATGCAAAAACCATTGTGAGGCAATGGATGACCGTCCGTCCTCAGTTAGTTATTAAGGTTCTCCTGTGTTTTGTAATTCTATTTTTATGTATAACACAATTTAATGATCTACCTACTTAGTCCCAGATTGTATTCTGTACCTGATGTGTATGCATTTATATACTTTCTGTCCTAAATTTCGCAGTGCATTAGTATATACTGTAATGCTGTGTAATTTTGCTGTTGTTAAAATAAATAAATAAATAAATTAATACATAAATATCTACTTCAAACCGTAAGCATTTAGTGGATGGGATCGCTTGTCATAACTGTGTTATACTTACATAGGTAACTATGAGATCAAAATCTTGGTAAACTTTGTGTCAGATGGGGATGGGTGCACTTTCACTTGTAACCCGCTAGGACTTAAAACTAGGGTGTATTCTACACCATTAAATAAATAAATAAATACGAGTATAAATCGACAATCTTACACAGATTGACGATCTGTCTTGCCTAGTGGGTAGTGACCCTGCCTATGAAGCCGATAGTCCCGGGTTCGAATGCCGGTAAGGGCATTTATTTGTTTCATGAACACTGATATTTGTTCTTGAGTCATGGGTATTTTCTATGTATATAATGATGTATTTATCTATATACGTATGTATATCTTCGTCTAGTACCCATAGTACAAGCTTTGCTTAGTAGGGTAGGTTAGGTTGATCTGTGTCCAAATATTTATTTATTCATTCTATACCATTTTATACTACAGTCAAGTGCAAAAATATGTATCGAAAGAATCGTCTCATAAATATTATTATGGTACTACGCTCTTATTACACTGGAATAAGATGCTATGGGACATATTTTTGAGTAAGATGTGTACACCCATATTTTTACAATTGAGTTGACTGTACAACGGCCCAGTTGCCTTAAAACTAAACTTTAGTAAATATTTTTAATTTACACAAGTACCTACTTGTCGTAATTGTGAGCGCAATTGAAATAAGGTTTCGCTCCCATACCAAATTTGAAGCGAGCGCTTTTGAGTGGTGACTTCGGTTGTCATTATATGCTCTGTCTAGTAGTTGAATCTATGGGCAGGCTGCTAAGAAATATCCACACTCTTTACTGTTAACTGGCAAACTAATAACGGACCAATTGTAAACCTTATTTCAAAGACATAGAATCCTCCAATGGTCAGTTAATAATGCTGTTAGCGACATAAGTATTTCTCATGTTATAAGCATGATATTGCAAATTATATACTCGCACTATAAGCGTATTGGCCGTTAAAAATGTATGCATTTACGTCTTTTTTATATAGTACGTATGACCCCTTCGTTGGACGATTAACCTTAACGGGTGGTGTTTTAAATGTGCTCATTAACATGGTTAATTGAATTAATGGCTGTGTATGGGTGTTGTTATATTCCAATCAGTTTACGTGCGTTGCCAAGAATGTAAAGGTTACGTTTCTATTGCGACTTCAGCGTTGAGGTGTCGTTTGGATGTCAGTTAGGGCCACCCACTAGCGTCTAGCGTCGACGTCTAGACAACTCTATGGCTGCCGCTCGACGCAACGTTGGCGCAACTGCGCAGCGACGCCATTTTCCATAGCGCTGGCCGCGTAGCCAACGTTACAATCGTTAACGCTCCGTAGCGTAGCCATCTCTCTCTATCACTCTTCCATATTAGTGCGACTGTGACAGTTGCGTTTCGTTCGCCACGGAGCGTGAACGATAGGCACGTTGGCTACGCGGGCTGACCAGACGCTGACGCTCGGGAGACGCTATTGAGGAGTGGACCTTACAGCAGAGCTGCATTACTGTTCCTGCCTCGTTATTGCGGGCGCTGTATCAGTATTTTTCCTTGAAGGGACGGAATCATCGTTATCATCAAATATCAAACATTTATTCAGCAAATAGGCCACAGGGGCACTTTTACATGTCCATTTTACAAACAATAAAAATTACAAAAAACAAAAAACAAACAACAAATATTAACATTACAGGCCTTTGCGTCTATTGCAGACGATTTAAGCATTACTAATTAGACAACGGGTTTGACGGAAGTGACGGAATGAACGCATAATAATTGGGGCAGTTATGCGGCGCTGAACGTCACTTATTTTATTAATGCAAAATCGGCCATGTTGGGTCATGCTCAGTGTAGGGTTTCGTAGTTACCATTCTGTCAAAACAAGCCAAACGGGGTTAATTATTAAGTATCACGTATAGGGACTAAAGGACTAAGGGAATATCTTTGCAGCGCTTTGTACATCTTTTTACTAAGAAGAGAAGATTTCTTGCAATAACTCAAAAATGGCGGGACCGATCATGCTTGCTATAGTTTTAATTAAAAGTATTTATGTAAGCTCTTGTTTCATGACTTTTTTTATATTTTTGAACCCATGGTTAGGGATCCCACGGAATGAACGCTACAATCAAGGTTGTGCGGCGGCGCGGCGAACGACAGTCATTTTATAAGGAGATTGACAGATACAGCGGCGACAACAACGCCGCAACAGTAATGCAGCTGCAGTTGACATCCGAACGTGACCTTTACTGTTGCAGGTGAGAAACGGGCGATGTCATTGTCAATTATCTTGATAAAATGAGTGACTAATCGCTTCAGTAATGTAAAGTTAGTTACCAGCTTATTTTATAGCCTAGACGATGCGAGTGTTATTCCAAACGCCAAACTTCTACGAAATTATGACGTTTAATTAACACTTGCACAATCAAAATCGCTGCCACCGTAGCTCGGTCTGACTCTAAGAATGAGACTACGCAATTAATTGGCAGTACATACTTACTTAATTTGAATTTGAAAACATTTATTTCATGTAACAGCGACCTAAAATGAGTCTTGGCCTCCGACACGAGTACACGCCAGTTGTCTCGATCCTGTGCCATCACCCGCCAGTTATTGGCTTGGAGATCGGGCAAGTCCGCTTTAACAGCATCGCCCCAGCGATACTTGGGACGTCCGATAGGCCTCCGCCCTACCGGGCGTCCCAAGTAGTAACATCATCTATTTTCCGCTGCTGCAACACTGCAGCAGAAACGCTGCAACATTAATGCTGATGCAGCATTGAAACGGGCGGTTTGACTGCCAAAGTCTATAATAAAATAAATAATAAATAAATGAATACTATAGGATATTATTACACAAATGTACTAGTCCCAAAGTAAGCTCAATAAAGCTTGTGTTGTGGGTACTTCTTCATATTTATTTCGAACAATTAAAAATAATTAGAGTAAAATGTAAATATAGGTACAATACAAACTTAACTAATTAAACACTAAAAATCTATATCTAAAGAGGGCCCCTGGGGCATAGTGCCAAAGATACTGGCAGCATTTCCTCGCTGAATCGCAACGCTTATTCGTTGAGCGAGGAAGCTGCCAGCTCTTTTGTCCCCTGTAACGTCAACCAGCCGTTTGGCCAAATCATTAAAGAAGCTCTGAGCTCCCGGGCCCCACGGACCGAGGGTCTCGACACCGAAAGGAAAAAAGTTATAATTGGCGTCGAGACCTCCGTATTTCCGCCTTTTGAGGACCTCGGCATCCTCGGCAGCTGTGGGTACTTAGACTACGAGATATATAATATATATACGTATTTATAAATTCTTAAATACGTAGAAAACACCCATGACTCAGGAACAAATATCCGTGCTCATCACACGAATAAATGCCCTTACCAGGATTAGAACCCGGGACCATCGTCTTCCTAGGCATGGTCACTACCCACTAAGGCCAATCGTCGTAAGGGCAGGTCGTCAATGAGTGACAAATTGAATGTTCCAACCGGTGTAACTTTTTCGTAATATTTATATATTATTTTAGAATATAAGGACAATGAATTATCAGATTAGCTAATTGAGATGCAAAAATACAGATAACGGGTTTCACATAAATACACATAAATGGTTCTGCGTAATAGCAACATTCGCAACAAAAATGCGTTATCAGCGCTATCTTCATTTAAAGAACATAAAAAGGCGGCAAAGGAAATCTTTTAATTGTTTTTACTTTTTTCTGTGAAAATGTATACGTATAAGAACGTTGCTTCTGTGAAATGTTTCTATTATATTTATATTTCTTGCATCATTTTCGAGAAAAGCACTATACAGGGTGATTTCGGGGTCGTGGAGCAAGAGAACAAGACATCACACAGAATTACGAAAAAGAAAGAAAGATAAGTCTAATGATGTTGCTCATTATTTATTATCACCAATAATTATGATTATTCTTCAGATGACAAGTAGAAAAAAACATGTTTGCATACAGTTTGGTCACCCTACTCAATGTGACGTCTTGTCGCTTTCCATACAGCGTATGTCAAAAGTCATAGGGTGACCATGATTACTTCGTATAAGATTTTACTTGAAAAATAATAAAAATCAAACTAATTATCTTTCAATCAAATACTACCGTATGATAATATAAATCATTTATAGATTCAGAAAAAGTGGTTCTGGATCACGACCCAGAAATCACCCTGTATAGTATGTATGACTCTGCTAGAAGTCTACTTGCTGGCTTTGGATTCAATTAAAAGGACTCCCAAGGTCTGTTAAAAGCGATTCCTCAGCCAGCGGGTAGCTAACAAGCTATAGCTACTTCTGAGCCTCGATAATAATCTACTTTCACGTCATAAGCTGATTTTCTATCATCTACGGTTGTTTTTCGAAGTGGGGCAGTAAAACATAGCGGTGTTCTCAATAAACACCGCAAATGTCAATTTACCGTATGCGATTCCCCCATTACAGATAGTTGCACTTGTGGACGTGACGGCATTATAATGACAGTTTGTGTCTCTTTCTGCCGGTGTTTAAAGTGAATTTTATTTTATCATGTGGATAAACCAGTTAATGTTTTATCCTAGGTGAATATTGCATGTCAACTGCAGCTCTTTTCCCTTTACTTTTGAAAATGAAGAGAAAGTTGCATTTTATTCACGAGAGTGGCAAAGACTTCATATATTTTTTTTTAATGATAAATATTGAACAGCGGTAACTTTATTATGATTTGTAGGTAATAATTTACGGTCAGTTGATACAATTTGGTTTTTTACTCGATAGCAAAGTTTGTATGGAATTTTTTCGCTTATTTGGATATCAATAATACCTATGTAATATGACATTTGTTTCGTTTGTGTTTACGAATAAAACTTTTTTATTATATTATACCAACATATCTTATTTTAATATCAGCACGAGACGTTATACAATAAATTTGTCCCCTTGTAAAACAAACTATTTTAAAGATAATCTTTCGTATACTATTAATATGGTCAATTATCGTCCAACATTAGCGCAATATTTGTATGCTGAATATTCATAAATAATATATAAAATATTTAATTACCAGCAGGCCGACAAGAAAGGTTAACTATACAAACAATGCTATTATAATGTTCTACATTAGTTTTCTTTATACTTCTATGATGAGTCAGTCCTGAGGGCCTACCGCGAACCATGTTCGACTTGTTGCCTCCCTGTCACACTTACGTACGAATTTGCTAGTGCGACAGAGAGGCAACACGCTTTGTTATCAACATAATTTGAGAGTCCGCAGCAAGCTCGACCGAATTTCACCTTCCCACATAAACAGAGTTTCGTTCTCATTTCAAAACTACGTGTTGGATTATAATGAAACTTTGCACATACAATGACAATGATATCTATAAGCTTATAAAATAAACGAAACAGAGCAAAAACTAATTTTGTGTGAAAAACTTAAATTCGCTGTATTTTTGTTAACTACGGTATCTGAAGCTATTGTACATAAACTAATTACAGGCATAGATATACCTTATTCTATTATAAGTACAAAGTTTCAGAGCAATCTAGCTAGTCGTTTTAAAATGAGAGCGTAACTACGTTTGTATGGAGAACCGAGTTTGCTGCGGACGCACAATGTAGCACAATCGGATTAGGGCCAACCTCGAAATCTCTGGAACAGTCATAAAATTTGGTATGTATATAAATTAAAGGCTCATTTTTCATGCCCACATCATTTAACATTTCATTTAAGCTTGCTGCGGACTCAAGAGCCTGGGCCCTTATTCGACATGCTAAAAGTGACGTTTCGTGTTGATTTCCATTTGATGTGAGAAATATTGTGACTTGTCGAATTGCTATTATCACCACCTGTCAGTGAACAATATCCACACTAGAGGCGGGGCGTTGTACCGGAATAGTTTTTGGAACAGGTTATTTGTAATAGACTACTTTTAGCTTGTCGAGTATTTAAAAGTACGGACTTTGATTTTTGAAATAAAACAAATATGAAACTTTTATCACCTCGTACCTCCATTCTTACCGTTACTTTAGGTAAAATAAAATTTTGTTAACAGATGGTCGTCTGGGTGTCTGTTGTATCTAAAAATAATGTAATAATATATAACAAAAATATGACAATAGATTCATAGCCTTCACTCAAAACGTCACCATATTTCCGACCCTTACCGAAATAATAAGTCGATATTTGTATAAATAATCCTTATTTGTAAGACGCCTAAGCACGGCAAATACGTAAACTGCCTATTGGGGGTCATACTCGTAAAACTGGTATTTTAGACGTACTTTTGGTACGAGTAACAGAGACGTACTTTTGGTACGCAGTCCCAGCTCTAGTCAGGATTCTAGTTGTCAAATATAAGCGTGTCGAATACGTATTAGTTAACTGTCAAATGAAATTAGATCAACGGTAGACTTTTTTGTCGATGGGTATGGCTGCCATGTTTGGATTTATGACATTGAAAAGGGGATCCTAAGGCAGAGAGAAGTTTTATCTGTACGATTTTGATTCTTCTACTGGACGCAAGATGGAGTTAGCTGCCAAATTCCGATCAGGCTGTTGCAACTAGGAAGAAAAAAGTTTTGTATGGAATTTGTTTCGCAAATCATTGCCAACGAAGAAAAAGAAAACGTCAGTGCTATTTATTCTGTCAAGTTTACATCAAGTCTACTGTCAGCCTAATTGCTTTGTTTGTTTTGAAGGCTTCAATGTTTTGTTCGGGTATTTCGTGTAATTTCTTTATTATTTAGTGCAAAAATCGAAAATAGTCAACCGTGATCAGAGTAAAGAGCGAGTTTGTTACAATGCCAGCGAGAAAACGGTTTACTAAGTGTGAAATATGTGGCAAGCGAGCCACTCGAGAAAATCACGAAAAAAGGGATTTTATGGCGAAATTTCCCTTGGATGAAGACTGGTAAGTATTGCTTTAGATACTTTTGACCTTATTTTGGGTCAGCAGGCTATAAACACATCGAAAATTAGATATTTTACATTATTTTTCGTTGTGAACTAGGTATGTACTATAACTATCGATAACTGTAGTTTTATTTGTATATCAGTGTAAATAATTAAATTAAATATGTGAAATTTCCTTAGAACTAGCATGCAATATGACCATAATTTTTTCGTCGAAGCTTAATAATGCATAAATTATCTATTACTTATGCATTAATGGTCATTAGTTAACATATTTTTTTTATCTAGTGATTATTTAATATATTAACCTAAAATGTAACAAAATTAATCTCTGTTTTTATGATAAATAAAGAAATATTATAGGACATTATTACACAAACTGACTTAGTACTAAAGTATGAATGGCATGTGTTGTGGGTACTTAGACAACGATATATATATATATATATATACCCACAACACATGCCATTCATACTTTAGTACTAAGTCAGTTTGTGCAATAATGTATATATATATGTACATAGACCTAATTTATAAGTATTTATAAATACATAGAAAATACCCATGTCTCAGGAACAAATATTCATGCTCATCACACTAATAAATGCCCGTTCCAGGATTTGAACCTGGGACCATCGGCTTCATAGGCAGGGTCGCTGCCAACAAGGCCAGACCCGTTCTCATGATTAACAGACATATAAATACATAAAAAGTTAAAGCATTGATAAAGGGTTGTTGATAACTGGATGCCGAAAAACATGATTTATAGATGCATATTAGCGCGAAATAATCAGTTGATCATCTCATTAGCAAACACATGGAATATAAACTGTAGATAAAGTCATGTTTTTCCAAGGCTGTATGTTTTCAGATGCAGGCAGTGGGCCAAATTTGTTGGGAACGAAGACCTGATACATCTTCCCATAGAAAAGTTACATTTATTCAAACATGTATGTGCACATCATTATGAAAATCAAGCATTTAATAAAATAAAAAAACACGATTTAAAAACTGTATTAAAATAATTCGGGTCCACATTAAGCCCGACCAGATAGTAGTCCAATTAAGAACTATCCACTTTATAACATACAACTTAAATGTGGACTCGATGCTAACCTGATTTCGAGTACAAAATTTGTAGACAGGAGCCTATGTTTCAACCCTCCCCATTTTATCGATATCGATAAGAATCGTAAGCGTGTAGCGTACTACACTATTTAAATAGCTTATGTTGGTACTATGGTTCTTTGACAGTTCTTTGTCGTACATTTTGGTAATGATTTGCGAAACAAACTGATTCCACTCGCTAGTATGGAAGTCCCGTCTCTTAAAACGTAGTGATTATATGCTCTTTGACAATGACATGCAGTTGCGTCGATGTAGATCTATCATAAAAACGTACATGTGACGCATGTGACAATTGTCCAGGATGAAAGAAATATCTTGACAATTAACATAAAGCAATACAATACCACAAAATGTCAACAAGAAAACAGATTTATTATATAAATACAAATTATATACTAATTTTAAAACCAATGGTCGTGGGTTCTAACCCCGGCTCTTAACAATGTGCATCTTGTATCATGTACCGATTGCTTTTCAGTAAAGTAAAATATATTATCATGAGGAAGATGGAGTAGCCCCAATAAGGTATATTTTCCCCTCTGGGTTAGAAGGTCAGATAGTAGTGAGACAGGGAGATATAGTGAAGAATGCGGAAAAACAAGCATTTATTGTGTTGTTAGGCTAATTCTTTTTTTCAAAATTTGAAAACGAACGCAACAGCATGCTCAAAGCCCCCTGTGAGTCAGAATCTGTCAAATTCAGGCTTAAGACGAAACAGGAGCTGAGCCCGTACACAAATTTGAGATTTTTAGATAAAAGGTAAAAAATATCGCCGTCGCGCTGACGAGTGTGGCACCCCGTACCTAGCTAGAGACTATCCCTTGTGTGTGTACCAACAAACCAAATTTTAGACAAATATGATACGTCTTCTTCTTCTTTGTCGTTGTACTCTTTGCAGAGCGTCGTGGTCAACTGCTGATATCAGGCGCAGATGTTGCTTGCCGTACGATCTCTCGCCATTTTTCGCGGTTGGGGGCCATTCTGGCAAATGCGTTCAGGGGACCCTTCATGGCAGATTTGATTTGGTCAGTCCATCGCATAGGTGGTCTTTTGCGCGGTCTTTTTCCGTTTGCTCTACCCTGCACCACTAGACGCTCTATGGAGTCGTTGTTCCTCCCCGAGACGTGACCGAAAAAACTGAGTATGCGGGTCTTTACGAGAGTCGAAAGGCGCTGCTTGATACGGAGTTCTTTAAGGATGGAGACATTAGTCCGAAACTCGGTCCAGGATATCCCCAGCATTTTCCTCCAGCACCATATTTCTAGGGCGTCTATCGTCTTCTCCTCTGTCTTTTGGATAGTCCAGGTCTCCGCAGCGTATAAGAATATAGGAAAAACGAGGGCCCGTACAAGCCGAACCTTCGTGGTGTTTGTGACGTTTCGGTGATACGTAGCCTATACGTAAAAACTAGCTAAGACAAATCCTTTATAATTTCAGGATTTTCTACACAGCACAGAACATGGCACCCATATAGATCTCAATTCCGTTGTCGGCGAGTCAACAACGACACATATTCTTAATATTGAACTTAATTGGCTCTCATTTCACATTTATGTTTTAAATTAATTATAGGCATAGACATACCATATCCTATTGTAAGTACAAAGTTTCAGAGCAATCTAGCTAGCCGATTTAAAATGAGAGCGTAACTACATTTGTATGGAGAACCGAATTTGCCGCGGACGCACAATGTAGCATAATCGGATTAGGACCAACCTCGAAATCTCTGTAACAGTCATGAAATTTATTATGTATATAAATTAAAGGCCCCGTTTTCATGCCCAAACCATTTAACATTTGGGGACCTCGAGGAATCCGAACCATCTTGGAAAATGTGTACCATCAACACAACAGTCAACATTAAAACTTATTAAATTCTACACAAAAAAGTCCTCGATATCTTTGCAGAACAATACATCTTGTTATAGAGAATACTTGCTGAATCTAAGTTTAACGCTTATACACTTCCAAGGGACATTCTCTTAAAAGGAAACTCGGAGGAATATGAATTCTATTTTTAACTATACATTTGTACGTGGTCTACCCCAATATTAACATTTTACTCTACTGTGACTAAACCAGAAAGAAGGGTTATGGGTGTAAGTACTGATGATTCAGTACACCCAGTAGCTAGGTATTAGGATACTGGACGGATTTTTTTAAATGACGTATCGTTAGATTCCTCTTGCCATTCACAACCTACTTTTACTTGTTCTATTAAAGAAAAATCAATACAGCCGCCTTGAGAGGACTCCGAATATTAAATCATATTTTTTCTTCTAGCGCCTAAACTATTGAGCGGAGTACAGTAAAACAGACATCAGTAGATCCACAGTTAGTATACAAGTGCTATGCAATACAAAGTTACTAAAATTAACGGAAGAAAAAGGTTTAGGGCTAAATAATACGTCATTTAAAAAATCCGTCCAGTATCCTAAGCTACAGGGTGTCCTGAATCCTCAGTACTTATACCCATAACCCTACTTTCTGGTTAAGTTGCAGTCAAGTAAAATATTGATATTGGGGTAGATTATGTACAAATGTATAGTTAAAAGTGGAATTTTTATTCTTACAAGTTTCCTATTAAGAGAATATCCCATGAAAGGGTATAAGGGCTAAATCTGGGTTTAGCAAGTATTTTTTAAAGCAAGATCATTTTTTTTCACAAAGAAGTCTAAAACTATTTTATGTAGAATTTTATAAGCTTGAATGTTGCCTTACACGATTATTGAATAAAGAACATAGATTTAGAGTAAAACGCGAATTTCTCCTGGATGGTCCACATTTTCCAAGATGGCTGCGGTTCCTCGAGGTCCCCAAATGTCAAATGGTGTGGGCATGAAAAAGGGGCCTTTAAGGGGCGTATATACATACCAAATTTCATGACTGTTCAGACATTTCGAGTTTGGTCCTAATCCGACTGTGCTAATGCCACTATGTACGTAAACTGTAACTGTACTGCGGACTCAACCTTCACGTTATAATTTTTTAAGTATTAACGTTGACATAGTAACGAAAATAATAAACACGTCAATTGAAGTAAACAGTATTATTATATGCAAGAAAATTTTGCAAAATAGGTACATTAATGATTAATATGTAAAACACCATTAATTATTGAATTATAATTATGATTTTGTGTTAAAAAATATGAGACCAATTATACAGCCCGATTACACGGGCTACATATTAAAAATGATTATCATGGAAACAGTAAATATACACAGGTGAACAAAGTTATAGTAAAATAGGTGCATAATTTCAGAGCTTGCCTGGCCCACCTGTACCACCTACCATGACCACGGCCGTCTCCTACTATTATTTTTTTCTAATACCTATGGCATTACTAGCGAATAGTATTCCATGTTCTTGATCCAGAATTTAAACCCTTAACTACATATTTGTGGCACTTGGGGTTGAATTTGAAACTCTAGGGCACTAGCGTGGCTCTATGAGAGCGCCTTATATAGGCTTCTGGTGACCAGAGGATCAGCATTGTTAACCAGCGCGGAAATGCACCCAGCCTTCTGGGCACCCTACCGAGCGACCAGAATATAGGGCAAATATTTTATGTATACGTTTTTGACTTAAGTGTTTTTATCATGTTTTATATTTAAACTTACAGATGTCGAACTACCAGCAACGTTTTTGAAGAGGTGTAGTTTTTATATTTCCTGTTACCAAACTGATACAGAAAATTGGAACATCAGTAAATAATCTACACCGAAGACAATGAAATATAGTCACATAATACTTTAATGTTTTATTTTATTAAAGAAATCGGTAAAAAAATGTGTTAACTGAAAAAGATAAATTTTATTTTATTTGTAGTTGAATAACAAAATATGTATTTAATCTCCTTTTAACATAGGAATTCTCTTTGTGTAGGTACATATAAATAATAGGTACTTAGGTCTTGGTAAGTAATATAGACAGTACAGTAGGTCTTATCTTAATAATTTGAGATCTCATACATGCGTTCCGATATATCTGATGGCGACTGTACATACAATGGGGTCGCGTATACGAGTACAAAGAACATTAAAATAGTTGTTGATAGACCAAGTGAGCGAGCTACTATGGTACCTATCTTTATATCAATTTTATGTATTATGTAAGAGCGCAATACAGAATTTTTTTTTGACAAATGTAGTATTATTTTTATAGTAATAAAGGTTATTCATGAACCATCTCGTAATTTAAAAAAAAACGGACTTTATCTCTAAATCATATGCCTTATATTTACAGATGTGTTAGGTTACAACTTGGTTCGTGAACGTGGTTTAGAAGCAACTTGAGACTGGGTGCGGAGTAAATTGCATCAATTTTTTTTACAATTTTGAGCGTTTATAGGAGAATATGTGGAGCGAGCATTATTCGACGTGTAGGTGTGGGTTCAACAAAAAGATCGCATGTCAATAGTTCTTTATTGTCGTTAAAATTCAATTAATAATCGCCTTTATCGACCATCAACTATGTGGTCACTTTTTAATTGATTGACGTTGTCAGGTACAGTTTCACTACTCGCCGCCGCATTGTTCATAGCGCATTACTTATCCTATCGAATACAAGATGTCGCTGATTCCTGTAAACTTATGTTTAAAAAAAAAAGACGCTTTACTCTATGCCATATATTGTAGGAAAGGAAGGGTATTCCCTGTCGTACGTCAAAAAATCCAAGATGGTGCCCAAGCCCATGGACAAAAAAGTCTAGCAATAAAATCAACACTTGTCAAAATTTGACATTAGCAATCCACAGTCAGGTGACAATCAAATCAAACCGAACCACTTCGAGTTCAGAGCCATTTCAAACTATATAGTAGTAATAAACAAAGTTGATTTTTGTTTGATTATTTCTTCTATGAATGAGTTTTGATTGTTCCAAATGATAATATCCACAGTTGATAGAATCAACACTTGATACAATCAACATGCGATAGAATCAAGTGTTGATTTGATGTGGACGCGAAATTTGACAGTTGTGCATCTCGAATAAGGCCCCTGTTTAAGTAACATCAATTTCAAGGACATTGGGTGTTGACAGCCTCTTAACGCAAACGCGTACGTCACGTTTCGCTATCGATTAAATTTACACTAAGGGTACTGATCACCAATTAGATCACCATTAGGAAACTAAGTAGCACGTAGAATAATTATTTAGTTATATAGCAGTAGGTTTCTGCATGTACACCCTGCTGCAAAAGTGCACTTTATCAATGAATTCTGGTCAAAGGATGACTCACGCTAGACCGGACCGGGCCTGGGCCGAGGTGTCCGACACGTAATTTTCTATGACGGCTGATCGGTGATCAATTGATCACGTGGTGCTTTCCATAGAAAACGAAGCGCTCCGGCCAGGCCCCGACCCGGTCTAGCGTGAGTTATCCCATGATCCTTCATCCGTGCAATTCTGCAGCTTGCTGTACCTAGAAAGAAAGTAGGCAATTTACTACAAATCACAACTGAACAACACAGAAATTGAAATAAAAGACAGCTTAAAGTATCGAATAACAATAAAATTTCCGAATTTAGCATGAAAGGTCTCTATTTTGGTAAAGTCCCTCAGTCCAATCCGGGCATTCCCAGAGGGAACTAATGGCCAAAGTTGATAATGAAAGAATAATAAAATTTACCTCTGAAAAGTCTTACTAGTCATTTAAAATTCAAAACATATTTATGCAATTAGGTCGGACCTTAGGGGCCGTCTTTCAGAATGGTTTAGGAGGGATTTCATAATTAAATTATTAACGACGAATTGATAGAATTAACTTTGATCAATAAAGGTTCGCTCCTTTCTGTTGTTTACTTGGTAATTTTAGTACCTTTTTAGGGTTCCGTAGACAACTAGATGCAGATGGAACCGCGGCTTTGCTCCGTGATCGTTAGTGCTAGAAAGCTGCAATTTGGCATGGATACATAAATCAGTCATGGCTACCAAGTGGTAAAATAAAAACTACAAAACTCTGAGTGTACATCTACTATTTCTTTTTTGCTTTGGAGTTTTGCTTTTAGTGTGGGGTTGTTCTTCAAAACGAATACGGGCTTCTAACAACCATTTTTAATAAAGTTAATAATTTCAGAAATAATCGCTTTAAAAAATGCCGCGGACGTCGTCTGGTCAAGCTGAGGCCGCTACCTTAGACCTACCACGGAAATATCGCCCAGTATTTGATTTTAAGGCGTAACTGACCTTTTATAAATGAAGATAATAAACGTC
Source organism: Cydia pomonella (assembly GCF_033807575.1). Lineage (NCBI taxonomy): Eukaryota > Metazoa > Arthropoda > Insecta > Lepidoptera > Tortricidae > Cydia > Cydia pomonella. Next base: position 4,174,536 of record NC_084709.1, on the reverse strand, counting down.
CCAGTCTCATTGCAGTTTTCTATTCAAAATAAAGAAAGTTCTAGGAAATTTCCGTTACAGATCATAATGAAAATGCAATTTCCCATAATAATCCGACTACTGATTAAATAGATCAACATGATCAACTGTGCAATGTTTAATTAAGAGTTCATAGATCGATATTAACTTGGTTAGAGTGAAATGGAATCAGGGCCCTTATTCGACATGCTAAAAGTGACGTTTCGTGTTGATTTCCATTTGATGTGGGAAATATTGTGACTTGTCGAATTGCTATTATCACCACCTGTCAGTGAACAATATCCACACTAGAGGCGGGGCGTTGTACCGGAATAGTTTTTGGAACAGGTTATTTGTAATAGACTACTTTTAGCTTGTCGAGTATTTAAAAGTACGGACTTTGATTTCTGAAATAAAACAAATATGAAACTTTTATCACCTCGTACCTCCATTCTTACCGTTACTTTAGGTAAAATAAAATTTTGTTAACAGATGGTCGTCTGGGTGTCTGTTGTATCTAAAAATAATGTAATAATATATAACAAAAATATGACAATAGATTCATAACCTTCACTCAAAACGTCACCATATTTCCGACCCTTACCGAAATAATAAGTCGATATTTGTATAAATAATCCTTATTTGTAAGACGCCTAAGCACGGCAAATACGTAAACTGCCTATTGGGGGTCATACTCGTAAAACTGGTATTTTAGACGTACTTTTGGTACGAGTAACAGAGACGTACTTTTGGTACGCAGTCCCAGCTCTAGTCAGGATTCTAGTTGTCAAATATAAGCGTGTCGAATACGTATTAGTTAACTGTCAAATGAAATTAGATCAACGGTAGACTTTTTGTCGATGGGTATGGCTGCCATGTTTGGATTTATGACATTTAAAAGGGGATCCTAAGGCAGAGAGTAGTTTTTTCTGTACGATTTTGATTCTTCTACTGGACGCAAGATGGAGTTAGCTGCCAAATTCCGATCAGGCTGACGCAACTAGGAAGAAAAAAGTTTTGTATTAGATTTTTTTTCGCAAATCATTGCCAACGAAGAAAAAGAAAACGTCAGTGCTATTTATTCTGTCAAGTTTACATCAAGTCAACTGTCAGCCTAATTGTTTTGTTTGTTTTGAAGGCTTCAATGTTTTGTTCGGGTATTTCGTGTAATTTCTTTATTATTTAGTGAAAAAATCGAAAATAGTCAACCTTGATCAGAGTAAAGAGCGAGTTTGTTACAATGCCAGCGAGAAAACGGTTTACTAAGTGTGAAATATGTGGCAAGCGAGCCACTCGAGAAAATCACGAAAAAAGGGATTTTATGGCGAAATTTCCCTTGGATGAAGACTGGTATAAGTATTGCTTTAGATACTTTTGGCCTTATTTTGGGTCAGCAGGCTATAAACACATCGAAAATTAGATATTTTATATTATTTTTCGTTGTGAACTAGGGATGTACTATAACTATCGATAACTGTAGTTTTATTTGTATATCAGTGTAAATAATTAAATTAAATATGTGAAATTTCCTTAGAACTAGCATGCAATATGACCATAATTAATTCGTCGAAGATTAATAATGCATAAATTATCTATTATTTATGCATTAATGGTCATTAGTTAACATATTTTTTTTATCTAGTGATTATTTAATATATTAACCTAAAATGTAAGAAAATTAATCTCTGTTTTTATGATAAATAAAGAAATATTATAGGACATTATTACACAAACTGACTTAGTACTAAAGTATGAATGGCATGTGTTGTGGGTACTTAGACAACAATATATATATATATATACCCACAACACATGCCATTCATACTTTAGTACTAAGTCAGTTTGTGTAATAATGTATATATATATATATGTACATAGACCTAATTTATAAGTATTTATAAATACATAGAAAATACCTATGTCTCAGGAACAAATATTCATGCTCATCACACTAATAAATGCCTGTTCCAGGATTTGAACCTGGGACCATCGGCTTCATAGGCAGGGTCGCTGCCAACAAGGCCAGACCCGTTCTCATGATTAACAGACATATAAATACATAAAAAGTTAAAGCATTGATAAAGGGTTGTTGATAACTGGATGCCGAAAAAAATGATTTATAGATGCATATTAGCGCGAAATAATCAGTTGATCATCTCATTAGCAAACACATGGAATATAAACTGTAGATAAAGTCATGTTTTTCCAAGGCTGTATGTTTTCAGATGCAGGCAGTGGGCCAAATTTTTTGGGAACGAAGACCTGATACATCTTCCCATAGAAAAGTTACATTTATTCAAACATGTATGTGCACATCATTATGAAAATCAAGCATTTAATAAAATAAAAAAACACGACTTAAAAACTGTATTAAAATAATTCGGGTCCACATTAAGCCCGACCAGATAGTAGTCCAATTAAGAACTATCCACTATATAACATACAACTTAAATGTGGACTCGATGCTAACCTGATTTCGAGTACAAAATTTGTAGACAGGAGCCTATGTTTCAACCCTCCCCATTTTATCGATATCGATAAGAATCGTAAGCGTGTAGCGTACTACACTATTTAAATCGCTTATGTTGTTACTATGGTTCTTTGACAGTTCTTTGTCGTACATTTTGGTAATGATTTGCGAAACAAACTGATTCCACTCGCTAGTATGGAAGTCCCGTCTCTTAAAACGTAGTGATTATATGCTCTTTGACAATGACATGCGGTTGCGTCGATGTAGATCTATCATAAAAACGTACATGTGACGCATGTGACAATTGTCCAGGATTAAAAAAATATCTTGACAATTAACATAAAGCAATACAATACCACAAAATGTCAACAAGAAAACAGATTTATTATAAAAATACAAATTATTTACAAAGCTTCATTTTAAAACCAATGGTCGTGAGTTCTAACCCCGGCTCTTAACAATGTGCATCTTGTAACATGTACCGATTGCTTTTCAGTAAAGTAAAATATATTATCATGAGGAAGATGGAGTATCCCCAATAAGGTATATTTTCCCCTCTGGGCTAGAAGGTCAGATAGTAGTGAGACAGGGAGATAGGTATAGTGAAGAATGCGGAAAAACAAGCATTTATTGTGTTGTTAGGCTAGTTGTTTTTTCAAAATTTGAAAACGAACGCAACAGCATGCTCAAAGCCCCCTGTGAGTCAGAATCTGTTAAATTTAGGCTTAAGACGAAACAGGAGCTGAGCCCGTACACAAATTTGAGATTTTTAGGTAAAAGGTAAAAAATATCGCCGTCGCGCTGACGAGTGTGGCACCCCGTACCTAGCTAGAGACTATCCCTTGTGTGTGTACCAACAAACCAAATTTTAGACAAATATGATACGTCTTCTTCTTCTTTGTCGTGGTACTCTTTGCAGAGCGTCGTGGTCAACTGCTGATATCAGGCGCAGATGTTGCTTGCCGTACGATTTCTCGCCATTTATCGCGGTTGGGGGCCATTCTGGCAAATGCGTTCAGGGGACCCTTCATGGCAGATTTGATTTGGTCAGTCCATCGCATAGGTGGCCTTTTGCGCGGTCTTTTTCCGTTTGCTCTACCCTGCACCACTAGACGCTCTATGGAGTCGTTGTTCCTCCTCGAGACGTGACCAACAAAACTGAGTATGCGGGTCTTTACGAGAGTCGGAAGGCGCTGCTTGATACGGAGTTCTTTAAGGATGGAGACATTAGTCCGAAACTCGGTCCAGGATATCCCCAGCATTTTCCTCCAGCACCATATTTCTAGGGCGTCTATCGTCTTCTCCTCTGTCTTTCGGATAGTCCAGGTCTCCGCAGCGTATAAGAATATAGGAAAAACGAGGGCCCGTACAAGCCGAACCTTCGTGCTGTTTGTGACGTTTCGGTGATACGTAGCCTATACGTAAAAACTAGCCAAGACAAATCCTTTATAATTTCAGGATTTTCTACACAGCACAGAACATGGCACCCATATAGATCTCAATTCCGTTGTCAGCGAGTCAACAACGACACATATTCTTAATATTGAACTTAATTGGCTCTCATTTCACATTTATGTTTTAAATTAATTATAGGCATAGACATACCATATCCTATTGTAAGTACAAAGTTTCAGAGCAATTTAGCTAGCCGATTTAAAATGAGAGCGAAACTACATTTGTATGGAGAACCGAATTTGCTGCGGACGCACAATGTAGCATAATTGGATTAGGACCAACCTCGAAATCTCTGTAACAGTCATGAAATTTATTATGTATGTAAAAAGTATTAATTATACTTTTATATTTTTTCTATTTGACCGCCACCTACTCTATGGATGCGTGGCTGTCGATAATGTCACATATGTCATAAAAAATGTGAAATGTACGAAAGAAAACGTTTATTTAAAATAATTTATCAAATAGTAATATCAGTGATTAAGTTTACATGCTGATAGACGAATAGACATTTAATGTCGTTTATTTTCGTTTCAGGTATGTAGGTTTTCCTTTAGTTATTTTCTTACAAATGGTTTCAATGGTAGAAACACAGATTAAATAAAATATTTTCGTTTCAGATAAAGCAACGCATTATTTTTATTTGTCTATCTTATTAGTGGTAAAGAAATATCTTATAAAACGACATTATTGTTATTAAGTCGATCGGAAATGGAGAAACTTCGCTTCGAATTTACGATATTGCCGGGAAGTGATGGAAAGACAAATATTTACTGTGTTACTTCTATAACTACGAGTGATAATAAAATCTATGCTATTCCGGAAGAGCTACAATCAGTCGGTTATCATAAAGAAATACTGAAAACAGCTGCTTATAGTAAAGTAAAAAACAGTTTAACTAAGAGATATCAGATAAGAAGAGTCTGGATAACAATGACCGAAGAACTTAAGAAAAATTATATAGACGAGGATGGTAACATACAATTCGGAGATCAATACCTAGAAGAATTAAATGAAAAAAAACCCTCCACCGAACCTCAAAAAGATACGGATGCCTTAGGTAAATTATTGGAAAAATTAATAGAGAATACACAAGAAAACCGACAACAGAGTTTGAAAAATATTGCGGAGAAGTTTGTTATTGAGAAATTTTCAACTAAGAATTCAAACGCTGTTCAGTGGATAGACATTTTCGAAAGAGAATGTGAGCGTTTTCAAATTGCAGACGAGAAGAAGGTTGATATATTGAGGCTATTCATGGATAAGAGTTGCGCAGATTGGTTTAGTTCAATGATCATAAAATTAACAATGGACGCGGATTGGTCCAAATGGAAAAAGAAATTCTGTGACTCTTTTGCAAATAAAGGATGGAACCCAGTTACGAATGCAATGTTTTTTAAATATAAAGACGGTTCATTGCTGGACTACGCTATTAAAAAAGAGAAATTATTACTGGATATGAGAAGATCGATTGATGCCGGCACATTGGTGGATTTAATTGCATCTGGTTTGCCGGAATATATAATAAACAAGATTGACAGGGAAATATTAAATGATACTGTTGATTTATTTAATGAGGTCAGCAAGCTGGAACACATGGTAAATAGAAAAAGTTACGTGTTTAAGAGAAGAGTGGGAAGCTCCAAAACTAGCAATAAAAATGAAGATCTAAACGCATGTAAAATCTGCGAAAAATTAAATAAAGGACCCCGTTACCACCCAGAAAACTTATGCTGGTTTAGAACAAAAGACGAAGATAAGAATGTAAAGAATGTTGTGAGACATGTCAACAACTCAGTTATTGAAGCTGAATTAAATGAAACGCACCAAAAAAAACGAATAATAACACCATTAATATATGTCAAACTGAAAGTAAATGATAAATTTGAATTGAAGGCCCTTTATGATTCAGGTTCAAATGTTTCTGTTATTAACTCCAAGCTTTTAAGACTGAAAGGGAAAGGAAACAGTTTGAACGAAGCAAATTTAATTACAATTAGTGGTGTTAATAAGACAAAAGGTTTGACAAACTTAAAAATAAAAATCTTCGAACTGGAAAAGAATGTAGATATAGATATTCTAGATGATGAAAAATTCAAAGATGACTTTTTGATTGGATTAGACCTAATAAAATTATTCAGACTGAGACAAGATGAAAACTTAGAAATCTCTCAAAAAGAAGAAGGAAGTAATAATGACAAAGATCCTATAAATGATAAAAAAGTAGACATTTTTAACGATTTAGTATTAAAGAATGAAACTCGAGGTGAAACAGAATACAAAATAAACTTTAATGAACATGTAAAGGAAGATGATTTTGAAATGAATATAGATCATTTGAATGGAGAAGAAAAAGTTAAAATAAATACATTAATTGATAAATACAAGTCAGTTTTTGCAAAACATAAGTTCGATATTGGCACAGTTAATGAATATGAAGCAAGGATAGATTTATTAGTTGACAAATACTGTAGTAAGAGGCCCTATAGGTGCACTGAAGAAGATAAAAAAGAGATCGAACAACAGATAGCAAAACTATTAGACAATAAACTAATAGAAGAGTCTTACAGTCCATTTGCTGCTCCTGTTACTTTAGCATTTAAAAAAGAGGATAATAGAAAATCGAGACTATGCATAGACTTCAGGGATCTGAATAAAATAGTAGTTCCTCAGGCTCAACCATTTCCATTAATAGATGATCTGATGATTAAAACGAGGAATTGCAGTTACTTTTCTACCTTGGATATAAACTCTGCATTTTGGTCTATCCCATTACGAATCGAAGACAGGAAGAAAACTGGTTTTGTGACACAGGAAGGACATTTTCAGTGGACAGTGTTGCCGTTCGGGTTAAAGACCTCGCCTGCAATCTTTCAGAGGATACTAAGCAATGTATTAAGAAAACATAAACTTACTGCTTTTGCTGTTAATTATATAGATGATATTCTCATATTTTCTAGAACATTCACAGAGCATATTGATCACCTGACACAATTGTTGGAAGCAATAAAGACTGAAGGGTTTAGATTGAAATTTACGAAGTGCATTTTTGCATCAAACTCGGTCAAATATCTAGGTCACATAATCCAAAATAACTCAATACAACCGGTAAAAGATAACTTAATATCTATAAAGAATTTTCCTGTCCCAAAAACCCAGAAAAATATTAGACAATTTCTAGGGAAGATAAATTTTTATCATGAATATATACCAAGAAGTGCAATGATATTAGACCCATTACATAATTTACTCAGAAAAAATCAAAAATTCGTATGGTCTGAAGAATGCCAGAAAGCATTCGAAACAATAAAAAACCTGCTATGCTCCCAACCAGTACTGGAAATATTTGATCAAGATTTACCAATAAATATTTATACTGACGCTTCATTGGAAGGCATTGGAGCTATTTTAAAACAGATGCAGCCTAATGGAAAAGAAAAACCAGTTGCATATTTTTCTAAGAAATTGAATGTGGCACAAAAGAAAAAAAAGCTATATACTTGGAATGTCTAGCTATTAAGGAGGCTGTGAGATACTGGCAATACTGGCTGATAGGAAAATCATTCACAGTTTTCTCCGATCACAAACCCCTAGAAAATATGAACCTTAAATCAAGAACGGATGAAGAACTGGGTGACTTGACATACTATCTGTCTCAATATGATTTTCAAATAAAATATGCGCCAGGAAAAACAAACTTGGAAGCAGACTGCTTAAGCAGGAATCCAGTTTTAGAATGTGACGAAAATAAAGATGAACAATTAAAAGTTGTTAATTTAATAAAACTTGAAGATATTTTAAAAGATCAGAGTCAAAATAAATATATACAGAATAAAAAGGAGAATTTAATTAAGAAACATAACGTTTATTTAAGAAAAATGAAGACAAAAGAGAAAATACTACTATCAGAGAGGTTTAGCAGAACACTTTTGAAAAATATACATGAACAGTTTTGCCACATTGGAGTTGGACAAATGCTGAAAACTATTAGTCCGTTATATTCGGCTAAAAATTTAACAACTAATATCAAAAATGTTTGCGCTACATGTGAAATTTGTATTAAAAATAAATCAAGAGGACGAGACAAATTTGGACTTATGTCTCATTTGGGTCCGGCTACAAAACCTTTTGAAATTATGTCAATAGACACGATTGGAGGATTTGGAGGTTCGAGATCAACAAAAAAATATCTGCATTTGTTGGTAGACCACTTCACCAGATATGCGTATATACTAACATCCAAAACCCAAAGTGCAGATGATTTTATTAAACTACTCAAAAATGTAACAGAAACAAACAACATTGGTATGATACTTACTGATCAATACCCTGGAATTAATTCAAAAGAATTTAAGATTTTCTTGCAGAACAAGAGTATAAACATAGTTTTTACAGCAGTAAATACAGCTTTCTCGAATGGATTAAATGAAAGATTAAATCAAACATTAGTAAACAAGATAAGATGCAGAATAAACGAAAGAGGAGAAAAACGAGCTTGGGCCACAATAGCACAAGAATGTCTAAAAAAATACAATGAAACAAAACATTCAGTCACTGGTTTTTCCCCATCTTACCTTATGAATGGTACAGATGATAGAATTTTGCCAAAAGAACTTAAGCAAGAACTGCAAAGTGATTGGAATATAGATAAAGAGATAGCACTCGAAAATACTTTAAAATCGCACAACTACAATAAGAAAATATTTGACAAAAATCGAAGGTATCATAAATTTAATGTTGGAGACTTGGTGTATGTGGAAAATGGAAACAAGCTAAACAGAAGGAAATTAGATGAGCTGAAAATTGGACCCTATAAAATTACTGAGAAAATTTCAGACTCTATATACAGAATAGATGTCGGTCATAAAAAAGCAGAGTCGAACTTGTTCCATATAACGAAACTTATTCCAGTCCCTATTATAGATGAAGAAGGAGAAGAAACGGAGGAGAGTTCACGATCCTGCGAAAATTTTATTGGAAAAATTTTCTATCCTTAGGGGGGGAGATGTAAAAAGTATTAATTATACTTTTATATTTTTTCTATTTGACCGCCACCTACTCTATGGATGCGTGGCTGTCGATAATGTCACATATGTCATAAAAAATGTGAAATGTACGAAAGAAAACGTTTATTTAAAATAATTTATCAAATAGTAATATCAGTGATTAAGTTTACATGCTGATAGACGAATAGACATTTAATGTCGTTTATTTTCGTTTCAGGTATGTAGGTTTTCCTTTAGTTATTTTCTTACAAATGGTTTCAATGGTAGAAACACAGATTAAATAAAATATTTTCGTTTCAGATAAAGCAACGCATTATTTTTATTTGTCTATCTTATTAGTGGTAAAGAAATATCTTATATGTATATAAATTAAAGGCCCCTTTTTCATGCCCAAACCATTTAACATTTGGGGACCTCGAGGAATCCGAGCCATCTTGGAAAATGTGTACCATCAACACAACAGTCAACATTAAAACTTATTAAATTCTACACAAAAAAGTCCTCGATATCTTTGCGGAACAATACATCTTGTTATAGAGAATAATTGCTGAATCTAAGTTTAACGCTTATACACTTCCAGGGGACATTCTCTTAAAAGGAAACTCGGCGGAATATGAATTCTATTTTTAACTATACATTTGTACGTGGTCTACCCCAATATTAACATTTTACTCTACTGCGACTAAACCAGAAAGAAGGGTTATGGGTGTAAGTACTGATGTTTCAGTACACCCAGTAGCTAGGTATTAGGATACTGGACGGATTTTTTTAAATGACGTATCGTTAGATTCCTCTTGCCATTCACAACCTACTTTTACTTGTTCTATTAAAGAAAAATCAATACAGCCGCCTTGAGAGGACTCCGAATATTAAATCATATTTTTTCTTCTAGCGCCTAAACTATTCAGCGGAGTACAGTAAAACAGACATCAATAGATCCACAGTTAGTATACAAGTGCTATGCAATACAAAGTTACTAAAATTAACGGAAGAAAAAAGTTTAGGGCTAAATAATACGTCATTTAAAAAATCCGTCCAGTATCCTAAGCTACAGGCTGTCCTGAATCCTCAGTACTTATACCCATAACCCTACTTTCTGGTTAAGTTGCAGTCAAGTAAAATATTGATATTGGGGTAGATTATGTACAAATGTATAGTTAAAAGTGGAATTTTTATTCTTCCAAGTTTCCTATTAAGAGAATATCCCATCATCATCATCATCATATCAGCCTTTTATCGCCCACTGCTGAGCATAGGCCTCTCTTCTAGTACGCCACTTATCCCGGTCCCGAGCCAATCTCATCCAGAAGTGACCCGTAGTGTTCCGAATGTCGTCCACCCAACGAGCCAACGGACGCCAGGCACTCCTTTCGTCTGTAAGCGGCCACCATTCCGTTAGCATTTTGGCCCACCTGCCATCACTCTGCCTGGCAACATGTCCCGCCCAGCTCCATTTTCATTTGGTAATGACGTGTCCGACGTCTTGCACCTTGGTGCGACGTCGGATCTCGACATTCCTCACTCGGTCTTGAAATTTGATGCCGAGCATGGCGCGCTCCATGGCTCTCTGTGCCACTCGAATTTTATGCACAGTCTCCTTAGTGAGCGTCCATGTCTCGGCACCGTAGGTCATGGTGGGCAGGACACATTGGTTAAAGAGGCGAGTTTTCACGCATTGTGGAATGTCCCATGAAAGGGTATAAGGGCTAAATCTGGGTTTAGCAAGTATTTTTTAAAGCAAGATCATTTTTTTTCGCAAAGATGTCAAAAACTATTTTATGTAGAATTTTATAAGCTTGAATGTTGCCTTACACGATTATTGAATAAAGAACGTAGATTTAGAGTAAAACGCGAATTTCTCCTGGATGGTCCACATTTTCCAAGATGGCTGCGGTTCCTCGAGGTCCCCAAATGTCAAATGGTGTGGGCATGAAAAAGGGGCCTTTAACGTATATACATACCAAATTTCATGACTGTTCAGACATTTCGAATTTGGTCCTAATCCGACTGTGCTAATGCCATTATGTACGTAAACTGTAACTGTACTGCGGACTCAACCTTCACGTTATAATTTTTTAAGTATTAACGTTGACATAGTAACGAAAATAATAAACACGTCAATTGAAGTAAACAATATTAATATATGCAAGAAAATTTTGCAAAATAGGTACATTAATGATTAATATGTAAAACACCATTAATTATTGAATTTAAATTATGATTTTGTGTAAAAAAATATGAGACCAATGATACAGCCCGATTACACGGGCTACATATTAAAAATGATTATCATGGAAACAGTAAATATACACAGGTGAACAAAGTTATAGTAAAATAGGTGCATAATTTCAGAGCTTGCCTGGCCCACCTGTACCACCTACCATGACCACGGCCGTCTCCTACTATTATTTTTTTCTAATACCTATGGCCTTACTAGCGAACAGTATTCCATGTTCTTGATCCAGAATTTAAACCCTTAACTACATATTTGTGGCACTTGGGGTTGAATTTGAAACTCTAGGGCACTAGCGTGGCTCTATGAGAGCGCCTTATATAGGCTTCTGGTGACCAGAGGATCAGCATTGTTAACCAGCGCGGAAATGCACCCAGCCTTCTGAGCACCCTACCGAGCGACCAGAATATAGGGCAAATATTTTATGTATACGTTTTTGACTTAAGTGTTTTTATCATGTTTTATATTTAAACTTACAGATGTCGAACTACCAGCAAAGTTTTTGAAGAGGTTTTTATATTTCCTGGTACCAAACTGATACAGGAAATTGGAACATCACTAAATAATCTACACCGAAGACAATGAAATATAGTCACATAACATAATACTTTAATGTTTTATTTTATTAAAGAAATCGGTAAAAAAATGTGTTAACTGAAAAAGATAAATTTTATTTTATTTGTAGTTGAATAACAAAATATGTATTTAATCTCCTTTTAACATAGGAATTCTCTTTGTGTAGGTACATAATATAAATAATAGGTACTTAGGTCTTGGTAAGTAATATAGACAGTACAGTAGGTCTTATCTTAATAATTTGAGATCTCATACATGCGTTCCGATATATCTGATGGCGACTGTACATACAATGGGGTCGCGTATACGAGTACAAAGAGTATTAAAATAGTTGTTGATAGACCAAGTGAGCGAGCTACTATGGTACCTATCTTTATATCAATTTTATGCATTATGTAATAGCGCAATACAGAAATTATTTTTGACAAATGTAGTATTATTTTTATAGTAATAAAGGTTATTCATGAACCATCTCGTAATTTTAAAAAAACGGACTTTATCTCTAAATCATATGCCTTATATTTACAGATGTGTTAGGTTACAACTTGGTTCGTGAACGTGGTTTAGAAGCAACTTGAGACTGGGTGCGGAGTAAATTGCATCAATTTTTTTTACAATTTTGAGCGTTTATAGGAGAATATGTGGAGCGAGCATTATTCGACGTGTAGGTGTAGGTTCAACAAAAAGATCGCATGTCAATAGTTCTTTATTGTCGTTAAAATTCAATTAATAATCGCCTTTATCGACCATCAACTGTGTGGTCACTTTTCAATTGATTGACGTTGTCAGGTACAGTTTCACTACTCGCCGCCGCATTGTTCATAGCGCATTACTTATCCTATCGAATACAAGATGTCGCTGATTCCTGTAAACTTATGTTTAAAAAAAAGACGCTTTACTCTATGCCATATATTGTAGGAAAGGAAGGGTATTCCCTGTCGTACGTCAAAAAATCCAAGATGGTGCTCAAGCCCATGGACAAAAAAGTCTAGCAATAAAATCAACACTTGTCAAAATTTGACATTAGCAATCCACAGTCAGGTGACAATCAAATCAAACCGAACCACTTCGAGTTCAGAGCCATTTCAAACTATATAGTAGTAATAAACAAAGTTGATTTTTGTTTGATTATTTTTTCTATTAATGAGTTTTGATTGTTCCAAATGATAATATCCACAGTTGATAGAATCAACACTTGATACAATCAACATGCGATAAAATCAAGTGTTGATTTGATGTGGACGCGAAATTTGACAGTTGTGCATCTCGAATAAGGCCCCTGGCTTTTGTCGGTGGAGTAGGTGCAACGTAGGACAAAGTCAAATCGTATTTTGAACTTTGATGGAATGAAAGAACGTTTCGAGTTCTTAACTGCAAAAAATACTCTGGGACTTAGAAGGATATAGGTACCCAGGCCACAAAAGCGTTAGGTCTGTCGCCACGCATAACTGCCCTAACAGCCATTGGAAAATTCGTTCAATGGGACTTGAAACTGTCAAAGCTTTTTATAGATGGCGCCATATATTTCTCTGGTTTCTAATTTTGTTCTAAGGGCAAGTAAAGTACTGGATAGCTAATTAACAAATAAATTAACTGCCAGATAAAAGTTACTACAAAACTTAGCGCTTTATCTACCAATTAAGCTTAATTAAAGATTGTGAAACGCCAACGATGAATTTATTCGTCAGGTAAGTGGCAAGTAGCTTATTCAAAACTTTACTTAGAGATTGTGAAACAGGCCCTCAACATGCAGGCCATTAATATTCGAAAAATATAATAATAAGACAGCTGAAACCTTTGCTGATATCCGTAAAATATTCGGTGTCATCTGTAAAAGACTTTGCCAGGCCAACTCCATTGCTAATCGTAAGGTAGAAGTACTAGTGCTCGACGCTACACTAGTACTCGACATGGGCACTTTATGTCAAAGTGACAAGGATTAAGTTAGAATACACAAAAGTCTTCGTTGTTCAAATATAACCTATATTTCCATGAAATAAAGTGCCCATGTCGGTGACTAGTGCAGCGTCGAGCACTAGTACTTCTACCTTTGTCGTGGAACAAATCCATATTCGAGTAGATTTCAATGCAAGTGTGCAAAGTGTGTTATTATTTGTCCCGAGATGTGTCCGAGTGTCCGAGAAGACACGGGACAAGTGAATAAAAACACTTGCACACGTACATTAAAGGACGTTTTTTTTAATAAATTTTCTAAAAATCACTATAAAACTAATACTGGTTACGTGAGTATTACATTTACAGACCTCACAGTTACCCTTGAACTTGACTGATATTGTTAATTCAGCACTACGTTTAGCGATGATTAAAATTGCAAAAAATAATTACAACAACTCATTTCATACAAAAACACTTTCACAGTTGCAATATAAGTTGAATTATTTTGATGCACTACGCTGTGGCGCAGCGACCCGAAGTGGATCTTGGCCTCCGACACCAAAGACCGCCATACTTCTCTGTCCAAAACCGTTTCTGTCCAGTCGAGTCCAGTGTCCATTTGGATACAACTAAATTTTAAGTGAAAATACTGAAAATAGCGGTTTTTTTTTTGTATGTATGTTACTCGATATCTCCGAGAATCGTGAACCGATTTTCAATTTTTTTTTAATCGAACGGGTATAACCCCGATATGGTCCCGTTGGCACCAAGTCGGGGTCTGATGATGGGATCTTGGAGAAATCGAGGGAACTCTTCAAATGTTATAGGTACATGTATGGCGCTTTTGGTAATATTTGAAGTCGGTATTATTTTTTTCTCGTATTCGAAATGAAAGAAGATTGATTTACTCGGGTGCAAGGCACTCTCGGACAGTTGGCGCTTGACAGAAATTGGTGCTTTTCATGCCTTGGTTAACAATCTACGTTTTACAAGAGGGTAAAGTTGCTGTTTAACCCCTCGTGCTTATATTAATTTCAAGGCCCGAAGGTTAAACAAACTTTGCCACCGAGTAATACACTTTGTCACCACACCAACGAGGGAAAAATAAGAACGGAAAACATTACAAAACAAATCCAAATGAACGCTATTAAATATTTATCATTCAAAATCATCACTTAAAAGTCAATTCCACCAGCTATAATGAGGAAACAACTTAACATTTGCATCTAATTAAGCAATTACTTTGCCACGCTTGTGGATAAAATGCAACTTTGTCATCAGTTTTTCAAGTATCAAGAGAGCCTTATTTACGATATAAGTAAGTCCGGAAAGTAGTAAATTCGCAATGAGTGGAGATAAATTAAAACACGACCGAAGGGAGGGAGTGTTTCAAATAAACACTAGTCGCGAATTGCCTATTCGCACATGTATTGTACAACATTTTAGAGTACATACTCGTATAATTTTTATTCGTAAACACAAAGAGAGCCTTATTTACGATATAAGTAAGTCCGGAAAGTAGGAAATTCGCAATGAGTGGAGATAAATTAAAACACGACCGAAGGGAGGGAGTGTTCCAAATCAACACTAGTCGCGAATCGCCGATTCGCACATGTATTGTACAACATTTTAGAGTACATATAATTTTTATTCGTAAACACAAACAAGACACATTACATTACATAATATAACAAAAACAAAGAAAGTATAAAGTACCACAAAATGGCCTCATCTCAGCATGCTGCTGGTCTTCCGATATGGCCCTTTAAATTTTTTGACATTGCTACGTAAAGTGCTAATTATCGCACTAGTGCGGTAATAGTGTTATTTGATACACTTGCTCTAAAAGTGCTACTTTACTTAGCGGTTTAGCGTTCGCCAAGTTGATTTTTGCGAACAACTGCTTTTTACTTTCAAACTTTTTTAAATTTATTTCTACCATCAGAAAAAGTGCTTTTTACTTTTCCAACTTTTTAAAATTTATTTCTGATCGTAATCCATACGTCCGCACTAAAGAGTTTGGTACCCAAAAACTTTATATACTTTATTTCGCCATTACACATTTATTACGTTCAAAAATATTATTACACGATATAAATTAAAATAATAAATATTATTTGTTATTATAATAAATAACATGTTTTACATTAAGATATTTCACTAAAATATGTTTTTAAATTAATAACCGAATGAAACTATCATTGCCACGTTTGCTGTCATTAACAGAAAATAATAAAACTTAAAAAGTAAATCCGGCGCCCGCTATTTTCAGTACTTTCAGTTAAAATTTAGTTGTATCAAAATAATTCAACATCAATTACAACTGTCGGCCCGATTCGAAGAATGAAATACGATAACGATAAGTTCTGGTTTAGATAAATTCTCATTTAGATATCGTTTGTATGTCGTATAATTGACAGGAGCAACTCGATTCGGGCAACCAATGTCACTTTGACGTTAGACATATCGTAGATAGATCTTATTGGGATCACAGCGGAATCGAAATAAACGTCAATTTTGACATGTCGTTTAGTTATCGATCTTTTAAAGATCTTTCCAAGATCTTAAACGTGTCTTAATCATTCTTCGAATCGGGCCGTGTGAGTGTTTTGTATTAAATGAGTTGTTGTGTTGTGTTCATCGCTGAACGTAGTGTACTGAATTAACAATATCATTCAAGTTCAAGGGAAAATTCGTAACTGTAAGTGTAATTAATTACTTACTATCGTAAGGGCATGTGTACAAATCACGCGAGAAAAATCACGACAGATCACGTTGGGGGAGGAGGGAGTATAAGAAGACCTCACGTGTATATTTCTGTAGTGAACGAAACTAAGAAAAAATGTCTACCAAATACTTTTTAGGGTTCCGAAGCCAAATGGCAAAAAACGGAACCCTTATAGATTCGTCATGTCCGTCTGTCTGTCCGATTCTGTCACAGCCACTTTTTTCCGAAACTATAAGAGCTGTACTGTTCAAACTTAGTAAGTGGATGTATTCTATGAACCGCATTAAGATTTTCACACTAAAATAGAAAAAAAACAATAAATTTTAGGGGTTCCCCATACTTAGAACTGAAACTCAAAAAAACTTTTTTCATCAAACCCATACGTGTGGGGTATCTATGGATAGGTCTTCAAAAATGATATTGAGGTTTCTAATATCATTTTTTTCTAAAATGAATAGTTTGCGCGAGAGAACCTTCCAAAGTGAAAAAAAGTGTGTCCCCCCCCCTGTAACTTCTAAAATAACAGAATGAAAAATCTAAAAAAAATATATGATATACATTACTATGCAAACTTCCACCGAAAATTGATTTGAACGAGATCTAGTGAGTAGTTTTTTTTAATACGTCATGAAATTAAAAAAATATTTTTTTTTCATCATACCCATACGTGTGGGGTATCTATGGATAGGTCTTCAAAAATGATATTAAGGTTTCTAATATCATTTTTTTCTAAACTGAATAGTTTGCGCGAGAGAACCTTCCAAAGTGAAAAAAAGTGTCCCCCCCCCCCCTGTAACTTCTAAAATAACAGAATGAAAAATCTAAAAAAAATATATGATATACATTACCATGCAAACTTCCACCGAAAATTGGTTTGAACGAGATCTAGTGAGTAGTTTTTTTTTAATACGTCATAAAATTTTAAAATTTTTTTTTTCATCAAACATATACGTGTGGGGTATCTATGGATAGGTCTTCAAAAATGATATTTAGGTTCCTAATATCATTTTTTTCTAAACTGAATAGTTTGCGCGAGAGACACTTCCAAAGTGGTAAAATGTGTGTCCAAAGTAGGGCTCGCGGTCAGATCCGTGTTTCGTTTACACGTTCCGAATACCCGTTTCCGAATAATAAGTAAACGGTTTTCTGGCCCGTTCCACACGTGTAATTAAGAAACGTGTAATTAAGAGCCGTTTCCACGGATAAACGGGTATTCGAAGAAACGGATCTTATTTACCCGTGGCTCCGGAAACGTCCTTGACGAGTAGCAAAGGAACGGACCGGCGTACGTAAGAGCTACAAATTATTAGACAAAACATTCATGACGCTTATGCCATATTTAACCTTATTCCGTGGTTCATAGAGTCGAAATTCAATAAACGGTTTATTTGCAAAACCGTTTTCTGAGCAGAGGGCCTACCGCGAACCACGTTCGACGTGTTGCCGCCCCGTCACACTTACGTAAAATTTTATAAGTGCGACAGAGAGGCAACACGACGAATGTGGTTCGCGGTAGGTCCTCTGTTAGTTTTTGCTTGCAATGTTTTAAGTTGCAATAAGTACGAGTAGAAAGTTAGAAATACTGTATAGTGCTACCATAGTAGTATTTTATATAAAAGTTCAAATACTAAAACTTTATTGTTTATTATATAACTTGATAGCAATAAATATAAAGTGCTAGTAATAAAAAATAAAATCAATAAAGACTGTACACGATAAAATCTGCCAGCCAAGTGCTTGATCTGGTATTCTTTTTACCAACTGAACATTTTAAACAGTTATATTTTTAATAATCTGTAGATATAAGTCCTATTGGGGTACCTATGTTGTTATCATGTAATTCTTGTAGTCTTTAGTAGTTTGTGTCACAAGGGAGTAAAAAGACATATTTACGGCGTGGGTGTAAATTAAATCCTAAACGAAACGAAGAATTTTACAGTAAAACTCCAAGCCTAGCGAGGGACTCTAATCAAAGTGAGGGATTCAAATGTTAACAATCAAACTAGAAAAAAAAATTCTAACATTAGACTCATACTGTTTTTCACATCGCCAATAGTCCGAGGCTGAAATGGTGCCTTTCATCTGAGTTAATTTTCACTCTCAACTCTAATTTTCATTTGGAATACAAGGAAAGTAAGATACATGTGTTTAAAAATATATAACTAAGTACATATAAACTTTTATAGTCTTTCTTGAGGGTACTTACATTTAACAATTTAGGTAAATGTATCGTTATTTATAGAATAAGAAGTTAAATATCAGAATGGAAATTGTACAACAAATCCGTTTAAAATTAAAGTTTAATTGCTTATTATAAAAAAAAAACAACTACGAAAGAAAGACGCTAGTGCAGAAACGTACATTTTCTGCACACTTCTTATAAAAACAACGACCCACTTTCAAAGCATGAGAAATGAAAAAGCCTTTTTAGGAATAGGTAATGTTATTTTTTTTTTATAGGATCGGTCGAGTTCAGTAGGTAGATTAGATATAACAGAAGTCAAACAAAGGCTCAAAATTGACAATATTTACTAAAATTATTTACTTAATTCCATCGAATATCGTTTAAAACAAAAATGTATAAGTATATAAATGTTTCGTTAAATGTAGTGTATAATCAATTAATCAATAACAAACATAACATAAATAGTTGTATTTCAAAAATAGGTAATCTTGGGGAACGTATGTAAAAAATATAATATCTTAGAACACAAAGTTTGGAAGTTTAATAAAAAAATAATAATTATTAGTACGACTACGAGTAGACTACTTATTTAAATGATTACACAATAAAATTGAAATCAAAATGATATTCGTAAAAATTAAAAAATGCAATATCTTAAAACAATTATTAAAAAACAATCAAATGCTAGTATTAAGATTAATTTGAAAACAAATTACAATCAAATATATATACCTAAGTAATAACATCTTGTAGCTCTCACTCTCGTCATAGAAAAATGCCTTTTAGTGTGGTGCGGCTACAAAACAATGGGATACATTTACTTTAATTTTTGCCGCTGCATCTGTTACAATTTTAATATATGCAGATATGTTTACCTTATTACAAGGACATAAAGCTCATAATTGGTTGTGACAGTTCTGATAACTGTTTGGGAACCTATTTGTTTTGGCGATGTCGTACAATAGGGTCTTCGAAAAACAATACGTTCTAAGAATCTAGTGAATGGAACGCCACCGGGCGGCAAACTGTGAAAGTGTCCCAAGTGAATATGAATGATTGCCAATTTTGAGATCTATCTTAATGTATTAAACAATATAATCGAAAGGTAAGAAAGGTAGCATGAGTCTTTAAGGTTATCGCGTGAAATTCTTCGTTTCGAATGCCGCTTGTGTGTGTATTTTTTTTGCATCATTGGCAGATTTGTTGTTTTCGCATAGCAGTAAATTGATAAAAATAACCACAAAGTAATTAATAATTATTTTCTTAACTGTTATTTTTAACTAATATAGGTAGTATTTGTCTGAATACATATTCTTCACGAAACTATTACACCAGTATATATAAAATGTGTTTCTTTCATTGAAATATAATATGTAATGATATTAGGTTAAAAACAATAATACTAAAAAAATAAGATTCTAAACTAGGGCCGAATAGGTTTAAAATTAAAAATAATAGACAATATAGAATAGGGACACCTACTTCGATTTATATATAGTATAGTTGGCTAAATATGTAATATCCACCCAGTTAGAAACAATTAAAAAAAATTGTACGCCTAACAAGTTCATCTGAAGTCAACATTCAATAGTAGACCTTGTAAGCATTGGCTCAAACTGTTTCGGATCCGTTCGGGCCGGTCTTAAGTACACGTTTAAACGGAGATACGTATCTGAGAAACGTTTCTTGGGAACGGTTCTTGGAGACGGATCCGGATCCCGGCGGTTCCGTTTAAACCGTGTTCTTAGCACCGCCGGGCTTAAGAACACGGGTATCCGTTTCGGCGTGTAACACGGATACCGGGAGCCCTAGTCCAAAGTGGTAAAATGTTGAACAAGATCTAGTAAGTAGATTTTTTTTAATACGTCTTAAATTGTACGGAACCCTTCATGCGCGAGTCCGACTCGCACTTGGCCGCTTTTTTCTTAGTTTCATTTCATTACACATAAATCTTCACTTGGCACGTCAAAACGATTTATCTTAAAATTAGGTCGAAAAAATAAAATAAAAATAATACACGTGAGGTTATGTAGCAGAGGGGGGAGTAGCAAAGAACCTCACCATTTGGTGATATTTATCACCAAGGGGCAACAAAGAGCCGAAAAAACCTCGCGTGATTTGTGCACAAGCCCTAACCAATATATTTTGTTTTATTGTGATTTGTTCGCAAATGTATTAAAAAACGTCGTTCAATTTACGTTTGCAAGTGTCGTTATGTACTTACTTGTCCCGTGCCTTTTCTTATCTCGGGACTCGTAAATAAAGACACAATTTGCACACTTGCATTGAAATGTACTGAATTATACAATCGTGATGTAATAGAGAGCTACGGTGCCTATGTCGAGTACCGTGTCTAGGCAAGGTAACTTGCTGAGTTGCCTAGGTAAGGTACGAGATTGAAAAGCTTGATTATATCATCAATTGTATACCATACTTTTTCTACGAATCATTTCAAATAATATTTATTTAGTAAAAAGCCTTAATAATTAATGAAAATTGGTAAGTACCTCAGAATACAAAAATGTAGTACAAAAGACATAAACGCGCGTTGAATGAAAATGCTCATAAAATAGTTGCCCGTTTATATCTTTTCTATGGGAGCTCGGCGGCACGTGATTGTTTTTTTTTTGTAATTATTTATTGATACCCGAAATCTTAATTCAAACATTACAGTCGATGAGTATAAAAAAAATATCGAAAGTGCGATCAAAACTGGAATTATCGGCATGATTCAAATTTTAATATACGTCAAAAATTAGATCCCATCCATATCGTATCCAGATCAAATATTTGACGTTGTATATTATACTCAGGCTGTAGGTCAAGTGTCATTGGAAATATTGAAGTCAGAAATATAACATGTGCTTGAGTTAATTATTTGCGTTAGTAACAGTATCTTTCAAGATATAATCACCCACCGTATCTCCTGATTGCCACTTTTCGTATTTCCCGTTAACCTCATGTTTCGGTACAGTGAGCTGCGAAATTGCATGGAGAAATTATGAATGAATTCATTAATAAATTCGCTATGCCACTTTTACGGCTGGTACATTCAAACTGGCCACTAGAGGCCACTATGAAGCTCAAGTTGTATTTTTTTATTTATTTATAGGCTTTGCACAATTCAATTATCATTTAGAGGATAGGGGATCGGCCGTCTCCATACAAACGTAGTCCCCATTTTCCTCTGTGGATATTGACATATATATTAACAGTAGCTATGTCCCTAAGTTTGATTTTTTTTAGATTTTTTGATTATTGTAAAAATTAGGAGCGAAAAACAGTTTTTATAATAAAATTTGAAATGCTCAGTAAATAATTAAAAATTAGAAAAAAATCAAACGTTGTACACAGCTGTGGTGGATATAATACAAATTATGTCAAAATATTTTCAATAATGTTAATATTCAGAAGAATATGAGGACTACGTTTACATGAAAAGGCGAATTTGCGTTATTTTCCTAGTCGACATCTAGCATCGAGTATAGGTACTGCTCCCGGTACTGAATTTGTATAGCGATAACCGGGAATTATCCGGGAATTCCCTGTTCCGGTACTGATTTTGTATGGAAAACAAGCAACGGGAGCAGTCTAATCGAGTAGCGGTATAATCAGTACTGGTACTTGACAATAGATGTCGCGATGAACGAAAAGTCTAGTATGGCGATAACCGGGAATTATCCGGGAATTCCCGGTTCCGGTACTGAATTATATGGAAAACAAGCAACGGGAGCAGTCTAATCGAGTAGCGGTATAATCATTACTGCTATTTAACAATAAATGTTGCGATGAACGAAAAGTCTAATGCTCATCAATTTTCATCCAATATTATAACCGGATTAATCGAAGCTTAATTTTCAACTTCTTCTGCTTGTAATATTAGTTGCAAATGGTTGGGAAATACAATTTTCGTCGGTCGCGACACCCGAGACATCTAGTGTCAAGTAGCGCTACTGATAATTCCGCTACTCGATGCTAGATGTCTACTATCAAAATAATTAGCGTTTTTGTACAAAAACTGATGTATGGAGTGAGCACTCTAGTGACTAAGTCCACCGGTGGCCGAGGCGGGAATCAAACCCGCGTCTGCAACTTACGGTGCTAACTTCCCGACCATTAGACCACCCGGCCACGGCGGTACCCGTCCCAAAGTATCTGGTTTTGAAAGTTCGTCTTTTTTTGTTCTTTATCTATTTCTATTTATAATTTATATAGTACTATTGTGACTACCTACTTAAAAAAATACAAATAAAAAAATATTTCATAAAATTGTTCCCTAGTTAAAAAGATGTCGGTCCGATAAATTGCAATTGAATACATTAAAACAAGGCTTTGTATCTTAATTACTGGTCACGTCTTAAGCGAGGCTTAGACTAGCAAGAATTTGCGTTACATTGCCCACTACTAAAGTAAACTGCATTCAAAAGTTTAATCAGATACCGCAATGTAATGAAAATTGCATGCAAATTGTTAGTCTGAACCTCGCTTTAGATGACAACCTGTACCGCTAGCACCAGTTTTGAAATTGACATATTAGCTTAACTTCTATGCATCGCTTGCACTCCCATATTAGCGCAAGCGGAATATATAATAAGTAATTTACGTACACGTGAGCGATTAAAGATCAACACTATAAAAAAACTAAAATAATGCAGTTTCAACCTCGTTCGAATGCAATGAATATTAATATAAATTATAATAATGAAAATATTGAAGATGTAAAGGTTACAAAGTTCTAAGGTTTAGAAATAGACAGTCACATCAATTGGAAACCGCACACTGAGACTTTATGGAAATTTCGTATTTGCTCTTAGAAAAATGTCGCCAACTTCTGACCGAAATATTGTTTTACTAGTGGATAATATATACTATAACTAGTGGATAATATAACTAGCGTATCGTGGATATATCGAATCTATTTTAAGATATGCAATAATATTCTGGGGTAACTCAACAAACAAACTACTCGTATTTAGAGAGCAAAAAAGTGCCATATGTGGCCTACAAATAGATGATTCATGCAAACTTTATTTCAACGAATTAAATATACTGACACTTGCAAGCTTATATATTTACAAAGTGGCAGTTTTTGTTAAATCTAATCCGGAACTGCTTCCACTAAGATCGAATGCGAACGTGAGAAACACTAGATATGGACATGCAATACAAACGAGAAGTGGTAAAACTGCCCTATTAAGGAAAATTATATTAGGCATATATATAACTTAATAGCTGAAAGCCTTAAAATATAATATCGCAATGTTTAAAACCAAATTAAATAAAGAGCTAAATAAAAGGGACATACTACATTAATGCATTAATGATTTTTTGTCGGACAAAAACTTCGCCCGTGACCAAAATTATCAAATATATTAAATTTATTTTTAATTTACGAAATTTCAGGTATCCGAATGTTTAAATAATTTGCTATATTTATATGTAAATCTATAATACTTTCTAATCTATTTAGATATAAGTTACATCTAAGACAAAATTTGTACACCTTTATGGTAGATCAATCAAGCATTGTATCAACTTACTGTTATTTCTATATGTATAACCGGTGTTTCACAAATAAAATAATTACTTACTTAAATATGTCAATGTCAAACTGGTGGTAGCGGTACAGGGGGACAATTTTTGAATTTCGACCGCTCGATTTCGTGTATTTCGTTAAATACTGTTTCCACTACTCGGAATTTATTATTTATTTAAACTTTATTACTTTATTACACAAATTTAGAAAGAAAAGTACAAATGGCGGACTTAACGCCTTGAGGCTTTCTCTACCAGCGATTGGGCTAAAGAGAAAAAATAGTATGGTGCAGGATTGTAAAGAATTAATATGAAAATAGACCCAAGTCGAGACTATTATACATACTATTAGAATAAAAAAAGCGGCCAAGTGCGAGTCGGACTCGCCCATGGAAGGGTTCCGTACCATTTATTTATGACGTATTAAAAAAACTACTTACTAGATCTCGTTCAAACCAATTTTCGGTGGAAGTTTGCATGGTAATGTATATCATATATTTTTTTTAGTTTTATCATTCTGTTATTTTAGAAGTTACAGGGGGGGGGGGGGGGGCACACATTTTACCACTTTGGAAGTATCTCTCGCGCAAACTATTCAGTTTAGAAAAAAATGAAACCTCAATATCATTTTTCCCCACACGTATGGGTTTGATGAAAAAAAATTTTTTGAGTTTCAGTTCTAAGTATGGGGAACCCCCAAAATTTGTGTTTTTTTTTTTCTATTTTTGTGTGAAAATCTTAATGCGGTTCATAGAATACATCTACTTACCAAGTTTGAACAGTAAAGTTCTTATAGTTTCGGAAAAAAGTGGCTGTGACACAAACGGACATGACGAATCTATAAGGGTTCAGTTTTTTGCCATATGGCTACGGAACCCTAAAAACGAGCAATACCACTAGATTCGGAATTTCTATCGCTTGTATTTCAAAAACAGCATTTCGTTTTCCACAGATTTTCCAGTAAAGAAATCAAAATATCGAAATTCAAAAATTAGCGCCCTAGTTTAAATTGAAAACTTACCAGTAAGCTCCTCGAACACGTATCTATATCCCTGCCAAGCCGCTTTCAATATCAGCGCCATTGTACACAACGTGCGCGTGCGCTCACCGTGAAGATTCTACTACTAACCACTAGCGGTTACCTTGCATCACGGCCGGCGCTGCTCGATAACTATAATCACACTGAACTTACACCAAGCTTGATTGAATGGAGCAATGATTTAATTTGCATTACATTAGTTGACAATGCGTTTTTTTAATAAAAATACGTGTAGTTTGTACTCGTAAGTAGAAGCAACTTTGTTGGTGGTGCAATAGACATTTAATACCGATGTTCGATTAAAAACAATCCTTCTAACCTGACTTTGCAGACTTGAACAGAACAAACTTTTCAGAAATTTGACGTTAATGATGACAACATAACACTTTGTCATTGCGAATTCCATGCAGATAACAAAAATAATCCCTATTTTCCCCCTCGTTTGACTTTTTTTCGATTTTTTTAATATCATAAAAATTAGGAGCGAAAATATAAATTCCGTAAATTTTTTAAAATGCTTCTAATGTATAATAATTAAAAATTAAACAAAAATCATTAGTTCCCTGAGTCGACGGTCGGGGCTCATTTCTGGACAGTTTGCCCTTCGGGCATCAGAAGCAACCTAAGGAGCCTAGGTAGCATGTGAAATTTTCCAGCATAGCCATGATTTATTCAGGAAGACTTTCCAATGGCTGCGATATTTCTTTCAAAGCTGACGTGACAACACCGGTTTGAAGCAAGACTTCTAACCCTGTGGAAATTAGAAGTAGTTTCACAACCTGTGAAAGCCACGAAGAGCAGTCGATCTGCCAGGACAGCAGGACCCAAAGTATTAGCTATTTTATGAACTTCGACATTATTTGCAATCCCGTTCAATAGCCAAATTTTTTTAAGAGCTCAGCAGATCTCATATTCCACAACTAGTAAAAAAATTAAATGCGAAGAGACAAGAACGAAAAGGAAGAGGGGCTAGCATTCGACGAGACGCTGACCGGGCTGGCCTGCAAGAGTTATCGCTCTTGACTGGGACTGCAAATAAAACGTCGTTATACGCCGCCGAGACAAGCAACATCATATTACTAATTCAATAAGGTTGATTTTTGTTTAATATTTTTTTAGTAGTAAGTTTTGCTTGTCACCTGACGATTTATGAACCTCCAGGTCTTTTTTTATATATTTTTGTAAGCTATATCTATCGTTTTATGTACTCTTATTACTACGTGTTATGAATAAATACATACAATCATCACAAACATCTAAACAAAGATATCGTAGTTGGTATTTGGACAATAGTTGAGAAATTTTTGACTAGTTCACGGTACTGGACGCGACACCTGTATTTCTATGCGTACCTTGTACATGCACCGATTTCATTTGCATTGTAGCAATGAGACATTAGTGTTGTAAACGAACACGTGGAAGTAAACGTTCTTCACCTTGCTAAAATCACCTTCACCTTCTTGAAAGGATTATAGACCGAGCTAACACTTAATTTAAATGACGCATCGCCACAGGCATCGGCCATTTGTTATTCAGAACAAGATAATTAGGACAATGGCAACAGTTGCCCCAAATACTTAATTAATTTCGATTTTGAATTTACACCATTTTATACTATAACAACCCAGGTACACCCCTAAAGCTTAATTTTTGTAAATAATTTACGAGAGTACTGGACGAGATTGTGGGGACAACTAATATATGCGTTGTTAAGCTAAATACACCAATCATCATCAAATAAAGGATTTAATACAATAAAAGCAGACAAACCTGGGGAAACTCCACCACGGCGCCAATATTGCCGCGATGCTCATCTGCATGTCAGTCTTTGCCGCGCTATAGTGATGTGACCATATCCAATACCGATTGTAGGCTGCACTCGAGAAAGCCTCATCATGGGTTACCAGTGTGCTAACCGCGATTGTCTTATGTGCTCCGTCTAGTAGTTGGGATGGTCTGTGTCATAATGTAGCGAAGAAATGTGGAGTACAACCAATGCTATTGGATGACTCACGTTAGGCCGGGTCGGGTTCAGGCCGGAGCTGCCGACGCTTACTTTTCTAAGACAGGTGACCGGTGGTCACAAGAAGCTTTCCAAAGAAAACGAAGCGCCGGAAAGTAGCAAAACAGAAAGGGGAGTGCTCTGTTTATACTCGAGGTGGTGACTGGCGCTGTAGGTACGGCCGAGCGAACAACACCGACCAACCGAAAAAACAGTGGATTAGTAAAAGATTCCGGGACATTCCATGACATGACTTGGAACAGCCCATTCATCGCCTTGGGAAAACTGGCAACTGTGTACATAGTTAGTTGGAACAAAGATTTACAATAAAATTCCATGTGACATTTAAATATGAAAACCATTTACTGATTCAAAAGGCCTATTACTTGATGAATGAGTTTGTTAATAGAATTTTGTACTAATCTTTATGCAAATTTACAGTATATTTTTCACTTTTATTTAATTTTGTATTTATTTTTTAGCTGAGTGACTTGTATATCACAGACAATTCATGATTATAAATAATATTATTATTATTTATTATAAAGTGGCATTAGAATTGAATGTGCTAAAGGCAAATTTAGAGTACGTGGATATGCATATCTTACTTTCAATGAACTGACAATTGATCTAACGTTAAATTGGAGCTTCTATTATATTATTTATATTTAAACTGTTATTTATAAACGCCTGATACTTTACGCCCGAGTAAAGTAAATAGGCAGTTTAGTACTGGAAGTTGACGTAATTATAATTAATTACTTACGTAGCTACTATTAATTATTCAGTAGTATGCTGAAATAACTTTTTTCGAGCGTAAGCGACGTGTCCACATGTAATGAGAGAGATAGTAACTTTTTTTTATGATATAGGAACGAGCGGACGTCTCAATATCAGCCACACGTTTGTTCCGGCTCTCGTTGACGTTTTCCCGAGAGATGTTGGTGCATAAGGTGTAAGGGGCATCACTTGTACTATCATCAGCTAATTGACGACCGGTTTGGCCTAGTGGGTAGTGACCCTGCCTACGAAGCTGATGGTCCCGGGTTCAAATCCTGGTAAGGGCATTTATTCGTGTGATGAGCATGGATATTTGTTCCTGAGTAACGGGTGTTTTCTATGTATTAAAGTATTTATATATTATATATATCGTTGTCTAAGTACCCTTAACACAAGCCTTATTGAGCTTAGTGTGGGACTTAGTCAATTTGTGTAATAATGTCCTATAATATTTATATTTATTTATTTATCAGCATAACAATGAATGCCGCTGTTTTGCAGCATGTCATTGATATGCAGAAGGAACAGGGTGGCTGATAGCACACATCCTTGGGGGACACCAGCACAGACATGTAGTCTGAGCATCCTCCGTCAACTACCTTTATGCTTCTATCTGATAGAAAGCATACACATAATATCTCGGGGAATCCATAGGATGGTCGCTTCGAAAGAATTGCGGGCATCCTCTTTTACTCCCATTAAGGCGTAACTAGAGTGACAGAGAAAGATGCCCGCAATTTGCGAACTTCGGTTTTCGCCGTTATAGCCCAGGGCGTTAGCCGCGTAAGAAGACGCCGGGTCGTATCCGGCCTCCGCCACTGGAGGACTTGGTTAATTTTTAGGGTTAGGGCCAAAGGGTCAAACGGGACCTATTACTGAGACTCCGCTATCCGTCCGTCCGTCCGTCTGTCACCAGGCTGTATCTCATGAACTGTGATAGTTAGCCAGTTGAAATTTCTACAGGTTATGTATTTCTGTTGCCGCTATAAAAACAAATACTAAAAACAGAATAAAATAAATATATGGGTGACCGTTTTTATAGTTAATGGTACGGAAATCTTCCTGTGCGAGTCCAACTCGCACTTGACCGATTTTATTCTTTAGTACATACAAAGATGTAATAATACTTCGTATATGATAAAGTCTAAGAAAAAAACGTACTCACCTCTGAAAAATCAAGACACATTTATGCTCGATAAGATGGCGCCATACCTTTGCTCTATACTCTAGTAGATGGCGAATTTGAAATAGAGGTGGATTGTCAAACTTTGTAGTCAGTAAATTTACAGCCATCTTTCAATACACAATTAAAACGTTTGGAACCCCAAAACTTTGTAGCTGCAAAGTTTTCTTTGACAATCCAACTCTATTTCAAATCCTCTGTGTATTAAATAACTTAATTCTCTTTGGTACATATATGACATCTACTTGAGTTTTTAATTTATAGGTACATAAATATAGTTAGTGTGACTACTTCTAATACAGTACGTTGTTAGACAAAAAATAGCTTAAATTTGAATTTTATTACGCAAGTTCAGTGAACAATTGAATGGATTTCCAGCAGACAGTCGTATTTTATAAATAGGTGTTGTTTCCATTATCTAAAGTTACCCTTTTATTCCCTGTTGATGTAAATTTACGTCATTTATAGCGTAGAAATTAATAAAATGATACCACAAACCTTAGTCGATGAAAATAGCAGTGACAAATATGATACGGGCGACCACGGGGAATAGTTATTTGTTTTACAAGAGGGCCAAATTGTTGTTTAACCGCTCGTGCTAATATTGATATCCGAGCAAGTGAAAGATTCCAAAATGGTTTGAAAAGTGGAATCTTGAGCGTTGCCAGGGTTGAAACTAGGCAGGAGGGTTAAACAAAATTTGCCACCGAGTGAAACACAAAATTGTTTACCACACTAAGCGTAACTGTAAAACATCAAACAAAATGAAACCCAATCAAATCCAAATGAACGTTATTATATATTTATCATTCGTCATCATTCAAAAGTCGATTCTACCAGCCAACATAAGGAAACAATTCAAAAATTGCATTAAATTACGTCTCTCGTGAATAAAATGCAAATTTCTCATCAGCTACTGAACAAACAAGACAGCCTTTACGAGCTGGTGTGTAGTTTAAAAAGGTTACATTAGTATAAAATAAACTTTAAGTTATTTTAAGTAACTCTTAAAACAACTTAAAGGATTATATATTGTTTCAATACATAATAAGAAACCGTTAAAAATAAGACCACATTAGCATATTCCATAAAGAATGAAAAGGTCCTCATGTTCAAATGAATAAAAGAAGAGACATTTATCGACCATCGACCTTTAGACGGTAACGGTTACAATGAAACTAACAAAAACAATTGATAATTATTTATTCACCATTTCCTATTTTATTGGTATCGCCGTACGTTTGGACAATTACTTTTTGTGTTCTGATGGTTTTAAGTAATGTAATCAAACGAATAAAATTATATGTAATGAAGATAAAAATATCGCTGGATCAATTTGGCATCATTTGTCTAAGTCCTAATTGGAATACTCATATAGTCTCACTTACAGTCAATTAATTTGAATAAAAATGGCCACAAACACAGTTCATAGAGTTCAAGAAAACACCTTACGTGATTGCAATACAATTTACGTATAGTTCGTTAACTGTTGCGATATTTGTTTAAAAGCTGTAGGTGGTTGTGATAATCTGCACCAAATAATGGGCCAATCGAGCTTTAGTTATTAAATCTCATTCCAATATGATACTGGTCTGATACTGATCTGTTGGTGTCATAAGTGACGTTTTTGGTTGAAGGTTGACATAATGCGCAATTCAGCAGGTCCTATAAAGGAGATCGGAACAGATCCATGTTAGATCAGTAACATTTTATTGTTGGAATTGACCTGTGATTGTGATCCAAAATTATTGGCCTTCCGTCTAAAGGCTAACTCTGCACCGGCTATGAAATAACAAAGCGTGGAAGTGACACTCTTTAATTCATATTTACATGGGACCAAAAAATCGATCGATGGGATTGGTGGGCTAAATTGGCTACCTAATGGACATCGCCGAAAAGAGATGGCGCTGGTGGACGACGTCGACGCATTTTGCAGCGATTGGTGGAAGCATGTAACAAACTGTAATGACTGGAGGAAGAAAGGAGACGCATTTGCCCAGCAGTGGGATAAAAATAAGGCTACTTAAAACATGGGACCAATTCCCATAAATGGTGGCACGTCCACACTCTGTTGCTGCAAAGCTTGTGCAAAGTTATCTTGGCCCGACTCTCTAACCATAAATGCGACTTATTAAATATACAACATAATTGGAAAATTACAAATAGTTTTTCTTCGCTAACAATGGCTTTTTGTCATACAAAAAAATACTAGCAGTACGTATAATATCAATTACAAAAATACTCATTGTGCTTATAATATTTGTTCAAATTTAAATTTAATATTTGTTATGTTATTTAAGTTATAAATTATCAAACAAATAAGACAACACAATTTATAAATAAATAATTTCGATGTCATATATAAATTGAGCAAATCGTTTATAGTAAAAATAAGACTAAGAATATTATAAAACTTAAACTACTCATATATTTCAAACATCACAAAATAATTGTCTAAAATAAAACCTCGTTACAATATAAATGGGGTATTAAACTCTTCATATACCTACTAACTGACTATACAATTAATTTAGATTTCATCCATGTTCACCTTTTACTTTAATTTCGTTTAGACTAAGAACTAAAACGAAGTAATATTAACATAGCATCACAAACTGTATCCTTACTTAAAGAAGTATTTTCGCTAACAATCCTTCTTTCCATCTGTAACATTAGTTTTTATATCTTCTTCATTAACTTCACTTGTTACTTTAACATGCCCATTAATTACATTGCTATCTACATTCTTAACTTCTTTTTTGATGTCTCCGTTTTGAACAACTTTTTTGTGTATTTTAATATAGTTTTGATAATAGAAGTTACCGAACATGTACAAGAAAAGACCAGCGTTTAACGAGAGCAAAAAGTTGATACCCTTCGGGTAGTTGCAATCACCGAACATGACCGAGAAATTGTGGTAGAAAATAATGCAGAACTGGATCTGAAAAGAAAAAAAAATACATTATTTCTGCTTTTGATGATTTTATTACTAGTAAAACCTATGCTGGCACCAACTTTTAAGACCCCATTGCCAATTCCATTATAGGTCCAGTTCAAGTTTGAATACACATACCTATATTATTCATGGAGGTCTAGCAACAAGCACTTATAAATAGTGTTAGAGCGTCTCTAAGATAACTTTTAATTGTTTTGCATGTTTCAACCCCCAACGCATTGTTTGACGCCAATGTATGTCTATCTGTGGCATCGTAGCTCTCCAACGGATGGACCGATTTCGATAGTGAATTTCATTACGGTAGTTCCTATTAGCTATGTTTCAAAGAAATCAATCTAGCAATTTGAAGAGTATCAGTTTTTTTTTCATAATAAAGTAAGGCATTTCTGGCATAAATTGGATTTTTGGCATATACCTAAGCGTAGGATGTTTTTAACATTTTTAAATGAATAGTTATTTATCAAACAATAATTGCACTTGGACAATTGAATAGAACAAATTAGTATGCTCTAATTCTCGTTTTTAATATTTACATTGGTTACTACATTTACATAGGAGAACAATATTACACGGATTAACCTGGCACCAAACTAAACATAGCTTGGATTGGACCTAGGCTCTTCTGATTGCCCGATCTTCTTCTATCTTCTCAAGGTGGCCAAGCCAGCGGCGACAATGTGCTTTGGTCTCACCAATTATATTCGGCTCGGCTTAGTTCTTCTATTTTAACATTCTTTCGGATCTTATACCTACCATCGTCTCTTTTGAAAAAAACAATAGGTATAGTTCGTGTTCCGCGATGACGCGCAGATTTGTCAAATCTAACCTTTTAATTAATTATAGGGAGCGTGCATGAACTGTAGGAGGCAGCACAGGAGCCGTCAGATTTTTGGCGCGAGGCGTAAATGTGATGTTTTTTGTTCCGATGTAGCCCACAAGATGGCAGAACCTACTATGCACAAGAAAGCACGTGACGTGTAAATGTGCATGTTTATGGTTCCGATTCAGACCACAAGATGGCAGACCCTCCAACGCACACGGTCCCTATTAGACAAGGCACATGCCTTGTGTCTTCGTAAACAACACGATCTATTTAAAATAAATGCTTACCAATTGCAGTGTAGTAACATGCTTCTTCCACCACAGATACTTCTGGTACTGCGGGCCCAGCCCCGAAATCAGGTAGTAGGTATACATGATGATGTGGATGAAGGAGTTGATGACACCTAAGAGCGTCCCGTGGCCTCCTGGAAGTTTTACATTAAGATAAAGATAGTTTATTATTCAAGAAGGCATATTACAATGCGCTTATGAACGCCAAATAAAGCTACACCGACTCTAACTCTACACTTCTGACCCGAGAAGATTTAAATCCTCCCTCAATTGGAGGCGGGTATCCCAATATGAACCGGCAAGAAACTCGGCGGGACACATCTTTTCAAAACATTACATCTTATAATTAACATGCATTAAGAAAAGAAATACAATTTAGATTACTATAGAAATCATGCAATTACATACAGGTCTTAAGGTCGTAAAATATTCTGGTAATTTAAGTCTGTCGTTTTCAAATGAGAGCAATAGTTAAATTGGATTGTATGGGAGCGGCTTTTAGGCTGCTGGTTCCTGTGACTCTTGAAAAAAGGAACCCTGTTCTTCATTAGCAATTTAACGCCACAAAATGTAGCCGCGGCCGGCAAAACGTCCCACTTTTTCACTTGCCATAAACACGCCTTGACAGGTTATTCGTATAAAGATACAAGCAAATCTCGTTCTTATGGCAAGCGACATAGTGGGGCGTTTTGCCGGCCGCGATCACAAATGGTGCTTTCTTGGCTCGCAATTTTTCTAGGAATACATTATCACACCCTGATCCCTGACATTCCTAATGACGATGAAACTAATATATAATTTAAGAAAATTCCAGAAACGAAAATAACCGACGAATTAGGGCCACCCATCCTCTTTTTGAAATCAGTTATTTAAATATCAAAGGTGAAACTATTTTAGAAGTTTTCAATCAAGGGGATTGAGGGGACGTAGGAGAGAAACGAACGTGAAAAACTTTATCTCAATAAATTAAATCCATACATATTTCCATATTAATTTTGAGATTATTATAATGTATGTTTACCTAGGTATAGGCTGTTATATTTATAAAAGTTGTTATGTATTTTTCATGTCACTATAAATGTTGTCCTTGAGGCCTATTTGCAGAATATTTTTTTAATACAGTTAATTACTATTTTGCCTCCTCTAAATGTTTAGGAAGGTATATATGTGAATTTAAAGCAATATTTACCTGGCAAGAATTTCACCCCAATCCAGGCACAAATGGGCATCATGAAATGATGGTACAGATGCAAAAAGGAAATTTGCCGATTTTTCTTCCTCAACACGAAGAAAACGGTATCCAAAAGTTCAATGATCTTTGCCATGAAGTACCACCATACTGCTGCTGCCATCTGTGAAATAAGTAGTGAAACTTAGTGGCGTAAAGAGCGAACTTTCGGACGTAAGCAGTAACTTCTTAATAGGTTTTAACATTGAGACCAGATGGCGCTGTATATCGCCTCACAATAAGGAGTATTACTGCAAAGTTCTGTCGCCAGAGTACATCACTAGCACATATTGTAAATCATGGAGTAACTTATACATAATATGCCGTAAACAGTTTTTTGAGAAGTTTTCACAGCGACTTTGATGCATCAAAGTGCTTTGTTTACAGAGAGAGCCTATCGCGAAATGCGAAAATCAAAATGTCGTTAGCTGCTTCTCTATCGCTCGAATATGCAATAGTGATAGAGAGGCAGATATCAAAATTTCGAAGACCCTCAGCACATGCTAGTGGCGCTCTCTACTCATAGTTTTATTTATTTATTTCTTATTTATTGAGAAACAAACAGTCTTAAAATAAACATATGAGCAACTTAGCTAATAGCTATGCATTGATTTCGTTATAAACCTATAGTATTGCGTAATATTCCCTATTTGCGGTACCTATCTACATGACTCGCATTTTAACATCCCTCTAATTATTCAAGTCAAGGACTTGATTTCAAAAATAATTCAATAAATATTATTTGACTGTATTTATATAATTAAAAATGTATGTACACTACAAAATAAATTAATGTACTAAACTTCGAAGAAATATTTTCAAACATTTTACGTGATAGCTTCGCCATAGAAAATGAACTGTAATAGAGATCATTATTCTGTGATTATTCCTATACACCGTGTTTTAGGGTGCATTCTCGAGCCTAAATTAAGTAACTTTCTCAAAGACACCGGTATTCTAATTACCTCAATTTCGGAGATAATCATTAATTATTTTTTTCTTATTATAAGGCCTTAACGAGCGTATACACTTACCTTAGGGCCTGTATACATATTGATTAGTGTTTAGTAGGAGTGTGTACATTTGATACTAAACGTAAATACTATTTGATTGATACTATCTTGGACGATTGATGTTTGGTTGAATTAAATGTAATGCCCGTGCTACAACAACGCTTTATGCAACATTTAATTAGTTTTTTCTTTAATAAAAAAAAAATAATTATAAAAAAAATTTTTTTTGTAAATTAACTACACCATTTAGTTTCCTTAAACGTACTTACCCATAACCCGGAGTTAAAGCAATTCAATAAAAACACGGTGTATAGGTATTGGTACAGTCAAGGTATTAAATATAGACACGGACAAAGTGCCAAAAATATGTATACACGCCTTTATTGGCCATACATTAAAGTAGTGTATACATATTTTTGGCACTTTGTCCGTGTCGATATCTAATACCTTGACTGTACCATGGTAAGTTTAAATTAGCAAATTCCTAACAGCTTGACTTGGTAACATTTATGGTACTTGACCATTATTTATTTTTACAGAATGCGCATTAAAATCAGAATTGTTATTAGGTCCGGAACTATTAGTGAAGTAGGTACATTTTTAAGAAATAATAAGACTGCAGTGTACATACAATATTACTCTAGTCTTATGGATCCTGTAACTATGTTATTATTCTTATTCTTACTTACTCTTTTTGCTTTGGGCGAATCCGAATAGTCCACTGGTTGGCAAGAGAAGTTATAGTCATTCCACCATCCGGATACTAAACCCTGGAATAAAAATACAGTAAGTTTTATTTAAAAATACTAACTAAAACTAACTAACTGCTTTGGCTCAGCGATCCAAAAAGAATCTTGGCCTCCGAAACGAGACACCACCTGTCCCGATCCAGGGCGGAAAATACAGAAAGTTTTATTTTAAAATACAGTAAGTGTTGCGACTGCAACTTAATATTATATAAAAATCAATGCAGTAGCTAAACGCAGCCGTCGGGCTCGGCTATTATTCGGAGGCTTTTTAAAAGCACCAATAGGAGCGCTCCACATAATCTGTATCGCGGCCAATTGGAAGCATTTAAATCTAAACCTTTTGTACTGAATAAGTCAAATATTGCAAATCACTCTTGCATCATCCTCCATACTTTCAACACCTACTTTCTACATTGAACCGTTTTGGCAAGAACCCTTGTAAACCAGTACCTTTTGGGAAGATTATACTTCACTTCATTATAAAACGAAGTTTTATTTAAGTCGTCGAGATCCTGACCTGCACGGCGGCTACAGTAAGTTTTATTTTTTAGAAAATTTGCCCGGGAAGGGTGTTATATCCAGTGTTATACAGTGTGTATTTTTGATATAACCACAAACTTAAACTAGACGTAGGTTTTGGTGCTATAAAACTATTTTGAAAGATTTTTTAAAATTAGTCTCAGCTACCAGAGCATAATTAATTTTTGATTTTATTTCGTGCGGCAATGTACGTCGTACCGTACGTCATGATCACTTGTGACAGTTGTGACATATAATAATTAGTGTTCATAGTTAATGTTTCTCTCTAGAGCATTAAGGGGTCGTGAAACCGATCTTTTTGTATATCAAGTTATATTAAATATTTATGTTATATTATTTTATGTTCATTAATCATGTTATTTAGCGACATGTTCACTTGACACATTGATGGTCTCAAGGTCATAGGAATTACGAGCGCCCATACGTCAATCACTACACCTTATAAAACAAAGTCCTCCGCCGCGTCTGTCTGTCTGTATCTTTGTTTGTTCGCGTTAAACTCCAAAAACTACTGAACAGATTTTCATGCAGTTTTCACCTATCAATAGAGTGATTCTTCATGAAGGTTAAGGTGTATAATTTGTTAAGGTTTTGTATAACCTGTTCGAACCCGGGGCGGGTCGCTAGTTACCTCATAAAGCAAGATATATCATTTACCTCATAAACCAGGAATACAGACATCAGCACTTGCGAAATATTGTACACAACTATGGTGTTCTTGAGGTCATATGGTTTCCGATCCCTCATGTAGCGAGGACCCACTGATGTGCAAAAGTACACGTATGTGGCTAAGATGGTCAGTAGGGGTCCGGGGCCTGACATCAGCGTCCATTCTTCTGTTCGGGGGTCTGAAAGGAAAGACAATTTAATAAATACACACGATGTTTTTTTTTTAAGTCTGTTAATTTCAAGGGTGCATTCCTGAGCTTAAATTAAGTAACAGTCTCAAAGAAACCGGTATTCTAATTTACTCAATTTTGGAGATAAATGATGATTTATTTTTATCTGATAAGGTCCCTAAAGAGCGTGTACCTTGTTGCCTTAGGCCCTGTTTACATATTGATTGGTGTTGCGTATGAGTTTATATATTTGCTAACAAACGCAAGTACTATCTGGGACGATCGATATTCGAAATTTCTTCTTATACATTTTAACTTCGAAACTAAGTAGCGGCTTTAAAATTACACCTTTGATCTAATAAATAATAAAATAAATATTATAGGACATTATTACACAAATTGACTAAGTCCCACAGTAAGCTCAATAAGGCTTGTGTTGAGGGTACTTAGACAACGATATATATAATATATAAATACTTAAATACATAGAAAACACCCATGACTCAGGAACAAATATCCATGCTCATCACACGAATAAATGCCCTTACCAGGATTTGAACCCGGGACCATCAGCTTCGTAGGCAGGGTCACTACCCACTAGGCCAAACCGGTCGTCAAAATAATATATAGATATACACAGACGGACGGGCGGACGGACGGATGGACAGACTGACATGACGAAACTATAAATGCCGTTTTTGCTATTTTGGCTACGGAACCATAAAATATATAAATAAATAAATAAATATTATAGGACATTATTACACAAATTGACTAAGTCCCACAGTAAGCTCAATAAGGCTTGTGTTGAGGGTACTTAGACAACGATATATATAATATAGAAATATTTATAAATACTTAAATACATAGAAAACACCCATGACTCAGGAACAAATATCCATGCTCATCACACGAATAAATGCCCTTACCAGGATTTGAACCCGGGACCATCAGCTTCGTAGGCAGGGTCACTACCCACTAGGCCAAACCGGTCGTCTAATATATTAAAATAATCCTAAAAGAGTAATCGCGTTTTTATTTCAGAATGGACATGTATCTACCAATTCAACTACCTATTCATACAACCTATTTTCGACATAGTGAAAGCAATTTAATATTTGACGACCTTGTCATTCCAAATTTTGATGGTAGTAGATAAACACAAAGATTAATTAAAGTACTCAAAACCGTGTAAAAACGAAACCTAAGCAATCATTGTAATGACTATTATCTTTAAGACATCTAATGGATTCGGTGCAATGCCAGTGGCTGTTTCATAATTGCAATTTGGATGATTGTTGGAAAGGCAAAGACAAAGATTTGTTGTTACTAACAACACTTTTAAGAAGTAAGCCAGTCAGAAGGGGACAGAAGATATGGCGCCGCAGGAAACTTACGAGGGAAGCAATGGCCATTCTGCGGGTTTTACTATTTAAGGGGCTCACTGATTACCAGTTCGCCGGACGATATCGGCCTATCAGTTATTCGCGATTGTTAGCTTTTGCGAATAACTGACTGGCCGATATCGTCCGGCGAACTGGTAATTAGTGGGCGCCTTTAGAGTTGGTGTATGGAAAGAGAAGAGTCATGGAAATAAGGATGGATAAATGATTCAATGATTTTAATCCCTCGGTTATATCACTAGCTATTTTATACTAAAATTATACAGAATGTTTATTGAGTCACCTACAATCATTCACGTAGTGAATATATAAGTCATACTGAGCAACTTTTATTTTCGGACCAACCGTGAAATCGCGAAAAAAATTGTCTGTTTCCTGCATTTTGGCTGTCTGACCTTGAATTTTTTATGGGAGAGTAAATTTTTTTGTGGAATTTCGGGATTGGTTCTAGTAAAAGTTGCTCAATATGACCTTTATATTCAGCCCGTAAATTATTGCAGGTGACTAAAAAAACAGCCTGTATCGATTCTGACATTTGCAGTAAAGCAATGGATTCAGCAGCAACGCGGCATCGCAATACCTACTGCATTCTGCGGACTTAGTGGCATGAAATTGAATTCTACGACTGTATTTGGCAGCAATGCTATGCGAAAATGCAGTGGCAATTGTAATAAAACTTTAAAATTTGTTAAGGTTCTAAACAACTATTTCGAGTGTGGCATTGCAGTCAATAATTTTAATATTTACCATACACCTTTTATAATATAGATACCTCTAAGTAAACATTATGTACATACACATATTATTTATGTAATCTATTATACGGACATGCGGTAGAATAATTGCAGCGATTAAATTGTGCTATCGATGAATCTTCACGGTCAAGTGGGGTTAAAGTATGACGCTGTCATAATTAAGTATTACCTACACATATATATTGTGTAATGGAATATTGATAAGTTTTCGCTATTTTTTTTTTCATATTTTATATGATGACTTGACAGACAGATAAGTAGGTATTTATTTATCTTTGGTGTGCCCCGTTCCCACGCCTCGCCACCAATTAGGAACACATACTGCGTAATTAATACCCTTTCTGATTTGTCGCCGCGTCAGTGCTCATGTATTTCTTTATTATTGGCACGGGTGTTTGAAAGCGTCAATCAGGTAGCAATACTGGGCCTTCATGGTCATCGCTAAGGGGGGACAAGACAAAAAATATGCTATAATTATCACTTTTCCTTCTTCCCCGCGATTTCCCGACATTTTGCCTCTGCTCATGGGGGCCTGGGCGCCGCTTGGAAACTATAAATGACGTAGGCTAGTATTTAAAAAAGCGACTGCCATCTGACCTTTCAAACCAGAGTGTAAACTAGGCCTTATTGGGATTAGTCCGGTTACGTCACCATGTTTTCCTTCACCGAAAAGCGACTGGTGGATATCAAATGATATTTCGTACACAAGTCCCGAAAAAGTAATTGGTACGAGTTGGGGTTTGAACCCACCACCACCGGATTGCAAATCGCATGTTCTTACTACTAGGCTACCAGCGCTTCATATCTTAATAATCACTTTCTCTCGAAACTCGAAAATTTGTAACCACTCGGTTACCCAGTTAGGGATTCTTTCCCTGCGCTATTCTATTCGATATTACTACATCAAATTCTTATAACTACGTTTTTCGTAAAGGCAAATATGCCTAGTGTATACCATCCTAGACGCCGACTCGGATTTAATAGTTTGTAATTAAATAAATAAATATAATAGGGACATTCTTATACAAATTGACTAAGTCCCACGGTAAGCCAAGAAGGCTTGTGTTGTGGGTACTCAAACCACGATGTATACAAATAATATAATAATTTAAGTATTCGTATAATATACACTAATACTTAAATTCATAAAAAAACATTCATGACTCAGGAACAAATATCTGTGCTCATCACACAAATAAATGCCCTTACCGGGATTCGAGACCAGGACCATATAAATATGTCTAATGTTATGACCCTGCCTACTTTCGGGCATACCAAACAGCGTGTTTGTCAAGGACATATCAAAACAACATCAAAATCTTACCATATTGTCAGATCTCAATCGGCTTCTATTCGCTATGTGCACGACTGTCACGCAACCTAGTGTCCGCAGCTCTAGGGGAAAAACGTCAATTCACTACATCCTATAAAACTACTCCAAAACTAAAAACTACTGCACGGATTTTCATAAGGACTTTCATCTATCAATATAGTGATTCTTGAGGAAAGCTTAGGTATATAACTTGTTAAGGTTTTGTGTGAATTAGTTCAAATATAACGATGTTGTCGGAAAAAATCACGCTGGCTAGGAGCTTTAATCGAAAACGCTGGAATGACCGAACGGGATAGTCTTATATACTTTATTGTTTGAAAAATCTAAAAAAATATATGATATACATTACCATGCAAACTTCCACCGAAAATTGGTTTGAACGAAATCTAGTAAGTAGTTTTTTTTTTAATACGTCATAAAATTTTAAAAATTTTTTTTCATCAAACCCATACGTGTGGGGTATCTATGGATAGGTCTTCAAAAATGATATTTAGGTTCTCATTTTTAGGGTTCCGTACCCAAAGGGTCAAACGGGACCCCATTACTAAGACTCCGCTGTCCGTCCGTCCATCCGTCTGTCCGTCTGCCACTAGGCTGTACCTCAGGAACCGTTATAACTAGACAGTTGAAATTTTCACAGATGAATTTCTGTTGCCGCTATAAAAAGTACAGAACCCTCGGTGGGCGAGTCCGTCTCCGGTTATTTTTTTATTCCCAGATCGTTAATTTTAGTATGGATTATGACCAACAAACCAGACCAAATTACGTAGGTTGTGTTTGGTATATTGTCAGGAATGTTAAAACGTGTTTTTAATTTAGTCGCATTGCGTATGTTCTGTCCCTAACGGCACGGGTATAGCACATCTATAAGATCCTACCTATATGAACACAGCACCTGCGCTTCCTTACGCAACGTTCGACCTTGACCGACGCCCGCGCATGCTCAAGCACGGTCTGGCGAACAACACGCACAAATGCAACTGCGGATGCATTACACGAAGCTTTAAGGTGCCGGAGGCTCCGGAGAGCGGAGTATTTGAAAATTTGTAACGATTTTTTTAGATAACAATACGGTTGCTAAAATTTGTGACAATCCATATCGAAAGGGACCTTATGGCGGTCGGCGCTTATTAACTGTTGTACAATTTTAATTCTGATATTTAACTCTCCATTCCATAAATAACGATACTTTCACATAAATTGATAATTCAAAGGACCCACAAGAAATACTATAAAAGTTCATACATCATTCATGTTCATGTTTTTTTTAAACACATGTGTTTTCAAATCAAAACAAATATTAATGCAGTACAGTCAGCATCAAAAGCAGCGGATCAAACAAGGTTTCAAAAGTATCTACCATTCTGTAACAGGTTAACAAAAAGTGATAGTTCTATATGTAGAATAATTAAGACGGTAAAAGATATACCTCTGAACATAAATTTTAGAGATTTGGAAAAGTTATACGGAATATCAGATACTATTGACGCGTTGTTTCATCCGCTACTATTGATGCTGACTGTACTACGCGACGTAAGCGCCGTCCGCCATAAGGTCCCTTTATGATATGGATTGACAGATTTAATAAGCAATTTTAAAGGATTTTCTCTAGGAACTTCAGCAATTCGAATCCCGATTTTATTTACTTTCGACAGAAAAAAATCACGAACATAACGGCCCGATTTGAAGAGTGATTAAGACACGTTTAAGATCTTGGAAAGATCTTTAAAAGATCGATAACTAAACGACATGTCAAAATTGACGTTTATTTCGATTCCGCTGTGATCCCAGTAAGATCTATCTACGATATTTCTAACGTCAAAGTGACATTGGTTGCCCGAATCGAGCTGCTTCTGTGAATTATACGACATAAAAAAGATAACTGATAAAGATAATTTGACGACCGGTTTGGCCTAGTGGGTAGTGACCCTGCCTACGAAGCTGATGGTCCCGGGTTCAAATCCTGGTAAGGGCATTTATTCGTGTGATGAGCATGGATATTTGTTCCTGAGTCATGGGTGTTTTCTATGTATTTAAGTATTTATAAATATTTATGTATTATATATATCGTTGTCTAAGCTCTCTCAACACAAGCCTTATTGAGCTTACTGTGGGACTTAGTCAATTTGTGTAATAATATCCTATAATATTTATTATTATTTAAGCTTACTTTGAAGATAAAGCGTTTTGCGTTTTGTTTGAGATGGTTGTAGTTTTAATTTTTAATTACATATTGTAAAATAAATGTTACTAAGAAAAATATTCCTAAAAAAAAGTTCCTAACGCTCATATAAATAAATAAATATTGTAATCTACTAACAGTTTAATAAAAACATTATATTACTAACATAATATCAATAATCAATCAATAGTCAATTTGTGTAATAATGTCCTATAATATTTATTTATTTTATTTTATTTTATAATATGGGCTTCATGCCTGAAATTTAATATTGAATTGAATTGGATTGAATTGAATTGATTTGATTTGCGATCCCGCACCGTCACAGTATTTTAAGTAGCAGTGTGGAGGGCACAAAAAAAACGGTGCGCTTACGGTCCGTCACAGCGATTCCGTCTGTCTGTCATCGTTTCAAGCAATTGTCGCCATCCGAAATCCGGATTAGTTCCCGATTCGCCGGATTCTTGTTTCGTCGGATTGTAACGTTCTAAAGGATATCCGGCGAAACAAGAATCCGGCGAAACAAGAATCCGGCGAGTCGGGAACTAACCGAAATCCGAACTTTGCCTACCTATATTCTAATAAAAAAAAAGTGTTTGCTTTTTTTTTTTAGAAAACAAACAGTCTTAAATAAATGAACTAAAACTAGGCCTAAAGCTTCCTACGTCTAAAAAAACTATTACATAGAAATGTAAATTACGCGATTATAAATTACTGGTTTAGTTGTGTACTACATGCAAGCAAAGTAAGAAAACATACAAAACTATGCAAAATATGACTGACTTAATTTTTATATTGCTTTTATACTACGTCGGTGGCAAACAAGCATACGGCCCGCCTGATGGTAAGCAGTCTCCGTAGCCTATATACGCCTGCAATTCCAGAGGAGTTACATGCGCGTTGCCGACCCTAAACCCCCCCCCCCCCCCCCTCGTTGAGCTCTGGCAACCTAGTTGTTTGCAGTGCTTTTACGCATATTAAACTGACGCTATTATTTAATGCCAGACATCGCACTAAGACAGACATGTAGATATGTAGCTTGCATAATAGGTGAATCAAGGAAGTTTCGTTATAATAAGGATATTTTATCCTCACAGTACTCAAACGCACTTGATCGTATTGAATTGAAAGATCGTATTTAAAAGATTGGCGCGTCACGGTCAAAATATCAAGAGAAATATATAAATAAGTTTTTCCCGAGATAAGAACTAACTATATCGAGTTTTCGCCGCCGAAAACCCGAGATCCCCGAAATAATTATACAAGAATTGCTCCTTTCGGTCTTATTTTTCAAACACCAGATAAAATTATCTGTCAGATAAAGATAGCACGCTCCCTTTCTTTCACAAGCAAGAAGAAAAAGATAGTGTCATCTTTATCTGACCTTATCAGACCTTAAGGGTATA
Source organism: Cydia pomonella (assembly GCF_033807575.1). Lineage (NCBI taxonomy): Eukaryota > Metazoa > Arthropoda > Insecta > Lepidoptera > Tortricidae > Cydia > Cydia pomonella. Next base: position 4,129,934 of record NC_084709.1, on the reverse strand, counting down.
GCATATTGTGTACATATTTACCAGTATATATATTATTTGAAATTTGCAATTAAATCCCAACATTAAATAACAAGTATCAAGTGTAATATGAACTCATAATAAACACTAATCAATGTGTATACAGGCCCCGGTATGAACGGTAGTTACGGTATTACCCCGCAGCCACACTTATCCTTATTGACCTTAAATAATGAACCATGTGACTTGGCTACATTTACATTGAATATCAAAGTTTTTTTTTACTACAAAACTTACTACGATTTTTTACATGATACGTTTTTGATAAGTAAGTTTACACACAGGTATATAGGATTTCACATAGTAAGGTGGCCTAAATGACTAGTTGTTGAAATTGAGGTTTACTACCTTGACTGGCAATAAACCTTAAATGAAATTACTAAAACTCATCATACTTTGTAATTTAGTCATTTAATATTCGATATCTCTAAAAAGGTTTTATGGTTAGTTTGTACTTGACATACACCGTGTTTTTATTGAATTTCGTTAACTTCGGGGTATCGGTAAGTACGTTTAAGAAAATTAAATGGCATAGTTAATTTTCAAAAAACAATTTTTTTTTCGTTTTTTTTTTACTATTTTTTTTGATAAAAGTAACTAAATGTTGCATATAGCGTTGTTGTAACACGGGCATTACATTTAACTCAACCAAACAATTAAAAACTGTGACATATCAATGTCATTTCGATCGTCCAAGATAGTACTTACGTTTAGTAGCAAATGTATGAACTCGCACTAAACGTTAATCAATAAGTAAACAGGCCCTAAGGCAAGTGTACACGCTCGTAAGGGCCTTATAAGATAAAAATTAATGATTGATTATCTCCGAAATGGAGTTAATTAGAATATCGGTGTCTTTGAGAAAGTTACTTAATTTAAGCTCAGGAATGCACCCTTGAAATTAACGCAAATCAAAAAAAAAACACGGTGTATAAGTAGTGTCATACATCTGATTTTTAAAGTTAATATTACAAGCATAATACAAATTGGCAACGATTTTATAATTTTATTTCATCAACACAATTTCATTTATTATATGTTAGAAAATTAAATTATCCCGTATTCGAAGTTACCAATGGCTTATACTAAAACTATGACTGTGGTAGGTAGGTTTTATTGATAGTTGACTACATACTTATAAGATCTTTTACATACGTTATATTTATATTACCAACATATTCAAGCTAGTCACGTTTAACTAGGTGAATCATGACAGAATGCATTATGCTCAAAGTGCGTACACCTATGTTTATCAGCTGGTCATATTTTGCATATTGATTCGAAAACAGCACCTTATTTCATGGTAATAAGGAATAGCACGCATAATTATGAGTACAAGTACGACTGGTTTCTAAAATTATATAATTTTATGGCATTTATGCATATTTATGCATTCCAATGCAAGTTGAAAGTCCTAGGATCAAAAAGTTAAGTTGGATGGGATAAGATACATATGTATTACTTAACATATATGTAACATATACATATATGTCTCTGTTTGACCCAAATGGTTGATGGTAGAATGTCTTGGGCATTAAGTCCGCCATTTGTCTTTTTTTTGTTTGTTTATTAAAATTCAAAAAGAAAAGGAACAATTGTATGAAATGTTAATTTATTCCTCGTGCAAATTTTGTGACAGTATAGAAGCTACTTTAATTTGACTTATTTCTTGTCTTTTATATTATTTAAATTTATGACAGCCGTGCTGTGATGCAAAAAAGCGCTAAGACTTTTTAAAATCCGTTTTCTGAACATACTACACCTTAACACATTACTGCAGTCAGTGTTGGCCGAAATGTTAATGCTGTAACCATCCGTTATGGGTTACGGTTCAATTTGTAATGGTTAATTTCAATTAACGTTCGGCCAACGCTGACTGCAGTACGGGAAGGTTCGTCCCCGTACGTGTACAAATAAAGTTAATTGCTTCAACGAACGTGTATTTAAAATTCTAGTATTATAATCATAAGAAACACGAAATCACAGACAAAATAGTTTGTATTTTAGTCACGTACATAGCTTATGGGTATTGCCCAATTTTATCGATTCGCACACAGGCGCCATTTTGTTAACGACTCTTTAATGATCATGTCAATTTATCGCATAACGGAGTCTAATTTATTTCCAAGGCTCATTATAATTATGTCATTATGTTTTAAAGTCATTGGTCTTGATGATTAGACATTGATGACAACCGCAAAATGCAGGTGCGAAAATGATACGGGTTTTTGTCTATTGGGAATATTAATTGGTCCAGTGGGGCTAAGACAGACGGTTCTTTATCATTTGTCACCATGTCTGGCACGTTCTATCGAGTATGTAAGTGCGAAATTGACGCATGATATGACAGGTGATAAAAATGGAACCATGATACCGCTACAGTAGGGCTAAAATGGTCGGCTCTTTATCATTTGTCACCATGCCTGTCACGTTCTAACAAGCATGCAAGTGCGAAAGTGACGCATAATATGATATGTGATAAAAATGCGACCATGATACCGCTGCTGGGTTCGAATCCCGGTAAGGGCATTTATTTGTGTGATGAGCACAGATATTTGTTTGTCAGGGATGTTTTCTATGTATTTAAGTATTTGTATAGTATATCTCTGAGTACCCACAACACAAGCTTTCTTAAGCTTACCGTGGGACTTAGTCAATTTGTGTAAGAATGTCCCTGTAATATTTATTAATTTATTAAACAGAAATAAATGTCATATACGAAACAAAGTGAATGACTAAGGCCTCCAGCTCACAAAACCTGGAAGCGAATCAGCGTCCACTCTATTCGCGGCAGGGGGCCTACCGCGAAAATCGAAGTTCATCAATTACGGGCATTTTTCTCTGTCCCTCTAATGACGTCTTAGAAAGAGTAAAAGAGAAAAATCCCCGCAATTGGCGAATTTCGGTTTTCGCGGTAGGCCTCCAGATGCCTAGACCGTTCACCCGGGCCACGGCGGAATGAGTCAAATCCTCTCACAATCCATGTATTTTGGTCTACGGCCTTTCCGGACTTGTCGGTACAGTGTACCTTCATAAACGCTGAGTTCCTTCCTGATGTGACAGCATAGTTCCATTTTTATCACTTGTCACTATGCCCGTCACTATCGCACTTACATACTTGTTAGAACGTGACAGGCATGGTGACAGGCAATAAAAATCAGGTGGTGACTATAGTTGATTCAAGGCCAATCGAATCTTAATAATGTATAAAAACGGTTTTTTTTACTTTTTGTTTAGCATGTCAATGCACGATGTTTATCTTGGCTAGGCCCCCAGGCATGTAGCATTGCACCGCACAGATTTCTTAATGCCAAGCTAAGAATGTGCCTTAGAAAGATACGAGTAGATTGGTGATATTTTTTCTAAGTGTACGTTTTTGTTTATGAAGCGCTGGTGACCTAGTGGTAAGAGCGTGCGACTTTCAATCCGGAGGTCGCGGGTTCAAACTCAAACCCCGCAAAGGTTACTTGTCACTTTTTGACATCTATCAATAAGGATATAGACTATAAAGCCATCAAAGAGCCGTTTTGCACTAAGTTACAATAAGTATATGTTTTTTTTAAATTGGTATTAACTCTGAAACTAGGCGAAATCCAGAAAAGTTTATATGACATTTTAGTCGCTAAATGTTATCAGGAATACACTATTAAAATCTTTCGGTTTCCTCATGTTACACCGTGTATAGTCCACGCTTTCCACCATTGAAATAGCATGTATTATTAAACGATAAAGCGATTAACATACCGAGTAATAGAATTATGTCTATGATCTCATCTAAGCAAAGATACGTAGTCAAATAATACATGCAAATATTACGTATACGACGCCGTACGAGTTATACGCAAATCACACACCCGGATTTTATTTTTTTTGCAATGGATCCGACAAAAGAATCATAGATTACTTGAAGAATTTACTATTAAGCTACTAATTGACAGGAGGTACAAAAACATGGTAAGGCACCAAAGTTTTGATTAGGTACTTTTTCTAATAAGTATGACGACATATAATAAAAACTTTGACATTACGGATTACTTTTTATTTAATCGTAAAGTTTAGTTTTTGAGGAACACGTTTGTGTCCTGTCCATGTTTGATTTAACTCAGAGACCATTAATAGGGGGAATTCGGGAGTATTGAACCGGTTTATAAGAATTATAAGAAAAGGTTAGCAGGTATACTTGGTTTTTTTCACAGTTCATATCCCGGTCGATTTAAGTCTAGTGATAGCATTATTTTTTGGCGCAACCCCAGTGGGGTTAGGTACGATAAATATTTTATAAACGTATATATAAATAATAATTCAGCCTATATACGTCCCACTGCTGGGCACAGGCCTCCTCTCATGTGCAAGAGGGCTCGGGCTATAGTCCCCACGCTAGCCCAATGCGGATTGGGGACTTCACATACACCTTTGAATTTCTTCGCAGATGTGTGCAGGTTTCCTCACGATGTTTTCCTTCACCGAAAAGCTAGTGGTAAATATCAAATGACATTTCGTACATAAGTTCCGAAAAACTCATTGGTACGAGCCAGGATTTGAACCCACGACCTCCGGATTGAAAGTCGGACGTCATATCCACTCGGCCACCACCGAACGTAACTGTATTTTTTTTCGCGTAAAGAATATACACCGTAAAATGTGACTATTTTGCTCCCCACTGGGTAATTTGTACTCTAACAGTTTTTATAATTATATGTAAACAATATCACAGCCTCATTTACGTGTCATGTACGGTCAACCAATTTGATTCCTAGGCCACTATAGAACCATGTCATAATGACTTCTACGACAGTGCTTATTGAGTGATGCATGTCATGTATAGAGTAGTTAAAGCAACAAGGTTCTATAGTGGCCTAGGATTCAAATTGGTTGGCTGTACATGATGGTGATGGCCCACTTTAAATCAGCATATAGGTACAGCGTGTATTTTTGAGACAACCGCATAATCAAAGGATTAGTTAAGGCTTTAATGAACACACTTTCATAGATTTCATAAAAAAATGGACGACTTTAATTTTTCCATATATAATAATTCAGTAAGCAATATATCACTACTTTGTTTTAACTAAAAACGTGAAACGTGAAATACATTGCCACTCGAAAAAAATTCAAAAATTAAATATGATCTGGTAGTTAAGACTTAATTTAAAAAATTCTTTCAGAATTGTTTTATAGCACTAAAACCTACGTCTAGTTTAAGTTTGCGGTTATATCAAAAATACATACTGTATATCAACATACCTACCACAAAATAATAATATTATTACAATTTTAATTTAATTTCTAATTTTGAAGCAAAGTAGGCACGTTTAACGGTATCTCAATAGTGTTAATATTTGTTACCGCTCAGCCAATTGGGAAAATCCATTATAATACAATGCTGATTTTCCTTATTCCTTACCGTCCGATTATGTGCCTAGCAGCAGAAGTCAAGCGGGCTCACAAATTAACTGAACACAACTTTATCCTCCTAACTCCAGGAAAATTTACTCGAATTTCGAGTTATAATAAAAGAATGTTCCAAATTCAAAACTACAAAAACTGCTGGGAATTAGGAGGTAATTGTTTAGAGAATAACGTGTGAAGGTCATTTTGAACACCTCAGCCGTTTAGCTCCTTCTACTCCTGCGTGGCTCGCACCAGTTCGGCACTGACATAAACGCTATCGAGAACGTAACTTACTTTCTATGCATCTCGCTCGTACTCGTATATAAGTGCAAGACAGATGTGTAGAAAGTTAATTACGTTTTCGATAGCGGATATGTCAGTTTTGACATTGTCAGTGAGTCATGGTACGGGTACACACTGTAAAAACTAAAACCGACGACTGGACGCACGCGGCGCGCGGCGAGTAGAGCGGGTGGCGGGCGGCGCGGCAAGCCGTCGCCATTTTCGTCCAAAATAGTCCCATTCAAGTCTATAAGGTAGAAGTACTAGTGCTCGACGCTGCAATAGTCACCGACATGGGCACTTTATTTCATGGAAATATAGGTTAAATTTGAACAACGAAGATTTTTCTGTATTCGAACTTAATCCTTGTCACTTTGACATAAAGTGCCCATGTCGAGTACTAGTGCAGCGTCGAGCACTAGTACTTCTACCTTACATTTTTATTCATGCCGCTCGAAACCGTGCGATGCGAACGGCGTGGCGTGCGTCCAGTCCGCGGACTAAAATATTTTGTAAATAACTTACCGCTGTTTCGTTCCATAAATCGCTTGTACGAGTCTATTATAGACATGTTGAATGGAGGATTGGCTACCCCTGAAACAAAGGTTTTTTTTTAATTAGTGTTAAATATATTTCAAATTAATAAAATATTATATGACAATATTACACAAATCGACTGATTCCCACAGAAAGCTCCGTAAGGCTTGTATCTTGGGCACTAGAGGGCAATATTTTATTTTATTGAGAAACAGTCGTAAAATAAACATATGAACAACTTAGCTAATAGCTACAAATTTATTTATTTCAAACTTTATTACACAAATACAAGTATAACGTACAATAGGCGGACTTAATGCCTTGCGACATTCTCTACCAGACAACCACTGGACCAAACAGAAATTATAGACCATTATTAGTTTTAGACCCATAGTTTCCTAATTTACAAATATCGATGTAGGGTACAATTTGACGACCAGTCTGGCCTAGTGGGTGACCCAGCCGATGGTCCTGGGTTCGAATCCCGGTAAGGGCATTTATTTGTGTGATGAGCGAAAATACTTGTTCCTGAGTCATGGATGTTTTCTATGTATTTAAGTATTCACATATTATACATATATGATTAGTTGTCTTAGTACCCACAACACAAGCCTTCTTGAGCTTACTATATGACTTAGTCAATTTGTGTAATAATGTCCTATAATATTTATTTATTTTATATCTGCGTTGTAAAATGCATTGCAAAATTTCATGTTCAATGCCAGACATGTATTTCACATTGAACTGATTGAAAATTCAGTTTTGGAGAAAGGTAATTAGATCTAACTACTCGTTATGGTTTGATGACTCGCGAAAGATTATATCTAAGTGCGTTTTGTCTCAAGGTTAATAATTAGAGGGGTCCTAACAGATACACTCGGCCCGATTACAATGTATCTAATATCTGTCAGTGTCAAATGTGACGTTTTTTGGTTGAACAAATGTCATTTTTGATACTGACAGATCGGTATCGTATCGCTGTGACTTCTTATAAGGATTGTTCGAATCAAGCTGACTCTTAATGTACCATCGTTGTCTTGTCTTTCTAATGATGTTTGTAAACGCAGTGGTGAACGCATGCGTCAACTGAAGAAATAATGATAATGCGCTTGCCGCTGCGTTTAACGCGTAAATAAATGTAGTGCCATTAAATTGTTTGATGTAAAACAGGTGTGCGACAAACGCATCGCGTGAAACGCTGCGTTTGTCGCATAAAACAACTGCGCGCTTAAATGCTTGCAACCAAACGCGACTTACGCAACTACAGACTGTTTAAAATGACCCAATGGCAGTGAACTGTCACTCTGTCTGTACTCACACTGACAAACGCTGGTTAAAATAAATGAACTGGGTAACATGATTATAACGGCTCTCTTGGAGTTTGTCAATGTTTGATCTCACATGTTTAAAACTTATTTTTAAATAATATAATAAATTCAATGCAAACGTAATAAATGTTTTATTAGTAAACGTTAGAGGCTATTAAATTCAAATTATTTATTTTGACTGAAAATACACAGTGGTCATGGGTAATAATGTCATCAAGGTTTTTTTTTTTATACTACGTCGGAGGCAAACAAGCATACGGCCTGCCTGATGGTAAGCAGTCTCCGTAGCCTATGTACGCCTGCAACTCCAGCGGAGTTACATGCGCGTTGCCAACCCTAACCCCCTACCCCTCATTGAGCTCTAGCAACCTTACTCACCGGCAGGAACACAACACTATGAGTAGGGTCTAGTGTTAATTGGCTGCGGTTTTCTGTAAGGTGGAGGTACTTCCCCAGTTGGGCTCTGCTCTAGATCTGGAATGACATCCGCTGTACTGTGCCCTACCACACAAAGCGAGATGACATTCACAATGCCCATACCTCTCTTTTGGACGTAGTTTAAGGACGTACCCGGGTCCAAAGTGTTTTATAATAGGTACCTACATATGGTAGCTATTCAAAAGTGCATAATTACCAACTTTATGAATCTTTTATTGTCTTATTTTTCTTGCGATAAGTTAGATAATTTATAGGTATTTAGAATTCAATCAAAATCATTATTTATTCATTGTTGCTGATATTCAGTACATTATACAATACACGGTGTTTTTGTAAAACTCCGTTAACTTCATGGTATGGCTAAGTACATATTATGAGAAAATTGAATGGCATAGAACATTTTTTTTTCGTTAAAAGTAATTAATAGCGTTGTAACACGGACATTATATTTAAATTTACCAAACAATTGGAAACTATGACATATCATATAATGCATAAACTTATACTAAACACTAATCAATATGTAAACAGGCCCTAACGCAAGTGTACACGCTCGTAAGGGCCTTATCGGATAAAACTAAATCATTGATTATATCCATAATGGAGGTAATTACGAGAAGAATACAGGTTTCTTTGAGAAACTTAATTTAAGCTCAGGAATGCACCCTTGAAATTAACGGATTTAAAAAAAAACACCGTGTATACAAATAGATTACCCACTCATACACTTTAGCAATCGTACAAACCTCTGTTTAAATTTTCTCTTTCTAGCATTCAGAAATGTCAAAATAACGGATAGGGACAAACGATTATGGTTTGTTAGATTTGACAAACTTTTTAAGAATAAATTAATCACTTTTATTCACTTACCAACTTTAAAAGTGCGGAACTCCTTAACACGAGTGTTTGTTACTTAAAAAACTAACAACTTTTTACTGTAATCTATCTAAAAACTTATTAATATGTTTACGTATTGAAATGAACTTGTTATTTAAAACATTATTTCACTTGAATACTAATTTCACTACAGATAAATTTTCAACTAACTAGATGTCAGTCCCCGACTGCATCCAAATTTGCAATGACCTCAATAACGCTTTGATTGATCAGGTACCCCTAATTACACTATACGTGACTTGTGAAGCATTTAAAAAATAATTAAGAATGCAATCGTTGCCTGCAATTAATAATAATGAGACTAATTTCTCCTGAATGATGAGTAATTTGGGGAGTTGCATTTTGTTATAGAAAATGGTGGATTTTACGAATAATCTTTTATAAAAAGAATACACAACACAAACACCAACAATCAACAAATAACACTAGACCCTACTCCTAGTGTTGTGTTCCTGCCGATGAGTAAGGTTGCCAGAAGTTAAGGTCAGCAACGCGCATGTAACTTTTCTAGAGGTGCAGGCGTCCATAGGCTTCGGTAACCGCCCACCAGGAGAGCTGTGTGCTTGTCTGCCACCGTCGTAGTACAAAAAAATACAAAGAATTAATGTGAGTGTTTCCTTCGAATTTCTTGACTTTACGCCCCCACTTAGATGCTAAATGATATGCATTCAGACACAGACACATTACTACATATACCAAGGTCATTTCTTACTTCACAAGCAGGTCATGCATGCAAAAATACACTTCAGTTTTTCTCCACGATCGAAACATTCCCAGCGTTACACCACGTCAACGGGAAATGCTAACAAACGAATAGATAATTACCTTATATTTTGATTAGTAACTATGTCACACAATACGGCATTTCCCACACCAAAAAACTGAGATTTACCGCTCAAAGGAAAATGATCTCTTTGCTTCAGTGAAAGGGTTTTATTTTCCTTGTAAATTTCCGGTGAGATATTGTTCCAATATCGATGTAGAAAGATTACTGGAAATGTCTCATTAGTTTTTGCCGTAATTTTAATTAGGGTTGCATTAGAGCGATTGGTAATTAGTGTAGCGGTTTTGCATTCCGAATCAGTTTGGAACATTTTGAAAGGATGGAAGGAAATGGAATTCTTTTGGACCTGTTTACAGATCGTCTACAGATCGCTTCGATGTATCGATCTGTGCGATCAAATGTCGAAACTTTTAGCAGTTTTTAAAGTTACTGTTTTTTGCTATTTTTTTTCTAACGGAAAATGAACCAGGTAGGTTAATGCAGTTCAATCTGTTCATTACGAATAGGTATCACAAAAAGTCAATTTCAGAAAAATGCCTAATCTGCTTTTTACAATATGACGGATTGTCCCCAAGTATTTAATATGGGAGCGCGACCCCTCATTTAAGTAGATTCCTCATTTTAGACCTGTAATAGGAGCTGTATGTAATATATAAAAAAGGTTTTTAGGAAAAATTTTGGCAACTACTTTAATTTTTACTTTTTTTCTATAAACTAACAACTTTTGGGTTATTTCGGTATTGAAGAGGTCTCTGGGAGTAGTAATAAGAAATGCAGAAGTACTTAAGTACGGAACGTGTCACACAATCACGACCAGCGTGGTGTAGTACGGTCGCATTTTTTATCATTTGTCACTATGCCTCTCACTTTCACACTTACGTACGCGTTAGAACGTGACAGGCATAGTGACAAGTGATAAAATGCGACCGTGCTACAGCTGCAGGAAACTACTCAGGAGCGAGCTATACGTTGGACCTTCTGTAGGCGTGCGGAATGCTGACAATACTAAGCTGTCCCTTCATTGATTAAAAGAAAGATAGAAATGTTGGGTGTAAATACTATGACGGACCACACAAAATGTATGTTAATACGCGTCACTTGTGGATTTTTAGGGTTCCGTAGCCAAATGGCAAAAAACGGAACCCTTATAGATTCGTCATGTCCGTCTGTCTGTCCGATTATGTCACAGCCACTTTTTTCCGAAACTATAAGAGCTATACTGTTCAAACTTAGTAAGTGGATGTATTCTATGAACCGCATTAAGATGTTCACAGAAAAATAGAAAAAAAACAATACATTTTGGGGGTTCCCCATACTTAGAACTGAAACTCAAAAAATCTCTTTTCATTTTCCTTTTATTTCGATAGTCCTCCTAATTATGAGTATAAAGAACCCGAAAGTTTATGGTATTTTTTAAAGTAAATAGTACCTACACTGTTGGTTGACAATGCCCACATAGGCGTATAAAGTTTTAGTTTGGACGTATAATTAAAAATAAACAGCTGATGATCGTGGCCTTGATAACCGTATTGAGGCCAAGTCCGTTAGGCGCGAAACCCATTACTCTCCATTTTTGGAGTCGGTTATCACCGGCGTGTCACTGACACGTAATGTTTCTAATACTTTGTAACTATTGGGATTCTTATTAAGCTGGCACCCGCTCAGGCTTTTAACATGAGTGGTGGTGATTTACCGCGTCTGACTCGATCGTTTTACATTTATGTATTTTTCACCACACCACCTGGTAAAGGCCCTCTTTATTGTTCAAACACGGATGAAAAAGTTGCATTTTATCCACAAGTAATCTAATTGGCTGGTAGAATCATCATTTAAAGATGATTTTGAATGATAGATACTTAATAACATTAATTTTGAATTGATTTGGTTCGATTTTGTTCGGTATTTTAGAGTTAGTATTTTCCTTACGTTGGTATGGTGAACAATTTTGTGTTTCACACGGTGGCAAAGTTTGTTAAACCCTCGTGCCTTGAAACCCTCGCAACGCTTAAGATTCCACTCTTTGAACCACTCAGTACGCTCGTGGTTCAATTTGGGAGCCGCTCGCTGGCTAGGGTATCAATATTAGCACGAGGGGTAAAACAACAACTTTACCCCCGGAACATGCAATAAAATGGAGCTAACCTGATGATGCAGTCGGGAGGTAGCGAATGGAACGTATCCATGGAAAAACACAAATAAACGAGTTTCTTCTAATCTTCTTCTTTCTCGCGTTGTCCCGGCATTTTGCTACGGCTCATCTTAGCCTGGGGTCCGTTTGACAACTAATCCCAATATTTAACGTAGGCACTAGGTCTTTTAATTATTTTTTTAATTTTTTTTTATGATAGAGGAGGCAAACGAGCTGACAGATGACCTGATGGTAAGCGATTACCGCCGCCCATGGACAATTTTTTACGAAAGCGACTGCCATCTGCCCTTTCAACCCAGAGGGTAAACTAAATTATATTATATTCATTAGTATTATATATGGAATAATATTTACAACATCAATAAATTGCTCTGATAATTAGCTTAAGATAATTATATGTAATACTGTCTTACTATTCATAAGTGCTTGTTGCTAGGCCTACATGAATAAAGTATATTTGAACTGAACTAGGCCTTGTTGGGATTAATCCGGTTTCTACACAATGTTTTCCTTCACCGAAAAGCGACTAGTAAATATCAAATGACATTTCGTAGAAAAAACTCCGAAAAACTCATTGGTATTTGCCGGGGTTCGAACCCGCGACCTCCGGATTGCAAGCCACACGCTCTTACCGCTGGGCCACCAGCGACGACAAGTAAACGAGTTTAAGCTCATTAAATAGACATGTATAGGCAATGAAGTACAGTTAGCAATAAAAGTAATAATCAAAAATATACTTAGGTACAGTGACTTGAATTTATTTATTTTATTAGTGCTGAAAAAATCGGAGACCACACAATCATTCAATACAAATTAAGGATAAAATAGAAAATATAAAACCTTAAGTAATAATAATGGTTTAGGTTTTTAAATGCCAGCTGAGACTGGTTCACGGGTATCTATTGCTATACCCATGAATTGGTTCCAGCAGGTGTTCTACATGACATCAAACTCGTCTTCAAGGGCCTTTGCGATGTTGGCTTTGGTCCGACGCATGTCTCACAAAGGCCTGGGACCCCATTGTCCCGAGATAATGGAAAGACATGGTTTAGGTTTTTATACAAATTTAGACATCATTTTGCCATTTTTTTTATCGAGGCAAATTAATTAAATCGTGTGTCCATAGAATCACCTACAAGTATGAAATCATTTGACGCAAACTTATAAAAATAACTATTTTACCTATCATAGTTTCTGACGGATATGAAGACTTGCAAATATTAAGTTTTTTGCTTCTTACACACGATTAGTAATCCGGGTGAATTGACCTTCAGGAAAACGTACAATAAGATGTTAATTTTCTGAGTGTAGGTACTTAAAAGCTATTGCTACTGATAATTACTATTTCTTCCAATTTTAATTGAATTATATGCAGAACTGACAGTATCAGTAATAACGACGTAATGATTGCGCTTTCCTCAAATCATAATCTTCCTCGGGTTGTCCCGGCATTTTGCCACGGCTCATGGGAGCCTGGGGTCCGCTTGACAACTAATCTAAAACTACGGAAGCTATTGTCATCTGATCTGTGTAGGAACCCAGGTGGTAAACTAGGCATTACTGCGGTTTCCTCACGATGTTTCCCTTCACTGAAAAGCGACTGGTAAATGTCAAATGATATTTCGTACATAAGTTCCGAAAAACTAATTTGTACGAGCCGGGGTTTGAACCCGTGAACCCATTATTTAATAGCATTAGCGTCTTACCCATATTAGAGTACTAAAAAAACAGACATTATAATAAGATGCACTTTACACATGGGTTTTACCGTCCGTGCTTTTTCGGCCTACCGTATCCGGGAAATAAAAACTTAGAGAGAGAAAAATGTTGAGAAAAATTCCTAAATGATTCCCATTATAACTAACATACCTAATTAATTAAATGATTTATCTATTAGGTAGTAATTAGTATTTAATGACTTCAAATATTGAATTGATTGTGATACAAGTATGCAGTGAGAACAGATAATTATGCCGATGACATAAAAACTAATTTATAACAGTCGCGTCAAAATATTCGTAGGCAAGCAGCTAATTTCCCTGAAAGGGATAAGTTGGCCTTTGTACAAATGATGTATGTTCTTTCCCGTTTTATGTTTCTTTCTGTACAATAAAGTGTTTTACTACTACTAGTACTACTAATTTCGCTGTTGTATTAAAAATGCTTAACTTGTTTTAAAATGTGATGGAAATCGAGTTTTTAGAACTAGTCGCCCCACCATTCGTACTACATATAGAGACTATACTTTTCTTTCCACAGGCAACTAATATTTATCGAGAATTCAATTCAATTCTAGCAACCCCAACACAATTAGTTTGCTAAGATTAGATATAATTTCGATAACCATGTGTTGGATCAAAAGGGCAAAAAATTATTTGATTGTTAGTGTCTTTTACAATTGTGTCTTAAATATGTTATTATTTTGTGTTGTCCTATCACAGAGTTCCCATGGCCACCATCAGATCATCAGATCAACTCCATCGTATCATCATAATATCGCATTGTCATCAGATTTACATATTTATGCAAAATTTCAGCTCCATCGGAAATCGGGAAGTCGGTCAAATTCAGCTTCCAAAATTTGGCACACACTAACTAATATATTATATACTCTTACTAACAGCGCAAGTTAAATAAAGGCTTGTAATAACAAAGTTAAGGGTCGTAAAGCCTACTTTTTTATTAAACCCTAATCCGCGTAAACGAATAGGCGATCCAACTGTGTGATAAAATAGAAATGGACTAATATTGGTAGTGCAGATGCTACCAAGGTTAGGTTAGGCTGACGTCACACACCGAGTCAATGTTGCTTGGCAAAGATAGTGAGTCCTCACGGGTGTTCTCTGTGACCGAAGAATGCCGATCACAACCAAAGGCAAGGTGTATAAAACGGCAATAGGACCTCTGAGCGCCGCCGCCGGGCACTGAAAAAGATGCACGAACAGAAAGTCCACACCAACGAAGTGAGGATGCTGCGATGGGACGGGTGTAACTAGAGTTGATAAAGTGCGCAATGAACACGTCAGAAGCACCAAATAGCACCCATGACTGAAAAACTCGCCGAACAGAAGCTGAGGTGGTATGGACATATTATGAGACAAAGACGCTGGTCCTCCAGGAGACCAAAAGAGGACCAGGGCGCCGGTCTGCTACCTGGTAGTCCACCGTGTCAAAAGATTTAGAACGAGCCCAATTACATCCACAGACGACCCAGAACAGATAATCCTGGCGCATGAGAACGAGGAGAAAGAAGAGAAGACAGTGCAGCGATGAAAACGAATTCAACAATAACTGGCATAAAATTAATAAATTACAGCATTATCTATTATTTAATTATTACTGATTGTGTCTAATCCACAATATAAGCGCCTTTCTTAAGGATAATATACAATTATAAACATTATTAAATCATACAATTATAAACAGAGCTTCAAGAAACCATTTCGCAATTTATATTATATAAGTACGATTAGCTGTAAAATGCTATTGATTACAATTATAATGTACCATGGAAGAGTATGAGCGTAACACATGTTATGTTATGAATGTCAATACGCATAATCTGACCATTTGCATACTAAACATATGACGTTCACTGATCGCTTGCGTATTTAAAAAGTAAACAAAGGTTGAAACTCTAGGTCCATGGGGTCCCAACGCGCAAGTTTTTTGCAAAAATCGCGAAGCGTCTGGTTGACGTAACTGGTGACCGAAGAGCTGGTGGCTTCCTCGCAGAAAGTATCAGCATTGCGATACAACTAGGAAATGTATCATCCTTGGTACAATGCCTCAAGGTTCTATTTAACATTTAAGCTAGTTATAGTAATAGCACGGTATATATCCATTATGTATGTATACTGTTATTATAAATAAAACATGTAGTTAACGAAAGTTTAATCAACTTCAGGATATCGCAGGAGGCTCAATTCGTCGAAATCTTTTATTTTTACCGATTTCTCGATGAATGCTGCAACTGTATCGTAAGGGTCTCCCCAAACTAGTCGACGCCGTTTCGGCAAATCGCGTACAGAAAAAGCTTTATGTCAACGCAATAAGAGCGAATAAGTCGTAAATCGGCTCGGCCCACGCGAAACGACGTCTTTCGACGGGAAAACGGCGTTTTGCCGTAAAGCTGTTCGCATTCGTACGACGCTGTTTGCAGCCTACCGCACACGTTCGCATTCATAAATCTCCTTATGTCGCCGTACGGTGCCGGAAAGAGTTGAACGCCTCCGATCACGGCCGAGTACCTACGATAAGGACCGGTCAGAGCTGGCGGAAGCCGTTCAGCGTCTTCGACGGCCGAACATAGCTGACGACGGCCGAACAGAGCCGATGACGGCCGAAGTAGCTACTGATGCGTTTGTATTTGTTCATTTGAATTATTACCCACATTAAAATCTGCAATAGATCTGACAACACGGAAGTAATAATGACGGAGGAACATTTAATAATATTAGTCGGTAAATATAAGTGTTTATATGACGTGTCTGACTCTAAGTATAGTGATCAAGTGTACAAGTAAAATATCCATCATCACAGGTTATTATATAATATGTAACAATTACCTAGGAAAATAATCTTACAGGTCTGTTCAATTTCAAACTCAGGTTGTTACTAACAACCAGTCTCCAAAAATTAGATTTACGATTGCCGATCACCCGCTGTCCTACATCTGTTCGTCGGACTCAACGGCTGTACGTGTGCTGTCTGACGTCTCGACGGCAGGACGGAGCACGGGAGAGCCGACCGTCGCTTTACAACTGTTGCGATAGCAAGTCGCAGGCGATCGGGCGTCTCTACGGCCGCAAGGAGGATGAGACTGCTAAACGCAGGTGTCCAACCGCGGAGACGGTCGATCGGCTAAATGCGAATAGTGTGGTGTAAAACACTCGGCGAAAGCCGACTCCGCGTCGACTGGTTTGGGGAGACCCTAACAAGAAGTGTGGTTAAGAGGCTGTCAATACCTAAAGCGCGCATACTGTCTATTTGTATCAGAGTAAATGAGATAGTACTGTCGCATGTTACTGGGCCTGGGCAAGGGAATAATAAGAAAAATATTTAAATAAAAAAAGTGGATTATTAGTGTAATATTTTACTCAACAGCGGTTTAGATATAAATGTTTTGAAATTGTTATTTTAAGACCAATCTTTGCAATTATTTTCTATCGAGCCGATTTCGTTCAATCATGTATCGAGTACAACCACGGTCTTTGAAATATAATTAATATGAACATATATTTTTCTTACTTGACTAAAACAAATAGTCTTTCTTAAAAAAACTGTTTAAGTAACATCAATTTCAAGGACATTGGGTGTTGACAGCCTCTTAACATATCGCAAGCGCCCATAAGCCATACAAAATGTTGTATTTTTGTTGAAGAAACGTCTGCAAGTAGGGCCATCTCTAATAATCCACTGAGGACACCGAACAATGAAGAACAGCCTTGGCATTAAGTAAATTGCTTAATAGCTGTTTGGCCAAGACTGATTAGTACTTGGAAGATTGAGTATCAAGACACTATAATTTCCTATTTTGAAGTCTATTGAGCCTTTTGTTTTGTAATGTACTTTTGAAAGAAACAATGCGGGTTTTCCATATGGATTTTTCTAGACGTTTTAGGGTGTGGTAATTAAAAGAGAAAATTATTGTTTGTGTTTTTGATTGCATGGAAAAATTTATAGTTTTCCGGCCTCTTATTTTGTTTGTTTGATGTTTATGTTTGTTTCTATATTATTTTATGTTTGTTTAATAATTAATAATTCGTAACTATAAAATGATTTCACAGAACGGTTTTATTTATTTATTTATAGTACATATGGTGTTACTTCATCGCACTACTGTAGTGCGATAATAAGTACATACGTAAATATGTCGAAAAAATAAACGAAAAAGTTGTACGATACATGTGCCAATAGGTAATTCGCAACTCGTGTCGATTTCAAACACTCCTAATTTATCGCCACTCGTTGCGAATCTCCTACTTTTCGCACTTTTATCGTAATGTACTATTATGATATAGAAGGCAAAGGAGCAGACAAATTGCAGCAATTATCGTCGTCCATTGACACCTGCAATACCAAAGGGTTTGCAAGTGCGTCGGTGGCCTTAAAGATAGGAGTACTATCTTTTCTTGAAGGTAACCGGTTGTATAGGTCCGAAAATATCGCAGGCGACGGTTCATTATACAGTTTAGCTGTGCGAGGTAAGAAGTTTCTGGAGGAATGCACTGTTAACATAAGATCATAATTCAGATTAGATGACGCGTGACAATGGGACCATCTGTGAAAAGCCCTTCCAAACTAAAACTAAAGAATTTCATAATCAATAAAGCCATCTTCGCGAAATCGGGGACCATATATAACTGTGATAAAGTTCCCGAGTACTTGTACAAGTACAAATTAAATTTGAGGGTAAAACTTTTTTAGAAAAAAGAAAGTTCCAAATTTAAAACCACATAAAATTGCCCTGGGTTTTAAGAGGACTAAAAACAAAAAAACATCTCGACATTCTCGACGAATTGCGATCCTCCTCCTTTTTTAAGTAATTTAAAAACAGAAGAGTTTGTTATGTTCTCAATCAAAGCTGTTATGACAAGGTTACAGTTAACACTCCGAATTTAGTACCTACAGGACAATGAGGGAATGTTAAAAGGGGGAGTTACATGTCATTTCAATGTTTTAAATTCTTGACATTCACAGTATTGCTCGTCACTTTGATCTGTCCCGTTCATTGATTCAATGATGATATTGATAATAATGAAGGACATTTTTTGTAAAACTTCTACTGGTAAAGTCACGTCTGTAAATATCGATACGGACAAAGTGCCAAAATATCCATATATTAAGGTGGTGTATACATATTTTTGACACTTTTATGCGTGACTGTACATGTGTATTTATATGCAAAACTGCTGCTTACTCGAATTTATTTGTACTTATTACAATTTCTAGCAACAAAAAGTTCGTTAATGTGCACATGTGTTTTTTTTTTAATTTAAGCATGTCATGCTAAAATGATAGCATAAATTTGATTGTATGGGCTCTTAAATAAATAAGGTAAGGTTAACGTCCTAGAGATCGATATGCTTTGCTATAATAATAATAGTATTTTTTTTAAGGCACAAATACATTTGCTGTAATGAATGACACCTTGCTGTCACCTCTAATTGCTATTGACGTAAATTCAGAGGATTATATACCAGACACGTCTGAAAACATCAACACGATTGAAGTGCCAAAAATAGGTATACACAACTTTATGGGCCATATATTAGGGTAGTGTACATATTTGTGGCACTTTGTCTTTTTGATATTTTCAAACGTGACCGTACTGGGGGAGTGAGAATCAGGCAGGCGTTTACCTTAAGAGGACGCATTGTACATCTTGTTTTATCTCAGTAATTAGAAAAACATGATAATATTATTTTTAGAACTGGTTATTCATGACATCGACTTCATTTCTGTAGTTGCCGTTACAGGTGGGTTAACTTTCATAGCAGAGAAAATCGTATCAAAGATGCCTCTTTTAAAACAAACATTTTCATTACACCCATACATACATATAATCACCCCTATTTCCCGAAGGGGTAGACAGAGACCACGGATTTCCACTTGCTACGATGCTGACATACCTCCTTCGCTTCCTTCACTTTCATGACATTCCTCATACACTCTCGTCGGTTTAGGGTGCTCTTGACCTGGCCTTTCTTCAGGATTTCCCCGATTTGATCAAAGTCCGCCGAGGTCTACCCCTTCCAGCTCCCTCTTCTACTTCTCCCTTATACACTCTCTTTGTTAACCTTCTTTCACTCATTCTTTCCACGTGTCCAAACCATCTCAACATACCTTTCTCAATTTTTGTCACTACATCTTCGTTCAGGCCACACTTTTCCCTTATCACACTGTTTCTAATTCTATCTTGTAATTTTACACCACACACACGTCTCAACGCTTTCATTTCCACTGCATTCACTTGACTCGGATGTTGATGACATTTTCATTGTACAGGCAAATGGGACTGATTCAGGCCTCTAAGTTTTCCATGTATAGATAAATCTAAGTACACACTTCAATTCTGTAGTTATGATTTTTCGAGTAATTTTTTTATAACTTTAAATGGTAAAACCCGTTTTACCGCATACGAAGAGTTCCGATCTGATCATCATCAGCAGTTCCAATAAAAAAAACGGGTATTTGATGAAATGTCAGTTTTTTATCATGTAAATGCTTGATTTGTTGATGAAAATACAAAAATCAGTATATGATGTGAGCCTTTAAGATTTCAGGAGTTCCCTCGATTCCCCATGGATCCCATCATCAAAACTGAACCAATCAACCAATCTCTAAAATGGAACCAATCTCTTTGTGCTTTCAATCATAAAAAGAATCTTTTAAATCAGTCCAGAAATGACGGAGCTATGGACTGTTAAACATAAAAAAATATACAACCGAATTGAGAACCTCCGCCTTTTGAAATCTTGAAGTCGATTAACAAAACAGAACAGTGTGCATTACGAAGAGACCACTCAAAATAATCCCAGCTGTAAAGCTGCGCTGGTCTTCCGTAGTGCCAAGCCAGAAGGTATGAATGATATGTGCAGTATGTCAGTATTGGGCAGTGTATGTGACGAATGTGACTTGTCTCAACTTTTACTTTTTGTTCGTCAATCAAAGAGAAACTGCACTGAGCCGATGAATTAGTGGGTTTGACGTTGCTCACGGCTGTACAATGAGCTTTCCATACATGTAATACTAAGTAATAAATGGAATAATATTATAATAACAGGGTAGCAACAGAAAAATAGAACAAAATACTCTCCCGGTTTCAATATGGTTTCAAACACTAAATTCCAACGGCGATCACTCGTTGATAGGTAAATACTCGATTTATCATTGTCAATTGCGCAAAAATTATATAATCAATGTTACTTTATTACTTAAATCTATTAAAAATCACTAAATATTTAAAAATATAATTAATTTTCAATATTTGAAATCAACTGGTCTCAGAGTCAACATGACAACTCGGCGACCGTTCGGAAACTTCCATAACACTTCCAGAAATATTCTTAACATAGGATTATTTTTATCCTCAAAACACATTTCTTTTTATATCACATTCTAAACATGTTAAAAGTCAAACCTGTTCATTTTGTTAAAGTATAAAGTGAGTCTCAATTCCTCTAGTTCATTCAATAACCACCAAACAGTTTATATAAGTAACACCAATTGGTAAAGGCCCTTTTGATTGTTCAAAAACTAATGAGAAAGTTGCATTTTATCCACATGTGGGGCAAAGTAATCAGATAGAAATTTTTAGTTGTTTCCTTAGGTAGAATTGACTTTTAAATGATGATTTTGAATGATACGTTATTTATTACGTTAATTTGGATTTTAAATGGTCTAATTGTTTTGGTATTTCATACTTTTTCCTCCCGTTGGTGTGGTGAAATTTTTTGTATTTCACTCGGTAAGTTTGTTTAATCCTCGTACCTTGAAACCCTCGCAACGGTCAAAATTCCACTTCTCGAACATAATTCAATTTTGGAATCTTTCGCAAGCTCGGGTATCAACATCTTTCCCCCGTTGTAAAACAAATAACTATTCTTTGTCATTGTTTGGTCATTGTTTACAAATAAAATATTTAGAAGGAAATGAGAGTTTACGCAAACCAGATAACCTTGCACTTACCGCAAATGAATACTAAAGTTACCTACGGTTTATATGTTTTCTCATAAAATGCGGAATCGGATTGAAAAAAAAAACTAGTGACAGTAACTCAAGGTTAAGCAATACCTATAGGCCAATTCGAAACTATAAATTACAAACTGTACCCCTAGTGTAAATAAATTCGATTTCCAAACGTGACGTACGCGTTTGCGTTTAGTCTCATTTTGTATTGAATTTCGAAAGAGCGCGCCAAGCGGGACGTTTTGGAAACTCAAAATCCTATACAAAATGACACTTAACGCAAACGCGTTCGTCACGTTATGATGTCGATCAAAGTTACACTAGGGGTACTGTATTATTTATAAACGTATAATTTCATACAATTTTATGATTTTTTTTGTCATTTTACTCTGTATTCTGACCCTGCACCAATTAGGATCTTTCGGTTTGGCTCTTGGTTGACTGGTAGAGAATGCCTTCTGGCATTAAGTCCGCCATTTGTACTCTTCATGTATTGTGCAATAAAGTTTAAATAAATAAATAAATAAATCTGATATGAGAGCGTTCCTTTTTTATGCTACTTTTTTGCCACTTTTGTGTTATTTCTAGTCAGGATTGCGAGACCTTTTTCAAACTTTTCCATATATTTTTCAAACTTTCCTTTTTGTTATCACTACACAAAATATATGGGAAAATGGCAACGAAATAGGAAAAAAAACTCTGGGACATTTTTTCATTTCATCAAAATCGAAAGAGCTCGTGATTCTGAGTGGACATAACACAAAATTTATAAAAAAATACAAAATTTATGTAAGTGGCATTTTTTTCAAGAAACGCACATGATTCCATATAAAATGACTCGCACTCGCGTGTTCCAAAACGTAATTTATATCATATCAATTACAAATCTGGGTTGGCAGCATGGTTCCATTTTTATCACTTGTCACTATACCTATCACTTTCGTGCTTACATATTGTTAGAACGTGACAGCCATGGTGACATATGATAAAGAGCCGACCATCTTAGCCGCTTAGCAGCTTAGTGTTAAGATTTTTTTTTGGTTTCGAATAGATCTCCAGTTAAATCTTACTTCGTTAGAATGACAAATGATGATGAATGGTGATGTCAAGTTTCTGTTTAACCCAATGGTTGACTGGTAGAAAATGTCTTAAGACATTAAGTCCGCCATTTGTACAATTTTATATCGTGCAGTAAAGTTTAAATATATAAATAAATGACATCACCACTTCTATGGGCATAAACACACAAATATTTGTGATAAACACACAAAAAATAAAACACACAAACCTCCACCTTGCAGAAAACAGCAGCCAAATAACACTAGACCCTACTCAAAGTGTTGTGTTCCTGCCGATGAGTAAGGTTGCCAGAGCTCAACGAGGGTGCGGAGTGTTAGGCTCAGCAACGCGCATGTAACTCCTCTGGAGTTGCCGACGTCCATAGGCTACGGAGTCCGCTTACCATCAGGCGAGCCGTATGCTTGTTTGCCACCGACGTGGTATTAAAAAATTGCACCTACCAGGATTTGAACCCGGACCTCCTGCTTCAGGGTCACTAGGTCACTACCAACTAGGTTAGGAGGCCTTTAAAAAGTTCCATGATAATTAAAAGTCACCTATGTTCCGGTCGCTAATGATTGTGGTTGTTAACCAACGATTATAATTCAAATGTTTAGATCACTTAAGTATAACACAATATTATTAGCGCCCGATTCAGATTAAGAACTTGTTACGGTTTTGATATTATTTTGATATGACCTTGAAGATCACTGGCGCTGATTGGTGCATGCGAAATGAAGTGAAAGTCCCGAGATGCGCGCCAATCACCAATACTATCAAAACCATCAAAAATGGTAAGACGAAAGGGGTCTGCTTTTCATGCGCTAATTACATGCCCACTGCGACAAGTAATTAGTTTAATATAATTTAATTGATAATTTTAATTTAATTTAATTGATAATTTTAATGTAATTTAATTGATAATTTTGATTTAACGTAATGAATAATGTTAATTTAATTTTATCCGTATTTTTAATTTAATTTTATGTAATTTATATGGAAATATTTAGATTGTTTGTTGTTTTGTGTTTTTGTATAGGCATATGGATCTTGTCCGAAATAAATGCTTTTTATTTATTTATTTTCCATACAAACGTAGTCCCCATTTTCCTCTCTGGATATTGACATAATGAAAAATATTTTTCTATAATTTGATGTATAATAACCATAGCTAGGCCCCTACCTTTAACTTTTTTTGAGTTTTTGATGATTGTAAAAACCAGGTGCGAAAAACAGATTTCATACAATTTTTTAAATACTCCTAACTCTTATAATAAGTAAAAAGAGAAAAACAAAAAAAGAGAAACGGTTATCGCTGTTTAGCGATAAGTCCGCATGTTGTTACCTACATATTTATACCGTTTCATACTATGTGCAATAAAGCATTTTATTATTATTATTTAAATAATTAAAAATTCGAAATATATCAAGGGGCTTTGTTGTATGAGGGGGCTCCAATACATATTTTATTCTGTTTTTAGTATTTGTTGTTATAGCGGCAACAGAAATACATCATCTGTGAAAATTTCAACCGTCTAGCTATCACGGTTCATGAGATACAGCCTGGTGACAGACGGACGGACGGACAGCGAAGTCTGAGTAATAGGGTCCCATTTGAGCCTTTGGGTACGGAACCCTAAAAATGGAACCATGCTGCCACCGCTGGTCTCTAATGAGTAATGATTTTGGTTGTTAACCGACGATATGTTTGTTATGCTAATATTAAGATAACTCAAGTTATATCACAGTACCTGGGCGACCGAGCTTAGCTCGGTTATAACTATTTATTGTAATATGGTGGTGTATAGGTGACAATCTTAACTACATTTTTTACTAAATTAAACTTGTCTAAAACAATAAAAATTTAAAAATTATATATAAACTTGAACATATAAAAAAAAAAACAAAAGTTAGTCACCGGGCGAGATTCGAACCCGTAACACTCGTTTAGCAGTCCGCGTCTTAACCCGCTGGACCAGACTGACAGTGGCCGGTATCACGAAATTAGCGACCATATTCTGCGTCGAAAGAAAAACGCATGAAAACTCGAAAACACGCGTTTTCCCAAACATAAGACTAATCTAGATCAATTGTTTACCCCCAAAAACCCCCATATACCAAATTTCAGCAAAATCGTTAGAGCCGTTTCCGAGATCCCGGAAATATATATATATATATATATATATATATATATATATACAAGAATTGCTCGTTTAAAGGTATAAGATAATACGATTGTGGTAAAGTGACGCACATACATTAATTCAAGCATGCTTGATGTTTATCCTCTATAACTTTGTTTACATAGTTTGATCGGTTGAAAATAAACCTTATTCTCTATGTCATATAGTTGTATTTTGAATACAGTTGTTATTGACTTGTTACATTTTGAATTTATTATTCAGGTACATTGTTGAAGCGTTTAACCTAATCTGTGCAATATCATGTGCTTATAAAATAAAAGGTATTTTTATGTATTTTACTGCACCATAATAGTACTTTGCGATACAAGTGCGAAAAATAGGAAATTCGAAACGAGTGGCGATAAATTAAAACACGACCGAAGGGAGTGTTTTAAATCGACACGAGTTGCGAATTACCTATGCGCACATGTATCGTACAACGTTTTACAGTACATATGGCCCTTTAAATGTTGGACACAGTAACGTAATATGCTAATTTTCGCACTAGTGCGGTAAAGTACCACCATATGTACTGTAAAAAATTATAGTCACCTCAGCGCGTTCCTGGTCGAATCTAAAGCCAGGCGTCCATTCTGGAAACCTAATCCCAAGATTGGTACTGGCACTATTTTAGTTTTTACGAGAACGACTGCTCTGTGACTTTCCAACCAAGACGGAAAATAATTTAAAATTATTCATTTATTTTATTTTCTTTCATCTTTATTGCACAAAAGAAAACGTTATAGTACAAAAGGCGGAATTAATCACATTATTTAGGGCTTATTGCCAAACCTTCTACACCAGCAGCCTGCGGGTGAGTCATACAATACGCTCAGAGTTCTATATAATAACATATTCAGGATGCTGATGAAGCTGCCGCGACGTTGCAGTGCGTCGGCTATGTTCGCAGAGGCGCGCACTGATGGCTTTCACGCCGTCAGAAGGAAGAGAGTAGCGTCACTGCTGAACAAAGTACGCGGCAGCCCCAACACCATCCTGAGCATGTTCGCTGAGCGCTTGAACTGCCCCATGACAAAACACTGGGAAAAAATTTCTACCTAGTGCCGCTAATAATTATTTAAATTAATTTATTTTTGTGATCATTTATTATGTTTGTAGCTGCTAAATTTGTTATTTAATCTATGTCTTGTGGGTTGGTATACCTGAAATAAATTATTTTAATTTTATTATATTTATTTTTTATTTATTTAATGCCCATATTATGGGCTGTATTGATTTCGTTTACTGGAAATATCTGGAAGAAGCCACCTCACTACCGTTCAACTGGTAAGCGAATATCATATTCTTTTTAGGGTTCCGTACCCAAAGGCTAAAACAGGACCCTATTGCTAAGACTCCACTGTCCGTCCGTCTGTCCGTCTGTCACTAATAGGCTGTGTATCATGAACCGTGATAGTTAGTCAGTTGAAATTTTCACAGATGATGTATTTCTGTTTCCGCTATAACAACAAATTCCAAAAAGTACAGAACCCTCGGTGGCCAACTCGCATTTGTAAGGTTTTTAATGATATAGGAGGAAAATAAGCAGACGAATCGCCTAATGGTATGCGATTACCGTCGCCCATAGACGCCTACAACACCAGAGGGTTTGTAAGCGCGTTGCCGGCACATAAGATGGGAGTACGCTATTTTCTTGAAGGCTTGAAGGTCGTATCGTTTTTGTCTTTATGTCCCGAAAAAAAATCGGTACTAGTCGGGGTTCGAACCTACAACATCTGGATAGAAAAACCGATTTTTTCAAATTGGAAAATAATTAATAAATATTATACGTTCCTTTCTTTAAAAAAAAGGGAATCAAATGAAAATATTTAAAAATTATTAAAAAATATATGTTTTTATTTTTTATCCAAATTAAAAGCGTTTTATTTATATTTACTAGTAAAATCTTAAGTTCGATGTTTATAAACAAATAGTCCTAGATTATTTTAGAATTAAATGTTTGTGACGTAAATAGAGGAACGCATAATTTGCGTTACAAATAAACATTATGAACAAGGTAGCGAACAAAAAAATAAAAAACCTATAAACAGTGGAAGAAAACGAAGATATTTTTAGATAAACCGTTCTAGAGTTGTCGTACTTATAACATATGTGTGTGACACAATTCAAGGACGTTAAGGGTTGTATACAATATATGTTTGCTTTATTTTTTATGTTTTATCTGCAATCTGCCATGATTTTTAGTTCCGTACCATTAGTGGTGGTTCCTTTAGAGGAAAAACCCTTATAGGATTACTTTTTTGTCCGTCCGTCTGTCTGTCTGTCAAGACCCTTTATTTCGGGAATACGTGAAGGTATCGAGTTGAAATTAAAACCATATATCAGGTCTATCTACAGTCCCTTGAAGCTGTGAAAATATTAAACTTCTAACTTAACGAAAAAATAAGATATGACCAATTATGCCGCAATAAACGTATATTTTGACACTCTTAAGGAAACATCATTTATACGGTACTTCCTGTTGACCTAGAACTATGAAATTTTGCAAGTAATATCGCCTTACACTACAATTACAGGGAAAAATCTGAATACAATAAATTTGTAAAAAAATAAATACAAAAAAGTTACATTTGTACGGAACCCTCGAGTGGGCGAGTCCGACTCTCACTTGACTGGTTTTTTACACTTGATGGGCCCATCGAATGATCAGCGCTAGCATTTTCTATTTTTATGAATCATCTAAACTAGTCGGCTGTGACACTGACTATAAAGCTGGAGGTCCCAGGGTCGAATCCTGGTCAGGGCATTTTATTTGTGTGTTTATCTCGAATATTTATTCCGAGTTATGAATGTTTTCTATGTATTTGAGGGCTACATGCACCATTTTCACCCTGTATATGTAAATGGTTAACTCCGAGTTAGCTGGCTAAACCTGGAACGCACGTATTTATTATTCTTACTATTTTATATGTTAAAGTTTACGAATAAAGTACTTCTTTTCATGTGTTAACCTTGTTTAATGCAATTTTTTGAAAATATTATACATTATTATAAAAAAAGTAAATACACAATCAAAAACTAAAAATAACTACGCAATGAAAAAAATATTCCATCCAGTTAGACCCGACCTCTCATCGACATCTAACTTTTCCAAGGCTATAGTTAGTTTTTTAGCACAAGAAAAAGGTAAACAATCTTGTAATGTTTTTTTTTTCTCAAGTTGCAATGAAATCGATACCTCCTAAGTATACTGAAGCAAGTGACATTTTTATGATTTACGTTTTTACATATAGGTACCAATATTTAAATTCCACTGAAATTTCATGCTGAATTTCGTATTCGTTTTGGAAATAAAGTGTCGTATATGGATGTAACTAACATGTACACGAACATCGTATATTGAGGCAAGTCCACACACACACACAAGGCACCACAGTACGCGGGACAGTTACCGCGAAGGAGGGTAAAAAATTAATTCATACTGATACAACGTACCAGGTTAACGACGTGGTAAAGAAACTGATAATAACAATTCTAATTACAGTCATTTGATTAATAATAAATGTTTTGATAATTGGTTAACATATAATTCTAATTTACGTAATTTACTTTCTATACATCTCGGGCGATATGCGAGTAGGTACGAGCGTGATGCATAGAAAGTAAGTTACCTTCTCGATAAATTTGAATTTTTGAATTTTGATGAGTAAAGACGATATGTTTGAGAAAACCACTACACCTACAAATCTCGGCGAGAAATGGGGTTGCCGGCCGCGTATTCCTATCCGGTCTATATCTATTTGGCCTGCAACCCTTCGTTTTCCGGCCTCTTTGGTAATGTACTATTATTGAAAAATGCTTTTTAAAAATCAATAACTATTACTTATGTAGGAAAAATAATTAAAATTTACGATCCAGTATATGATTTTTCAGGAAAACATCGTGAGGAAACCTGCATACATCTGCGAAGAAATTCAAAGGTGTATGTGAAGTCCCCAATCCGCATTGGGCTAGCGTGGGGACTATAGCCCGAGCCCTCTCGCACATGAGAGGAGGCCTGTGACCAGCATTATTATTATTATTATTTGTCTGTCTTACCATATCTCGGGACCATGGGGTCCCGGACCTTTGGGAGGCATGCGTGGGGCCGAAGCCAACAGCGCAGAGGCCCTTTAAGACAAATTAATCTAAAAGCAAGGGATACACGTGGCAGATACCATCCCCGAGCGCACAACATGATACATCCGGAGATGGTCCCCGCCAGGTGCAAAGACTATTGCAGTGCAGCACTTTTGTGCTGCGATGGGATCTAAGGTCATAAGGCTATTGATTTGAAAGTTGGATGGACTGGATAATGGGCTATGGGAGGAGACTAACGGACACCTGCCGTGACAATCAGTCTCGGAATTGTTTAAGACAGGTGGTGACTCGCCAACTCATTGAGTGGGCCCCACAACGGCCGCACGCACAGTGCGACAATAGGGCAACACTTTGGAGCGGCTGTGAGGTTGTCGAGAGGTGAGTCTGCGGCAGCCAGATCCCGGTAATCCGTTCAGCAGGCCGCCGGCGTTATGACATTTTACACTTCCAACCTGGAGCATAGGTCCCGCTCTTGCGACTCCACTCTGGCCGGCCGGTGAAGGCAAGCGCAGAGGCGAGGGCCAAATAAAAGGACCCTCTGGAATAGGGGTCCGCGGTGTCGCCACTCACCGTCAGCTCGCCACAATATTATTATATGATTTTTAATTGTTATTATTATTATTATTATTATTATTATATCTCCTTGGATTTCACGGGCCTATAAATCCCGGTCTTTTGATAGGCTTGCATGGGGATATAGATCCAACACGTAGAGGCCTCTTGGAGAGCTTTAATGTCATGTAGAACGCCTGCTGGAACCCGTTCACGGGCGCAACAATAGACACCAATGAACCGGTCGCAACAGGCATTGGGACTATTGTAGTAAAGTGAACAGTATAACGGTCTATGGATTGAAGTTTGGGAGGACAATGAGACTGGGTTATTGCAAAGACGTCCGGACACCTGCCATAACAATGTTTTCACTAGTTATCGAGGCAGGCGGTGACTCGCCGCCCACTAGATGGGCCCCTGAAAATGCCGTCCTGATTATATGATTTTTAATTGTTACATAGTTATATACCGTGACACTCTTTCAAATGTTTTTCAGTAAGACACGTCAAAATATCTTAGATTTTTTATAATTCTTAAAATAATAAACGAGCTATAGGATTGGTTAAGATGCAGTTGGTTCATTCAGCAGAGTTTTTGAAAAATCGTAGTGCTTTTTTCGATCATAATACGGTTGCCAATGCCATGAATAAAAAATATGATATTTCTCTAGTAACTTCATCGATTCTAAATCTAATTTTCTAAATTTCGCTCAATAGAAAACAACCTTCAAAATTTGTAATCATTTTGCACAAAAGCTAAAAATATGAAAATTGCTTCTAAAATGCGCAATTTTATTTTGTAATCGGATTCATCGATAACTTTTTTTGTTATAAATTATATCCGCAATATGGGGCACCTGGCTCACCCTTACGCTCAATAAGAGTGAGAAAGAAGAGAGAGTGAGAGATGGCTTTGTAACTATATACGGAGAACCTCCGTAGACCAGTAGGGCTGATGGTCGGCTCTTTATCATTTGTCACCATGTCTGTCACGTTCTAACAAGTATGTAAGAGCAACAGTGGCGGGCATAGTGACAAGTGACAAAAATGGAACCATGCTGCCACCGCTGGTGTACCAAAAGCTAGTAAGAAATTTTAAAGTAAAGAAATACCGAAAAATAATTATCTGTCGAAGGCGCTTTCTACATTTTCAAGGCCATATACTTAAATAATTGTATGATAGTAGGTAATAAAATATATAGCGAAATAATACGTGCGTAACGTGCGCAGAAACCTATGTAATTGTAATATATACATTACAGTTACATTACTGCTATGAAATAAAATTGAATGCAACTGTAAGTGCCGGTTGTATCAAATTGTTTGTCACTGTTACGTCACACGAACCCGCTGACAAAAAGCCGCTTCCAAACAAACCATACAATTCAATAATATTTAATGTCATTTACAACCTATTCTCGGGGCGTTATAGAAGCTGTCAGTTCTTTATTTACAAGACTTTGGTAACAGTATATTACTATAGAGGCCGGGAAATGAAGGGTTGCAGGCCAAGTAGATATCGACCGAACGCAGCGAGGCCGAATAGGGATACGCGGTCGGCAACCCCGTTTCTCGGCGAGATTTGTAAGGTGCTTTTCTCAAACTTGCAATGAAAAAAAAATGTAGTCAATTTGTTTTATTCGTAGGTTGACACAGCTAAAGGTATATTGTCTTGTTAGTGGCATAGCTGTGTAATAATAAACTCTTCTCATTGGCTGTTACCGTTTATGTTTTCCATCAATTATAACAGCAATTAAATATTCAACTATTCATACTAGTCGCCAGTTGACGCACGATGTAGGTATATATGTTCTAGAAAAAGCTGCAGTGAACATGAGTAAAGATCTATATTCTGATAAATAATTAAAGATATGATTTTGGATTTGTAAAATATGTATTACTTTTTTTGTTAGCCTAATTTAGTCCCATTGCTGAACAGGGGCCTCCCCTCGTTGCCTCCACTCGATTCTGTAGTTTCTATTTTCCCGCCGATCCAGATAAAATGCATCAAAATCGTCCCGCCAGCGCCATCTCTTAGCTTCCCTTACTGACCAAAAAACGCACTACAGACTAGCGAGTCACAAGAGACAGTAGGCAGCATTTTAAAATGAAAGGCTGGTTCGGACTTCATTTTGTTATATACATATAAAGCGTTACAAGCAACGTCAATCACAATGATCATAGCGTACATTATTATTAGTTATATTAATAGTACATTTTAATAATTAATTTGTATGAAAAATAGGAAGTCTAAAAACTTCCAATTGTTATACATTGTTAAACAAAAGCTTTAGCATTTGAGGAGTACGTTTATATTATTTACGTTTTAATTATTTGCTCGTGTTACAGGGCCCACATTGTATAACAGTACAGTTTACAGGAAAACCTGCCCATTCCCATTATCAAATTATATTACTGGCCTTGGTTGATAATAGCTGCATTGTTGTATCGTTAAGTTTAAAAGATCGCGTCTTGATTTGTAAGTAGTTTATATAACGACGCATATTATTACTTTTTTTGGATAAGTGCAGTCCTTGGCAGAAATTCGATAATTTTACTATTGATTTTGAAGAGTTTTTGACAGGCAGAACTAGATGGTGCTTTATGGTTATGTTGCCATATATTTCGTGGTAAATGAATTTGTCTAAAATTATCTTATGGCGAAATCACCAAAACTATAGGTATAAGCTACGGAACCGTCCGGAACGAGTCCACATCTAATTTTACCTAGTTGGCCGTTTCAACTTAAAAATTGTGCCATTTACTTTTTATTCGAAAAACCATCAACTTTAGTGTTTTTCCTAATCACGAGAATTATCAACTAAAAATAAAAATAAAAAGTGTCCCAAAAAACAGTTTTGTGACGCATTTTCACATACATTTTGTATGAACCGGCACAAAACGGACACCAAAAATTTTTATGAAAAACTGGGGATACTGACCTTTGTTTTAATTAATAGTCCTAGTGATTCTTAGTCGAAAAAACACAAAAATAGTTTTATTTTTCAAAATAACCATAAATAGTATCATTTTTTCTGACATCCCCTATTTACCCACCAGTAGAAATAAAAGCGAAGATACGTCTCGGACGTTTCGGTGGATATACATGTATATATTTATAGCTGTCTCGGCACCAACTACGAATTCGTAGCTTTTGATGTCGAGACACTTGGTCCGTGGGGCAAAGGTGCGCGTGGGCTCCACAGGGAGCTTGGAAAGCGATTGAGGGAGGCAACGGGAGACCCTCGCGCAGGCAGTTTTCTCGCGCAAAGGCTTGCCGAATGCTGCCTGCGTGATGGGCACCCTCCCAAGAGGCCAGGGTTTTTTTTTTAAACTACGTCGGTGGCAAACAGGCATACGGCCTGCCTGATGGTAAGCAGTATCCGTAGCCTATGTACGCCTGCAACTCCAGAGGAGTTACATGCGCGTTGCCGACCTTAACCCCCTCCCACCCTCGTTGAGCTCTGGCAACCTTACTCACCGCCAGGAACACAACACTATGAGTAGGGTCTAGCGTTATTTGGCTGCGATTTTCTGTAAGGTGGAGGTACTTCCCCAGTTGGGCTCTGCTCTAGATCTGGAATGACATCCGCTGTGCTGTGCCCTACCACACAGAGCGAGATGACATTCACAATGCCCATACCTCTCTTGTGGACGTAGTTTAAGGACATACCCGGGTCCAAAATAGGTCCAGGGTCTGTTTTAGGTATCTTTATTTTTTCTAGGTAGGTTTAATTTTAGTAGTTTTATTTTATAAGTAGTCGTAATTTAATTTTATTCAAAATGTATCCTTTTTTCATCATAAATAAAATATGATATTGTCTTTTTGTATGAATCTGCATAAGTGTACACGTGTGTGTGTAAATGTACAGTCGCCATCAGATATATCAATCAATAAAGAAGTCTCTGTTGTCAAGGCGTTAGAGTGCATGATTTTTTTTAAGATTCCGTAGTTAAAACTTTTTATCGGTCGATGCAGTGATGATATTAAAACTATGGTATGAGAATGAGAAGATGAGAAGATGAGAACGTATAATACTTAAGGTTCAGAAAACGGAGTTTTTAAAAGTCGTGGCGCATTTTTGGATCGCAATACGGCTGCCATACATTTAATTAGCAATCTTGAGGTAGGCCTCAATTTATATTTAAATAAATAAATAAATATTATAGGATATTATTACACAAATTGACTAAGTCCCACAGTAAGCTCAATAAGGCTTGTGTTGAGGGTACTTAGACAACGATATATATAATATATATAAACTTAAATACATAGAAAACACCCATGACTCAGGAACAAATATCCATGCTCATCACACGAATAAATGCCCTTACCAGGATTTGAACCCGGGACCACCGGCTTCGTAGGCAGGGTCACTACCCACTAGGCCAAACTGGTCGTGGATATTTAACTTATAAAATAGTGTTAGAGGAATTTCAAACTAATAAACTATAGGTAAAATGAGATTGAGAATTTAGTGTTATATTCCTTAAATAATCGTGGCCATCCATCACAGAAGGATCCTTATACTTCATGTGCAATAAGGACGTTTCTATCAGCATTTTTGTTGGAATTTCACATAAAACGGACCTTATTGCACTGGAAGCATACGGACCCTTCTGTGATGGAAAGATACCATTGATTATTTCGGTATAGGTGTCGGTATCGCTTTGTATGGGTGTAATACAGACAGAAGGATAGGAAACGATTAGATGCTTTTGAGATGTGGTTGTGGGGAAGAATGGAGAGAATAAGTTGGTCTGAGAAAAAAACGAACGAGGAAGTGCTGCGAATCGTTGGAGAGAGGAGAAACCTACTGAGGACCATAGAGAATAGACGAGGAAAAATGATAGGTCACTTGATAAGACACGACACTTTCTTCAAAACTATTTTGGAAGGCAAGATCGAAGGTAGAAGAGGAAGAGGAAAACCACGAGAAAGCTACACGCAGCAACTGAAAGGAAAAGCAAATATCGTGTCTTACAGGGAACTAAAGAACTTGGCCGAGGACCTCGAAAACTGGCGACTACCGCGAACCACGTTCAACGTGTTGCCTCTCTATCGCACTTGTAAATTAGTACGTAAGTGTGAAAGGGATGCAACACGTCGAACGTGGTTCGCGGTAGGCCCTCTGGCGTATATTCCACCGACAAGAGCCATGCTCTTAAATGATGATGATGTTGTCAGCAATAGATTTGAAGTCACGCACACAAATACAAAATCATGTAATGACAGTTAGATTTTGAAATTAGTGTTCTTTTTTCGTACCGATAGTTAAACAGTCACTGCAAGATAGATCAAAATAAATCTTCAAGGTTTTATTAGCTAATTAAGCTTAATATCGTGCGTTTAAATCGCGAAGCGGCGCGGTGGCCCACGGCATTTACGTTCGCAACGAGATCGTCCACGTACGACACTTCCATTAGGCATCAAAGGATTGATTCACCCGCGTCGCGCCGCGCCGCTTCGCGTTCGCGAGTTATTCGCTCACGCAAGCCTCTGCGTAAGTCTCATTCATTCATTCAATACTGTGTTTGCGATTAGTCCTCTGTATAGCTGTGTGGTGTAATCATTCACCTCAACTATCTTGCCGATACCTAAATAGTATCAAAAATAGTGGTGGTCCCTTTAAGGGCATATTCGATATCGTATCCTGATTAGAAAAAGTAGAAGAAAAATTTTACTAACACGATTTCATTTTTTCCATGGTGCAGGTTGTCTAAGTCGGCCAAACTTCCATACAAAGACCAAAAATTTTTCGCGTCAAAAATTGTTTTCTTTTATTTTTTTTCTAATCAGAACCCCTAGTGTAAATTTATTCGATAGCGTGACGTGACGTACCCGTTTGCGTTAAGTCTCATTTTGAATGGGATTTAGAAACTGAAAATCCTATACAAAATGAGATTTAACGTAAACGCGTACGTCACGTCACGCTATCGAATAAATTTACACTGGGGGTACTGAACACTATTTTTGTTACATTTTGTATACTAGCATTAACTCCTCCATACTCCATACACATAATAAAACAGGCAAGCAATTGAAGTCAATGCACTAGAGTAAAATAAAAAAGGTCTCATTCCTGCAGTAATCCAGTTTGAGTCCGGTAACACAACTGCCATTTTTATTACAATGAAAATTACATGTTTTCAACAAAATAATAGGTTAAATTATCGACCTTACTACTCAAAGCTTAAGGTTCAAACTTGTGCTTGGTACAAAATGTTTGCGACTGTAAAAAATCATTGCTATGAGTCCTTGTAATGTAAGTGTATGTATTTAGGTACAGTCGCCATCAGATATATGGGAGCGGCCGAGGCGCTCACAAATATCTGCACACGCCTGTGTCAAGGCATTAGATGCGTATTCAGATATTTGTGAGCACCTTGGCCGCTCCGATATATCTGATGACGACTGTACCTTTTACCATCTTTAGGTTGAGTTGTTTTTGTCCTTTTATTAGACCTTTTCTTTTCCAAAAAATCATTCAAAATGTTTATAGCAACACTTAAAGAAATTGTATGTTCAAGTGGACACTATTATAAAAAGCTAGTAATTAAAGAAAATACCGGATACTTTTTATTTATTTATTTATTTTTTTATTTTTTTATACTTAATTTTATACTTATACAACGTGCTCACGGAGAAAGATTTTAACCACACATTTCTGAGGCCAAAAGACGGTTATTGAATGTATATAAACAGTAAATGTTATGGGTAAAACTATCACTTAAAATGAATTGATTTTTTTTTCCGTAAAACCTAAGTTTTGCAGTGTTACTTATCAAAATGGTAATGAAATTATCTGTGTTGGACTGCTTTGATTTTAAGGCTAATTGATATGATTTTTGAACACCATGCTTCTCTTTGCGGCCTAGTAAATTAGACCGTTTTTGCGAATATTTGAAGTGCACTAGCGCCTTAAGAAACAAAAATATCAAAAAAGCAAAACAGTCCGACACAGATATTAATATTAATAATTTGTGTTGAAAAAATCATTGCTTTAGCTTCAAAACCCACGGAGGAAACAGTCAAGTACGTTTGTATGGAGAAATGACCACTCCTGTTGCCTCTTAAGGGCGGAGGTGTGTCAGATTTTACGCTCAATTAGGTATATTATAAGGTTGGTATTATTTCCTTTGTTTATATAAGTAACATTACGTGTCTATACATTAAAAAAGTTTGATTTATTGCTTTAGTAAATAGGTACTATACAAATAGAAATCGCATTTTGGTTGTGCACAAAAAAACTTTTTTTAAATGCATATCAATCTGTTTGCATTTAGCTCACATCAATTTATCTCCAGAATATTTCAGCAGTAGTATTTTATTGAAAACCAGAACATTAGTTATTCTATAATAAATGCGTAACTACCCTACCAAGATTTTCAACTACCCACGTTTTTTGCTAAAACATTTTTGTTTTCATTAATACCTAAAACCGGTTCAAGTGTAGCTTAATAATAAATAAAAATGTATTTACCATTCATTTTTGAAAATACGTCACAACCCACTCCAAAAAAATTCACTCACTCACACAACACAGTCACTGGCCGAAAACCCGAAAATCGAAAACAAACAAAACAATATTTAAAAAATTTCAGCCAGAAGCGAGCGATCAACGCACGGGATCCAATCAAAATGCAGCGACCTCGCTTACTGCCTCTTTTAATAAACTCACGCGCAGGGGATATTATTATCGCTTACATAGCACGAGTGAAGGCTAGGACGACCAGTGTATGTGCGCTCTGTGACTATGCATAGCTATTGTGATCTGAAGATCAAGTTAGAATGGTTATTACGAGAACTTATTTGATCGCCGCTTGCGCACCGATGGAAATATGTAATCAAGCGCCATTTGATCATAAGCTAAGTATGATCAAAGGAGTCCTATGAGAAATAGTTATTTACGATACACGTGCGAAAAATAGGAAATTCGTAACGAGTGACGATAAATTAAAACACGACCGAAAGGAGTGTTTTAAATCGACACGAGTTGCGAATTACCTATTCGCTCGTGTATCGTACAACGTTTTACAGTACAGCGAGCAAGCGAAAGATTCCAAAATTGAACCACGAGCGTAGCGAGTAATTTGGAAAGCGTAATCTTGAGCGTTGCGAGGGTTTCAAGATACGAGGGTTAAACAAATTTTGCCACCGAGTGAAAAACAAACGCAAATCAAAAAATACCAACTGTAAAATATGAAACCAAATTAATTAAATAATTATATTATTAAATATGTATCATCACATAACTATGTACATACCAAAGAGTATAGTAAGTACATAGGTATATACACACGTAACACCAAGGCCCCCCGTTGTCTATTCTCAGTACAAAATTTGATACTCAAGCCGTAGCAATTTAGGTGGTGGGCAAGCAGTGTATGCGTGTGTGTGGGTTTTTAGCCAACTAATAAAATATGTTTTCTGTAATAATTGAGTTATTATATATATCATAAAGTATTCATTATCCATTAGCATTACTATGATGTTAATTTTTAGTGCCGATATCGAAGCTTCAATTAATTGCCCACCACCAAAATGGCTACGGCTTGAGTATTGTACTGAACAGACAACGGGGGGCCTAATTGACCTATTTGTTTAAATACACTCAATAAATAAATAAAGAAAAAAAAACGGGGGGCCTACCGCAAAAACCGAACATCGCATATTGTGGGGATCTTTCTCTTATACTCTTACCAAGAAGTATATAGAATGACAGAGAAAAATGCCCACAATGACGAACTTCGATTTTCGTGGTTATAGCCCAGTGTCAAACCGTGATTTGTGACGTCATCAGAATCTTCAATGTCGTTTCGACTTGGGTCACGTGACGTGTGTTAAAAGATATTTTAAATTAAGATAGACTGTACGTCAAATGGCGGTGCATGAAAAGTTTTTTCACGCATGTAGTTTTTTTTTTATTCAGAGACAAACTAGAGTCGGGGGCCTATTTCCGTATCATTCGATACAAACTAACATGCGAGATATGTCAAAATTGTATGCAATTGATATTTCATTTCGAACAAAAAGGCATCTCGACTGATATTAGAATAGAGGTCAAGTCGATTTGCTTTTTGTTCAGAGATGTTCCAAATTTGAATGCATAACCAAATCGATTTTGATGTAGTTATGAAGCTATAACTACATTACCACAGATAAAAAAAAAGTTGTAACAAAACAATTTATCATAATGTTGGCTATTATTTACGGATTTTGAAGGCATCATAGAGGGATTATGATATGTGTGTAGATAAACTCATTTATGTTACTTGGTTTGTATGAATAAGTGACATAACTTTAAACAAAAAGCTATAACTACCTAGGGAGTTTCATAACCCATGACTCCCGCGGGAACAAAATAGGCATATGTCTTTCAGTACACCTGCATGAAATAAGGTATTTTTCGAGCAAGTGTGAGGAAAATCTTATGAAAAAAGACGTACAAAGCGCTGCGAAGTTACAGTTACTCCCTTGTAATGGACATAATACTTACTAGATAGTATACCTACAACACAAGCCTTATTGAGCTTACTGTGGGGCTTAGTCAATTTGTGTATTAATGTCCTATAATATTTATTTATTTATATATTTTTCTTACTTGACTAAAACAAATAGTCTTTCTTAAAAAACTGTTTAAGTAACATCAATTTCAAGGACATTGGGTGTTGACAGCCCCTTAAATCGCCTAAATAACACATAACGAAGGGTATTAAATATAAAATAACATAAGTAAAGTGGGCACCTTGGCCAAACACTTGAATCGAACTTAGAAGGGCCTGGTTGCAAAACTTAAGAGTAACCAAAACTCATGGTCAATTATTATTACATTATATGGTCAAGGTCAGATTAAACAACGGTACTCGTAAAGATTTATCATGTTCGTTGGCCACGGTTCTTCAAATTTTAGGGTTCCGTAGCTGGAGAATCCATAGTGTCAGCAGATTTTTTTTTATACCACGACGGTGGCAAACAAGCATACGCCTGATGGTAAGCAGTACCGCAGCCTATGGACGCCTGCAACTCCAGAGGTGTTACACCTCTCTTTACAAACCTGTTATTTATTTATCGTAATGCTTTATGACGTCACTGCTGCCGCTTCGATACAAAACTGTTATACTTATACTAAAAACGAGGTAACTTTTAAAATTACTAATATCTACTAAAAAAACGTTAAATAAGAAGCTTTCTATACTTTAGCAATACTTACGGCCCGATTCGAAGAATGATTAAGACACGTTAAAGATCTTGGAAAAATCTTTAAAAGATCGATAGCTAAACGACATGTTAAAATTGACGTTTATTTCGATTCCGCTGTGATCCCAATAAGATCTATCTACGATATTTCTAACGTCAAAGTGACATTGGTTGCCCGAATCGAGCTGCTTCTGTCAAATATACGACATACAAACGATGTATCATGGTTCCATTTTCATCACTTGTCACTATTCCCGTCACTTTCGCGCTTACATAAACGTGACAGACATGGTGACAAATGATAAAAAGCCATCAGAAAAACAACCATCTTAGCCCTATAGAACTTATCGTTATCGTATCACATTCTTCGAATCGGGCCGTTATGCTATTGCCATATTTACCAAGGCGTTTCGTTTAGGTACTGTCGCTACATCAGAAAGTGCTTTTATTTTAGTAGGTATTTGTTATTTTCAAAATTACTGCGTGTTGAAGCTACCCCAAAACAACTTATTTATATACCTATCTGTCGGTTTGGGCGATATATGAAATAAAAACCCAGTAGGTAGATACAGAACATTTTCAACCGTGCGCCAAGTACTCAGATCAGGCCGCGTAGCCAACGTTCATATCGTTCACGCTCCGTGGCGAACGAAACGCAACTGTCACAGTCGCACTAATATGGAAGAGTGATAGAGAGAAATAGCTACGATACGCTACGGAGCGTGAACGATTGTAACGTTGGCTACGCGGCCAGTTGAGTGAGACATTTCTGATCAGAGGGCCTACCGCGAACCACGTTCGACGTGCTACCTTTCTGTCGCACTTGTAAATTCGTACGTAAGTGTGACAGGGAGGCAACACGTCGAACGTGGTTCGCGGTAAGCCCTCTGAGGCTCTCTTATTTATCGGCCGAGATATGTGTACTGTTTCTATTCGTTTAGTGCAAGCAGGCCGAAAGTTGACGCTTTCCGGCCAGAGAACAAAAAAATAACTTTATTAAACGTGGTTGTAAAGGAAGGGTGCAGGTTATTTTTTTTATAATTGTGATAAACTATAGGTATTTAAATTATTATCATAACAAATCATTTGAAAAATGTATACTTATACGGAACCTTTAGAGCGCGCAACCAGTTCTCGTTTATTTGATAGCTTCATTACTGTCTAGACCTAAAATGCCTGTGCACACCGGATGCGTACCCGTGCACGAGCACGTGCACGTTGTAATATACAGCTTCTTATGATAGGCGGCATCCTGGGATTGGATCCTATATCATCATAATTTTAGTCTCCAGTAGCCCACTGCTGAGTATAGGCCTCCTCGTGTAGGTACGCCACTTATCCCGGTCCTGGGCTAGTCTCATCCAGAAGGGTCCCGCGATTTTTCGAATGTCATCCACCCAACGAACCAACGGACGCCAGGCGCTACTTTCACCCGGAAGCAGCCACCAATCCGTCAGCATTTTGGTCCACCTGCCATCACTTTGTCTGGTAACATGTCCCGCCCAATTCTATTTTAGGTTGGTCATGGTAGTATGGTGATAAAGAGTTTGACTAAAGACTAAAAAAATCGAAAAATTGTAAATACAACCCACCGCACCGCTCGCCGTCGGCAGAGTGTTCATCCTCACACCCTAGAACCTAAATGGTCACGCACTGTGCGGTTTAAGAGGAATTTACTCCCGCGGACGTTTCGGCTGTGGAATGAGCTCCCTGCTGAGGTTTTCCCGAAGAGCTAAAGTATGGGGCTCTCCAAAAAAGGAGTGTACGGGTTTTTAAAGGGTCGGCAACTTGCATGTAATATATTTGCTCTTGCAGGCGTCCATAGGCTGTGGTGACTGCTTACCATCAGACGGGCCGTATGCTTGTTTGCCACCGACGTGGTATAAAAAAAGGAGAAATGGAGAAATTCGCACAGTTAAGAACGATTGGACCGGTGTGTTCCAAAAGATGATTTTTTTCATTTTTCTTCAACTTAATAAGAAAATTTTTAGCATCGTTCAAATCCAGAACCAACCAACAATTCGTTCGTAAAAATATTCTGCAACTCATTTTACTTTTACTAGCCACTCTTATAATCAAACGTTGTAAGTGAAACTGTACCCCTAGTGTAAATTTATTCGATAGCGAAACGTGACGTATGCGTTTGCGTTAAGTTTTGTACAGGGCTCGGAACCGGTTTATTTTTAAATCCCAAAATAGCCCAATATTTTTAATTATTTTATACTCTTTAGGTAGGCTGGATCATGTATTTAGGTAACAACTTCGCATTATTAGATAGTCCCATTAAAAATGAGATAATAAACCAAAGAACGAAAAAGAACGTAATAATACCGGTATTTTTTGTATGAAGAAAAAACCGGTTCCGAGCCTTGGTTTTGTATGGGATTTAGAAACAGCGCGCCAAGCGGGACGTTTTGGAAACCCAAACTCCCATACAAAATAAAACTTAACGCAAACGCGTACGTCACGTTTCGCTATCTAATAAATTTACACTAGGGGTTCTTTTTAGGGTTCCGTAGCCAAATGGCAAAAAACGGAATCCTTATAGATTCGACCGGTGTGAAGTTAGCGGCCAAAGTTATCGGCCAACGATAACCCGACCAAATTAAGAAGTTAACACTTTTAATACGTGTATTTCCATAAAAAAGAGCTTAAGTGGGATATTTATAGGTCAATGGTGAAGAAAAAAGTGGGGCTTTATACAAATAATAGCGTATCACGATAAATTTTACCAACTAGGTATCAAAAATGACTTGAACAGACACCAACATTACGTACTACAGAAGTTAACTATAAACGCATTTAAAGACATAAAGACGCTTCAAATCTATTATTCACAGAAGATGTTGATTAAATCCTCACATTTACTGTTTACAAAATACACTTACCATGATTATTAGAGTTTTTGTTAAAAAAAATGTACGGCCATAAGATTCTAAGCATACAAAACTAAATTAAAACCTTTTCTAGACAGAAAGACATTTTCTAATTGATACAAACAATAAAGAGTTATTTTTTTTTAAATAAAAATGCATTCAGAACCGACTTTCCTTGCTATATATAGATATTGCAACTGAATAATAGTAAGCGGCGCAACGATTCTAAAAATATTTTTTTTAAAGTTGACACAATTCTAGATTATGAAAAGTAATTATTACAACAATGAAAACCGTTAATCAAAAGCTTTTGTCGAAATATTTAAAATCCAAAAAACACGCTTTTCAAAGTCGTTTCCCGAAAAATATCCATTGGCCGAGTCAGCGGCCGAAATCTTCCTGACACAAATCACTACTTTTGACGAACTTCTAGACATTAAGACGCTCTCAAACTTACACCAACGTAGGCAGCTATCGTGGGCTTTCATAAAAAGCTTTCCAAACCGACTTTCCTCGCTGTCTATAGATATTGCAACTCAATAATAGTTAGCGGCGGAACGATTCTGAAAATATTTTATTAAATATTGATACAATTCCAGATTACGGAAAGTAATTATTACAAAAATGAAAACCGTAAATCAAGAGCTTTTGTCGAAACTTTCGAAAACCATAAAAATCGCTTTTCAAATTCGTTTCCCGAAAAATATCCATTGGCCGAGTCAGCGGCCGAAATCTTCCTGACACAAATCACTACTTCTGACGAACTTCTAGACATTAAGACGCTTTCAAACTTACACCAACGTAGGCAGCTATTATAGGCTTTGAGAAAAAGCTTTCAAA
The DNA here is from genome assembly GCF_033807575.1 of Cydia pomonella. Taxonomy (NCBI): domain Eukaryota; kingdom Metazoa; phylum Arthropoda; class Insecta; order Lepidoptera; family Tortricidae; genus Cydia; species Cydia pomonella. The sequence goes on along the minus strand of NC_084709.1, from coordinate 4,086,606 downwards.
ACCGACTTTCCTCGCTGTCTATAGATATTGCAACTTAATAATAGTTAGCGGCGGAACGATTCTGAAAATATTTTATTAAATATTGATACAATTCCAGATTATGGAAAGTAATTATTACATCAAAGACAACCGTAAATCCAGAGCTTTCGTCAAAGCTTTCGAAACCCAATCGTATCACTTTTCAAAGTTGTTTTCCGAAAAATATCCATTGGCCGAGTCAGCGGCTGAAAGTTTCTTGACAGAAATCAGTGATTTTGATAAGCTTCCAGACATTAAGACGCTTAGAAACTTACACCAACATAAGCCGCTATCATGGGCTTTCAGAAAAAGCTTTCAGAAACGACTTTCTTCGCTAACTATAGATTATGCAACTGAAAAATAGTTAGCGGCGGAACAATTCTGAAAATATTTTTTTAATTGTTGATATATTTCTCGATTATGGAAAGTAATAATTACGTCAATGAAAACCGTAAATCCAGAGCTTTTGTCAAAGCTTTCGAAACCCAATCATATCACTTTTAAAACAAATTTCCCGACAAATATCCATTGGCCGAGTCAGCGGCCGAAAACTTCCTGACACAAATCACTACTTTGGACAAACTTCTAGACATCAAGACGCTTACAAACTTACACTAACGTAGGCCGCTATCATGGGCTTTCAGAAAAAGCTTTCAGAAACGACTTTCTTCGTTAACTATAGATATTGCAACTGAAAAATAGTTAGCGGCGGAACAATTATGAAAATATTTTTTTAAATGTTGATATATTTCTAGATTTTGCAAAGTAATAATTACATTAATGAAAACCGTAAATCGAGAGCTTTTGTCAAAGCTTTCGAAACCCAATCATATCACTTTTACAATTTGTGTCCCGAAATTTATCCATTGGCCACGTCAGCGGCAGAAAGCTTCTTGACACAAATCACTACCTTTGACGAACTTCTAGACATTAAGACGCTTTCAAACTTACACCAACGTAGGCAGCTATCATAGGCTTTCAGAAAAAGCTTTCAAAACCGACTTTCCTCGCTAACTATAGATAATACAACTGAAAAATAGTTAGCGGCGGAACAATTCAAAAAAAATATTTTTTTAAATGTTGATATATTTCTAGATTTTGCAAAGTAATAATTACATTAATGAAAACCGTAAATCAAGAGCTTTTGTTAAAGCTTTCGAAACCCAATAATATCACTTTTACAATTAATTTCCCGAAAAATATCCATTGGCCACGTTAGCGGCCGAAAGCTTCTTGACACAAATCACTACCTTTGACGAACTTGTAGACATTAAGACGCTTTCAAACTTACACCAACGTAGGCAGCTATCATAGGCTTTCAGAAAAAGCTTTCCAAACCGACTTTCCTCGCTAACTATATATATTACAACTGAAAAATAGTTAGCGGCGGAACAATTCTAAAATATTTTTTTAAATGTTGATATATTTCAAGATTTTGCAAAGTAATGATTACAATAATGAAAACCGTAGATCGAGAGCTTTTGTCAAAGCTTTCGAAACCCAATTATATCACTTTTAAAATTTGTTTCCCGAAAAATATCCATTGGCCGCGTCAGCGGCCGAAAGCTTTTTGACACAAATCACCACTTTTAACGAACTTCTAGACATTAAGACGCTTTCAAACTTACACCAACGTAGGCAGCTATCATAGACTTTCAGAAATAGCATTAAAAACCGACGTTCCTCGCTGTCTATAGATATTGCAACTCAATAATAGTTAGCGGCGCAACGATTCTGAAAATATTTTATTAAATATTGATACAATTCCAGATTACGGAAAGTAATTATTACAAAAATGAAAACCGTAAATCAAGAGCTTTTGTCGAAACTTTCGAAAACCATAAAAATCGCTTTTCAAATTCGTTTCCCGAAAAATATCCATTGGCCGAGTCAGCGGCCGAAATCTTCCTGACACAAATCACTACTTCTGACGAACTTCTAGACATTAAGACGCCTTCAAACTTACACCAACGTAGGCAGCTATTATAGGCTTTGAGAAAAAGCTTTCAAAACCGACTTTCCTCGCTGTCTATAGATATTGCAACTTAATAATAGTTAGCGGCGGAACGATTCTGAAAATATTTTATTAAATATTGATACAATTCCAGATTATGGAAAGTAATTATTACATCAAAGAAAACCGTAAATCCAGAGCTTTCGTCAAAGCTTTCGAAACCCAATCGTATCACTTTTCAAAGTTGTTTTCCGAAAAATATCCATTGGCCGAGTCAGCGGCTGAAAGTTTCTTGACAGAAATCAGTGATTTTGATAAGCTTCCAGACATTAAGACGCTTAGAAACTTACATCAACATAAGCCGCTATCATGGGCTTTCAGAAAAAGCTTTCAGAAACGACTTTCTTCGCTAACTATAGATTATGCAACTGAAAAATAGTTAGCGGCGGAACAATTCTGAAAATATTTTTTTAATTGTTGATATATTTCTCGATTATGGAAAGTAATAATTACGTCAATGAAAACCGTAAATCCAGAGCTTTTGTCAAAGCTTTCGAAACCCAATCATATCACTTTTAAAACAAATTTCCCGACAAATATCCATTGGCCGAGTCAGCGGCCGAAAACTTCCTGAAACAAATCACTACTTTGGACAAAGTTGTAGACATTAAGACGCTTACAAACTTACACTAACGTAGGCCGCTATCATGAGCTGTCAGAAAAAGCTTTCAGAAACGACTTTCTTCGTTAACTATAGATATTGCAACTGAAAAATAGTTAGCGGCGGAACAATTCTGAAAATATTTTTTTAAATGTTGATATATTTCTCGATTATGGAAAGTAATAATTACGTCAATGAAAACCGTAAATCCAGAGCTTTTGTCAAAGCTTTCGAAACCCAATCATATCACTTTTAAAACAAATTTCCCGACAAATATCCATTGGCCGAGTCAGCGGCCGAAAACTTCCTGACACAAATCACTACTTTGGACAAACTTCTAGACATCAAGACGCTTACAAACTTACACTAACGTAGGCCGCTATCATGGGCTTTCAGAAAAAGCTTTCAGAAACGACTTTCTTCGTTAACTATAGATATTGCAACTGAAAAATAGTTAGCGGCGGAACAATTCTGAAAATATTTTTTTAAATGTTGATATATTTCTAGATTTTGCAAAGTAATAATTACATTAATGAAAACCGTAAATCGAGAGCTTTTGTCAAAGCTTTCGAAACCCAATCATATCACTTTTACAATTTGTGTCCCGAAATTTATCCATTGGCCACGTCAGCGGCAGAAAGCTTCTTGACACAAATCACTACCTTTGACGAACTTCTAGACATTAAGACGCTTTCAAACTTACACCAACGTAGGCAGCTATCATAGGCTTTCAGAAAAAGCTTTCAAAACCGACTTTCCTCGCTAACTATAGATAATACAACTGAAAAATAGTTAGCGGCGGAACAATTCAAAAAAAATATTTTTTAAATGTTGATATATTTCTAGATTTTGCAAAGTAATAATTACATTAATAAAAACCGTAAATCAAGAGCTTTTGTTAAAGCTTTCGAAACCCAATAATATCACTTTTACAGTTAATTTCCCGAAAAATATCCATTGGCCACGTTAGCGGCCGAAAGCTTCTTGACACAAATCACTACCTTTGACGAACTTGTAGACATTAAGACGCTTTCAAACTTACACCAACGTAAGCAGCTATCATAGGCTTTCAGAAAAAGCTTTCCAAACCGACTTTCCTCGCTAACTATAGATATTACAAATGAAAAATAGTTAGCGGCGGAACAATTCTGAAAATATTTTTTTAAATGTTGATATATTTCTAGATTTGGCAAAATAATAATTACATTAATGAAAACCGTAGATCTAGAGCTTTTGTCAAAGCTTTCGAAACACAATTATATCACTTTTAAAATTTGTTTCCCGAAAAATATCCATTGGCCGCGTCAGCGGCCGAAAGCTTTTTGACACAAATCACCACTTTTAACGAACTTCTAGACATTAAGACGCTTTCAAACTTACACCAACGTAGGCAGCTATCATAGGCTTTCAGAAATAGCTTAAAAAACCGACTTTCCTCGCTGTCTATAGATATTGCAACTCAATAATAGTTAGCGGCGGAACGATTCTGAAAATATTTTATTAAATATTGATACAATTCCAGATTACGGAAAGTAATTATTACAAAAATGAAAACCGTAAATCAAGAGCTTTTGTCGAAACTTTCGAAAACCATAAAAATCGCTTTTCAAATTCGTTTCCCGAAAAATATCCATTGGCCGAGTCAGCGGCCGAAATCTTCCTGACACAAATCACTACTTCTGACGAACTTCTAGACATTAAGACGCTTTCAAACTTACACCAACGTAGGCAGCTATTATAGGCTTTGAGAAAAAGCTTTCAAAACCGACTTTCCTCGCTGTCTATAGATATTGCAACTTAATAATAGTTAGCGGCGGAACGATTCTGAAAATATTTTATTAAATATTGATACAATTCCAGATTATGGAAAGTAATTATTACATCAAAGAAAACCGTAAATCCAGAGCTTTCGTCAAAGCTTTCGAAACCCAATCGTATCACTTTTCAAAGTTGTTTTCCGAAAAATATCCATTGGCCGAGTCAGCGGCTGAAAGTTTCTTGACAGAAATCAGTGATTTTGATAAGCTTCCAGACATTAAGACGCTTAGAAACTTACACCAACATAAGCCGCTATCATGGGCTTTCAGAAAAAGCTTTCAGAAACGACTTTCTTCGCTAACTATAGATTATGCAACTGAAAAATAGTTAGCGGCGGAACAATTCTGAAAATATTTTTTTAATTGTTGATATATTTCTAGATTATGGAAAGTAATAATTACGTCAATGAAAACCGTAAATCCAGAGCTTTTGTCAAAGCTTTCGAAACCCAATCATATCACTTTTAAAACAAATTTCCCGACAAATATCCATTGGCCGAGTCAGCGGCCGAAAACTTCCTGAAACTAATCACTAATTTGGACAAAGTTCTAGACATTAAGACGCTTACAAACTTACACTAACGTAGGCCGCTATCATGGGCTGTCAGAAAAAGTTTTCAGAAACGACTTTCTTCGTTAACTATAGATATTGCAACTGAAAAATAGTTAGCGGCGGAACAATTCTGAAAATATTTTTTTAATTGTTGATATATTTCTCGATTATGGAAAGTAATAATTACGTCAATGAAAACCGTAAATCCAGAGCTTTTGTCAAAGCTTTCGAAACCCAATCATATCACTTTTAAAACAAATTTCCCGACAAATATCCATTGGCCGAGTCAGCGGCCGAAAACTTCCTGAAACTAATCACTACTTTGGACAAAGTTGTAGACATTAAGACGCTTACAAACTTACACTAACGTAGGCCGCTATCATGGGCTGTCAGAAAAAGCTTTCAGAAACGACTTTCTTCGTTAACTATAGATATTGCAACTGAAAAATAGTTAGCGGCGGAACAATTCTGAAAATATTTTTTTAAATTTTGATATATTTCTCGATTATGGAAAGTAATAATTACGTCAATAAAAACCGTAAATCCAGAGCTTTTGTCAAAGCTTTCGAAACCCAATCATATCACTTTTAAAACAAATTTCCCGACAAATATCCATTGGCCGAGTCAGCGGCCGAAAACTTCCTGACACAAATCACTACTTTGGACAAACTTCTAGACATCAAGACGCTTACAAACTAACACTAACGTAGGCCGCTATCATGGGCTTTCAGAAAAAGCTTTCAGAAACGACTTTCTTCGTTAACTATAGATATTGCAACTGAAAAATAGTTAGCGGCGGAACAATTCTGAAAATATTTTTTTAAATGTTGATATATTTCTAGATTTTGCAAAGTAATAATTACATTAATGAAAACCGTAAATCGAGAGCTTTTGTCAAAGCTTTCGAAACCCAATCATATCACTTTTACAATTTGTGTCCCGAAATTTATCCATTGGCCACGTCTGCGGCAGAAAGCTTCTTGACACAAATCACTACCTTTGACGAACTTCTAGACATTAAGACGCTTTCAAACTTACACCAACGTAGGCAGCTATCATAGGCTTTCAGAAAAAGCTTTCAAAACCGACTTTCCTCGCTAACTATAGATAATACAACTGAAAAATAGTTAGCGGCGGAACAATTCAAAAAAAATATTTTTTTAAATGTTGATATATTTCTACATTTTGCAAAGTAATAATTACATTAATGAAAACCGTAAATCAAGAGCTTTTGTTAAAGCTTTCGAAACCCAATAATATCACTTTTACAATTAATTTCCCGAAAAATATCCATTGGCCACGTTAGCGGCCGAAAGCTTCTTGACACAAATCACTACCTTTGACGAACTTGTAGACATTAAGACGCTTTCAAACTTACACCAACGTAGGCAGCTATCATAGGCTTTCAGAAAAAGCTTTCCAAACCGAGTTTCCTCGCTAACTATATATATTACAACTGAAAAATAGTTAGCGGCGGAACAATTCTGAAAATATTTTTTTAAATGTTGATATATTTCTAGATTTTCCAAAGTAATAATTACATTAATGAAAACCGTAAATCAAGAGCTTTTGTTAAAGCTTTCGAAACCCAATCATATCACTATTACAATTAATTTCCCGAAAAATATCCAATGGCCACGTTAGCGGCCGAAAGCTTCTTGACACAAATCTCTACTTTTGACGAACTTGTAGACATTAAGACGCTTTCAAACTTACACCAACGTAGGCAGCTATCATAGGCTTTCAGAAAAAGCTTTCAAAACCGACTTTCCTCGCTAACTATATATATTACAACTGAAAAATAGTTAGCGGCGGAACAATTCTGAAAATATTTTTTTAAATGTTGATATATTTCTAGATTTTGCAAAGTAATAATTACATTAATGAAAACCGTAAATCGAGAGCTTTTGTCAAAGCTTTCGAAACCCAATCATATCACTTTTACAATTTGTGTCCCGAAAAATATCCATTGGCCACGTCAGCGGCCGAAAGCTTCTTGACACAAATTACTACCTTTGACAAACTTCTAGACATTAAGACGCTTTCAAACTTACACCAACGTAGGCAGCTATCATAGGCTTTCAGAAAAAGCTTTCAAAACCGACTTTCCTCGCTAACAATAGATATTACAAATGAAAAATTGTTAGCGGCGGAACAATTCTGAAAATATTTTCTTAAATGTTGATATATTTCTAGATCTGGCAAAATAATAATTACATTGATGAAAACCGTAGATCTAGAGCTTTTGACAAAGCTTTCGAAACCCAATCATATCACTTTTACAATTAATTTCCCGATAAATATCCATTGGCCACGTTAGCGGCCGAAAGCTTCTTGACACAAATCTCTACTTTTGACGAACTTGTAGACATTAAGACGCTTTCAAACTTACACCAACGTAGGCAGCTATCATAGGCTTTCAGAAAAAGCATTCAAAACCGACTTTCCTCGCTAACTATATATATTACAACTGAAAAATAGTTACCGGCGGAACAATTCTGAAAATATTTTTTTAAATGTTGATATATTTCTAGATTTTGCAAAGTAATAATTACATTAATGAAAACCGTAAATCGAGAGCTTTTGTCAAAGCTTCCGAAACCCAATCATATCACTTTTACAATTTGTGTCCCGAAAAATATCCATTGGCCACGTCAGCGGCCGAAAGCTTCTTGACACAAATCACTACCTTTGACGAACTTCTAGACATTAAGACGCTTTCAAACTTACACCAACGTAGGCAGCTATCATAGGCTTTCAGAAAAAGCTTTCAAAACCGACTTTCCTCGCTAACAATAGATACTACAAATGAAAAATTGTTAGCGGCGGAACAATTCTGAAAATATTTTTTTAAATGTTGATATATTTCTAGATTTGGCAAAATAATAATTACATTAATGAAAACCGTAGATCTAGAGCTTTTGTCAAAGCTTTCGAAACCCAATTATATCACTTTTAAAATTTGTTTCCCGAAAAATATCCATTGGCCGCGTCAGCGGCCGAAAGCTTTATGACACAAATCACCACTTTTAACGAACTTCTAGACATTAAGACGCTTTCAAACTTACACCAACGTAGGCAGCTATCATAGGCTTTCAGAAAAAGCTTTCAAAACCGACTTTCCTCGCTAACTATATATATTACAACTGAAAAATAGTTACCGGCGGAACAATTCTGAAAATATTTTTTTAAATGTTGATATATTTCTAGATTTTGCAAAGTAATAATTACATTAATGAAAACCGTAAATCGAGAGCTTTTGTCAAAGCTTTCGAAACCCAATCATATCCTTTTTACAATTTGTGTCCCGAAAAATAACCATTGGCCACGTCAGCGGCCGAAAGCTTCTTGACACAAATCTCTACTTTTGACGAACTTGTAGAAATTAAGACGCTATCAAACTTACACCAACGTAGGCAGCTATCATAGGCTTTCAGAAAAAGCTTTCAAAACCGACTTTCCTCGCTAACTATATATATTACAACTGAAAAATAGTTAGCGGCGGAACAATTCTGAAAATATTTTTTTAAATGTTGATATATTTCTAGATTTTGCAAAGTAATAATTACATTAATGAAAACCGTAAATCGAGAGCTTTTGTCAAAGCTTCCGAAACCCAATCATATCACTTACAATTTGTGTCCCGAAAAATATCCATTGGCCACGTCAGCGGCCGAAAGCTTCTTGACACAAATCACTACCTTTGACGAACTTCTAGACATTAAGACGCTTTCAAACTTACACCAACGTAGGCAGCTATCATAGGCTTTCAGAAAAAGCTTTCAAAACCGACTTTCCTCGCTAACAATAGATATTACAAATGAAAAATTGTTAGCGGCGGAACAATTCTGAAAATATTTTTTTAAATGTTGATATATTTCTAGATTTGGCAAAATAATAATTACATTAATGAAAACCGTAGATCTAGAGCTTTTGTCAAAGCTTTCGAAACCCAATTATATCACTTTTAAAATTTGTTTCCCGAAAAATATCCATTGGCCGCGTCAGCGGCCGAAAGCTTTATGACACAAATCACCACTTTTAACGAACTTCTAGACATTAAGACGCTTTCAAACTTACACCAACGTAGGCAGCTATCATAGGCTTTCAGAAAAAGCTTTCAAAACCGACTTTCCTCGCTAACTATATATATTACAACTGAAAAATAGTTAGCGGCGGAACAATTCTGAAAATATTTTTTTAAATGTTGATATATTTCTAGATTTTGCAAAGTAATAATTACATTAATGAAAACCGTAAATCGAGAGCTTTTGTCAAAGCTTTCGAAACCCAATCATATCACTTTTACAATTTGTGTCCCGAAAAATATCCATTGGCCACGTCAGCGGCCGAAAGCTTCTTGACACAAATCTCTACTTTTGACGAACTTGTAGACATTAAGACGCTTTCAAACTTACACCAACGTAGGCAGCTATCATAGGCTTTCAGAAAAAGCTTTCAAAACCGACTTTCCTCGCTAACTATATATATTACAACTGAAAAATAGTTAGCGGCGGAACAATTCTGAAAATATTTTTTTAAATGTTGATATATTTCTAGATTTTGCAAAGTAATAATTACATTAATGAAAACCGTAAATCGAGAGCTTTTGTCAAAGCTTTCGAAACCCAATCATATCACTTTAACAATTTGTGTCCCGAAAAATATCCATTGGCCACGTCAGCGGCCGAAAGCTTCTTAACACAAATCACTACCTTTGACGAACTTCTAGACATTAAGACGCTTTCAAACTTACACCAACGTAGGCAGCTATCATAGGCTTTCAGAAAAAGCTTTCAAAACCGACTTTCCTCGCTAACTATATATATTACAACTGAAAAATAGTTAGCGGCGGAACAATTCTGAAAATATTTTTTTTAAATGTTGATATATTTCTAGATTTTGCAAAGTAATTATTACATTAATGCAAACCGTAAATCGAGAGCTTTTATCAAAGCTTTAGAAACCCAATTATATCACTTTTAAAATTTGCTTCCCGAAAAATATCGATTGGCCGAGTCAGCGGCCGAAAGCTTTTTGACACAAATCACTACTTTTAACTAACTTCTAGACATTAAGACGCTTTCAAACTTACACCAACGTAGGCAGCTATCATAGGCTTTCAGAAAAAGCTTTCAGAAACGACTTTCTTCGCTAACTATAGATTATGCAACTGAAAAATAATTAGCGGCGGAACAATTATGTATATTTTTTTAAACGTTAATATATTTCTAGATTTCAAGCGCTGGTGGCCTAGCGGTAAGAGCGTGCGACTTGCAATCCGCAAGTCGCGGGTTCAAACCCGGCAAGGAAAACATCGTGAGGAAACCGGAGTAATCCCAACAAGGCCTAGTTTACCCTCTGGGTTGGGAGGTCAGATGGCAGTCGCTTTCGTAAAAACTAGTGCCTACGCCAAATCTTGGGATTAGTTGTCAAGCGGACCCCAGGCTCCCTTGAGCCGTGGCAAAATGCCGGGACAACGCGAGGAAGAAGATATTTCTAGATTAAGGAAACTAATAATTACATTAAAGAAAACCATAAATGGAGAACTTTTGTCAAAGCTTTCGAAACCCAATCATATCACTTTTAAAATTTGTCTCCCGAAAAATATCCATTGGCCGAGTCAGCGGCTGAAAGTTTCTTGACAGAAATAAGTGCTTTTGATAAGCTTCTAGACATTAAGACGCTTAGAAACTTACACCAACGTAAGCCGCTATCTTGGGCCTTCAGAAAAAGCTTTCAGAAACGAATTTCTTCGCTAACTATAGATATTGCAACTGAAAAATAGTAAGCGGCGGAAAAATTCTTAAAATATTTTTTTAAATGTTTATATATTTCTAGATTATGAAAGTAATAATTACGTCAAAAGAAAAAAAGAAAGTCGTTTCTGAAAGCTTTTTCTGAAAGCCTCTGATAGCTGCTTACGTTGGTGTAAGTTTCTAAGCGTCTTAATGTCTGGAAGCTTATCAAAATCACTGATTTCTGTCAAGAAACTTTCAGCCGCTGACTCGGCCAATGGATATTTTTCGGAAAACAACTTTGAAAAGTGATACGATTGGGTTTCGAAAGCTTTGACGAAAACTCTGCATTTACGGTTTTCTTTGATGTAATAATTACTTTCCATAATCAGGAATTGTATCAATATTTAATAAAATATTTTCAGAATCGTTCCGCCGCTAACTATAAGTTGCAATATCTATAGACAGCGAGGAAAGTCGGTTTTGAAAGCTTTTTCTCAAAGCCTATAATAGCCGCCTACGTTGGTGTAAGTTTGAAGGCGTCTTAATGTCTAGAAGTTCGTCAAAAGTAGTGATTTGTGTCAAAAAGATTTCGGCCGCTGACTCAGCCAATGGATATTTTTTTGCGAAACAAGTTTTAAAAGTGATATAATTGGGTTTCGAAAGCTATGACGAAAGCTCTGGATTTACGGTTTTCTTTGATGTAATAATTACTTTCCAAAATTTAGAATTGTATCAATATTTAATAAAATATTTTCAGAATCGTTCCGCCGCTAACTATTATTAAGTTGCAATAATTATCTATAGACAGCGAGGAAAGTCGGTTGTGAAAGCTTTTTCTCAAAGCCTATAATAGCTGCCTACGTTGGTGTAAGTTTGAAAGCGTCTTAATATCTAGAAGTTCGTTAAAAGTGTTGATTTGTGCCAAAAAGCTTTCGGCCGCTGACGCGGCCAATGGATATTTTTCGGGAAACAAATTTTAAAAGTGATATTATTGGGTTTCAAAAGCTTTAACAAAAGCTCTTGATTTACGGTTTTCATTAATAGAATTATTACTTTGCAAAATCTAGAAATATATCAACATTTAAAAAAATATTTTCAGAATTGTTCCGCCGCTAACTATTTTTCAGTGTTAATATCTATAGTTAGTGAGGAAAGTCGGTTTTGAAAGCTTTTTCTGAAAGCCTATGATAGCTGCCTACGTTGGTGTAAGTTTGAAAGCGTCCTAATGTCCAGAAGTTCGTCAAAAGTAGTGATTTGTGTCAGGAAGCTTTCGGCCGCTGACGTGGCCAATGGATATTTTTCGGGTGACAAATTTTTAAATTGATATGATTGGGTTTCGAAATCTTTGACAAAAGCTCTCCATTTATGGTTTTCATTAATGTAATTATTACTTTGCCAAATTTAGAAATATATCAACATTTAAAAAAATATTTTCAGAATCGTTCCGCCGCTAACTATTAATAAGTTGCAATATCTATAGACAGCGAGGAAAGTCGGTTTTGAATGCTTTTTCTCAAAGCCTATATTAGCAGCCTACGTTGGTGTAAGTTTGAAAGCGTCTTAATGTCTAGAAGTTCGTATGAAGTAGTGATTTGTGTCAGGAAGATTTCGGCCGCTGACTCGGCCAATGGATATTTTTCGGGAATCGACTTTGAAAAGCGATTTTTTTGGATTTTAAAAATTTCGACAAAAACTCTTGATTAAAGGTTTTCATTGTTGTAATAATAACTTATAATATATAATCCAGAATTGTGTCAACTTAAAAAAAAAAATCAGAACTGTTCCCCCGCTAACTATTTTTCAGTTGTAATATCCATAGTTAGCGAGGAAAGTCAGTTTTGAAAGCTTTTTCTGAAAGCCTATGTTAGCTCCCTACGTTGGTGTAAGTTTGAAAGCGTCTTAATGTCTAGAAGTTCGTCAAAAGTAGTGATTTGTGTCAAGAAGCTTTCGGCCGCTGACGTTGCCAATGGATATTTTTCAGGAGACAAATTTTAAAATTGATATGATTGGGTTTCGAAAGCTTTAGCAAAAGCTCTCCATTTATGGTTTTTTTTAATGTAATTATTACTTTGCAAAATCTAGAAATATATCAACATTTAAAAAAATATTTTCGGAATTGTTCCGCCGCTAACTATTTTTCAGTTGCAATATCTATAGTTAGCGAAGATAGTGGTTTTTCAAAGCTTTTTCTGAAAGCCCATGATAGCGGCTTACGTTGGTATAAGTTTCTAAGCGTCTTAATGTCTGGAAGCTTATCAAAATCACTGATTTCTGTCTAGAAACTTTCAGCCGCTGACTCGGCCATTGGATATTTTGCGGAAAACAACTTTGAAAAGTGATACGATTGGGTTTCGAAAGCTTTGACGAAAGCTCTGGATTTACGGTTTTCTTTGATGTAATAATTACTTTCCATAATCTGGAATTGTATCAATATTCAATAAAATATTTTCAGAATCGTTCCGCCGCTAACTATTATTAAGTTGCAATATCTATAGACAGCGAGGAAAGTTGGTTTTGAAAGCTTTCTCTCAAAGCCTATAATAGCCGCCAACGTTGGTGTAAGTTTGAAAGCGTCTTAATGTCTAGAAGTTCGTCAAAAGTAGTGATTTGTGTCAAGAAGATTTCGGCCGCTGACTCAGCCAATGGATATTTTTTTGCGAAACAAGTTTTAAAAGTGATATAATTGGGTTTCGAGAGCTATGACGATAGCTCTGGATTTACGGTTTTCTTTGATGTAATAATTACTTTCCAAAATTTGGAATTGTATCAATATTTAATAAAATATTTTCAGAATCGTTCCGCCGCTAACTATTATTAAGTTGCAATATCTATAGACAGCGAGGAAAGTCGGTTTTGAAAGCTTTTTCTTAAAGCCTATAATAGCTGCCTACGTTGGTGTAAGTTTGAAAGCGTCTTAATGTCTAGAAGTTCGTTAAAAGTGTTAATTTGTGTCAAAAAGCTTTCGGCCGCTGACGCGGCCAATGGATATTTTTCGGGTAACAAATTTTAAAAGTGATATTATTGGGTTTCGAAAGCTTTAACAAAAGCTCTTGATTTACGGTTTTCATTAATAGAATTATTACTTTGCAAAATCTAGAAATATATCAACATTTAAAAAAATATTTTCAGAATTGTTCCGCCGCTAACAATTTTTCATTTGTAATATCTATTGTTAGCGAGGAAAGTCGGTTTTGAAAGCTTTTTCTGAAAGCCTATGATAGCTGCCTACGTTGGTGTAAGTTTGAAAGCGTCTTAATGTCTAGAAGTTCGTCAAAGGTAGTGATTTGTGTCAAGAAGCTTTCGGCCGCTGACGTGGCCAATGGATATTTTTCGGGACACAAATTGTAAAAGTGATATGATTGGGTTTCGAAAGCTTTGACAAAAGCTCTCGATTTACGGTTTTCATTAATGTAATTATTACTTTGCAAAATCTAGAAATATATCAACATTTAAAAAAATATTTTCAGAATTGTTCCGCCGCTAACTATTTTTCAGTTGTATTATATATAGTTAGCGAGGAAAGTCTGTTTTGAAAGCTTATTCTGAAAGCCTATGATAGCTGCCTACGTTGGTGTAAGTTTGAAAGCGTCTTAATGTCTACAAGTTCGTCAAAAGTAGAGATTTGTGTCAAGAAGCTTTCGGCCGCTGACGCGGCCAATGGATATTTTTCGGGACACAAATTTTAAAAGTGATATTATTGGGTTTCGAAAGCTTTAACAAAAGCTCTTGATATACGGTTTTCATTAATAGAATTATTACTTTGCAAAATCTAGAAATATATCAACATTTAAAAAAATATTTTCAGAATTGTTCCGCCGCTAACTATTTTTCAGTGTTAATATCTATAGTTAGCGAGGAAAGTCGATTTTGAAAGCTTTTTCTGAAAGCCTATGATAGCTGCCTACGTTGGTGTAAGTTTGAAAGCGTCTTAATGTCCAGAAGTTCGTCAAAAGTAGTGATTTATGTCAAGAAGCTTTCGGCAATGGATATTTTTCGGGAGACAAATTTTAAAATTGATATGATTGGGTTTCGAAAGCTTTGACAAAAGCTCTCCATTTATGGTTTTCTTAAATGTAATTATTACTTTGCAAAATCTAGAAATATATCAACATTTAAAAAAATATTTTCAGAATCGTTCCGCCGCTAACTATTATTAAGTTTCAATATCTATAGACAGCGAGGAAAGTCGGTTTTGAAAGCTTTTTCTCAAAGCCTATAATAGCTGCCTACGTTGGTGTAAGTTTGAAAGCGTCTTAATGTCTAGAAGTTCGTCAGAAGTAGTGATTTGTGTGAGGAAGATTTCGGCCGCTGACTCGGCCAATAGATATTTTTCGGGAAACGAATTTGAAAAGCGATTTTTGTGGTTTTCGAAGGTTTCGAAAAAAGCTCTTGATTTACGGTTTTCATTGTTCTAATAATTACTTTCCGTAATCTGGAATTGTATCAATATTTAATAAAATATTTTCAGAATCGTTCCGCCGCTAACTATTATTGAGTTGCAATATCTATAGACATCGAGGAAAGTCGGTTTTTAAAGCTATTTCTGAAAGCCTATGATAGCTGCCTACGTTGGTGTAAGTTTGAAAGCGTCTTAATGTCTAGAAGTTCGTTAAAAGTGGTGATTTGTGTCATAAAGCTTTCGGCTGCTGACGCGGCCAATGGATATTTTTCGGGAAACAAATTTTAAAAGTGATATAATTGTGTTTCGAAAGCTTTGACAAAAGCTCTAGATCTACGGTTTTCATTAATGTAATTATTATTTTGCCAAATCTAGAAATATATCAACATTTAAAAAAATATTTTCAGAATTGTTCCGCCGCTAACAATTTTTCATTTGTAATATCTATTGTTAGCGAAGAAAGTCGGTTTTGAAAGCTTTTTCTTAAAGCCTATGATAGCTGCCTACGTTGGTGTAAGTTTGAAAGCGTCTTAATGTCTAGAAGTTCGTCAAAGGTAGTGATTTGTGTCAAGAAGCTTTTGGCCGCTGACGTGGCCAATGGATATTTTTCGGGACACAAATTGTAAAAGTGATATGATTGGTTCTCGAAAGCTTTGACAAAAGCTCTCGATTTACGGTTTTCATTAATGTAATTATTACTTTGCAAAATCTAGAAATATATCAACATTTAAAAAAATATTTTCAGAATTGTTCCGCCGCTAACTATTTTTCAGTTGCAATATCTATAGTTAACGAAGATAGTCGTTTTTCAAAGCTTTTTCTGAAAGCCCATGATAGCGGCTTACGTTGGTATAAGTTTCTTAATGTCTGGAAGCTTATCAAAATCACTGATTTCTGTCTAGAAACTCTCAGCCGCTGACTCGGCCATTGGATATTTTGCGGAAAACAACTTTGAAAAGTGATACGATTGGGTTTCGAAAGCTTTGACGAAAGCTCTGGATTTACGGTTTTCTTTGATGTAATAATTACTTTCCATAATCTGGAATTGTATCAATATTTAATAAAATATTTTCAGAATCGTTCCGCCGCTAACTATTATTAAGTTGCAATATCTATAGACAGCGAGGAAAGTCGGTTTTGAAAGCTTTCTCTCAAAGCCTATAATAGCCGCCTACGTTAGTGTAAGTTTGAAAGCGTCTTAATGTCTAGAAGTTCGTCAAAAGTAGTGATTTGTGTCAAGAAGATTTCGGCCGCTGACTCAGCCAATGGATATTTTTTTGCGAAACAAGTTTTAAAAGTGATATAATTGGGTTTCGAGAGCTATGACGATAGCTCTGGATTTACGGTTTTCTTTGATGTAATAATTACTTTCCAAAATTTGGAATTGTATCAATATTTAATAAAATATTTTCAGAATCGTTCCGCCGCTAACTATTATTAAGTTGCAATATCTATAGACAGCGAGGAAAGTCGGTTTTGAAAGCTTTTTCTTAAAGCCTATAATAGCTGCCTACGTTGGTGTAAGTTTGAAAGCGTCTTAATGTCTAGAAGTTCGTTAAAAGTGTTGATTTGTGTCAAAAAGTTTTTAAAGCTATTTCTGAAAGACAAATTTTAAAAGTGATATAATTGTGTTTCGAAAGCTTTGACAAAAGCTCTAGATATACGGTTTTCATTAATGTAATTATTATTTTGCCAAATCTAGAAATATATCAACATTTAAAAAAATATTTTCAGAATTGTTCCGCCGCTAACAATTTTTCATTTGTAATATCTATTGTTAGCGAGGAAAGTCGGTTTTGAAAGCTTTTTCTGAAAGCCTATGATAGCTGCCTACGTTGGTGTAAGTTTGAAAGCGTCTTAATGTCTAGAAGTTCGTCAGAAGTAGTGATTTGTGTCAGGAAGATTTCGGCCGCTGACGTGGCCAATGGATATTTTTCGGGACACAAATTGTAAAAGGGATATGATTGGGTTTCGAAAGCTTTGACAAAAGCTCTCGATTTAAGGTTTTCATTAATGTAATTATTACTTTGCAAAATCTAGAAATATATCAACATTTAAAAAAATATTTTCAGAATTGTTCCGCCGCTAACTATTTTTCAGTTGTAATATATATAGTTAGCGAGGAAAGTCGGTTTTGAAAGCTTTTTCTGAAAGCCTATGATAGCTGCCTACGTTGGTGTAAGTTTGAAAGCGTCTTAATGTCTAGAAGTTCGTCAAAGGTAGTGATTTGTGTCAAGAAGCTTTTGGCCGCTGACGTGGCCAATGGATATTTTTCGGGACACAAATTGTAAAAGTGATATGATTGGGTTTCGAAAGCTTTGACAAAAGCTCTCGATTTACGGATTTCATTAATGTAATTATTACTTTGCAAAATCTAGAAATATATCAACATTTAAAAAAATATTTTCAGAATTGTTCCGCCGCTAACTATTTTTCAGTTGTAATATATATAGTTAGCGAGGAAAGTCGGTTTTGAAAGCTTTTTCTGAAAGCCTATGATAGCTGCCTACGTTGGTGTAAGTTTGAAAGCGTCTTAATGTCCAGAAGTTCGTCAAAAGTAGTGATTTATGTCAAGAAGCTTTCGGCCGCTGACGCGGCCAATGGATATTTTTCGGGAGACAAATTTTAAAATTGATATGATTGGGTTTCGAAAGCTTTGACAAAAGCTCTCCATTTATGGTTTTCTTAAATGTAATTATTACTTTGCAAAATCTAGAAATATATCAACATTTAAAAAAATATTTTCAGAATCGTTCCGCCGCTAACTATTATTAAGTTTCAATATCTATAGACAGCGAGGAAAGTCGGTTTTGAAAGCTTTTTCTCAAAGCCTATAATAGCTGCCTACGTAGGTGTAAGTTTGAAAGCGTCTTAATGTCTAGAAGTTCGTCAGAAGTAGTGATTTGTGTCAAGAAGCTTTCGGCTGCTGACGTGGATAATGGATATTTTTCGGGACACAAATTGTAAAAGGGATATGATTGGGTTTCGAAAGCTTTGACAAAAGCTCTCGATTTAAGGTTTTCATTAATGTAATTATTACTTTGCAAAATCTAGAAATATATCAACATTTAAAAAAATATTTTCAGAATTGTTCCGCCGCTAACTATTTTTCAGTTGTAATATATATAGTTAGCGAGGAAAGTCGGTTTTGAAAGCTTTTTCTGAAAGCCTATGATAGCTGCCTACGTTGGTGTAAGTTTGAAAGCGTCTTAATGTCTACAAGTTCGTAAAAAGTGGTGATTTGTGTCAAGAAGCTTTCGGCCGCTGACGTGGCCAATGGATATTTTTCGGGAAACAAATTTTAAAAGTGATATGATTGGGTTTCGAAAGCTTTGACAAAAGCTCTAGATCTACGGTTTTAATTAATGTAATTATTAGTTTGCCAAATCTAGAAATATATCAACATTTAAAAAAATATTTTCAGAATTGTTCCGCCGCTAACTATTTTTCAGTTGTAATATCTATAGTTAGCGAGGAAAGTCGGGTTTGAACGCTTTTTCTGAAAGCCTATGATAGCTGCCTACGTTGGTGTAAGTTTGAAAGCGTCTTAATGTCTAGAAGTTCGTCAAAGGTAGTGATTTGTGTCAAGAGCTTTCGGCCGCTGACGTGGCCAATGGATAAATTTCGGGACACAAATTGTAAAAGTAATATGATTGGGTTTCGAAAGCTTTGATAAAAGCTCTCGATTTACGGTTTTCATTAATGTAATTATTACTTTGCAAAATCTAGAAATATATCAACATTTAAAAAAATACTTTCAGAATTGTTCCGCCGCTAACTATTTTTCAGTTGCAATATCTATAGTTAACGAAGAAAGTCGTTTCTGAAAGCTTTTTCTGAAAGCCTATGATAGCGGCCTACGTTAGTGTAAGTTTGTAAGCGTCTTGATGTCTAGAAGTTTGTCCAAAGTAGTGATTTGTGTCAGGAAGTTTTCGGCCGCTGACTCGGCCAATGGATATTTGTCGGGAAATTTGTTTTAAAAGTGATATGATTGGGTTTCGAAAGCTTTGACAAAAGCTCTGGATTTACGGTTTTCATTGACGTAATTATTACTTTCCATAATCGAGAAATATAATAAATAAATATAAAAAAGCCTTTTATTTCCTGCAAACTAAGACTATACATTTTGCCATAGCTAAAAAAACATTAACTCTAGATTTATGAATAACACAAAACTTTTTTTTTTTTTAGACTAATAGTATTTAAAGTGCAAGAACCCCTCCGCAGGTGAAGGCCTCCTCCTTTTTCTGAAAGCCCATGATAGCGGCTTATGTTGTTGTAAGTTTCTAAGCGTCTTAATGTCTGGAAGCTTATCAAAATCACTGATTTCTGTCAAGAAACTTTCAGCCGCTGACTCGGCCAATGGATATTTGTCGGAAAACAACTTTGAAAAGTAATACGATTGGGTTTCGAAAGCTTTGACGAAAGCTCTGGATTTAAGGTTTTCTTTGATGTAATAATAACTTTCCATAATCTGGAATTGTATCAATATTTAATAAAATATTTCAAGAATCGTTGCGCCGCTAACTATTATTGAGTTGCAATATCTATAGACAGCGAGGAACGTCGGTTTTTAATGCTATTTCT